>NC_140589.1:750954933-752204933 GCF_964204655.1 Triturus cristatus
ATTGGCTGCTTGATTTTACACAATTAGGATTTAGACCCAACCACAACATGGAAGCCAGCCTCATAGTAGCAACAGATGATACACGGATGATCCTTGACAGGGGCAAAGCCCAGCATTCTTCCTCCAAGACCTACCAGCAGCCTTCAATACTGTCTCTCACCCCATCCTGAACCCAGAACTCCACAATGCGGGAAGTCTGGAGCATACCCTCAAATGTATCTCCACCTTCTTAACTGGAAGAACCCAAACCGTCAACATGCCACCCTACTCCTTTGAAGCTCATAAACTCATTTTTGAAGTCTCACAGGGCTCTTCTCTGAGCCCAGCTCTCTTCATCATATACATGACTCCACTGGAATATGCTATTAGGACTCACAACATAATCATCCTCAGATGACATTCAACTGATACAGTCCATCACTTACTTACATAACAGCCAACAACAGGAACAAGTTCACAGTTTGAAGTGGCCCGTACATGAAATGCAACTGCCTCAAACTGAACATGGACAAGACCGAAGTGGTGGTATTCAGGAAAGATGTCTTGCCATGGTACTCCACCTAGTGGCCTACAGATCTTGGTCCTACCCCAACCACCTGCTCACAAGCACGAAACCTCTGAATCAATATAGACAACAAACTGGACACAGCTGTCCAAGTAATCACAGTTGCTGCATCCTGCATCTTGCTTCAGCATTCTGAGAATGCTGATTTTTTTTTAAAATTAGCTACCAGACAGCACAAGGAAAATGATCACCCAAGACCTCATCACCAGCAGACTGGACTACAGAGACACCCTATATGCAGCAATAACCAACCACCTCAAAGGAAGACTTCAGATCATCCCGAATGCAATAGCCAGACCTGTCCTCAGCCTCCCATGTCGAGCCCACATGAAACCTCATCTTAGGAGGCTCCACTGGCTCCTAGTACACAAGCTTGCATGCTTCAAACTCTTCACCACTACCTACAAAGCAGTCTACAACAAATTTTCGGCCTACCTGAACAACAACATTCATTTCCACCAACCTTCCAGACTTCTTCATTCAACCAGAATCGCAGTAGTGCGTACCACACGCATACAAAAAAGCAGAGCGGAGTTGCCGCTGCTTATACCAGGCTCCTGATGCCTGGAATGACTTCGCTCAACACATCAGAGCTTCCTCCTCCTTTCTTGGATTCTGCAAGAAGCTGAAGACCTCGCTATTCAAGTAAGCCCTCCATGGCAGGCCTGAAACACCTACTACAAGTGCATGGATTAGCACATTATAAAATACAGATACAGATAATATAACATATCATAACAATGTAAGGGGGTATCAAATAAATCCCTGGGTCATTCACTGCAATGAACATATTTTAATTAACTGGAAAGTTTTGTCTAAGAGTGTGTAAATGTGTGACGTAAGCAGATTTAAATCCGGCCTGCTGTGTACCACCCAGATAGCACATTCATTATCAGACTCATTTAGGAAGCAGCAGGCTATCTAATCATGTCATAATTCTTAATTGTAACAGTCTTTGCTGCAGTATCTACCAGATACACGGTAAACCTCCATTAGCTGTTTTGTCAAAGATGCCTAAACAGATACCTAGCCCTGGATTTGGAGTTGAAACTGATCGGCAATTTTGCTGTGGTGTCCCTAATCATGTTAAGTAATATAAAAGGGGAAGCAGCAGCGCTGGCTATACACCAGCGGCTCACACAGGATGCTCCAGAGATCAGAAGCACAAACTATCTAAAATGATTGAAGAAACCCAATAGGAAGAGATAACTTGGGAGCCAGGCCTAATAAACCACAAATTAAGAGTATTTCTGAAATGTATAACTCGAAGCAGGCACCTGAGTCTTCAAAAAAGAAGCAGGACTCTAAGAAAAATAAAGAAAGGAGTAATGCACAGGGTGGATCTCCTCAATAGGAGTCCATTGAAAAGCACTATAATTAGCATATCCGTGATTCAATTAAACAGCCTGATAGGTATCAGGATACTGATACACGTCATTTTCATTCCTTTCAGGAGTTCCTCCGAAAAATGCTCAGAGAGAGGAGGATGTTCAGAGGGCAGATCAGAGGAGTATGTGAAACCAAATAAGGACTTACACCATTCTTCTGGCTACATAATAGAAAAGGAAGACAAATCTCTAGAGTCAATTCCTGGTGCCAGGGATCAAAGCTAAGCATGCCACAGATATTGAGGACACAGCTCTCAACAGACAGTGGGCTCTGATCATGCTGGTCAGCACAGCAGAAGTCACATTAATTTGCCAGAATATTATAGATTGTCTGGCTGTAGTAGCAACGAGTGACTACATCCAGGTGGAAACACTGGACCAGAGGCTGAATGTCCTTAGTCAATTATATGAATTGCAACTCCAGATGGAGGGGGATATAGAGCGTACTATCAATGTTCTATATTGGGAGAATGTTGTAATGTACTAATTACTTAATGCACTCTCCCTACAGAAGTTCTCTGCCTTGCTGCTCAGCCTATGATGAGGTCATATAGAATGTTGAAGGTGTTTGTATTGGAAGAGAGAATCAGTTGGTGTGGAAGGGCTGAGCAGCGAGGAGGCTGCTCCTGGTGGGGCACTTTGAAGGATCTGACTGACATCTTGCAAGCTGTAACCAAGAAGTGATCTTATGAATAAAGCTGTGATCCTGTTCTACATCACTTGGCCTACGTATCATTCTTCTTTACAATACTGGCGATGAGGATGGAAGATATTATATTTACCTTGTTTTAGTATGGGTAGAATCTTATTCCTCTTCTTTGAGGTAGACCTGTCCTGTTATTAATATATGCAGTTGAGGGTTGTAGATCCCTGTTCTGCCGCAGTTTTGTGCCTTAGTTTGTGGCGCAATGGGTACTCTGTGAGGTGTGTCGGTATTGTACCCGCAGTTTGAGGTGTGTGTTATGGTGGATAGCATCCACTGTTTTTAAGTTTTTAAGAATGTATTTCTTTAACTTGCATTTTTTGTTGTTTATGATCATTATAAGGGGGAGATGTGTATAGTAATTGTGTTATTTTATACATCCTCCTTTACACTCAATTGTATGTTTCACAATCCCCATGCATTTGATTTTTATGATCATTATAGCAGGGGGGTGATGTATAACTATTTTGTTGTTAAAGCATCCTCCTTTGCTGAGATGTGTGTTTTATCACCTTCACACAATTTAAATGTTTTCACTATAAGGGGGGAGATGTGTAGTAATGTACTAATTACTTAATGCACTCTCCCTACAGAAGTTCTCTGCTTTGCTGCTCAGCCTATGATGAGGTCATATAGAATGTTGAGGGTGTTTGTATTGGAAGAGAGAATCAGTTGGTGTGGAAGGGCTGAGCAGCGAGGAGGCTGCTCCTGGTGGGGCACTTTGAAGGATCTGACTGACAACTTGCAAGCTGTAACCAAGAAGTGATCTGATGAATAAAGCTGTGATCCTGTTCTACATCACTTGGCCTATGTATCATTCTTCTTTACAATAGAGAACTTGTCAATCAGCTGCAACATTCTCTTGGCTGGAAGATATTGGTCACCTGAGTTTGTTAGGAATTTCCCAAAAAGGAGAAACAGTAATTTTACCAGTCTTCTCCAATGGTAAGACAGGTCAACCTTGACGCTGCGGAACCAGATTAGAGTCGTGGCAGAGACGCTCAACATCCTGTGATTCTGGGCAAATCATGTAATCTCCCCGTGGCTAATAAAATGAATAAGTCTGTCTGTAATATAACTGGTGCTCATGTAAAGCGATCTGATACCTTCGGGCTGAGTTCGCGCTATATAAAACAAAACCAAAAAACCTTGTATGAGAATCTGTTAAATGCATATACACAAAGGAGTGGGTGTTAGCACAAACTCTGGTGCCATACCGCAACCACGTGGGTGGGGATGATGAATCTTCTTACCACATTGTACCTGTGAGTTTCACTCCACAACCACAAAGACAATACTCAATTAAACAGATGAGAGAGATACTCACACAATTTGAGCACCAGGGTGTCATAGAAAGTGGCTCCTCACCAATGAATAAACCCTTATTTTCAGTAATGAAACCAGACCATTCATATAGTTTAATTTTAGATTACAGACACATGAACACTGCTACACACACATTTGCGGTACAAAACATTCATAGTGTGGCCCTAATGAATGACATAGTGTGCAAACAATACAAAACCGCATTAGACATTTCAAATGGGCTTTTTCCCAAAACATAGCACTTGAGAGTAGTTACTTGACCGCATTCAGCGCTCTTGATTCTCAAAATCAGTTCTGTCAATTGACTCAAGGTTATAAGAATTGCCCCGGGCTGTTTACAGCCAAGGTCACAGAACTATTACAAGATTTTGATGACCTACCTGAACAACAGCATTTATTTCCACCAACCTTCCAGACAAGCATTGTCCCATGTCGATGATATATACTTAACGGATGATAACTTAACAATGCACTTGACCAGAGCAGATCACATAATTTTAGGATATGCTCACATGGACTTCAAACGTAATTTTAAAAAAAGTCTAATATTGCCTATTTCAGTGTCCTGTTCTTGGGATACGATATGTCAAGTGAAGGTTAAAGCCTGGCAGCACATTGTTTAGTAAAGTGTGCACTTCTACAACCTCCAAACACATTTAAAAAACTCCAATCAATACTGAGCTCTCTACTTTGGCAGAACGTACATACCAGATTATGCACAATGGGTGAAACTGTTTTATGACTTGATTCATCCAGACTTTTCAAGCACACATTGGACATCTGCACACACACACATTTTACATTCAGTACAGCTGACATGTTAGCTTCAAAACACTTACATTCACGTGTAAACACCACAAACTTGGTGATCCGTATAATTGCGGATACCTCAGGATACGCCTATATCACATTCAATGAAGGAGACAGTGAATCAATTGAATATAATTTGCATTTATATACCCATGCAGAAATGTATTTTGCACCAACATTAAATATCCTGGCTGGGGTACAGACAGCTGTAGTGAAGGATCATTGGCTCAAGGAAAACTAATAATTCTCATTATTTCCATTCCATGTAATGCATCCAAAGTGAACTTGTCATGTTATCTGAAAGGTTACTAGACTGCTGTGATTCATCCGGAGTTCAGACTGCTCTCTAATGGGACTTAGTTGATGTTGAATAGTCAAGGTTTCTGTGGAATGAAACTGGGAATACGGCAACTGGTGATGTTTTCTGGGGTTGTGACCTGTTGTACGCAAGTACTGTTTCCACTTGCCCATACAGTTATGTAAGTGACTATTTGGCCTTCAATGGAAATATTGAATGTGAACTTAGATGCTTTAAGCTGACTGAAGGCCTTATTGTTTCAGAAAGAGGTGGCCCTTACATCTGCAAGGGAGATTTTTGATTTTCAAGTTGCAAGGCCTTCCTCTGCGATAAAGTCACTACTTTGCACCAATCTCCCGTACCATTTTGGGGAGCCAGTGCACTGCATTTTTAAAATTTCCAATACTGCAAGGATAATGCTCTTTTTAAATACAATTGACCCTGGATTGGTTAGTACCTTCCGGATGGTCTTTAGAGTTATTCCATCTCTTTCACAATGGATGTTCTGCCATGCAGAGATTGGTTAGTACCTTCCGGATGGTCTTTAGAGTTATTCCATCTCTTTCACAATTGATGTTCTGCCATGCAGCCAAATGGGGATGGCACTGGCACGTGTGATACTGTGTCATGAGAGAATGATGCAGTCCTTTGGCGCAGCCTTGCTTCAAAAACTGAATGACAAGTGGTTCTTGTCCTTTCTGCCTGTCTGGCTGCAAAGCGTGCAGCCCTAATTTCTCGTTTCTACGTTTCCTCCAGTCATTCATCCCCCCTATATTGACTGAGCAGATTTTAATACCTGGTATCCCTGTCATCCCTAAAGTATGTACATATAACAAAAACCATCTGACCCCTCGGCGATTTAGCGCTAATTTTAATCATCCTAAACTGCCTACAAATATAGCAGATTTTTATCCCCTTTTCTACAAACTTCATACTGCATCTGATTTTCCCATTTTTTGTTGACCCACCACCCTTACCCAACCCACCCCCCCCACCCTATGCCACCCCCCTTCTAGAGAAGCGCTCAGACCTGGTCTGTGCTTAGGATGGTGCGCGTGATTTGCAGTGACGACTGGCTGTTGAAACCAAGAAAACAAACATCAATAAGAAGGAAAAAAAAAAAAAAAATTACTCTTAGGTACCGTCGAGGCCCCACCATTATTGTAACCATCATAGTATCGATGGTCTAACCCCCATCATCTTATTTTAAACAAGGCGGGTACTAGAAGACCATCTAGAATATAAACCCTCCTCCGGCCTACTTAAGATACGGTTCCATTTTGTCAAGAGAATCCAAATACTCTTTTGCCTTGATTTCTGAGGAAAAAAAGATCGTCTTCCCTGCATTAATTATTTTCAGCTGAGCCGGGTTTATCAAATAAGCTTGTATTTTTTTATCCTGAAATAGACTTATCATCCCTCTTAGTCTCCACCTACGCTCCACTGTCGTATGGCAAAAATCAGGACGAACAAAGAAGGAGACCCCTTCGCCGCTTCTTTTGGAGTCTGGTCTGGCTTTTTCTGCAATTAATTGCCTCAAAATAAAGTTACCAAAGAAAACCAGCACAGCCCTAGGCTTATCTCCTTCCTTAGAGTTTTTACGAACCGTGAAGGGAGTACGGTGGACCCGTTGAATTTCGCTCGCCCAGTTCCAATCAGAAAGCTCTGGGAATGCTTGCTCAAAGAGTTTGACCATATATGCTTTGATATCCTGACCCTCAGCTCCTTCAGGTATTCCAAAAATTCTCAAGTTGTTCCGTCGTAACCTGTTCTCCATCTCCTCCATTTTCCACTGCATGTCA
The DNA here is from genome assembly GCF_964204655.1 of Triturus cristatus. Taxonomy (NCBI): domain Eukaryota; kingdom Metazoa; phylum Chordata; class Amphibia; order Caudata; family Salamandridae; genus Triturus; species Triturus cristatus. Next base: position 750,961,826 of record NC_140589.1, read on the forward strand.
GCCACCTGTGCAGATTGGGACTTTACTTGGCTAATCGCCTCCGCTGACTCTGTCTCAGTTGACACAATTCTCTGCTAGAGATTGGATACTCGATCCCCTATATTTGCACATGTTTTAGATAATTTCCTAACAACACCCTGGATCTTCCTCATAGCAACTTGGGCTTTGCAATTGTCCTGAAGGGTCTCCTCTCGGTGTGAAATTATCTCTTTGTGAATGGCTTCTAACATAGTCATATGAGCAGTGTCCAGATTGGGAGAGCCCTGTAGAGCCAGGGTAGGAGAATGATCCCAGCTGAGCTCGCCTTGAGGGTTAACATGAACTAGAGGTTGCTTTTTCCCAAGAGGACACGCCGGGGGCCTAGATGTAATTACGGGGGGGTCTAGCTCTGATTCACTTTCTGAGTCCAAAAAGGAACTGCACTCAACATCATCATCCTCGGACCACTCTGCCCCCTCTGAAACAGAGAAAAAACATTCGCTGGAATCTTTATCTTTATCCTTTCCCTTTTCTTCTTCATTTTGATGTGCCCCCGTGCCAAAACCAGTACCCGAGCCGGTACTTGAGCCAGCGACCGCAATCACCAAAGCTGATTCCCCGGCTTCTTGTGGACACAGCTCGCTTTCGGAATTATTGAAGTCCTGCTCAGGAAGGGCTCTATTATCACTCGCAACCTCCTGGAGCCTGAGATCTTTATTTATCTCATCCCCATTAGTCAGACCATCGATATTTTTCCCCCCAATGATCGGGCTAGGTGCCAAGGATAGTGCCTGCTCGCAAATGGTGAGACCGTCCTTTACATTGTTTATATTGACAGTCTCGATAGTCCCCGTCTCCGAGGGAACACTATCCCTCCTGTACTCAGTTACTTTCGACTTTGAACCCTCCTGCTCCTTACCGGTTCTTGAGAAGATGTCAGCAATTGAGGCTGTTGAGGATGTGGCTTGTCTGGTTCTCCCCAAAGTTTGTTGGCTTTTTTTTGATGAGCCTGGTCGACATACTTTCCCACTCAATTCATCATTCCCTGCCGTACTTTCACCTTCTTGTACATGTTTTCTCCTTTGGGTGGCCGTTTTTCCACCTGCTGCCACTTTTGGCGCCATTGAGCTTTCTCTCCTGGCAAACCAATTCGAAAACACCAGGGCCACACAACAAGCGCCCTCTGAACCGATACAATGCTCCACTGCACTCCGCCTGGGACGCTGACCCGAAAACAGGCTCCGCCCCCCTACACACCTGGCACAGCCCGCGGGTGCGAGAGCCGCAGCCGCAGCCGCAGCCGCTGACACCGGCGCTAGGGTAATACTCCTCCTCCCGGAGCAACAAAGGACCAGGTACGAAGAAACCACCAATTTCGGCATCCCCAAAGCACATATGCCGGGAGACAATCAGAGCAGGGACAGGGATACCGGGTCCAAAACGGGTCCAAAAATTTCCGCCTCAATCATTTTGATCCCAGCGAGCTGTCACTGCATCTCTCGCAACGGCTAAGGATTAGCCGCCATCTTGCTTCCGTCCCTAATTTCTCTGTCAACTGTGCACTATCGAGTGTTCCCTGGATATATGCTTGAAGATACAACTGACTAATTTATAGTGTGCCCTGGATATATGTTCGGGTCCCCTAAAGAATCATTTATACAGATGCCCTGCATGAATGCTGTTGCTTCAGAATGTATATTATGAGCATTCCTGGGATGTTTCAGCTCCTGTTGGCTTGGACATTGGCCCGTCTTCTGTGGATGCACTACTAGCTGTCACTCCATCAGTGGCTATTCAGGGGGTTGGATTTGAACATATTTGTTTCCTGGAGCTGTTGAGAGAGGTGTCAGCGAAACAATCATCTGTGGATGCTGAGAACAGCAATGTTTTGTATACTCCTCTGATCATTTATTCAATCTGGCGGTTTCGAGCAGTGGAGATTTTTTTATTTGGTTATGTTTTTATTTGCTAAATTGCTTTTAGAATGAAGTCTTTACACTCACCTTTTTTCTATTTCATTTTGAAATATAATTTGGCTTTCTATATGCTTTTATTATTGCCAAGCAAAGAAGATATGGAGCGAGAGGAGATATTTAGTTTTCTTGATCCTTTATTTCAGAAGTTTAAGATGAAAAACAAGTACCGCCAAATACTTATGGCCACAACTTGTGGCCACAACTCTCATGCTGCACTCATACAAATGCACTCGTGCACTCATAGGGCACAGCATAAAATCACTCCTGAACCTACACAGAAACACCTCTCACCTAGCACTCACAAGGGCACGTCAGTCAACCTACAGTTGGTAGGCCCTTCATCCTGCACTCACGCTATCATAGCCCTGCACACCATTTGCCCTAGACTCACACAGTCAAACCGCTCACCAAGCACTCAATAAGCACATCTCCCACCATCTACTATAGAAGCACCTCTCCTGTGCACTTAGGAAGATACAACTCTTTACCTGTACTTACATAGACACACTGCGCTCTAACAAACACACCATTTACCCTGCACTTATTCAAACACACCCATCCCAATGTACTTGCAAATGCACATCAGTCGCTCTGGACATATGCAGTCACACTGCTCTCCAACAAGCACACGATTATACAGGCACATCTCTTACTGCACTCACGCTGGCACCCCCCCCACTCCACACTCCCTTTTCTCTCACATAGATGCATCTCTCACCCTGCCATCACACTGGACAGCTACACAGGCACATCACTCAACCCCCACTCACACCACTTACACTACGCACACAGGCAAAAGTCTAATCCTGCACTCAGTTGCACACTTGCACTCAAACAGGAAAACTTCTCACCATGCCTTAAACATCGCTACCCTATACTCACATGGTGACACTGCTCAACCTGCACTCAGGGTGTACAACTCTTATGCAGCACTCATGCAGAAACACTCCTTCACTTACAGGAGCACATCTGTGATCCTCCACTCTCAAAAGTACACAACTCACCCTTCAACCATGGAAGCACACCCATCAGACAGCACTCACACAGATGAATCCCTGCACTCACATAGGCACACATCTCTACCTGCACTCACAGGGCCAAACCTTTCACCATGCACTCGCACAGGCATAACTATCACCATGCTTTCGTACAGAAATGTTCCTCCCTTGTTCTCACACAGATACACCGTTCATCTGGAAAAAGCTCTCACCCTGCACTCACCCCAGTATTCACACTTGTATGTAGCATAGCCCAAACCCACACAGCCACATCATGCCCTACAGAAGGCAAAAAACACAACCGCCTAGTTTACCTCCAGGCATTGGCACAATAAGAAAGCTATCCTCCCCAGTTTGGGACTTCTTTATTCTTAGCCAGCATAAGGATTACATTGTAATATTCCACAAGAAAGTTCACTGTGTTAAACCTGGTGGACACCATGGTGCTGGAGGCCAACTATCTCTTTTGAAGAAGCAACATGCAATCATGTGTAAAGAGTACCTTAAAACAGAGCTGCTGGTGTGAGGGAGAACCAGAAGCTGAAGTGATAGAAGGAGGTGGTGAGAAGGATTTAGAAAAAGAGGATGCCAGCAGCATCAGTATTATGCAAAGCAGCCCTGCAAGTTTCCCCTACGGTGTACAATCCTCACCCGCAACAACCTCTGCATTGCACAAAGCACAGAAGGTTAACAAAACTTCCACCCCAAAGTGCCCAGGCGGCCTATATGCTGCTGGTCCCCTTGGATGCTTGAAGCAATGGTGCCACAATGAAAATAGCCTACTATTAAGTCTACGTTTACCAAGGAGTCACCATACCAACTGAACCATGAAAAAGCCAATTTCTACAATCTGAATCTGGGTAAAAGTTTGGTGCTTGACCCCTTCCTTTTTTCTTATGTGGTTTCTTCCCAAAATGAAAGGTTCCCAGCCAAACCTATTTTGCCACAATGGCTCTGCCAGTGCTGCATCATTAAGTGCTGCAATTGATTAGCAACACTACAAAGCAGAGTACTGTTCAGTCCATCAACCTCACAACAGACATATGGACTAATTGTCAAGCAACATCACTGCACACTAGACCTCTTTTCATGGATTTAAGCAAAGGTTTGATGCTGGTCTCACAGTTGATGATGCTTGAGGGGGCATTTGGTGGCAGTCTGGAGCACTTCTGGATCTAGAAAAAGGCATAAAGCACCTATTTAGATTCCTTTAACCATTTGCATGTTACAAATACAATTCTTCACTAATGTAAGGTTATACTTATCTATCTTGCATTTAAAGAGTATCACTTAGAAAGGTTTACTTGATATTCTTAAAACCAAGTAGTCGACCGTTCAACGCTTTAAGAATTTTTTCTCATAAACGAGGAACATGGCTAGGAACAGATCTAAACAGAATTAAGGGATGGAAGGGAATGGAAGGGGCTTATAGAATTGGTAGTATCCTGCCCTGCTCCACTGTCATGACATAATGGAATCTTGCATGGCAGCCTGCTGGAGTGTATGATGACCATCTCTGTTCCTGTACTATTGATTGATTGCTCAGTAAAGCCTTCTGTCAACGTACATGTTGCTAATACTTTGGCCAATCTACAGAACGCTTGGGGGAGGGGTTCCTTCTCCCAAGTGTGAAGGGTAGAGAAGTCTTTCCACCTTATGGAAGAGTGACAGGAGGAATACGTCCTCCCGATGATGAAGCATGACACTATTAGAGTTTGTGAGAGTTATTGAAAGAAAAGGAATCCTTTCCTTCCACTCCTCTAGGCAGGCAGTGTTCCACCTGACAACAATCGCATACAGCACTGCATTGAAATATTAGATGGGTTCCTTTGCATGTGGTGAATCCTTAAGACTACATTCCTCTTTATGTTACCAACACTCTTCTGCTTACAACACAAGAGATGTAAAAGAGACGCAAGGAAAATGCTACTAAACAAAGTGAGGGGGGAAAAGCTACAGAAATGGGGAAGTCAGGTGCATAAAGTATAGAATTTAATGGAAAACAGTGCACAAGGGGGCAGGTAAGCATGGTAAAAGCCAACACTAAAGTGGATAGGGTGAAAATGGAGAAAATAGGAAATTCAGAAGACCATAATGCATACTAGTTAAAAAGTTGAAAATATTAAACATGACTTACCAACAGCACCAGCAGAAATGGGTGCAGAGGCTGTATCTGGCCTATGGGCCATGGGGTGTGGTTGTGGTGGGCTGTTCTGAAATAAGAAAATATAAAGGAGAGACCAAATAATTAATAGTGGGTAGCTGTTTCCTATGAATGGTATTGCTTCTCCACTCGCTTCAAACAGTTTTATCCAGGCCTAATCTTGGTACTCTGTCAGCTATGGGCAACGTCAGTCTCTCTTTGAGTACTGCACTGCAGAGAGAGGGAGAGTAGACATATACAAGTGGGTGAAGCAAAAGGTTCATGCCACCATAACAAAAAAGGGAGAGTAAAGAAAGCTACAGAAATGGGAGGCCCATGGAAGCAGGGAATAGAGACCAGACAAAGAACCATACAGGAATATTGAAAATTAGATCAATGGAATTTGGGGAAATGGTACAGAAGGCACTTATATATACTAGGTGGGACTAGTTAAAAGTAAGAGATAATTAATAAACACAATGACTTACTAGCACTAGCAGGAACAGCTTCTAAGGCCAGGGCATCTCCTAGAGCACCATTTACCTCTGTCCCGGCGAAGATGCTGCTGATGGTGCTAGTGGAGTTCCTCCTCTTGTCTCCTGCTTCGTTCTCTTTGGTTATTTGGAAATTAGAAAGGATAAAAATAGCAATGCATAAGGTAGTAGTACTCTTTAAAAATGGAATTTAGTTTTACAGGCATAACATTATAAATAATGTCTTTATAACCAATCATGTTCCGCCATTCAACCTCCACTGTTAAATTAGCTCTCTGTTCCTACAAGTGATTTTGCTACTCCCCTTGATTCATAATGTTTTGCTATTGTTGTGCAAAGTCAGTCTCCCTTACAATACTGCAACTCATGGAGATGGACACTATATTAGCAGCATAAAGGCACAGAGCAATGCCAACATCCCTGATATCAGACTAGCCTAGTGTCAAATCTTAAACTTGCCCAAGAAAACACCAGGCTCACCCTGAAACAGAAATAAGGCAGTATGATTCACTTGTTGTTAACTCTTAATCCTCTAGTACTACACCCTTCCTGTAAACCCGACAGCATGCCCCACTACTCTACATCACTTGCACTCCCTTTTGTATAGACAAACCCTAACATATTATATGCCCACTTGAAAAAAAGACAGTGAATGCAGACATTCCCTGATGCAAAAAGTTAAGGTGAAGCATAATGAGGAGAAATAACTTTATTTCTCCTCAGTTTTTTCCTCATTCTGCAACACACATAGAAAGAGAAAAATGTCTCTGAGGGTTGTTTTTGTGCAGGAAGGTGTCCCTTCTAGGGGCACCACCAGGATCAAAATAAATACTGAAAAGCACTTGCAAGGCATTATGGGGCGCTACTTGTATGGCGTTTTGAATAATAAATGAGTGTCTCCTGAATTTCTTGTTTCTTTTATTTAGCTTTCTCGGTGCCCAGAGCCCACCCAGGGCACCTACAGCATTTCTAAATGTTGGGGACCACAGGGAGAGCTCTAAGGCCTCTGCAGCCCTTGCCGGCTTCCCAACCTTTCTGGCAGTAGCTGGTGATTGCTTTTCTATGAGTGCCATAGTGCACACCCAAGGCACTTAAAACATGTCAATAGTTGAAGGTCACGGGGGAGCATATGGGAGCTGGTTACTATTTTACTGTTATTAGTATTAAGTGGATATTACTTGACAGTTAATACTTAACAGTGGGTGCCACAGTGCCCACCTGGGGCACCCACATAACCCACATAATCCATAAGGAGCATTCTTGAGGCTCGGGTGGGAGCTGCATGCTCCTTCCCCATATTTATTGAATCTCCAAAGGGGCATGGGATACCCAGGGCCTTTTTAAAACACTCGAGAAGGGGGCTGCATGCCCACACCCCTAAAAAAGACAGTTGCAAACCCTACACTGGGAGGCTTCTTTACAAAAAGGCAGGAACCTGTACTTTTTTTAATGTATCAGTTCCATGGATCTGCAGATCCTCTGCTGAACCACTGCAGAGATAAAACAAAATCTGTTTGTATTCCTGGGGAATGGTTGCCTATAGGACACCCTCACCAGGCCTAGGGGGCAGGGTATACCTATCCTGCACCTATATTTCTTTTACTTCTTTCGCAGGACATAGGTCTGAATCCCTGAGTCTTAAAATAACTCCTGCCACATCTTTGCTGTGGTGGTGACAGCCAATCAGATCAAATCTTGATCTGTCAAACTTGTCTGTCCAAACTTGTGGATTTATATACATAAATATTAAACAAAAATCTGTTATCACTCTTTTTACGTTTTCCTTTTTGTGACCCTCAAAACCTGACATTCACTGCAAAGCATTTTAATAGGGTGCTATCATGGATGTTAGTCCCAAGATGGCTGCCAACACTTCCTGGTTGAAGTGTTGGTAACCAATCAAATTTCAGTAGGAGTTCAGTAGGATTTTGGGCTCCCGGGTATCTAGATTTTTTTAAACTTAAATATCTCTGAAAATACTGAACGGTTTTACACCAAATCAAAAAAACACGCTTTCAGGAATAATGACTAGCTTTCTGCCATATTTGGTTTAATTCGATTCATCGTTTTGTTTGCAGTATCACTGTTCAATTTTCCTATGGAAATATTGCCTGGGGAAAAAGGAGTTTGGTTCCCCCCTTTTCTCAGCCCTTGCTTGATTGGTCCCCTAAACTTTCCAGTAAGTAGCTGAGGTGGATGAAGCATTTAAAAAAAAAAGTATTGTGAAGATTCGTCTCACAATGCCACAGTTATAAGCAAAACAAAAAATGCTTTTCCTATGGAGAACATCGTCCTAACTATAGCTATCCATTGGCAACTGGGTTAAAAGAGGATTAAGGGGACATTATAGCTAGGTAGCTTTGGTTATAACGACCTCACTTAAAACACAGGTGCAGTACAGTTTTGGTTACAAATTAAAACAGAAAAACACTGAAGTCACAAGTTATGTTTAGCTACAGAATACTTAAGTCTGACCACTTCATGCATGCGAAAACTTGCACACCAAAGTCAATGCTCATTATATTACCCTTGATGTGACAGATCCACTCACAAGTTTTGTAAATAATCTTGCAGATGAGACTACATATCACATAACAGTTGACACTCAATATAGCATAATATCATTTAGGCTTTTTTAAGTAGCTGTTGTTATTTAATAACCAATTGCAATTAGGAAGTCGGTATTCCAAATGTATGAAACTCATTGCGTTTCATTTAGGAATGTCTGGTGAGTCGCAAAGTGACCTACCTCATGAATATTAATGAAGTAGGCTGTAGTTTGTGACCCCTTAGGAATCACAGCCATCAAAGGGACGGTGGCCTGCTGAGGTCAGCAGCCTGTCATGCCAGTGATTGCTTTCTCATAAAGCAATTTTTTTTAAATGCAGCCTGTTTCCCTGAAAGGCAAACAGATATGTTTAAAAAGAAAAAATGAAACTTCGCAATTTAATTTTTAAGAGTAGGCAGTGGTCCGTCGGACCACTGCGTGCTCTTAAAAAATATTTTTTAAACATTCTCAAAGGGAAAGTGGTCCTCAAGGAACCCTTAATCCTTTGCGAATGGGTTACCACCAGTTTTAAACTGGTGGTAGAGTATTACTGTTATGCGACCGGAATTTGGTTACAAAACTTTAATACATACCATTCTGACTCTATATTTTGAAGGGACACTCTTTCCAAATACCAAATGGGTATTTTGGTAGCAAACGCAAGTTACTGAATCTCATTTTTCACTTTGTACTTTGTTAAAAGCTTTTCAGCAGCTGCAAACGACCCAATTCTGCATATACATATCAGTGCGACTCGCTTTTAGGAAGAGACGCCCTCAACACGCCCCTTCCTAATAGCTACTCCCAAACCCTATGTTGCGAGTTGCTAATAGGTTACCGACTTGTAAAATAGGGTTGCTACATTCCAAAAAGAATCTTACCAGTCGCAAACAGCCAAATGGGCCTTTTGCAAGTGGCAAAAGGCTTCTTACATCGGGCCCCAAGAGCCTTGTGCTTTTTGGCATTGCTACTTTTTGGTATCAATATTAGACGGTATAATTATTGCATTTGGTGTTGCCCAAAATTCTTTGAATGGAGAAAATGCTTAGATCATATTTAAAAACATGTTTGCAAACCAGGCATCTCTTTATCAAGCAAATAAGAATGGGAAACCAATAGAAGAATTATATTTTCATTATATTACTAATACAACATAACTGTCGGAGTTGCAATAAAGATGAACTATTCAGCACATGTGAATTCAAATATTAGAAAGTACACAACACACAATGCACTATAAAATGGTAAAATAATGCAATCTTTAAAGCAGACAACATAAGACCATAACAACGCAATTATGAAAATATTGATAAGGTTGGGAATTGTTTACACACATATGATGATTTCGATTACTAAATGACCCCAGCATCACACTGTAACATGGAGAAATGTTGTACTCCAGCCAAAATTGAGTTATTTAATAACTGTTTTCTAACATTAACTCTTTGTTCACACACATCTAAATCAGTACAGACACAAAACAAATTTAAAAAGTGTACCTGATAACTGGCAAAGGAAGTGGGCAGTGTTTTGGGTTCAGCAAGAACATTTACTCGGTTCAGGTAGCCAGACCAATTTCTTCTGTTTAGGGTTAAAGATATCAGCCACCCATGTGAAATGTACAACATTGAAAAGATATCAGGGGTGCATTAAGTTGTGTGATTTTGACTTTCACCGAGGAAAAAATGGTTCACTGTTTGGGGTAGAACATTAACATGTATCCTGTGAAAGAAAGCATCACATAAGGTTGTGAACCTATTAGGCACTTTGGTGATAGCTTATACTACCACCAGCTCCATGGATTCCCTTTGTGCATCCTCCCCACGAAATGATCTTGAATATGAATGAGATTACTTCAAACCTGTCAGACTTGAAGGTTCTTTGCAAGTTATTCTAATATTTGAAATACACGGGATCACACAGCTATGGCAGATGTTTTGCAGGAAAGCAGGCTGCATCTTGATGTCTCCCTGAGCAATTTCAGTTTGTTTTTGCATCTGCAATATCATTGTCCACAGGCACAGGAAACCATGTGGCTTTTGCCTTTTGATTATAATATATTTTATTTATAGAAGATACCATGTTGTTATTGCAAGCCTCTACATGGTGAAAGAAAATACAAACACAATGCGAGTTCGGCTGTCAAGAGTAAGACAAAAAGTGTACCGATTTTCTATAATATTATCTTATAAAGGTATGCACTTCATACTTCTTGTCTTGTACTCACGCCACAGATGTTAATTCAGCGCCACTACTCAAAATGTGTAGGCATTATTGAGATAAAATCACCAAAATGACAAGTGAAATGGAACTGAAATCCCACCTCTTGGGTCTCATGAATCAGTACCCAGTGGCGTAACGAAAGTTGAAGGGACCCCCTGCAAGTTACACGGAGGGGCCCCGCTTCAGATTTAATCCAGAGCACTCCAGTGTGAGTACAGTGCTGAGGGGGCCTCCTGCAGCTCGGGCCCCCCCGCACTGCGGGGGGGATGCGGGGGGCCTGTGTTACGCCCTTGTCAGTACCTCATCAAGTCACATAACCACATGACCCACATGAAGCAATGTCATCTCAACGGGGACACCAGTGACATCCCGGGGAGAAATCCCACATGAACCTTTGGACTAATTACATAACAACACATCATCGATGGAGTGAAAAAGCTAGAACACGTGTAAAATAATTACAATAATTAGTATATCAAAGCAGATAAAAGTCTATTTTTGTTACTGGCCATACATTAAGAATCTGATTCAGACTTGGTCGATGTTTTTGGACCACTATGCGAACCCCTGTTTGTGCACGTGTCGAAATTCAGGCTTGGATGATATTTACCATGCTCATTAATTCCCAGATGCGTTAAATACCTCAACCTTTGTTAAAGTTTGACAGGTCAAACGTGCCGAAGTTTTACAGGGTAGAACAGTGCAGTATGTATTGTAACTTGCAGGTTTTAGTGTATTAAGTATCAATATTCACATGTGGTTTCCTTAATAACCGAGAATAGTTCCTATTTATCACACTCGTCAAATTCCAAATCAGTGACTACACCCGCCTGCAAGGGGAAGTCTGGGGGGTCCATGGGACCCTCTTTACCCCCGATGAGGGTTGCTCACAGGAGGCGCACTGACTTTGCAACTTCTTTTAAATGGCACACAGTCAGTATGCCTCCCGAGGGCTTCTTTGCCTCTGAACCCGCATCTGAAATATGGCGTGGGCGCAGAGTCAAAGGGGTTCTCTCATTTGCATAAGGCAAGCTCCTATGCAAATGAGTGAACACCCTCTGATGGTAGCGCTGGCACTTTAAGTGTGCCAGCGCTATCGGTACTAGTGAAGGGGGTGCACAAGCGTCTGCGCCCCCTTCTATAATACCAAAGTGCCCCAGGGGGGTGCAAAGCAGGCGCAACCACCTGTTGCACCCCGCGGCACTTATTACTTCTAACTTACGCACCCTGATTTTATTAGGTGCGAACAACAGCACCTACACCTCTGACCAACAGAAAATCACGGCCTAGGTTGGCTCCCCTCATTCATATCAGAGACACCAGAAACATATTCTATTGTATTGTAATGGCGGTGGCTGTGGCGCAGCGGATATGGGTATCCAATATGCAAGGTGCGACCACCTTGGTCCACCGAGCATATGAGTTTCCCCACTGCCAGCTTTTTCATGGCGGTAAGCCTGCCATGAAAATGCTGCCAATAGGAAAACAGGGCCCCCATGCCGCCATGGGTATGCATACAGGGGGGCACAACATGTGCCCTCCTATTTTCATGCCACCAAATTTTAGCACAGCATGGAGTTCACAGTCCATGCCGTTCTGGAAAAGCTTTTGCGTCCCATTGCAGTGCCTGTTTTAAGTGCACCACCGTGGGAACGGCAAGAAAAAAAACTCACAGACACCTGTTGAACTCGTAATCTGGCAGGCGTTGGCCATGCTGTGCTGGCGCAAAGCCGGCGCAGCACTGCCAAAGTCTAGATCAGGCCCTAAGTCTTGCAGGTTTTAAATATATGTCTGAACATGCCTGCCTTTGTTTTGCCAGTAGTACATACATTTGTTTAACAAGGGGCTAGCTAAGTGCTGCTTGCCAATTAGGAACAAAGGTTCTTGCAGTTTTTAAAAATGTGTCCGAGCATGCTGGATTTGTTTTGCAAGTGGCACATCAGTTTATCACACAGTGGCTACCTATGTGCTGCTTGCCTACTGGGAAGAAAATATTGTGTAATATGAATGTAAAATATGTATGTACACTTGTTTGACTAGATTATGGAGTGACAGTGTATGTGTTTGTGTGTGTGCCTGCTCTTGTCCAATACTCATGTGTCTGAGTAAGCAAATGTGCCAGCATTGGTTGTAGCACTTTTATAAGTTGTGATGAAATTCGGAACTCATCTCTAGAAGGATGAGGGTCTGGTGAGGGAGACTGTAGTATGACACTCTCTCTTTCTCAAGCGTGAAGAGACTCATTAGATATGCAACAGGCTTCTGGACGACTAGACACGAATATGGGACAACAACTCAGAAAAGAGGAGCAAATGAGATGTGCTTAAAATGCAAATTGAAAATATGGGGAATCCGTTTTTATTGCAGAGAGAGTACATAAGCTAAGACCCTCAGGGGACATTATTCCATCGAGGACCTCCTCATCTCAAAATTCAAAGAAATTAGATGTAAATCAGATGTGCTTGAAAGACACACAGGTGCAACTGAGGGGCCCCTTTTGCTGCAGAGGTACCACATAAATTAAGATCCTGAGACAAGGTGATTTGAAAGGAACCACTGTTGTTGCAGAGGGACCCAATAAATTAAGACCCTAAGACAAGGAACTCTAAGGGAAGACTTGGGTTGGAAAAAAACTCTATAAACACCAGGACCCTCCAGCAAGCATTGTTTTAAGTCTTTAACTAGCATGTTTTTTAAACATCATATTACAGCCATTGTTCTGCATTTTCATGTAATTTTCAGCAGTGTTGCCACCCATGACTTCAGTATTGCAATCACTAAACATATGCATGTATCGCAATAATATTCACAGAGGTCAGTTAGGTGTAACAATAAGAAAAAAAACATTTGTAACCATTCTTGCCCATTCAGCACCCCTCCTTCCCAATAATTCGTATTTTCTTTCCAATGTTATGTGTGAAGTTAACCCACCCAGAGCTTACAGTGGTGGCTGGGGCTCTAGTGACCCAACAGACACTGTGGAATTGCGCCAGTGTACTCTCAGGGCCCGATTCACAGAACTAACTTAAGACAAAATCCTAAACTTACTACCATTTTCTCATTTTGGTATTCACAGAAGGCACTTACTCATTTTGGTATTCACAGAAGGCACTTACTCATTTTGGTATTCACAGAAGGCACTTACTCATTTTGGTATTACAGAAGGCACTTACTCATTTTGGTATTCACAGAAGGCACTTACTCATTTTGGTATTACAGAAGGCACTTACTCATTTTGGTATTCACAGAAGGCACTTACTCATTTTGGTATTCACAGAAGGCACTTACTCATGAGTAAGTGCCTTTTGTGAATACCAAAATGAGTAAGTGCCTTCTGTGAATACCAAAATGGTAGTAAGTTTAGGATTTTGTCTTAAATGAGTTCTGTGAACCGGGCCCTAAGAATGTATTTACGCCTGCACAGCCGTTTGATTGCTGTAAGGGAGACCAATTATTGTGCTGCACGGAAGCTTTAGAGGTTTGCTTTGTCTAACTATTTCTGTCTCGCGCTTTATCATGCTTTTAAGCGTTGCTGCAGTTTTTAAAGATTAGCGTGTTTCTAGAGTCCTGCAATCTACTTGTAATGTGCGTTGGTTGTTTGTTATCTTAGATTGGGGGCTTTCTGAAGCTGGGAAGGATTAATTTTGTGTCTCGTTAATGAGCAAGCTGCAAATGTGATGAATTGATAAAAAGCTTAATACACTGCTTGCATGATGTGATTTCCGCTGTTATACATTGTATGCCAGGCTGCTTTGAATCAATGGTGAGTTTTCAAATTGGCTCCTGAATATAGTCCTGCAAAGCCGGTTTTAAACGAAGGACCTGATGGCTCTGGAGGGCATCTGAACTACTCCTGTGTCACAGTTTGCCATACTTGTAAAGAAATGCTTGCAAAGGAGTCGTTCACAGGATCAGCAATCTCTGTGAGTTGGGGGAGCTGATTGTCTCCCTTGTCTTTCTATTTAAAGGAGTGGAGCTTTCTTAATCGGGAAATGATTCTTTATGTATCTCGTTGATCAGCAAACTGCGAATTTAGTGAAGAAATGCTACGAAAAAATCTGAATGCACTGTACGCATGATATAGTTGGGCCTGATTTACATTTTAAGTCAGGCCTCGTTGTTGAGCAGGTCCCTATATTTTGCTTTAATGTGTGTTATAGGGAAGAGCCAGTCTTACTTGTACTTCTGTAGTAGTAGTAGCAATAGTAGTAACAGTAGTTGCAAGGTTGGAGTAGGGCTGGAGTTACAAAGTTCTAACGTGATGAATAGCGTTGCTTTGATGGGAAGGTGGCACTCACTGCTCTTAAATACAATGGGGCAGATTTACAAGAAACTGATGCATCTGTAGAGATTCGTCAGTTTACCTGCGCCAGCCTGCGATACCCTTGCACCACCATGGATGCACCGTATTTACAATACGACGCACCATGGCGCAAGGATTGACAGATGCGTCAGAAATTCTGATGCATCTCTTGACCCAAAAGTGATGCATTGCTGGAGTCGTGTCACAAGCACGACGCAACTTGAGCAATGCAAGTTGAAGCCAATACTTATTGTACTGCGTCACTCTTTACGCCTGCTTCAAGCAGGCGTAAGTTTTTGACACAGTGGTGTCCTTGAAGTGGTGCAGTGAAATCTTGTAGATTTCACTGTGTCACTTTTACAAAGCTTTCCTGCATGGGAACGCCCACCCTGCATACATTATACCTGACACTGGGCTTTACAATGTGACGCATCTCCCTAAATGCGTCACGTTGTAAATTGGCCGCATTGTTTATGCCACCGCTGCACCACAAAATTGACGCAACAGTGGTGCAAAAGTGTTGCAAGGCGCTTGCAAATCTGCCCCAGTGTATACATTATACAATATACATCGTTTTACCGGTCAGTTTGGATCAAATGTGAGTTTTGGAATTTGGCTCATATATGTAGGATCTGAAGAGCCAGCTTTACAAAATATTAGAACCCAGTGGAGCTGGAGTGTATCTTAACTTTTCCAGCATCTCAGTTTGTCGCACTGATAAAGAAATACTTTCAAAAGAATAGTTAATAGGATTAGCGCGCTCTGAGAGCCCTGGGGGAGCTGAGTGTGTCACTGTGTCTTTGTATTTCAAGGAGTGGAGCTTTCTTAAGTGGGAGACGAATCAGTATGTATGTAGTTGATGAGCATGGCCCACAGGCCTCTTTTGATGTGCTATTCTGCTGAGGCTTCGCAGCTTGACAGCAAATACAGATGCTAAACACCAACCAACAAATTTAGGTTATCAATGTGCTTTAATATGCTGAGTGAGCCTGCTTTGAATATAGGGAATGATGGTTTGAGGACTAATGCATCAGATAATTGCTTCTTCACTTGACCTCGGAGTCCCAGGTTCAAAGCCCTGGTGAGCCAATCAGCCTTTCATCCTGCAGGGATTGATAAATAAACACTGTAGAGTTTTTGTACCAATAAGCTTCTGTTATCCACCACAAAGATGAAAATACCTTTGTTATATAACTTTTTGAGAGGGGATAAGAAACTGCAGCATGGTGGATGTAAGTATTTGGGATATCATCATTTAATCAGATCTGTTTTCTGTTCGTTTTTGCAGCATATACTGCAGATATCCAGAAATGATCAGGAAATGATTGCCTACTTTAAAGGTCATGGGTTAGCCCATACCAAAAGAGGCCTATTTCTGATTCCAATACCTGCCTCATCTTACAACAACCTGCAATCCCTGCTTTCTGTCTCCTTCGTGCATGTTTTCCATTCAATGTTTTTTTCTTCCTTTATCGCTGCTTTACTCCAATCTTTTTTCACCTCATCTCCTGTGCACATTTTTGAGAGAATGTGTGTATGCAATTTTTTTTTTTACAAAAAAGTAAATATGACAGGACAATTGAAGTTCAGAAACTACTTTGTTAGCATATCACAGGCCTATAAAAGCATTATAGTGTTTCCATATGTTTATAGGATACCAGTTGGATCCGTACATTGAGGAAGCAGAGGAGGAGTATGTGAAATCTCAAGCACTGAGGAAGATTGTGACATATGTTTTGTTACATGAACGCTGTTTAAAGATTCATCAAGAGACCATTAACAGCCTACCTACAACCGACACCCACTAACATCGGAGTCTTCATAAACTAGCATTTAATATTATTCTATAAACCACACAATCATTAAAAAAAAGTAAGTATTTAAGGTTTCACAAAAATATGCAGCATACATTGACTGTATATGAGCTCGGTTATCTCACTGCTAGTAAAGCCATTAGCTAAGTACACTATAACTGGTGAATTTCTGTGGTTTTTTGTTTTTAAATGTTACTTTTTATATTACTAGAAGTCTATCTATATTGTCACTTTAACTTTTCTTTTATCAGTAAGTTACTGGGGATTATTTTTTTACATGTAAGCTAAGATCCCATACCTAACCATAAAGACACTTAATATTAAGGTTTGTTTTTTATTGAATTGCTGGGGGTTTTGTAACATTATTACCATACCTGACTATATTATATATTTAACCTTTGATTTTTTCAGTGAAGTATTAAGTTTTGTTAATATGTACAGCCAACACACACACTGTGTGTGGCCGATCCACCAAAACCTGCCCTCTGTGGTCAGCTTGCTGGCCCTGCTCCTGCTCCTGCTCCCTCGTCCTGCTTCCCTTCCATTCTTCATCTGTGTACCCCTTACCCACCTCCTGACCTCTGTAATCAACATGCTGCCCCGTTCCTCGACTACCTGCCCTCTGTTCTTTGTCTGCATGCCCTAGCCCACTCTTGTCTCCCCAGGGCCATTCCCCATCTCCCGCCCTACATCCTCCATCAATGTATACAAAAAAGTGATCGGTGGAATGCTTGAATAAATCTCAACCACTGGTAATTTCTCGGGCTGAATCCCAATCCATTGTTATTTTGCACACCTTACCATATCAGTTTGGACCCAGCTATATACAAATCAGTATCAACCCTTCTCCAATGGGAGCAGTCCAGCTCGAACTGCCAAGCCAGGTTCTCACTGAGCTGCAACACAAGCAACACCGGATCAGTTTCACCCAAGATATGGGCTCACAGCTGGGTACACCTTGGTTCTAGTGACAGTGTGCACACGACCCAAGTCTTGGCATACGCATCCCACTTAGGGTGACACATCAACGTGAAAAGTGATGGATGGAAAAGTGATGGATGGAATTCTAGAATAAATGGAACTGAAATCAAGCTGTAACTGACTGATGAGCCCATAACTAAGGCAAAATGGTCTAGGTAGGGTATTCCTACTCTGTCCCCTTTTCTTTTTTTTATCTGTTTGATGGGACTTGGCTGAGGCCGAGTTCCAAGATGGCTGCCAACACTTCCTGACAGAAGTGTTGGCACCCAATCAGATATCTACACGAGAGCGGGAGGATTCGCAATAGGTTCGCAACTCTAAATATACAAATTGGGTTTTCTTGTAATACTTCTAAAACTACTGAACAGATTTACACCAGCTTACAAAAAGCATGCTTTCTAGACCAAGAGCTAGCTTTCTCTCACATTTGGTGTAATTCTGTTGAGCGGTTTGGGCTGTAGTAGTGTCTAAAATTCCTATGGGAATTAACATGCAAAATGCACATTTTTTAACACACCCTACCACCTGTGTTTTCTTCCTCAGTTGAGGGATACCCAGTAACTTTCCTTGCACAATAAGATCAACTGGCATTCTTTTTTTGGGCAATTTCGTAAAGATTCATCAATCGGCACCAAAGATATAGGCAAGTCAAAAAATGCTTTTTCTATGGAAACTAGGTCTCAACTATAACTACCTATTGACAACATCCAGTAGGTAACATATGTTGATGTTGCCAAATCCCTGTTTATTGAAATCGATGATACTCAAAACACTAACGCCACGAGAGTGACTACAGGAGAAACGGGAGAAAATAGAACTTTAAAACAAGATCTGTACAAACTTGAGAAACTTTGCAAGAAAGAAATCAATCGCAGTTGGGAGGTAATCTCACTAGATAATTACATCGAGGTGGGACGTGTCCCAAGGGGACTGCGAATCTTGGTGACCCCCACCTACCAGAACCCCAACCCGAAGCTCTTGGAAGAATGGTCCGCTTTAATGGCAGGGACCTGTAAACAATTGTTGGGTCTTCTCTCGAAATATGCGGCGATAGAATTGCAACAAATCGAAGAAGAATTGAAAGTTCTTCGTGAAATGCTTGGCAAATCGGCAGCCCAAGATGAAATCAAAAACTTCATAAAAGACTTGGAACCAAGATTAACGAAATATGAAGATGGCATCAAAGCAAGAAACCGCTGGAAGTTCATTAGAGATAGAAATGATTATGCGCTGGGCCGCATCCTAACTTTCAGCAGAAAATATGATGTCATACGGAAAGACTACAAGAAAATTGAAGCAATAAGAGCGCAAAAATCGGAAACCTCTCGTTCTAGCTCAGCTGCACCTTCAGATGATGACGACAGAAACATTCCTTGGGACCAAACAGAGGACCCTTCACATCACTCCAGGAATACCGTTTTTTACAACTGAGCCTCAGCGCATTCAAACAACCAGTGCGAGGAAGAGGAAAACGAGGAGGCAAAGAACAAGATCAAAGAGAAGGAGCAGGAGAGGGGGCGAAGGCCAACGACAACTTAATGCCACATGGGAGAGGCATCAGGCGTTCCAAGTGAAACAAATGATGGGTGAGCAATCAAACCTTTCAATTATAAATCTTTCCTCTCATACTATAACTCCTGAAGAAAGATCGGTCCTGGAACTGGGTCTATCTTTCTGCCCCACTGCCAATTTTGATTTTGCTAAAACTCGTATTGATCTCTTCCTCTTCTCACGCAAACTAAAATTGTTGAAACTACATACCTGTAATTTAACTAGAGACCAATCCAAAACTAAACCATGAACAAGTATTCCCACTAACCCGGACGAGGTTTTTTATCTGTGGGCGATGTTGAGACATTGGCCATCATGCGGGAATTCCAATTGGATGTAAGAGACTGGGAATCGGATCGTGACCTACTAATCAGTATGGATATGGAGGTCAACAGAAGATCCAGAAATGATTTTAAACGCAGATCAAAATTCAATCCCATCACACTGCATGATGGCATTGACACTTTCCAAGAGTCAGTGTTGTATGACTTAATGAACCTTTGGCACAAAGAAAGTAACAACTTTGCCAAAAATCTAACGCAAGCACAGAAAACAGGCTTGCAGTCTTTGAAACAGGCCACAAATTTTGTGATAAAACCATCTGACAAAGGGGGTAATGTGGTCCTCTGGGATATCAATAAATACAGGACAGAGGCCAAACGACAACTAGAATACTCAGGATGTTACCTGAGATCTAGCCAGGCCAGATACAATAAAACAATACAAGAATACCACAAAATGTTGCATAACTGGCATGAAAAGGTCATGCTTAGCAAAAACGAATTTCTGTTCCTTCTAACACGCAAACCAGTTACAACGGTCTTTTATATGTTACCAAAGGTGCAAAAACATCCCACTGACCCCCCAGGCAGGCCTATTTTTTCAGCCAATCAAAGCCTCTTGGAAAACACTTCCAGTTACTTGGATTACTTTCTTTGCCCTTATGTCCTCAACCTCCCATCGTATTGTAGAGACACCATGGACTTCCTGTCAAAGATACAGGAGATACCATGGAAAGATACCTACATTTTGGCAACAATTGACGTAATTTCCCTGTATACTTGTATTGAACATGACTTGGGCATGCAGGCTTGTAAATATTTTCTAAGAGACAGACCAATTAACATGTATGACCATACCATTCTTTTGATGCATATGTTACACTTTTGCCTACATAATAACTGTTTCTTATTTGAGGAGGACTGGTATGAACAATATACCGGTACTGCCATGGGAAATGGCTTCGCGCCGAGCTACGCCTGTCTATTCATGGGGTGGTGGGAGGCAGAGCACCTATGGCACCATGAAAATATACAGTATACGAACAATATGGTTATGTGGGCCCGTTACATTGATGATATTTTTCTGATTTGGGACGGGCCACAAAATACCTTGGATGATTTTATTCAAGGCCTGTTGGTGAATAACTTAAACTTGAAATTCACCAGCAAAACTGACCAATATGAAATTGAATTTCTGGACATCCTAGTAAGAGTAGAACTAGGCACACTTCATACCAGCCTCTACAGAAAGCCTACATCGACGAATAGCATTTTACATGCACATAGTCATCATCCAATCAACCTCAAAAACAGTATCCCGTATGGAGAACTGTTAAGAGCCAAACGAAACTGCAGCTCAGATACCTCCTATGAAAAGGAAGCCAAGAACATGAAGGGTCGATTTAAGAACAGGGGCTACACATCTAGAACCATCAAAATAGCCTCAGAAAAGGCAGACTGCAAAAATAGGAACAGCCTACTTATTCCAAAAGAAAGGGAAGATAACAAACATGAAGTAAGACTAATCACCACCTACAATCATGCCTCGCAAGAGATACATCGCATCATACGCAAACATTGGCACATAGTCAAAAAAGATCTAATAATTGGAAAATTGGTCAGTCCATCACCACATGTCACATACAGGAAATGTCAGTCACTAAAGGACATGCTAGTACATAGACATCTTGCTATGAAGACAAAGGCGAAGGGAACCTGGTTGCGAGAGCTCCCAGGTTTTCACAAGTGTGGGCGTTGCAAAGCATGCAATAACAGTACAAATGTAAAAAAATTCAACCTACCCAATGGCAAAATGGGAAAGATCAATGTCTTTATCAATTGTAATACTGACTTTGTTGTGTATGCTTTGGTTTGCATTTGCGGCTTACGCTATGTGGGAAGTACAATCTTCCCAGTGAAGAAACGTATACTTGAGCACTTGCGCGCTATTAAGAACAGAGACATGTCCTACGCTATTGCCAAACATTGCGATCTGATACATCCCAATTTACATGACATCAGTTCTAAAATCTCTTATGTTGGCATTGACAGGGTGCAAGCGTCAGCAAGAGGGAGAGATCGGGAACGTCATCTGCGACGCCTTGAATCTGAGTATATAATAAAATTACAAAGCAAGACCCCAGGAGGTCTTAACCACGAGGAAGACCTCCATGTTCACTTAGGCTGATACGATGAGACTTCAGGTCACTTAATCATCATCCTCCCACTTCATCCACGAGTTCCCCTGATCATTGGATGTCGCTGGTTAAAATCAGATCACCGCCACAGTTACCGATGTTAATACCTTACCTGTAGATATACAACCAGGAATTGACTTAATTCATTGCTTTTCCCACTTACATTACCTGGGTTATTGATAATATAGATAACCTCTGGCACTTGCCAACATCTATACTTGGATCCACATCTATGAGTTAAAAATATTTGAATCCACTGCGACTTGGCGTTTTTGCAACTGTTTGTTTTATTACAACATCTAAAGTGATGAATTTGAATCTTACTTCACAAGGGAATATCACTAATGAAATTAAAAAACAGTTCCAATGTTAAATCATGAATTACAGTGATTATATTAACTGTTGAATTTTCTGTTATTTTGTGTTCTCTATATAGAGTGTAAAGTTTGGCTGAGTCTGTTTTCTAAAAACCATGATAAAGACCAGTAACATTCACCAACATATATATTTTTTCTATGTTTACTAAACTGCAACAGGAACTGTTTTAAATAACATGATCGCTTCCTGGTTCATGTAATGACTCACTGACAAAGACCGTGGTGTCGAAACGTGTCTGAGTCACCAGTTACAATCTTCTCCAAAGAAAAACCTGTGTGCGACTCATTTTTTCCTGCACCTGGAAACGCGCGAAAAATACTCATGACATCACTTATGACATCTCAAATGACATATTTTTTTGAGAAAACTACAGTCCCGTACCGGTAGTCTACCAATCTCGATCAACACGCGAATGCTAGCCACCACATTTAAATGATGCATATTTCGTATCCGACGGGTTTGTGGCACCCCGTCCCACTTAACAAGATGTGCATATGAGGTCGCGCCTGCAGCGTGTTGCGTATGCGACGAGTGCACGCTGCCATGCCCTGTGTTACGTCATAGATGTACGATGTTGCACCGCATACGCCATTCCCTCATTTTTTTTGTCTCAAAACTATATCTAAAAAACTTTAAAGTGTATATGAGAGCAAGCGATAATTACAAATATTTTCAACAGTTATAGATTTCTAACTCTAATAAACTTATATTATAATAAATATATTTTCTCAAAATCACATTGGGTGCGGTCTCATTGCGCACTGGCTGCGCAATTGCCATGTAACCATAAAAAAAAGCATTTAATTAGTTCATAAAATTTCCCATTGGAACAGTTCAAAAACACCATCCATTTTAGTCAATATCTGTACTGCATTTCATGAGACACACCTCTTCTGCTTAGAGAGATTTGTTCAAAACTTTTTGCAATATACACATATCTTACACTACACACAACATGCAACCATCATTTTCATCAAAATTCATGCTCTGTAAAGTAGCCTTCCACCTATGATACCCATACACCTAAAAGTTACATTACCGAAATGTTCTCCAATACCACAGAGGACCCACAGATACGTAAAGTGACTTCACCTGCACAGTTTGTCATCAGCGAAGCAACAAAAAAGAGTCTGCAAAGCCTGCAATGATACATATGCATGGTGCAGACAGTACACACTGGAGCAATGTATTTTCCTACAGGACTACCTCATCTACAATAGCGACTCAATCTCAATTGTGAACACTGCTGCCTGCAGTGTAGGCCAGAGTGAGCTGTCACAACGGCCCACAGCCACATGGCATTCACTTGAGCTTTACAGTTGCAATACACAAACTAAAAAAAAAACGTGTGCAGAGTCTGAAATGATGCATATGATAGGTGCAGACAGAGCACAACGGAGCAATATCTTTTCCTACAGGACTGCATCATCTACAATACCGACTCAATGTCAAATGTGGACACAGAAGTCTGCAGTATAGGCCAGAGAGAGTGTTCAGCAAGGGCACACAGCCACATGGCATTGGTTTGACCTCTACAGTTTGCAATACACGAAGCAAAAACAACGTGTACAGAGCCTACAATGATGCGTATGAGTGCTGCAGACAGAGCACACTGGAGCAATGTCTTTTCCTACAGAACTACCTAATCTACAATAGCGACTCCATCTGAATTCTGAACACTGCTGTCTGCAGTGTAGGCCAGAGAGAGCAGTCAACAAGACTGGCATTCACTTGAGCTCTACAGTTTGCAATACACGAAGAATAAAAACTTGTGCAGATCCAGCAATGATGCATATCAGTGGTGCAGACAGAGCGCACTGGAGCAACGTCTTTTCCTACAGGACTGCACCATCTACAATACCGACTCAATGTCAAAAGTGAACACTGAAGTCTGCAGTATAGGCCAGAGAGAGCCTTCAGCAAGGGCCCACAGTCACGTAGCATTGACTTGAGCTCTACAGTTTGCAATACGCGAAGCAAGGAAAACATGTGTGGAGCCTGCAATGATGCGTATGAGTGGTGCAGACAGAGCACACTACAGAAATCTCTTCTCTTACAGGACTTTATCATCTACAATAGTAACTCGATCTGAATTGTGAACTCTACTGTCTGCATTGTTAATTAAAAGCAGTACTCACACACACAACCATCGATACTTTTTCTCACTCCCTCTTTACAAAATAAAACAACATAAATTACAGAGAACTCTACAATGAATAAATCAAAACAATTCATCTCTCCACAGTCTACACTGTTCGCTGTTCCTTTGGACGTCCAAGATAAATTTGATAATAAAGTGACACTCCGGTGGCAATAGGGTTTTTTTTAAATATGCCCCTAAAGTCATAGAGATCTCCCCCAAGCAGGAGAGGATATCTACAGATGGCCTCCACAGAATTATTAATTCCACTGGCACAATAGGAGTAATTTGGTAAATCTGCCTTTCTTGTTGTAACAATGATTTACTTAATAAATTCTTAGGACTGAAAGAGGGAGCAGTCCCTCTATGTTTAAAAATCACTGCAGATTTAAGCTTAATCAGCAGTGTTTTAAAACAAATAGAGGCACTGCTCTTTCTTGTGGTCCTCTTTAGAAACTACTGCAGTGCATACATCTCAGCGTCCTTTACATTCTCTGCAATAATTACTGCAGAGTATATAAGCGCACTGAGGGATATGCACTGCAGAGTGATATTCAGTGTTTTCTCCAGTTTAGAAACCACTGCATACCACTTGGCTGTGGCCCCATACATGCTCTGTAGTAATCACTGCAGTGTATGTAAGGATGCCGAGTGGTGTATGGCTGCTTTATTTTCTTAGTGCAAAATGCAGCACCTCATCCATTATTGGACACGAGGATGTATTTTGTGCTAAGTGATAGCGCCAAACGCCCTCGCCAGCCTATTGCGGAATTCCGCAGGATCTCACTGAATTTTAATATAATTCCACTGAATTCCGCAAAGTCAAATTCTGCCAATTCCACCCACCCCTAATCTAAATACGACAGGCCGTAGTCTGATTTCTTGATGGACAGCAGGCCGGCCACCAAAGCATAAATGAGTGGCTAAGTGAAATACTGCCAATTTTGCTCTTCAGCTTCCTTGTAACATCCTACAAGTTTAACTTTCAAATGGGAACAGCTAGAGATTTGGAGTTTAGGCTCCCTGAGCTCAGAATTTAGAAACACATCTTTCAGTAAAGTTTTTATTAAATAGTGTGTTTGAAAAAGCTACTTTTAGAAAGTGGCCATTTTCTTGTTTTCCCATCCTGTGGCTCTGCCTGCCTGTGGAATCAACGTCTGGGTTAGACTGACAGGGGACTGTTTGTGCATTCACTATAGACAGTCACACAAAGGGAGCTGAGGTGCGCTCTGCATATCCTGATGGCCCATCACCAGACTGATGGGCCTTCATGAGCTAGAATGGTGGGAGGAGTTGTCACTGACACCTGAATAGGGCTGTGCCTGGCCTCTCACAATGCTGTCTCCTCCCCTCGGGAGTGTGTCTGGAGCCACAACAGGGCAAGGCAAGAACTTGTGCACTACAAAGACTTACAACCTAAAACCCCAGACTTTCAGAACCCTTCTGGAGCAAGAGGAGACTCTGCTGAGAAGAAGAGCTGAAGAGCTGTAAGGAGGAGTACTGTCCCTTTGCTGTGTGCTGCTTTCCTGGGATGGCCTGCAGTTGCTCCTTCTGTCTTGGAAAGGAAAACAACTGGACTTTGCTATGTATCCTGCTTGAGAAGTTTCTCCAAGGGCTTGTGTGTGCTTTCCTCCTGTTAAGAAGTCTCAGAGCCATCAAAGGCGTCACCTGCAGCATCCCTGAACTCCACTGTTGGGAGTTCTGACCTGCTAAGTAGTGCCAATTCCAGTTCTGGGCCCTTGGAGGGGTTCCTGCCACTAAAATCAATGCTTCAGTGCCTGTTTTTCTGACGCAGCAGAGCCATGCGAGAGAAAAATCCATGCACCGCCGCCGTGCCACTGAAGAAATCGACGCAGAGCCTGCGTGCAGCTGAAGAAGCAGCCGCAGCCGAGTTCAGCACACTGTGTCTCCAAAGTCCAAGACCACTGCACTGGCTCCAACGCAGGCCCTGCTGTGCGGCTGAAAGAATTGATACATTCTTGGACCGCAGCTGAAAGAATCGAGGTAACCCATGTTTGCCGATGCTGCATCGACTTCCAGCACTTCCGAATATCCATGCATCACAACTGTGCACCAAGTTTTCCATAACATCAACCGCAGACCGCAACCATCTTGGATTTCGACACATCGTGTCCCTTACAGTCCGGAAACTATGCAACACTTCTCCTGTGTACAGCAGTACTGATGCATCTCTTCCCCAAGGACTCGGGAACCGAAGCATCACTGTGTTTTCGGACACTTCCCTCCGCTGCGGCTTTCTTTCCTTGTGGATTTTTGACGCACCAAATGTACTTTATGTAAAAACATTGACTCCTAAGAATTCTATTGACAGAATTGCTTAAAACCTCTAAAAAGTGATATCTTGAGTTCTGTATATTGGATTACTGTCATTTTGTTCTTGTTTGGTTTAGATAACGATTGTTTATTTCTTTCTAAATTGGAGTGGTGTCCATGTGCAGTTTTTGACTGTGTTACTCTGTGTGTTATGTACAAATGCTTTACAAAGTGCCTCTGAGATATTCCTGACTGCTTGTGCCAAGCTACCAAGAGGGTGAGCAGGGATTATCTTGGATGTGTAACTCCCTTATCCTGACTAGAAGGAAGGGTCCCTACACTGCCAACTAGAAACCCCCATTTCCAATATTGGTGGTCAGCAGTGAGAATAGGACTAGTGTTCTTACTTTGATATACAGTGATTGGTGTACACTACTGCATAGTGCAAACCATTACGTGACCATATGCTGCTTTTCCCTATTTTTGTGACAACCCTTGAAGTTCTCTACCAGTTATGTCTCAGTCTTGTGAGCTAGTTGAAGTTGCAAAGGTTGTGTTTGAGATTGGAAGATTGAAGTCCTACTCAGTGCCTCAATTGAAGCAAATCTGCAAGGACCTTAATTGTCCTCTAGAAAGTGCATATAGGAAGGAGAAGCTGCAGAAGGTGCTGACAGCCTTTTGGGCATCAAGAGAAGCTGGGGAAGCTGGGAATGTGTAAGTTGATCTGGATGTACAAAACCAGCAAGGGGATTTTGGAGCTCATGATCTGCCTGTGGAGGGAGCATCTTCCAGGGGTGGCAGGCATAGTCCTGTTCAAATGGTGGCAGCGTGCATCCAGTGCAGTCAGAGTGGAAGATGTACATTCCTAACGATTTGGTAAATGATTACAGGAGGGGGAATGATATACATGTTTGGTTTTTGGCATATGAGGCAGAACTCCACATATATCAGGTCCCTGACACACACTAGGGGGTGGGTCTGTGGAAGCACATTGTGATAGAGGGAAGGGAACTTTGACAGCCCTAGGGCCAGCCTCAGGTCTCACTACAATATCATGAAGGATGCCTTGATCACCCGGTATGGTCTCACCCAAGAGCAATACAAGGACAAGTTTAGGTCTTTTTAAAAAAACTGATTCCCATACGTGGTTGGAATGTGTTGATCATTTTTGCAGAGCACTAGATAGTTGGATAAAGGGCAGCCATGTAACTGACTAACAGGGGTTGTACAATTTGATTGCATGAGAGCACTGTATAGTCTTTGTTTTCTAGAGCTGCACCAGCATCTGATTGATAGCAAGCTGTCTGACCTTAGAATGTTTCCTCAGGAGGCAGACCACTGGATGAGTACCAGATTCCACAAGAGGTATATGGGAGACTCCGCCAAGGGTGGGCAGGGTCCCTAGCAGAAAAGTGGGGAGGGCCAAGGGTAAACAGAGGGAGTTCTCTAAAGGGCCCCAATCTAGTTCCCAGTGTAAGGATTACCACCCCCAGGTGAGAAACAGCCTTGGACCCCTACAGGGAAGCCTGCAGAGAGGGATCTCTGGAAGTGTTAGGCATGTGATCAGGAGTATCACATGAGACGGGATCCCAAGTGCCCCAAGTGGACACTGGCACCCACTGGTGCCCAGTCATGGGGGTTGGCCAGTGTAATGCTTGGGGAGGAGTTGGTCCCAAGAGAAGGATGGGAGCCAGCTGAGATGACCCTTGTCTCACTAGGAGACAGGGAGATGGTCCAGAGGACTCTCGTGCCTGAAAACACTAAGAAGTACAGTAATGGGTGACCATCAATAGACAGAGGGTAGAGGCTCAGAGAGACACAGGAGCCAGTTTGACTACAGTAAGGTATTCACCCCGTGTCTGAGGAGCAGGTACTTCCCAATGTGTTTCACCAAGGAGTTGCAATCAACAACTCTGAATGCGGGTATGTGGCAGCGCAGGTTCCCTTTGAATGGGGGGGTCTCAGGTTCTTTGAGGGTAGCTGTGAACCCATCCATGCCTGTTGATTGTTTGTTGGGTAATGACCTTGAGGATTCCCCTTGGGGTGAGGTGGAACACTGTTCATGCTTGGAGATGGTGGGGTAGCCTAAGTGGGCATGTGTTACCACCAATTCTATGGCAGCCAATAAGGGTGATCAGAAAGACAGCTAGAAAGAATGGCCCGGGTCCTTGTCAGGAAGAGGAGGGACAGGTGGTGTGAGAAACCCGCCTCAGAAGTTCCCAGGGTCTGGGAGGAGGCTGACCCTGAGGGGGACGCCACAGAACCTACAGGGAAGCAGGTGGTCAAACTGGGAGACCTGCCTGAGCTGACCCATTTGCAGCAAGAAGGGGGTCCACCAGGGAGGAATTCTGCAGGGAGCAGAAAGAATGCCCTACTCTTGAAGGTCTGTGGCAGCTGGCTACAGACCGGGCAGCTGGCATGGAGAATGGAACACCCTGGATTTACTGGGTGAATGGTCTCCTCTATAGTGAGCCTAAGGGTGCTGAGCCTGGGGCAGCCCTTGTGCTGGTGGAACCCTATTGCTTCAGAGCCTTCTTTCTGGGTCTGGCTCATAATGTGCCTTTGACAGGACATTTGGGTCAGGACAAGACCTTTTCAAGGCTTGTCACCCACTTCTTTTGGCCCAAAATGAGAAGGCACTCTGATGCACATTTCAGGTCTTGCTAAACATGCCAGGCAAGTGGAAAGAGTGGAGGGAGATGTAAGGCTCCTCTACAGCCTTTCCCTGCCTTGAGCACCCCTGAGCACCACTTTTGAGTGGGTAGGCATTGACATTGTGGGGCCTCTGAAACCCAAGACAGCCATAGGCAGCAGGTTTATCCTGGTCTTGGTGGACCATCCCACCAGGTACTCAAAGGCTATACCGCTGAGAACAATGACAGCCCCAGTGGTGGGCCAAGCATTGATGGGGATCTTTTTCTGCATGGGTTTCCCCAAAGAGGTTGTATCCGACCGGTGTACCTATATCATATCAACATATATGAAGTCTTTGTGGGAGCAGTGTGGTGTAACTTACAAGTTCACCACAACTTACCACCCCCAAGGTAATGGGTTGGTTGAGAGATTCAACTGGACCATGAAGGGCATGATTATCGGTCTAACCAACTCCATGAGGTGTAAGTGGAACATCCTCTTGCCATGCTTTCTCTTTGCTTACAGGGAGGTACTGCAGAGGGGACTTGGTTTTAGCCCCCTTGATTTGCTATACGGGCACCTTGTGAGGGGAACTCTGAGTCTTGTGAAAAAAGGCCGGGAGGAAGCTCCCAGGAAGTCCCCTCAGGATGTATTTAACTATATGCTGACCTTCAAAAAGCAGAATGCCCGCTTCAGAAAACTCGCTCAGGCAAACCTGGAAGCAAGCCAGGAGAACCTGAAACGATGATATGCCCAGAATGCCACATTGGATGAGTTTCAGCCTGGCTGAACGTGTGGGTCATGGCCCCAGTGGAGCCCCATACTCTCCAGGACAAGTGGACTGGGCCTTTTGAGGTGGTGAAGCGCAAGAGTGATGTCACTTATCTAGTGAACTTGCAGACTCCAAAAAACCCTTTAAGAGTCCTACATGTGAACTGCCTTAAACCTCACTTTGAGAGGTCTGAAATGACTATGCTCCTGGCTACAGATAATGGAACGGAGGAGGAGGGTGAGCCTCTTCTTGACCTCCTGTCACCAGGGAGCAAGATGGGTCTGTGGAGGGTGTGAACCTCTCCACAACACTGACCCTAGAACAGCATCCCTGAACTCCACTGCTGGAAGTTCTGACCTGCCAAGTAGTGTCAAATCCAGTTATGGAGACCCCCATTTCTAACAAACATTAAATTAATTGAATTGCATTTAACTAAATTGAATTAAACTGAATTGAACTGAAAAACTGTATATAGCTCTTTTTAGTTTGTGAAAGGACGGTCAAATAAAGAAAGGCCCGGGACTTTACTGCCATGCCATTGTTTGTTCCTTATCAACAAAATCATACAGTAAACAGCTTTCATAAGCTTAAGTGTAAATTTTTGACTTTTTTAATCATGAAAACATTCCTCATAGAGTGAAAATCTAGTCCCAGAATATCCTCGAGTGGTTTAGTTGATTAAAGTGGTTTAATTGATTCAAAAAATCATGAGATTAAACATGTGGGTAACTGATGTACTGTTGAACTTTGAGATACGCAATAGGCGATGTATTACAAAAGAAGGTTATTAATAATGAAAGCATGTCAATTATAAAGGCAAAGTGCGACATTTCTAGATCAGGCAGAAAATAGCAGGTATGTACTACAGAGAGGTCACGTAAAGGGGGCTTGATCAGAGAAAGAGAGACAGATGAAGACAATTAGAGTATTGTATTATTATCTAATGGTAAGTCAGCACCAAGAATCCAACAGCAATGTTAAAAAGTAAATTATTGAGATGAACTAAAAACTCTCTCGGGCGTTCTCTCTGCTATCCTTCCTAGTCAGGAATCCCTATACTATAACCTTTGAACCCTAAGCAGCCAATAGACAGCATCTGAGGTTTCCTCAATCGTGGAGCAATTAAGCACCACCATATTTAGGTAAAACAACATATTGTGCCCATATAATGACCAAATTAAAGTTCTTGATTTTCATGAGGTTTTTATGTCTGCATTTATATATTTGGTAACTTGTTAGAGCTCACCTACAGACAGCTTGTCTGTCGTCTAAGACCTATTGTGGACTACACCTGTACCTACAGTGGACTTTGGGCCAGAATATTGCTTACCATGCATGAGCCTTCTTGTCTAGGTAATTTACTAGCTTCTTATTCAATAACTTTTCTTCCTCTTGTTGTGTCTGTCCCTCCTGGAAGCATAGCTTCTTTACCATCCCTTTGATTGGATGACTTGTATCCTTTTACTGTTCACATTCAGGCAACTACTTTTTATTTGCTCAGCACTCCTGGGGCGTGAATGTGCGTTCTTGCTCTCTCCCCTGTGAAAGACTTTCTGCCTCACATTCTTACCCCTGCACACCGTGTTGCTTCACTCTCCCAGGTAGTAAATTGCTCCCGTGGCCCCTTCATGCTTGTCTTCTTTTAATTTTCTACCCCTTGCTCCTCACTGCCAGAAGTGGTTCCTGCATACTTCTGAGTCATCACTGTAGAATTTATTTGCCTATGATGTGTGTCCTTCATTCCTGACAATGCTCATTTGTTTGTTCATACAACAATTTGATTTGTAATGTTCTTCCTAAGCGGTGGGGTGAGGACATCACACCATACCAAGTGCAATACTTTTCTTTAGTCTATTGTCTAATTCCCCCGCCCCTTAATTTTATTACCCACAAGCTTTATTCCCACAGATATTTCATGTGTGGATCGATAAGTCTAATTGACATTGTTGCTCCTCTTTCCTCTTGTAGGGTCAAAAGTTGGGTTCCCATGTCCTGGCTGGGCTTGAGTTTGGCAGTCAGTCAATTTCAGTTCACTTGTTCAGAGCACGTAGATATTCTCACATGGAAACAGAGACGCGGTCCCCCTCCAAGGCCCAAATGGGAACTATTAATAAAGTCAAAGAAGGACACGTCAGAATACAAACTTAAATGAATTCACTGTATACCACTGACTTCTACTCTAACCCCATTTACTTAATAAATCCTTTGCATTAATAGCTTAGTAGAACTTGCATGGGTTAGTTTCAGCTCGGCATATGCGTTAGTGCATTACTTTAAAGCGGTCATTTTAGAGGCTATTGCGCAGCTGCAAAGTTTTCCCCCAAGCGACAGAAAACGTCATACTACGTAGATGTAGTAGACGCATGCGCAGAAGAATTTTAGGACACTCGGGTTACTTATTAGGACAGCACATAGAAAAGCTTCCCCTAGATATGAGTATGTAAAATGTGATGCAAAATTAGTATTCATGGACAGATTGGTTATAGTATTACAGGTTATTCGAGAGGATTCCATACAAGCAAGTTTCTTTTGATGTGAAACCTTGCTCCATCAACAGGGCCTGGAGTACGTACGCCCCGCCCCCTTGAAATATGTTGTCGATGTCACTGACACTGGAAGAATGAAGTGACCTCTTTGTGCACAATCAAAGCCTGCTGTAGAGACAACTGCAGCTTCTTGGACCCCAAGTCCTGCAGACAATCACTCCTCCCACCGGTACGCAAGAAATGAAATAAAATTCTACTGGTGGGCACTGGCAATGTTTACTTTGCTAAAGCATAGACGAGGGGAGAGGGATGAGGTGTCCAAGCTATGGCAATCAACTGGTGTGTTTTGCCCTGGCAGAAGCCTGCAAACTGTGGCTGTCACCAAGGGAAGGCTTGGTGAGCACAGGTTGTGGGCAGGCTGGGTTAATAATTTTACCATTTGTGCTATAAAGTTGGATATCGTTCTGCTATTGTTTCATTGCTCATCTGGAGCAACGTGAAATACTGTACGTGCATTTTCTAAGGAAAAGTTACGAGCTGCCAAGGGGGCTTATGCCATGTGGTACACCTTTAACAAAACATCATTTGCATGTTGAGATTTTTGAGTCAATTCTCACAATGATAAAAGCAATATTACATTTTTAAGAACACAGCATGCATTAAGAAAAAAACAAGATAAGTTAATTTGACAGGAGGCTCATTGACAACAATGTGTGTTCATAATTTCCCCAAAAGTGTTTAGCTATCCAATTTACACTCAGCAAGTAAAATAAATAAATCATAGAGCTTTAATGTATGTAGAGAGGTTGCAGATGGACAACCTTGCTACTTCTGATTAAGTCAGTCAATTATCACTATTTCAAGAAAATATGCCGTTAGTTTGTGCTTGTTGTAGTGAGTTCTATTTGTGCCTGAGATATTTCTGTGTATATTCATATGTTCTATTTTAAAAATGTGAATGTCCATTGGCTTTTCAGTTCCATATAACCACCTATGACACAAATCTCAGTGATTTTACTTCTTGCGATGTAATTGACGTCAAAGGTTGTACTTTATACATCATCCCTGAAATTTGAAAGTTGGATCCCTGCTTGTGGCTATTGAGAAAAGTCCCAGTATTCCACATATCCCCACTTCTCCCCATAAAAATTGTACCCAAAAGTGTGATTGGACTTATCCCATGGGACTGTTACTGACCAAAACTGGGACCATTTGAGTCCTCATTACCTACTGGCTACATAAAATTAGCACATGAAACCAAGAAAAGTCTTTAGGATGAAGGAACGTGCAAAATGCAAGTGAATGTAACTGAAATGATTACCATACCAACAGAAGCCGTGTATGTTAACACATGGATCCAGTCTAAAAACATAACAGGTCAACTGGTCCTCAAACAAGGGACAGCAGGCAATGTTCTATTATTGTAGCCCAATTATTCCAGTATTGATTAATACTAAAATACTACTGGCCGGTCCTTCAGGAAGCTACTTTAGAGCCTGCTATATTTTTAAGTAGCCCGTGTGTAAAAAGCATGAGAACTAATACTTCGTCTGTCGAAGGAATGAAGATGCCTCCATCTATTTCTTATCACAAATTGCTATTAACTTAGGAAATAGCATTACAAAAAATAGAAATTCACTGAAAAAAACAAAGGTTACAGGGACATTACATTTAGGAAATAGCTTTAAAAAACATTGAACTTCACTGAAAAAACAAAGGTTACTGGGACGTTAAAATCAGGAAATAGAAGAAAAACAATATTAGAAATTTACTAAAAAATACAAATGTTACAGGGACCTTATAGTTGGGTTCAGCTTTTACACATAGACAAAATCATAGAAATTCAGCTGTTATAGTTATCTCAAGTAACTACAACTCGTGCCCTAAGCTAACCATAACTTGGGCCCTTGCAATGCACTGCTTATTACTTTAATGCTAAACATTTGAATGGAAACTAACACGCATTCGATCACGCCTTCAAAGTTATTTATATTTACAATTCCCAGGATTGTTGGGTACCCGCAAAATAATGCAACAATTTTGCAGAGTATCCTTAAGAAATTCGATGAGTAGGAGAGTATGAGTCTGAAGTTTGAGAGGTCCACAAACCTCAGAGCCTTCAGCAAATAAAATTACTTCTCATTTAACATGTAGGACTAAATGAAAGTCTAAATTTGTGGAATCCTTTCACAGCATGCTTTAAGGATATTCTTGAAAGTGCAAAGGGTTTTAGGAGGCTCGTCCCACTTTCACCAGACAGTCCCCTTCCTACTCTTTAAAGATCTCCAGCTTCTCCTCTCCTGTCTATCCTCCGCATTGTGTGATCCATATTTTGCCCTTCAACCATCCAAAAATACTTTTCTAAAAACACGAAATAATTCCTCCTTATTCTGGAGCACAGACTTTTCCATTGTGTCAGGCTGTTATTTTTGTGTTTCTTCTATGTTATCACTGCCTAAAGGAAGAAACCTATTTCTTCAAAATTATAGATTTCAAAAACACAGCTGTGCATTATAATCATAGTATTGCCATGTGAAAATCCTATCTTGGAAGGTCAAAGATGTCAAAGAGAAAAATAACAAAATTGGAAACCTGGAAATAGACACGCCTGCCAAATATACGTGACATCCATACAAACGCCTCTTTGATGTCTCTGCCAAAAGTCTTCGATGCAGTGTCAGTATAATGTAGTCCTATCCTGTGATTGAATCGAAAATATACAGAGGCTTGCCTGACACTCAGATCACAGATGGACAGGATTGTTCCACATTGGTGCACTGCAGAATTAAAAACAAGGAAGCTGTCAAAGGTAACATACTCTTCGGTTGCGCTGTGCAGAAACAGTCCCTTTATTGTGCTGGAAGTTAACCCAGGACCATATAAATAGATAATGCCACCACTGGTTATACTGCTTGTTCTTTAGTGTATGCATGATAACCTAGTTCGTCAGTGTTTATTAACACACATACCATCAAAGCACATGACAAGGTAACAGAAAAGCACATTAGTATTACTGGTTCAACTTACAGGTAAGAGTCCCTTTGTTAACCCATGCTTTCCCCAGTACATGTAGAACATGTCTAGCTCCTGACAACTTGGTGTCCTCAGTGATGTCATCAGTGATGTCACTGACCATGTCATGAGTGATGTAATCTGTGATGTCATCAGCAGTGCATTGCGGGGATGCGAATTATAGTTAGCTGAACTAACTATAACGGGGGAATATATATATATGTATATATATATATATATATATATTTCCACGAATTCCTTAATAAGGATTGACGACGCCGTGTCTTGTGCTGCAAAATAGTTTTATTTGTCAGCTGCTGACAAATAAAACTATTTTGCAGCACAAGACACGGCGTCGTCAATCCTTATTAAGGAATTCGTGGAAATTCATTACGGACCTTGCGGGGTTGGTCCGACAAGACGACGCGCCCTCTGGACTGGAGACGCGGCAGGATTAACCAAGCGGTTTTTCGAAGAGTATATATATATATATATATATATATATATATATATATATATATATATATATATATATATTCACTAAAAAAACATAGGTTTCAGGGGCGTTATAGTTAGCTGGACATTTCCCTCATACAAAACCCTAGAAATTCCCCCGTTATAGTTAGTTCAGCTAACTATAACTCGCGCCCCTGCAATGCACTGCTGATGACGTCACATATTACATCACTCATGACATGGTCAGTGACATCACTGATGACATCTCAAATGACATCACTGATAACATCACTCATGACGTCATCCAGTGAGTCTGTGTTTCTGTAAAGTTTTAATATGTTTAATATATATTGAAAGGCCTGTTGAAGAATGAGTGGGTGTACAAGTGTGTGAATGGATGATTTTCTAGGTGCGTAACTGACTCTATAAGTGAGTCATTAAATGTATCTTACTGCAGACTAGTGACTAAACTGTGTGAATGTCTGTATGTGTTTGTGTGTTGGTGTATAAGTGGCTGCATGGTTTTGTGAATACCTATATGAATGTGTATATATGGGTTATTGATTGGTTGTCTCAGTATCTGTATGGGTGCCTGAGTGTTTGTGTGGGTAGGGTGTGTGTGACTCTGTGCATAGATGTGTGAGTGGGTGATTCTATGGTGCATGGTTTTAAGAGTGCAACTGTGATGGACTGTATGGTTGGGTGAGTGTATGTATGAGTGTGTTAGTGATTGAATGTATATCTCAGTTGTACATGTGTCAGTAACTACATATGTGAAACGCAGTGTATATGTGTGTAAGAGTATATACCTATCTATATGTGAGAGTGTGTGATTGAGGGAGTGCCTGTATGGATGAGTGTGTACTTGTATTCGTAATTGTATAAGAGTGTCAGAATTTGTTAGTATTTTTATGAGTAAGTGAACTTGAGTGTGTTTAACTGTATAGGTGAGTAAATTGGACTGTGATTAATTATTTGCATGACTGACTAGGTGTGTCAGTACCTCAATGGAAAATTGGCGGTGTGTGAGTGTCTATATAGGTGTATAAATGCATATGATAGTCCTGTACGGAGTGACTGTAAGTATGAGTGACTGTACAGGTGAGTGAGTGGAGATGTATGTAGACCTAAGAGTCAATGAGTGGGTGTAGTTATTTGTATTGGAGCATCTATGGTTTTCAAAATGGCCGTCTGAAATTTTGAGTCGGTGTATCAAAGGTTATATTAGGGTGTGAGAAGATGCACTAATATATCACATGGATGACATCATCAGTGATGTTATCAGTGATGTCATTAGAGATGTCATCAGTGATGTCATCAGTGATGTCACTGACCATGTCATGAGTGATGTAATATGTGACGTCATCAGCAGTGCACTGCCGGGGCACGAGTTATAGTTAGCTGAACTAACTATAACGGGGGAATTTCTAGGGTTTTGTACGAGGGAAATGTCCAGCTAACTATAACGCCCCTGAAACCTATGTTTTTTTTAGTGAATTTCTAAGGTTTTTTAAATGCCAATTCCTAACTATAACGCCCCTGATACCTTTGGTCTTTTCAGTGAATTTCAAGGGTTTTTTAAATGCCAATTTCTAACTTTAACGTGCATGAAACCTATGGTTTTTTCAGTGAATTTCAAAGGGTTTTTAAATGCTAATTCCTATCTATAACTTATCTCTGAAGATATCATGTTTAATGATTTTGAGTGGATTTCTATATTTTTCAAATTCAGTGTTTCGATTGGATTTCTATATTTTTTAAATTCAGTGTGTCAATTTCATTATCTTTTTTTTAAAATACTTTTTTATCACCGTTTTGTAAACTTATTTTTTCAATTAATTCTTTTAAAAATTAAAAAATGTTATTTGAACTTAATGGGTTTTACAAACATATTTTTTTATATTTTTCAAAATATTTTTTTTAACTATATGTTCAAAACTGTATTTTATATATATTTTTCAATGTTTTTGGATCCGCGCACACTATGCGCACCGTTCTCAATCCCTTCGTGATAGCCTCCGCGCATGGTACGAGTTGGGTACGTGTTTAGTGCGCGATCGCAATGCGACAGGTACGCGACTCCAAGCCTATACACGACACGTTCGATGTACGTAACGCGACGTTTACGCGCTTCCGCGATGCGTCATCTGCGTCTATGACGCAGTGGGTGCGCGGATCCCGCAAAATATTTAACATTTAATAAAACATATATATATGTATTTCATGTGAATTATAATTGAAGACAAACTCTAAACTAGTCTTAAAACTAATATATTTTTACATCTAATCCTAGATTTCTTTTTAATTGAATTTCGCGGATGCACGCTGAGTGCGTGCTGGGTAAGCGCAGGGTGCGCGGATCTCATGTGACCTGCAAAAAAAGAGATTTGATTGGTTAATTACACTTCCTCTTCTAACTATTGAAAGACCCCACCCATTTCAATCATTCTTCTTTGACCTTCTTTAGAGCACCATCTCTTTGGAGAGAAAAAGATTTTTTAGACTAAGTTTACACTTAGCTCTAACTTTTTTCAACCAAAAATGGCTTCAGGGCAGCAGGCATCACCTGCATCACCTCATACTTCTGAGGATTAATTTTTGCCGGAGGCACCACCCAAAAAACGTTTTTCTTCAGTGGTGTGGACATTTTTTACTTTACCCGAGGGCATAATAAGACCAATGCCACATTGGTCACATGCAAGATTTGCAAAAGAGTCCTATCGAGAGCGGATCCTAGCAAGAAATACTCTTGCGGCACGGCAGCAAGTATGATGAAGCACATGAGAACCCTTCATCCGAACAATCTTGCACGAGAAGAGTGCAGACGGATGAGAAACACTCCTGCTCCTGCGCCATCCACCTCATCGCAGCCGAGCACATCAAGAGTGCATCCATCAGCCCAAACCTTGAACATTCGTACTCAATTTCAATTTTTAAAAGTGCAGTAAGACTTTGTGCTATGGTGAGCAGTCGATCGATCTGATCTGCCGCTGGCAAGAAAGTCACATTTGCTAGTTTGTTTTTTTTTATTGTTCCCTGAAGTTCATTGTTTGGTTTCTCCTGTTTTGTTTTTTGTTTTGTTTTTTGCAGAAAAACCAAAAAAAATTAAAAATTGTTCAGAAAACCCCCAAAAAATTATAAAAGAAGAAAGAAGAAAAGAAAAAAAGTTCTTGTAAGAACTAACTTTCCTGGTTAAAAAAAGAGCTAAATTTCTTTGTTAGTGTTAGTTTAGATGAATGTATGTGTAGTATGGAATTGACTGAATGAATGCATTAGTAGCGTATGGTGAATGTTTAAGTGCAGAACTATGAGGAAGTGCTGCAGCATCACACAGTAACCTCTTTAACTGTAGTGTGCTGTAGTACTTCCGAAGCACAGGGATGCAACATATGTACATAAATATGTTGCAAATCTATGCTTCTCTCTGCACGGCTGCTTAAACTGCAGCCATGTGGTGACACAGGCACCCTTGCACCATAGTGCAAGGATATCTGTGTCATGTGCTGTTTGTTTTTCTGCAGGAAGACACACCTTCCTGCACAAAAACAATGAGAAAATGCATTTTTCTTTTTCAATGTATGCTGAACATTTCAGCAGGCATTGAAGATATAAAAATGTGGAGAAATTAAAACAATTCTCCTTGTTGTGCTTTCCAACACCAATTTTAGAATGGTGCAGCATTCACACACATATCGAGATTTATGATTTCTGATAAATCTAGACATGTGTCTTGTTCTATGAGTATTAAGTGCAATCATGCACAACAACACTTATAGAACACCCTTTCAACACAAAGTGGTGTGCATGATAAGGTTATATTTACATGGAGTTTAAAAACTGCACAGAGTGCCTTTTCCTCTCTTTGTAAATATAAAAGAGTATCTTGCACAATAACTATGTTACAAAAAGTGACATATTTCCGTTTTTAAATTTCCTTGCGAATGATAGAAGGTAAGCACAGAGTTTTGTCTGCAAAGATGTTCAAAGAAGAATGATTGAAATGATTGCGGTCCTTCAACAGCTAAAAAGGTGAAATATTATGAACCCCTCAAATCTCTTTGTTTGCAGGTCACATGATATCTGATTATGGTCAGATTTCAAAACTACATAAACAGAGTGTTTTTAGAAACGTGATTCAACTTTGTAGCTTCTTACAGGCTTCTTCATTCTGCATATTGAGACTTAGTTAAACTTACCTTCACAGTAATAGGAATAAAAAATGGTATACATTTTTTTCTGTTTTTCATTCAAATATGAATTCATATAAATTGCTTATTTTAAAATTTGGATCTGTGAAAGAAAAGGAAAAAAAAATTATAACATGTAATAATACATTTTATAAAACACAGCATAGTTTCCACAAAGTAAGTTTTTTGCCTTTTTTGCTGTTCTCAGAATATATTACATTTCACTAAAAATAGTGATTTCAATCGTACTCATCACTTAACAGCGGGCAAAAAAAACACAATCTCAAAGATTGTTAAAAAAAAACAACATGCCATTCTCAAAATACAAATTACAGAAATATAAAATGCACACAGCTAACAAAACATTTTAACTTTAACTTACAAAAACTGTAAATGATGTCGCTATAAAATATTCAC
Organism: Triturus cristatus; assembly: GCF_964204655.1. Lineage (NCBI taxonomy): Eukaryota > Metazoa > Chordata > Amphibia > Caudata > Salamandridae > Triturus > Triturus cristatus. The sequence goes on from NC_140589.1 coordinate 751,002,071, forward strand.
CAAATCTAAATTTGAATTTTTGGAGGATGCACCACGCCCACAACGTTTTCCTTCAGTGATCTGGAAATGTTCTACTTTTCTCGAGGGGCAAACAAAGACCAATACCACCTTTCTCATGCACAAGATTTTCAAAAGAGTTCTGTTACGAGGGAAAAATACTCATGCGGCACAGCAAGTATGATGAAACACCTAAGGACCCTTCATCCAAACAATCTTGCACAAGAAGAGTGCAAACAGATGAGAAACACTCCTGTTCTGTATCTGTAAAAAAGAATCACAAATAAATGTATTTTAATAACTTTCAAAATTATACTATTCCATTACTGTACAAACACATTTTATATAAATACTGACTAAGAAACTATGTCCCTGAACCACAAGTGTGACGATGGTTAAAACACTACATGCATAGTGCATACTACTTTGAAGCAGTTCATGCCCTAAAGCCTACCTCACTAAAATTGTACATGCTAACTGACTAAATGATTACAGTATCATAAGGAGACACACTGGGTGAGTGACAGGGTGTTTGGTAGAAGAGTATGAATACTAACTAGGGAATTGAAGGTGTGAAAACAACTGTGTAGGTGATTAGAGGACTGCATCCATACTGCATAGGCATTTAAAGCAGTCCATGTGCTAAGGCCTGGCTCACTGCATGACTACTTGGGTACTGACTGAATGATTAGAGTACAGCAAGGAGAGTGCCTAGGTGAATTTATAAGTGCTCGGCTTTTCGCACGGGGAATGGATTAGTACTTGGTACTGAATGGGTCACTAGAGGAGTGCAAAGGCAGTGACAAGATGTTTGCTGGACTGTATGGATACTGACTAGGAAATTGAAAGTGCGAAAGACAAGTGTCTAGGTGGTTAGAAGTCTGCATGCATAGTGCATAGGGGTTTCAAGCAGTCCATGTCCTAAGGCCTGGCTCAGTGCATGAATACTTAGGCACTGACTGAATGATTAGAGTACTGCAAAGATAATATCTTGGTGAATTTATAAGTGTTTGAGTTTTCGCACAGTGAATGGATTAGTACATGATGCTGAATGGGTCACTAGAAGACTGCAAAGGGAGTGACAGGGTGTTTCCTGGAAGTGTATGGATACTGACTAGGGAATTGAAGGTGTGAAAGACAATTGTGTAGGTGGTTAGAGGACTGCATGCATAGTGTATAGGGGTTTGAAGCAGTCCATATACGAAGACCTGGGTCACTGGATGAGTACTTGGGTACTGACTGAATGATTAGAGTACTGCAAGGAGAGTGCCTGGGTGAATTTATTAGGGTTTGGCGCAGTGAATGGATTAGTACATGATGCTGAATGGGTCTCTAGATGGCTGCAAAGGGAGTGACAGGGTGTTTCCTGGAAGTGTATGGATACACTTCCAGAAGCAGAGGTCAGACCCGGGACCAGGGTTCAATTCCCGACGCGGCAGGGTCTTGAGCTCAAATGTCCATGGACTCGATAATTCTCGCTTCGGTGCCTGACCTAATCATGGGTTCACACTCTGCAACTCTGGGCTTTAAGCTTGCTTAATCTCCACAACGGCCCCCCGCGGCGGGATGCCTGGCTTTCACCTTGGGGATGCCCTGTAGGGGCTATCTCACAGGGAAAAGCCAGGACGGGTTCCCAAGGCAAGCGCGGAGATACCCCTTCGGGGGTCGATTCAGGCGCTATATAAGAAACATAATAATAATACTGACTAGGGAATTGAAGGTGTAAAAGACAAGTGTATAGTATGTTAGAACACTACATGCATACTGCATAGACATTTGAAGCAATCTATTTGGTACTTAGAAACTGACTAAATAATCAGACTACTTCTAGGACAGTGCTTAGGTAAAACTTTTACATTTTCAGTTCTGCCACAGTGAGCAGAATAGTACATGGTACTGCACCTTAGTGTCAAACCCTGACTCATTTTATCAAAGCAATAGACTAGCTTCTAATGCTACTAAAACGTGACAACATGACAGGTTTTAAAAGAGTTATCTGCTACAAAATACACGATGTTACCAAATGCTTCTCTCACAGTGGTTCCCAAATGCACACAGACTCACAGTGTGATTCTAGACAACAACCACTATACCTAGGAGTTTACCAAAAATCATTCACTACTGTGGAAGTGGTAAGGGAACTGCACACAATCTTCATATTTCAGGACTGCACTTTTGTGTCAAAGCCTGACTTATTTAATCAAAGCATAAGCAAAGACTGGCTTCTAATGCTACTAAAACTTGACAACATGACCGGTTTTAAAACAGTTATCTGTCAGCAAATACACGATGTTACCAAATGCTTCTCTCACAATCCTTACCCAAATGCACACAGACTCACAGTGTGATTTTAGCCAATCAACACTATCCTAGGAGTTTACCAAAACTCATTCACTAGTCTAGAAGAGTTAATGGTACTGAACACAATCTACATATTTAAGTACAGCACCTCAGTGTCAAAGCATGACTCATTTAATCAACGAATAAGCAAAGACTGGATTCTAATGCTACTAAAACTTCACAACATGACAGGTTTTAAAAAAGTTATCTGTCAGCAAATACATGATGTCACCAAATGCTTCTCTCACACTGATCCCAAATACACACTAACTCACACTGTGATTCTAGACAAGCACCACTATCCCTAGGAGTTTACCAAAACTCATTCACTACAGTGCAAGTGGTAAGGGAACTGCACACAATCTACATATTTCAGGACTGCACTTTTCTGTCAAAGCCTGACTCATGTAATCAAATTATAAGCCATAACTGTCTTCTAATGCTACTAAAACTTCACAACATGACAGGTTAAAACAGTTATCTGTCAGCAAATACACGATGTTACCAAATGCTTCTCTCACAGTGGTTCCCAAATGCACACAGACTCACTGTGTGATTCTAGACAAACAACACTATCCCTTGCACTATACCAAAACACATTTCTTCATCTAGAAGTAGTACTACATTTTAGTATAGAAACATAACATAACTCATTTCACAAATTCATAAACAATGACTGGTTTCTAATTCTACCAAAATATAAAAACAGCACAGTTATCTGCAACCACATGAAAAACACAAATGCTTATCACAGAATGGTTTCTACATGCACACACACTGTCAATAAGATTGTAGAGAAAAAAAGTACTCCCTACACTTTAGCAGGAGAAATACATTAGTCTGATTAAAATCAAAATAGTCTACATACATCCCCTCACAATTAAATAACTCATCTTTCAAGTTCTTTTGTAGATTAAGAAGTATATCAGTCACTCACCATATTTTCTTTCACAGAATCTCTGCACTGTGCACCTCTCAGCAAAAACAAAGAATAGAAAAGTTTCCCTTTCATTTTCCACACATATACACGTAAACATCAAATCACAATCCTTCACACATAAACTCAAAAGCAAACACACATTTCTATTGGTTAAACATTTCAACCCTTTCCAACTGAAAGACATTTCAACCCATCCCCCACCTGCCTTCTGTCTGTTACCATAGAAACAGGTCATGGAACACTGCACTAAGCACACAGGTCAGAAGCTCAGCACACAATGTTCCTACACAAGAGAGGAAGTGTGCTTCACTTTTCAACATATCAGCTAATCATATATAATGTTCCTTACAATCTGTTTTTGTTAACCAATAAGAATCATACCTTTAAAAAACAGAAATTTACACCCTACCTTTCAGTGAACAAAGTAGTCATACAACCAATGATTTCTTGTCTTTTTTTCAAAAAATTCTGTGGATCCGCGTACCCAACGCGATAGGATGCGCGCACTGTGCGCGCATTTCGCCGTTTTTGTTTTTTTAAAAAGGGGGCCCCATGGGGTCCTTCTGGGACCCCCTAAGCACCTCTAGAGGGTCAGAGTATTTCCACTCTGCCCCCTTTATATGTTTTACACACTTATTCCCCTTGCTTCTTCAGCCTCGCTTCTACCGAGGTAGAAAATGGCCGCCAACAGTTCCTGGTTTCGAATGTAGAGAGACACTCGACAGCCAATTAGCATTCAGTGCGCGATCGGGAGGGTGCGCGCTCGGTTCAGGGAGGGTGCGCGTACGGTGCGTGTACGGTCCGCGGATCCTCCGCGGCCATAGGTATTGATGTACTTTTAACTCTAATTTTCTCAGGAACTACTGAACGGATTCACACCATTTATGCAAAAGGCACGAGTCTGAACTGAGGACTACCTCTTTGCCAAATTTGGTGTCATTCCGTTCAGCGGTTCGGGCTGTAGCTGCGACAACAGATCCTATGGGAAATTGCATGGGAAAACGCGTTTGGGAACCCCCTATTTTCTCGGCCCCCGCTTGACGAATCACCTTTCAGGGTAGGAGCGGAGCGGAGCTGGCCAAAAGTTTGGAAAATTTCGCGAGGATTCGTCAACCGGCGCCAGACTTATTGGAAATAGAATGTTGAGGATTTCCTATGGACAATAGGCCCTAACTTTAACTACCTACTGGCGACCTCCAGTAGGTAATATATATATATATATATATATTGTCTGCCATTTCAACCTGGAAATTTGTGAAGTGCGATCCGCTCTCGGAGTTTGTGGAGTTTTCCTGCACTCTGCGTTACGCGGAGCTCGTGGAGTTCTGACAATAGTTTTACCCTCGCTTGCGTTTATTAACGTCAAGTTGGCGAGTGCGAGCAAGAAAAATCAACCTCCCTGCGAGATTTCTTAACGTGGGCGGTCAGATTTCTCATTGCGAGTTGTTGCATCTGCTCGCGACCGCTTTCGTTGAGAAACCATCTCTTTGCTTTGAGAAAGCTGCTGCTCTAGTAAAAATTCACTTGAGCGTTAGAAAGGAAGTAGCGATAGCTTGCGCTGTGCATGGTGCTGTTCGCGATGATTGCACAGTGCAGACAAGCACCTGGCACTGAAATCACAGCGAACAGCATTTATCTAAAGAAACTCCGCTGCTTGTGGAGCTTTGTGTAGTGCGGCGGAGTTTCTTTTGCACTTTATGGAGTTTTGCACAGCGGAATTCCGCGAACTCCACCTAGGCTTAATATATATATCGTCAAAAACCTCCCGAAACTCTATAGAGAGGCAGCTGACACTCAAAGTCAAGGGATTACATCCTGTTTATTCAGTCATATCATCTTGGGCACTGGACCACCTGAGACATGCGTTTTAGCAGCTAACTCTGCCCTTTTCAATCTAAAGTGCTCCATATTGGTGCTTTATTTTAACATCAAAGTTAATTAACACAAATGATGGACTTACCACATGGCCTCGTAGATATGGACCTGCACTCTGCACTGCCGGAGCGTCATAAAAAGTGACGCACCGGCAGCGCAAGGGGCTTGTCAATAAGCCCCCTAGTTTTCGAGAGCAGCAGATGCCACCTTATAATCTGTTTGTTGTCAAGCACTATTCCAACAACCTCTCTTTAGCTTTTACTGCTATTGGCATAGCAAAAACACACTTTCCATTCAATCACTCTATGATAAATTCCTGTATAATGTGATTTGCACGTGCCCTGCAAACATTTCTTTGTTTGCTTTTGATTCCATTCTGTTGACACGTCTGTTTCTGGTTCTGACAGGCAGAAAGATTCTTGTTATGAATATCAATCCCTAAGCATCAAAGTGAACAGCTCATCTTGAATGCATCTTTCCCATTTTCCAGTGTGCATTGGGAGAATCCTGGCAACTCCTTACCTGCACTTTCTTCTGTTTCATGCTTGCTGTGAAGAATCTTGCTGCACACAGCCTAATATTGACAAGCCTTTGATACATTAGCAATTGCACTGTGCATTGCGAACTCCCTACTGCTTTGATCAGTAATACTCACTCTATTCTCTGTAGCACAAAATGTCAATATACAGTGCTGTTTGACTTTTTCAACAGTAATCTGATGAATGCTAGAAATTCATAGGGGTCAATGATAGACCTACGCATAAATGAAATTTAAATATTTGGTTTGAAGCTTTCAATTTATTCAGGATTTATGAGAACCCTGTTGGGTTTTTATGTATTTCCAAATCCAGTAACTGTATTTATTTCAAAGAGCATTACAAACGTATATCCAAATTAAAAAATAAAATATTTGTTAAGTGGTTAGCATTTTTTTTGTAGTATTACATTACAAAGTCAAAATTAGGGTATAATCTGCCATCGCTGATTTTATTAATGCTTGTAGCCCCCTACCTTCTGGAAAGGTCACAGCAGTTTCTCGCCCACAACCTATTTGTTCATCCTAGGCCTCTTGCTATGAGTCTTTGGCATCCTTTTCCCTAATAGGATTTCTGGCTATAAGAGGAATCCTTTTGCCTGGACGGCATCGTTTTTTAAAAATTTGAGATAGCTCTGTCTGTTCTATCTATGGTGTAACCTTCGTTGTTCAGATGTGGACCCAGATATATTCAAAATCGACAGCACAGCACTGCCTATAATCTGCAGGGCTGTGTTGTGTAAAAGCTACAGCAATTGTGCAATGTCTTGTTTATGAAGAGGCAAACACTGATGTCCAATGTTCTCATCAACTACGTATGTGAATTTGAGATTTATTTATACAATGTTAATTATGACGTAGCACAAATATTCCAGCGCCATCTTGCATGACATGTTGTAGTTTGGCCACACCCTCCGAGTACATATTTCTATGCAATAGCAGCAGTCACTCAAGAGCGAGCCATTTAAAATGTGGATTTGATGGAAAATATATTTTCTGTGCTGGGGGTGGGGGAGGTCTGTGGTAGTTTTCTGGGCTGGAGGGATTAGGTGAGGGGTATTTTTTCTGGGCTGGCAGTGGGTCGGGGTAGATTTCCGGGCTTGGCTTCAAGGGCAGTGTTCTGGGCTGGGGTCGGGGAAGTTTCGTGTGCTGGTGGTGGGCTGAGGGTATTTGTATAGGCAGGGGTGGGTCGGGGTAGTTTTCTGGGCTGGGGTTGGGGTAGTTTTCTTGTCTGGGGATCAGGGTAGTTTTCTGGGCTGGGGGTGGGTTGGGGGTATTTTTCTGGTATGGGGGTCATGGGTAGTTTTTCTGTGCTGGGGGTGAGTCAGGGGTAGTTTTGTGAGATGTGGGGTAGTTTTCTGGGCTGGGGGGTTTGGGTGTAGTTTTCAGGGTTGGGAGTTGGAGGTAGTTTTCAGGGTTGGAGGGTTAGAGGCTAGTTTTTAGGGCTGTGGATTGGGGTAGCTTTCTGGGCTGGGGGTCAGGGGTTGTTTTCCGGGCTGGGGGTTGGAGGTAGTTTTCAGGACTGGGGGAGAGACGGGCTAGTTTTCTAGGCTGGGGGGGTCGGGTAGTTTTCAGAGTTGGAGGGGTCAGGGGCAGTTTTCAGGGCTGGGGCGTCGGAGTGGTTTTTAGGGCTGGGGTAGGGTCTGGATCATTTTTTTAAATTAGAGGTTAGGGTATTAGGCCTCAGGGTGAGGAAAATGTGGAGTCGGGGTAGTATTTAGATCTAAGGGGAGGGCAGGGTAGTTTTTAGGGCTGGGTCAGGGCTGGGCTTGGTCAGGTTAAGAGATAGGGTTTAGGAGCAGGATTTAGGTCTCAGGGGAGGGGACTGGGTAGTCGGGGTAGTGTTTAGGGCTTAGGGGAGGGTGGAGTAGTTTTTAGGGCTGGGCATTGGTATAGTTTTTTTAAAATAGAGTTTTGCCTAATGCCAGTGGAAGGGGTTGGGGTAGTTGTAGGGAAAGTGCAGGGGAGTGGGAGGGGGTCGAGGTAGTGTTTAAGGGTTAGGGACAGTGTGGGGTTAGGGAGGGGCTAGGTGTATTTGTACTTTAAGGTGGGGAGGGGGGTCACGACCTTAGCCACACATACCCCTTTACCATTCATGCCTTGACCACTAAATTACGTGGTAAAGGCATGCGTGGGAAAGGAATACATGGTTAAGGCGCATTCATGGTTTAGGCTGTGTGGTAGAGGCACACATGGTTTATCCAGTCGTGCCTCTATCATACAACCCTTTTCTTATAATCAACTAGGTGTATCAGATGCAATGGCCAGTTATTTAGTATGGCTTTTAGTAGGACATAACTATTGACAAAACTCAGGATTACGCCTGGCCGTAGGTAGTTGGCGTGCAATTGGTATGAATGTTTTGGAAGACACTGAGACCTGTGATAGTGACTTTGAGTTAAAACATTGTGATGTAGAATTATCAATTTGTTTTTATCGTCAACATATAAAAATTGATGAAATTAATTATTTCAAGCTGCAAAAGGATTTCATTTCCGTTTTTACTTCAATGAATATTGAGCGGTGCTTGGACCACAAAGATCCTCTGTGCCTTCCTTCCTAAGAAGTAAAGAGGATAAATAAGATAAATAAAAGTCAGTAAAGCACAATAACCACAAAAAGACAAGCATTTTCAATGCAATAGGTCTCGCATTTGCGATAGTTTAAGCTATTGGCAGTGTAAATGATAATGCCTTTTATGTATATTTTAAAAACCAAAACATAAATAAAAGGTATTATCATTTACAATGCCAATAGCACAAACTCGCGTAAATGTGAGACCTATTACAATTCAATTGTTTGTTAGGTTTGCGCCTGCTTGTGAAATCTATTGTATTTTATATAAGGAGTAAAAGGGGCTTAAATTCTGTCCTTGCTTTTCATTGGTTGGTGTGCTTGCCACTTACTTTTTTTCTGTTTCTATTTGCTGTAGCACACTATTTTCTACTGTTCCTCATGTGTTTCTCTTATCAGCCTACAGTGGCCCAACTACTGTTTTCATGCACTTTGCTGGAACTTCTTTTAGAGCGTGTCCTCACCTCTGCGTGCTTTGTGGGAAGCCCACGCTCTGATTGCAATGGGCACTCACCAGCCTCCCCAGTGAAGAAGGCATATTGCACAACTGCTCACCAAGCCAAAACTTACAACAACAAAAAATATTATAAATCACATAGGCGAACCCTACTGCATTTACCAATGCTTGTTTTTGTAAGGAAGCATGAGCAGCTGTCTAACAGAGGTCGGATGATGCACCATGTGGAGGGGTTGCTGATGTTTCTTTAGATACACTTCTGCATGTTTTTATATTTGTCTATTTTATTGTTCTGAAGTGTGGTTAGGGAGACTTGGGTTCATCTAACTAAGCCCAATGGAACGGTCAGCTAGCAGTACACTGAGCAAACCATGTAGCTCACAGTAAACATAGGTAAAAAAAGGTTAATTTATTGTCCAAGAAAATCGGCCAGCATACTGTGTCCCAGACGGGCCAAAGTGAGCTGTACTTGGGCTGACACACTGCATAGAGAATTACACAAATGCAGATAAATGTCAGTAAATATAAACTTGGATCTCCTTGGAAGCTGAGCCTCAGCAGCAAGAAAGTCCTTAAGGCAGAGAATGTAACAAACCAAGTGAAACAGGCAAAGACTAATGTAAGAGTAAGAATTGAAGATGCATCAAAGTTTAGGTAAAAAAACACAACTTGTTAAGGAACATAAATTAAAACAAATAAAATCAGACTATTATCTCAAATACTAGGCAACAAAGAGAAATATCCTTATTTGGTCTTGCAAGATTTCTATCTTCACAGGTATAAAATGTTTTGGAGCAAGAAAAAGTCTAGCAAGACCAACCTGGTTCACCTTGGGGAAAGGGGCTCCAATATCTTCCGTTACATGATGTGGCAGACTTCAGCGATCATTGGTCATCGGATAAGAAAAAAAAATCGTGGCTGCATTGGACGTAACAGTATTTCCCATGACGAGTTGCATTTTCAGGTGTAAAGGGTAATTGTTAGTTTGGTGGATGCAGGACAATGTCAAACACTGTCAGACATTCTGCCCACTCTTTTTACAATGTATAGCTATGTATACACTCTAAAAGTATGTGTGCTCACTCTGACCATCAGTGAGTGACAGCCCTTCTTTCAAAGTTTGACAAACTGTCAATTTTTCAGTGTGCTGATTTCCATGCCACCTTATGTGTGACACATACAGAGAAGAAAATAGTTATGTTTGTGTAATGAATTTAAGTGTCAAAAACTACCCCTTTTGGGGACTACAATGCAATAGAAGTTACCTTAAAACAGATGGCTGGATCCTGAAGCACTTATGTTCTATTAATAACTTAGCCATGTTCTAATATGACACAGGCCATCTGGCAGCTGTGGTACTTAACTGTGTATCTCCGGACTCTGTGCTCATGCATGATTTGAGATCAGGACAGACAGTGGGTCAAAATCACAACCTGTTCAAAATAAAGATCCTCTGCAGAATCAGTCACTACCGGATGAGGGGACCATTCTCTTTCCAATTTCTGTGGTTTGTAGTCCCTTTGTTGTGATTGCCTTGATCTCCACACTCTTCTAAATGTGAGCCGGGGGGGGTGTATCCAAGATGGCAGTGGAGTAGGAGCACTTTCTCTCCATTCCACACCCAAATCAGAGCTGTGTCCACCAATACTCCTGAGGCTATTGAACCGGGAGTTGAAGAGGAAGAGACTGTGAGTTTGGGGCTGCCTGCTGGAAAGTGCTCTTGAAGCCCAGTACCACAAAGACTTCAATCATGCAGCCACCGGCTCTAGGTGCCCGCATCGAGTACATGCAAAAACAACAGTTGATGGACAGAATGCAGAAAAATTTCATACATTCACCCCAGTACAGAGATCTGGGCCTAAATCCATCGTTTCTTTGCTCACCATGCCATTCCAGTTTGAACCCAGCCATGTGCAAATCAGTCTTGACCCTGTGCCTCATGGGAACAGGGAACAGGGAAGATATGGCTTGGCAGTTCGGGCTGGACTGTTCCCATGAGGCACAGGGTCAAGACTGATTTCATATGGTCATGTCTGAACTGGGGTGGCGTGGTAAGCAAAATAACGATGGATTAAACCCAGATCTGTGACTGGGGGTGAATGTTTTGCCTATGTGCAACATTCCGTCCATCATTTTGTGTGTTTTGCGCATCGAGTACATGGCAGCTGTGCTTCAAAACAGCACTCAGAAGGGGTTACTCCCCATAGGAAACTTGCACTCGCCTGCACCTGGTGGAGATTCTCCCCCTCTCTGAAGACTCATTGAGTTCCAACTGCGGGGCCCAGGCATCCCGGCATGGATTATAATCCTAAGTAGCAGAGAGCCAGCGAGGGCTGAGCCCAGTGGAGAGTGGTACAGCAGGGGGATGATTTTTGTGAGCATGTGGGTGACTATCTTTCTGGATTTGGTGGGGATCCATCTAAAGGTATTTCGAAGCAGGTGATGCGTGTGGAAGCACGATGAGGAGATGAAGTTGATCTGGCGATTCATTGTGAGCAAGGAGTCCAGTATCATGCTATGGTTTCATGCATGGTCCGTGGGTGTGAGGGGTGTTCCTAGTGTGGCGGGCCACCAGTAGTCATCCCAAGCAGAGGAGGTGGGTCCCAGGATGTGGACTTCTGTCTTGTGTGGCACTTGGCAGGATAATCCACTTAGGTAATTTCCTCCTAGCACATAGAGGTTTGGCAGAATAAAAGGTGCAAAAGAAGGTTTTCATGAATTTGATTTGTGGGAAAACAATCAGAGTGAAACAAAGGTTGCAGTTCTCAGACAATGTTGTATCTTGGCAAAATACAAGTTATACTTTATTCAGGTTAGCTGGAACACACAAATATGGAACCCTGTGAAGCAAAACTGGCAGATGATGTTCAAAACAAGTGTCGTCATGCAAAACATGGTGTTGGGAAAGTTTTCGAACCTGGAAGGCCTAGCCCCTTGAAATAAGACTGGGGCACCTCTTTACAACTGATTCAGGTCTTCTACAGTCTCCCCCGCAGCACACCAGTAATGTGGGATCAGGTGAACAAGTTAGTATCCTGCTCTATGAACCTTGTTGAGCAGGTAATCAGCTGTCCACATGAGAGTTGGTACAGAACTCCCTTTGGAGCAGGTCCCCTTCCTGTTCATATAATCAGGTGGCAGCTGGCAAAGATAGAGGCAGAGGTAGGTACATCACTTCCAGTTTTCACCTGGCACGTAGATATGGAAGATATGGATTCTTATTAAACAGCAGGTATGGAAGTTTTCCACCTTTTATTCTACACATGTTCTGAAGTAACAGTATATGTAGAATGCTTTTTAAAAAGGCATTCATTGACTCCATTTGCAAGTGATCCAACTTAAATCCCTGCCCAATCCCCACATTCTACACTCCCACTTTCAGTACACTATGCCTTAATTCCTGTGCTGGAAGAGTCCATGGCGGCACTAACATCCTCCAAGTAACTTTAGAGGGTGAAGTTCCAGAATAGCTGAGTGTGGCTTTGTGACTAGGGCACACTCTTCTTTCTTCCAATTGCACCCACCATAAACCTTTTAGTTCAATTCACTTCAACGAAATTCAAACACCTTGGGATTGTGCATCACCAAGATGTCCCACTGTGCAGAAAAGACAGAGTTCGGACAGGATCCCTTGTATGACGAGTTAGGTGATGGTATAAGTATTGAATGTCAAATGCAAAAGCCTGCAAGCCCAGATCAGCTACTTCCATAATCTCACAGCTGTCATGTGTGTTCCATTTGAAACCTTAAATGGCAGATGGATTAGACCAGGGGTCTCCAACCTTTTCTGTAGTGAGAGCTACTTCTGCTCAAGAAAAGACTTCCCGAGCTACTAGCAAATTTTATACCTGTAAAATAGTGACTACACTATGACTACCCAAAGCAAGATTTCCAGGAGTTACCACCCAAGTATACCAAGTGCGGTTACCAGCAGAAATGCTGGGGAAAAGATCTTCAATATTAAATGCCTCCCCTTGACTTATGAAGTAACAATCAAATCTTGACATGCCCAGTGGCACAACAGACATAACCACAGCAGTTCGTCTCCCCAGCTCAGCTTGAATTATCATTCACCAGTTTCTGAAAATGCACACTTTCCACTGTGGGCAAACAAACTCAATTTTCCAGAAGAAACACCATTTTTGAAAGCTAAAACTGCCTTTAAAATATCAGTTTTCAGGTTTTGAGAAATGCACGGTCTCAAAACATCAGCTTGTCATTATCATCATGTACTCCCATGTACAAATGCCTCATATGGACAGACTACTTTGAACTCCAAGGTATTATAGTTATATGCTATGGATGCTCACCATTGGTATAGGACACAATGGTCCTAGACTTCTTTAAAGCTAAAATTCCGTTATGAAAAACATTCATTAGTCAAAAGGCATCCAGTACATATAGAATTAGCAGTGTATCATTAATGTACCACCATTTTCTTAAATTGCAAACAAGTATATCCTCAAAAGACACAAAGGCACAAAATATCGCTCCAATAGTGACTGTTTTTTATTTAGTCAATACTCCAAATAGAGAAAAAGGGGAGTGTGAAAAAGGAAAGTGCTCGTGAGGTAGGACAGATAAAAAGGAGGGGAATCCAAAAGGCAAATTCAATAACCAATCAATTACACATTCCAGGTACCCTTAGTAAAACTGGTCGTGGTTCATAGTGGCACCAGTTTTACAGATAGGCCTGTCCCTTATGGATTTACAAATATTAATTTCATGATTTTCTGATGACGCACAGAGAACATTCATCTGTAAAAAGGCAGGGCTGGTATGATATCAGGTACAGGCCCACTGGGGGAGAGTGTCGACTTTTCGATCCTTGTGCAATGAGGGTAATTTATATCCTCTGCAGGCAGGTCTTCCTCAGGACAGGGGGAGGGGAGGCAACCTAGGGTGAGGTACAGTCAGGATACAGCCCCTGAGGAAGACCCGCCTGCAGAGGATATAAATTACCCTCATTGCACCATTGGGAAGAAAGTGCTGCAGAAGAAAGCGTTTGGTTACAAAATTACCATCTTCTCAGCTGTCAGGGACAGGCAGACATTTGTCAGAAAACCAACATTTTCTGGGACAATGCCTATTTTTTCTACTTTTTTGTGCTTTCAACAACCTCCTTCCAGTTAGTGGTAGGAATGAGTGTGAAAGTAATAATGGATCTCGGAAAGCTTTACATTTCTGAAAGTTAGACAAAATTATAAAGTCAGAAAGGGGTCAATTGTGTAGATCGTTCAAGGTTTTTTTTATAGAAACTAACAGTTGAAAATAAAAAATATTGAAATTGATTTGAAAAAACCAGCCATTTGTGCCAAAGTTTTCACCTGTAACTTCTTTTAATGTGACAGATTTTTTAAAGCAATACACCATTACATCTGTTGGACCGTTCTGGTTGGGGGATGTATAGGTCTTACAGGTTCACCAAGAACCCGAGGAACCCAGAGCCAAAAACTGAGCTGCATCTTGCAATGTTTTTTATTGTGTACCGTGTATATAGCAATTCATTTGGTAAAATATAAAGAGTGAAAAATAGGTACCAAGGAAACCTAGATATTTCCAAAATGGGAACAAAATATAGAGTTTAAAAGCAGTGGTTATTTGCACATCTCCAACATTGTGGTTACCTATACAAGCATGTGAATTAGAGGTCATTTTTTAAAATGACTTATTTTTTACGAATTGTCTAACATTTGGAAGGTAGAAATGCAAAGAAAGTCAATTGGTAATAACACTTATCCTACTATTCTGTATTCCCCAAAGTCTCCTACCTCACTTGTGTGGGTTGGCCTAGTGCCTGTGACAGGAAACGGCCCAACACGCAACGTAGACACATCACATTTTTCCTGTGAAAACTGACCCTTTTTTTCCAATGTGCCTAGCTGTAAATTTTGTACCCTAGCTCAGCCGGCACGTAGGGAAACCTAGCAAACCTAGACAATTTCGAAAAACTAGACATGTAGGGAAATTCAGGATGGGGTGACTAGTGCGGCTCTCACTAGGTTCTTTTACCCAAAATCCCTTGCAAACATCAAACTTTGTACAAAAAACACATTTTCCTCACATTTCTGTGATGGAAAGTTGTAGAATCTGCAGAGAGTCACACATATTCAGTAACCCAGCATTCTCCAAAGTCTCCAGATAAAAATGGCACCTCACATGTGTGGGTAGGCAAAGTTCCCGCGAGAGAAAATGGCCAAAAACGCAATGTGGACACATCACATTTTTCCAGTGAAAACTGACCATTTTTTCCCAATGTGCCTAGCTTTGGATTTTGGACCCTAGCTCTTCCGGCAACTAAGGAAACCTAGCAAACCTATACATTTTTGAAAACTAGACATCCAGGGTAAATCAGGATGGGATGACTTGTGTGGTTCTGTTACCCAGAATCCCTTGCAAACCTCAAACTTCGTAAAAAAGAATACATTTTCCTCACATTACTGTGATGGAAAGTTCTAGAATCTTTACCATGTCATGGAGCATTCTCCAAAGTCTCCGGATAAAAAAGGTACCTCACTTGTCAGGGAATGGCCCAAAAAGTACTGTGGAGACTTCAAAATTATCGATTAGAAAAAGACCTTGTTCTTCACGTGAGTCACCTGTGTTTTTGATCCCGGGCTCATTGGCCATCTAGCAAAACTTACCAATCCCAGGCATTTCTGAAAACTAGACACCCTGAGGAGTCCAGGATGGTGTGACATGCGTGGATTCCTCAACATTTTCCTACCCAGAATCCCCTGTAAACCTCAAATTTATCTGAAATAAATCACATTTTTCTCACATTTCAGTCTGGGAAAGTTGTGAGATCACCAGGCTGACACAAATTTCCTACCACCCAGCATTCCCATAGGTCTCCTGTTAAACATGGTACTTCACTTCTGAGGGGAGTTGCAAAATATGAGGCGAATGGCATTGGTGTCAATTTCAGGACGTGCGGTGACAACTGCGGTGCGAAGAAATAAGGGGGTGATGAAAATTAATTTTGCTGTGTGGGAGGGATATAGCAAAAAGAGTGTTTGCTAGTCAGGCTTAAGGTGCTTACTTGTGCGTGCAGACTGCATGGATTATAGTGGGAAAGAGGTCTGCCAGGGTTGGTCAGGTCCTCCGTGTGCCTCAACAGCAAGTGAAATGTAGGTGAGGGGCAATCATGCCCCTCTCCCACACTACTCTGCTCCCTCTACTCGGGCAGATCATTTTACTCAGTGAGTACTCCTCCAAGTAAACATATCTGGATATATCGCTTGGCTACCACATGATGCCTGGTTTACACAATTCTGAAATACCAGATTGCCAATTATTGCCAGCATACTCCTTCTAATAGTATTCTTTACCCCCGCAGGTGGCCTTCCGTCCTTTGATCCCCCACCCCCCGCATTCTATCCTGTACCTCAGCACCTTATGACTTTGGGGCCTTTCTCCTACTGGAATTGGGTTCCAGTATTTATGCAGGAAATTTGCCCTTCCTTCCTTTCTCCCCTTCCCCAATCCTTCACCCCTTTTTCCGCCACCCCCTCCTCCCGCCCTTCCTTCCCTATGCCAGACTCTTACACTTTTCCTTTTTCCTATGCAGCACTCCTTAAAACTTAACTTGGTCCTGAAGAACACAAGTCATAGCGCAGTCGACCTCTCAGCGCAATTCTTGGCGCAATGTTCGTGGTTCATCCAAATTGCCATCCTTCTCCAACTTTGTACTAATGAACTGGAAGCACCATAAAGTCCTCGGCATATATTGACATTTTTCTTTCTCTTTTCTGCCACTTTTTTAGCTGTTTTTCACTTGTCACTTGTGCCGAGCACAAATGTGCACAGGTTTGTACAGGTTACATGTTCATTCAATGTTTTAGAGTGCCATCCTTATTGTCTCCCTACTTTGTTGATTTTATTTAAATACAGACCACTCTGTGCATTTTTTTGCTATAACCATTAATGTCTCCCTGTTCCCTGCTTTTGCAACTTATGTGCATGTTTTCTAAACTGTCTTTCAATATTATCTGTTGAGATATTGTTGTTTGTTCTATACACTAATCACCCTTGTCTCAACTGGGTTTACGGGTATCCTCCTGTTGTTTGGCTTCATTACTTTTAGAAAGTGGGCATTTTATTGTTTACCAATTCTGTGGGCCTCTGGTGGTTTGTGTATTGACTATCTGGTTTTGGAATGATAGTGGCTGGGGATGTGCATTCACTGTAGACAGCCACAAGGGGGTTGAGGTGTGTCCTGTCTTTCCTGGGTGACTCATAGTTGGGCTGAATAGGCCTTGTCTGCATTTAGAGTGGTGGGAGGAGTTTTTACTAGCATCTGAATAGGCTGTGTCTCCTCTGCACAATGCTGTCTCTACCTCCTGCAGTAAAACTAACTGGGCCAGAGAGGGTAGAACCTGTTTGGACTGGGCTCAGAGAACCTTGCCACAAAGAGATAAATATTGGGGCCACGACCCCCGGACTTTTTTTGGATAAAGGAACCTGCCAAGAAGAAGAGTTGGAGAAGCTCTGAGGAGGAAATATCACTTTGCTGTGTGCTTTGCTGTGTTGGCCTGCAGTAGCTGCTTCTGTCTTGGGTAGAGAAAGGACTAGGTTGAACTTTCTGCAACTTCTTTGTTTGAGTTTCTCCAAGGGCGTCAGGTAGAGCTTTCCCCCTGTTCAAGAAGTCTCAGGAAAAGTAATGACTTCAAGTTCGTCTGCTAGCAGCACTAGGAACTGTGTGTTTTGTGCTGCAACAGAAGAAAAAGCAGCCCGACGCCATCAATGATGCTGCTGCCGGATCCATGTCCTGAAGGCAACACAGAGGGCACCACCGCACTGTGCACCACAGCCCTGGTCTCACCATTGATGCTGGCCACCGTCACCACTGAGCTATTGCTTGCACCATGACCTGTGGGCACCGCACTTCGCACCGCCTCGCTTCACATCCACGCCCTGATGTATCCTCAATGATGCCGTTCCACGCCGACATCAACGCTGCTGCATGCACTGTCGTTTAAGGGCACCACTCATAAGTTACATGACGCACCGCCCCGTCCTACACCGCTGCCTTGGCCTGCCGATGTCCTCGACTCCAGTTCATCAGCCGACAACAGAGCTTCAGCAACAATGACACTGCCTGCACCGTGACCTGCTAGCAAGGAGCACCACCCAACTTCGCACCTTAGCTCAGATCTCACTGATGCTGCTGGACAACTTCACCGAACCGCTGCCTGCACTGCGACCTGAGGGCACGGCACGCAGCACCGCTGCACTTTACACCGCATCTCTGCCACCCGCTGATGCCAGTTCTCCTGACTTCAACCTCATATTCGATCTGCAACACATGTGACTTCATGGGTACGATCACTCCTGCACCAACCTCTGGAACCAATGCTTGCCGATGCTGCCTCTTCAAGGCTCATCGCGAGGTCACGACACCCTGCATTTCGAAAGGTATTGTTTGAGAGCCTTCCCGACACTGTAGCTGGCCTGCGATGCTGCGATCAGCCAGAACTGTTTGGATGTGTTGTTCACGACACCGTGATAGTCACCGAAGGAGCTATCAACTTGAAGGAACTGTATTTTTAAGTCTATTTTTGCTTAGTGGTAATTTTAAGAACTGTACAGTGGATTTTGATAGATTTGGTCTTGTTTTGCAAAGATAAAATATTGCCTTTTTTTCTAAAATTATTGTGGTGTCCTTTTGCAGTGTTTTCACTGTGTTACTGCTGGTTATGTGCAAATGCTTTACACACTGCCTCTGAGATAAGCCAGATTGCACATGCCAAGCTACCAACTGGGTCAGCAAGGGTTATTTTAGAAGTGTATCCCCCTTACCCTGAATGAGAAGAAGGGTCCCTACTTGGACAGGGTAACAACCTGCCAACTAGAGACCCCCATTTCTAACAGTGACAATGCAAACAAAAATACACCAAGGGATGTAAAGAAAATGTGTAGAAAAGTGTGTGGAGAGTGGTAAAACGTTTGGAGAAAAAAACAGACCTGCCTTATCTTATCGAAATGTTGGCTCTGAATTTCTGTGCTGCAGTAGAGTGGCAGAGAATTGTTTCCTTAAATGTGGTGTGTTTTATAGTGTGATTTTCATGTGTATCCACTTGGCCAATCAACATCAGGTGTGTTGCATTTTTATCCATTCAATGGCTACTGTTATGTTGCTTTGCTGAGAGCATAATGTGATGGACTACTGCCATCAGGGACCTGCCACAAGGGGACCGGCAGAACAACTGTGTTTTCATAATTGGCTTGGCTGGAACCCGCGGCCCTGGCGGCGACGGAGTATAAATCACCAACATTGCAGTCCGATGTGTTGCAGGTGGCACACACTCAATCAGTGGGGTTGGCTGTTCTGGCTACATGCATCGTAATAGGGCGGGCAGAAGACTTCTGACTCTACGGTGTTCTTGGGACCGCGGCGGAGGTATGGCAGTAAGACTGTTAAACTCGCAATCAGGCCCTAAATCCAGTGTGTTTTCATATGAAGACCGAAGTGAACTTAAGTCTCCAGCTAAAACACCAGAAAGCTATCAAGTTCAATGCAGTTTAAAGGTGGAAGTCAGGAAATTATCAGAAAAAGGTATTTTTAGATTGGACTATGTGTATTATGAAACATGCTCTTTGCTGTTTAGACCTCATCCCATTGTGAATGAAAAATCCATATTTCATCATTGCTCAATATCTTTGTGTTTGTCACATAGATTGGCATCATATCCCTTTAAGCATATATGTCAGTTTATTTATGGTCGTTCAAATACATACATTTAATTCTATAGCATAAATAATTTAAGGAATAACTTAAAAAGAAACCATGCAGTATCAGATGTTCTGAAGAGTGCACTAAGGGCCTATCACCATTTGTATGGTTATGGAGGGATGGTCATTTCTAACTTGGAATTATGTGTACCATCATTACTTCTCAGTGAAATTTTAAGTTGATAACCCGCTATTGGGAATAACATGTGTGATTACTGGGACATTTTCATAGTATGCAGTCTTTCTGCTCTTGACAAGTGGAACTTTTTCCAGGTTTTACTGCACACAGTGATTCTGTATAATGTGACTAACTATCCTTTCATCAAGGTCATCTAGAATACCTTGAAAGGGACATATCTTCTATTGACTTATTGTTAGAAATGGGGTTTCTGGTTGGCTAGGGTATAGACCTAAGCCAGGCAGAACCCACCACTCTAGTCAGGATAAGGGAGTTGCACACAAAAGATAACCCCTGCTCACCCCCTTGGTAGCTTGGCAGAACAGTTAGGCTTATCCCAGAGGCAATTTGTAAAGTGTTTGCACAACACACACACGCACACACACAAACACAGACACCAGTGACACACCAAATACACCACAAAATAGACTCCACACCAGGTTATATAAAAATAAGACAAATATTATATATAAACACAGAAGCCACAATTACATAGATCACAAATGGCTCTGCTAACCAGTCAGTTGTCATGATCATCACAGCTAGAGCATTACAGTAAATATTTATAGGTTGCACATGTCATAAATAACTCCACTGCATATCACGACATGAAATGCAGCAGTTAAGTCATATTTAAGTCACCAAGCATCACCATGAACATGTAGAGTGCAGATTCCCTTCACTCCTACAACCCTTGATATGGTATTTTCACCTGTGCACCTTGGGCACCGAAACTCATGCGGGCTTTACAGTAATTCCTTTCACCTTTGTACCGGAGCCCCTTTGTGGAATTAAACCGTTGTTCCCTTTTTTTTAGGTGCATTGTACTGTTATACGATTACGCTTTGCCTGCCCACCCTTGATGCCGCACGGGATGGCAGCCAACACCGCACGGACCCCATAGGCACAGTACCTTGCTTTCAAGGGGGACAGCCGCCATGTGGTGCATATTGCTGCATCCCGGCTCAAGGCGAAGATACGGCTGACCACCATCAGGCTCCCATGGCCGCAGGGAGGTGTGCACCCAGTGCGATGCTATTGCTTGGGCACCGGGGAGGGGCACCTACACCGGTCTACAGTGGCTAGCGACCCTGACAGGGTTGGGCGCAAGTCCTTCCCCATCCCCAGTAGTGATGCGGGAGGGTGGGTGTGACACGCAAGGTTGATCCTGAGCTCTGACCACATGACACAGCACTGGACTCTTCTAGCGATCTGGACTGCGTACTTGCCAGCAGGTCCCGGTAGTAGGCATGCTGCTCTTCCTGCGGGATAAACACGCACACACTGCTCTGAGCACAACATTGATGCTTGGGCTGGAAATGCTGTGCTGAAATCGGAGAGCTTCCCCACACCTGCTTGGGCCCAGCTGGGTTTGAAAAATAAAGTGCTCCACACACACTTTTACTTTAGAAACAAAGGTGAAGAACAGTCCAATCCTTCTCTTGACCCAGGCTGGAGCAGCAACTGTAGGCCAACCCGCCCCACACACAGCAGGAGCAGCACTCATAACACAGCTCTCCCAGTTCTCCATCCAGGCAGGTTCCTTATAGATCCAGAAAGGATTTGGTGAAGTATTTTATCTCCCTGAGACTTCCAACAGGAGGCAAGTACACACAAGCCCTTGGAGATCTTCTCAAGCAGGATACCACAGCAGGGCAAAAAGAGTCAGTCATTTTCCCCTGCCACATACAGTCACTGACACACCCACTCACCCACACAGCCACTCAAACAGCCCCTCACTCACCCAGTCATACAGCCACTCACACAGCCACTCACTCACCCATAGAGACACTTACATACCCTGTCACTCACCAATGCAGCCACTCACACAGCCACTGTCAACAACACAGCTCAGACACCGGCTAATACACCCATACAGACACTCATTCACACACCTGTACAGTCAGTAAAACTTTATTTCGGCAAAATAGCCATAAAAGCCAAATACAACAATAAATAACACATTTTACATATATGGCCATGATATGCAATTACATACAATTGACAAAGGTTGGTTTATCTCCATGATTAAGCAATACCAGATAATAAGATATAAATAGGAATATTAAATTTAATTAAAAGCCAGATTTTTAAAAATGAATAAAACTAAGTAAGACTGAGGAAGACAGAGTATCTTAAATCTATATGGAAAGGGAGATGTGTTGATTCCCCCCCTTACATTACAATTTGTGCCCAGACCGTTTCCTGATAAGATGCACATTAAATAAGAATCTACTTATTCCAAACACCACTAGTTGTGAGGTGTTAGACTTTAATATGCTCTCTGCTTCTTTGTAGGATCTAACCCCCACGTGTTTACAAAGGGGTTTGATCCAACAAAGCCTCGGTTTCTTGTATGCCGGGCAGAAGAAGAGTAGGTGGACATCATCTTCCCTTGCACCTAAAGAGCAGAAAGTGCACATTTCCGAACCTTTTTCCCCGCCCCACCTGCATGTGTAAGCACTGATCAATAAGACCCCATACCTAAATTTCAAATATAATGATTTTGCTAGTGGAGGGCCAATCTCGTCCATGAATTCTTCAAAGTTGGGTATGTCTTTTATATTTAGGAAATTCTGGGTCAATATGCCAGTCGTAGATCCAAGCATTAGCTTGCCATTGACATAGGACCAGAAAGTATCCTTTAGAATTTTTTGGGAGGACAGAGTCATGTTCTGAGGCGCTTCCCAAAAATGAGAAAGCCCTAATCTCTTAAACCACTTGCATATATACTTTAGCCATGGGGTTTTCAAGTGCTCATCGATCTGGATTAGTTCAGTCAATCCACACTTATAATCGCTCAACTCCGGGGTTGACCAAACCCTAACCCAATACAGCAATGGTCTCAATAGTGCTAAATACTCTGTTCTTTTGAGATTAATGTCAAGGAATACGGGGACAAGGGGGGGTTCTGACGGTATTTTAAGCAGTCTACGTACAAAATTGTTTTCTACTTTCCCAAATTTGTTAGTACTGCAGTAACCCCAAACCTCGGCACCATAAAGAGCCGCCGATTGGGCCTTCGCTTTAAATACCTCAAGTGCTGGAGAAATAGCTTTAGAGTAGCTAGTACCATGCACTTTTAGGGTAGGCAATGAATTTTGTTTGAGGGATAATGTACTTTTATCCAACTGGCCTTTCCAAGTCAGATTATTATCCAGCGTCAGACCCAGATAGTTAAAACGTCCAACCTTTTCCAGTTTACGATTCTCTAAGAACAGATTTTTCCTAAGGGTTTTTTGGGGATTTATGGCCATGTATTTGGTTTTAGTTGGATTTATTTCTAACCCCTTCTCCACACAATATTTTTGAAAGGAGTTACCCAAATTTTGTAAACCTCTCGGAGTCTGAGAAATAAGAATAGTATCATCAGCAAATAATAGGGACGTGATTGTTTCTCCATCTAGTTTCGGGGAGTCGTGAACACAATTCCTTAGGTAGCTTGGGATATCGTTAACATACAGCGAAAAAAGTGTAGGGGCTAACACGCAACCTTGGCGCACGCCTCGATCTACGGGAATGGCTCTTGATATTTCGCCAGCCTTCCCCCACCTAATTTTGGCATAATTCCCTGTATGTAGCTTGATAAGTTCGTTGAGTAGCTCTCCTGGGACCGCCATCTTCCTTAATGTGGACCACAACAAGTTATGAGGAACAAGGTCGAAGGCGGCCCTTAAGTCCATGAACGCCACATAAAGGCTACCCTTCCTAATATTTATATATTTCCAACAGATACACATAAACCTAAACACCTGATCCACTGTGCTGATTTTGGATCTAAATCCTGCTTGGTATTTGGTTAATAACTTTGTCTCCTCAATCCAATCTAAAGCCTATTTAAAATATGTCTGGCAAAATTTTTTTGTAAAATATCTATTAAACTAATAGGGCGGTAATTACATGGATCATAGCGATCGCCTTTTTTGAAAATTGTTATAATTTCTGCCCCTTTCCACGATTCAGGGATCGGAGTTCCGGCCACAATCGAGTTACTTAAAAAGTTTATATATGGTCCCCACACTTCCACGTCATGTTTTAATAAATCACCGTAGTAGTGCCTGATTAGTTTCTTCTAGGCTAAAATATAATGGGACAATACTCTCATCTAGATTAATTTCTTTATCGTCAAGGGACAGATCATCCTTATTATTGGAGTAGAGTTTAGAAAAGTGGTCACACCAGGTGATTTCATCCAGGAAGATGTCCTTTGGCGATCTACCTTTCTTATTTCCCTTGGCGATTAGATTCCAGAACGTACTCTGATCGTGTAACTTAGCTGCACTCAATAGATCCTCCCATAGATCAGCATCCCATGCTTTTTTAGCTTGGGCCATAGTTTTATTATAGGCCAGTCTAGCATTTTTTATATCAATTTGAATCCTGGATTTTACTGCCAGAATCAGCCTAGATTTTGCTGTTCTACAGTCTTGGTTATACCATGGGTTTACTGACTCTAAATGGTCCTCTTTCCATCTTTTTTGTATATTTTGCTCAGGAGAGGGGTTAAAGCTTCGACCAACTTATAGTGTAATTCAAGAACACCCTGTGTGCCTGGTAAGGGCAACTGGGATGCTCCAATGGTTTCATTGAATTTATTATAAATATTGGTCAACGCTTCTTCTTTGCCCAAAATATATGACCATCTTAGAGCACGCCTGTTGTTAGATATCTGTAATTCCCCAACCGGAGGGTTTGATAAAACCTCTTCATATGGTCTGGAAATGAAAGATAAAGAGTCTAGCCATAATTGAAGAGGAAAATGATCACTCTCCGTTCTGGAGTCTATCTTGAAATCAATTACTATGCCCCATAAATTCCGGGAAGCCATTACAAAATCTATATGTGACCTAAGATTCCCCTTAAAGTAAGTAGGAGCTGGTGGTCTATCAGAACGAAAGCGGCCATTACATGCTTTTAAGTCATGCGACACAGTCATCTGTAAAATCTGTGTGGCAGCTATTGTACTTTTAACCGGTCTTACGGGCTCCAAGGGCATAATATCATTAGCAGCGTCTTGTTCATCGAACAATCTTTCCAGGCCCTGAATAGGTTCGTATTTACAATTGAAGTCTCCACAAACTAGTACCTGAGCATTTTGTCCTAGAACTTCTAAAGTGGAGTCCAAAGTTTCTACCACCTTTGATTCCTTATTAGATGGATACCGTCTGTTGTAAATATTTATTAGGTAAATAACTCCTTTCCCTCTTGTCACAATTTTAAGACCTAACAGATCAGGGGAAGGAATAGATAGCTGAGTGACGTCTATTTCCAAAGTAACTTTAACCCAGATGACCAACCCCCCAGATGCCCTTCCTCTATTTGATGGTATTGCTTTAGAGCTGAATGTTTTAAATCCTAATCTATGGGGGTTTTTTACCATCCAGGTTTCTTGTAAAAGGATAATGTCATAATTCTCAATATATGAACACCATACTACGTCCTTTAGATTCCTAGATAGACCAGCAATATTCCAAGATATCAACCTAATGTTAGGATTTTCTTTTGCACATAATGGATGTTCTTAATAAAATATCTTCTGTGGTAGAATCATCCTCGGGTATGGCTAGGGCGTTTACTACATCCACTTTGTAATCATCTTTATTATTACCATTTACCTCCAACCGTACTAAATGGGACTTAACAACCATATCTGATCCAGCTGACTCACCCAGCCGGGCATGAATAATCCCATCAGTATATGGCAGCTTATCTACTGACATATCTATTGGACTCGGTACTACTAGGATTTTTGAATCAAAGACTTCGCTACTCATATGAATCCCCCTCAACAGGGTATCTAATGCTGGTACTAGGATTTTTTTATCAGCCTTTGGAAGTCAATCATTTAGGTCTAATGAGCTCAATACTGTATATCTATTTTCGGTCGGAATTTCAAAAATTGGAAATCTATTGGTACACATAGGTCTTTTTCTATTCATAGTTTGTGCTGGCCTGTCTAAGTGACTATAAAAATAACCCAGAGGGTGTACACCCACATCGTTCTCCCCCAGTACGAGTGATGCTGCTCTTAATAGGACGGTTACAACATGTTGGGGGTGTCTAAAATTTATAATGACACAATCCCCCTTGCATGTTTTCCTTGCGTTACCTATCCAAGAAACTCGTCTAGTGGACAGTATTTGGTCTGAGAAATTTGTAGGAAATCCACAATTTTTATTTAACCAAGCGACTGATTTCCGTTTAAGAGAATCGTGAGGTTCCTCTCGGAAATTAGATGTTGCTGGGTCTAGGGGTGGAACATTTGAAAGAACGATGACATAGGGTTCGCAATCTGGTGGAAGATTAACAGAATGTGGTTTTTGCACTAAGGCCCTAGACCTCTCACTACTGGGTGGAGCTGTATTAGTTTGAATACTACTACCAGCTGCTCGCAATAGTCTCGTAGAACTAGAGGAACTCACTACCTCAGTTACAGGCAGCGGTGCAGAGTGAGCAGGTTGTATCAGTGTCGCAGGCAGTATGGTGGGCTGTTCCTTATTTAACTTCTCTAGGAGACCACCCAATCTTAATACTTCATTTGATAACAGTTCAATTTTCTCCACAAGTGGTTTGGTCATAAGCTCTAATTTTGCCTCGAATATCTTAGCAATGAGCCCCAGAAGAGCAGAGTTCTCATCCCCGTTGGTAATCGGGGACTCTTTATGGACCACAGTACTTCTCTGGGATTTGTCCAACAATGTCTTGTGGTGAGCACTCCCTCGCTTGGTTTGGAGCTTCCTACATTTTCTAACGGCTCTTTTCGGAGGGGACAGAAGTGATACAGGCTCATTTGGGAATTCCAATAAAGCTTGACTTTGAGCATCATGATCTAAAGGAGAAATTACTAAATTCTCCATTAAAGAGGCTTCAATTGGAGAGTCCACTATAGTAGAAGTATTAGTACTAACATATAAAGGTAGCAACACATTTTCTGGAAAGGACTCCTTTCCCAAAGATTTCCTTCTTTCACTATTAATTATGCTAACCCTTTTGACCAGATAATTATCCATAGTAATTTTGTTTTTAGCCATATCAAGACACGATCACGTATCTTGACAATCACGACTACTATGGGTGAGTGAAAGGGTTAACAATAATATATCTAATTATAGAGGACCAACGCAGGGCCAGTGGAGCACCAGGAGTATTTCGATGGTATCCGGCTCACATGTACTCCCGGTAGCATAAGTAATACTGTCTGACGATACACAAGAAGGGGTTACCTAAGAGCTAATAATATCACAGTTCAAATGTACAGCAAGTCTTGACTGACAATACCCTTAAAAAGTACTTGCATTTATCACAGAATCCTCACGGCTTAGGGGGGTGGCCCGACCCGACCTCTTCCGGCCCCCTAACGGCCACACAGCGGCCCGCCCTTTGCCCGGGCTTAGCCCGGCATCGCCCGCGCGCGTCCCGTGACGTGGAGGGAGCCTCTCCGATTTAAGCGCCTCCGGGCGCGCTGGCAGGCGGAAACAGGAAGTGCCGCCGAGCACTCTGGGAACTGTAGTCTCCCCCCACAGCGGCCAGCGGTGATGGTGGCGGCGGGGGAGACCAACAGCGTTGCCGTCCCAGGAAGAGTATGCCACGTCAGGTGAGTGTAGGTGCAGCCGTCCTCTGCTTGGAAATGCCCCCGCTCCACCGAGGGAGCCTCTCCGATTTAAGCGTCTCCAGGTGCGCTGGCAGGCGGAAACAGGAAGTGCCGCCGAGCACTCTGGGAGCTGTAGTCTCCCCCCACAGCGGCCAGCGGTGATGGTGGTGGCGGGGGAGACCAACAGCGTTGCCGTCCCAGGAAGAGTATGCCACGTCAGGTAAGTGTAGGTGCAGCCGTCCTCTGCTTGGAAATGCCACTTAGACACCCACTCACACATGGATACACATAGTCACACAGTGACTCATATAAACTATGTTTAAAAAGGAATCACTCTTTAGTAGTACACAAAGTATAGTAATTTAACTTTTGTGTTACCTTAGTAGATATGTTTAACACACAAAAACTTTTACAAAATACTCATAATCACTGGATGATGTAATTTGAGGTGTCATCAGTGATGTCACTGACCATGTCATGGGTGATGTAATATGTGAGGTCATAAGCAATGCATTGCGGGCGAAAGTTATAGTTAACTCAGGTAACTATAACTGCTGAATTTCACTAGTTTCATATGCGCAAATTCTCATCCTAACTATAACATTCCTGTAACCTTTGTTTTTTCAGTGAATATATATCTATATAGGTATGTTTGTATGTATATCACCCAGTTGAGTCACTGTGTAGTAATAGTTAGATAGGCCACTTTTTTGTATCACAAATAACTGTGGAGCCATGTGTCGTATCTTCACAAACATTTTAAAAAGAAAATTTGACCCACCTCAGGTCCTTTCCAGAAGGTTTTGGGGTGATTCCTCAAGTGGGGGTTAAGAAAAAGGAAGCCACAAAACATATTTTTCCTATGTTACTTCCCATAGGAACTTTCGGGAAGCAATATAGAAAACATTACTGAATAGAATTACAGCAAATGTGGCAAAAAGTTCCAACTTTACTTAGAAAACCTGCTTTTCATTATTTGGTGAAGATCCGTTCAGCCGTTTCTGCGAAATTTGCTTCTAAAGAATTGCTAAGGAGAGTCAGTCATGAAGGGGTTTAAAAGATAATAATATCTTGACTGCTGGTGACCAGAGCATCTGCGATT
This sequence comes from Triturus cristatus, assembly GCF_964204655.1. Taxonomy (NCBI): domain Eukaryota; kingdom Metazoa; phylum Chordata; class Amphibia; order Caudata; family Salamandridae; genus Triturus; species Triturus cristatus. The sequence continues at coordinate 751,030,394 of NC_140589.1, forward strand.
GGGCACTTTAAATGCCAATCCTGATTGACTGGCCACAAACTGAACAATATGTTCTGTCAGCATTATAGTACTAAGGGTTGTGGTTCAGACGTGCTGAAAACAAAAATAAACTGAAAGGGGCAGGGTGAGCACACCTTGACCTCCAGTGTCATGTGGGAGGGGGCTCTTAAGGGGACCCCATTTGATTTGCTGGTCACAACACAGTCTGTTTTTGAGGGTCACAAAAAGGTACACATATCGAGGGTGAGCACATTTTAGTCTCAAAATAAACCATTTGTTGGTTAAGTTATACTCATTTTTGGAATTATTGTGAGTTCTCAGTTGATTTTGCCCTTTGAAAAAATGCTGACTCTAAAATATGATGAACCATGTCTGAGAGTTAACTGTTTTCTTTCATGACTTACACATGCAGGTTATGGAAAGAGCTCCTAAAGCTAAAATGAGAGCACATTTTCTAAAAGTTCACACTGTCTTCCACCGCTACCTCAGAATAAAGTCTGTCAATCTGAGTAAAACATGTACTTCCATCAGCCGCAGCCTGTCAGTTGATTTCCCCAGTGTTCTACTACAGTTTCCCTCAGTGTTCTTAGGAACATATAGCATGCTGGCATTTATGACTAAAATATGTAAAAAACATCTTGGTGGAATTAAAGCTGTAAAAGATAAAGTATTTACTTTAGAATAAGGGGGTTCATTTTGTCATAGAATATCTGGTTAGTGCTTTAGAAAGCTAAAATGAGGACACATATCTTTCCTATCCATATCAGTTAAATATTCTGACATGCAGACTGAAACATGTACTCCCAACACCAGCATCAATCTGTCATTTAACTCCCCAGTGATCAACATCAGATTCACCACAGAGCTCCAAAGAACAACAACAGAGCTAAAAAATTTAATTTATGAAGAGCGTGACACACCTAAATGCCATCATCATGGAATCAAAGCTGTAAAACTGAAAAGAATTTCCTACAAAGGAAACTGCTGCTGATAAACAGAATAATGGGTTTCTTTTTGTCACAGAAAGTATGGTTGGAGCTCTAGAAAGATAAACTTAAGACCCTTTTTCTGTGAGTTCTCAAATATTTTCCTCATCCATTTAAGCAAATATTCTGACTTGAAGGGTTAAACATGTACTTCCAATTTAAATCAGAAGCAGTCTGTCAGTTGACTCCCTGACAATCAACTTCTGCATCATCACAGAGTTCTAATGAAGAAGAAGAGCGCTAACATTTTGTATTTAAGGCAAAAGCGAGGCACGGCTGAATGTAATTTTAGAGAATAGGAGTTGTTGAATTTTAAACCTTTCTTAAGGCGCACCCTGAAGTAAATGAGCAATGAGATGTTAATACATTCATGAAATCATCGTGTTAAAAATGTGACGGGAGGTATTGGTTTTTAGTAATTTGAGGCATAGTGAATTTTTTAAAGGGGCTAAAAATAGTTTAGTATCCCCTTTAAGTCTCAGTCTGCCTTTGTTCTCAGATGCTTAACAGCTTCCTAATTTTAAAGTAGTAACATTTTAGAGTACCCTGTCGAGTCGGGACTATAATCCTACTCAGGGTAAGCTAGATGTACACTAACAGATAAACTGTACTCACCCTATGGTAGCTTAACAGAAAGCAGTCAAGCTTATCTCAAGAGGCAATGTGTAAAATATTTGTGGAACACACACACAAAGTAACACAATGAAAACAACACAAAAAGACTCCACACGGGTTTAGATAAAAGAGGATACATTTAAGAATAAAACAAGAGCAAAACAACAAAAATCCAATAAGTAGAACTGGAGTTATGAATTTGTAAAGAATATACCAAAAAGTAGTGCCGAGAAGTGAATAGCACTAAGGAGTTAATTAAGGTGGTGCTGTACCGGGGCAAATCCAAAGTTCAGGCCAACCACGATGAAGGGCAGGCCATCTACACTACTCACGCAGCGCCAGCTGAAAAAGTAAGTGTCGTCATCGAAGATTCAATCCATCGGTTCCAATTCATGCAGACCGGCTGAAACATTGTCATCGAGCCTTGCAGTCAGGTACCATGTTGGAATTGAACCTCTTATGATGCAGGCAGTGTGTCATTATCAAACTTCACAGTCAGGTCCTGTGACATCGTTGTCAAACAATGCTGGGATGTCCACGGATCACCATTGTGTCAGTGTCAAAGGGCACTGCGTCAGTTCCATCTTACCAAAGTCTTCACTGTGTCGATTTCAAAGCAAAACAGCTGAAAAACCCACTTCCAAGGCCAAGGGCTGGATCAGAACCTCAAGCAGGGTAGGACTCACAGATTTCAGAGTCCAACAGCCGCAGAGTTGTAGGAAGTCTTTGATGGCCCTGATCCTTCAGAAACAGGAGGCAGGCCAGCAAGCCCTTGGAGTCATTATAGGTTCAAGTGAGATGGGTCCAGTTATTGTCCTTAGCGGGGCAGAGATCAGCAGAAAACAGGGCAGCTCAGCAAAGGAGAAAGCTGTTCCTTCAGAGCAGCAGTCAGGCAAAGTGGCAATCCTTGTATCACAGCAGATTTTACTCTTAGCAGAGTTCTTCACAAAGTCCAGTAGTGCATTACTTGGTAGGGTCAGAACCCCAGTACTTATATCCAAATGTGCCTTTGAAGTGGGGCTGACTTCAAAAGAAGCACTTTAGGTGCACAGGTCCCCTTTCATCCCTGTCCTGACTGCCAAACTATCTGTGGGAGGTAATCAGCCCTTTGTGTGGGGAACAGGACACTACTTAATCAGGTGTGTAAGCTCCACATCAGCCTTCCCTACCAGGAAGAGCTATCACAATGTAGATGAATGCAGATGAGTTCTCTGTCACACCCACCCTTCCTGTATTTGTGGCTGTCTAAAGGGAATGCCCAAAGTATAGCTGTGCCCGATACCAGATGTGCATTGGAGACCGGCTGCAAGGCACAGAGAGCATTAAGAGCAGAGATGTCCACTTTCACATAATTCATGAATCAAGACAAAAAAAGTTGTCCATTGGATACCATGTCGAAATCATTAATGAAGACGCATGACGCGTTCGGGATCTACAAAGAGAGACTATGTTGAGGAAACAGACCAAGGAACCATCCAGTAGAGAAGTGTTCATGTCCACTTACTCCACCTCATCTTCAGCCATTAAACATGTGATCTTGAAACGATGGGAATCATTACAGTCCGAACCAGACTTTCGAGTCATTTTTTCGGATCCCCCTATTTTTGCCTACAAGAGGTCACACAACCTAGAGAACTTCTTGCTAAGTCTGAATCTGACGCGGCATGCGTAATGTTTCAACTGTTCCAACTGCAACAATGTGCTGGTCGGAGATTGTATATCTCATCCCTTGGTTGCAAAAGTATCAGATTGAACTTCACCGCTGATTTTAACAGTCATTTTGTCATTTACACGATTCGTTGCCCATGTGGAATGTACTACGTGGGTGAAACTGAAAGGTCTTTAAGTACACGCATCACCGAGCACAAGAGTTGTATAAGAACTAAAACCACCAGTTCACCACTTGCGGCTCACTGGCTTAAATACCATCATACGATAGTTCACCTTCGATTCACCATTTTAGAAGTGGTAACATTACAGGTTGATAGGGATATGTCCAAATATTAGTCTCAACGGGAAACGTATTGGATACGATCTTTGGACACTCTCATACCAAAAGGTTTAAATGATAAGTTTGAATTCTTCTGCTTTCTTCAACATGCTTTCTTTAACATTTTCTTGTGAGATTATGTTGTTCACTCTAGCCAGTAACACGTTTTCAGTTTTTACGCACACTACATTCTATGTCAAATTGTTTTTTTGGCTTAGTTTTTGGTTCATTTCAGTATGTTTCATTCTGTATGTGGGCCACTTTTTATTCTCCAGGTCAAGCTGCTTTCCAGATTTATGCTGTTGGTGTCAATGTGATTAGCGTATTTTGTCTTTGTGTAAATGGATCTGTATCACTAATTATGTTTAACAGGTGACACCACATTCTGTTCACAGAGTAGATGGGTTACTCTGTTGTTATTTTTTGGTCTAGTAATGTTTGTGTCATTATCATTGCCTGTTCGATGCACTCTCATGTGAGTAAGCGAGTGCCAATCATGATTATTAATGTCTGAATACCTTGGGTTAAGGGATTGATTGTTATATAACCTTGGTACACTTCTGCTGATACATAGAGCCACAATCATTGGATGGTACACTGCATACTAAATTAGTTCACATGACGTGGATGTTCGTACACCCTGACATCTCCATTGATACAGTTGCATCATGAGATACATTATCCCATATGTGTTCACTTCATTTAATCATGATTGCTCACGATATCGTTATAAGTTTTTTCATCCACTTTTTTCATCCATTTTTTATCCACTGACATTCTTGATAGTGAGTATAGTCCTACATCTCGTTTCTCTCTCTGTTTCTCGTTTTTTTTCCTGTGATCTTTATTGCTAATTTCTCTTTTACAAGCTTGTACTGTCCCTTTAAATTAGCACTGGGTGGCCCCTTGATCCGTGTTTAACGTCCGGGTAGCACCCCTTTGCGTATACTCACTTCAAACTGCGTTGTTTCTCGAACCACATCTAGCATGGTTTATCTGCACTGGGGTATTTCGTTTCTTCACCGGATACATTTCGTGTTCCTGGAATTTGTTATACTGCTTGTGCAGTCCCGCACAAAGCCCTGGTGAATTTTATTCATGGAGCACTTTCTTGAGTGCGTTTAAGCTATTTCCGTTTTCTCATAGTAAATCTTTGTGTTTCTGTTTGTGTAGAGTGTTTTTCACGTGTGGCACCAACCGTGCTTGTCACAACTTTGTTGTACTGGAAGCCATCGGTCCTGATTAATTGCTACACTGAGCTTCAGTGAGTTTTTTCATGTTACTTTACTCACAGAGGCGCTAGTTAATAACTGGCTGGTAAATTGCAGCTTGAGACATTGGTGCCGATCACGATCCGGTAAAAACCGGGTACGAACCGTCGGACGGAGCATATTCTCCGTCCGACGCGTACCCGGTCGTCAATTTCTACAAACAAGGAATTACGATTCGCACGGGTACACCATGACCGTACGATTCGTAAAAAAGTCCGACCGAACAAAAAAACACCTACCAATGCGATCCGGGAAAGTGCCGACCTGACGTCGGGACGCTCGCAGCCAGCCATTCACGACCCAGGAATCACGATTCGCACCGACGTCACCCCGCACGGTGAATATTTTGCGGCAGCCAAAAACTGCCGGGAAATCAGGACGACGCGAACAAGGACCACCAGTACGCGACGGACAGACGACGACGCGAACAAGGAGGACCAGTACGTGACGGACACACAGGACGACGCCACCAAGGAGGACCCGTACGCGACAGGACGACGCGATTGGAGTACCAGTACGCGACGGACAGACATGGACCCGAACCTACGAGTCATCCCTGCCCTCATAGCAGTCCACCTGCTCTACAGGCACCGACGCAGACGCCGCAGAAGGTCAGAATAACTAAGGGAGGGGGGAAAGTGGGGTGGGGTGGGGGTGGCACGACCAGGGCAGACCACAAAACAACCACATAAGTCACACATGGCCTGGACATACCTGACTCCCATGCCCTGGTCACCACGAGGGGGTGGGGGTGTGTCCTGATAAGCCAGCGACCGCCACAACGGAAGTCCGTCACCACGCGAACCGGCAACACAACCAGACAGGTACGTCCCGTACCCACGCCTCAAGAGCGTGGGTACGAGTCGTACCACGCCCACACACACGTCACCCCAACAATGGCGGGACGGATCGTACCCACGTGGCAAAGGCCTGGGTACGGCCCGCACAAGCATCACATAGCGTGGGGACGGATATGTACGGACCCTACCCCCACCCGCGTATGCATGGAGCGTACCCCCCATGCCAACAGTGTAAGTACGACCCGTACCCCCACCCGCGTATGCATGGAGCGTCCCCCCCATGCCAACAGTGTAAGTACGACCCGTACCCCCACCCGCGTATGCATGGAGCGTCCCCCCCATGCCAACAGTGTAAGTACGACCCGTACCCCCACCCGCGTATGCATGGAGCGTACCCCCCACCCCAACAGTGTAAGTACGACCCGTACCCCCACCCGCGTATGCATGGAGCGTACCCCCCACCCCAACAGTGTAAGTACGACTCGAACCCTCACCCGCGGACGTACGGACCGTACCCCCACCCCCACCAGTGTAAGTACGACCCGTACCCCCACCCGCGTATGCATGGAGCGTACCTCCCACCCCAACAGTGTAAGTACGACTCGAACCCTCACCCGCGGACGTACGGACCGTACCCCCACCCCCACCAGTGTAAGTACGACCCGTACCCCCACCCGCGTATGCATGGAGCGTACCCCCCACCCCAACAGTGTAAGTACGACTCGAACCCTCACCCGCGGACGTACGGACCGTACCCCCACCCCCACCAGTGTAAGTACGACCCGTACCCCCACCCGCGTATGCATGGAGCGTAACCCCCATGCCAACAGTGTAAGTACGACCCGTACCCCCACCCGCGTATGCATGGAGCGTACCCCCCACCCCAACAGTGTAAGTACGACCCGTACCCCCACCCGCGTATGCATGGAGCGTACCCCCCACCCCAACAGTGTAAGTACGACCCGTACCCCCACCCGCGTATGCATGGAGCGTACCCCCCACCCCAACAGTGTAAGTACGACTCGAACCCTCACCCGCGGACGTACGGACCGTACCCCCACCCCCACCAGTGTAAGTACGACCCGTACCCCCACCCGCGTATGCATGGAGCGTACCCCCCATGCCAACAGTGTAAGTACGACCCGTACCCCCACCCGCGTATGCATGGAGCGTACCCCCCATGCCAACAGTGTAAGTACGACCCGTACCCTCACCCGCGTATGCATGGAGCGTACCCCTCATGCCAACAGTGTAAGTACGACACGAACCCTCACCCGCGTATGCATGGAGCGTACCCCCCACCCCAACAGTGTAAGTACGACCCGTACCCTCACCTCGAATGCATGGAGCGCACCCACACCGTGTATGTCCCAAGCGTACATATCCAGAAATTGGAGGTGTGTGTGCAGAGTCCTCCCAGCAGTGCCCAGAGACAGGAGGGTGTGTGCAGAGTCCTCCCAGCAGTGCCCAGAGACAGGAGGGTGTGTGCAGAGTCCTCCCAGCAGTGCCCTGACACAGGAGGGGTGGGTGCAGAGTCCTCCCAGCAGTGTCCAGACCCAGGAGGGGTGTGTGCAGAGTCCCCCCAGCAGTGTCCAGACCCAGGAGGGGTGTGTGCAGAGTCCTCCCAGCAGTGCCCAGAGACAGGAGGGGTGGGTGTGGAGTCCTCCCAGCAGTGCCCTGAGACAGGAGGGGTGGGTGCAGAGTCCTCCCAGCAGTGCCCTGAGACAGGAGGGGTGGGTGTGGAGTCCTCCCAGCAGTGCCCTGAGACAGGAGGGGTGTAACACATGTGTGTGAGGCCAGAATCATCCACATGCATACTGGCTACAAGGGAACATGTCCCCATGAACTCATGTCAACAGACTCCACACACAAGTACAGTGATCACCAAGGATGCCACGATTGTCGCAGGTGGAGACATGGCCCTGCATGCATGGCCAAAGTAGAAGGGCTCCGTCACACACACAGCTCATGTAGACACAGCTCTGCGCTAAACATTGGGAACACCCTGCAGGGAAGAAAGCTGGGTACACAGAGGAAGGAATACACCCTGGGACAAGTGCACCATGCAGTAACTGCTTACATGAACAAAGAAAGTTAGCCAACACCTTGTGATGGCACACATATCACAGGGTCCCACCAATGAGCAGTACACTACTACACATCCCACACACCCAAACCCTTACACACCACCAAAAACCATGTAGCAGCCCCACCAACACCAATACCAGCATAGCAGTAGTGTGATAATGAAAACAAAATTAAGCTTTATTCAGCATGAGCACAATGTCCGTGGATCGCAGGCAGTTCAATCTACACAAAGCCCATAGGGCAGTCAATGATTCTCAGCTGGATGGGGGACACAGTGGGATGCGTGTCCCCTACATTGCCTGCACAGTCAAATGGCATCGTCTTCCACACTGGTGAGGGCATCAGGGGGGGGGGAAGCAACAGGCACCGCAGGGACATCAGGGCAAAGGGGAGGCGTTGTGGGTGCAGGGATGGAGGACTCCACCACAGGAGGTGGGTCAGTGCCAAAGGCGGAGGCCAGGATGGCACTACACACCTTTGCAAGGTCCTCCAGGGAGTCCCCTGCACCCGAAGGGACCTCAGGCCCCAAGGAGGGGGGGGATCAGAGGGATGGGTCGCAGCGCCACCGGGGGAGGGTGGAGACAGGGGGGGAGACTCAACCACCCTGACCGGGGACCTCCTTGACCGCTTGCGTGGTGGTGTAACTGTGGGGCTCAGGGACAGAGCGGCCATGAAGGTGTCCTTGGGGGAGATGTGGCCAGGAGAGCTGAGGGGAGTGGATTTGGAGGGAGTGGACTGGGTGGAATGCGGACTCCCACTATGGCTGCGTGTCACACGTTTGCCCCCCGACCCAGTGGGTGTGCCTACCTCACCCTGTGTGTGCGTGTCAGGAGGAGTGCGGTGGACCTTCCCTGCTGGTGTGGTGCCCGTGTCTGTTGATGTGGGTGCATGCCGACGTCTGGGTGTACGTGTGACAGGCATGGGAGTGGGAAGTGTGGATGGGGCAGGGGTAGGTGGGGGGAGGTCGCGCTGCAGGAGACCCACTGCTGCAGTCAGTGTGGAGTCGATGGACCTCAGCAAGTTGCGTTGGTCAGCCTGCGATGAATGAATGCCCTCCAAGAAAGCCTCGATGTTGGTGAGGGTTTTGCCGTGGGCATGGAGGACATTAAGGATCGCAGCCTGACCAACCTGCAGTTGCCGCTGGATGTCCACAGACTCTGCATTGGCGGCAGCAGTGGAGACAGGGGCAGGGGGTGCGGTGCCTGGCAGGAAGGAGACATGCTGTGACCGGGCACGCTGGGAAGGGACACGAGCAAGTGGGAGGCGGCTGGTGGAAACTGAGGGGGCGGTGCGAGGTGTTGTTCCGCTGTCAGCTGCTGGTGCAGCCTCCGCCCACTCGGAGACATCGTCCCCGGACCTGTCAGCTTCGTAGTCTGATGTGCCAGTCGACAGGTCCTCGGCCACACTCTCCTCCGCCTCTGTACCACTCGATGTGCCAGACCCGATGTCACGGCTGGCACTGGTGCTCGGTCCCTCCGCCTGGTCTGTGTCCATGTCTCCCTCTGTGTCCCCCGACGATGCTGTGGGCAGGGTGGAGAGACAGAAATAATCAGACATCTGTACACATCTGTCACATGAGTCCAATCCACATAGGTAACATTGCATGGCCTGAAAAAGAAGATCCCTAACATCTACTGAACAGGGTACCGATGTAGGGCATGAAACACACAGTTGGTTGAGCCACCATGCCACTGAAATACCATGGAGAGCATGAGACAATAGCTAAACACAGGAAAAGGAGTCTGACATAGCACCCAGGCCCTGGGGACAATCCAGCACTGCATCTGCACCACACAGCGTTGGCGAAAATACCGATGACCAGGGACCATATCCATGAACTTGAGACACATGCTGCATAGGTAATGCTGAAAACATGCACAACATGACTCTGTCACTGCACATTGCGTGTGTGTCCAGACACATCACACACTGCCCAGACCCAGCAAGTGGTAATCAGGATTTTACACATAGGCATTGCCCGCCCCAACAAGACCCTACACGAGGCAAATTGTTGAGACACAGGTGGCACCAACATCTCATAGTCTGGGTGATACACACAGGGGCAGGCAAAAAGCGAGATTGAACGCCAAACAGCCAAGGTGCGCCTGTACAAATAATGTGGTACCAGTGCCCATCCTCAGATGAGTATAGCAAGACACACAGGCACTGGCAACTGTGAGTATGAAGAAGGACAATCAGGTCAGGCTGCACAGTGGACACCTGTACAAAATAGCACGTCTATATACATGGTGACAGGGGACAATGGCAGAGAGCACAACTTACGCTGTAGACACTGACAGTGGCCACGTGTATGATGACACATACACCACTCAGGAAAAGGTGCCCCAGGGGACAGTAGTGGGCACGCAACTACATGCTACTGAATGGTAATGACTGCAACACACGTCACCATCCCTGCACTATGTGTATCGCACACTCATGCACATCATGTCACAGGCCACTACATGGGACATGCGCGCTGTAAGGCATGACACATGAGAGACCAACTCCCATGTCTGGAGTCAGCATCAGTGCCAACTGATATGGAACCCACATGCAGTGAACTTGACAGTGCACAGGCAATGTCCCACAACCTGTTACACACCACCCCCACACATGATGCTACAGACATTGTTCCCGTGGACAAAGCGCCAGCCTACATTACCCTGTGGAGGAGTGACTACACACAGACCAGGGAACACATTGCAAGGAGGGGAAGGGTGGCAGGGGCACAGCGCTATACTGGGGCAAACAGGATCTGCACAGCACCTTCAAACCCTGCCAGTGAATTCATGCTACTGTGCCCTTACAAATGCCGGTGACACACAACAAACACACATGTACCTACCCCCTTCCGGCTGCTGCATCGCCTGTAAGCGCCTCTCCAGGTCTGGAAAGACCACCGGCAGCACACGCCTGTGGAGGTGGCTCAGACGGCGGCGGTTGCGGTTCTTGTGGCTCTCAGGTGAGTCCCCCAGCAGGAGCCGTGCAATCCTCCGCGTCCAGCACCGGATATCCTGCCAGCGTTTCCTCACCTGGGGCAGGCTCCGCCTCCGACCATCCACACGCCTCACGGCACTGACGGCGGTCAGCCAGATCTGCTCCTTGGCAGTGGCGCCCACCTGTGAGGTAGAACAAGTGACACCACATCAATACACCAGCCACATGTCACAGAGAGACATATGGGTACAAATTAGCTGGTTACAACAAGGCATGTCATGCAGCCAACGCATTGCACCTTTGTCATTGGGACATCATCCCCTGGTGAGGGAAAAAGCTGTACATGCCATAGTGGGTACACAGGTGGAATGATGGCAATGTCACAATCAGTGATCAAGGCTCACACTGTGCATCACACCCACCCCTCCTGTCTCAGGGCACTGCTGGGAGTGATAGGCACCCACCCCTCCTGTCTCAGGGCACTGCTGGGAGTGATAGGCACACACCCCTCCTGTCTCAGGGCACTGCTGGGAGGACTCCACACCCACCCCTCCTGTCTCAGGGCACTGCTGGGAGTGATAGGCACACACCCCTCCTGTCTCAGGGAACTGCTGGGAGTGATAGGCACACACCCCTCCTGTCTCAGGGCACTGCTGGGAGCACACTGTACCCACCCCTCCTGTCTCAGGGCACTGCTGGGAGTGATAGGCACACACCCCTCCTGTCTCAGGGCACTGCTGGGAGGACTCCACACCCACCCCTCCTGTCTCAGGGCACTGCTGGGAGTGATAGGCACACACCCCTCCTGTCTCAGGGCACTGCTGGGAGACATCAGGCACCCCCCCCCTGGGACCCCCCCAACAGTACATGGCATGTGTGTTACACCTGGACGCAATGGCCGAAGTCACAGTCACAACATAGGGACAGTCTGTGGCAGTGGCCTATGCACTCACCTGATACCCTGATCGCCCATACAGCATGGGGTACTGTGGGAGGATCACATCCAGCAGAGCCATGTTCTCCTCCAGGGTGAATGGCTGTGTCCTCTCCACAGCCCTTGACATGGTTCCAGGGAATCAGTAGCAGCAGCTGGGTCGACGAATGCAAAGATGTGCAGGCAAGTGCTCCCTCATGGGACCAGGCTGCCTTATATGTGCCCTTCTGCCCAGTCTCATGCACAGGAGTACAGAGAGATTGGTCACTCACATTTGCATCCTATGTTTCCACCAATCCCTACAAACCTAGCAGTCTGTGTGTTCTCTATCGGTTTCATTCTCCTGCATGATGTCAGCCCCACAAACACATTGCAACAAAGTAGACAAATTCCAACTGACTTCTGCTGTGCACCTTCCAGAACAATTTCGAATTTTGAACTTGGTCTCCATGACAACCAGCATGCATGTAGGCCTTAATACTTGTCCCCTATGTAATTTGGAGCATCACACACAGGTACGGTGCGTGTGGGGGCCCTAGGGCACCCCAAATGCATGGCAACGGCCCGTACATGCATGCCTACCCTCTCCATCACTATGGGTCTGCACGCGTATGCGTACCCGTAGTGGTACGGACCGTACACTCGCATCTACGCTCTCTATCACTATGGGTCTGCACGCGTATGCGTACCCGTAGTGGTACGGACCGTACACTCGCATCTACGCTCTCCATCAATATGGGTCTGCACGCGTATGCGTACTCGTAGTGACAGTGAACGTAGATGCGAGTGTACGGTCCGTACCACTACGGGTACGCATACGCCTGCACACCCATAGTGATAGTGAGCGTAGATGCGAGTGTACGGTCCGTACCACTACGGGTACGCATACGCCTGCACACCCATAGTGATAGTGAGCGTAGATGCGAGTGTACGGTCTGTACCACTACGGGTACGCATACGCCTGCACACCCATAGTGATAGTGAGCGTAGATGCGAGTGTACGGTCCGTACCACTACGGGTACGCATACGCATGCAGACCCATAGTGATAGAGAGCGTAGATGCGAGTGTACGGTCCGTACCACTACGGGTACGCATACGCGTGCAGACCCATAGTGATAGAGAGCGTAGATGCGAGTGTACGGTCCGTACCACTACGGGTACGCATACGCGTGCAGACCCATAGTGATAGTGAGCGTAGATGCGAGTGTACGGTCCGTACCACTACGGGTACGCATACGCGTGCAGACCCATAGTGATAGTGAGCGTAGATGCGAGTGTACGGTCCGTACCACTACGGGTACGCATACGCGTGCAGACCCATAGTGATAGGGCCGTACACTCGCATCTACGCTCTCTATCACTATGGGTCTGCACGCGTATGCGTACCCGTAGTGGTACGGACCGTACACTCACATTTACGCTCTCCATCACTATGGGTCTGCACGCGTATGCGTACCCGTAGTGACACGGACCGTACACTCGCATCTACGCTCGCCATCACGATGGGTACACATACGGCAGCACTCCCACAGTGATTTGGGAACATGCACAGGCCCTCTCAGCAGCAGTACGGCGGATTTTACACATCACTGTGGTGATAGGCGACACACATGTAGGAATAGGGCGGACATACTTGTCAATGGATGGACATACTTGTCCAGGAATGGACATCAAGGCCTCGTCTGTGCATTACCACATGTGTGGGGCACAGGTGTCACAGGCTGTGATGTGGAACATGCCTCCTGAGTGGAGAAGGCACCAGATGTATGATGAGATGTGTACATGTGTACTGTGTGAGGGTGCAATGTGTGCCAGGCATGCCCTTGACTCCTTTGACATGTGTGCATGTGGGACTGCGCACTTGGGGTGAGCGTCACTGGCATGGCACCGACACCAACACACGGAAGTGTCCCATGATGCCAGGTACAGGGGTCATGACACATGACTTATCACTACCCACAGTGCACAATGTGACTATGCCATATATGTGTCCGGGATTTACATCAGGTTGATGTTGTAGCACCCTCAAAAGCTGCAGCCGTTGCAGCAACCAACATGTGGCTGTGTGTAGATTGTCATTGCACACTGTTCCCAACACCATGCCACATGTGTTCTCGGATGTGAGGTGCACATGTATGCAAGGGACACGGAGTAGCGTGACAAGGCCATGTCAGCAAACTCACAAGGAATGTGTGGTGAGTCATGACATGTGCACCTTCATGGCAAGGTGTGTGGGCTGGACTAGTGTAATGTCATGTGACCTGTGGCTCAAGTGTTCCGCTGCCAGTCTCTGCAATCGGCATCACACTTCTGCTGATGTGTGGGTGTATGTCACTCCTGTCTTGCGTCGGGCAGTGCACTTGCACTGGGACACAGCTATTTCCATGGCGTGGCATGGGGAGGTTCTCAATCACCGTGTGTAGCTGGGTCTTGGAAGGAGTGTCACCTTGCATCCATACGTGTCCTGGGCATGTAGCACATGCCTGACTCCCTATGTGGCATGTGTGTATTGCCAGATTTACATGTGCTCAGTAGACATGAGTTGTTATCGTAGTGCACTCACTCTTCCTTGTCACTTCCAAATTACTGCAGAGCGCCTCCTGTTGCCCGAAGAATTCCAGACTTGGCCACCATGCAGGAGAATGACAGTATCCGGCTCTACCGCTTCACCCAACCGTTGATTCTGGAGCTGACGGCGAGACTGGCACCACACCTGCAACCGCTGCACAGGTATCCCACGGCACTGACACCCCAGCTGAAGGTAATGTCTGCCCTACATTTCCTTGCCACGGGTACCTTTCAATATACCATAGCTCATGTTGGTGGCATGTCCCAGAGCATGTTCAGCGGTGTGCTGCATGATTTCTTAGAGGCCATGTTGATTCACCTGGATGACTTCATCAAGTTCCCAACCCCTGAACAGATGACTGAGGTCAAGCGTGGTTTCTATGCCCTGGGAGGGATGCCCCATGTCATTGGGTCCATAGATGGGACACATGTAGGTTTGGTACCACCACACGCACGGGAGGTGGCGTACCGCAATCGGAAGCACTACCACTCCATCAATGCCCTTGTGGTGTGTCTGTCCAACATGGTGATTTCACATGTCTGTGCTCGTTTCCCAGGATCAGCACACGATGCCTACATCATGAGGCGTAGCGGGATGCCTGATATGATGATGCAGCTGCGCAACGAACGAGCATGTGTTGTTGGTGGGTACAGTCTGTCTGTCCTGTATTCTGTTTGGCCGAGCAGCACTACCGCTTCGGCAGTTCTAACGATATCCATGTGCTTTCCATTTAGGGGACGCTGGCTATCCCAACATGCCTTGGCTGCTGACACCTCTCCGCAACCCCATCACGCCGGCCCAGCTCCGCTACAACACCGCCCATGGCCGGACAAGGCGAGTGATAGAGAGGACGTTTGGCATGCTGAAGAGCCGATTCCGGTGCCTCCACAAGACCGGCGGCGCACTCCCATATGCCCCGGCAAAGGTTTGCAAGATCTTCATGGTCTGCTGCATGCTGCACAACATGGCAGTTGAAAGAGCTGTGCCACTCATCCTGAATCAACATGACGAGAACCATCCACCCGTGGAGGACGAAGGGCTTGGCAATGGGGCTAGTGATGTGGAGGATGTGGAGCCGCAAGAGGACATCCGGACTCGGCTCATACGCGACTTCTTTGCTTAGTGGTGAGTACCAGTGTCTGAGTGTGCACGCCTTGGTCCCCGTGTGGCATGTGTTGTGATGTGTGTGTCCACCTGCATGTATGGCACGTGAGTCAGAGGTGTGTGTGGGTGTGTCACTGGAGTGATGGTGGCAGTGATGGTAGTATTTCCCCAGTCATAATTGTGACCTAGCATGTTGTCATCCATACATGTGTCGAGTCAATGCACATGCAAGTGGCTGTGCTTTTTGTGGCTGACTTCTTGTGTGTCTCTCTTCCCCAGGTACCTGCGCATGCCATCTGCTGGTTGCATTGTTGTGGCACTGCTATTCCTCATGGACATGGCATCGTGGGCTGACTCAGCGTTACAGGCACGGACACGTTTGGAAGTCTCCATGGGGTAAGGGATGCATCTGGGGTGTATTGGGTGTGGCAGTTGTTCACGATGTGTGCACACTGCCCAGGTCGGGGTTTGGTTCCTCTGCAGTCATGTGGCATCCCCATGGGACACGACATGCAGCTGGGTACACCAGAATAGATGGGCTGCCTGGTTGTCAGTCATCAGTGATGGGATGGTGGATTGTGATGATGGCATCAATGTGTGTGACACTGCCCTCGGACACATACGGTTGACATTGGCTTGACATGGCGTGGGACTTCCACATCAGCGGATCTATGGTGTATGGCAGGCTCTCCGTGTGCAGCTGTGGGTATTTAGCTGTTAGCCGACGCTTGTGTGCCAGTACCATGGCTATCACGCATTTGTGCTGCAGAAGGGGGGTGCCAGTGTTTGAGCCACATGTTACTCCACATGATGTGTTCATGTGTACTTCAAGTTGCCTCTGCAATCCCAAAAACATGACTATTAAAGGTGTCCCTATGCCTCCAAGGTGCCTCTGCTCAGTCAATGCTGGTGTGTTGGCACGGTGCATCCTGCATGTCTGGCATGGTATTCCCAGATTGTGGCTATGTGTCAATGTGTCGAGTGGCAAGATGCAAGCTGTGTGTGTGTGCTGAGACTGTGTATTGGGCATGATGTCCATGACTGTGTGGGTAGTGTGACATGTGCCATCCCCATGCATCCAACGTTGTCCAGGCCCCCATTCTCTGCATCCACCGGACTCAAGCTTGCAGGACATGGTTCTGCCACCTGTCTACACGTACCTGGGTGCCCCCCAGGACACGGGCCAGGTTCCCTGACCTCTGCGCATGACTGTTGCTGTACTCAATGTGTCTGTCAGCACGGTTGTTCGGCCACCCCCTCAGCTGGTTCTGCACATCACGGGTGTGTATGGTGCTCCATGTCTGTCTTGCCTAATAAACTGTGACCCATGTGTCCTGTGCCAGACTCAGGCCCCAGGGTGTGGATGGTTGAAGTGAACAGATGACTCAGGCATGTTTAGACTGTACAAGACACATGTTAGGTAATAATGCTACCAGCAGGCATCTACTCTTAATAGTGTGATTTATTAGGGGGGGGGGGGGGGGACAAAGTGGGGGGCTTTCCGGGATTAGGGAATCCAAAGTTCAGTAGGGGAGTTGGTGTCCTTGCCATTGGAAATCCTCAGAGTCCATGCCACAGTCTTTGTCAACATTGGTCAGCCAGTGACCAGCAGGGCCATGTGGCAGAGAATGTCTCTTGATGCTGTGATGCTGTTGCTCCAGTGGGCCAGGTGTTGTAAATTAAGGCAGAATGTGATTAAGCATTTACTGAAGACATTAGTGTTTCCCTTTTATCGTGTTTTCCTCATTATGTTGGCCGAAGTCCGGACTCCATTTTGTATTGACATGCTGCCATGTGTTCACCACGAGGAGAGTCCGACCTCTGTGTTAGTTGCTCTTGTAATCTGCCTAGCAACAGGTTATAAATAGCTCTCCCTTGTCCGTCTGGCGCATGCCCAGACTTGACCACATCTGTTATAATTAGCTTTTCTTGACCATGTGTTTTCGCAGGCCCAAGGAGTGTGTTAGCTCCGCCCATGTATTGATTCGGTATCGAGAATGACCCTAAATGGTAATGTTCTTCGACTCTGTGGTATCCACCCACTCATGAGCCCCTTTGCTGTGTATAAAAGGGGACTGTGTATGCAAGTTCTTTGTGCTACTCCTTGCAATACTGAAGAGTGTTGTGTGGATTGTAGGACCACCCTTAAGGGTTAATAAACGTTGTTTTTGTACTTTGCAGTTTCCGTGCCAACTTCCTTATAGATTTCGTTACAGAAGAGCGAACCCTTGTCTCTTGCGGGCCTAGCTGGGGCTTGTATTCATCAATTGGCGCCCGTCACGTGGGGCTCATCGTGAATCGGATGCTCGAAGGATTGGTCGCGACGAAGGTGAGGAGTTTGGCCAGGGACGTGATCACTGCCAGCGGCGTCTTAGCCTTGGCATCCCGAGGTTTTTCTTCCTTCCCTTCCGAGCTGACCATCTGGGTGGCGCCGGTCATCGACTGAGACCTCTTCTGTCGGTCCTGCCGTGAGAGCCGTTTGGGCGATTGTGGAGCTTGGCAGTTGGAACCTGGACTCTTGATTGGTAAGAACCGTTGTACGGTACTTGCTCCGAGTTTTGAAGCCTGGTCTGGCTATTTGAGTTTGATTGATGGTGACTAGTCATATTTTGAATTTGTCTTTGTGAAAATATATGCGTTGCAACACATATAGGCAGGTAATGTGGAGAAATTTCTCCGGAGCTGTGTAAACTTTGAACGGCGCAACGATTAAGTGCCATTTTTCTTGATAATACTGCATATTTTGCATTATTCCTAGCATGCCTGCTTTTAGCGCACTTCGTAAGTGGTGCTGCTGTCTTGAGAACCGGTTGAACCTCGAGGAATCTGCTCCAGCTCCCCCAGAGGGGACTCCTAATAGGGATATGTACGTGAAGCATGGTCTTTCTTCCATAATGTACAGCACGTTATGGAGGAAATATACTAGGAAGGATCCTGAGTTGCGATGGCCTTTGTATGGATCGTTTGATATACGTAAGATTGAGTATGTGGAACAGTGTATGTGTAAGCGACGTGCTCGTCAGGATATGTTTGAGTGTGTGCGATTATGGGTGAAGGAAGTGCGTGAGCGAGAGAAACGTGAGAAAGCGCTGTTTGATAAGGAGCAGCGAAAGAATGATCATATGCGAGCGCAGGAAGCGAAGCGTCGGGAGGACAAAGAGCAAACGGACAGACAAGAGAAAGAGCGTAGGCTACAAGTTTCGGGTCAATATGTTGTTCGTCAGCCGCTTTATCCTGTCCTTAATAATCCTGATGACGATTTTTATTTACTAGATCGCTCTCCGCCCCCTTATGTTGGCGCATCTGCTCCACGGCCGCAAGATTCTGGCCCGGCTCCGGGTAAGGTCGACACACGGTCCATGTTATCGGCCGAGCATATGGCTGAGCTTCGGAAACTTTCCCTCCGTGCACTTAAGGGCAAGATGTCTATGGATGAGTTGTTCCATGCTTGGGGGTCGTGGCAAGATAGAGAGAGGGTGTATTTTCTGTCTCATTTTTCAGAAGAAGTAATTGCAGCTTTCCGGAAATATTCTAGTGTCCTTGAGCCTGACGACGTGTCTTCGGATGCCGGAGCATTACGTAATGGTGTTTTTTCTCCCCCTAAGGCTTCTGAGGCGGCTCGGCGGCTGTTCGCTTTGCGGGACGAGGTACTGGCCCTTAGAGAGAAAGCACGTCAACAAACGGAGGAGGAGAAGCAGTCGGATCCGTCTGCAGCAGGGGGCCACCCATCCGCCTCCCAGTCAGATAAGGATGACATAGTGCATGCTAAACCAATGCGAGAGGCGGCGCCTTTGTATGTTCCTCCTAAGGGAGCAGGGACTAGCTCGGATATTAACTCCGCCGATGCAAGGGGATATTTTGTATATAACTGGGTTTATACTCCATGGCATAGGGCCGATGTTATGGCATTAAAGAATGCGCTGCCTGACCCCCGCAAGAATCCAGCGGCCTTCTATGAAGAAGTCGAGGGGGCCTTGAATTCTTGCATTATGACCTTGGCGGATATAGACCTGTTCTTTGGCCTTATCCTACCACCGGATACGTGGCGCTCTGTCCGGAAGGTAGATGATGCGGTTGCCTTCAAGGCCCGGTGGTCTGACCTTGAGGATGAGGATAGGGAACGGAAGCCCGCACAGAAACCACCCCAGAATATTTTAGATCTCCCTGCGGCTATTGTGGCTAAGTTGAAGACGATTATCCCCCCTAAAAAGATTGACTGGAATATGTTAGCAGCATGTAAACAGAAAGTTGACGAGTCAGTCGCGGACTTCTTTACGCGTTTTGAGGAAACGTTCCATGATTTTAGTGGCCAGTCGCTTACTGACGACACGGGCCGCCACCTTTTCGCGGACAAATATGTGGCTAATCTGCTGCCGGCAGTTGCGGCCCGGTTAAAAGCGAGTGAGAGTTCTTGGTCCTCCGCGACACCGACGGCCCTTCTGACCATTGCACAGTATTATGAGCGTCAGGAGCACGAGGCGAAGGGCCAGGAGGAGAAGAAATCGAAAGATCTTAAAACCAAAGTGATGTTAGCACAAGTATATGGGCCGCCCCGCCGGGGTAATAATAATAGAGGAAGGGGCGGATCCTATGGTCCCCCTTCGGGCCGATCTGATTTGAATAGGAACCAGTGTGCGTATTGCAAGCAGTTGGGCCATTGGGCCAGGGATTGCCCAGCGTTGCGTGCTTCGCGTCAGGGGCACACCCCGGGTGGGCCGAGAGGTAGAGGGGGCTTCTCGAACTTTAGAGGGAATTCCAACGATAATGTCCGTTTCGATACTGCTGGACAGCACCGAGATAGCTGAAATGTTTTCGATCGCCAGCACCAGTATCATGTATCGGACAGCGATCGATTGGGATATCACGATTCTCAGCATGCATAGGAATGCGTTGGATGGGGGTCCGAATCAGTTGAGGTGCCGGTCGATCAGACGGGTCCTTATGTATCGGCTGAGGTTTTAGGTTCTACTGATCAGTTCCTAGTGGATACAGGAGCGACACGTAGTGCGTTGTCTAGGTACTTGGTTCCGGGGGCTCCCCCATCCGGCTCGATAGTTACATCGGTAGGGTTTGACGGTACACTCTCCCGAAGCCCTCTTTCACAGCCCCTTGCATTTAAAGTTGATTGTTTTTCTGCGCCTTGTCCGTTTCTGCTTGCTCCGTACACACCGGATAACATTATGGGCCTTGATATGTTAAAACACTTTAGGGCTACAATCCGCTGCTCCCCTGAGGGTGTGAGGGTGATCCTAAATGACAACTACCCCCGGTCAGGGCGGATGTGTACGATATCAGAGGATGCGTTGTTGGCTACCCTCCCCCAAACTTTATGGGCGACATCGGACACAGATGTCGGACAAATGGTGATTCCTCCGGTCCACATTAGTGTCCAGGAGGGGGCGGTACTACCGCGCCTCCCGCAGTATCGTATTTCCCAGGAGGGCGAGGAGGCTCTCATACAGATTGTGCAAGATTTTATCGCAGTAGGAGTAGTGGAAGAAGTTCCCTATAATATCTGTAACAGTCCGATTCTCCCTATTCTGAAAAAGGACACGGATGCAAAGGTTTATCGGTTCATAATTGATTTGAGGGAAGTGAACAAGATCGTGATACCTCAGTATCCGGTGGTTTCCGATATCACGACGTTGCTTACCTTGGTCCCGCCTACGGCGACCGTGTTCTCAGTGATTGATTTGAAAAATGCCTTCTTTTCTATTCCCATTCACCCTGATAGCCGATTTCTTTTTGGGTTCACATTAAACAATAGATCTTATCGTTTTTGTAGAATTCCCCAGGGCTATACAGAAAGCCCTAGTATTTATAGTCAGGCTTTGAAGCGACAGTTGGATTCCTTTGCCTTACTCGAGGGGGTCGCCCTCATTCAATATGTCGATGACATCCTGTTGATGAATACAAGCCCCAGCTAGGCCCGCAAGAGACAAGGGTTCGCTCTTCTGTAACGAAATCTATAAGGAAGTTGGCACGGAAACTGCAAAGTACAAAAACAACGTTTATTAACCCTTAAGGGTGGTCCTACAATCCACACAACACTCTTCAGTATTGCAAGGAGTAGCACAAAGAACTTGCATACACAGTCCCCTTTTATACACAGCAGAGGGGCTCATAGTGGGTGGATACAACATGAAGTCGAAGAACATTACCATTTAGGGTCATTCTCGATACTGAATCAATACATGGGCGGAGCTAACACACTCCTTAGGCCCGTGAAAACACATGGTCAAGCAAAGCTAATTATAACAGATGTGGTCAAGTCTGGGCATGCGCCAGATGGACAAGAGAGCTATTTATAACTGTTGCTAGGCAGATTACAAGAGCAACTAACACAGAGGTCGGACTCTCCTCGTGGTGAGCACATGGCAGCATGTCAATACAAAATGGAGTCCGGACTTCGGCCAACATAACGAAGAAAACATGATCTAAAGGGAAAGCATTAATGTTTTCAGTAAATGCTTAATCACATTCTGCTTTAATTTACAACAGACGACCCTTTCAGCATTTACTGAAGACATCTGGTTTCCAAGAATAATCATCATATATGTCAATTATCATCATTCCTTTAACCTCTTTAGCTAGACCCTTCTGGCGGGCAACATCGGAAATAGCTTTCTTATCTGGAATGCAGAATGAAATGCATACGGAACAGCATAATGGTCCACATTGAATACACATACAGAGAAAGAACAGAATTGCTATAATAATGCAGAGACCAGTTAGAACCTTCCATCCCCAGGCGGTAATTAACGCCCAAAACCATCCAGAAAAGGACCAAGTGCCGTTTTCTGTATGGATCTCAGCTGCAATTTTATGCAGTTTATTGATGGCATTATAAACTGATGGCGTATGATCAGGGATAAACACACAACAGCTACTTCCAATAATTTTACATGCTCCTCCTCTGTCAGCTAGCATAACGTCTAATACCATACGATTCTGTAATGCAACAATCCTGGTTATTTGTAATTCTTCCGTAAGATTCCCAAGAGCAGCAGCAGTCTGATTAGTCACAGCTTCTACCACTCTTGTTAATCTCCGGATCTTCCTACTATTCAAAGCAGCTCCAACAAAGAAAAACAGTCCTAAGTTGAAATCAATATACTGTTGCAAACTAGTATCGGTTTGATCCACCTCATTAATAGATAGAGTACGTTTATATCTATTTACAGTCACATTATTCAACAATTTCAGGTCTTTATGATACGATGCAGGTGCTAGGAATACAGGGGGTAGTAGGAATGATACATAGCATACCCCGGACCACCCTGCCGGCAAACGGTAATAACCTTTATTTCCACATACAAAATAGGTATTATGGGATGCTAGGAAGGTGCTATTATTTAACCCATCAATGTTTAACACAGTTATACAATCACTGACACCAACAGGGATGAAACCCACACTCTGGACACACAGGTCCGCTTGGGCTTGTGCCACTTGGATCACGAACTTGTCCTTCCCCATAGTGTCTCTAGTGTTCGTAAAGATATAGGGAATGGATTCATTGTCTGGTCGGTACTCGTCCCATTCCCAAATTGTCCCATTCGCTTGTGGATATCCATTCTTGTCCTGATGGCATTCTTTATTAAGTCTAAAAAGCAGTCGTCCCACGGTCGGTTTTCGAGTGGCAAACAACAGAGTGTACCATGCTCTACAAGAGCCATTGTGAGAGAAAGGAAGTGGTATGAATGGCGTACCTCCTTTCTTCTGATGGGCTGGCATCATCCCACATATCCAACAGTTCGTAGCATTTGTAGCAACGTGGGTGTGATGCAGCATCTGAATGAAAGTGTTATTCAAATAGGATTGTCGATGCTTCAACTCTTGGTATGGCAATGTGTAAAAGTAGTGCTCCGCAGGCACTGGAGTCGTCAACACAAGTGTCTCTCGGGCAGGAGTTGCCTCCTCCACAAACCATGTGGTTATACCAATGATAGCTACTGTTAGCATGAACCCCAGTGCACAAAGAATTTTCTTCTTCTCCATGTCAAAGGAAACAATACCCTAATATCTTCCTGAAACTAAAAGTCTGTCAGAACTCTTCCCCTTGGGCAGCGGTTGATTTCTTCACCAACGGGCCAAGACGGGTGTCGCTACACTAATGCAGGGCTGATCCCCCCCCCTTGCCTCAGCGGCTCTCCGTTTCACTAACCCAAGGGCCGTTCTGACAGTATGTCCCAGTACTGAAGATCTCACTTCCTTGGTCGCAGATGATATCGCCTTCTTCCAGAAGTCGTGTGGTCCGAAAAGAGCTCCTCAGTGTCGTTTGGCCTCGCAACACGGCCTGTCTCTGCTGCTAGGACTTCTCGTTGATCGGTCAGCACGGCAGACTCCACCAATCCGGGCGGTACCTTTCGACAGTGCAAGGAATGGATCCAATTCTTCCTGTTCGAGACTCGCACTGCCGTCCTCGTAGCAAGAAGGACTTGCTCAGGTCCGATCCATCTCGGCTCCAAACTGTTCGATCTATCGAAGACCTTTATCATCACATGGTCTCCGGGCCGGAGACCATGTCCTTCGCCGGTAGACCGATCAGGGAGCGCCTCTCGGACCTGTTGATGAATAGAAACCAAGTTATCCGTTAACTGTGCCAGATAATCACTCATCATCACACAAGGTACATCATACACAGCCTTAGGCCTTGGTGGACCCCAAATGTTCATTGGTCGTCCAAATACAATCTCATAGGGCGTAAGGCCGGTTCGAGAGTGTGGCACCGACCTAATTGACAATAACGCCAGTGGCAAAGCGTCTGGCCAAGTCAAAGACGTTGAAGCTTGAATTTTGGCGATCTTAAGCTTCAGTGTACCATTATATTTCTCGACTAGTCCTGCAGACTGAGGGTGGAACACGGCATGGAACTTCTGAGTGATGCCTAGGCCCTTCAAGACATACTTTATAACATCCGCTACAAAGTGAGGGCCATTATCACTCCACAGAAGTCTACAGACGCCGTATCGGGGGAAAAACTCTTTCAGCAATAGCTTCGCTGTAGTCATTGCAGTATTGTCTTTCGCAGGGTACGCCTCAACCCACTTACTGAAGGCGCAAACCACTACTAGAACATACTTCAAATTGTTACAGCGCTCAAGCTGGATGTAATCCATCTGCAGAACCTCAAAGGGTGCAGTGGGTGTCGCAAATCCTCCTGCTGGAGTTCGGGTGCCTTTCCCTGGGTTGTACTTCAGACAAATCATACAGGTCTGCACCACCTTCTTTGCTGTGCTAGCAATCTCTGGATGCTCCCAGACTTGGGTAAGCAATTTCACAATTGCGGAAGCTCCAACATGTGCTAGCCCATGTGCCATCTGGACCATAGGTTGTACAAAGGCCGTGGGTAATTTCCATCTATCCATCTGCTTATTTCTCCAGCAACCCTCGTCATCCAGTTCTCCTTCGCTAGCCCATTGTTCCCGCTCTTTGTCAGAAGCGGTCTTTTGTATTTCTCGCACTTCCTCCTTCGCATCATGCCATCTCTCCACCTGTGACTTCACTACATACATGGCAGTAGTACCGGGCTGCATCGCAGTCTCCCGTGCTACTCGATCCGCTAACGCATTCCCTTCTCCAACCTTATCAACCACTTTCCTATGGGCGCTACACTTAACAATGGCAATTTTCTTTGGGTATGTCAATGCAGTTAAAAGATTGTGGACTAACTCCCCATGCATTATCTGCACCCCATGTGACGTTAGAAACCCTCTCTCCTTCCAGAGTAGGCCGAAATCGTGCGCTACTCCGAAGGCATAGCGGCTATCTGTGTAAACATTCACACACAATCCTGTGCTGAGCTCACACGCTCGTGTTAACGCTATCAGTTCCGCTGCTTGGGCTGATTTCTGTGGTATGCGTGCTGTCTCCACTATCGTCTGTAACGTGGTAATTGCATATGCTGCTGAAGTCGTACCATCTGGTAGCTTCAGGCATGATCCATCTACCCACAACTCTCCATCTACCTCTGAAAAGGGCGTATCCTGGAGATCAATACGACCCTTTGTTTGTTCCTCAGTCACAAGAATACAATCATGCGCTTTCTGTGCCTCAGGCTGGGTCTCGGGATATGGCAACAATGTGGCCGGGTTTAATGTCACGCACCTTTTCAACGTAATGTGAGGAGCTAAAAGCGTCAACTCATATCCCGTTAAACGGGCACTGGTCAAATGCTGCGTCTTTGTTTGATTAAGCAGGGCATCAACAGCATGGGGAACTAACACCAACAGTTTATGGGACAATACAATTCCTTCACTCTGCCGTATTGACACAGCTGTCGCCGCAACCGAGCGAAAACACCCTGGTAATGCTCGGGCGACAGGATCAAGTACAGCCGAAAAGTATGCACAAGGGCGCTGCTTATCGCCGTGCATCTGCACTAAGACTGATAATGCACATCCATCTTTCTCATGCACATACAACGAAAAGGGTTTTGCATAATCAGGGGTCCCTAACACTGGTGCTGAACAAAGGGCCTGTCTTAATTGCTGAAAAGCAGCGTCACACTCATCTGACCAGGGGATCGGGATGGGCGTGTCTTTTGTCAAGAGAGCTAGCAATGGCTTAGCTATGTGTGAAAACCCCAATATCCACTGTCTACAAAAAGAAACGAGGCCCAAAAATGCACGCACATCCTTCTGCGTGGATGGCCTCGGTGTATCCAAAATTACTTGGATACGATCTGGTGTGAGTGCACGCCCCTCCTTAGACAAAAGGTGACCCAAATAAGTCACCTTTGGTCTACAGAATTGCAGTTTCTTCCTAGAGACCTTGTGATTGTGGGAGGCTAAAAAGGAAAGTAAGGCTATCGTACTTTTCTCGCACAACTCCAGGGTGTCAGCCGCCAACAGGATGTCATCGACATATTGAATGAGGGCGACCCCCTCGAGTAAAACAAAGGAATCCAACTGTCGCTTCAAAGCCTGACTATAGATACTAGGGCTTTCTGTGTAGCCCTGGGGAATTCTACAAAAACGATAAGATCTATTGTTTAGTGTGAACCCAAAAAGAAATCGGCTATCAGGGTGAATGGGAATAGAAAAGAAGGCATTTTTCAAATCAATCACTGAGAACACGGTCGCCGTAGGCGGGACCAAGGTAAGCAACGTCGTGATATCGGAAACCACCGGGTACTGAGGTATCACGATCTTGTTTACCTCCCTCAAATCAATTATGAACCGATAAACCTTTGCATCCGTGTCCTTTTTCAGAATAGGGAGAATCGGACTGTTACAAATATTATAGGGAACTTCTTCCACTACTCCTACTGCGATCAAATCCTGCACAATCTGTATGAGAGCTTCCTCGCCCTCCTGGGAAATACGATACTGTGGGAGGCGTGGTAGCACCGCCCCCTCCTGGACACTAATGTGGACCGGAGGAATCACCATTTGTCCGACATCTGTGTCTGAAGTCGCCCATAAAGCTTGGGGGAGGGTAGCCAACAACGCATCCTCCAAGATCGTACACATCCGCCCAGATCGGGGGTAGTTGTCATTTAGAATCACCCTCACACCCTCAGGGGAACAACGAATTGTAGCCCTAAAGTACTTTAACATATCAAGGCCCATAATGTTATCCGGTGTGTACGGAGCAAGCAGAAACGGACAAGGCGCAGAAAAACAATCAACTTTAAATGCAAGGGGCTGTGAAAGAGGGCTTCGGGAAAGTGTACCGTCAAACCCTACCGATGTAACTATTGAGCCGGATGGGGGAGCCCCCGGAACCAAGTACCTAGACAATGCACTACGTGTCGCTCCTGTATCCACTAGGAACTGATCAGTAGAACCTAAAACCTCAGCCGATACATAAGGACCCGTCTGATCGACCGGCACCTCAACTGATTCGGACCCCCATCCTACGCATTCCTATGCATGCTGAGAATCGTGATATCCCGAATGATCGGTGTCCGATACATGGTACTGATGCTGGCGATCAAAAACATTCGAGCTATCTCGGTGCTGTCCTGCAGTTTCGAAACGGGCATTATCGTTGGAATTCCCTCTAAAGTTCGAGAAGCCCCCTCTACCTCTCTGGCCACCCGGAGTGTACCCCTGCCGCGAAGCGCGCAACGCTGGGCACTCCCTGGCCCAATGGCCCAACTGCTTACAGTACGCACATTGGTTCTTATTCAAATCAGGGCGGCCCGAAGGGGGACCATAAGATCCGCTCCTTCCCCTATTGTTATTACCGCGGCGGGGCGGGCCATATACTTGTGCTAACATAACTTTCGTTTTGAGATCTTTCGACTTCTTCTCCTCCTGGCCCTTCGCCTCATGCTCCTGACGCTCATAATACTGGGCGATGGTCAGAAGGGCCGTCGGTGTCGCGGAGGACCAAGAACTCTCACTTGCTTTTAACCGGGCCGCAACTGCCGGCAGCAGATTAGCCACATATTTGTCCGCAAAAAGGTGGCGGCCTGTGTCGTCGGTAAGCAACTGGCCACTAAAATCATGAAACGTCTCCTCAAAGCGCGTAAAGAAGTCCGCGACTGACTCGTCAACTTTCTGTTTACATGCAGCTAACATATTCCAGTCAATCTTTTTAGGGGGGATAATCGTCTTCAACTTAGCCACAATAGCCGCAGGGAGATCTAAAATATTCTGGGGTGGTTTCTGTGCGGGCTTCCGTTCCCTATCCTCATCCTCAAGGTCAGACCACCGGGCCTTGAAGGCAACCGCATCATCTACCTTTCGGACAGAGCGCCATGTATCCGGTGGTAGAATAAGGCCAAAGAACAGATCTATATCCGCTAAGGTCATAATGCAAGAATTCAAGGCCCCCTCGACTTCTTCATAGAAGGCCGCTGGATTCTTGCGGGGGTCAGGCAATGCATTCTTTAACGCCATAACATCGGCCCGATGCCATGGAGTGTAAACCCAGTTATATACAAAATATCCCCTTGCATCGGCGGAGTTAATATCCGAGCTAGTCCCTGCTCCCTTAGGAGGAACATACAAAGGCGCCGCCTCTCGCATTGGTTTAACATGCACTATGTCATCCTTATCTGACTGGGAGGTGGATGGGTGGCCCCCTGCCGCAACTGAATCCGACCGCTTCTCCGTTTCCGCTCGTTGGCGTGCTTTCTCTCGAAGGGCCAGTACCTCGTCCCGCAAGGCGAACAGCCGCCGAGCCGCCTCAGGAGCCTTAGAGGGAGAAAAAGCACCGTTACGTATTGCTCTGGCGTCTGAAGACACTTCGTCAGGCTCAAAAACATGAGAATATTTTCGGAAAGCATTAATCACTTCATCCGCGAAATGACCCAGAAAATACACTTTATCTCTCTCCTGCCATGGCCCCCAAATTTGAAATAAGTCCTCCATGGATACCTTGCCTTTAAGCGCACGGAAGGAAATTTGCCGAAGCTCAGCCATTTGCTCGGCCGGCAGCATGGACCGTGTGTCTACCTTACCCAAAGCCGGGTCAGAATCTTGCGGCCGCGGAGCGGATGCGCCAACATAAGGGGGCGGAGAGCGATCTAGCAAATAAAAATCATCATCAGGATTATTAAGGACAGGATAAAGCGGCTGGCGAACAACATATTGACCCGAAACTTGCAGCCTACGCTCTTTCTCTTGTCTGTCCGTTTGCTCTTTGTCCTCCCGATGCTTCGCTTCCTGCGCTCGCATATGATCATTCTTTCGTTGCTCCTTATCAAACAGCGCTTTCTCACGTTTCTCTCGCTCACGCACTTCCTTCACCCATAATCGCACACACTCAAACATATCCTGACGAGCACGTCGCTTACACATACACTGTTCCACATACTCAATCTTACGTATATCAAACGATCCATACAAAGGCCATCGCAACTCAGGATCCTTCCTAGTATATTTCCTCCATAACGTGCTGTACATTATGGAAGAAAGACCATGCTTCACGTACATATCCCTATTAGGAGTCCCCTCTGGGGGAGCTGGAGCAGATTCCTCGAGGTTCAACCGGTTACCCAAACAGCAGCACCACTTACGGAGTGCGCTAAAAGCAGGCATGCTGGGAATAATGCAAAATATGCAGTATTATCAAGAAAAATGGCACTTAATCGTTGCGCCGTTCCAAGTTTACACAGCTCCGGAGAAATTTCTCCACATTACCTGCCTATATGTGTTGCAACGCATATATTTTCACAAAGACAAATTCAAAATATGACTAGTCACCATCAATCAAACTCAAATAGCCAGACCAGGCTTCAAAACTCGGAGCAAGTACCGTACAACGGTTCTTACCAATCAAGAGTCCAGGTTCCAACTGCCAAGCTCCACAATCGCCCAAACGGCTCTCACGGCAGGACCGACAGAAGAGGTCTCAGTCGATGACCGGCGCCACCCAGATGGTCAGCTCGGAAGGGAAGGAAGAAAAACCTCGGGATGCCAAGGCTAAGACGCCGCTGGCAGTGATCACGTCCCCGGCCAAACTCCTCACCTTCGTCGCGACCAGTCCTTCGAGCATCCGAGTCGCCGATGAGCCCCACGTGACGGGCGCCAATTGATGAATACAAGCCCCAGCTAGGCCCGCAAGAGACAAGGGTTCGCTCTTCTGTAACGAAATCTATAAGGAAGTTGGCACGGAAACTGCAAAGTACAAAAACAACGTTTATTAACCCTTAAGGGTGGTCCTACAATCCACACAACACTCTTCAGTATTGCAAGGAGTAGCACAAAGAACTTGCATACACAGTCCCCTTTTATACACAGCAGAGGGGCTCATAGTGGGTGGATACAACATGAAGTCGAAGAACATTACCATTTAGGGTCATTCTCGATACTGAATCAATACATGGGCGGAGCTAACACACTCCTTAGGCCCGTGAAAACACATGGTCAAGCAAAGCTAATTATAACAGATGTGGTCAAGTCTGGGCATGCGCCAGATGGACAAGAGAGCTATTTATAACTGTTGCTAGGCAGATTACAAGAGCAACTAACACAGAGGTCGGACTCTCCTCGTGGTGAGCACATGGCAGCATGTCAATACAAAATGGAGTCCGGACTTCGGCCAACATAACGAAGAAAACATGATCTAAAGGGAAAGCATTAATGTTTTCAGTAAATGCTTAATCACATTCTGCTTTAATTTACAACACTGTTGGCGGCTGACACCCTGGAGTTGTGTGAGAAAAGTACGATAGCCTTACTTTCCTTTTTAGCATCCCACAATCATAAGGTTTCTAGGAAGAAATTGCAATTCTGTAGACCAAAGGTGACTTATTTGGGTCACCTTTTGTCTAAGGAGGGGCGTGCACTCACACCAGATCGTATCCAAGTAATTTTGGACACACCAAGGCCATCCACGCAGAAGGATGTGCGTGCATTTTTGGGTCTTGTTTCTTTTTGTAGACAGTGGATATTGGGGTTTTCACACATAGCTAAGCCATTACTAGCTCTCTTGACAAAAGACACGCCCATCCCGATCCCCTGGTCAGATGAGTGTGATGTTGCTTTTCAGCAACTGCGACAGGCCCTTTGTTCAGCACCAGTGTTAGGAACCCCTGATTATGCAAAACCCTTTTCGTTGTATGTGCATGAGAAAGATGGATGTGCATTATCAGTCTTAGTGCAGATGCACGGCGATAAGCAGCGCCCTTGTGCATACTTTTCGGCTGTACTTGATCCTGTCGCCCGAGCATTGCCAGGGTGTTTTCGCTCGGTTGCGGCGACAGCTGTGTCAATACGGCAGAGTGAAGGAATTGTATTGTCCCATAAACTGTTGGTGTTAGTTCCCCACGCTGTTGATGCCCTGCTTAATCAAACAAAGACGCAGCATTTGACCAGTGCCCGTTTAACGGGATATGAGTTGACGCTTTTAGCTCCTCACATTACGTTAAAAAGGTGCGTGACATTAAACCCGGCCACATTGTTGCCATACCCCGAGACCCAGCCTGAGGCACAGAAAGCGCATGATTGTATTCTTGTGACTGAGGAACAAACAAAGGGTCGTATTGATCTCCAGGATACGCCCTTTTCAGATGTAGATGGAGAGTTGTGGGTGGATGGATCATGCCTGAAGCTACCAGATGGTACGACTTCAGCAGCGTATGCAATTACCACGTTACAGACGATAGTGGAGACAGCACGCATACCACAGAAATCAGCTCAAGCAGCGGAACTAATAGCGTTAACACGAGCGTGTGAGCTCAGTACAGGATTGTGTGTGAATGTTTACACAGACAGCCGCTATGCCTTCGGAGTAGCGCACGATTTCGGCCTACTCTGGAAGGAGAGAGGGTTTCTAACGTCACATGGGGTGCAGATAATGCATGGGGAGTTAGTCCACAACCTTTTAACTGCATTGACATACCCAAAGAAAATTGCCATTGTTAAGTGTAGTGCCCATAGGAAAGTGGTTGATAAGGTTGGAGAAGGAAATGCGTTAGCGGATCGAGTAGCACGGGAGACTGCGATGCAGCCCGGTACTACTGCCATGTATGTAGTGAAGTCACAGGTGGAGAGATGGCATGATGCGAAGGAGCAAGTGCGAGAAATACAAAAAACCGCTTCTGACAAAGAGCGGGAACAATGGGCTAGCGAAGGAGAACTGGATGACGAGGGTTGCTGGAGAAATAAGCAGATGGATAGATGGAAGTTACCCACGGCTTTTGTACAACCTATGGTCCAGATGGCACATGGGCTAGCACATGTTGGAGCTTCCGCAATTGTGAAATTGCTTACCCAAGTCTGGGAGCATCCAGAGATTGCTAGCACGGCAAAGAGGGTGGTGCAGACCTGTATGATCTGTCTGAAGTATAACCCAGGGAAAGGCACGCGAACTCCAGCAGGAGGATTTGCGACGCCCACTGCACCCTTTGAGGTTCTGCAGATGGATTACATCCAGCTTGAGCGCTGTAACAATTTGAAGTATGTTCTAGTAGTGGTTTGCGCCTTCAGTAAATGGGTTGAGGCGTACCCTGCGAAAGACAATACTGCAATGACTACAGCGAAGCTATTGCTGAAAGAGTTTTTCCCCCGATACGGCGTCTGTAGACTTCTGTGGAGTGATAATGGCCCTCACTTTGTAGCAGATGTTATAAAGTATGTCTTGAAGGGCCTAGGCATCACCCAGAAGTTCCACGCCGTGTTCCACCCTCAGTCTGCAGGACTAGTCGAGAAGTATAATGGTACACTGAAGCTCAAGATCGCTAAAATTCAAGCTTCAACATCCTTGACTTGGCCAGACGCCTTGCCACTGGCGTTATTGTCAATTAGGTCGGTGCCACACTCTCGAACCGGCCTTACACCCTATGAGATTGTATTTGGACGCCCAATGAATATTTGGGGTCCACCAAGGCCTAAGGCTGTGTATGATGTACCTTGTGTGATGATGAGTGATTATCTGGCACAGTTAACGGATAACTTGGTTTCCATTCATCAACAGGTCCGAGAGGCGCTCCCTGATCGGTCTACCGGTGAAGGACATGGTCTCCGGCCTGGGGATCATGTCATGCTGAAGGTCTTCGACAGAACGAACAGTTTGGAGCCGAGATGGGTCGGACCTGAGCAAGTCCTTCTTGCAACGAGGACGGCAGTGCGAGTCTCGAACAGGAAGAATTGGATCCATTCCTTGCACTGTCGAAAGGTACCGCCCGGATTGGTGGAGTCTGCCGTGCTGACCGATCAACGAGACATCCTAGCAGCAGAGACAGGCCGTGCTGCTGAGCCAAACGACACTGAGAAGCTCTTTCCGGACCATACGACTTCTGGAGGAAGGCGATATCATCTGCGACCAAGGAAGTGAGGTTTCCAGTACCGGGACATACTGTCAGAACGGCCCTTGGGTTAGTGAAACGGAGAGCCGATGAGGCAAGGGGGGGGGATCAGCCCTGCATTAGTGTAGTGACACCCGTCTTGGCCCGCTGGTGAAGAAATCAACCGCTGCCCAAGGGGAAGAGTTCTGACAGACCTTTTTAGTTTCAGGAAGATATCAGGGTACTGTTTCTTTTTGACATGGAGAAGAAGAAAGTCCTTTGTGCGTTGGGGTTCATGCTAACAGTAGCTATTGTTGGCATAACAACATGGTTTGTGGAGGAGGTAACTCCTGCTCGGAAAACACTTGTGTTGACGACTCCAGTGCCTGCGGAGCACTACTTTTATACATTGCCATACCAAGAGTTGAAGCATCGGCAATCCTATTTGAATAACACTTTCATTCAGATGCTGCATCACACCCACGTTGCTACAAATGCTACGAACTGTTGGATATGTGGGATGATGCCAGCCCATCAGAAGAAAGGAGGTACGCCATTCATACCACTTCCTTTCTCTCACAATGGCTCCTGTAGAGCATGGTACACTCTGTTGTTTGCCACTCGAAAACCGACAGTGGGACGATTGCTTTTCAGACTTAATAAAGAATGCCATCAGGACAAGAATGGATATCCACAAGCGAATGGGACAATTTGGGAATGGGAAGAATACCGACCGGACAATGAATCCATCCCCTATATCTTCACGAACACCAGAGACACTGTGGGGAAGGATAAATTTGTAATTCAAGTAGCACAAGCCCAAGCGGACCTGTGTGTCCAGAGTGTGGGTTTTATCCCTGTTGGTGTCAGTGATTGTATAACTGTGTTAAACATTGATGGGTTAAATAACAGCACCTTCCTAGCATCCCATAATACCTACTTTGTATGTGGAAATAAAGGTTATTACCGTTTGCCGGCTGGGTGGTCTGGGGTATGCTATGTATCATTCCTATTACCTCCTGTATTTTTAGCACCCGCGTCATATCATAAGGATTTAAAACTGTTGAATAATGTGACTGTAAATAGATATAAACGTACTCTATTAATTGACGATGTGGATCAAACTGATACCAGTTTGCAACAGTATATTGATTTTAATTTAGGATTGTTCTTCTTTGTTGGAGCTGCTTTGAATAGTAGGAAGATCCGAAGATTAACAAGAGTGGTAGAAGCTGTGACTAATCAGACTGCTGCTGCTCTTGGGAATCTTACGGAAGAGTTACAGATTACCAGAATTGTTGCATTGCAGAACCGTATGGTATTGGATGTAATGCTAGCTGATCGAGAAGGAGCCTGTAAAATTATTGGAAGTAGCTGCTGTGTGTTCATTCCTGATCATACGCCATCCGTTTATAACGCCATTAATAAGCTGCATAAAATAGCAGCTGAAATCCACACAGAAAACGGCACTTGGTCCTTTTCTGGATGGTTTTGGGCGTTGGTTACTGCCTGGGGATGGAAGGTCTTAACTGGTCTCTGCATTATTATAGCAATTCTGTTCTTTCTCTGTATGTGTCTTCAATGTGGACCATTGTGCTGTTCCGTATGCATTTCATTCTGCATTCCAGATAAGAAAGCTATTGCCGATGTTGCCCGCCAGAAGGGTCTAGCTAAAGAGGTTAAAGGAATGATGATAATCGACATATACGATGATTATTCTTGGAAGCCAGATGTCTTCAGTAAATGCTGAAAGGGTCGTCTGTTGTAAATTAAGGCAGAATGTGATTAAGCATTTACTGAAGACATTAGTGTTTCCCTTTTATCGTGTTTTCCTCATTATGTTGGCCGAAGTCCGGACTCCATTTTGTATTGACATGCTGCCATGTGTTCACCACGAGGAGAGTCCGACCTCTGTGTTAGTTGCTCTTGTAATCTGCCTAGCAACAGGTTATAAATAGCTCTCCCTTGTCCGTCTGGCGCATGCCCAGACTTGACCACATCTGTTATAATTAGCTTTTCTTGACCATGTGTTTTCGCAGGCCCAAGGAGTGTGTTAGCTCCGCCCATGTATTGATTCGGTATCGAGAATGACCCTAAATGGTAATGTTCTTCGACTCTGTGGTATCCACCCACTCATGAGCCCCTTTGCTGTGTATAAAAGGGGACTGTGTATGCAAGTTCTTTGTGCTACTCCTTGCAATACTGAAGAGTGTTGTGTGGATTGTAGGACCACCCTTAAGGGTTAATAAACGTTGTTTTTGTACTTTGCAGTTTCCGTGCCAACTTCCTTATAGATTTCGTTACAGAAGAGCGAACCCTTGTCTCTTGCGGGCCTAGCTGGGGCTTGTATTCATCACAGGTGCCAGGCCAGGTGTCCTGGGCGATGGTGATGTAGCAGCCACCCTCACGGTCCTTTCCGTGGACGACCCGGCTTCCTGCGGGGAACCTCAGCAGCAGGCCGTGACGACGTCTGGGATGCTCCGTCGGATGTTTCCTCCTCCTCCTCATGATCCCTCCCTGTGGGTGGTGATGTTCTCCGCCTTCTGGCACAGGGAGGGTCGGCCATGGTGTCGGCCATCCGACGTAGTTCAGCGTGAATCCCCTGGGACGCCGTCACTTGCTCAGCCTGTCTGTCCTCCATCCTCCGTTGGTGTAGCTGTAGACAGGCTATTAGCTCCGCATGTTGCTGGGCCTGCTGGACCTTGATCCCCTCGAGGACGGACACAACCTGGGCCATGCCCGTGGTGTCCTGCCGGTATGAGTCCAGGATGTTACGGACATGTGAAAATACCGGATCCCCAGCCAACTGGTCAGGCTCGCGCCTCCGCCGTCCTCCACTCCCACCACCCCTGCCCACTTGCGTCTGGCCTGCACTTGTGGGCACATCGGGTCTCCGGGACCCCTGAGGGGTGGCATTGGCGTTGTCGCCTGCCTCCTCCTGGGTGCCCGGGACACCGTGTCCCTCCTGGCGAGCCTGGCTGCATTGTGGTGTTGGGGCAGGGATCCTGGGTGTCTCCTGGGAAGTGGCAGGAGTGGGGGTGGTGGTTGGCACGGTTGTACCTGACGCAGGTGCTGCAGGTGGTTGGACACCAGAGGGGCCAGGTCGCTCGGGGTCGTCCGCAGAGTGGTGAGAGTGGTCGCTGCCGGTGGGATCGGTCTCCTGCAGATCCGGGTCCTGTGAGTGTTCCCCCCCAGTGTTGGGGGGTGCAGCACGACGTTGACCTGTGTGTGAGAGAGAAAATGTTAATTTGGATCCATGCAACATCCATGTTTCATCCGTTACAAAGTTGGCACATTTCCTCTTGGAATTAGGATCTGTCTTGCATTCCACTCACAGTGCACTTGTGCATGTGTGTGTCCCTTGGGCACCAATTTGGCCCCTTTAACTATGTGTGGCACAGTCTTACTTGCTGCGTCAAGTGTGACTGCAGTCAGCAGTGGAGTGTGCATGTGTGCCGAACTATGCATTTGCGCCTTCCTTGTAGCACTGTACATGTGCACATGGAGTGGATCCACACACTCATATGATGCAGGTGGCTGTCCTTGTGCTCGTGTACAGGTTGTGACATGGCCCTGCGTTTTGCCATGATGAAGAGGGGGGGTTCTGGCACTGGCCACCCTTGTCTACATGCACGCAGTCCACCTGCTGACGAGCAGACATTCCCACACACCACAGGACTGATTTGCTCTCCCTGTGTCTCCCTCCTTCTCTGTCCCCCTCTCCCTCCCTCTCTGTCCCCCTCTCCCTCCCTCTGTGTCCCCCTCTCCCTCCCTCTGTGTCCCCCTCTCCCTCCCTCTGTGTCCCCCTCTCCCTCCCTCTGTGTGTCAGCCTCCTCCCTCTGTCCATCTTCCTGTGTCTCCCTCCCTCTGTGTCCCCCTCTCCCTCCCTCCGTGTGTCACCCTCTGTCACCTTGGCCCAGCTTCCTGGGCACACACTGTTAGCAGATCTTTGAGTGGCCCTTGGCCTGTTGATGTGAGTTTGTTTCTGATCTCCAGGCACCCATTTTGTCTGCTGTGTGTCTGTGCGCTGCTGCTGTGGTGGTGTGTGCTGCCACTCTTTCACACTGTTGGCTGTTCATTAGCTGCTGGCATGTGCAAAACAGTGCCTTCACCCCCATGTGTTGATGCAAGGCATCCGCCATTTGCTGGCAAGTCATTCCTGTGTTGGGACACAGTGTTTGTCTGGCTGTGACCTAGGCCATATGGGCAGAGGGCATTGTTGTCTGCTTTGGAGTCGCACTATGTGATTTTTGGTGCCCAGCCTCCCGCCATCCGGGTTACCGTGTCATGTGTTGTTGTCTTCTGTGGCCTGTGACTTGACATTGTCCAGCTGGGTGCATGGGGCATGGTGGCAGCAGTGGCATGTGCCTGCTCATGGAGTGTGGTTGAGTAATGCGATGGCTTGTGGTGGTTGCGTGCCTGTTATTAATTTTGGTTGTGGTTGCAGTTCCCCCCATGTGAGGTGCGTTGTTTGTGTACTCACCCGGGTCTCGGAGTCCTTCTACTCCTTCAACTGCCTCCACCGGCAGTATGGCCATCACCCTCTCCTCCCAGGGATGGTACTGTACGGGTCTGCGGGAGGGCCCTCCTCCGGTGGCGTTGGCCTGGTCGTGTTCCTCCTGTCTCTTGGCTCTGACCCTCCTCCGCAGATCGTACCACCTGTTCTGGCAATCCTGCTTGGTCCTCCTGGTGTCCGCAACAGCATTCACAGCATCGACGATGGTCTGCCACATGGCTGTTTTGGCTGCCTGGCTGGTGCTTCTGACCAATGTTCCAAAGATCTGTGGCTCGACTCTGAGGATTTGATCAACAAGGACCTCCAACTCTCGGTGACTGAACTTTGGATTCTTGGTAGTGGGCATGGTGAGGGGTGTGGGTGGGGATGGTGTGGGTGTGGGGGGTGTGTGGATGTTGGGGGGGGGTGTGGATGGTTGTGTGTGTGTGTGAATGTGATGAGAGGGTGTTTGTGAGGGTGGTCGTGTGAAGGTGTGCAAGTGTAAGATGTGGTGTCGCTTGTAGTCTGGTTCTGTGGTGTCTGGCAGCAGTGGGTCTGTTGCAAAGGCTCATGGTTTGTGTGTGTGGGCCCTTTTTATTGGTCCATGGGTGGGTGTGGCAGTGTTTGAATTTTGGGTGGGTGTGTTATAAGGAGTGGTGGTGTATTGGGCCTCTGTTTGTTTTTGACAGTTGCAGGTCAGTGATTGTGTTATTTTAGTGGTTGTTGGCCATGTTTAGTGGCTGTGTGCCTTTCGAATGGTGTATTGTTGAGTTGTTTTGTTTTGTCCTTGTTGTGTACGTGCGTTTTGTGCGTGTGTACGGTGTGTACATGGGCCATTTGGTTGTACGATTTGGTCCTTGTGTGTGGCTTTGTACGACTCGTACATGCGGTTGTGATGTTGGGGCATGGGGTGCGCTCCGTACTTAGGAGGTTGTGTTGGGGGTGCGCCAGGAACGTACTGGGGTGGGGGTACGACTGGAACGTACTGGGGTGTACATAGACGGTGGTACGACACGTACAGGGGTGGGGGGGTGTACATTGACGGTGGTACGACACGTACTGGGGTGGGGGGGTGTACATAGACGGTGGTACGACACGTACAGGGGTGGGGGGGTGTACATTGACGGTGGTACGACACGTACAGGGGTGGGGGTACACGGGGGTACGACACGTACAGGGGGGGGTGTACATTGACGGTGGTACGACACGTACAGGGGTGGGGGGGTGTACATTGACGGTGGTACGACACGTACTGGGGTGGGGGTACGACTGGAACGTACTGGGGTGTAGGTAGACGGGGCTGTGACACGTCCTGGGGTGGGGGTGTGGCTCGAACGTACTGGGGTGTACATAGACGGGTGGGGGTATACATATACGGGGGTACGTGTCGGACGTACGGGGGCTGGGGGGAGTGTTGGGCGCGTATGCGGGCACATGTCTCCATGGTTGCTATTGGTGTTCGGTGCGGACGGTGTTTTTTCCATACGGTTGTAGGCTCGGACGCACGGGATGGATCGTGATTCCTCGGTCGGACTTGGATTTTTACGTTTGTAAAGTAAATCGTCCGAGGACGTGTCGGACACATTTTCCGACCCGAGGACGTGTGGGGAATGATTCCCGGTGCGGTTCGTATGGACTTTTTACCATGCGAATCGTGATTGCCAGTTCGTACGGCACTTGTACGATTCGTACGGTAAAAAGACCCGATACGAGTCGCACGGGGGAATTTTTTACCGGATCGTGATCGGCACCATTGTGTATTATTTTTTTGCACAGTGTGGTCGCCAGGTTTGGATCTTGCTCTGGATTATTCCCGATTGTCTCCTTTTGTAGAATTTAAGTAAATAGTGCATGACATGTTGTTACTTTGTATCTTTTCATGTGCACTTTACTTTCTTTCAATGCTGCATGCTAGTAGTTGGGAAAGCACCATCTGGATAGGAGCATCAGTATATGTGCATGGAACTTTAGATTTTCTTCCGAACCTTGATAGCTGTTGTGATATCTTGGTTTTTTGCTTGCACACCATCGGACATGTGTTTGTTTAAGGCTTGTTGATCTTGGTTTGGGTGACTTTTCTTTTTTCTTCATTTTCTCTTATTGTTTCTCTTATTTTATTCTGGGCTTCATATATCCTTGCACACGTCAAGCTCACACAACTACAGTTCTGGCTAGATTCCTGTCACATTTTTTCCACATTTTTCACAACTTCATTTTCCAAATGTTCTTCTCATGGATACACATGTCAATAGTCTACTGAGAATGTATTTTGATATTGTACTAATTTACTTATAGATTCCCTTGATGAAGGGCAGCAGTTTATACCCGAAGTGCATTGGGAATTGGTTAAAACTCGTGGGACTCATGTAATTGCCGTTCAGTGCCTGTGAATGAAGTTTCCCTCGGGATAAGCACAAGCCTGCTCAACACAAATTTGAATGAGCTACGATCATCGTTTCAAAGAGTATTTTATGATGGACTTTGTATATATTTGTATGTGGTCCTTGGATTTTCACTTTCAATAATGTATTTGTGATATCTGATTACCTGTGTATTTAAATGAAGAACACTCCTTCGGGTGAATACTGGTAGTGGACTTGAAGTGTATGACTATCGTCCTAGGTTTTTCACTTTCTAAAAGTGGCATTTTGAAAACAGGTATGTTAAATCCAACTTTATTAGTAAAGAGGATTAATCATTACCATTCCAATGATATGAAACATGATGCCGCTACTCCTTTCTAATCAGGAATTGCATCTTAAAAGTGTAGTAAGGAAATCCCGATGCTAGCCTACAAGAGGAGTAAGCCTCACAGTAGTGAAAAATGAATTAAGCTGTTTGACAATACCAGGACATGTAAAACCTAAATGTACATTCCCTAATTTTTACTTACACAGCACCTTACCCTTATGGCTATCTAGAGCCTACTTTAGGAGTGACTTATGTGTAATAAAAGGAGAGTTTAAGGCTTGGCAAGTGGTTTTAATGCCAAGGCGAAGTGGCAGTAAACTGTACACACAAGCCTTGAAATCAAATCAAATCAAATCCATATTTGTAAAGCGCAAACAATCACCCATAAGGGTCTCCAGGCTCTGGGGGCCATCGGGAATATTAAGCAAGCTATTGCCCAGAGTCACATGGTGCTGGGATAATCTGCCGCCGTCACCGGGGATCGAACCGTGATGCCCAGATTCCGGAGTCAGTCGCCCTGGCCGCAGCACCACACCTCTTCCTGCAATGGCAGGACTGAGACAGGTTCAAAAGGCTGCTTGTGTTGGTGGCACAACCAATGCTTCTCTCCACTATTAAAATGTAGGTTACAGACACTGGATATATGGTATACCTCTTTACAAGGGAATTACAAGTAACATGCACTTTAGCACTGGTTAGCAGTGGTAACATGCTCAGAGTCCTAAAGCCAACAAAAATAAATTCAGAAAAATGGTTGGAGGAAGGCAAAAACGTTGGGGTGACGATTCAGAGAGGGCCATTTTTCAACTTCATCCTAATAAGGTTAGCTGTTAAGACCTTAACTTATGTTAAAAAAAAGAAATTCACTGAGAAAACAGCAGTTAAAGTTACATTATGGTTAGGTGTTAGAACGAGGCATGAGATAATGTTAAATAAAAACACAGGCCACTTGTGGAGGTATGGATGCAGAACCTGGCCCCAGGCTAAGCCATGTGTCAACCTAAACCTGTGTATGGGGGTGCAGGACCTTGACACAGCTTAGGGTAAGTCATGAGTGATGCCATCAATAATGTAATTTAACAGGTCATGAATGTTGTAATTTGTGAAGTCATAAGCAGTGCTTGATTGAGGCAAAAGTTATGATTAAGGCACCTTTCCTTGAAGGGCTAAAGGGATCTGCTGTGTGTGAGATCACTAATATTGTGGTGAATACGAAAGTGGGTCTCTGTTTAGAGTAGCTTAGTGGGCAAAAGATGATGGACTATAATGAGTGATCAAGATTGGCTGTGATTAATTCAAGCATCCCATTCAGTACTTTGTTGCTTTTTAGAGTTGATGCTCTAAGTGTGATAGGTTCGCATAGACATGGGTCCCATGATCATTATGCCACAGGACTCAAGCTCTGCCACTGTAGGAGGCATATTTAGGCATAGGCTGGTCTGGAGCTTCTTGTGATCTTATCTGGAGATGACCTGGCCTGGCAGTTCAGGCTGGTCTGTTACTATCAAAGCCGGTCTACGACTGATTTGCATATGGCAGGCCTCTGTTTGGAGTGGTACAGCAGGCAAAAAGAGAAGAAATGGAAAAGGGATCTGAGCAATCACCTGTGGATGAGATTTAGTCATAGAACCTTAGTAGGAAGGGACTGAGTCATCCTACCACCTGAGTACACATGATCCCGGAACCGACTAGCTACAGTGTCTCACTTGCCCTCCTACTCACTCACAGAGGAACAAGTGATTAGACACCCTAGAAAACAACACTCCCGACCCTCTCAGGGATCGCGATTGCAGGACACAACCTTTTGCTCTCACACTCGTTCTAGTCCACAAAAAGTTCTGACAGGGACACGGGAAAAGTTTACAAAATGTATTTTAACTATTGTGCTCTAGTATGCAGTATACGAGCCACAACAAGTAGGAAACGCCTAACACAAATATGGTTGGCATAGCAAGTAGTCCGTAAATCATAAATGGAGCTGTCATTATATACAACAGTATTACCTAACCTCCGTCACCTTCTACAGAAGCAAAATGATTATATATCAGAATATCTCTAGGCATTAGCAGCAGACCCCGTACCTCAGTATACACAGATGAAAGCTCTACATCGCTGGTGCTGTAACGATCTTTTCCCTGGAAGGGTCCATCTTCAAGTGTGTGTTACATATCTGTGCATACCTATATGACAAAAAGTGCGTA
Organism: Triturus cristatus; assembly: GCF_964204655.1. Lineage (NCBI taxonomy): Eukaryota > Metazoa > Chordata > Amphibia > Caudata > Salamandridae > Triturus > Triturus cristatus. The sequence continues at coordinate 751,072,766 of NC_140589.1, forward strand.
TTCCCAAACAACAGCTGCATTCTCATGTTTTTCCTAGGTGCTAGGGCCTGACCAGGACAGAATTACAAGGGGCCTTGTTGTTCTACCTTGACTACATGTTCAGACTAAATCCAAGGAAAGAAAAGAGCGCAAAAACAACAGCGTGTGCTGTGTGAAAGTACATTATGGCACAAAGCAAAATATATCTGTAAGGTAACGTGTGCAAAGCAGAGGACAGTCTGCAACATGTTCATGCTAACATAAGGAAAACAACAATGTGCCTGCACTGGACTTATGACAAAACATTCCAAGCACCACCTTGTTGTTTGTTACACTTGACACCTCAAGCATAAAGGGGTATGGCCAAAAGTGTGTCTCACGCTGACTGTGCTGAAGAACCAGGCTCATTAAGCCTGGCGGCGCAGGGTACGCCTGAAATCTTCTGAGTTCGCCTTCCAAATTACAGAGACACGGAACACTCTGTCTGGCATAGGAACTTCAATTTATCAGCTGCAGCTAGGCACAGTTGTCCTAGAAGTACATCAGTGGTAGGTTCTCAGGAGACTGCCACTTCAATCCGTGGCTCACAGTCTTTTGTAGCGCTTGAATCCCCTAAAGCAACAACCCCCACAATGTGCAATAAAAATACAAATCATCCATAAGAAAACCTTCTTTGTACAAGATACAGGATAATGGGTAATAGAAATTCCTTCCCTAAGGTCGTGTTCTCTACCCGGCCCTATAGGTCAGGTGGCATAGCCATTCCTTGGTTAAATTAATTTACGACAGGACGTGTTTGCGTGTTGAAGATGGTGATTCGTAAAACAACTGGAGAGGCCGAGAACGGTCACCAAGGGTCAATAGATGGTTATCTGGGGGATTAGTTGCTTCGAGCCGGGTCTCAGAATGGACTTAGCTCGGGGAAACAGGAAAGGTCGTGTAATATGTGCAACAGTATAGAACGTGAAAGAAACGCTATGAAGGTTGAAGGGGCCTGAGTGAGGGCAACAGCGTAATGGTGTTACAAGCAAAGATGGGGCCGTATTTTGAATTTCCTCAGTGCCACAAAACCAAATATATACCTCAGTGACAAGACCTAATTGGCAGAAAACCATCTATGGTCGCTTGTATGCCAATCTGGAGGGGGGCTTGCTTGGCAGTTATGGCTCTACTGTTCTTACTGGAGCAGGGCCATGACTAATTTGCACATGGCGGGTTTCTGTATAGAGTGGCTTAGTGAATGAAAAACGATGGATTTGAATGCAGCCCGAATGATCGCTGGTGGGTGAGATGAATTCAAGCATTCCATCCATCAAATTGTAGTTTGTAGCATTCTATAGCTTTGCATTGCTGTGTGTGGGCTCTCATGTAAACATTTTATGACATTTTTGCAAATATATAATATAAACAGCTACAATTCGATGTACAAATGTGAACCTCATGTCCTAGTACTACTTATTTAACAAATTACTCATGGCGCCAGCTTTTATCTGTCTTTAAAACTGAAGAATCCTTTAAGACCTACGCGTTGCCCGCTGATGTAGAACATTTTGACAAATTGTTCTTTAAAATGTGGAACTAACAAAAAGGAACATTTATTTACGCTACTGCACTAATTAGCAATGAAGATGATGTGCCTATCTTCATAGCATGAATTTAGTGTGCAGGACAACGCCTCCCTCCCTTTTACATAAAAACACTCGGTTAAGTCGCCCCAATGTATGTGATCCGGATACATGCCCTTTCAGATGCTTTGAATCAGCCACACAAGACTTGTAAATGTGAGATTAGGGCTGGCATTCATTAATATATTATGCCTCATTGATCCATGCCAAGCATATAATACGTTTGCTGCATCGTAAAGCTGGATGGCTTTCAAGCTTTTCGGATGCTCAGTGAGTTCACACTGCCTGCCAGAATCACTAGCTAATGCTGTCTGGTAATTGGACAGTGCTGTTATGTTTGTCTTCATTTTCTGCACATTTGGTTGTACATCCTCAGGCGAAACATCCCAGTTCTTGTCCACAGTGTATCAGTATTTCAAAAGGCATAGCCTGTGCCATGCATCAAGCATGCATTATTCAAAATAGGACCAAAGACCTTAGCATCTATAAAAAACGAACATGTATTAATCTGATATTTAAAATTACATTAAATAGTATTACAAAGTGGAAAATGGAAGGTTCTTCAAAGTAAAGGTTTTATCAAAGATTGTGGCAGTCTAAATGTTTTCCTCCACACCGTCCTCGTGCCACTGACTACTGTAATTTATGATTGCTTACAGCACCAGCTCAAAATAAAATATCACAGTTGAGTTTTATGTTCATGGCTCAATCAATCAGGGTTTGTAGAGCGCACCACTTACCGTTAGGGTCTCAAGGCGCTGGGGGAAGGGGGGTGTATGCAGCTCTGTTGGGGTCATTGAAGAGCCAGGTCTTGAGGTTTTTCCTGAATTGGTGCAGTGTCAGGCTTCACCGGAGGTGAAGGGAGAGGTCGTTTCAGGTCTTGGCTGTGAGGTAGGAGAAGGACCTTCCACCCACTCTGTTCCCGTAGAAGCATGGGACAGTGGCTAGGGCGGAGGTTTCTCTTGGGGGTATGGAAGGAGAGGCGGTTGTTGAGGTATAGTGGTCCGATGTTGTGAAGGGACTTGTAGGCATGTGTGAGCAGCTTGAAAGTTATTCTTCTTTCAAAAGGGGAGCCAGTAGTGGTCACAGAGGTGTTGTGTGATGTGGCTGCGCCATGGGATATTGAGGATTAGTCTGGCCGCAGCATTCTAGATGGTCTGGAGTTTGCAGAGAAGTTTTTTGTTGAGTCAGTTGTAGAGGGTATTGCGGTAGTCGAGTCTGCTGGTGATGAGGGCGTGAGTGACCGTTTTCCTGGAGTTGAAGAGTATCCATTTGAATGTTTGCATTGTATGCAGAGGGCGTTGAAGCATGTGGAGGAGACGGTGTTTATCTGGCGATTCATAATGAGTGATGAGTCTAGTATGATACCAAGTGTTAGAACTGGCGATTTCTGGTTGGCTAAGGCTTGCGCCAAAGTCAGGCAGAAACCACCACTCTAGTCAGGGCAAGGAAGTTACACGCCAAAGATAACCTCTGCTCACCCCCTTGGTAGCTTGGCACGAGCAGTCAGGCTTATCTCTGAGGCAATGTGTAAAGCGTTTGCGCGCGCACCCAGCAACCACACCCAAGGCCCACCACAAAGGAAACTCCACACAAGGTATTCTATAAAAATAGCCTTTGTATTATACACAACACATTAGATAAAAACACACACTTTACAAGGTGCCAACAGGCACGGGCAGAATTTACAAGGGATTATGTACAAGACAGGGCCACCTGGACCACTGTCAGGAATTAGCACTTTTAGATATTTAGCACATAAAATATATAAAATCACTGTAGCACAAAAATAATATGTATCGCACACAACCAGTACTTACTGGTATCAGGGAAGTACCACCTACGCAACCCTAACCACCTTAGGAGCGGTCACGCAGGGAACTAGAACCTCACTAGCACCACCTGTACTAGGAGAAAGCAAACAACCACCTAAGTATCACAATACCTGTAGGGGTAATAGGACGTTGCACATGATGCATCACATTCAGAGGTGTAGGGAAGGAAAAACACATGATGCCTAAAAACATTCAGAGGTGTAAAGCAATGGCACATGACGCATAAAAACACATTCAGAGGTGCAAGGAAAGGAACAATTGCGCAAGACTCATATGCCACCACCTGTGGCAGTCCCTAGGCCAACTGGCCTTGTCCAGGCTAGGACGCTCTGTGTCCAGTCCAGCTGCGCCAGCTGTACCAGCCAGAATGTCAATTATCCCTACCTAAACGTTGCAGCTGCCCACTAAGTGCTGGGCAGCTGTAGAACTGAGCGTGGGCACCACTGTGCCCTCCAACGCGAATCTCTCGCTCTCGTGGAGCCCCTCTGGGCTCTTTAAAACAGTTGAAGTGCCCCCTAGAGCCTCGCGGGCTCTAAATAATATTGTGCTCCTTCGTTGGAGCCTGTCAGGGCTCTATCAAAATATTGCCCCTGACATTGGAGTCCCTCTCTGGACTCGGGACCAACTCTGCCCTCGAGGTTGGAGCCACGGGGCTCTAGAAACAATGCCCCCAAACGTTGGAGCCACGAGGCTCAGAAACCAATGCGCCCGTTTGGAGACTCACAGGGCTCGTGGACACTGGCCCCGCTGTTGGAGCGCCACGCGCTCCGAACTTTGCATTGTCCCCCACGTTGGAGAGCAGCGCGAGGCTCTCAGTAGCAACGGGCCCGCACCGGGGGCGGGGGTTGCTTTCTCGATTAGCCGGTCTGGGACCCCAGCCCTTCCCTACTCACCGGGCTGTTCTCCTGGGGACTCCGCTCCGCTCCCGGCCGGTCCGCTGGAAGGCAGCTTCCCTCCTCAGTACCCCGGGGCGCAGGGTAGGCTCCTGCCTGCTCCGGGGCTTGCAATTGAACGCGCGTCCTCGGTGGGAGGCGGGGTAGGCTCCCGCCCTCCTACTTCCGGTCCTGGTGTCCCGGAGGCCCGCCCTCGGCCACCTGACTTCCTGCTTTAGCCCGGGCTGCAGCGGTGATTATTCCGGCCGTAAGAGGGGTAGGCTCCCTCGAAAAAAACGCAAATAAGCGGGGTGGGCACCCGCAAGCTGAATCAAAGCGCTCACAGCGCTACCAAGCCCCACAGCGCTCCCAGCGCTATAAAGTCCAAACAGCGCTCCCAGGCGCTGCCAGTGAATACCAGCGCTCCCAGGCGCTTTAGGGATACCAAGTCCAGCAGAAAGTCCTTTAAGCACAGGGAGGCAAAGGCTGGGCCCAGAGCCAGCACACGGGGCCCTCCAGCAGGGAGGCAGTCCCCAGTGGCGGTCTCTCCTGGCGCCCAGCAGCAGCAGGCCCCCCCCCTCAGCTGATCCTGCAAGAGAACACCATGTAAGGGGACACAGCCCCTTTTTATACAGTAAATTCTTTGTCTGCAAGGTTCAGGGAAGGGGCGAACCAGTTACAACAGGTTCCTGAGCACTTTGTTTTGCTCAGCCCCTCTCCCTATTCACTGGCAGGCCAGGGTCATCAGACGCACCACAGGGGCCGGAGCCAGCAGTGTGTGGGGAAAGCCCTGTCCTATTCAGGACCCAGGTATACTGCTCCCCAACCATCAGTATGCTAAACTCCCATTCACCACTGGGTGACTCCTCCTGACTCTGGGGATTTCCCTAGTCCGTCACATGACCTCCACCAGCCAATCGCCAGACAAGCCACACATTTCATACTGCACACTGAAGTGCCCACTTCTAGAAGTGGCACTTCCACACTAGGTACATGCACGCCGCACACATCATCGCGCAGCATTCAATCACACGAGTCCGCACATACCAAAGTCGGGCCTGCACACCCCACGCATCAGGAACTACCAGGACACATACATTCCCCCATTCATTCCTATGGGAGGGCAGGCCAACCTCACAACACGCACGCACTTTACCCTGGGACACAGCGGTAAAGTGCGCAGAAACCCAAAAATCTCTAAACCAAGTCACCAATAAAAAGCAAAAAGTTTCGGGGTGAACCTGCCAGAAGGGCCGGGTCCAACACCAAGGTTATGTGCATGGTCTGATGTGTGGATGCGTTTCCGAGGGCGGGGGCCACCAGGTGTCATCCTGTGCGGAGGGAGTGGAGCTGAGGATGATGACCTCTGTTTTCTCTGAGTTTAGTTTCAGGCAGTTGTTTTTCATCCAGGCTGTGACGGCTGCCATCCCTTCCTGGAAGCTGGGATATCAATTATGCCTGGTTTCGAGGACTTTTCATCTTCCATTTACCTGATCTGAGCTCTGACGTGGAGTCCAGCTGAGCCCCTTCTTGTAGCCCTTGACCCAGACTTTCGAGCAATTTTACCAAGTATATTTATGCCCTGTGAAATCAGGCTGATTTATCTTGCATGGTAATCGTGGGATCAGGCATACTGGGAAACTTGGAATATTCTAGAGTTGCACACCTAGCTCAGTGGTTCTTAATGTGTGGTCTCAGAAACCCTGGGGATCCGCGACTGTTTTACAAAATTAAAAAGCATTAAAATGAATACATTAAAATGAATAAAGTTTATACAAATATAGAACCTAAATTCAAAATTTGAAATCTTTCTATATTTGATCCAGAATTAAACAAACTATTTCAATATTTGAGCACGTGTTTGGTGTATACTTGTTTCTATATTTTTGTGTATTTATTTATTTTATTTATTTACTTGAGTTTTATATAGCGCTGGCTAGACCCGGAGGTATCAGAGTGCTTTACAAGAGTAACAACAGAGGTACAATAAATTAAACAAAGTTACACATTAAATAAACAGGGGGTAAGGACATGAGAACACTCGAGGATGGTAAACGAAGACACTGGGTGAGGCAACGAAAAAGCAGTGGGATAGCAGTAAAAGCGGCAGAGAATAGGAGACAAGAACAATCTAAGGGGCAGGGGAAGGAAAAGGGTGGGACAGAAAGAAAGGGTAAGGAAGGCAGAATAAACACAGGAAAGTGAGAGTGAAGCAATATGAGAGAGAGAAAGGAAGGCAGAAAAGGACAGGAAAGTGAGAGTGAAACAAAGTAAGAGAGGGAAACAGAGATAGTAACGAGTTTGACAGCGAGGAGTAAGTCAGAGGCACACGAGACCATAGAAAGGTCACCCGGCTGGGACAGAGGATGAGGTAAGAGATCGCTAAAATGGCGGTTCAGGTATAAGGGAGTAAAAGAAGCAAGTCATAAAATGGTGGGGAGCACAAGGGTCCAAGTCCGAAAGTCAAAGGGAGAAAAAAAAATCCCCAAAACACCAGGAGCAAATTTAGCAAAGGGCTACCAGAGGGGGAATGGGCCAGGGAGTCAGGCAGGAGGGAGGCAGTCGGCCCCAAAGTCACAGCCACAATGTCCATGGGCAAAGGCTCGGGCTGCGGGGGCCCTGGTGTCCAATCCGGTGACCAGGAGTCAGGGAAGAAAGACCACGGGCACCAAGGCAGCTGTCCACAGAACTGGAGGCAGCAAAGTCCAAAAACAAAGTCCAAGGAAGCCGTAGGGGGCGTCTATCTGGCACGGTAACAGGAAGATGGGCTTAGAATAGCCACGGAGAGCGGTGCAGACTTCAAACATCCGCTATGACTCAAATCGGCCCCGGTGTCTAGCGAGGAGGAGAAGCAGCAGCGAAGTGAGAAGAATCGGTGGGGGCACCTCTCTGATATGGTTGAGGAATGAAGGGCTCAGAACAGCTACGGAGGGTGGCACCGGTACATTCTCACCTCTGCCATGCCCCCAAATTGGTCCAAATGTCCTGCGAAGAGGCAAAGCAGGCGTGCTGGCTGTAGGGAAGGGCAGCGACAATCGACCCAAAGACAGGATGGGTAGACTCTGCCCGGCTCTTCAACAGCCTTCCGGAGAGATCAGAGAGGCATCGGTTATGAAGCGAAGGGGTCCGTTGAGTGTTGTAAATCAGGAAATGAAGAGGAGAAGGCAGGGGAAGACGAAGACGAGCAGCGGAGTTGGGAGGGGAGCAATGCCCGATGCCCAGCTGGGTAGGTGTCGGCTATGGCTGGAAACCTGGGCCAGACTTCCCTGTAGCTGAACAAAGCGGCTCCACCAGACATCAGCTTTTGAACTCCGAGGGAGAAAACCTCAGGCACCAATTCCGACGAGTATCTTGGGCTCACAAGTGCAGGAATGGAGCATCGAGGAGCGTAGTTAAGGATGGAAACCCAGGTGAGTGGGTTTATCCCCGGAGGAGGTGGGAATCCAGGGATTTTAGCCAAAGAGGCTATGTCTGTCCGGGAGCCCATGGCCGGAGCGCCTCACCGGGCGGCACATATTGCAAGTCCTGTGTATTGTTTTGAGGTTCATATTATAGAAATTACTTAGGCAGGAGGTCCTCAGCTTCCAACAATAACTCAGTGCGGGTGGCCCTATTCCAATAATGATTCAGTGAGAGTCCACAGACAGGTGTCAAAAGGTTAAAAACCACTGCATTAGCTGATAGAATGGCCTTTTGCCCTAACTGATTGATTAATAAAGGGAAATAATTTAGTAGGCTTTTGTTGAAGTGCTTGCATGCAAAACCTTTTTGGCTCTTGGCACAATCTTCACACTTTAGGGAATCCTGCCACACTTTTGATATATTAAACATCCTCGATTTAGGATTTTTTTTCTGAAGGGACACAAATGGCTTTTAGAGCAAACATGTGGATGTTCCAAATCTCGCAGCTGTAACCTAAAATGTTCTACCCACTTACATTGCCGATCTGTATCGAGGCTTTGCCCTCCAATTTATGGTTTATATTTATTGTACTGTAGGTCGCTTTGTCTATTTGAACCAGAGCTTTGAGCGTTACAAATTTTGTCTTGGAAGCAAAGTACAGAAATATGATCTTTTTTCCGTAATTCAACTGTAACCATAACCCTAACTATAACTGCTGGCTGCAGTCTTGGTTTCTGGATCTCATCTGGGTGCCCAAAGGAAAATGTTATCTCAGTAGTTAAGATGGGGTTGAACTAGAGTGTGTACAGCTGTAGTTTGCAACTGGATCCCCAAGGATGCACCTGGGTTTATTCCTAGATGTGAAAGACAGCAACCTGAGACAGTTGATGCTTGTTTTTTTAGGACTGGTTTTTCATACAGGGTGAGGCTCAGGATTTTCATCAACATGTAGGTGTAGGAGATGGACCCTTCAATCATTGTTAGTAGAACCTATTTCTTTTCTGAGAATTATTTCAGTAAGTTCACTACCATCCACCATCTGATGATGATTCCTTTCCAGTGGCTAAAAGCGTAATTGCCAGCTTAAACACAAACTCTTACATCTACAACCTCACCAACTGTGTACGCATATTATCAGTCAAAGGCTTCATGTGCAACTGAAGCACAAATGAAGTGAAAAACAATCCCCAAGGGACACTCAAAATAAGCCTTTTTGCTCTTTAATCAATAGGCAGGTAGGGTTGCCATCTGGGAGCGATCAATATAAAGTGATTAAACCAATCCAGGATCATTATTGTAAACCCTACACAGAGGCGGAATTGGACGAAGGCTGTTTATAGATCAGAAGGATAGGGGTGACAATGCGATCATTGTCTTCTCACCTCAGATCTTCAAAAGTGGACATGACCACCACAACCGGATTGGGAACCGAAACCAGCCCCGATAGACAGCTCAGCCGGTCTTCAGGGGGTGGGGTGGTAGGAAGCACCACTTCTGTCTCACCTGCCGCTTTTGTTACAGGGGGCCGGTATTTCAGCTATGCTGAAAACACAACCCCTGGTAACAAAAACTTCCCCCAGGGGTCCAAAACTGGCCCCCACCCAGAAAACGTGCGGTGCCTGCTAGGGCCATTCCGGCCCTGATGACCACTATTTCTCTTCTTTATCCAAGCCAAACTCTAGCCTACAAGGATTGGAGAAGGAGATTTTCTTTGGCACACCCCAAAGAAGCTTCAAACTTGTGTCCGAATGTGTCAAGCTTATTCTCAACCAACCCAAAATCACCCACATAACCGAGCACCTGAGAGACCTCCACTCGTTCCCCATCCAGAAAAGGTTCCAGTTCAAACTACTGACCCATGCGTACAAAGCCATCCACAACCAAGGACCTGCATATATGAACCTGTGCCTGGACTTCCACCATCCATCCAGAAACCTCCGATCTGCCCACCTGACCCTCGCGCAGACACCGCCGATGCCTCACAGGAGGACGCTACTTCTCCCACCTCACTGCCAAGTTCTGGAATGTCCTTCCTTTCCACCTCCGAACATCACCCGCGCAGAGAGACTTCAGGTAGAGACTCAAGACTTGGCTCTTTGGCCAAAACCCGCAGTCAAGAACCAGGACACACTCACCAGTTTTTTCTGCTCTAAATAAATTCTGATTGATTGATTTTTCTTTATGGCAGTGCTTTAGTGAAAGGTGGATCAACTGGTTAAAGGAGCTTCTCTGCCTTTCACAGTACAGGTGGCATTGAGCCTGCTTTACAAAGAGGAAAAAAAATCCATTTGCAGTGAGTGACTTCACCTGCCTGCAAAGGGATATCAGGGGAGGGAGTTGGTGGATAATGTCCATGAAAACCCTCTTTCGGCCCTTGGCGAAGATAGAAAGAGTAAGAATTTCCTTAAAGTTAGTTACTATAGCAATGTCTAAAGTGGGTTCTTACAAATGTACGAGGTCTGTTTCCTTTCATAATGGGATTTGCCTGTGTCACTTCTGTAAGAAATACTCACTACATGGCAGATGATTGGCTTGAAAGCCAATACAAGGTTCTTTAGACAGTTGGGATTATAGGTTTAGTAAAAGTTTTGCGCTTTTATTGCAGGGCTGCTGACATTTTGCCACTGTCACTTGATGGAGCAGGAGTACCTACACCTCTATCTTTTAGTGAAATCAACAAATAGTATCCCCCATTGGTCGTATGGACCTTTGATTGTTGACCTGAAGCTTTGTAGGGGAGCTAACATTACAAATACATTTCAAGTTCTGTGAAATCCATGCAACTTCACAATAACGACAGAGAAACAATTTGTTCAACCTCGAAGGTTTATTTTCAACTCGTGTCCAAACATAAGTGAGACATTTTTTCAAAGGTTAATTAAATATATCAATGTAATCAAAACATTAAAATGTTCCAGTATTCTAAGTGTCAGTATAATATATTACAACCTAGTAATAGCCATTATATAAAGGAAACAGATTAACCAGGTGTTCCATATAGAAACTTTCTCTACCTATTTTAAGCTGGCAAATGATTAGGGGAATTTCTAAAGACAAAGCATTTGAGTTGTCAGCATAGTGTCAATCTTCAGTAAACGTTTGAAGGAAATGAAAGAGTGTTCAGCATGGAGCTTGCCACTCAGGGAAAAACTTAGCAGGAAGAAAGATCTGCTCTCCCTTAATGTCAGGATAAAGTCTGCTCCAACTAACTATGAAACATCAATTAAGATTCCAACCTAAAGTTCCATAACATCCATATCTCATTCCTTCCATCAGGAGCCAATTCCATAACTGCATTAAGTGGGAATAAGCATGATCCCTAATTTCCCGTCTTTACCCATTTAGGTGCACTTCAGCTGTCTTTGAGTGTTGCATCTTCCTGGTAGACTGAGAAAGGAGGCTCCTTCACACCCATCCTCCTTGTCCTCCAACAACTCCCTTTTCTCAGGCCTCACTACCAATTTAATACAGAACAATAAGCCTTTTCTCTAGCTAAAGAGGAACATGATAACACCTTCAGAGAAGAAAAACAGCACACTGGCAGCATTTAGAGCAAACATGTTTATCTGAGACCTAATGTCAAGCTAAGTTAACTCAAAATCCAAATGGATGCGCTTTACAATATTATTACCCATTGCCAATCTAAGCAATTATTAATAGGATGTATAGATGCAGTGCATATTGTTACCTTAATTTATTGATCAACCTAATACAACTTATGAGTGAACTTTTAATGATTAAAATGACTACAGTCTGCTATCTTATTCGAGTGTTTCACACAGGATAATAAAATTAAACATGCATTGAGTAGATTGGTTACACATAAATGAGTATAAATGATGTGTATATGTAGGAGCCTAAAAGTGAGCTGCTCCACTCTAATCCCAGTCCTATTTTGATAATCCTTTCTCTATTAAAGGAGTTCCACACATTTCCAAATTGTAGTGATTAAGGCACAGCAGGATTGCAATGGATGAGAACTATAGCAGAGATCCAGTGATTGTTTGTTTTCACTTTCTCCATCTCTCAATATCAGCTCAAAATAGTTTCTTTGCATTCTTGAAGGTGACTTTGTAGTTTTTACAATAAGCAGGCAACCTTTCAGAGATCTAGGGAATGTTGTGATGCTCCAAACATACAACTGTGGATGCAGTTTACAAAAGGAGACATACTTTTGGTAATATTGCTAACCTGATTTCCAAAGTAGGCAAACTCCTAAAGGGAGTGTGTTGTATTTGGTCTCAATTGTTAAAGATGTCCTTATGTACCATGATACAGTCCCTTATCCTGTGGTTTAACCCTCGTTCATGCGTCACCTTAAAACTGCTTTATATTGCCCTAGGGCAAATGGATTAGTTGAGAGAGATAATCAAATGATTAAAGAGTGTTTGCAACTGACCCATGTGTCAGAAGGTCCAGCAGGAAGGGCCCTTCAGTGTATGTTTTGGTCCTATCATACAGCACCTAATATAATTACCAATGTTTCACCATTCTTAGCTTTGAAAAAGGGGGTTTGGCAGGAACAAAAATGTCGCCTAATTGATTGGGTGGCGGAGAATCCAGATGGGTGTGCCGTGATGAAATGAACAGGTTAAGGGAACTTCACTAGAAAAGTTATAAGATGGGATATGACGTCAGACATTCTACCAAATGCAAGTGGAAGGTGGGGGATGTTGTTGTAGTTAAACTTCCTGTTCCACATCAAAGTGGGGAAGTACGTTTTTTAATCCTATGGAGGTGGTGGAAGTGGGAAACATGTAGTTATTCTTGATAATGGCAGAAGATGGAGTATGGTTGTTTCCTTTTCATCCCTCAAAGATTATTGACAAACACAGAGTGTTTCCTGATGAGAATTCCTGTGCAGGAGTAAGTCCAAGGATCACAAAACGACACAAGGTTCCAGGAATGCACAAAGATTTCATCCCACATTGAAGTGTATGTATATCTACAGTTGTGGGGAGATGCCCTTTATGGAACATATTTTCTATGGGTTGCTTGTACTGTCTCTGGTGCTTCAGAGGTGTGCATGTACAGTTACTGATGTTCAGTATGACCAATACTTGCTTTAGAGTTTCCCATTTTTCAGGTTTGTATCTATCATTACATGTTTTCTTAATATTACATATATCAAATTCAAAAGGCTCTTCCTTGTGAAAAAAAGAGTCTCTTTTATATAGGAGGGAGATGTGTTGTATTTGGTATCAATTGCTAAAGATGTCCTTAGGTACCATGGTACGGTCCCTTTTTCCCTACCTTAGTTTATCCATGGTTTACCCCTCTTTGTCCAGGCCGCTGGTATGCCAGCATTCTATTGTTGGTTAGAAGTGACAGTTTGACTGGGATTGCCTGTTGAGCTGATGTGGCTGTGTGAAGGCTGTTATTGTACTTAGCAATAAAGAAGTGCTGGAAACTCACTGTGTCCAGCATTTCACTACAAGGTTGAGGGCCATGTGCCTCTTACTGTTCCTGAGAGCATCAGAAGTGGGTGCACTGACTCCATGTCCTATCTTGGATCCTGAACAGGGCAATTCAGATTATGCAAGAAGGAATGGACGTTGGATTTAAGCAAGGGTGCTAACTATAGTTGACCTGGGCAGATCCTTTCCAGATGTTCGGGTTATCCATATGATATACATTGAAATAAATTCATCTAAATGGGAATAATACACAATGATATGATATCTAGTATGGATTGCTCCTTCCCATCATCCCTCCATCCACGATCAATGCTATTCAATCATGTCATCAACATTATGCTCCTGGGCATACACATTTATAACTGAGCTCCTGGGTAAGTGGTCATTAGTGAGTTGATACTTACTTACTTACTTACCTTAGGATTAGGGAGTAGAGGACAGCGCCAGGACACCTACTTGGTACTCGCGCGCTTTACAAGTCAAGATAACATAACATAACATACTTAATCAGAAAGAAATCATGACCAAGTGGAATGTACTGCTGCAGATCGGAGCTTATAAATTCTCCCTACTTCCACGGACAGAGTAATTCCATAGTCATACGCACATACACTCACCATACGCTAGGGCCCATCACACCAACATTCATTCTATTACTCTATCCACACTGAATATATGAGAGAACTCCTAAATCAATCTGCATCTAATCTGAGGTCAATGCAACCTAATTGATTTGTCTCGAGTCATGATTTAAACAATTAAACACATTTGAGATCTCAATAAATGACAAAGAAATAACCACCCGACACTGGAATTCAAACAAAGGTTATTTTATCTAAATTAATTCAAATGAAAAGTCATTCAATAGCAAAATCATTATTCTCATAGTTACCTATTCTAGATAAATGTCGTATTTAGGTCAGGACAGGTCTCTCAGTAAAAGTCTCCCAAGTCGCCGTCCTCTTAATCAGCATCGATCCTCTCGAGCATAGGTTCAAGAAGAAGTGGCCTTAGACCCTCTCTAGTCTAACAATATTTATAGTAAAACTTACACATTAAAAGTTACAAACAAGCTCCAATCGTCCGTTGAGCAGAGTGAGCAGGAAAGGATGTTGGCTCGCAACATTTAGAAAAACCTCCGCTCTCGAATATCTCAAAAATAAAAACACGGAAGAAGGAAGCACAAACTAAATCTGCAACATTCATGGATGCTCTTCTCCGGAATTATAGTGAAGCCACCGCAAGTTTATCAAATGTTCATTGTGACAAATATTCTGTTCCAAGGATATCTGGCGATGAGCCCAGAGCTGCTGTGCTGTCTTTTCGGAAACTTTTAGCTCTGACAGAGGCCGAGGTCATGTTCAACCATATTCAGCGAGGCCTCTCTCCATATTTCATCTACTCAAATGCAGGCTGTAAATATCGGCCATTTTCCAATAGGCCAAAATGGACAATCTTAATTAAAAGAGACACAAAACAACGTTACTACATCGTATTGATTATACAGTGTTAATTCCCACTAATAACCTTATGTGTATGTATTTATCTAGCCATTTGCGACATAAAGAAGCGTTAAAGCATGTTATTTTAAAGCGCAAACACATAACAAATAGCACTTTAGCCACACGTATTTAATTAATTTGCTCACCAACTTAGTTCACTTATTAATTAAGCCATGCAATTGCATTCCCACGTGTAATTCTTTCATTAGTAAGGTTGATTAGTCAGACCACTCGACAAAATTAATATCTAGTAATTATTCTCTAGTAATTTTAATTATGACATACAAAATATAAGCTGATGTTCGGGTTTAAACAGAAAACCCTGCTCCAGCAATCCCCCCTTTGGTGATATATCATCACCACAAAAATCCACCCCAAAAATGTTGTTCCCTTTTCTTAGGAGATGTTCAAATTCCTTTTTGCCTCACATTATACACCAGTTTCTCTTTCATCATCTTTTTTTGTTTCTAAGTACATGCTCTCTCTAAATTCTTCTAATTCTATTTCTTGTGGGTCTCTTTTTGACCTCTTTTGTCTCTTTTCAATATTTTCTTTTACTATTTTCTTTTCACTCCTCCTATTTCTACAACATAAGCATCCTAATCTAAGAATCAATAAAGCAACAATCACACATGTCAATGGAAACAATATCTTACCAAAAATAGTACTACCAAGCTTAGCAATAAAGTTCTTAACAGCAATCATCTTATTAGCCATTTTAGTCCAGATACTTTCAGCTTCCAGTGGTACTAATTCTTCATGCAAATCAGTAATATTTTTGATATAGACCTTTAGATCTTTGCTTTCATCAGGAATGTAAGTGCAACAATGTTGAACTTTCAGCATTCCACAGACTCCACCCTCTTTGGCCAATAGCATATCAAGGGCAAGTCGATTTTGCATAGACATGGCGCGTAAGGCAACCATCTCCGTATTTACCAATAGAAATCCTCCAGCGGTACTTGTCGATAAGCGATCCACCACTGTTGACAGCTTCCGAATTCCTTATGCATTTAATGAAATTCCCACTGCCGGAATCAAAGCTCCAAAAATATCTCCTACAATCTCTGACCAAGTTTCTCTCTTAAAGCGTGTTAATAGATTAATTTGTTCTGCATCTTCTATTCTATCCATATGAAAAATCTTTGGAAAGACCAGGCCAACATGACATGTGCCATACCAATGGTCAGGCAACCTGTAATAAGCCTTATTCCCGCAAATATAATACACTCCCGGGAAAACCGGATCTTCTCCTCCCTTGAATCCCCATCCTGTTGCAATAAAGTAAGTATCATGACACTCACTAGTCCCAACGAAATAGTTATCATATTGGGATTTCCTTCTGGTAATGCATAGTTTACCCTTCTGTGGTGCATCTAAAGCCAAAGTTGGACTGGCCCCATTTTTCAACTCTTTTCCCATCTCAATGTCCCACATTGTCTCACTCATTTTATATCCTCTTGCTTTTTCATGCATGCTCATTCTCCTTTTCTCTACCATGTCTAGGAAAACTTTTTCTTCTTCTTTCAAACTACAAGTTAAATTGTTTCTAAAAATGTAATCTAATGTTAATTCTTCTGTCTCAATAAAAATCTCATAATATCACAAAAAAGAGAAGTAAGGGAGAGATTGAGCCTTCTCTGACTCCCCTAACTAACGTTTCAAACTCACTACACAGAGAAGAACTCCACACAGAACTTATTTGTCACCGGTTATTATGATAGTGAAGAACACAGTACTATCCCTACTATCAAAAAAAACCTCGAGTATTTTTTAGAAGGAAAAGACATTATTCTTTTAATACTGCCCTCACACACTTTGCAGTGTCATGCTTCATCATTGGGCTGCGTCGAACGCCCCCGTGCAGACCAACACAGTGGGCGGAGCGCAATGTTTTTTGAGATGAAGGATAAAGTGGTGAGGTAACAGAGAGGAAAAGGGAGTTTGACAAATAACACAAATAGTGACTGCAAAAACAAAGCAAGGACAATATTCCCTAAAGAAGGGACCACAAAAGTGCAGACATATATAATAAAACTATCTAGGAGGGGACTATCTTTAATTTTATTCCTGTCACCCCCTGACAGGATTAAAAATGAATAATCGGGATTAGTTCGGGGAGGTAAAGGCCCCTAAATCCCTGCTGCTATTACCAACATGTTTCTGCCCAAATCAAACGCTCATAAGAGTCGCGCTGGCATTCATCAGGGTGTTGGTCCCTTGTTTTTTTTGGTCTACCCTCAGCTAGGGGATTCGTTACCTTCTACTGGCAAACAGCCGATTGCCATTTATGCTTCTGTACTCTGAATTATTTCCGAGAGCGAACAATTATCTCAAAAAGAGTAGAACATGTTTTATCGTTCTACTTCTCTCCAATCCTTTCCATCAATTAAAGAATATGAAATTTCCTCTAGCCTATTATGCCACAAATTATCGTGTCTCCCAAGCGTGTCCACCACACAACACCCCTCCGTGACTTTGACACAGGTCGCAAAACACACGTATTCATAGTACACGTAACGTGAGGGACAGAGAAGTGTTTCCCAAATCCCCAACACCGCGAGTGTACATGTCTTCGTAATTTAAAAAGGTGGCGTTGAGATAATTGTTCGCTCTCGGAAATAATTCAGAGTACAGAAGCATAAATGGCAATCGGCTGTTTGCCAGTAGAAGGTAACGAATCCCCTAGCTGGGGGTAGACCAAAAAAACCAAGGGACCAACACCCTGATGAATGCCAGCGCGACTCTTATGAGCGTTTGATTTGGGCAGAAACATGTTGGTAATATCAGCAGGGATTTAGGGGCCTTTACCTCCCCGAACTAATCCCGATTATTCATTTTTAATCCTGTCAGGGGGTGACAGGAATAAAATTAAAGATAGTCCCCTCCTAGATAGTTTTATTATATATGTCTGCACTTTTGTGGTCCCTTCTTTAGGGAATATTGTCCTTGCTTTGTTTTTGTAGTCACTATTTGTGTTATTTGTCAAACTCCCTTTTCCTCTCTGTTACCTCACCACTTTATCCTTCATCTCAAAAAACATTGCGCTCCGCCCACTGTGTTGGTCTGCACGGGGGCGTTCGACGCGGCCCAATGATGAAGCATGACACTGCAAAGTGTGTGAGGGCAGTATTAAAAGAATAATGTCTTTTCCTTCTAAAAAATACTCGAGGTTTTTTTTTGATAGTAGGGATAGTACTGTGTTCTTCACTATCATAATAACCGGTGACAAATAAGTTCTGTGTGGAGTTCAATAAAAATCTCACCAAAAATGTTAGCTTCTTTAGCTGGATTCAGTTTTCTATTCATAGGCAATTGCCCAAAAATGTTATCTTTATTAGACATCTCACAATCTATTTTCCCTAGTAGATTCAAAATACTACTTAACACACTACACAAAATTCCATACGTAGCCGGAAGATGATGATAAGTAACTCCCTCTGAAACGGATGCTGGTAATTGCATACAAACGTAGCAATCCCTTACTTCCATTGTCTTTACGTATTCATACAATAATTTTGAAAAAACATTGCTAGAAAATCATTAATCTATCCTTATGTATGTATATATTACTAATTCTAGTCGGAACTGTTTTCTGTGAACTTTTCTCTACATAAGTCATATTCTCAGTATGATTCCTTTTGTTTTTCACCTTTTGCTTGATTCTGACTCGACACCTCGTTCACCTGTTCAGCTTTCGATGAATTCGCTCGTGTCAGTCGATACCTCAGCCTCTTTATCTTGTTAGGCCAAAGATCTCCTTTTACACTCCTTTTCGGTCTCACTTCTCTATTGTTTCTCTCTCCAATCCAAGTTCTCTTTCTCAAGAACTCGACCCTCTGGTTTCTCATTCTCACTCTCATCCGATTCTGTCTCATTTGCCTCTTGTTCATCAACAATTCTCTTTTGCTCCGCAGTCTTCTTTTCCACCGATTGAGATTTCCCTACTACTGTCCCTCCTCGGGTCTCCGACACGCAATCTTCTTGCTGTCTACTTGTCCCTTCACCTAGCTTATCAGGAATGTTCCCTACACCTCCTCAGGGGTCTTCCGCAATCTGTCCCTCTCTATCTTCTTCTGACCCTACTTCTTCAGAAGCAATCTCAGGTGGATCCCCAATCTCTTCATCTGACTCAGGTGTAGTCTCTGTGGAATTGCTCTTTTCTTTCCTCTTTCCCCCTTTATTTTCTCCGCTGCTTGTTGGAACTTCAGGCACTCTTACAGAATCCGAACTCTCCTCTGAGGCTCTCAATGTTTATCTTGAAGCCTCGGTAAGAAAAAAGAATCACCTTACTCTCTTTCCAACTCTCCTTCCCCCCTTTCAGGATTCTTTTTTCTTCTCACTGTTTCAGTATCTGCATCATCATCACTGGAATCTGACTCTTCAAAATACTCTTTCCCAGTCCCATCCTTTGGATTTGGAACTCTCAGAGTATGACTTGCATGAACCCAATTCTTCACTCCAGCACACTTCACAGCAGTCGTCGTAGTCAGAATGACTTGTCTTGGCCTTCCCCACCTTGGAACCAAGCAATTTCTTCTCCTGTGCACTTTTATTCTCACCCAATCCCCTGGACTCAGATCATGGGCTTGCTTCTTTTCAAGTGTGGTGGCGTCTCCTCCAACCTGGTGAAACACAGAATGAACTGCGTCAGCCAGGCCTTTACAGTAATCCAAAATCATGTCATCAGTTATTGTCATCAACTTATTGACTGGCACGAATGCATGTCTCATCGCTCGTCCCATCAATATTTCATGTGGACTCAACCCTGTAGTTCTGTCTGGAGTAGATCTAATAGTCATTAGCACTAGAGGCAAGACATCAGGCCATTTCATTCCAGTTGCTAAACACATCTTACCAATCCTGTTTTTTATTGTGCCGTTCATCTGTTCAACAACACCAGAAGCCTCTGGCCTGTATGCACAATGTAGCTTCTGCTGTATGCTCAATGCTTCACAAATCAGACCCATGAGCTCATTGTAGAAGTGTCCCCCTCTGTCTGACTCAATTGTCACTGGGAACCCGTACCTAGGAATCAACTCTCTTAACAGCAACTTGGCCACTGTTATTCCATCATTCCTCCTAGTCGGATATGCTTCCACCCACCTTGAGAACAAACAGACTACCACTAGAACATACCTCAATCTATTGACCTGTGGCATTTCAATGAAATCTATTTGCATTCTGGTAAAAGGACCTCCTTCTCTGCCTATTGTTCCTAGGCTCACCACTGTTTTCTTTCCAGTATTGAATTGCTGGCAAATCAAACATCTTTGACAGATGCTCTCTGCAATCAGCCTAAACTTAGCATTGTACCAGGTTTGTTTGAAGGACCTAATCATAGCATCCCTCCCCAGGTGTCCCTGGCCATGATACATTCTTGCCATTGTTGACAACATGGAATTTGGCATAACTGGTCTTCCATCTCTATAGATCCAAACATGATCTTTTTCTCTTGGAGCACAACCTGCTTTGATCCAATCTCTCATTTCCTCATCTCCTGCTTCATCCTGCAACTGCTTCACCTCATCCCATGTTTTCAGGACATTAGTAAACATCACAGAACAAAAAGACATTTCCTTCTCTCTTCCCTTGTTAATTGAATGATTGTTCTTTGCACAATACTGTGCTATGTCATTTGCAAAGCGATTACCAAGAGTAACAAAATCATCTCCCTGTCCATGAGCAGCACATTTTACAACTGCTAGTTCTTTAGGCAGCTGTATCGCCTCAAGCAACTTTCCAATCACTTCAGCATTCTTTATAGGAGATCCACTCGAAGTCAAGAAACCTCTCTGTAGCCAAAGCTGGCCAAAGTCATGAACCACTCCAAATCCGTACTGACTATCAGTCATCACAGTCACTCTCAAATTCTTCCCAATCTTGCAAGCTTTTGTCAATGCCACCAATTCAGCTACTTGAGCAGATCTAACTCCTTTCAAAGACGAAGCTTCCATAACTTCTGAAACTTTACACACCGCATATGCTGCACTCAGCACACCTTCCTCTGTTCTCAGACACGATCCATCCACAAACAGCACATGATCACTCTCTGGTAGTGGCAGATCTCTTATATCTGGTCTCGGTTTTGTGCAGTAATCAAGCACATCCAAACAATCATGATCAACATCATCTCTCACACTCACATTTTCAGCATCTGGCAACAGTGTCGCTAGATTCACATTCACACATCTCTCAAGAGTCACATTTGATGCTCCCAGAATGATTTTCTCATATTTAGTCAGCCGACTATGTGACATATATTGAGTCCTGCTTCTTGTCAAAAGAATTGCCACATCATGAGGTACGAACACCCTTACAGGATATCCCATTATTATACCCTCACTCTGTTCCAAGCTTCTGCATGTAGCAGCTACTGCTTTCAGGCAACCTGGCAAACCCACAGCTACTGGGTCAAGTGTTGATGAGAAGTACGCAATCGGCCTTCTCAGACGTCCATGTTTCTGGATTAACACTGAAAGTGCACATCCATTCCTCTCACTACAGTACAGTTCAAACTCCTTCTCATAGTCTGGCATTCCCAGAGCAGGAGCTTCACACAATCTGCTTTTTAATTCCTCAAATGCTGCCATTTGTTCTGCATTCAGTTCCAATGGGTCTTTTACTTCACTTTTGGTCAATTTAATCAATGGCTTTGCTATCAGGGAAAAATTACTTATCCACTGACGACAATAACCCACCATTCCCAGAAACATTCTCACTTCTCTCTGGGTCATTGGGGCTCTCATTCCTCTAATAATTTTGATCCTGCAATTGGTCACTTTTCTCAGACCCTTTTCAATATTGTGTCCAAGATAATGTACTTCTTTCTTGCAAAACTGCAATTTGGCTGGAGATACCTTCAACCCTCCATCTGCCAGATGATTTAGTAAAGCTATGGTATCTACTTCACAAGCTTCACGTGTCTTTGATGCCACAAGTAGGTCATCGATATATTGTACTAGTACTGAACTTTCAGGCATGATCAAACTCTCCAACGACTTCTTCAGCAACTGATTGAATATTGAAGGACTCTCTGTATACCCCTGTGGGATACGGCACCATGCCAAAATACGCTGTCCAAACCGAAATGCAAAAATCGGCTGGCTGTCATGATGCAATGGAATTGAAAAGAAAGCATGGCACAAATTAATTACTGTGTACCATTCAGCATCATGAGGAATCTGATACAAAATCACTGACGGATTTGGCACAATGGGACAGCATGATACCACAATTTTGTTAATCTTTCTCAAATCTTGCACAATCCTGAACTTCCCATTATGTTTCTTCAGCCCCATTATCGGTGAATTACATGGGCTACTCAGTAACTCTCTCAAAACACCCTGCTGCATCATCTTGTCAATTATAGGGGTTATTCCCTCAATTATCTCTGGTGTCAATCTGTACTGTGGGATATTAGGGTAAGTGATTCCCTCTTTCACTGTAATCTTTACTGGATCTACATTATTCATCAATCCCACATCTTCTCCAGTAAAATCCCAAACTGCCGCTTTTACTGTATTTCTCAACACTTGAGGCAAATCCTCCGGATTAAATACAGCATATGTTCCAAAAATCTCACTTTCTCTATTATCTAGAGTCATCCTATATAAGACATCCTCATCCGGAGTCTCAAAAGCTATTCCATCCGGAGTACAAAAAATTGTGCAATTCATTTTACACAATAAGTCCCTCCCTAACAAGTTCACTGGACTGGTGTCATAGACCACAAACCTGTGCATATCTGAAAATTTCCCTATCCTTACCCTTACTGGTTCAGTAAGACGAGTCTTAATCTGTGTATTAGCTACACCAACCACTTGGATTGCTTCGTCCGAGAGAGGAAGATTTCTTATATCTGCTGACCTGACAGTTGATCTCGTCGCTCCTGTGTCTACTAAAAAAGTAACACTTTCCACATTTATTTTCCCATCTACAAATGGTCCTGCCTGGTCTATTTCTAGAGTTGCTCCAAGTATGCACTCTTCCTCCTCTCTTCGGCACCGTCAATAATCCCCTTCAGACTCACTCCCCTCATTCTTTAACCAGTACTGTTGTACCGGGTTTGAATGCCTCGGTTTGTTTACCTGCTCATCATTGTAGAATCCTCAGTCCTGGGTATATTTCTGGGACCCTCTATTCTGTGGCAAGGGCGGTTTTGGCTCTTGATTCTGCTGCTTGACAACCTTCTGCTGTTGCTGCTGATTACACCCCTCGCTCTGCACCTGTTGATTCAAGGATTTATTCTCATTACTCACTAATGGTGGATTCGTACACTCGGATCTCCAATGCCCCATTTGTCCACAGTTGTGACACGGGAACTTCTTTTTGGCCTCTTCTAGATTCCCCTTTCCTTTTCCTGTACCATATCTGGGCCTATTTCCTGGATTATTTGCTTGTTCAACCAGCTGTGCTTCTTGTCTTTCTGCAACCTTCACCTGTGCCCACATTGCTTTCTCCTTCAGCTTTCTTTGTTTTGCCTCAATTTCATCACTGAAATATTTCGCATGTCTCAAGATCTCATCAATCTTCTTACTCTGCCAATCAACTGTGTGCTCTCGAATCCTTTCACTGATTTCAGGTCTAAAGCCATATACAAATCTGTATACAAAATGACTCAAATCCTTATCACCCAGGTGTTCATCTCCACTGAACTGTTTAAAAGCCAGTATCAGCCTTTCATAAAAGCATTAACCGATTATTTTGCTTCCTGATGTGTTCGATCTATCTTAACCCAGTCTGTCTCTTTAGGGGGTACCTTATTCTTCAGGAACACAATAACCTGCTCGTACTTCTTCATTACCTCCGGGTCTGGAGCTCCTGTTTTCTGATCTCTTGGGTACTCCTTAGCAGGCCAATCTACAACTATTTTACACTCTGCCCACAAGTCTGCTGGAACAATTATATCAAACAGACTATTCAGGTCAATCCACAGCACTTTTGACAATTTCACAAACCTGTCTACCTGCCTATACCACTCGACGGGCTTTTCTCTCAGTCGAGGGAAATCATTCGTAAATGACAAAATATCCTGTCTAGTCCATGGGACATGTACATATCCTCCTCCAGGAATCTCTCTCATAGGATAGGCATCCACTGTTTTTTCCTTTTCTCTCATGGGAAATGCTGAGTAAGTCCTGTCCACTGAATCTTCTCTTTTCTTGTACCACCTATCCTTCCACTTTTCCACATCACCCCATTTTCGCAATAAGGAAATCATTTCCTTAATCTGCCCTGTTCTGCCAACATCATTTAGATTCTCGATGTCTTTCTCAGAGAAATCCACTCGGTAAGGCTTCTGCAAAGCTTTCACCTTATCCATATAAACTCCCATTTCACTCGTTATTCCTTTCAACCTGTCATGTGTATTCCTAGCTCTCCATGTAATACTCTTGCACATGAATACCAACTCACCATCATGATGATTTTTCAATATCTCTGTAGGAATTGTTCCCACTATGAGTTCCTCCAATTCTATGCGCAACCTGGCTACATCAATTGCCTGTGAATCTTTATCCTTCTTTTGGAGAACCTTCAACCAATCATTCAAATCCTCAGCCGTTATTTCTGTGGACTTTTTCACTGTACCCACTTGTTCTGCCGCCATTCTCTGTGGTTCCAAAATTGATCCTCCTAAACAACCAGTATTCAATCCTGAATCAGGCTGTACATTTGAGTCTCCACCACATGTGTCATGTCTCAACTGTCTCAAATGATTTTCTCCCATCCTCATTCCTGACTCTCCCGAAGAACCAACCAAACCATTTCCTACATAGGGAACTGTCAAACCATTTTCACCCATTCTTTGCTTATCAAAAATAGGCATAACCGGACCTATGGTTACAGGCACAGTAACAGCTTCTAGATTCTTCGTTAATTCTCTAATTTTCTCAGTCAACTCAGATGTGGTTCTTGCTAATTCTCTTGTTTTCTCATCCCCGATTGCATTCTCTCTCTCTCGCTCTTTCTCCTTTTCCCCTTTCCGCAAAAGAGCTACCACTTTTCAAATCAGGGGTCACGACTTCTGTTTTAATAATCTGCAAAGTATCTCTAATGGGAGTAGCAACTGGTGTTCTCACTTCTGGTTCTTGTCTATATGGAGGTGGTCTCTTATAGATCATATCATCTAAGACTCCATCCTCATAATCATTAGCCCCATACCTCCTCAATTCTGCATCAGGTACCTTTTCCGTACCCTTCCTCCCTTCCGCTTCCTCAACAGTTCTCATCGGATATAGTCCCTCTGACATACTAGCATCTCGCCATCTCCTCATTCGATCATGATGAGTTTTACGATCATATTTCCTCCCAAAGATGTACCTATAATTACCTCCACTCCTCTGCTTTTCTCGCTCATGCACCTCATCTTCCCATTCTACCAATGCCTCGAACTGTGTCGGCCTTGGTCTAGGCTCTAGACACATCATCTTTTCCCGTAAGTTTCTCAACACGGCCAAATTAAATGAACCATGTTCCGGAAACGCTAAAACACCATCTTCTTTAGTGTACTTAGCCCAATTGTCTAACCAGATACAGGTATGATACCCATATTTCGCAACCATGAAGGATGCAGGGGTTCTTGTCGGAGGTAGCAATTCACCTTCTCTAGTTATTATGTCCTTATCCTTGTCGAACCACTTTTTAATTTTACCGAACAAGGATTTCTTCTTCTTTTCCTCCGTTTGGTAATACATCTTCGCGTTTACCACAACCCTCTAGTCCTTTCCGCAACTGTACGATCTTTTGTCCAATAACAGCGAGACTCACACAAACGCACCAATCCCGGAGCGTCTACGTCACCCTGTACTCCTTCCAATCCCTGCGCGGCTCACACCAGCGCACCAATCACAGCGCGAGCACTGTTCTAATCCACTGTCCAATCCCAGCGCGTTCTTTCTGACGTAAGCAGTCGCTGCAGTCGCTTCTACTCCTGTCTCCTGTCACTCGTCTACCCCTCCTTTACAAAGACTTCTTGGTAGACTCTGTTTCAGATTCTACAAAATCTATTAGTTACAACATATAAACATCTCCATTGTCTGCTCCGCTAACCACACAATAGTAAAGACCTTTCTCACAAGAATCCCGCTTCTCTCTAGAACAGCGCTTACCTCTGCTCTACCACGGAATTATTACTTTCATTGACACAGTAGCACATCCCTCTACTCTGCCCTTCTAACATGCATCCATTAACTGTTTCCTCCCGGAATGTTCCAAAGAGTCTCACAATCAACTAAATGCTCATACATTTACGCACTTTCACACTAGAAAATGTAGTACATTTACACAGAATCCTGCCTTTCCCGAGAACAGCGAACAATCTGTCCCATTACAGAATTATAACACACGTTAACCAAGCAGCGCCTACCTCTGCCCAGTCCTTCAAACAAGCTCAGTGAATATCTATTACTTCTCCAGCGGTAAGCTTTAATGGCAAACCTTACGGATCCCTGGGACTTAAGACCAGAGTTTCACAGATATCTTTCGCTACCATACACACTCCTCTTATACAGAAAATATGTCTCTAGTAGTAACACACAGCGATTTCACTGATTCCAAACCCAGACAATGCGACGCGCAACTGCTATTGTCACACGCTTTTCCCTGCATACATACAGGGCCAACAATCCCATCTTTCCCGAGAGCAGCACTCACTTCCCTCTGCCCTACTACGGAACCGTCACCGACTCCCTACATCCCAGAAGCCGTACACACTACATAGAACTCAATACGACGACTTCAACATTTAGTGTTAGTACATATATCAACATCAATCAATAAATCAATAAATCCAAAGCCTATGTACAAGCAATCTATCAGATCAAGACAATAATCAAAACCATCATACTGCTACCAGGAAACTGCTGCAGATCGGAGCTTATAAATTCTCCCTACTTCCACGGACAGAGTAATTCCACAGTCATACGCACATACACTCACCATACGCTAGGGCCCATCACACCAACATTCATTCTATTACTCTATCCACACTGAATATATGAGAGAACTCCTAAATCAATCTGCATCTAATCTGAGGTCAATGCAACCTAATTGATTTGTCTCGAGTCATGATTTAAACAATTAAACACATTTGAGATCTCAATAAATGACAAAGAAATAACCACCCGACACTGGAATTCAAACAAAGGTTATTTTATCTAAATTAATTCAAATGAAAAGTCATTCAATAGCAAAATCATTATTCTCATAGTTACCTATTCTAGATAAATGTCGTATTTAGGTCAGGACAGGTCTCTCAGTAAAAGTCTCCCAAGTCGCCGTCCTCTCAATCAGCATCGATCCTCTCGAGCATAGGTTCAAGAAGAAGTGGCCTTAGACCCTCTCTAGTCTAACAATATTTATAGTAAAACTTACACATTAAAAGTTACAAACAAGCTCCAAGCGTCCGTTGAGCAGAGTGAGCAGGAAAGGATGTTGGCTCGCAACATTTAGAAAAACCTCCGCTCTCGAATATCTCAAAAATAAAAACACGGAAGAAGGAAGCACAAACTAAATCTGCAACATTCATGGATGCTCTTCTCCGGAATTATAGTGAAGCCACCGCAAGTTTATCAAATGTTCATTGTGACAAATATTCTGTTCCAAGGATATCTGGCGATGAGCCCAGAGCTGCTGTGCTGTCCTTTCGGAAACTTTTAGCTCTGACAGAGGCCGAGGTCATGTTCAACCATATTCAGCGAGGCCTCTCTCCATATTTCATCTACTCAAATGCAGGCTGTAAATATCGGCCATTTTCCAATAGGCCAAAATGGACAATCTTAATTAAAAGAGACACAAAACAACGTTATTACATCGTATTGATTATACAGTGTTAATTCCCACTAATACCCTTATGTGTATGTATTTATCTAGCCATTTGCGACATAAAGAAGCGTTAAAGCATGTTATTTTAAAGCGCAAACACATAACAAATAGCACTTTAGCCACACGTATTTAATTAATTTGCTCACCAACTTAGTTCACGTATTAATTAAGCCATGCAATTGCATTCCCACGTGTAATTCTTTCATTAGTAAGGTTGATTAGTCAGACCACTCGACAAAAGTAATATCTAGTAATTATTCTCTAGTAATTTTAATTATGACATACAAAATATAAGCTGATGTTCGGGTTTAAACAGAAAACCCTGCTCCAGCATGTTATATCCTGGGTAAGTGGTCATTAGTGAGTTGATGCTTACTTACTTACTTACCTTAGGATTAGGGAGTAGTGGACAGCGCCAGGACACCTACTTGGTAATCGCGCGCTTTACAAGTCAAGATAACATAACATACTTAATCGGAAAGAAATCATGACCAAGTGGAATGTACCACATCATGGACTAGTTGTTTAGATTGTCCACAAGGGGACAATTTGCTTTGGTGAGACTACAAGTGGGCAAGGGTTGAACAGGAGTTATGTATTGTCAGTATGATTATAGAATGTTTTACTGATTGTGATCTGAAATTTCACAATGCAGCTCCCTGTGTGAAACTGGAGCTGAGGAGTAAACATGAGGACCTTAATGGGAAGTAGAAATTCTCTTCTTTTAGCCTGGGAGAAGGGATGTAATCAGTTGTTGCACCAGTTGTTGTATATCAATCTGCTGTGGTCTTCCAATTAGATATGGAGTAAAGTTTCATGTTTGTTATATTATAAGCATATTTACAAGCCAGGAGGAGTTCCCAGTTACAAAACCATATAAAGATTGAGGCTGAAGGTCAAGTTTCTTTATTAGGTCATGGAACTTCCAGTTGACTTGCAATATCCTTTTAGTGTATGCCAGAGGGTATTTAAGAATAATTATTAATAGTTAAAGAGTTATTATGTTTGAAGGGATGAAGAACAAATGTTGAATCTGTGGTACAAAATAAACACACTGTTAGAAATGGGGGGTCAGGTGCAAGCAGCGGTGTCGTTATTGCTGAAGCGCTGTCATCGGTAGACGATCTGCGGTCGACGGCTCCGGCGGGCCAACGCTGTGGTGTGGGATGGGGTGGTGCGTCGAGTAACTTACAAGCGGTGACCCCAGGTCCTGGTACAGGCAATGGCGTTGAAGTCAACGTGGAGGGGTGGTAGCAGGGATACCAGAGCAGAGATGTGTAGCAAGGTGGTGCGAGGTGCGGTGCCCTCAGGTCACAGTGCAAGAAGCGGCTCGGTGACTGCATTGGGCGGCATCATCGATGAGACCAGAGTTGCGGTGTAAAGTGGGGTGGTGCTCTCTGCAGTGACAACAAGTCACGGTGGCAAAAGTGGTATCGTTCGTGGCATCAGGTTGCTTTTTCTTCTATCCCAAGTGCTAGTAGCAGATGATCTTGAAGTCTTTGTTGTTCGTGAGACTTCTTGAACAGGGTGAAAGCTCTACCTCAAGCCCTTGCAGAAGCTCAGGAAAAAAAGTTGCAGAAAGTCCAGTTCAGTAATTGCACAGCCCAAGGAACTGCAGGCCAACACAGCAAAGCACACAGCAAAGTGGTAGTTCCTCCTGGCAGCTTTTCCAGCTAATTTTCTTGGCAGGTTCCTTTGTCTAAAAGAGTTCTAAAATTCTGGGGTCCAGACCCCAATATTTATACTACTTTTCCTTTTGAAGTTTTAGGCAGCAAGGGGCATATGTATCAAGTTCCGTTTTTGCAATTCTCAAATAGCGATTTTTAGGGAATCGCTATTTGAGAATTACAAAACGGGATGTAATAAGAAATTCGCAAATGTTTTGCGATTTCTCAGCATTCCTTAATTGCGATTAGCAAATTGCTAATCGCAATTAAGGAATACCTTCCCATTCATTCCTATGGGCCAGGAGGCCCATAGGAATGAATGAGAAGACATTCTCAATTAGCGATTCGCTATTAGAGAATCGCAAATTGAGAATAATTTCAAGGGTGCGCATTTGGCGCACATACATGCCCTAAGGGCATGTATGTGCGCCACATGGCACTTTGAAAGATACCAAAAAGTGCATCTTTCAAACAAATCGCAAATTACCACCAATTTGAAGTTGGTGGTAATTTGCGATTTCTTAAGGAGAAATCGCACGACTTGGGTGCTTGTTACATTGCATTTAAGGAATCGCAATTTGCAATTCCTTAAATGCAATCGCAAAATAGAGAATCGCAAATTTGCGATTCTCTAATTTGCGATGCCCTTTTGGGATGATACATCCCAATAGGCCTTTTCCCGTTCGCAAACGGGCCGATTCTGAGAATCGGCCCGTTTGCGAACGGGAAAAGGGCTTGATACATATGCCCCCAAGTCCCTCTTGCTCAGTAGATTCCAGTTCTGTCCTCTCTAGTCCAGCTTCACTACAGGAGGCGGAGACAGCATTGTGCAGAGCAGAGTCAGCCTATTCAGGTGCTAGTGAAAACTCCTACTACCACTTTAAATGAAATGCAAAAAGGTCTATTCAGCCTGGTGTCACAGGGTGGGCGTCCCAGGGAACAATCAGAGACAATGGTATGATGCCCCAACCAACAAAACTCTTGTTTTCCAGCAACCAGATGACTGGATGTGTCATTCCTCGCCCGTGGATGATAATTCAGCACAAGGGCTCTGTTCTTTTAACTGAAACAAGGATTCGGACGATCCCGCCCCCAATTCTGATGTGGCGTGGGACGGACTAATAAGAGGCGACGAGACCCGTAAGGGGGTGTTTTTCACCACCGCAGGACGGGACGTGAGGGAGAACCGAGGAAAGCTAGGCAAACCGGAGGAAGCAGAGCAAGAAGACGTCTGGAGAGTCGTAGGAGCAGCTGGAGGCACCAGAAGGTTCGAGAGAGCACCGGAGACGCCAGGAGAGCCCGGAGGCCACCAGGACCACGTATCGCCCCACCACGCTCCAGGAGGAGCGTGGCTCTCACAGGTACGAGGACGATTTGCAGGCTGGGTAGGGAGGCATGAGAGACCCGATGGTTAAGGGTACCAACCCCAACCAGATCCCTCCGTAGGTGTGTTCCCCTCCCTGCACCATCACCCCTTTTCCTAGACGTGCAGCACTCGTTTGGCAGGTGTCCCCTCACTACCCATTCCCTTCTATGTACGGAAGAACACGGACCACTCACATCTTTGTCCTCATTTTTTTTGGTATCCCGCACGAGTGCTACCTCCAGACCTACAGAAGACGGAGTCCTTAGAGAAGAGAAGACGGTTCCCCTGAAGGCATCGTCAAGATAACAGACCAACTGGGAATACAGAACAAACCTCTAACATCCTGACTGTGTACTTAACTCTGGCTTCCTCTGTGTTGAATACAATAAAACCTTGTCTGCATTATCCTGGTGTCCTGCCCCTTCCTTATAACCCGTTACAACTGGTGTCAGAAGTGGGATTTGAAGATAGCATCTGCACTACTGAGATGGATGCCTTAATTCAACATCTAATCAAGGGACAGGAGAAACTTAGCTGGGCTTTAGAAAGGCAAATGAAATCAGCCCAGGCAGACCGGGCCGTATTCAAAGATACCATCGCAGGTCAGATTGATAGCCTACAGAAGATGATCACCGAACGGCCCACAGCTCTGTTACCTGAACCCCGGAGTACACCCCATGCCCCCTCCGGGATATCCCTACAAAAATGTATCATCGCTGAGGATCCAGATGCGTTCCTATTAAACTTCGAACGCGCAGCCAGGGCTTGTGGTTGGCCCATGGAGAAATGGCCATTCTTCTTGGGACCTCTTTTGACAGGAGAAGCCCAGGCTGCATACCAGGTGGCAAACGCCACCGGATATACCCCTTATGAAGACATAAAAGCGATTATACTCGACCACCTGGGCCTAGACGCGGAGGCATACAGAGTGTGTTTTCGCAATGAAAAGGGCGTGCCAGGGGAAAACCCCAAAACTCTGTTTTTCAGGCTCAAAATGGCAGCTGACAAATGCTTGACCCCAGCAGTGAGCGCCAAGGAAGAAATCATGGATAAGATGTACTTGGAGCAGTACCTGGATGCACTTCCCTTTCATACTCAGAAATGGTTACGCCAACATACGCACCTGACCACCACCCAGGCTATTGAGATGGCTACTTCTTTTTCACGGGCCCAACCCCGACCTTTCCCGTGGGACACTGAGAAAACCACCCGCATGATTACAGGGAAAAATGAAAGAAAATACCGCCCTAAACCAGAAACCATAAAATCCCGACCAGTAAAACCTGAGCTACCAAGTGTTAAAGGACCTCAGTGCTTCGACTGTGGGGACTGGGGCCACATCGCCTGCCTCTGTCCCAGGAAAAAAACGATGGAGGAGCCCATGGAAGTGGGTTATATGCCGAAGGCCATTTTGTACACCGCAGAACTGGGGAGCGCATTCCATGTAAGTGCACGGGTGAATGGGAGAATAGTCAGAGCCCTGCTAGACTCCGAATGTAGTCAGTCCATCATACAGGGAGTCCCGATATCACCTAGCCAGTTACTGCCAGATGCTAACGTACACATTAGATGTGTGCATGGGGATGTCAAACCCTACCCTCTTGCAGTAGTGAGTCTCACCATGACTAACGGGTATTCTTGTCAGGTTAAAGTGGGGTTATTGGAGGGTCTGCTGGAGGAATTGATAATTGGTACTGACATCCCTGAGTTTTTAGAACTGTTTCATCAAGCTACACTCACTCACAATACAAAAACTGACCCAGATAGAAAGACAGATAGTTCGATTCCGGCTCTTACAACCCCAGAACCGTGGTTACGGGACCGGAGTTTCAAGTTCGCCCAGGCCAACGATGCTACCTTGTTTAATGCTTGGGAGCATGTCCATGCCACCCAAGATCATGACCCTCCAGTGTTCCCCAGATTCCTCATTTAAGAAGGGCTATTATACAGACAGGCTGGGCTCAACGAACCACAACAGCTACTAGTCCCCCTCTCTTTCCGAGAACAGGTACTCTTCTTTTCCAATTCCCACCTCACTGCAGGGCAAACAGGAGCTAAAAAACCACCCAAAACGTGACATGGCATTTTTTTGGGCCAGGGATTTATCGGGATGTAAAAACCTATTGCCTGTCCTGCGAGGTTTGCCAAAAAAGGAATACACACAGGCCCCCAGGAGCCCCCTTACAACCTCTTCCGATAGTTGGTACTCCATTTGAGCACATAGGGATGGACCCGATTGGACCTCTCCCCCGCACAAAAAAGGGAAACCTCTATGCCCTAGTAATAGTGGTCTACGCTACCCGGTACCCAGAGGCCTTTCATGAGGACTGCCACAAATCGTAACATATTTGAGAAGCTGCTGGAAGTGTTCTCCCGAGTTGGCTTTCCCAAAGAAATTCTGACAGATCAGGGTACCCCGTTCATGTCACGTTTGATGAAGGAAGTATGCAAAATCCTCGACTTGCGACACATTAAGACCTCAGTCCACCACCATCAAATGGACGGACTGGTTGAACGATATAACGGTACCCTAAAGACAACGTTGAAGAAAATGCTAACCATCAACAGGAAAGAATGGGACCAGATACTGCCCCTCACCCTCTATGTGATCCGGGGGCAAGTACAGAGCAGTCTAGGGTGCTCCGCGTTTGAGATGCTTTATGGACGACAGCCGCAAAGTCTTCTCGAAATAACCAAAGAGGCCTGGGAAAAAAAGAGGCCACAGAGACCAGAGACATGCTCGAATACACCCAAGCCCTCAAAGCAAAAATAGGGAAGCTTAGAGATTTGGCCTACTCCAACCTGGAGAAGAAGCAAAAAAAACAGAAGAAGATCTATGATAAGAAATGGCAGAGGCTGAATCCAAATGACTGGGTGTTGGTGTTATTACCCTCCTCATCAAAGAAATTCCAAGCTGAGTGGATAGGACCATATAAAATAGTCGACATTATCAGAAAAGCCACATATAAGGTAAAAATAACACCCAGTCATACTCAGCTCTACCACATAAATCTTCTCAAAATGTGGCTGGGCCCACTACCCAAAACTGCTCATCTGACGTTACCCACCCTTTCGTCAGAGGCCAACACGGTAGAACACTTAGTGATCAACGAAGAGCTCGGAATTGACGAAAAAACGTCTTTGGAACAGACTTTGGAACCATTTGCCTCCATCTTTTCAGACAATCCCGGGAGGACCTTCCTGGTAGAACATAGAATCGATACTCCGACCGGGAAGATCATTAAACAACAACCATATAAAATCCCTGCTGCCAGAAGAGCTGCCATACAAAAAGAGGTACAAGACATGCTGAGGTTAGGGGTAAACCGACCCTCAAGAAGCAACTGGTCATCCCTTATTGGGATGGTGCCTAAGCCCGATGGAAGTATACGATTCTGCATGGACTTTAGGGCTCTCAACGAGATCTCATCTTTTGATGCCTTTCCTATCCCGCGCATCGACAAGTTCATAGAAAAGCTTGGCGATGCCAGGTACATCACCACCTTGGACTTAACCAAAGACTATTGGCAAGTGCCATTAAGAGAGGAGGATAGGAAAAAGATGGCCTTTGCGACTCCCGATGGGCTATATGAGTTCCCGGTGCTTCCTTTTGGTTTGCACTGGGCTCCTGCGACCTTCCTGCGGCTGATGAACACTGTCCTCCAGGAGTACCAATCCTTTTCATCAGCATATCTCGACGACATTGTTGTTTTCAGTCCCGACGAGAAGACGCACCTGAAGCACCTCCAGACTATTTTGTTTGCATCCAAAAGAGAAGAACTACATGTTAATGCCAAGAAGTCCCGAGTAGGGTACCAAAAGGTAAAATACTTAGGATACGTTCTGGGTCATGGGGTGATCGCACCACAGGTCGAGAAAGTCAGAGCCATTACTGAATCCCCCTTCCCCACCACCAAATGGGAAATGAGAGCCTTCCTTGCGTTGATAGGATACTATAGGCGTTTTATTCCCCAGTTTTCAGAGATCGCCACCCCACTGACTGATACCATGAGAAAAGATCTGAGTTCTAGAGTCCTTCTTCACCCCACTGAACCGATGTTAGAGGCATTCCATTCAATAAAAAAAGGCCATCACGACTAGCCCTGTCTTAGCCTCACCTGATCTTTCCAAACCCTTTCTTCTCCACACAGACGCCTCTAATAACGGGACATGGGCTGTTCTCTCTCAACTATCTCCAGAGGGTATAGACCATCCCATCCTCTACACCAGTAGAAAACTGTTCCCTATGGAGATGAAATATTCCACCTTTGAGAGAAAGTGTCTGGCAGTTAAATGGGCAATAGATAAATGACGCTAATACTTAGAGGGTCATCCCTTCACCCTGTACACAGACCATGCTCCCGTAAAATGGATGAGTCGTAACATGGCAAACAACCCAAGGGTGTTCCGTTGGTTCCTCTCTCTACAACCCTTTACCTTCGAGGGGAAGCACAGGAAAGGGGTGGATAACAGAAGCGTGGATTACCTATCTAGAGTGTTCCCTCTCCCCGATCGGGAGAATCCAGGGGAGAAGGTGTGTCACAGGGCGGGAGTCCCAGGGGACAATCAGAGACATTGTTACAATGCCCCAAATGACAAAACTCTTGTTTTTCAGCAACCAGATGACTTGATGTGTCACTCC
The DNA here is from genome assembly GCF_964204655.1 of Triturus cristatus. Taxonomy (NCBI): domain Eukaryota; kingdom Metazoa; phylum Chordata; class Amphibia; order Caudata; family Salamandridae; genus Triturus; species Triturus cristatus. Next base: position 751,107,898 of record NC_140589.1, read on the forward strand.
TCTCCCACGGACAATAATTCAGCACAAGGGCTCTGTTCCTTTAACTGGAACAAGGATTCGGACAACCCGGTCCCCAATTCTGATGCGGCGTGGGACGGACTAATAAGAGGCGACGAGACCCTTAAGGGGGTGTGTTTCACCACCGCAGGACGGGACGCGAGGGAGAACAGAGGAAATCGAGGCAAACTGGAGAACGCGGAGCAAGAAGACATCTGTAAAGTCGAAGGAGCAGCTGGAGATGCCGGAAGGTTTGAGAGTGCACCAGAGACGCCAGGAGAGCCAGGAGGCCACCAGGAGCACGTATCGTCCCGCCACGCTCCAGGAGGAGCGTGGCTCTCACAGGTATGAGGACGGTTTGTGGGCTGGGTAGGGAGGCGGGAGAGACCCGACGGTTAAGAGTACTGACACCGACCAGACCCCTCCGTAGGTGTGTTCCCCTCCCTGCCCCATCACCCCTTTTCCGAGATGGTGGCACTCGTTTGGCAGGTGTCCCCTCACTACCCATTCCCTCCTTTGCACAGAAGAACATGGAACACTCACATCTTTGTCCTCAATATTTTTGGTTATCCCACACGAGTGCTACCTCCAGACCTACAGAAGACGGAGTCTTTAGAGAAGAGAAGACGGTTTCCCTGAAGGCATCGTCAAGATAACAGTGACTGGGAATACAGAACAAACCTCTAACATCCTGACTGTGTACTTAACTCTGGCTTCCAGGAGGAGACGTGTGTTACATACAATAAAACCTTGTCTGCATTATCCTGGTGTCCTGCCCCTTCCTTCGAATCCGCTACACCTGGCTATGAGTCATGCAGGAAAGGCAGGACTCACCTCAAACCGCCTTGTGACTGTCTAGAGTGTATGCACATCAACAGCTCTTTGTCACTCCAACCAGAAGGTGAATAAACAAACAGGCAGTGGTACACAGGATGGTTAAACAGGAACATGCCCACTTTCTAAAGGAGGCATTTTCAAACACACAATTTGAAAAACGCCTTTACTAAAAGATGTGTTATCAAATTCTGAGCTCAGGGAGCCTAAACTCCATTTCTATATCTTTTCCCATATCATCATAAAACTTTATTTCGGTTGTTGCGAACATAAAAGTGCAAATACATACAATGCATGAATCCGGAATAAGTGTGTGACAAAAGTTAATTAAATACAACCCATCAATTTCCATTGATTTATACCGGCCAACTGTATAACAATTGAAACAACAGTCAAGAGAATAAAAAATGTGGGAACTAAGGCTTACGCCCCAATAAAATTGCGCAGCATAACCCACCATGGAATCACAATGCTAAAAATCGATCTGTAAGCAAGGATAAGTCTTTTCTAAAAACATGACCTAGAAGAATTAGTAAAAAATAAGGGAATGAGCGCTGTCACATCTTTGATGCGGACCTTCAAATTGATCCACATTTTACCTAGAGACTTAGCAACTGCGCAAGTTATTTAGGGCCTAGAGCCAGATATTCAGATATTAAAATGTGCAATGCTTCATGGTGGCATCGAGTTCCAAACAACCTGAAAATGGGGGCTAGCCTTTTAATTCTCTGGGAGTGTACATGGGGCAGACAAAGACAATATAGCTAATTGTTTCAACAATGAGACGGCATCCTGAGCAGTACTGCGTTGCAGAGGAGGGCCGTCACCAAGCAGCTGTAAAGGAGTTCCCAGGAAGAGAGCCAAATCTAAATTGGATATAGAGCTTCCTATCCTGTAGGATTGTGGTGAATGCCAAATATTGTTAACAAGTGCTAAGCAATTTGAATTCCATAAATTCTAATGTAAGACGGCCCCCAGTCGGATGAGAGACAGTAGTCTGCGCCATCTAGTTCTAATATTGGGTTTTAACCAGTTCTTTACTGGGCAGTCATCTAGGATATTTAGCGTCCCACAAGCTCCCCAGTAAGATCGCTGTAAGCAGTGACCTGACCTTGGTAGACCACCCAATTTTCTTGAAGCGGCCAAGTATGCAAACCTCATCAAAAGCAGCAGCATATTGGAAGAGCTCTGGGGTTCATTTCAAGTGCAGCCAGATGAGCAGGGGACTAAGTCTCGCTTTAGCCACAATTGAGGGTCTGCCCACGTCTAGCCCTAATGGATGAAGGGGAGTGCTCTGGGGTAGTGAGCATAGGGATTTCAAGAATTTGTACTTGGTGACAAGAAGACCTTCCAATTTTTTAAATCCCCATAATTCGGCCCCATACAGTGCAGAGCCCGCTACCACGTGGTTGTAAATCTGGAGTGGGGCTGCTACTGGTTTGGCCTGAGAGGTCCCATGCTCTTTAATCAGTTACCCTTGTAAAATGTTACAAGGCAGTTCCAATGACAAACTATGGGAAAGACAGCCTTTCAATAGTGAAAAATGAAATGCACAGTATTTCACTATCAGGACATGCAAAACACATTACTAGATCTCCTACCTTTCACATACACTGAAACCTGCCCTTGGGGCTATCTTGGACCAACCTTAGGGGTATCTTACATGTAAGAGGAGTGAAGATTAGGACCTGGCAAGTGGGCGCAATTGCCCAGGCCGACATGGCAGTAAAACTGCATGCAGACACTGCACTAGCAGTTCTGAGACACCTTTGCAAGACTACTTGTGCAGGTGGCTTAACCAGTGCTGCAGGGCCACTAGTAGAATTTGATTTACAGGTCCACAGTGCATTGCACTAGGGACTTACTAGTAAATCAAATACGCCAATCATGGAAAACCAATCCATAACACAATTTACATGGAGAGCATATGCACTTTAGCAATGATTAGCAGTGGTAAAGTGCCCAGAGTCCTAAAACCAACTAGAAATGGGTCAAAAACATTAAGCCAAAAAGCAAAACGTTTGGGAGGGAAACTTGCCAGGTCTAAAACACACTAAAAAGCAGTTCATATTTTGTTGCAAAAATATATTAGACTAGTTTAATATAAATCAGTTGCTGTTGCTAAGAATATGTACAAACATGTAGAGATGATTGTGTTGCCATAATGATCTATGTGGGAATAAATTAACATGTTGTCATAAATATCTTGTTTCTATTGATCATGCTTCATTTTAGAAAAATGATGCCATTTCCTTTTTTATTGCTCAAAATGCAGCTCTGGACTGTCTTTCACCTTGGCTGCAGGCATTATGATATCAGATCTCAACTGTAATACGTTATTATAGTTGAGCATCTACTTCATTTCTTTAAAGGTGTCAAACTCAAATTTAATATGGACATAAAAGGGGGATTGCAGGCTTCCATGTATCATAATAGTATCATAATGGTATAGCTAAAAATATATAACACTGCTCACAGATTCAATAGGATCAGTGCTCTAATACATTGCTTGTAAGATATCTAAACATAGATCGACAGTCTTTACTTGAGTAGGTCTTTCGGGAAGCATGATTTTTAGGATCAACTTGTTAATAACCAGGTCAATGCATCCTGACACTAAAAATCATTCTTTCCTAATGGATATATTTCCTCAGAAAAAGCAGAGATTTTTCTCCTCTCATAATGTTTCATGGTAGTCACCACACTAGCTTCTTCTGCCATCAGATATTTTTAATTTGGATATTTCTGGCCACCCCGTTATTTATGGTGAATGGATCTGATTACCAATCTCCTTTTGATAATAGGGAATCAGAATAGTGTATGCCAATCCAAGACTGAATATTTCATACTAGCAACAGCATTAGTTGAACACCCATATGTAATATCACAGACTCGGTTTACAATTGTACTGCTCTTTACAGCAGTGATTATGAATTCTATTATACTGGACCCACTATTAGCGGATATTGGGCTCTGAGTTTCTAACAGAATATCAAGCTAAATAGACTGAATTTGAATCACACAAATACCGATAAAAAGTATGACCTAAGAAGGATAAATTAGAGCTTCCTATATTCTAGGCAAAAGACATCTGCAATTTTTTTCCCATGAGGGTTCCCAACTAAGTGGTCAATTATGATCCCATTCGGAAGGGCTCCAAATCAGATTCGGGTTAGCCAAATCCAATTCATAACCCTTGATTCTGACCGAATTGTACACAGTTCCCAACAACCGATTACGATGACTGTAAGCAGGTAGGGCTGTCCGAATTGATCTTTCGGAGCCGAATTGTACAGCTCTTTGGACTCGGTTTCCGAGCGAGTGATTACGATGACCGATTCGGACAGCCATTCTGATTCGGTTTCTCGGGAACAAATTGGCTGCCGGAATCTGTCAGGCCCCTCTTCACCCAGTGCCCTCCGAATCAGGTCCATGTGGTTACAAGGTTTTTCCCAGCCACCCCTTTCTTCAATGGGAGCCTGTGTTCTCATTCGGAACACAGGCTCCCATTGAAGTCAAGGGGAGTCCAACCGAATCGTATCCGGAAGCATCCGGATACATCCAAATCGCTTGGTTGGATTCTCCTGATTCGAGTTGTCTGGAAAGCATTCCAGGACTGATTCAGTCTTGGGCCCTTAGTGTTGCAATGTATAAAGAAAACAATCAATTGAAAATTGATCAGTGCTTCTTTAGGTCATTGAATTAACACTTAGAATCAAACATTGCATTGCATTTTACCTTTAAAAATTATAACATAACTTCTGATGGATACTTCTACCTGTATATTCCTCACATGTGGAGTAATCCCAGGAATCAGACTGGATCGGGTTGATAGAGTACCCATCAGGTAAGAACTTTTTTCTTCTACACAAATAAAGAAAAGCTTTATATGTAACTCTCCCTTTTTTCCAGGACTATGCAAAAAGTTCTCATCCACTGTTTTTGTCACCATGATGGAATAAGAATGCAACCATTACATATTAGTTTTGGAATTACAGGAGTCACCTGCCCCTGCCTGAATTTGTCTATTTGTGAGTTATTGTCGATAATATCTCAGTAGTAAAAAATAGATGTGGTTGCAGCCTGCTGCATGGGGTTTATATGACTTTATCTGCATCTTTGATCCTTATTCCTATAGCTAATTTAGCACTCCATTTGCATACGTTCAAAATTACAGTACCACTTCACGTCAGTGCTTATTTTGGAAAACAATGAGTGACAGGTCCCAAAAGTGCTGCTCAGAAGTCCTTGGCTGACGCCATTAAATGTCAGTGTGCTAAAGACCAAGATTACGTAGCTCTGAATCCACTTCCGGCCTCTTTTTTAAATGTATTTTTCTTTAGTTCCAAATATTTTATTGGCATTTAAAAGCAATATACCGGTATTCAAATGTTACATCGCTCTTGCAAGGCAGAAAAAGACCTATCCCAAAATACATAAGTAGTAAAAGTAGAACAGAGTAGTCATTGTGAGAGATAGCAAGGAGACTTAGGTTTTACAATATAGATCCACTACAGTCAGGATTATATTTACAGCATCAGTGAATATTCGCTCTTTGAGAAGTAAGTTTCCCTAAGATAACAGTATATCTTATGTAGTAGGTATCTCTACTGTACGAGAAATATGCAAGGTACAACTTAATGTCATTGGGGGAGGGATTGGGCAAAACGAAGGCGAGAAAGGGGAAAGGGTAGTGAGAAAGTCCAGTCCACAGGTGGGGGTTTGTCTAAGGCGCCTAATGTGATAGAGAGAAGTGCAAGTACTTGTTTGTGTCCAGACTGCTGAGCTTGTCTAGAGAGTGACCGACAGCAGTGGAAAACTGGAGGTGCTTTAGTTGGTTGAATTATGACATGTGTGCCTCTCTCAGGAAAGAAACCCAAGCCCACCATGTATGAAATGAGAGATGATTGAAGGATTTCCACTCAGCCAAGATGACCTTTACAGCACTCGTCAGGAGGAGATCAAGTAGAGCCATGTCTATATGACAAAGGTTAAGCCTAGTTTTCAAAGTCTATGGTCCGAGACTCACTGTGGGAAAATCCAATAGAAACATGTTGTTAAAAATAGCTGATAAATGAGTCTGAATTTGGTCCCAATATTGAGTAAGGAGAGGGCACTGGGAAAATCTGTGTTGGTGAAAACCAATCTCTACATTGCAATTCCAACAAGTATTGCTTTCTTGTAAATTCAGTTTATGTAATCTAGCTGGGTTCCAATGTAATACTTTCATAGAGAAGAATTTTGATTGAAGGAGAGAAGGGGATATTTTATTGCACAGGGAAAATTTGCTAATGTTCTGTCAGTCTTCTTCCGAAATGTGTTCAAAGATTTCTATGTGAAAATATTGAACCCATTAAATATTGAGTGGCGACTGCTGAGATCGAAGAGGATTGGAAAGGATTTTGTATATTTTGGAAGCAATGTGTCTTACAAGAAGCCAAGATGTCAGATGCATGGGAAGGGTCGGGTATTTTGGCTGTCTGTGTTGAGACAATTTTACTTTGATTTTTGGAAAGCTATAAAAATTTAAGTTGGAGAGGTCGTGGATTTGTGCTAAACATGAGAAAGGCAGAGGATTGTTATTGTCATCAAATACATTTCTAATCTGTGTGATGCCTTTGAAAGCCCAAGTTTATAGAACAGAAATGGCAAATATCAGCCCTTATTTTAGGATTGTACCAAAATGAGGCTAACATAGAATTGTGAAATGGGACCTGCATGTGCTTTTCCAGGAGGTTTAAAGCATTCATAGTATCTGAGATTAGCGACTGAGAGTGCATACATTTCAATTTAGACATTGTGGTGATGGCAGAAAGATTAAAAGGAGTGCAAAGAGTTCAAAGGGTGCTTTCTATCTTCACCTATCTTGGAGAGTTGAGAGAGTTAGGGGCGAACCATAAGGCACCTTGTACTCCGAAAATGGCTGATTGGAATATGCTCCAGTCAGGGAGATTGCACTCTCCCAAACTGAAGTTCTTCCTGAGAACTTTGGATGATACCCTCGCTCTTTTATCTCTCCCTAAAAATGTAGAGGTTAATCTATCAATATCCTGGAAATATGCATTGGACAACTTCAATGGGAGCGTAGAGGACACAAAATTCACAATTTACGTTATCATAATTTTGAGTGTTTGAAGCATACCCCACCATGAAATTAATTTAGGTGACCAGAAAGAAAGTAGGTCGATCGATAACGATATAGCAGCATGATCCGAGACACGGATAGGATGAATTCTAGGGTCAGACATTACTTTGAGGAGTGAGGCATCTTCAAGGATGTAATCAATGTGAGTAAAACTTGAATGGGGGATTATGCAATCTCCAAGCATCCAGGAGATGATGGGCAGAGGATAAATTAATCAACTGTTTGTGAGCCTTGGAAGACCTAAATTTGAAAGCCGAATGTCGATCTAAAATTGGATCTAATGGTGAGTTAAAGTCTCCACCCCAATTAATCTGGAATCATAAGGGATATCATTAAGTTTTTTATTTATTAAGGGAGAGCTAGCATTATTTAGACTGCAGAGAGGCCATCGGCCATTAGAATCATGTTCTGATGCAATGAATGTTAAGCCAGATTTCCGGGATAGAAGGGTGAGAACACCATTGTTTTGCCCTGAGCCTCTGAGCAAGTAACATCAGCCACCCAGCCTTTTCTCATCAGTAGGGCCTCTTTAATACCTAAGTTTACCTAAGAGTACTATATCACCCGCCAATCTCTTCAATAGTCAAGAATTTTGGTTCTATTTACTGGGTGATTTAGTCCATTAGTCTTGAGGGAGATTACATTTAGAGAATAGATTGGAGTGGATGTCGGCTGGCGGATAGGCAATCTGGATTATGAGAACAAGGCGTGAAGGCCATGCCTGAGTACATTTTGTTCATGATACAGAGCTCTTTCGTTGGATTAATCCGACTTGGACTGGGGACAGATGGGAAGCGGAAGTGGGAAGAGAACTGGGTGAAAAACAAAGAGCATTGAGAGGTCCTGCAGACTTCAGAGAGGCCGTAATATTCGCCAAGGCCTCCATCCATCAGGGAAGGTCTGTAACGGACAGTATGCATGAGGGATGTCATGGAGGAGCACTGAAGTGGCAGCAGTAAATCTGGCTAAGAGTGCCGGCCAGACACAGTCATTGTGAGCAGTGAGAAAAACAATTAGTGAACATGGATACAGCACTAGGATATAGTGCTAGAGATCAATATACAGTACTCACCAGGCTCACAACTAACATATACCTACAATCCTTGTCCATGTGGGCAAGAAACAAATAGTGACATTTAAAAGCAAAATATGCAGTATGTGACATTAAGCAAGAATGCTGCAACACTCACAGAATATAAATGGCATTAGCATTCAAACATTACAACTAAAGGTAAAAAAGTGATCAAAATAGTGAAAGGCATGTTTTCATAACCTTATATCCCCCAGCAACAAAGTACAGGTACAGTGTATAACATTAGAATGCAGGAGTAATAGATGATGACCATATCAGCTACAGAGCTAACACGCAATGATAGGTAAGGCGCATGTTCTAAGGAGAGCAAACAAAACATTCCTAGGCCATATATGACTCTGATTTATTATCCAAGAAAGTTGGTAGTCCGAAGTTTCCGAGAAAAAGCGCATCAGACCTTTAAATGTGATGTTGATGGGCCAGAGAATGAAAAAGGGATTTGCAGATCTGTGAGCCTTTGTCTAAGAGCAAGGAAGCCTTTAGGATGTATGACTGTGGTGTTATATTCTTGTCTTCTCCTTCTCCCTGCTGCTCAGCCTGTGTGTGTGATGTCATCGGAATGTTCGTGAATGCATGGTTTGAAGTGTGGTCAGTTTGAGTGAGATGGGCTGAGCAGCAGGATGCTGCTCCCGGTGGGGCCTTCTTTACCATCTAACTTATGACTAATAAACCTACTTAATTATACCTACGGCTACTGGATTACTTACCTGCCAGAGTACCTTCTTCAATGTAACATGTGTCTTTCTCTTTGTCTTGAGAGATCGAGATTTTATGAGCTTGCCATTTATTTTCTCAGGCCTCTTTAATGCACTGCCAAACACTACCTGTCCCGTTACCTAACTCCTGCAGGTATCTGCTTTCCCACTTAATGGCCACTTCTCTTCTTCCTGTTTTTTCCCATGTGTGTATTTCGCTCTTTTGCACTCAGGAAATATTTGATGAGGACAAATGTGTTGTTCCCCAAAATAGAGTGTCAGTGGCCCACAGCGGCAACCACCAGCACAAATAAATCACTGCTCTGCGTGCTCATGAATGCCTTTGTGATTTGGCCATGAAATGTCCAACTCCCTAATAGCAAATGTGCACCGATGGTCCAGTCTTGCCTACTTGAACACATTTTATAGGAGTATTGCTTTAATATCCTCATTTTATGTCTTTTTTGGACGTTTTAGGGCCAATTCACAAAGGCATTTAACAGCCCTTGAAGTAGTTCAACAGGAGTACTTTTACCATAATCATGAATTCCTTTATGAATTAGCCTCTATATGTCATGTACGAAAAGCCATGTCAAAATATATTGTCCTGACATTATTTTAATCTAACTTTCACTGTTTGTGCTCAGCAGACTGGTGTGAAACAGCAAGGAGGCTTATGCATATGTATGAAGTCTTCTCGGAAAAACGCAGGAAAAAATGTACCTTTGATAAATTACCACTAACTGGAATGATAAACACAATCCATGTATCAAAGACTGCTGTTTGTCCATGTCTGTCTTATTCCAAAGCTGGATGCAAACTGAGGCCCATCGGAGAACCAGAACACGACTTCTCTGACACAACTCACGCATTTAGACTGAGAAAACATACTCTTCTGCTTCAAAGCACTGTGGGGCATATCATCAAGGGCCTTATCTCCGCTTTTTGGGCTTTAAAAGCCAAAAAAGCAGAGATAAAATGTTCGCCCTATTTACAAGGAGGTGCTAACATGCATTAGCGCATGTTAGCAGCCGTTTTCCCGAAAGCCTCGCTTCACATCACTAATGAGATGCAAAGTAGGCGTTTCCTCCCAAAGCAACATGGGAATCATCGCCAACTACACTTCTCCCTATTATCAATCTGGCCCAGGATACCAATACCAACATGAAAATCCACGCTAACCGCGGATATCGCCTTAAGCTAACGTCTACAAAAATCAAGACTTAGCTATACATATAAATGGAGGTGGATTCTATGGCTGAATCCACATCTCCCTATCATCAAGGTTTTCCCTATCGCTGCAGGAAAATCGCTGGATTTTCAGCGATATTCCTACATTTTGCCGCTATTGCTGGAATATTTATTGCCTTGGAGAAACACGTTGTTAATAACGCGCTATCCGGGCGATAAATTCCAGCGATAGACGGAGATAAGTGTAATAGCGCTAAGCGCGCTTTGCGATGTTTATCGCCGTTTGTAGTTAATATGACCCTGTGTTTCCAACACAGTGACACAGTAACAAAGGAGGTACTTACACCCTTACGAAACAAGCATACCCTTCGAATACTAATTACTATGCTCAGACTATTTCTGTTGAGGAATGAAAATTTCTTCAAGTAGATGCTAGTTTTTGCCCAGTTGGGTTATCTCAATAGAAAGTCTTTTTGTCAAAACGTTTGGTCTTTATGCTAGCCCAACCAGTAAAGGCTCCTTAACTCAAAGCGATGCAAAGCAGCACAAAGTAATATTTGTTCTGAGAGAAAGGCTCCTTTCTCGTGCAAAACACCATTTGCACTGCATAGTAAATACCATGCACTGATAAGCGTCACTTTCCGCCTGCACAAAGCCTAAGTACATTTGGGCCCAGATCTGAGTGCTCACAATGGACCTGCAGAGTAACACAGGGATTCTCAGCTAGGGCCTTTGACATATACATAAAGATGATTAGAATCCACTTGGTCAACTAGAGTATAGAGATCCACCGGAATACTTAGGATATGCAAGTATATCTGGAAGTCTCCACGAGCAAAGTCGATATTCTTCTCAAGCCCTGCCTTGCCGTTATCTGATTTTACAAAACAAGAGCTACACATAAACCCAGGGGACCTGGGAATACATTTTCAATTGAACAATGGCACCCATAGGTCTAATTTGTGAGGCATAAATAAACATATAACAGGTTAGATAGCCTACAGCACTTCATGCAATCTCTAACCACCTTAGTTAAAATCAGTTCTTTATCCAATTTGTTTCAAAAACATATGAAAAAAACTCCCATTGTTATATCAAAGCTAGGGCACAGCGTCCTCAGTGAATCAAAGAACCATAACAGCAATACATTTAACAAAAGAAAGTGTGTTTCTTCTTAACAAACACCTGTCATCTTAAAGTAGGCTCCATACTGGAGGCTACTCCATTCTGTTACATCCTGTATGGGGTCATGGGATGAGTTTTTCATCTTTACCATGCTTGTTACTTTGTGAAGGTCCATCAGAGTTGTATTGGTTTTTATAATGATACCCTTTATAGGTACCATCCTCTACCCCTGAGTAAGTTACCCTTATTCCTTCACGGTGAACATATTCTTTCACCAGCGAGACTGAGGCATTCCTTTTCATTACCTCTAGTGCAAGGTATTTATTTATTTTTATTTATTTGATGAGTTTTATATAGTGCTGGCTAGACCCGGAGGTTTCAGAGCACTTTACGGGGAACAGCGAGTTGCAAGTTACAAACAACATTTTTACATTTGTTACACAAAGTTACATAAAAGACAAGAGTAACTATAGATTACAAGAGCATGGAGTAACAGAGGACAGAGTATCATGAGGGGCGAAGAGAGTACGGGGGAAAAGTTAAAAGGGGTAAGGAAAGCAGATCAGGACAGGGAAATGAAATGCGACCGGTGTTTGGCCCCGTAATCTCAGAAACCCAGGATTCGGAGCCAGAAAAAGGAGAGAGGAGTGGAGGGGACCTAAGGGGGGGGGGGGTAAGAATTAAAGGACAGTAAGACTAAGAACGAGGAGCCGTGCAGCGGGAGAGGAAAATGTTTGTGGATCGCCAAGATGGAGTCCAGTGGAAAAGAGGAACGGACAAGGGTCGACAAGATGGAGGATCCAAGTTGAGGAGGCCAACAAAAACATCCCAAAATGGCAGGACACACGCAAGTCAAGGCCCAAAATAAACTCCTGAGAGTGGATTTTACAGAGTGGAGCCGAAGGGGGGATGTCTCCAAAACCGCCGAAGGAGGGCGGAGTGCTGGAGGAAGTTGAACCTCAATGGTCCATCCGAATGAACAGGCTCTGGGTCACGGGGGCAGTAGTGCCGTAGATCCGTACGCCAAGAGCTGGGAAAATCTGCCTTGGTGTTGGGGCAGCGGTCCCCGTGAAAGGGAGGCAGCAACGCAGTCAAGGAGGGAGCGACTCCCAGAAGCAAAGAACAGCCTGGGGGCGACGCACCGCAGTGCCGGGATACTCGCCGTCTCTGCACCACCGTACCTGGAAACAAGACTCACAAGTCCTGGGCGTCCCACGGGAGTTAAAGCTGGAGGGCAGGCAGAATGGAAAGCAGCTTCAGTCGATCCTGGATGGCATCAGGAGGGGTGACCTCGTCCCAGTTCTACCGCAGCCAGACGGAAAAGCGCCACCAGGCATCAACACCGCCGAAGGATAGATCCGTTGAACAGTCGACCAGCACCGATTCATCAGGAGGCAGGGAGAGGAAAGGTAACAGAAGCAGAGAGGCGTGGAGAAATATGCCAGAAGCCCGGCTGGGTAGGTGACGGCCATGGCAGTACGCTGGGGCCAATCTCCCCTATAGCTGTCGATGCAGCTCCACCGGGCAACGGCCATGTTGCTCTGGCTCTGCCAATTAGAGAAGTGCTCTTTGTATTAGTTATATTAGTATTAGTTATATTAGTATTAGTTACTTCCTTCCAGTACTCCTTGACAGACTACCCCTTCATATTCTTAATTTATTCAATTTGTCATTTTGTTTCAGATGCTCCACACATTGTTTTTGTCCTGATGAGACTAGGCTAACCATCTTGGTCGAAACGCCATCAACGCAATTAACAAACAAACACTGTATATCATTTGGCCCGAATAAGACCAAAAGCCTATTCTATGATTACAGTTGTTTGTTAAGAACAAACTCAATTTCACTTGGTCAGTGTATTGTTGTAGTGGTTCTTTAATTTACTGAGGACACTGCACACTACCTTTTATGTAACAATAAGGGTTTTTCCATATGTTTTTTAAACAAATTGGATAAAAGACATTTAATCTTAAGGTGGTCAGAGATTGCATTAGGTGCTGTAGGTTATCTAACCCGTTATATGTTTATGTCTCAAAATGAAAACTATAGGTGCCATTGTTCAAATGCTCTTATGAAAAACTGGGTGTCAACCACGTACCACAACTAAACCCTAAATAACAGAGCCTGTCTTCATTATCAATGGCACCAAAGATTACCAGATCTAGAACTGACTTGTTGACAAGATCCTACATTGAATGTATTGTTCAAAATCAACGTCACTAAGGGGCCGATTCACAGAACTAATCTGAGATAATATCCTAAACTTACTACTTTTGGTATTCACAGAAGGCATTTAGTAGTAGTAAAGTTAAGAGTCCTAACTTTATTGCTACCAAACTTAGACAAAATCCTAACTTTACGACTTTTGGTATTCACAAACAGCATTTAGTAGTAGTAAAGTTAGGAGTCCTTACTTTTCCTACTACTAAATACTTCTGTGAATACCAAAAGTAGTAAGTTTAGAATTTTATCTCAGTTTAGTAGTAGTAAAGTTAGGAGTCTTAACTTGACTACTATATGCCTTCTGTGAATACCAAAAGTAGTAAGTTTAGGATTATATCTCAGATTAGTTCTGTGAATCGGTCCCTAAGGATCTATCTGTATTCACATTGCACTGCTTGCAAGTGTTCCTATAGCCTACCTTGCTTTGGTGAAGAGCATCCTACACACTGCTCGTTCACTCATTAAAGGACTAAAGATGTATGGCTAAAAATCTCATCCACCCTGAAGAATCTACACTGGTTGCAATTTATAAGCCTGCATTACATTAGAACACTGGAATCTTGAGCACTCCATTTAAAACAATGGAGTGCTCTGGGCTTCAATGGCCGGTAGAAACCTGGAGCATCAACATTCCAATATTTAGCAAAAGCCTCACGTAGCCCGTGGGGACTTCAACCTCCTCGGGCTCAGTGAGGCCTTTGTTTTACAAATTAGAACATTCTGCTCTCTAGGGGTGGAATGTTCTAATAGCCTTAGAGCCCACCGTAGCGGGCTCTACTGGCCAATAAAAGCCCACTCCCTTGTTAAAGGCTCTTGTTTCGGGCCTTTACCGCTGGAGCGGGCCTTTAATGGCTGGTAGAGCCCGCTACGCAGGCTCTTAGGCTATATTGAAGATATGCTGCTTCAACTACAAAGCACTATACACTAGTGCTGGGCATTTTGTTTTATAATTCCCAATATGTGGAAGCGTATTCCAAAAAAATTCTGTTAAATTCACTTCTGCCTACAGGAATGAAATAAGGGCCCGGGAACTGAGAATTGGCCAGTTTGTGCAGTTCTCTGCAACACAATGAGATCCAGTGAGAACCACCTTAATGAGTCCAAATGCCTGATTCCAGGGCAATTCTGACAGTTGTGATTTAGTACGAAACTCGTTTTACAATGAAGAACCACAAAAAAATGCCCGAACCACAAATGCCACCCATTTCTCTGAGCGAATTTGGTCAAAAGTTGGGCAAAAGGAAAATAACCAAAGACCCTCGTTCATATGCCATGCACACAGGATCTGGAACAACATCTGGGGTAAGATCAACCTTGTTGGTTCAGTGCAACACCTAAGAAAGGTGCCTGAGGCTCCTCTCTACAAAAGCAGCTTATTCACCATTCTAAAGACCCTACGGTGGACTTTTTACTTTTTTCTGTTCAACAGCAACGTATTCATCCCTGCATAAAACTGTGCCACTCACAAATGCACTAAAGGTATACTTAACCGGAAGTATAATTATGTATTTTAATGAATGGAGCTTTTCTAACATTTTTAGAGGGTGTTAGAAGCAATTACACGCTGCTTCTCACTTCCACAGTACAACAACAAAACAAGACAGATTAAAAATAGTACTTAAAACGGATGTTTCCAGGTTGTAGCTGCAATATGGTGTGAGGAACAGCACGGCTATGGGGATCATTATGAATTGAGAGAGTACTGCTTGACATAAATCAAAAATAAAATTACAACTAATGAACCAACTCAAAAGCTGTTCAAGTTTATTTCATTTTCGGATCGTTTTTTCACATCCTTACAGCAGCAAAAAACTGCTGATGGATAAAAACTCCATTCAGATCACTTCTCGGTCAATATTCACGAGTAAACAGCTCAAAGGAGGAATGCATTCCATTCCACTGCAATGTGAAAGTCATCTTTCTGTTTATGCACAATCAATACTTTTCTATTTTTTATGGACACTTCTTCTTGAACAGGGACCTGGGGGGCTTTTGAGCCGTAAAAGAACATACATTTCTTGGCACAGCATTAAACCGAGGATGACAAGCAGTACTGCATTAATTTTGAAACTTCTATTCAACACTAGTGAGATAGAATAAAGAAGGGGGGGCCTGCACGGCGTGTTAATTGCTGTGGGGTAGGCTTGTGCATGTTACCACCACCGCACCCCAATGTGGTGAGGTGGTAGTGGCACAGAACGGTTGTGCTCCACACTGTGAATGTCATTGCTGGATACCTCCAGTGGATACCTCCAGTACTGATATGTTAAACGATACTAATCGTTGGTTACGTCTCTGTTAATTTAATCTGGGCTTTCTCCGCTTTTAATTCCGTTTTTACTTAATGCTAGCTACACCACTATTTCATTCTATTTTAACTACTCTCTGTTAGTTTCACTGGATATTTTCAAGGTGACCTTATCATGTGCATTCTTCCCAATGCCCTTAAATCGGACTTTGCTATTTTCTATCATGATAAGGTTTCATGTGTTTAGCAGCATAAGATTCCTCGTTTCCACCAACTGTAGACAATGTCATCACATACTGAAGGTCCTAATGGGCCTGGTGACTCACTGGACTAATGTATCCATTATAAGGAACTGTGGGGCATATTTACAAGGATTTAGCGCCGCCGTAGTGTTAATTTTTTGGCGTTATAGCAGCTTCTTTTTGCTCAACGTATTTAAAGGATGCCGCTAACTCCAGTTAGCGTCAGTTTTCTAGCGTTAACATGAATATTTCCTAGCAGCACTTCTGTTAGCGTGATTTACCGAAAATGAGATGCAAGGTAGGTGTTCCCGTGAAAAAACTCCAGCAAAACACACCACGCGATATTTATAAGAATTTTCTTGTACGTCGCTAAAGAAAAAAACTGCCGCTAATTTCAACTAGAGGTAGTTTAATGTCAGAAAATATCTGGTCTTAAAAATGGTGCAAACACACTTGGGGCCTCATTTAAGAGGTTTTGGTGCTGGACAACGCTGCAAGGAACCTGCTGGAATGCGCCCTATCAATAAGATAGGACACGCCCCTGTCTTTTTTCCCTATGTTAGCGCATAATGGCTGCCATGATCCAACGCACTTTAAGGAACTGTTTGATGTTGAGCGGGAAGGGATACCTTCCTGCACAAAATCAATCAATACAGGCTATTTCCTCCTTCTGTGTGCTGCAGAATGCTGTACACATAGAAAAATGAAAAAAAGAGGAGAAATGAAAACATTCATCCTCATCGTGCCTCCCACATGCCACCCTTGGGGTGGTGTTAGATTCTGATGCATTCCCAAGTTTCTGGTTTCTCCTATATCTGGGAATGCCTCAGATTACATGGGTTTTGGTGGGAATGCCCACAACAACGCCTATGGAACTCCCCATTCACGCAGTTTCATGTGTGAAATGGGCACATATTTACCAGGTGATGAAAAGCCACGTAAAGTGGCTTTACTTGGCCTTTTAACATGCTGTGGCATATTGCACCACCGAAACATCAAAAAGTGACATTCCAGAGGTGCGAAAGTGCTGCTAGGGCCTTTTGGACATTAGAAGAACTCCCACAATTAATCCTTGGCAAATTCAACAACGCCATGGACCTCCTGTCATTTAAACTAGGAGCTCCAAGGAGACCACCACCCCTGTCACGCGTCCCTCACCTGAACGATTGCTCCATTTCCTTTGGAAGACGACTGGACCTGATCCCCTCTAAGTGCTGACCTCAGAAGACTGGAAAGCCAGCAACAGGAAGCTGGAGACCAGGAACCACAGAAAGTGAGAGACTCTCCAGAGCCGTCTGGAAATGTGGAAGAAGGAGAAATGCACAACCAGTCAACCATAAATTAGGTCATCGGCCATCTGCAAAGTCACGTCTGGGGGTTGCCTTGACTACACACCGGATGGCCAAGTTGCAGTGGAGTCATTGTCGCTGGGGGAACATTCAGAGGAAATGGCGGGATCCTGTCTCTGAGAGTGCACCTGCTGGCAGTAGGTCACGCAACCATGTCTCAGTATATGCCACTGCATCAGCTCCTTCTTTTCCCTCGGGCAAACCCACCACCCGCACATTGTTCTACCAGGAACACTCCGCATCTGCCGCTCTTCTTTCTCGTGACTTCGCATGTGCTATTAGCTGCTGTACCTCCAATGCTGGATTCCGGGTAATAGGGTGGACTCCGGCCAGTTCTTGCTCAATGTCATGTACCTTGTTTAGCTTGCTATTATCTGCGCACTCTAGGGTGAAGTTGACTGTGATTTTGTTGATGCGGCCCTCAAGGGAAGCGCACGTTTGTATGAAGGAAGTGCCTATTTTCACCACAGCTGTGAATACAGAGTCTGGTTTGGAGTCAAGGGTGTCTGCTGTCACCAGCCCCGACGACCAGCAATCCCCAGCCACTCCATCCACCGACACATAAGAGTGGCCAGGTGTCAGCACCACCCATGTGTGCAGGCTCCTATTGTTGCACCAGATGCCCAGGCACTATGTATAACATGCGGTGCAGTGCAGTGTGGTCAGCTGGCACCTTCCCACCTGTCAGGTGTATGCTAGTCAGGAATCTTTGTTTGGGTGGCACCAAGGGAAATCAATCAATGAGGTACCTATATAGAGTGGCCACTCACCTGTGAGGATCTCAAGGTGCTGGGGGTATGGGTGGCTGCTGTTCGGACTGGGTGGAGGATAATTCGAAGAGCCAGGTCATAAGGTCCTTCCTGAATTGGGTGAGCGATGCAGATTGCCTGAGGTGCAGGGGAAGTGAGTTCTGGTTCTTGGCGGCGAGGTAGGAGAAAGATCTTCCTCCTGTTCTAGGCTTGTGGATCTAGGGGATGGAGGCGAGGGTGAGTTTGGAGGATCAGAGTTGTCTGGCAGGCACGTGGAATGTGAGGCGGTGGTGCAGGTATGCTGGTCCTTTGTTGTGTAGAGCTTTGTAGGCGTGAGAGAGGAGTTTGAAAGTGACTCTCTCGTTGACTGGGAGCAAGTGGAGTTGTTGAAGGTGATGCGTGATGTGGCTGATGCGGGGGATGTCGAGGACCATTCTGGCTGAAGCGTTTTGGACGTTCCGTAGTTTCTTGAGCTGTTTCTGGGAGAGGCCGGCGTAGAGTGCATTGCTGTAGTCAAGTCTACTGGTGATGAGTGCTTGGGTGACCGTCTTTCTGGATTCTGTTGGGATCCATCTGAATGTCTTTAAAAGCAACAGAGAGTGTGGTAGCAGGCTGAGGAAACTGCGTTAATTGGGCGGTTCATAGAGAGTGATGAGTCGAGTATGATGCCAAGGTTGCGTGCGTGGTCCATCAGGGTGGGGGGAGATCCCAGAGTGACTGGCCACCAGGAGTCATAACAGGCTGAAGGGGTGGGTCCCAGGATGAGTAATTCGGTCTGGTCCAAGTTGAGCTTGAGGAAGCTGTCTTTCATCCAGGTAACAAGGGCCTTCGTTCCACTGTGGAAGTTGGTTCTGGTGGTTGTGGGTTCATTGGTGAGGGAGAGGATCAGCTGGGTGTCATTGGCATAGGAGATGATGTTGAGTCTGTGGCTTCTGAGGATGGCTGTGAGGGGGCCATGTAGACATTGAAGAGGGTGGGGCTCAGGGAGGAACCCTGGGGTACTCTACAGCTGTTCTGAGAGGAACAGCAGTAGTCTGACTCGCTGGGTCCAGCCGGTGAGAAAGGAGTGGATCCAGTCCAAAACATTGTCGTGGATGCCAGCGTCATGGAGTCTTGTGATTAGGGTGTGGTGGGAGACGGTGTTAAAGGAGGCCGAGAGGTCTAGTAGGATGAGGGCTGCGGTCTCACCCCACTCAGGAGGGAGTGGATGTCATCTGTGGCGGTGAGGAGTGCAGTCTCTGTGCTGTGGTTGCTTTGGAAGCCGGATCGGGAAGTGTACATGACGTGGTTCACTTCGATAAACTCGGAGAGCTGGGCATTGATGGCCTTCTCTATGACTTTGGCTAGGAAGGGGAGGAGTGTGATCAGTCTGAAGTTCATGAGGTCTGTCGGGTCTGAGGATGGCTTCTTGAGCAGAGGGTTGATCTCAGGGTGTTTCCAGTCATCGGGGAATGTGGCAGTTTTGATGGAGCAGTTGATGGTTCAGCAAAGCTAGGGGGCGATGGCAGCGGCTGCTTTGTGGAAGATGTGGTACAGGCAGGGACCTGTTGGGGCACCTGAGTGGATGCTCTTGAGAATTTCCTTTGTTGTGGGCGGGTCCCAGCAGAGCACGGTCTGTTGGGGTGCAGCTTGGTTGTGTACGATGGTGGCAGACATGGTGGTTGGATCTGGGGTGTCGAAGCTGTTGCAGATCTTCCTAATCTTGTGGTGAAAGAAGGTGCTGAGTTTGTTGCAAAGGTCTTGGGAGGGGGCATGTCTGTAGTCCAGCTGTTGGGCCTGGCAAACTTCTTGACAATGGCAAAGAGTTCCTTGCTTTTGTGTGGATTGGCATTGATTCTTGTCTTGGAGGACCAGTTTTTTAGTGGTTGTCAGGGGTAGGTGGTGAGCATTGGCAGAGGATTTGAAGGTTGCGTGAGTTTCTGGGGTTTTGTTGTGCCTCCATCTCTTCTCGAGATGTCTGCAGGTTTGTCTGGACTCAAGGAGGGCATGAGTGAACCAGTTGGCTTTCTTGAAGTGTCATTCGCCTGGTCTTTTCTTGAGGGGTGCCAGGGTGTCGAGCAGTTGGAGATCCATTGGTGGAGGTTGAGTGCTGCGGTGTTAGCATCCATGAGCGTTGGGGGAGTGGTGGTGCTGAGGGAGTTGATGAGAAGTTCTTCGGTGGCATTGATCCAGCTGCGAAGGGGTGAGAGGTAAGCAATGATGGTCTGTCCAGGAGAGTTTGGTGGTTTGGCTGCAGTTGAAGTTCCTGTTGACGGAGAAGATGGCGTCGAGCGTATGTCCAGCTATGTGGGTCGGTGCGGTGACTAGCTACTTGAGGCCGATGTTGGCGAGGTTCTCCAGGAGGTAAGTGTTGTTCTGGTCACAGGGGCTGTTCAGGTGAAAGTTGAGGTTTCCGGATAGGATTTAGTCAGTGGATGCAAAAGCCTGGGGTTCTATGAGGTCTATGATGGCACCGGTTAAGGGGTGTCAGGGGCCAGAGGGCCTGTAGATGAGGGTGCTGTGGACGGTGGTGTTGGGGTTGATCCGGATCTGAAGTGGAGGTGTTCCATGGTCGTCATTGTCAGAGTGCGTGGTCAGTCAGAGTGTGCTTTTGTGGACAATGGCAATGCTTCTCCTGGGCGGTCGTTGTAGTCCTTGCGGGTGATTTTGTAACCATCGGGGATGGCGATGTCCGGTCCGGAGCAGAGGTTTCCGTGAAGAAGGAGATATCTGGAGAGGTGGCATCAAGGAGGTCCCAGATTTCAGTGGCGTGTTTCTGGAGTAACCGCACATTCGGGGGATGCAGTTGAGCCGGTTGGGTGCTCTATTGGACAGCGAGAGTTACTAGTGTGTGGGGGTCGTAGAAGGTGCGGTTGCAGTTTCGGCAGGCGAAGTGTCCAAGGGTATTCTTTGGTGATGCTAGATTGCAAATGGCATGGTGTCCAGGGTTGTGGGTAAGGAGGGTGCTGGCATCAAAGTTGTGGAGTGTCCGAGAGGCAGGGTCCCTGGCACTGGGCGCGATCCAGGCACAGACAGACGCAGGCTGGGTCCCAGTGGCAATGAGGGAGATGACATGGAAAAGGAAAGTTGATGCAGCGGAGTTTACCAGCTCTACACATTAATACACACAACACTCATTTGGGCCCATATACATTCATACACTCAATGAGCTAGCAAATATCCACCGGTCATCAATTTTGTTTACCCTAGGAAACCTTTACACCAGTACTCCAGAATAGGGAGGAATTACAATAATACATTTATCCTTTATTCCAAAGAATCACAGACTCAGGAGTTTTAAAAGTTGTATCTGAATTAATAATTTTTGTGAGTCAAATCAGAATACACATGGATATACCAGAATTCTCCATCAGGAAAAATAGTGCAGTAAGCTTATAATCAGTTTGCATTAATCAATTCTTACAATGACAGCACCTGAGGAGAAAAAGAATAGAGAGCAAGTCCGGAGCATTAACCCTACAATTATATTTACCCAGAATGGTGTGAGGACCTCGACATCAGAGAGTCAAGGATTCAGGACCAGTTCAGGACTGGGAAGGTGACCTCTTCTAGTGTAACACCAGCGTTACACCCCTCTCTGGTGCTACTCTCTCCAGCTCGGGCTCGTCCGGACCCCTTCCTGGATGTGCCTCCTTGGTTATTCAGCGAATTTCCCTAGTGTTGAATTCTTCAGTCAGATTGCAGCAAAATCAGGCAGCATCTCAGCATAGCACCAGCATCTCAGCATCAAGTGTGTCTAACTATATAGAACTTACCTCTGTTATACCAATTCAAATATATGATACACCCCCAAATGTTTCATTTCCATGTTCACCCATAAATGTGATTGGGCCAAGCAGTGGGTTGAGGGCATCACACCATACTAAGTGCAATGTTTTTCTTTAGTCTATTGTCTAGCTCCCCGCCCCTTAATTTTAATACCCACAAGCTTTATTCCCACAAGCATTTCATATGTGAATCGATAAGTCTGTAATACAATGTTGCGTCTTCTTCCTCTCGTAGGGTCAAGAGTTGTTCTTCCCATGTCCTTGCTGGGCTTAGGGTTTGACAGTCACCCAATGAGTTAATCGGTTTCAGGACAAGCAGAAGTCGCGCAGGCATAGTTGCCACAAGGAAACAAAGACGTGGTCACCCTCCAAGGCCCAAATGCGAACTATTAATAATGTCAGAAGAAAACATGTTAGAATACAAAATTAAATGAATTCACTGTATACCACTTACTTCTACTCTAACCCCATTTACTTAATACATCTTTTGCATTAATGGCTTAGTAAAATTTGCATAGGTTAGTTTCAGTTCAGCATGTGCGTTAGTGCGTTACTTTAAAGCAGCCATATTAAAAGCTATTGTGCAGCTACGAAGATTTCACCCAAGCGACAGAAGACGTCATACTACGTAGATGTAGTAGACGCATGTGCAGTAAAGTTCCCGCGTTTTTGGCAGCCATTTTAGGACACTGGGGTTACTGGTTAATAGAATACATAAAAAAGCTTCCCCTGGATACAAATGTAAAATGTGGTGCAGAATTAATAATCACGGACAAGTTGATTACAATGTTAAAGGTTATTCAAGTGGTTTACATACGAGCAAGTCTATTTTTATACGAAACCTTGCTCCATCAAAGTGAAAAAAGCACAGAAAAAACAAAGCCAAACAGAGCAAATAAATAAAAACAAAGCCAAAGGCAGAGGCAGAAAAGCAATGGAGAAGAGCATAAACAGGGACAGAAACAGCAGAAAAGAGGGACAGAAGGGGAGTCAAGTAGCAGAGCAGTGACACTCTGAAACTGGACAACTAGGGATGAGGCACAGTCAGGGGCCAGCGGGTGGAGGAGGGCCTCGAACTCCTGACTTCCGGGTCAGAGGAACCAGCAGCAGCAGATGGGGACAGCAGCAGCAGCTACCAGACGGCGCTGCATTGTGGAAGGAGCAAATCCTCTAATGGATAATCCCCTGTACACCCTAAAGAGCACTAACAGGGTGCAAGGAAAGGCAGCACCATCCGGTCGCCTCCTCTGATCTAATAGTGGTGACCAGATTCCATGTTCCACAGTGCCCAAGAAAGTAACAGTGGATCAAGCTGCGCACCCAAGCGCCTGGGCCCGAACCGACTCCCTGTGACCCTGGCAACTGCATCAACCAACTACCAATATCAGCGACTTGAGCCAGTTAGTGGAGTCCCCCACACGTCTTGGGCGATGTCCTCAGCAATGTGGGTCCACAGCAGCACAGGGATGGCTCATGGCATGATGTCACCACCCACAGGCACTAGGCCTGGGCCCAATACAACCCCCGGGCCTCCTCCGTTCCCTGTCCCACATTCTCCTCACCTGGACATCGACACCGGGGCTCAATCCACCACGCTCTCTACAAATTTGTGACTCAGCCAGTAGGATCCTCAGCCAAGCCGAATTTCACAAGCCTGGGTACAGCGGTTACCTCTGAGTCCAGTGGGGAACCTCTCAATGCAGGTGACAGGCAATAGGGCCTTCATAGGCACGAAGTTGCGGCGCTCCTGTCACACAAGTTTGGTGCAGCTCAGTGGCATTACCCTCCACAGCGTCCAGGCAGCGCCACCTCCTCGAGCCTGTGATGAAGAGAGGCGCGGCCCACCATCATCAATCTCCACTGTGCACTCGATGTAGTGGTGGTGCAAGTTTTGCAATGCAGGCTTCCCCATGTCGGGAAGTGCGACCTGCCAGACTTTGCCACCACGTAAGGGCGATCGCTGACGCCTCAATGTCTACAGCCGCGGACCACCTCCACCGTCAGGCTGCAGCAACTGCACAGCACCAGTGCCTCCCACGGCAGGTCTCAGACGCAGGCCCTGTGAGACCTCCAGGCCCCGGGGACTGTCTGCACTTCCAGGTATCGGCCACCATTGTGTTGCATGGATGGCGCAATGAAAGGTGCTGCATCACTATTTTTCCCCAGTGATCCACCACTTTTCAATAATGAGGCCGTGATTCTGCATTTCCTCTTCCCCTGGGACTGTGGCTGGTCATCCTGGCTGTTGGGGGGTTTGGGGCGGAGGTTGCTGACCTGTGCTGAACCTGGTCCTGGCTGCTTCATTCTGCATTTATTTTCTTTTATTTCCTTAGAGGTTGTATTTGTAGGCTGTTTTGCCACTAGGGGGTGAAAAGTGACGTTGGACTGACTAACGTGAATTTGTTGGGCAACTAGTTGGCCACCCATCAGCTTTTTCACTCTAGCATCAAGCCTTTTATCACCGTGACGCTAGAGTCAGTGGCAACTTTTGGAGCCACTAGCTGATCCTAACGCCATGTAATGACGTATTGTAAATATGCCGCTAACATGGGGGTGGATTTCGGCGATAGTCGGCAGTAAAAAAATTGCCGCTAAGCAACGTCAAAACTGCTTCGTGGCCATTCTTGTAAATACGCGCCTGTGTTTGAACTCCTGGTCATGGGTTTGAATCCTGGTGGGACCAGTCAGCATTTCATCCTTCCAAGGTTGATAAAAAATAATAGCTCTTGAGTTCAGTAATAAATAAGCATTTGTATCTGTCAATAGCGTTAAGTGATCCTCTGGGGTGAATTGAATTTTACAAACATGTCTCTTGTGTCATTGCTGTCAAACAGAGGCACGTTTGCCAGTTATGACAGCTTCTACCGCCTCTGTACTGTTCCACAAATTTACTGCAGGGGGTGTAGTCTCCCGTGTGATATTTTTCCCAGTTTGTGACTTTCTGCAGATGAACAATCTTGTTCTTTGGCAGTGTTTTCATTGTTTCACACATTACATTATTTAGCAGCATCTTTCAGGTGTTCTCGTTACATAGCAACAACTTAGCCCTGCATTTAATTCAATTATACATTTAATCATCTGATATTGTACTGTTATCATTTCCAAAGACTGTAATTCAAGCAATGCCATTACTTGTGTATTTTGCGGGTAATGTTATTAATGCCAGCATGACCTGTGCTCTAAATCACCCATGATATATTTCAGTAAGTAAGTAAGTTTATTGTTTCAGCTTACACATATAAGTCATACAATACAGAAACAAAAGAAATCCATAAACATTTGATACATTTGAAAATCACAAAGTTAATACATTGACGTTTCACTACACGATGTGAGTCTACGGTGGCAAGTGCTTGAATCTGGTGTTAAGATCAGTAAATCATCACATTAGGTTAAAATAAATGACAGCAAATAGCTTCAGACTAAATACTAACAGACTCAGACTTATTGAGGTACACAGAATTACTGCACTTGAAATCAGCAAAATTGATAAAATAGGGCTTCGCTATGCGATATGCCTAGAGAAGGTATGCAGCATATTCAGCTTTAAATAAATAAATCAATAACAACATTAGCTGCCATATAGCT
Source organism: Triturus cristatus (assembly GCF_964204655.1). NCBI lineage: Eukaryota > Metazoa > Chordata > Amphibia > Caudata > Salamandridae > Triturus > Triturus cristatus. The sequence continues at coordinate 751,133,144 of NC_140589.1, forward strand.
TATAGACATAGTGCAATCACGTCTAGATCATGGACGAACTGTCCTAAATTACTGCTAAAGTGCTAAGTGTAAAGATCCAATAATTTTATCAACAATTCATCCCAACTGGATACAAATATAAATAGTTAATAGTAAAAGGCAACCCAGGCGTGTTAGTGGGCCTATTACAGACGTATCTGAGTTAGCCTAAAATACACCATGTATCCAGTCTTAAAAACTCAATATTATTTTTAAATGATTCTATGTCACCAAGTTGTGACTACTGAAACATTATACATGGTAGGTCCACAAAAGTCCCCTTCCACGCAACGCTTGTTCTTGGCCCCCTCAGCTCTTCCCTAAACTATGTGCTAAGTAGGTCTTAGTTAATCAAGCTTTTCTACTTTGGGTGGAACCCTTTGTTAATCTCCAGGCGCATACATATATTCAGCCACCGGCCTGTCGACTAACTTGTTGTCGGTCTGCTGGCATAACAACATAGATATTTTCCAATGTTTATTCTTAATAAATAGCAGACTAAGATATTTCTTCCTTGCTGATAAAGGTTTAGTACAGAGTAACGTAAAGTGCAGCGGTATTTTATCTTCCCCTTGTTGCAATCACATTTGATAAAAGCTGCCTCCTGATTTTTCAATTTCTCAGTAATTGTTTTGACCGGCAAAATACCCAGGCAAAATTTAATCTAGAGTGATCTTTTCACAGCTGGGAACAAATTGTCCATATAAAATTCTGATGACACTGGTGGATTGATTGTTGTGAGCAAATGTCCTTCTGCTATTGAGCTGATGTGCATCCAATATTTATCCTTGAGTAGCTGCATTGTTCCAGGGGTCATTCGCTCTCGGTTGTTCCAATAATCTTTGGATTCTAAAACCTGAGGGGCATATTCACAAGGAACTATCGCCGAATCAACGGCACTGTATCACAGCCAAAGTCGTGATAAAAATACCTCCCCATTCACAAGCTGGTGTAAACAGCCCACAGCACCAGTTTACCCGCGATATCAGCCGCAAAAAACATCACCACAGAGGACCCCCGCAACTATCACCAATGAGATGCAGAGTGGGCGTTCCCGTGCCAAACGCCGTGACAACACCACACCTCAACATTCTCAATGACCAGCCATATCTGTGATAAGAACACAAAACAGGCGATAAGCCACGTTAGCACCAGGAAATCTACACCTGCTCTGACCAGGTGTAAAGTCGACGGCAGCCTGCACCACCAAAGGGAGCACAGCCCAGGGCCACATCAGAAGGGCAACAGATGCCATGGAGACCCTCACCATGCGGCCCGGACACCCAAGAGGGCCATAACACCCACCACCACCACCCCATTACTCCAACCCCCAACTGGAACACCCCCCCCGACCACCACAGAGGCAGCGCAGACAGAGACAGCGGACCCCCAGGAAGCGTACCAGCCACACAGACCCAACATCTGACAATGTCACCGTCCACCACTGGTTGAAAGGGAAACCCTCCTACGCATCCTGACCATCATCGCCTAACAGGCCTATGGCACCAACACAGCGGACAACCAACATCCCACCCCACACCAAGCTGCTGGCTTGGCTGCACCTGTTGGCCCCTGGCACCCCCAACCAATGCCCGCCAGAGTCAGAGGAGTCTTACAGCCAGCCACATCCAAGTCCCCCACACCTGTCCTGGACATCACCATCACCCAGGTACCCCAGTCCCCATACGTCCAACACAATGCGCAAGTCACGCTGGAGACCAAGCAAGGACCATATGCCCCAGCAGGATGCACGCAAGTGTTGGGGGCAACCCACAGCACACATGTCCTACCTGTGTCCCCTAGTGACACAGAACACAATCACCGCAACAGAATGCACATGTCCCACCCCAATATGCAGGCAACAACAGAACCCCGTGGAACCCCCAACAATGTCGCCTTCAAATACACAGCCAGTGTGCATGATTCCTTCATCCTCCTGTGGGCCACTGCTGACCGCTGCATCGGCCTCCACCACGTTCCAGTAAAGTCACAGAGTCTTGATCTGGCAATGGTGGATTTCATGTCAGTGTACCGGCATCATCGCAGACTGCATCCCGGCTCAGCACCTGTGCCACTAAGTTTGGTCCCCGACATTCATGGACACTCCATGGTCGTACATTGGTGGTGTAGGAGAGTAGGGTCTGCTATCCTATGGTCACCCCAAATTTTTTGCTTTTTGCTTCACTGGTTTTTGACATATTGAGGCTGTGGGCCTGCTAATCAGACCCCCAGCCTGCTGTTCTCTCTACTAAATTTACACTATGCACCCTAGATGCATAACCAATTGGAAGTGGATCACCCTGTAAGCCCCTGTACCAGTGTACACTAGGTACCCAGGGCATTGGTGTATCTAAGGCCTACCAGGGGCTGAAGCATGTATTGTGCCACCCCTGGCCTGGCCTAACAAATTTGACACAACTGGCTGATCACTCAGCTGGCGTAAGTTGGTGTAACCACCTCTTACTTAGGGACACATGTTAACATATAGGTCACTCCTATGGCAGGCCTTAACAATCCTGAAGGCAGAGTGCTTGGTTCCATGTGAGATGGTGCTCTGGCATGAGCTGAGCCTGTCTGCAGTGGTCGGAACCACTTCCTTCTACTGTTTCCAGATATCGTCATACCATATACTCTTAAGTGCATTATGAACCTCGCGGTTAAATGCTATCTTTGGTTTGGCTTTATCAAAACATGTCGAGTAAGGTGTCATACGAATTGGAATACTAACCCCTCGCCAATTCTGGCGACGGGGTTAGCATTCCACCCTTCTAGAGGGACACGACATGTACAGTACCTGAAACCCGGGTAAAATCAGACATAGCCTCAGCTCCACAAAATGGATGCTGCCACCACAGACACAAGTCTGCCCTCCTGCTGCTGGGAGTCCTTCCAGCTTGGGAGGTGTGGACAAAGGGTTTCCTGCCAGGGGAGGTGCGAGCACCACCCCAGACAGGATTTTGTGTATTGGTCAGGTAGGGCTTGAAAGGAACCAGACATGCCTGAGGCTCACAAGGAGCCTCGGTGCATATGCCAGTTTAAACCGGTCCTGGGGCACACCAGCCCTGGACCTGGGGCGAGCTGGACAAAGGATTGGGGGTGTAACCACCCCCCTTCCTGGTCCCACCCATAGGGAGGGACCTAGCAGGTAGTCCGGCCCATAGAATCCGCTTAAAGGTAGGAGCTGTGTCCTAAGACTTCAGACATCCTGAAATCAACTTGAAACTAAGAAGAAGACGGGAACTTCGACATTCTGCTGCACAGAAGACTGAAGGAAATCTCCCCTGTGGTCAGGGAGTGACCACCTTGCTAACGCAAGCACCATCCAGCGAATCAACGTCTGCTTTGCCGCCGCCTCCCGCCGGAGCCCAAGCCCAGAGACCAACAAGACCTGGACCTCCAGACCTCTCACCGCCCGATCCACAGTCCCTGAAAAGAAGGAACCCATGGAGGCACCGAGACACGTGGAGCCAGCCATCTTGAAAAGACCATGACAAGCTGCAAGCGCGACAACCGAGGCTCCCTCCAAGTTGTGCTTTGGGATCTGAGAAGCCCAACACCCGAGCAGCATCTGCACCAAAGGTGAGCCCTCCAGCATCTCCACGATCAGCATGGGGCCCTTCTGCATGTTGCCACTCGAAGCGCCTAACCGGTTGCTGGCCCGCTGGCTAGTGGCCATCTTAGCGACGAACTTCAAGAACTACACCACTGGTCTGGTTGCTCCAGAATGGCCCTTGCTCCCCTCCAAAGGAGCAGTCCCTCTGACCTTGCTGGTCAGAACCATCAGCTTATTTCGTTTTCCACAACAATTGCTTTTGCCAAGGCTTGTTTGCTTCGATCAAGTCGCCGTCACGGCCGACAGTGAGAGCCTGCGTGGGACAGATCGTGAACCGACTCCTGGACGTCGTCGACCTTCAGAGACCACGTGGCTGTGGAGACAAGCTACACCTTTCTTCCTGTTTGCACCCGACATCGCCTGGTACCCACCTGGTGCCACGCTGGTCACTGGCTAGTGACTGTGAACACTGTCCCCTCTGCTTACAGGTCTTCTACAACTTCGATCCACCCTTGGATCCACCGCATCTCTTCTGGACCGACCGCCTGCAGCATCTTTGTCTCCAGGCTCCATTGAACAGAGAGAAGAAACCCGACGCACTTCGAGACCTATGCACCCGCTTCCTGTGGGTGAGGTAAAGCTGGCACTCCGGTGCCCAAGTGTAGAGAATCATCTCTAGTGTCTGTGTTTCCAATCCTGAGTTCATAGTCCATCCGGAAGATCCTTTTTGCAGTAACTTTGTAACTTTTACGCACCCATTGAAAACCTATGGGAGCCCGCGTGTGACTATTTGCTCTGCACACGCAACCCGTGGACCTCCTGGTCACTAACTAAAGTTAGCTCCTTGTAGGCCCAGCGATTCTAGAGGCCCTAGGCCTTTTCCCCTTTCTGTTCGTGGTACTTATACCACTATTTTAGTATATGGTTTGAGCGGCCACCAGGGCCTATCCATATAAAGTGCAACTTCTGTGTATTCTAACGTATTCTTGTTTAACGATTTGTGCTCCTGTGCTCATAAAGAGTCTAGGGGATACTTTGAGAAATAAATACATATATATTTTCAATATATATCTGTGTGGTGTCCTTTCATTGGTATAAAAGGGGGTTACATCTGGTAAAACAGCCTGCTTAACACGTTTCACGAGTTTAGCCTCAAAGACGCTTAGCCTACGCTACCACTAGGGCAGCTGGTCCGAAAAGGTTGACTTACAACCACACCATAAGGGTTGCTTGGCATGGTACAAGGTGGTCACTTTAACTAGTGAACATCATATACCAGGCCAACTTCTCACATTGGTGAGCAGCGGTTGGATTTGAGCTTGCTGTGTTTTACCTCTGTAATCTCTTTGTTACCAATTGAAAGATCATACAGGTACCGTTAGGTACATATAAAACAAGAATAGATATACTTAAGTTCTACTGAACTTAGTTGTTGTAGAGCAAAGGGAGTAGCACACCCTGACTACAACTACTAGATAGGTTTAGTAGGTAAACCCAAGTGTAGGTAGATTGCAACACATCCACCCACACTTAAGAGCAATGGCTGGGGCAGAGGGGTCCACTGTACCCATCTCTGTTGAGAGTGACCCCCAGAGGGCACCATCCATCTTTGCTACCCTTAATCAAAATGAGCTCAGGCAGTTGGCAAATATCAGGGGCCTTAAACAGCCCAAGAATCCTACTTCTGCTGAACTCAGAGAGCTTTTACAGGCTGATGAAGATCAGAAAGCTCTCAGGAAAGCCTCCCAGTTAGGCCCCTTAGGGACTGGAACAGGAGGCCCCCCTTCTGAAGATGCTACTGAGGTACCCCTTTCCAATAATCACCCCTTAGATGAGATTCATACTACAGAGGATGAAAGTGATAGGGATACAGGAGGTAGTGAGGATGAAGGGAGAACTAGCCCAGTGCCAAGTGTTATACGTGGCCCAGCTAACTTAAGGCTACTGGGGACTGACAATGGGATCACCCCATTGGATCTCCCTAGTGGACTTAACCAGGGGCTTGGGAGGCAAAGGAATCACTCAGGTGACTCTAATGCTTCTCATGCCTCTAGAGGCTCTCAAGGTCACTCCAGGAGAAGGATGACCACCCCTCAGAGGAGGGAGCATGAGGCCAGAATGCAAGAAGCCCAGCTGAGAATCAGGAAGCAGGAGCTAGAAGTAGCTCTGATGGAAGAGAAACTGAGCAAGGCTAGGCAGCATAAAGAGAGTGGGTCTATACCCACTGGTGGCAGCATTGTCCCTAAGGTCAAAGATAGGGTCTTTGATAATAGGAACCTGTCTAAGGTTGTGCCCCCCTACAAAAGTGGGGATGACATCCACAAATGGATGACTGCTCTTGAGAGAGCCTGCAAAGTGCAGCAGGTTCCTGAAGACCAGTGGGCAGCAATCCTCTGGCTCTCCTTTGAAGGAAGAGGCAGAGACAGACTCCTCACTGTTAGGGAGGAGGATGTCAGAAACTACAGAGTCCTGAAGAGTGCCCTAGTTGATGGGTTAGGCTTAACCACTGAACAGTACAGGTTAATGTTCAGAGACACCCAGAAGACACAGACTCAGGACTGGTCTGAATACATTGAATGTGCCACTAAGGCTTTGGAGGGTTGGTTGCTGGGAAGTAAGGTATCTGATTATACAGGATTGTACAATTTGATGATGAGAGAACAGATTTTAAATAACTGTCAAAACCAGCAACTGCATGAACACTTGGTTGACTCTGATCTAACCTCTCCCCAAGAATTGGGAAAGAAGGCAGACAAATGGGTCAGAACCAGGGTTAAGCAAAAGAACCAGAACCAGTGCCAAGGGGGTGATCAGGAGAAAACAGACCAAAAGGGTGGAGATCAGAAATCTAAAGACCAGAAGTCTTCAACAGGGCCCCAAACTACTGCTAAGGAGGGTGGGTCCCAACAACAATCCAAGGGAAAGAAGAAAGAAGGTCAAAAGAAACCCTGGTGCAATCATTGCAAGAATACAACTCACTGGACTAGTGATTGTAAGAAGGGTGGAGCCCCCAACACTGTTGCCCCTAAGGCACCTGCTCCCAGTACTACTGTTAGCAGTGTTGGTCCCCAGACAAAGGGTGTAGTGGGAATCACTATGGGAACTGAAGGAGATTCTGACTTAGACAGGACCCTGACACAGGCAGTCTTGATCTGTGATGGGGACATTGATTTGTCCCTGACTGTGAGCCCCAGTAACCTGGGCAAGTACAGACAGACTCCTTTAATTAATGAAAAAGTGGCTCAAGCCTACAGGGACACATGTGCCAGTGTCACTATTGTGACACCAGGCTTTGTGGACCCTGGACAGTACATACCAGGTGAGAATTACCTGGTGACCAATGCCAGCAATGCCACTACTTCACATAGTGTGGCAGTTGTTAACTTCTCATGGGGAGGGGTAACTGGCCTCAAAAGGGTTGTGGTTAGTGCAGACCTCCCAGTAGAATGTTTGTTGGGCAATGACCTAGAGAGTTCTCTATGGTCAGAAGTGGAGTACAGGACTCATGCAGAGATGTTAGGTATATCATCACATGTCCTTGCTGTGACCAGGTCACAGGCCAAAAAGTGCCTCACTGAACCTCAGGTCTTGGATCCTGGAACAATGGACCAAGCACCTACCAAGAAGAAGAACAGGAGGGTCAAGGCTGTGCCTTCCCCCCTGCCTCAGAGTGATGATCAACCTTCCCAGGAAGCTGATCTAGAGAACCCTGAGGGAACTGTCCCTGAAGAGCTTGAACCTGATCAGGTTGAGTTTCTGGGGACAGGGGGACCTTCAAGGGCTGACTTGAGGCAGGCTCAGTTATCCTGTCCCTCTCTTGAACCCCTCAGACAGCTGGCTGCTGCTGAGGCTGCTGGGAATGCTCAAGGTACCCATAAAGTGTATTGGGATGAAGGGCTCCTTTATTCAGAGGCTAGAGACCCCAAGCCTGGTGCAACCAGGAGGTTGGTTATACCTCTGCAATTTAGGGGCTTCCTTCTTACCTTGGCCCATGATATTCCTTTAGCAGGACACTTAGGCCAGAACAAGACTTGGGACAGGCTTGTCCCTCACTTTCACTGGCCTCACATGAATGAAGATACAAAGGAGTTTTGTCGCTCCTGTGTGACCTGCTAAGCCAGTGGCAAATCAGGTGACACAACAAAGGCCCCCCTAATACAACTACCTGTGGTGGGGGTCCCCTTTGAAAGAGTGGGAATAGACATAGTGGGTCCCATGGATCCTCCCACTGCATCTGGGCACAGATTTATACTGGTGGTAGTGGATCATGCCACGAGGTATCCAGAGGCAATTCCCCTTAGGACCACTACAGCACCTGTTGTGGCCAGGGCCCTGCTGGGAGTATTCTCCAGAGTGGGGTTTCCTAAGGAGGTGGTTTCTGACAGAGGTACCAACTTCATGTCAGGATACTTGACAGCTATGTGGAAGGAATGGGTATGATCAAAGGATTACCTGAAAAGCTCAGGCGAAGATGGGACATCCTTCTACCCTGCCTTCTGTTTGCTTACAGAGAGGTCCCACAAAAGGGGGTTGGCTACAGCCCCTTTGAATTGTTGTTTGGGCACCCTGTAAGAGGCCCACTGTGTTTGGTGAAGGAAGGATGGGAGTTACCTCTCAAAAAGCCTAAGCAAGACATAGTGGACTATGTACTTGGTCTCCGCTCCAGTATGGCTGAGTATATGGAGAAGGCATCCAAAAACCTTGAGGCAAGCCAGGCCTTACAGAAAGCTTGGCATGACCAAAAGGCTGTCTTGGTTGAGTTTCAGCCAGGACAGAAGGTATGGGTGTTGGAGCCAGTGGCCCCAGCAGCACTCCAAGACAGATGGTCTGGACCCCATACAATCCTGGAAAAGAAGGGAGAGGTCACCTACTTGGTGGACCTAGGAACTCCCAGGAGTCCCCACAGGGTACTCCATGTTAACAGGTTAAAAGCATATGTTGACAGGGCAGACATGGGCTTGCTCATGGCTACAGGTGAGGGACAGGAGGAAGAGAGTGACCCTCTCCCAGACCTGTTGTCTCAGAACCCTGAGGATGGCTCAGTTGAAGGAGTGACCCTTGGAGGCAACCTCACTGATCATCAGCAGATGGAATGTAGACAAGTTCTACACTCATTTCAACACATGTTTTCCTTGATACCTAGCCAAACTGACTGGTGTACCCATGTGGTGGACACTGGTGACAGTCTGCCTGTAAAGAACAAGCTTTACAGACAACCTGACCACGTCAGGGACTGTATAAAGGCTGAGGTACACAAAATGCTGGAATTGGGTGTCATTGAACCCTCAGAGAGCCCCTGGGCTAGCCCAGTGGTTCTGGTCCCCAAAACCTCACACCAAAGATGGCAAGAGAGAGATGAGGTTCTGTGTGGATTACAGAGGACTCAATGCTGTTACCAGGACAGATGCACATCCTATTCCAAGGGCAGATGAGCTCATAGACAAACTAGCTTCTGCTAAGTTTTTGAGCACATTTGACTTGACAGCTGGCTATTGGCAAATCAGATTAGCTGAGGAGTCTAAGGCCAAAACAGCATTCTCAACCCCAGGTGGGCACTACCAATTTGTGGTGATGCCCTTTGGTCTGGAGAATGCACCTGCCACCTTCCAAAGGTTGGTGAATCAAGTCCTTACTGGGTTGGATGACTTTTGCGCAGCATATCTGGATGACATTGCTGTCTTTAGCTCCACCTGGGAGGATCCCCTGATCCACCTGAAGAAGGCTCTTGAGGCTCTGCAAAGGGCAGGCCTCACTATCAAGGCTACTAAGTGCCAGATAGGGCAGAGTAAGGTTGTGTATTTGGGCCACCTTGTAGGTGGAGGCCAAGTTCAACCACTGGAGAGTAAGATACAATCCATCAAGGACTGGTCTCCTCCAACCACCCAGACTCAAGTTCGAGCTTTCTTGGGCTTGACTGGGTACTACAGGAAGTTTGTTAAGAACTATGGGTCCATTGTGACTCCTCTTAATGATCTGACATCCAAGAAGATGCCCAAAAAGGTTCAGTGGACAGTAAGCTGTCAAAAGGCATTTGATGACCTGAAGGAGGCCATGTGCTCTGCACCTATCCTGAAAAGTCCTGACTACTCCAAAGAGTTTATTGTCCAAACAGATGCTTCTGAGTTGGGTGTGGGAGCTGTGCTGTCACAACTTAATGTAGATGGTCAAGATCAGCCCATTGCTTTTATTAGCAGAAGGTTGACCCCCAGAGAGAAGAATTGGTCAGCTATTGAGAGGGAGGCCTTTGCTGTGGTGTGGGCCCTGAAGAAGCTGAGGCCATACTTGTTTGGCACTCACTTCAAGATTCAGACCGACCATAAGCCCCTCTTGTGGCTAAATCAGATGAAGGGTGAAAACCCCAAACTGCTTAGGTGGTCCATTTCCCTACAGGGGATGGACTTTACAGTGGAGCACCGGCCAGATACTGACCATGGGAATGCAGATGGTCTCTCCAGGTACTTCCACTTAGGACATGAAGACGAGACTGGTCAAGGCTAGTTTAATGTCCCTGCGTTTGGGGGGGGGGGGTTGTGTAGGAGAGTAGGGTCTGCTATCCTATGGTCACCCCAAATTTTTAGCTTTTTGCTTCACTGGTTTTTGACATATTGAGGCTGTGGGCCTGCTAATCAGACCCCCAGCCTGCTGTTCTCTCTACTAAATTTACACTATGCACCCTAGGTGCATAACCAATTGGAAGTGGATCACCCTGTAAGCCCCTGTACCAGTGTACACTAGGTACCCAGGGCATTGGTGTATCTAAGGCCTACCAGGGGCTGAAGCATGTATTGTGCCACCCCTGGCCTGGCCTAACAAATTTGACACAACTGGCTGATCACTCAGCTGGGGTAAGTTGGTGTAACCACCTCTTACTTAGGTGTAGTATACCTATGCCTAACCTTAAATGGGACACATGTTAACCTATAAGTCACTCCTATGGCAGGCCTTACCAATCCTGAAGGCAGAGTGCTTGGTTCCATGTGAGATGGTGCTCTGGCATGAGCTGAGCCTGTCTGCAGTGGTCGGAACCACTTCCTTCTACTGTTTCCAGATATCGTCATACCATATACTCTTAAGTGCATTATGAACCTCACGGTTAAATGCTATCTTTGGTTTGGCTTTATCAAAACATGTCGAGTAAGGTGTCATACGAATTGGAATACTAACCCCTCGCCAATTCTGGCGACGGGGTTAGCATTCCACCCTTCTAGAGGGACACGACATGTACAGTACCTGAAACCCGGGTAAAATCAGACATAGCCTCAGCTCCACAAAATGGATGCTGCCACCACAGACACAAGTCTCCCCTCCTGCTGCTGGGAGTCCTTCCAGCTTGGGAGGTATGGACAAAGGGTTTCCTGCCAGGGGAGGTGCGAGCACCACCCCAGACAGGATTTTGTGTATTGGTCAGGTAGGGCTTGAAAGGAACCAGACATGCCTGAGGCTCACAAGGAGCCTCGGTGCATATGCCAGTTCAAACCCGTCCTGGGGCACACCAGCCCTGGACCTGGGGCGAGCTGGACAAAGGATTGGGGGTGTAACCACCCCCCTTCCTGGTCCCACCCATAGGGAGGGACCTAGCAGGTAGTCCGGCCCCTAGAATCCGCTTAAAGGTAGGAGCTGTGTCCTGAGACTTCAGACATCCTGGAATCAACTTGAAACTAAGAAGAAGACGGGAACTTCGGCATTCTGCTGCACAGAAGACTGAAGGAAATCTCCCCTGTGGTCAGGGAGTGACCACCTTGCTAACGCAAGCACCATCCAGCGAATCAGTTTCTGCTTTGCCGCCGCCTCCCGCCGGAGCCCGAGCCCAGAGACTGACAAGACCTGGACCTCCAGACCTCTCACCGCCCGATCCACAGTCCCTGAAAAGAAGGAACCCGTGGAGGCACCGAGACACGTGGAGCCAGCCATCTTGAAAAGACCACGACAAGCTGCAAGCGCGACAACCAAGGCTCTTCCAAGTTGTGCTTTGGGATCTGAGAAGCCCAACCCCCGAGCAGCATCTGCACCAAAGGTGAGCCCTCCAGCATCTCCACGATCTGCGTGGGGCCCTTCTGCATTTTGCCACTCAACGCGCCTAACCGGTTGCTGGCCCGCTGGCTAGTGGCCATCTTGGCGACGAACTTCAAGAACTACACCACTGGTCTGGTTGCTCCAGACTGGCCCTTGCTCCCCTCCAAAGGAGCAGTCCCTCTGACCTTGCTGGTCAGAACCATCAGCTTATTTCATTTTCCACAACAATTGCTTTTGCCAAGGCTTGTTTGCTTCGATCAAGTCGCCGACACCGCCGACAGCGAGAACCTGCGTAGAACAGCTAGTGAACCGACTCCTGGACGTCGTTGACCTTCAGGGACCACGTGGCTGCGGAGACAAGCTACACCTTTCTTCCTGTTTGCACCCGACATCGCCTGGTACCCACCTGGTGCCACGCTGGTCACTGGCTAGTGACTGTGAACACTGTCCCCTCTGCTTACAGGTCTTCTACAACTTCGATCCACCCTTTGATCCACCGCATCTCTTCTGGACCGACCGCCTGCAGCATCTTTGTCTCCAGGCTCCATTGAACAGAGAGAAGAAACCCGACGCACTTCGAGACCTATGCACCCGCTTCCTGTGGGTGAGGTAAAGCTGGCACTCCGGTGCCCAAGTGTAGAGAATCATCTCTAGTGTCTGTGTTTCCAATCCTGAGTTCATAGTCCATCCGGAAGATCCTTTTTGCAGTAACTTTGTAACTTTTACGCACCCATTGAAAACCTATGGGAGCCCGCGTGTGACTATTTGCTCTGCACACGCAACCCGTGGACCTCCTGGTCACTAACTAAAGTTAGCTCCTTGTAGGCCCAGCGATTCTAGAGGCCCTAGGCATTTTCCCCTTTCTGTTCGTGGTACTTATACCACTATTTTAGTATATGGTTTGAGCGGCCACCAGGGCCTATCCATATAAAGTGCAACTTCTGTGTATTCTAACGTATTCTTGTTTAACGATTTGTGCTCCTGTGCTCATAAAGAGTCTAGGGGATACTTTGAGAAATAAATACATATATATTTTCAATATATATCTGTGTGGTGTCCTTTCATTGGTATAAAAGGGGGTTACATCTGGTAAAACAGCCTGCTTAACACGTTTCACGAGTTTAGCCTCAAAGACTGCTTAGCCTACGCTACCACTAGGGCAGCTGGTCTGAAAAGGTTGACTTACAACCACACCATAAGGGTTGCTTGGCATGGTACAAGGTGGTCACTTTAACTAGTGAACATCATATACCAGGCCAACTTCTCACAGGTGGCGTTTGTGTCTATGGACTAGGGACTAGTTTACATCCTCATGTAGCTGATACTGAATTGTTGGTGAAAAAGAGGGTTGCGCTTTCCACTCCCCCATTTGCTGCTTCCGGATAACATGAAACCTCTACATCATGCCCTGGAGAACACCTTCCACTGTCCCCCGCAACCCTCCGCAACATACACCTTGGACATTGATGGAGACACGCCCAGGTCACATGGCCCATCTGACTGCACCGCAAGTCACCGTCCCGTGGCTGGGTGCCTGTGCCGGCCGCAATGCATCCGAGGCCACTAACTCTGTGCTGGTCTGGGAACCCTTCTTCTGAAATATTGGATGACCTCTGTGATGGTGGTCTTGGGGTTATCAACGTGATGTGTCTGTGTCCCTGCGCTGTTCGCAGCCTCTGGCCTCAACTGCGGGCCAGCAGGGCCCACACATAGATTCCTTTCCTGACCGGCCCGGACGTCGCATCACCGCAGGAGGCACACGCCACCACCGCAAGGATCACCTCCAAACGCCATCTGCCAGAGTTGAACCAGTGGTCCTGACAGACCTACGGAGTCGCTCAGGCCTGTCATGGATGCCATCATCGGCCTGATACCCTGCTCAGCACTCCAGGTGCCAGTGACTCAGTGCACCGCAAGCCATTGTCCGTTAGTGATTGAGTTTTGTGCTGTGGAGATGTTGCGCAGCAATGTCACCTCATGCAGGTGGGAAGACCTGGGACTATGATGAGGAAGATGTGTCAAGTGTGCAAACGGGAGGTGGCACAGGCAATGGGAGGGCAGGAGGCAACATCCCCAAGGCAGGAATGCACACTGGAGGTGGTAGTCAAGCTACACACCCGGAACCATTACTGGGTATTGTGCTGTGGACTGCTGATGCAACTGTCACCTCAGGCAGTGTGGGAGACCTGGAATGTTGATGAGGAAGTTGATGCACGTGTAACACACCCCACTGTATCTGCATCAGGACTAACATGAAGGGACACAATCCTAGCAATTCCTTCACATGCGTGCGCTCATCTCTAGTGCCCCTACCTCAGTGCACTGCAACTCACGGGACCTCCTGACTGAACATTGGATGACCTCTGTCCTTACCCCGGCTCCCTCCATGTTGCTGTGCAGTTGACTATGTTATGCATGTGTTTGCTGTTTCTGTTGCACTGGTGTCCAATGTTCAAGTTGTTGCCAGCACCAAGCATTCCATGCTAACTGGCTTACACTCACCCCATACACATCCAACACAGGCGTCACTGTACATGTGGCTCTGCCAATAAAGGGGCCGGGCACAGGTGCTCGTAGTCAGTTCAACATGATATCTACGTGTGTCCCTGTGGTCTTGTTGTATGCATGAGGGCCCTGGGCCCTAGGACATTATAGTGTGCTGTGTAAATCAGATGCAGGCATGTCACCGCAGGCAGCAAGTTGGAGCTTGGACATGTAGCTTTGTCTTCACCCACTCAATTGGTAAGGGGAGTGGCCAGGGCCGTCGTACGCCACGCCAACGTGGATGTTTGACTGCTATTTGTGTGCCCCTGGGCGTGGTTCCGTACTGTGACTGTGCATCTGCATGTGTATCTATGGCAGTGTGGGTCTCCTTTGTGGTGTGTGGGTGGTTGATGAGGGTGATAGACACCAACGTATGTGTTCTAGCTCGCCTTCCATGGGTTCGGCGCCCTGTTGGGCAACCTTCTTTTGGCGTGCTGACACATGGCATTGGGGTGCCATGTGTGGGTGTGTGAAGTGTTGTGAGCCAGCTGTGCTTGCGGGTGCTTTCTGCTGTGTGGTCCGTTTCAGGGGCTGTGTTCTCCTCTGAGTAGCTTGACTGGCCAGGACCTGTTTGGGGTTTGCGTGGGATATCCATGTGCTGTTGTAGGGTGTCAGTGTCGATGGTGTGGTGGTCCTCTCCAGCATCACAGATGTGCTGTCTTCTGTACTCTGTTGGAGGTGTTGTGTGCCCCTCTGCAATGTGAAGGGGAGTTGCATGTTGACATTGTGTTGCTAGTATGTTGGCGCTTCGTTCTGGTTTACATGCAGACTGTTTGGCAATGTACATTGTGACTGTTTGGGAGGTGCTGGATTCTTCTGCGGGACAGTGTACATTCAGACTACATGACGGATGTGAGGTCGTATGCGTACATTTCCATTTCACAGTTTCCAGCTCTCTCAGATGTAGTAGGCATGTTTCTGTGCATGTGTGGAGCCAGTTGTGTCCTCTGTTCTGCTGTGTCGGCTATGCGCATTGTACCACATTGTCATCGATGTGGGTGTGCTGTTCTTGGTATGTGTGTGTGCTGCAGTGTGCCAAGGGGATGAGGGACATGATCCTGGGTGATTGTGGGTGTGCAGTGTGCTACGCCTCATTGTGCATGTGTGTCATTGTGCCCATCTCCCCCTGTCCACCCAGTCCCTGTCCGTTACTTTCCCTGTTGATGTTGTCAGGTCCTCTCGAGCTGTGTCCGTACTCCCTACTCCTTGCACCGTCTCCACACTGATGACTGTGGCCTGGGTTTCCTCCAGCTCCTCCTGTGGCGCTGGACTGCCACCTCTTGTCGCCGTTGCTGCCTTCCTGTTGACTGCGTGTTTGTACCTGGTTTAGGTTGTCATGTCATGCCGGGGCCTCTTGGCCTCCTCTGTTGGCCTCCTCGACACTCCGGCTGCATTCACGATGGTCTGCTTGTGGGTAAATTGCTGGTAGTGTTAGGTCACCTCCGTGACGCTGGTCTTGTTTTCCTGCGGTCTGCACCCGGTCTTCCTCTCCCTTTTCTCCTTGGCCTTCCCCGAACCCATTGTTCCTTGCTGGTGGTCTGTGGGGGTTGTGAGGTTCGAGTTGACCTCTGCGCTGGGTCAGGGTGCATCCATGTTGCAACGTGCTTTGGCTTGTTTCTGGTGTGTTGTTTCTGTGGTTTTTGTAGTGCATTTTCCCGCCAGCTGCATGGGATTTGCAGGCCTGTGGCTGGTTTTCACCACTTTTTGTACCGCTATTGGCCTCATCGCATGAATTTTTGTGTTCGCGTATCGCATTTTTGCAGCGTGGCATTGAGTTTCACGCTGACATTTGGCACGTTATCTGGTGACTATCGCGTGCTACCGCGCTGTTGTGAATTCCACGTTGACACGGGGTTATTTTCCTACGATGGTAGTCAAGAAGATGACCTCTGGACAGACTACAACCATATATTTTAAAGGTAGACCACAAGGGGTTCCTGCAGTTCGCTATGATGAATTTTGTTTTTTGGTGTATTTATCACAAGGTTTTTCTCGGCACACTAGGTCTCAAAGCAACCTAATAGTTTATGCATTGCCAGTTCAGTGCCAGAAAGGAGAATTGTGGTACAAAAGGGGGTGGTGATGGAAGGAGCATCAGAACCAATAAAACACTCACACCCAGTCAACAGATCTGGGTTTGATCCATCACCGTTCTTTAGCCCACTCTGCCACCCCAGTTCAGACATGGCCATATGCAAATCAGTCTGACCCTGTGCCTCATGGGAACAGTCCAGCCCGAACTGCCAAGAATTGACAGAAACTGGTCCTAGGAAGCTTGTTTCCGCTCCAAGGAAGGCATGGCTTGGCAGTTCGGGCTGGACTGTTCCCATGAGGCACAGGGTCAGACTGATTTGCATATGGCCATGTCTGAACTGGGGTGGCAGAGTGGGCTAAAGAACGGTGATGGATCAAACCCAGATCTGTTGACTGGGTGTGAGTGTTTGATTGGTTCTGATGCTCCGTCCATCACCACCCCCTTTTGTACCACTTTGTTCGCCATAAGTTGGCAGGGTATGCTCAGACGTGAGTCCCTTGCTCACTTTGCCACTGGATTCAAGCAAGCCTGGCTGAAGATGGCTGAAATGCCAGAAACCGGTCCTAGGAAGCTTGTTTCCGCTCCAGGGAAGGCATGGCTTGGCAGTTCGGGCTGGACTGTTCCCATGAGGCACAGGGTCAGACTGATTTGCATATGGCCATGTCTGAACTGGGGTGGCAGAGTGGGCTAAAGAACGGTGATGGATCAAACCCAGATCTTTTGACTGGGTGTGAGTGTTTGATTGGTTCTGATGCTCCGTCCATCACCACCCCCTTTTGTACCAGAAAGGAGAAATGTATCACCTGTGTAGAGTAATATTGAGATTTTTTTCACACCAGATTTGGGGGACGTCCAGATTTAACCTTTTCTTCATGCTGCCCACATCATTTATTACATGCCTAAATAATAAGGGCACTAAGACTCACCCTTGTCTAACCCCACTTTCTATCCTAAAGTTAGGCGTCAGTTCTCCTTCTACACTATACCTGAGGCTGTGTTATTTTGGTGTAGCTTCTATAAGGCCATCACTAGGTCACACAGGAGATGTATATCGTTCAGAGACTGCCATAAGATAGCGCTATCGACCGAGTGGAATGCTTTCTTAAGATGTATAGACGTCATATATAATAATGTATTTTTTATGACGGTATGTTTAAGTCACATATAGTATAATCTTAGTGCGGGATCAATTGTACTGTGTGTTCTCCTGAAACCAGCCTGCAGTGATGACAATAAATTATTAATCTCAGCCCAGGTTTCAAACCGGGAGAGGACTGCCTTTCCATAGATCTTTCCAGCAATATCGAGCAATGAGATTGGACAGTAATTTACTGGATCATTCCGTGGACCCTTTTTATGGAGGAGCATGTTTACTGCTGTTGTCCAAGAGGCTGGGACCTTCTCCATAACCCAAACTGCATTAAATACGGTTGTTAATACAGGAGCCCATAGAGATACATTATAGCAAAAAATATTGCTTGGCACAGTGTCGGGGCTCGGGACCTTATTTGACTTTTGGGAAAAGATGGCCACCCGAGTTTCTTCATCAGTAAATTTGTTTGCCCATTTCCTGCTGCTGGAAACAACTGCAGGCATAAGTCTGTCTTTCTCTGCAAATGGAGTGTCCTTGCTTTGACCATGGTCACAGCTGGGTAGAGCAATTGTATTCACAGATGGTGCTGAGCTTTTGTATATTGCCCTGAAAAGATTGACATATTTGACTGAGGAGATGACTGGGTTAAATGATCTTACAGGGCCCTTGCAACCCCAATTCACAATACTCCAGAAGCCTGTATTATCCTTGCCTCTAAGTGCTTTTTCGAGGGGGGGCCTATACTCGTAGATGAATGTGTGATTTCTTATGTTTGATTTATCTCTTGTATTCCTGTTGCAGAGATTTTAGGAGTGCTTGGCCCTCTTCCCAAGAGTGCCTATGACTGATAGGGTCTGGTTCACCTGCTCACATTCATTATCAAACCATTCCACATTTGCTAGAGATTGGGGGGCCCTGGCACTCTTTTTAGGCCCTGCTACACTATCTTCAACAGAATATGTTTCTTTCATCAGTGATTCAAATTTGTCGACGATAGTCAAACTAGAGTGATCCGACTCGGCTAAGATATCCTTATAAGCTTTATTCCATTGAGCACAACAGCCCCGGTTATTTCTTTTTTTGGGTGCTTTTTGTATGCCATGCATTCTTTCTCCTTCCAGGTTTAAATGTTGTATTCCCTGCTGCTCTTCTGTGTGGAAATTACCCAGAAGATATGGGAAAGAGAGGAATGATAAGTGTAACAATGAATGGATCATGGTCACTCTCGATTCTCCTAGTTATTATTATGTTGATTACTTGGCTCAATGCCTCCTAGTTGGTTAGTACATAATCTATAAGGGTTTCTCGACTGCCAGATCTATAAGTACATTGGGCAGGGTGATCTGGGAGGGTATGGCCATCTAGTGTAAAGAGGTTGTTATGTAGCACACTCCATTCCCCTTCTGGAAGCTCCTAATGTCAGGAAACATGGCAAAAAAATAGACCCCCAAGCTTGCAGCTTTGCTTGATCAAGCATGGCTATATCAGGTTTTACATTAAAGTTTCCACATAATAGAACAATATGGAAGGCATGGGTCCTCTTTGTATTTAGATTACTGGTAACCATTCCTTTTATTAGCATTGGTGGGAAAGGAACTTAAAAATGTTAAAATTGCTGGGCAATCATTCGTATTCCCAGGGGGATGTAAACATTAAATAAGTCCAGGGCCGAAGCATTATGGGTGATTTCCAGATGTTGCAGGTGGATTCCGCTCCCTGAACAGCCTTCTGCATGCACTAGGACTTAAAGGCTCAGTGAGACCCAAACTGTTAAATCGCCTTTCGGCCTCCCCATCTTGCCTTTTATTGCGTGAAGTGAATGGGCAGAGAACCCCTCAAGGGCAATTCAGCAAGTGCCCATGTCTCCTGGAAGCAGCATATTCTTATAAAAATCATCCATTCTTTGTCCTGTAATTTAGATTTTAAAACTGCAGTGTTCCAACTAAAGAGGCTCTCCTGCATGCTTTTCATGCAGTTGGGTGGACCCTTGTCCTATGAGACGGTCCTTCCATTGACATGTGATGTTCCTTCCATGTCTGCCTGCTGCTGGGCCCAAGTCATATACCTCCCTGGAGGGACAGTTGGAACGAAGATGGTGTTTGACTGAGCTGCATTGGCAAGCTGTGTGCTTTGCTCCTCGCAGGTATAATTGTTTATTTACATTTTTAAACCCAGGTTTTGTTGGTCAGGCACATGAGCTGAAGGGCCACAGTCAGACCAGAGCATGTTACTGGTTGTGAAAAGTTATTTACCGAAATCATGCTGTTATCTGGCTGGACTACTAAGAAACTCAGATACCACTCTGTCCCACCTTCGGTAACAAGAATTCCCCAATGAGACAGTGCTGCTTCTTTTGCAAGTATTGCAGCCGCAATAACTTTTTTTGCCCACCAGGATTCTGTTACTTCTCTTGGACCTTCCTGGGTTGTTACAGTAACAGTACAATGTTGTTGGATGTTACTTATTCTAGGCCAGGCAATGTCCGAATTACTCTTAATAGATTACCCCTATTTAGGACATCATGAGGGCCTCCTGAACAATAGACTGATGTGAATTCAATTATTGTATTGCTACTAGCATACGTTCCAGAATTTGCATTAGATTTTTGACTCCCTGGCAGGACCTGCTGGCTGAGAAGCTCAGTTAGAAATGCAGGCTGCCCATTGTAGACCAGTAAGTAAATTGATGGGGTGGATGCCTCCTCAGTGGATGGATTCCACCATCTGATCTGAACAATGCAACTGGACGATTGTGTTGGAAGCTGGTCAGTTCTGGGCAAATCAATTCCTTGGTGGAACAACTGCAGATAAACACTGGTGCAGCAACTTTATAACATTCACAACCTCGTCATAACTGATTGTGAGATCAGAGCCACTTGCTTTTGAATAAAGCTTCATATTAGCCGGACCTAACTGGGTATTTAACTTCTTCACCCTTCTTGCCCTGTCTAATTCAAATGATTGAGGAATCTAATGAATGGACGTATGCATGATGGCATTTGGTATAACTGACAAGTGATCTGTTTGAGTTGTACTGTTGCTTTAGGGCCCACAGGCTCTGACAGATTCTTTTCAAAAGTCTTTAACCCTTTGGTGTTGGATGAAGCACATGGGGAGATGGGCTAAGGGGCCTATTCTCTAGAACCTGTTGGGAATCCCTTGACATGCTCCTTACAATCCAGCTTGCCCTCAAGTTGCTGAGCAGGAATTTCTCTATGTCTAATGTCATGGATTGGAAGCTTTGTTCAGTTGAACTGGGTTCTATTTCGCTTTGAGATTTTCCACTGCTAGACTCGCATGGTACTGGGGTGAACTGCTCATTGGTTTTTATGTCTAGTGGTTGTTTGGGTATTTTGACGGAGATTTTTTGAAAATGAATAGACAGGCTTTACCGCATTTTTCCTTTCTTGGAATTTGGCCAGCTTTCCAGTACCTACATCAGCTTCAGTGCTTATTCCGTTTCAGTAGATTGACACCCTGAGCGGGGATAGAGTTAGACGGGGGATTGCTGTGATGTTGATCTGAGGGGGGCCACAGAACCATATGTAGTGCATTCTTGCATTCCTTATTGATTCAATTACTTCAGGAACTTCTAATAGTTTGACTAAAATCACTAAACAGTTGCACGGTTCTTGCAGAAGGCTTCCTTTCCCAAAGAGGTCTACCACTGAAAGTTCTATAGCGCATTCTTCTGTCGGTCGCTGTGGTATTATCTGCCATGTCTTACAAAATATCAATTTGCATATCCAACTTAGAAGACTGAGCAGTTAAAGCCTTGGCAACAAGCAAAGCATGCAACATATGGTTCTCACGATGGCAAGAATGGGATGTGCGGGTGGAGTTTCTGAGATGTTCAATGGTGAGTTACTTTCCTTCAGGTTTCCTTGCCTTTCTCTACATGGAAATTCCTGGCTCAAAATTAGGAAATCCTCTCATGCAGCTAACACCACATAAACAATTGGAATTGTTTATAATAGACTTTTTCCTATGCTTGTTCTTCTCCATAGGATTCATTCAGAAACTCCAGACGCATGCTGGACATGCTCTGCACAACATGCTGACCTTAAACATTTAATCTTTACATGCCCTTATGTTTTGACTTTCTGGCATCCGGTTTGGGACCAAATCAATTCCTTATTTTGTTCAAATACTCCTCACTTTATTTTAAATGTTTTTGTAGGAAGTATCTCTACTGTGCGGGCTAATATATCAATTAATGTTCAAATAATAGACCTTTTGTTGTCAGTTGCTTTTCAACAAATTACTAAGCATTTGAAAGAGTTTAAGCAGTTGACGTCAAGAGCATGGTGGTACGCAGTCTGTTACAATCATAGATTAGATACTGTCTATATGAATCCTATGTCCCTTGTTATTAAAAGGAAAGAACTCTGGACATCAGTTACTCAGTTTTTAGATGATTCTGCCAAAAGACATTCTACCATCTCACCTGCAATTCAAGAAGTACTTAAACCCCCCTGCTTCGATTTTCACTTGCACTGGTTTTCCTTTAATTTAATTATTATTGTTTTGATTCCTATTTTTATGCTTTTTTGATGCTTGCAATCAGACACTCATGGATTGTTATTTCATATGTACGTAAGTCCTCCTTTTTTCTTACCTCCCCCTTATTTCTACATTTATTGATATTGCTTTTTTCCCATTTTCCAATGCTGTATTCATAGGTATTTCAATGAATGTATCCCCTTTTTGATTTTAATAAAATTATCTTTAAACTTAAAAGGGTAAATTACTCTGCCCCTGTAGTGAATACTGAAATCCCCCAGATACAGATAAAGACTTCAGGACAGAGATATTCTCAGAACCCTCATATGTGGGATGTGATTGAGGGAGTGTCCCTTGTCAGTTCTATAAATCTACCAGACCAAGGACTTCTTCATCCAATTCAAAGAAGGAATCAATTACATCAGTTTGGATTAATCCATCTGGTGTGTGCGAGCTGGAATAGACTGTAGGGCTGAAAGGGATAGAAGTATTCACATATACTGGGTCTCTGTGTACCATAGCGGATGTAGTTCTATCAAGTGCCCGGACTAAGTGCAACATTTCTGGTGGCAGGTCAGATATATTATAATGCTGAGGCTTCAGGCCTTGATCGCGACTGCTGGGGGAGTTGCTAATTTGAAAACCAGGTTTTATGTTTACCCCCAGAGTAGCCCCTGTCACTCCAATGCATACTTGTGTGCATAATTGTGCGGAAAGGCTCAAGATGCTGGGCTGCTAAAATTCAGTCTCATAATCCATAAAGGTCTCCCTGTTCTCTGGACAGGATAAAAAAGCACAGTGATTGCATGTACTGCAAAGATTAGTAAAAGTGTTTGCACATAGTGACTTTTTTGGACGAACACGGCTCTTGTTACCCAACTTGCCCCGCTTTGCCCTGTTTGACAGAGCAGGCAAAACTCTTTCTGAAGATAATTTGTGATTGTGTTTGACCTTGGTGTAGGAGCTGATGCAGATCTTGATCTGCAGCGGTGTCCTGGAGCATTTGCTTTCCGATTGAGATGGTGCAAAACAGGTGAAGACCCCCTGATGTAACTTTGGACTGCATTGAGGAAATAGAAGGTTGCAAACAAAAAGAAGGAATCCCAGACTGCGTGCAGGTTTGAGGTTGCACATTGGCTGTCGAACAATAACTTTGGCAAAAAGTCCTTTCCTTGGTGTGTTTTTCGCTAACTGAAATTGAGACTTGGATGCAGGGTCTAGTGTGTTGCCACAGGCAGATAATGAAGTGGATGAAGTAAATTGAAAACACACCAGTTCCTTTTCCGTATCATTAGGGTGGGCCTCTGTCTGACAGCTTCGGAGGATGGGATCTCATTTTAGCTCTGAGCTTGGTGTTCCTAATTCCTGTTTCACTTAATGAGGGGGGGATCTAGAATATATGAGCCCTAGTATTGACAGCACTGAGGATAGAGTCACTGGAAGTAGCTGAAATTGGGGGAGAGAATGACCTGCCTCTCCTGAATGCTGGCAGAACTATCACAAACTTCACCGACTTCACCAGGCTTCTTCGGTTGTTTGGTGTAGATTGCTCAGACACCTATGTAATTAGTTGTCTAGCTCTTTTAATCAATACAGTTCTTTATAAGGATTATAAGTTTATAAACTATACAGTACAGTGTGAGCTGTTGGCTTCAGATGGTAAAAGGGTGTCAGTACATCTAAACCGGGGGCACAAGCAATCCTATTCTCAAGGCTTTAACCGTTTGTGTGCGTCGGATGGCCGGGAGTCATCTGACACCACGGTGCCGGGGGTGGGGGGAGCAAAAAGCACACTAGGCACCAGGGATTCGTTTTTATGTCTATGGGGTGAGAGATGCCAAAAATGGGCATACTGATGCACCCACCTTCCCAAAAAAATTCCACAGTCTTTCTGCCCCCCCTGGGAGGCAGATGGGGCAAAAGCCTCCGGTCTGCCCCCAGGGGAGCATAAAACATTTAGGCACCAGCCAGGGATTTTTTTTATAGGGGTGAGGGCTTCCCAAAATGGACATGCCAATGCTCCCTATAAAAATTCCACAGTCTTTCTGGCCCTCCCGG
The DNA here is from genome assembly GCF_964204655.1 of Triturus cristatus. Taxonomy (NCBI): domain Eukaryota; kingdom Metazoa; phylum Chordata; class Amphibia; order Caudata; family Salamandridae; genus Triturus; species Triturus cristatus. The sequence continues at coordinate 751,156,960 of NC_140589.1, forward strand.
GAGGCAGGTGTAGGCAATAGCCCTTGAACTGCTGCCCGGGGGGAAAGGAAGCACACTAGGAACGAGGGATTGTTTTTTATACATAGGGTTGGAGGCTGCCCAAAATGGGTATGCCAATGCCCCCACCCCCCAAAAAAAATTGCCACAGTCATTCTGCCTCCACCTTGAAGCAGATGAGGCAATAGCCCCTAATATGCCCCCGGGGGTGGAAAGCCCACTAGGCACCACAGATAATTTTTTTGTTTCTTTATACATAGGGGTAGGGTTTGTCCAGAATAGGCATGCTAATATCCCCATCCCCCAAAATAGTCTCTCTACCCTCCCTGGAAGGCTTTCTAGGGCAGTAGCCCCTTATTTGCCCTCATAGGGGCAGAAAGCCCACTAGGTAACAGGATATGCTTATTGGCATGTTAGGAAGAAGCCCTATAGGCAAGGGTTGCTCCCCTTTTATTTAGGGTCAGTCCCCTTTTTTTAGACACACATTTTGGCTTTTTCAGTGATATTGTAGTCTCATCTGCCCCCAAGCAGGGGCAGAAAACCACTAGAAAACCAGGGAGTGTGTGAGTGTGAACTGGAGTTTGGCTGATGGTCTCTGTGTACTGACCTTTGGCTGGCATTTTACTGGCAGTGTGTGTGGCCTTGCACTTGGCTAATGGTGTGTGTAGATTGGCGCTAGCCTGGTGGTGTGCGCGGAGTGGTGTTTGGTTGGGGGTGTACATGGGCTGGTGCTTAGCTGACTGTGTGCATGGATGGTGCTTAGTTTGCAGTGGGCAGGGATGGCGTTGGACTGGCTAAGTGTGTGGGAGGCGCGTGACTGATACACCATCAGTGTGTGGATAGTGCTTTGCTGACTGTGTGCATGGAGAGTGCTTGGCTGGCAGTCTATGTGGATGCAGCTTGGCTTGCGGTGTGCATGGATTGCGCTTGGTTAGCAGTGTGCGTGGATGGCACTTAGCTGGTGGTGTGTGTGGATGGTGGTGTGTGTGTACTGACTCTGGGCCAGTGGTGTTGCTTGCATGGATCCCCCAGCGTTTTCTTAGCCAGAATCCCTCACAAACCTCCAATGTATTTACAAAGTCACATTTTTCTCACATTTCCGTGTGGGTAAGTTGTAGAATCACCGTGCAGGCACAAATTTCCTTCCACCCTAACACCTAGAATTCCCCTTGGTTTCCCGGGAAAAATTATAGCTCACTTGTATGGGTGCCCAAAGTAGCATCACCCTAAAAATGTATAAACAAACTGCCCATTTGGACCCGCTTTGGGCCCCCTGAATCTCTACACATTTTTGGCCCTTCCGTGTCATAGGCACTTGGCCCATCCACACAAGTAAGGTATCATTTTATCAGGAGACTGAGGGGAATGCTGAGTGGTAGGAAATGTATGCTATGCAGTGATCTCACAACTTTTCCACACAGATAGAGAGAAATTCGACATTTTGCTAAATTTCAGGTTTGCCGTGAATTCTGGGAAAGAAAATGTTGCAAGATCAATGGAAGCCACACCTCCATGGACTCCCACAGGTGTCTAGTTTCAGAAATGTCTAGGTTTTTAAGGTTCCACTAGATGTCTGCAAGCCCGGGACCAAAAACAAGTGTGCCCCCTATCTTTCACAAAACGACCTGGTTTTTCACGGGGATCACCTGCGTTTTTTTAGAAGAATTGGATTTTTTTCACAAAATTTCAGGTTTGCAGGGGATTCTCGGTAGGAAAACATTGGGGGATCCACACAAACCACACCTCCTTGGACTCCCCTGATGTCTAGTTTTCAGAACTGTCTGGATTTGGTAGGTTTCCCTAGATAGCCGCTGAGCACACGGGACAAAAAACGCAGGGGACCACCTTGCAAGACCAGGTTGTTTTGTGATCGATAAATTTGATTTCTCCACAATTTGTTTTGGCCCCTTTCTTTTGTGGGTACGTGGCCCACCTACACAAGTGAGGAACCATTTTTATCAGAAGAACTAGGGGAACGCTCGGTGGAAGGAAATTTGTGTCAGGCTGGTTATTCCACAAATTTCCCACGCAGAAATGTGGGTAAAATGTGATTTATTTTTAGCTAAATTTGTGGTTTGCAGTGGATTCTGGGTAGGAAAATGTTAGATGTTGGGAGATCCATACAAGCCACGTCTCTCTAGACTTCCCTGGGTGTGTAGTTTCCATAAATGTCTGGGGTTGGTAGGTTTCTATAGATTGCCACCGAGCCCAGGACCAAACAAGCAGATGACTCCTTTGCTTTGTGATCGATAATATTGAAGTCTCCACAGTATGTTTTGAGCCATCTCCTGTCACGAGTACTTGGCCCACCCACAGAAGTGAAGTGCCATTTTTATCTGGAGACCTAGGGGAACACTGGGTGGAAGGCAATTTGCATCAGCCCAGTTATCCCACAATTTCCTACACAGAAACATGGGGAAAATGTGATTTCTTGTATCTAAATTTGAGGTTTGCCGGAGATTCTGGGTAGGAACATGTTGGGAGATCGACACAAACCACACTTGCCGGGACTCCCATAGGTGTCTAGTTTTCAAAAATGTTTGGGTTTGGTAGGCTTCCCTAGATGGCCACTGAGCCCAGGACCAAAAACCTAGCTGACTCTCTCGCAAAACCATGTAGCTTTACGATTGATAATTTTGAAGTCTCCACAGTACGTTTTGGGGTGTTTCCTATCGAGGGCACTAGGCCTACTCACACAAGTGAAGTATCATTTTTATTGGAGACCTGGGGTAACGCTGGGGGGTAGGAAAGTTGTGGCAGCCTGGTGATCCTACAACTTTCCCTCATAGAAAAGTGAGGAAAACATAAGATTTGGGGTAATGCTGGGTGGGTGGGTGGAAATTTGTGGCTCCCTGCAGATTCCAGAAATTTCCATCCCAGAAAAGTGAGGAAAATGTGTATTTTTGACAAAGTTTGAGGTTTGCAAGGGATTCTGAGTAACAGAATGTGGTGAGAGCCACACAAGTCACCCCATCCTGGATTCCCCAGGTTGTCTAGTTTTAAAAAATGTACAGGTTTCTGATGTTTCCCTAGGTGTCAGCTGAGCTAGGGTCTAAAATCCATAGCTAGGTACATTGGGAAAAAAGGGGTCAGTTTTCACTGGAAAAATGTGGTATGTCCATGTTGCATTTAGGGGCATTTCCTGTTGCAGGCACTAGGCCTACCCACACAAGTGAGGTACCATTTCCATTGGGCGACTTTGGAGAACACAGAATTGTAGAACAAGTATTAAAAATGATGTGCCCATGTTGCATTTTGGGAAGTGTCCTTTTGCAGGCACTAGCCCAACCCACACAAGTGAGGCACCATTTTTATCGGGAGACTTGGGGGAATGCTGGGTGGGTGGATGTTTGTGGCTTCCTGCAGATTACAGAACTTTCCATCACAGAAAATTGAGGAAAATGTGTTTTTGTTGACAGAGTTTGAGGTTTGGATGGGATTCTGGGTAAGAGTACCTGGTGGGACCCACACAAGTCCCCCTGGTAGTCTAGTTTTAAAACAATTTACAGGTTTTCGAGCCCTGGGTGCCGGCTAAGCTAGAGTCCAAAAACCACAGCTAGGCACATTGCGAAAAAACGGTCTGTTTTCACTAGAAAAATGTGGTATGTCCATGTTGCGTTTAGGGACATTTCCTGTCGCAGGCACCAGGCCTACTCACACAAGTGATGTACCATTTTTATTGGGAGACTTTGGAGAACACAGAATTGTAGAACAAATGTTATTTCCTATTGACTTTTTATGCATTTCTACCTTCCAAATGGAAGACAATGTGTACAAAAGAACACACTTTGAAAGATGTACTCTAATTCACATGCTAGTATGGGTACCCACAATTTCAGAGATGTGCAAATAACTACTGCTTCTAAACTATATATATTTTGTTCCCATTTCTGAAATACATAGGTGTCCTTGATACCTATTTTTCAATCTTTATATTTTACTAAATGAATTGCTATAACCTGGCACACAATGAAAACCTAATGCAAGGCGCAGCTCAGTTATTGGCTCTGGGTAACTTCGGTTCTTGGTAAACCTACAAGTCCTATATATCACCACAACCAGAAGGGTCCAGCGGATGCAACAGTATATTGCTTTCAAAAATCTTTCATACTTGAAAGAAGTTACAGGTGAAAAGGTTGGCACAAATTGCTGGTTTTTTCAATTCAATTTTAATATTTTTTTGTTTTAACTGTTAGTTTCTATAGGAAAACCTTGAAGTATCTACACAAATGATTCCTTGGTAAATTCAGATTTATGTCTACTTTTAATAAAAGTATAGCTTTCCAGGCTCGATTATGGCTTTCATAGCTGTTTCTACCATGAACTAGAAGGAGGTTGCAAGCACAAAAATAGTAAAAATAGGCTATGTCCCAGTAAAATGCCAAATCTGTGTAGAACATTTAAGTTTTCTGACAAAAGTCTGCCTGTCCCTGAAAGCTGGGAAGATGCTGATTTCAGCATCACAAACCCTCTGTTGATACCATTTGCAGGGGAAAAAGCAGGCACTTTCTTCTGTAGAACTTTTTCCCCATTCCCCCCCCAAAAAACTAAATGTTGCTGTATTTTATCTAATTTCTGGGGCCCCTCCAGGGCACCACAAAGCCTGGGTACCTTTCAAATCCTCGGGATGTTGGAAGAAAAGGATGCTATTTTGAAGTGGATACCTTATGTGGACAAAAAGTTACAGGGGCCTAAGCCCTAACTACCCCAAATAGCCAAAAAAAGGCTTATCACGGGGGTGGAGAAGGCCTAGCAGTGAAAGGGCTAAGTCGGCCCGGGGTCTGCCGTTGCTAATCACTGGTAGTTCTAAAAAGCATGTGCTGGGGCAGGTCACTAAGGGAACTCAGTGTCAGCTAAATGCAACAGTTTGCTCTCTTTTTCTTTTTCTTAAAAACTCGTTAGAATTTCCTTAATGGTGCGCCCATTAGGCATTGTTATGCCTAAAAAGATAGGGAGGGTTACCCAGGGATGGTTCAGCGGGGAGGGGTGGGACGGTGGTGGGGGGATAGGGGCATGGGTGGGGAGCAGTAGATCAAAAAAAAAAAAGTCCTCAGAATCACCTGGTTGGGAGAGCTTTATTAAGTCAGCGATAAAGCAGGAGGTGGAATTAGAGAGGAAGTACTATGGCCAATATTGCTAGTATTGGTATAATTACATGGAATGTGAACAGCCTTAGGTCAAAACCCAGACAGAGGGTAGTGCTGAGGTACCTGGAAGAAAGTCAGGCGCAATATTATGATCTTACAGGAGACACACTTGTTAGCAAGCGAGAGTAAGGATTTGTTTGGCAGGTGTGGTTGGATCCAGAAATTCACAGACTCTGCCCAAGCACAATGTTCCAAGTGTGTCGCAATTTTAATTAGAAGAGGCAGTGGGATTGAGCTCAAGTCCACAAGTATGGATAGCTTTGGTAGATGGGTCTTAGCTCGAATGAAATGGGCAGATAGTGAGTTCATATTTGCTGGCTTCTATGGACCTAATGAGGATGATACACAGTACATTATAGAGTTGGAACTAAGATTGGTCGATATTTCTGTGCTTGTGATTGTGGGCGGGTATTTTTATGTACTATGGATCCTGTTATGGGCCGATCTACACGGAGGGATAGCGCCCAAGCGCCCAGAATGAGGCATGCCTTGTAAAGCTTGATGCAGAATCTTGGTTTAATAGATGTTTGGAGGCATCTGAGAGGGAAGGTGAGAGGGTATACCTACCACAGTAAAAAATATCATCATTTCTCCAGATTAGATTATTTTTTGATTGAAAGATGCTTTGCGTCCAATATCAAAAAGATTGAACATTGTCCAGCCCATATCTCGGATCATTCAGCGGTTATTATGACCTTACAGGTCCCAGGACCACAGCCCAGCAAGAGATGGCCAATAAAGCGTGTGCTTCTCTTGGATGAGGGGGTTTGTGATTGTCTTGAAAAGGCTGCATTAGAATACTTTATGAATAATAAAGAAACTGCCTCCCCTGGAATAGTGTGGGATGCCTTTAATGCATATATACGGGGGGTCCTAAAAAAGTCTTGGCTGTGCTAAAAGCAGAGAAGAGAGGGCTGAATTAGCAAATATAGAAAGGAAAGTGGGAAATCTTGAGGGAGCCTTGCACTTTATAAGTGTAGGAGAAGAAAGGGAGGGGTTGGTAAGAAGGTTAGAAGAGGTCCAACTGAAATATAAGATTAGGATGGAGTTAAACTACAAGGCAAGGTAGCAGGCAGTGTATGTGAGGGAATTTGAATATGGAGAGTAAGCAGGGGTTTTACTGGCCTGGAGGTCCAGGGTTGAGAGAACCAGGAATGAGATTAAGGAGCTGTGGGGGGCCATATGGAGAGGTGTTTGACAACTTGGAAGATATGCAGAACCATGTAGTGTCACTCTTTTCACAGCTCTATAGGGAAGACACTATTCCAGGGCCCCAACAGCTTAATTAGTTGGCTTAGGACACTTGGTCTCCCTGTACAGAAAGAAGAAGGGGGAAAGATAATGGAAGCTCCAATTACCCAGGAAGAGATTAGGGGGACAATAAAGAGAACTAAGAATGGGAAGGCTGCCGGCTTAGATACTGTCCCCTCAAAAGTCTATAAAATATTAATAGAGGAAGTCCTCCCTGTTTAGGAGAACCTGTTAAACAAGGTATATATGGGGGAGACACAGGTTCCAGAATCATGGAGAGAAGCCTCCATCGTTTTGGTTTTAAAACCTGCGAAGGATCCCGGGAATGCAGAGTCATACCGACCGATCACCCTGCTGAATGCGGGCTATAAGATCTTTGTTAGTATACTAGTGGGCTGGTTGGCTAAATAGCTCCCCAGCTAATTCATGTGGATCAGAATGGATTCATCCCTGGGAGGCAGGTCCATGAATTGACCCATCAACTAATCAGTAGTATAGACTTAGCTACATCAACGTCGGTCCCCTTGGCGGTAGTTACATTGGATGCCGCCAAGGCTTTACCGCGTATGCTGGGACTATTTATGGGAAGTATGGAGGTTATGGGCTTTGTAACAACACTAAAAACCTTACATACCCGCACAATAGCTGGGATCCTTCTCAATGGTTCTCTCACTAAGAGTTTCCCAGTTTCCAGAGGGACGCAACAGGGGTGCCCCATCTCACCACTTTTGTTCAATATGTATATCGAATCATTGGCCCAGATGCTTCGTTAGGATGATCAGGTAATCGCTTTTAGTGCAGGTACATATAAAAAGAAAATCGCGTTATATGCGGATGATCTTGTAATCTTCACAGCAGATCCAGTTTTAACTATTCCCAGGGTGGAATCCTGAGCTAAAGAGTTTGGATCGCTATCTGATTACCTGGTAAATTATGAGAAAACTGGGGTACTGTGTTGGAATATCCCAGATTGGAAGGGAGTTGTTCAGAGAGAGGTGAGATTTCTTTGAAATAGGCATCTCTAATTCATTGGAGGGAATCCCTCAGCTCAATCTCGAGAGGGTAGAGAAGGAAATTGACAACACACTTGCCAGATGGAAGAGTACATTTTATTAAAATGGTGTTACTACCCAAGCTGACATTTCTTTTTAATTGTATTCCTCTCACATTTCCCAAATGTATGATTGATAAACTACAGGGGAAATTGGTTTGTTTTGTTTGGGCAGCTAGCGGAGTTAGGCTGGCCTGGAAAAAATTGAGGCGTAAATTGGAAAAAGGCGGGCTGGCACTTTCGGATTTAAGATTATATTGCATGGCCTTTCAGTTTAAAAACTGTAGGATCCTTTTAGGCAAACCGGTGCCCCTGGAATGGGGTGGGCTATTGGAGGAAATAGTTAAGGAGTGGGGCTCAAAAGGGTTTCTCTAAAAGTTTGGGGCAAGCAACTTTTTTTAGAAACCAGACTGAAGACGCTTAAGGCAGCACTTACCCTATGGGTAGGGATAAGGAACATACTCGGAATGGGCTACTTTTTGGATGGTGCACCAATATGGGACTCACCAGGCATGCCAGAGTGCCTCCAAGACCAGCTAAGTATCCCATTAAGGAGGGTGGAAATTGAACTGTGGGGGGTTCTCCTGTTGATGCAGGAAATGGTACCATGGAAAACTTGATGGCAAAAACGGGCGATTCCTCTCAAGATTCAAATACCTGCAGTTGCTATCTTGGGTGGAGGCCAACAGAAGGGAGATTGGCGGAGTCTGGGAATTTGAAAAGAAATTGCAGAATGAGGCCCCTAGAAGTAAGGAAGTTACCGATTGGTACTGGACTCTGTTGTACTCGGAACAAAAGAATTTAAAATCAACATATGAGATCTGGGATGGTGTGATTCAGATGACAGAGTTGCAGAGAATCTGGCAACTCTCATTCAAACTACTTTATAAGGTGGTTAAACCAGCTAATTTGAAGAGAAACCATTTCTTTACAGGTAATAGGCTTTATTGGACCCCCCAGAAACTGGCAACATGTACATCAGCCCCAGCTCCAAGATGTAATAGATGTGGTATGTTAAGTGCTGACGATCAACATATGTTTTTTGAATGCCCCCAGCTATAGGAGTACTGGCTTACGGTTGAGAAAGTAATCAATGATATCCTGCAGACCAATAAAAAGAATGAGCTCAATGTTGATACTGATAGGGCTTGAAGATCAGCCAACTCCGTCCCTATCGGCAAATAGGCGGTACTTACTCTTTTATTTAATTCTTCTTGCAAGAAGAGAGATCTGCAAGAGATGGATGGACCACATACCACCTCATGGTTCAGGTGGCCAAAACTGTTTGCAAAATGGATAGAGGAATTGAGAGTAGCCCACGTAATAAGATCTGTGATGATTGTTTGAGTTGGAATGGAACAGAAAGGACCTAATTTCCTTTGTCCTATGATTACACCTGTGTGGAACCAGTAACCAGGAAACTGGATGGACTGGATCGCAGCACTATATGTTCAATTGCAAATAGCCTGGGGTGGGACAGGTCGGGTATCAGGCTTGACTTTGCAAACAATGGTGATATGAGGAGACTATTAAAAAATAATTAAAAACCTGTACAGCAGTACCACCCTTCACTGCCTTTGGGGTAACGTCAAAGAGACTCGTTACAGTTCCTTCAGTCTCATCATTTCAGAATGGAAGTGTTTTCAATATTATAAACAACAAAGCCATAGTTGAAGCCTAGTTATCTCATGCAACTAACAATCATTGGCAAAGCCAATAGTCCTGACTTGCTGTAGGCATAATATTAAGTGTTGTAGTCTATATCTGGATGGAATGACAAATGCAGCAAAATATCATTCGGGCGACACAGTTTGCTAAGCACGGTTTTTTTTGCTTATGTGTTTTTAAGCCATGCCCTTAATTACATTGACCAAGCCTCATTGAGAGAACCCCCCAGTTTTTTCATCCCACTTAAAGCCCTGCCTATTCTTACTCACTTGCTCCTCCTCCGCTGACCTTCTCTGCCAAGGGAAGGCTGTACGAAGGAAGAGCAACCATGCACAAAGATGACTCAGTGATGGCAAAGCTTCTCAGATTATAAGAATCGCTGAGATTTTAAAAAATATATAAAAGTATTGCTGCAACAGCAAAAAAACTTTCAAGAAACAGGAAACAGACAGGCAGTAAGAGGACAGACTTGCAGACTAAAGAGAAGCAGCAATGATGGCAGCATCAGCAGGCTTATATCAGTGGGTAGCCAAAGCCAGAAAAAGCTCTGTGTGTATTTGATACTGCAAACAAACAGGACTGATGCAGCAGATGCAGAGCGCGGGTGTGCAGGCTCCTTGAAGATTGCACAAACTACACCGGCCTGATGCCGGCTGCCCCATTGCCAAATGAGAAGCCAGTGGCCTAGAGCCTTTGTTGACACCATTAGATTGCCTGGTATCCTTCTCCTTTCTCCGTTCTCCGCTCCCCTCCATGGCGCCGAGCGCAGCCTTCAGAAAGGGAGGGTTGTTGCTATCTGTGTCTCATTTGCACCCCTTCTCAGACCTGCCTGCTGAACTCTCTCCGCCACCCTATGCCATGCCCTCTTGCGTCCAGAACATCAAAAGTCACATCACTGAGCACAATGCTGATATATTTTTCACCATTAGGTCTCCACTCTGAGTTAGGGCAAGGTAACAATGGTTTAGGTCATAACACTTGTCTGCAACACTTAGCATCCATTGTTTCTTAAAGAAATACACAGGACCTGACTTACCAACATTTTGTATTGTGTTTGCATCACAAAAGTGACGCAAACTAGCACAAAATATTTATGTTGTTATTTAATTTACAAGAGAAACAATTGATGAATGGAATGCTGGGCAATGCAGACATTCACCCCTAGTCACAAAGATTTGGGTTAAATCTATCATTTTTTTTGTTAGCAATGGGGTCTCTTAATTGGGCAGTGGTATGCACCCTCGTCCAAGTAGGGACCACCACTCCATTCAGGGTGAGGTCCAAACCCTGTAGGGAGTCCTGTTCCACCCTCTGGTAGTTTCGTGAAGAGCAGGCAGACTTAACCCATGAGGCAATGTGTAAAGTATTTGTGTAACACACACCCACTTAGCACCCAATGAGAACGGCGCAGAAAAAGCCACCACACAGGCTTAGAACAATTAAAGATCCTTTTTATATATCAAGGAATGAGGTCAAATACAATGAAAATCCAATCAGGGGATTAAACGTTATAACGCTATGTTTCAAGTATTGCTTTATACGAGAAGATCAACTGGGTTTGTTTTAGGGCCTTTATGGTAGTTTCAATACAATGATCGGCTTCTTCCCCAGATAGCATGTTTTCGCTTTTACTTTTAGCAGTCTTGGGAGATGAAAACAGAGAGAGAAAAAAAGAGTCACCCGGATAAGGCCCCCAAGTTATCTTTGGCCTCACCAGACCAGCAGTCAAGACCGCACGAGCCCAGCAGGCGCTGTACCTTTGCAAAGTTCCTGCAGCCACCCTGCGGCGGGTCGCGTTGCAGCCCGGCTTTACCTGGCAATGCTTCGGCAGCACTGGCCGTGCAGCAGGAGGTTCCTGAGGTGCCGTCCGGTTGGAGGTGGAATCGCTGCCCAGGTGATGGCTCAGGTTTGCGTTTAGGGCTCCCCTTGAATGAACACAAGCCCCACAGGAATGGCGGCAGTGGTTCCAATTGGCATGAACGTCTTGAGTGCTGGTTGCTGCATTTCCCCGGCATAAGTGGTGGGAATTCGTGGGAGCGCACAGATGCCCAGGCAACAAAACACCATGCTCACTTTTCAGCAGCGCCAGTTATTGCTCCATCGCACTCTCACAAGGGGCAGTACAGGCAAGGGTAGAACGGTGCCGTGGCTTTGGAACACGCAGATCACAGAGTCTTTGTGGTACCTGGTAATTTTTGGAGGACAGGGGCCACCCATCAAGCCTTGTAGATGCTCTGGAGATGTCCTTCAGTTCTCCCTGGCAGGGCAAAGATCAGCAGGCAGTAGGGCAGGTCAGCAAAATGGGCTAGCAGTTCCTGGGAACGGTCAAACTCAGCAAGGTGGCAATCCTCCTGAGGCAGCAGTCTTTAATCCAGCAGAGTTTCTCCTTGGTCCAGCAGTGTGACAACAATGTGTGGCTAGGGACCTATTTTTATACCCTGGTGCCCAGCTACTAGAAGGGGGCAGAAGCTTCTGGAAGGGTCTTGGAGGTTCTTGGATGTTCCCTCTCTCATCTGACCTGGTTCCTCGCTGTCTGAACTTACAAAGCATGGTCATTAAGCCTATTGTGGGGCAGCAGGGCCCAGCCCATTCAAATGTAAGTGTGAATCAACACTCCCTCATCTAAGTCCAAGAAGATCATCAGTATGCAGATGAAGGCAGCCCTTCCTGTGTTTGGGGGAGTCTGCAAGTGTGAGGCTGCTACCCTGGGCCAGACGTGGATTGGGGCAGGCTACAGGTACACAGAGCTAAGTGAAGGGCATATAAAGGTCCACTTTCTAAAAGTGGTATTTCTGAGACAGTAATGTCAAAACCCAAAACACCATTAGAGAGGGTTCCTCACTACTATTCCAACCATACCAAATATGACAAATCTACTACTTCCTACTCAGGAGTTATCACTTAAAGGGATATAAGGGAATTCTCAATGCTGGCCTATGGAGGGGTAGGCCTCACTGTGATGGGAGAGGCCTGCCGCAGGTATGCCAATACACCATGGGGCAGAATTATAAGCCCCTTGCGCCACTTGTACGTCACATTTCCCATGTTAAAAGTGACGCAAAAGTGGCGCAAGGTGCTTGCAAATCTGCCCCCATGTTTATGGGGAGAGCACCCGCACCTTAACACTGGTCAGCAAAAATGTACAGTTAAAGTGGGAGGCAAAAGGGCAAAAAGGTAGAGAGAGATTGCCCTAAGGCTGACAGGTCCAACACTTTTGCTCACCACACCACCCCAGTTTGGAGCCAGTCATATACAAATCAATCTTGACCCTGTTCTTTTTAGGAACAGTCCAGCCCGAACTGCCAAACCAGGTCCTCCCTGGACCGGAAGCAAGCATCCTGGGAACGGTTTCAGGGCATCACCCTTTATCAGCCAGGCTAGTTTGAATCCAGTGGGGTAGTGAGCACAGGACCAACGTCTGGGCATATACTTCCGAATTAGGGCAAAATATGCAAAAGAAACACTTGATGGACGGAATGCTGGACAATGTAAAAAAACATTCACCCCCAGTCACAGGGATCTGGGTTAAATCCATCATTCTTTTGCTCACCACACCACCCCATTTTGGACCCAGCCATATGCAAATCAGTCTTGACCCCTGACCCTCCTGGTAGGTCACTCCCCCACCACGCAGCTCCGCCTGTGAACCCCTGCTGCCGCTGCTAAATCATACTTGTAAGTGCGCCCTTCCTCTGGTTTTCCTCCGTTCCTGTGCTTCTGTGCCACTCGTTTTTTCCCCCCTCCATTTTGACCCATTTCTCTCTGCTTCCATTTTGACCCATTTCTCTCTGTCTCCTGTGCCACATGTTCTCCCCCCTCCTCAGTGCCACGTGTTTTGCTCTGTGCCCCCTTTTCCCCTCTCTGTGCCCAATTTTGCTTTCTGTATCACTCGTCTCCCTGCCGCTGTGCCCCCTGCGGCCCCGCCCCTGCCTACTCGCTAGTCCCGCCTCCCGCCTCCCAGCTGCTCCTCCCTCCCACCTCCCCATATATGCTGGATGCTGTGCGGTGAGGAGAGTGACCCATGACCCTCCTGGTAGGTTGCTCACCCTCCACGCCGCTCCGCCTGTGTGCCCCTGCTGCCGCTGCTATATCATACTGGTAAGTGCGCCCTTCCTCTGTTTTTCCTCCGTTCCTGTGCTGCTGTGCAACTCGTTTTTTCCCCCTCCATTTTTACCCATTTCTCTCTGCTTCCATTTTGACCCATTTCTCTCTGCTTCCTGTGCCACACGTTCTACCCCCTCCTCAGTGCCCCGTTTTTTGGTCTGTGCCCCCTTTTCCCCTCTCTGTGCCCAATTTTGCTTTCTGTATCACTCGTCTCCCTGCCGCTGTGCCCCCTGCGGCCCCGCCCCTGCCCACTCGCTAGTCCCGCCTCCCACCTCCCAGCTGCTCCTCCCTCCCACCTCCCCATATATGCTGGATGCTGTGCGGTGAGGAGAGTGACCCATGACCCTCCTGGTAGGTTGCTCACCCTCCACGCAGCTCCGCCTGTGTGCCCCTGCTGCCGCTGCTATATCATACTGGTAAGTGCGCCCTTCCTCTGTTTTTCCTCCATTCCTGTGCTCCTGTGCAACTCGTTTTTTCCCCCTCTAATTTTACCCATTTCTCTCTGCTTCCATTTTGACCCATTTCTCTCTGCTTCCTGTGCCACACGTTCTCCCCCCTCCTCAGTGCCACATATTCAACAAAGCAGACGCAGCCATCGCACCCCAACTACGGAAAGTAATCAACATCTCCTTCGAGACAGCTACATTCCCGGAAAGCTGGAAGCACGGCGAAATCAACGCCCTTCTCAAGAAGCCCAAGGCGGACCTCAAGGACCTCCAGAATTTCCTGCCCATCTCCCTGTCAACACACAACTGACCCGCTACCTCGAGGACAATGACATCCTAGACCCACCCCAGTCCGGATTCCGAAAGAACCACAGCACCGAGACAGCCCTCATCGCCGCCACAGACGACATCAGGATCCAACTAGACAACGACGAAACATCAGCCCTCATCCTCCTGAACCTGTCAGCCGCCTTCAACACGGTCTGCCACCGCACACTAAAGACACGCCTCCAAGAAGCCGGAATCCAAGAGAAGGCCCTGGACTGGACCACATCCTTCCTCTCCGGCAGAACCCAGAGCATCCGCCTCCCCCCTTCCGCTCCGAAGCCACCGACATCATCTGCGGCGTACCCCAGGGCTCATCCCTCAGCCCGACGCTGCTCAACGTCTGGCTGATGAGGGGTGATGACCCGAAACCGGTCCCAGGATGCTTGTTTTCCAGTCCAGGGAGTTCCTAGCCTGACAGTTTGGGCTGGACTGTTCCCATGGGATACGAGGTCAAGACTGATTTGCATATGGCTGGGTCCAAACTGGAATGGCATTGCGGGCAAATTAACAATGGATAAAACCCAGATCTGTGACTGGGGGTGAATGTTTGACAATGTTCAACATTCCGCCCATCATCTTTTTGCATTGCATTTTCACCCTAATAGGGAAGGGTATGTCCAGACGTGGCCCCATGCTCTCTACGCCACCAGTTTCAAGCTAGCCTGGGTGCTAAGGGGTTATGCCCCGAAACCAGTCCCAGGATGCTTGTTTTCTGGTACAGGGACGTCCTGGACTGGAAGTTCGGTCTGGGCTGTTCCCATGGGGCACAGAGTCAACGCTGATTTGCATATGGCTGGGTCCAAACTGGAATGGCATTGCGGGCAAATTAACAATGGATAAAACCCAGATATGTGACTGGGTTTGAATGTTTGACAATGTTCAACATTCCGTCCATCATCTTTTTGTGTTGCATTTTCACCCTAAGTGGGAAGGGTATGCCCAGACATGGGTCCCATGCTCCCTACACCACTGGTTTCAAGCTAGCCTGGCGGATGAGGGGTGAAGCCCCGAAGCTGGTCCCTGGATGCTTGTTTTCCGGTACAGGAAGCACCTGGCCTGGCAGTTCGGGCTGGACTGTTCCCATGAGGCACAGGGTCAAGGCTGATTTGCATATGGCTGGGTCCAAACTGGAATGGCGTTGCGAGCAAAATAACAATGGATTAAACCCAGATCTGTGACTGGGGTTGAATGTTTGACAATGTTCAACATTCTGTCCATCATCTTTTTGTGTTGCATTTTCACCCTAAGTGGAAAGGGTATGTCCAGATGTGGGTCCCGTGCTTGCTACGCCACCGGTTTCAAGCAAGCTTGGCTGATGAGGGGTAATTCCCCGAAACCGGTTCCAGGATGCCTGTTTTCCGTTCCAGTGTGGACTCGGCCAGGTAGTTTGGGCTGGACTGTTCCCATGGGGCACAGGGTCAACGCTGATTTGCATATGGCTGGGTCCAAACTGGAATGGCATTGCGGGCAAATTAACAATCGATAAAACCCAGATATGTGACTGGGTTTGAATGTTTGACAATGTTCAACATTCCGTCCATCATCTTTTTGTGTTACATTTTCACCCTAAATGGGAAGGGTATGCCCGGACGTCGGTCCCGTGCTCGCTACGCCACAGGTTTCAAACTAGCCTGGCTGATAAGGGGTGATGCCCCAAAACCGGTCCCAGGATGCTAGTTTTCTGGTCCAGGGAGGACCTGACCTGGCAGTTCGGGCTGGACTGTTCCTATGGGGCACAGGGTCAAGGCTGATTTGCATATGGCTGGGTCCAAACTGGAATGGCATTGCGGGCAAATTAACAATGGATTAAACCCAGATCTGTGACTGGGGTTGAATGTTTGACAATGTTCAACATTCTGTCCATCATCTTTTTGTGTTGCATTTTCACCCTAAGTGGAAAGGGTATGTCCAGATGTGGGTCCTGTGCTTGCTACGCCACCGGTTTCAAGCAAGCTTGGCTGATGAGGGGTAATTCCCCGAAACCGGTTCCAGGATGCCTGTTTTCCGTTCCAGTGTGGACTCGGCCAGGTAGTTTGGGCTGGACTGTTCCCATGGGGCACAGGGTCAAGGCTAATTTCCATATGGCTGGGTCCAAACTGGAAAGATGTTGAAAGCAAAATAACAATTAATTAAACCCAGATCTGTGACTGCGGTGAATGTTTGACAATGTAAAACATTCTGTCCATCATCTTTTTGTGTTGCATTCTCACCCTAAGTGAGAGGGGTATGATAATGCCCAGACATGGGTCCCATGCTCCCTACGCCACTGGTTTCAAGCTAGAATGGCGGATTAGGGGTGAAGCCCGAAACTGGTCCCCGGATGCTTGTTTTCCAGTCCAGGAAGGTCCTGGCCTGTCAGTTTGGGCTGGACTTTTCCCATGAGGCACAGGGTCAAGGTTAATTGATTTTCACACGGCTGGGTCCAAACTGGAATGGCGTTGCGAGCAAAATAACGATGGATTAAACCCAGATCTGTGACTGGGGGTGAATGTTTGACAATGTTCAACATTCCGTCCAGCATCTTTTTGTGTTACATTTTCACCCTAAATGGGAAGGGTATGCCCAGACATGGGTACAGTTCTCGCTACGCCACAGGTTTCAAGCTAGCCTGGCTGATGAAGGTTGATTCCCCGAAACTGGTCCCAGGATGCCTGTTTTCCGGTCCAGGGAGGACTTGGCCTGGCAGTTCGGGCTGGACTGTTCCCATGGGACACGAGGTCAAGGCTGATTTTCATATGGCTGGGTCCAAACTGGAATGACGTTGCGAGCAAAATAACAATGGATTAAACCCAGATCTGTGACTGGGGGTGAATGTTTGACAATGTTCAATATTCTGTCCATCATCTTTTTGTGTTGCATTTTCACCCTAATTGGAAAGGGTATGCCCAGACGTAGGTCCCGTGCTTGCTACGCCACCGGTTTCAAGCTAGCCTGGCTGATAAGGGGTGATGCCCCAAAACCGGTCCCAGGATGCTAGTTTTCCGGTACAGGGAGGACCGGATCTGGCAGTTCGGGCTGGACTGTTTCTATGGGGCACAGGGTCAAGACTGATTTGCATATGGCTGGGTCCAAACTGGAATGGCATTGCGGGCAAATTAACAATGGATTAAACCCAGATCTGTGACTGGGGGTGAATGTTTGACAATGTTCAATATTCTGTCCATCATCTTTTTGTGTTGCATTTTCACCCTAATTGGAAAGGGTATGCCCAGACGTAGGTCCCGTGCTTGCTACGCCACCGGTTTCAAGCTAGCCTGGCTGATAAGGGGTGATGCCCCAAAACCGGTCCCAGGATGCTAGTTTTCCGGTCCAGGGAGGACCGGATCTGGCAGTCCGGGCTGGACTGTTTCTATGGGGCACAGGGTCAAGGCTGATTTGCATATGGCTGGGTCCAAACTGGAATGGCATTGCGGGCAAATTAACAATGGATTAAACCCAGAACTGTGACTGGGGTTGAATGTTTGACAATGTTCAACATTCTGTCCATCATCTTTTTGTGTTGCATTTTCACCTTAAGTGGAAAGGGTATGCCCAGACGTGGGTCCCGTGCTTGTTACGCCACCGGTTTCAAGCTAGCCTGGCTGATGAGGGGTGATTCCCCAAAACCGTTCCCAGGATGCCTGTTTTCCGGTCCAGTGTGGACTTGGTCTGGCAGTTTGGGCTGGACTGTTCCCATGGGGCACAGGGTCAAGACTGATTTGCATATGGCTGGGTCCAAACTGGAATGGTGTTGCAAGGAAAATAACAATGAAATAAACGCAGATCTGTTACTGGGGTTGAATGTTAGACAATGTACAACATTCTGTCATCATCTTTTTGTGTTGCATTCTCACCCTAAGTGGGAAGGGTATGCTCAGATGTGGGTCACTAATAGCTATGCCACCGGTTTCAAGCTAGCCTGGCTGATATGGGGTGATGCCCCAAAACCGGTCCCAGGAGGCTAGTTTTCTGGTCCAGGGAGGACCTGGCCCTGCAGTTCCGGCTGGACTGTTCCCATGGGGCACAGGATCACAGGATCAAGGCTGATTTGCATATGGCTGGTTCCAAACTGGAATGGCATTACAAGCAAAATAACGATGGATTAAACCTAGATCTGTGACTGGGGGTGAATGTTTGACAATGTTCAACATTCCGTCCATCATCTTTTTGTGTTATTTAATTTACAGCGCAAAACTCGTTTTGAGATGGAAAATTGCCTAAAAGAAACGGAAAACTGCCTAAAAGAAACCAAGCAGTGTGGAGCACTGCTTTGCGTTACTTAGTGCCAAGGGGATATTTAATGGGTGGTACCTGGGTTTTCCCATGCACCCACCCATGCTTTTTAAGACAATCCCTACCTACCAAACATCTGAAACATGGTTTTGCATAAAAAATTAACACCACTTGAAAGCAGGCATTAAAAGGATAAATGTTTTTTTTTCCTTTCTTTTCCAGCTTTGTACAGCACACATGCAAAGTAGGAAACGTTTTCAAAGTAACCAAGGCATAATATTTTGTACTGGAAGGGAAGCTTTCCAGTACAAAACCAATGCTAGACTCACACACACACCCTTACACTGTGACCCAAAAGTGTGTGTGTGGCGGTCTGCAGAAAAATTGTGTGCCGGTACTAGGGAGAGAGGAGAAGAGTGTCATATCTCAGTGAATATGGCACTCTCCTGCTATTTTTTCATGCATCACAGTGCAGCATTTTTGGCTGCTGTGCTGCATTGCATGAGAATTTAGTAAATCTGGCCCACACTATGTTTGACACAGTATCTTTTAATAAACTATTGAAACAACAACAAAATGAAGATAAAACAAAATATCCTTTCATATTTTAATTGCATTGATTACAGGGTTACCAATGAAAACATTTGTCTTGATAAACTGGTACAGAATGCCTTGGAGATATCCTTCTCACTGGATTATTAATTTGTTTAAATTTAGTCGCTATACGTAAAGTGTCCACATCTCTAATGACAGAATTGACTTACCTAGAACCCATTTTAAAGGCGAATGATAAATGGAGAGTGTGTTCCTAAAGTACTTGGAAGAACATGGATTAATAATGTGCAAACATTGTTTGAACTTTTGTCCCCTAATCCGTAATGTATTTCTTTCAACATGCAGATTTAAATGGACGTTCAGCTTTTTAGCCACAATTGATGCTGTTAAAGAGGCCATCCAGTGTAGAGAAAAAATAGAATTATAGATGGGTACCAGTGAATTACAAGGATGTTTTTCATCAAGAGGTTCTGAGTGACATAAAATAGAGAGCAAAGCTCACATTGTCTATGATGTCGCTCCTAGCCTCAAGGTTGAAAAACATCCATGTAATTCATTTTTTTCTCATCTATACGTTTAGGTTATGAATGACCACCAAACTCATCTGCCCCTGCTTTCAACAGCTATGCAGAAGCAGAGTAGTAACATGGGGAGACATATTGAACACAGCCTCTCCTCCCTGTCCAAAATGCAAAAGAAACATACGTGGCCTCCTGACTCCCTTCTCCACCATTATATGTTCCTTGACTTGCCCACCGCTCTCTGTTCCCTGCCTTCCCCTCCCTTACCTTCCCTTTCTTTCCCTTACCGTCCTGCCCCATCCCATCCCATGCTCCTTGCTTTCTAGCACTACTCTGACAGACTCTCAGAGACCCCTGCGACAACAGCCTGAAATATTTTATGATGTAATAATAGTGGCTAGCAGGTTCCGCTACCCACAGTTGTTATACTATATAGGGGATAAAGTACCCCCTGTCATGCATTGTAAGGATATTGCAAGTCACATAGGAGTTCCATAACCATACAGAGGACTGGGACAGAAGGAAGAGTTGCTTTTTAAGATTACAGAACTCCGAGGTGACTTGCAGTATCCTGCCATGTATGCCAGGATGTATTTTATTCCATATAATACACGGTCACAACATCACCTTTCTCACAAACCATGTAAAACCTTCCTGCGTAGCTCTTTCATATGAATGGCCGAGCATGTTTACAAAGATGAACAATAACAATAAAACCTCTAGTGCAAAAATAAACACATCAAAACATTTAGATATTTGTTGGAAACAGATATCAGAAGCAATTCAACACAAGTCAATTCTGTTTTTCTTAAAAAAGTAGCTTGGAGCTTGTGGAAATATGCAGAAAGGTTCTAGTTTTGTCTATCAAAGGAGCACAAAAAATAAACATATTCCCTCTGCTTGTCATTATGCGCTATTAAAATAGAGCAGAAGAAACAAAAGCAACAATTTCATTTTCGTTGCTAAATGGCTGCTTTAATAGGCTCCTTGACCTGGCCTGCCTTTCGCCTTGGCAGCTGACTCTAGCAGCAGGCATAGTGATGTCAGAACTCGACTCTAATAACCTTATAATAGTAGAGCTCTGAAACCTTTTCTTTAGAAACGCCGACTTGGTGTATCATAAATCGCCGCTTATAAAGAAATTAGTGACTGGAGTTTAAACAGGGATTACAGAATCCCTTGTACTAGATAGTGAATTACTAGGTTCAGAATCCAGTCATTCATGCTAATGGCTCTCTACAAAGGGGAACACTGAGGGGTCCTGATTGACTAAAAACCACCAATAGGCATTCTAGAAAATACTTTTGTTTGATGGCTTCTGCTTTGGTTTTGATATATATATTATATAACTCTCCAGAAAATCACTAAATTTGAAATAACTAAGCATTATAGCCCAATGTCGAGGGCTATAACATTTGTTAAAGATCTCAAGTTATACCGTGTTGCATCTGTGGCCTCTTGGCCGACTGGACGTCCGAGAGCTGTGGTCCGTGTGAAGTCCCCAGGGCTCAGAAGACACCATGCAAAGCCCATAGCTGAGGGATGGAAGAGTCTCTTACATGGGTTTGTTCCACTTGTGCTCCTGGACTGCTGGCTGCTGCTCCTTCTGTCTTCAACTCCAAAATGGCAATCACTTGCCTGAAGGTTTGCAGCTGCCTTTTAAGGTGACTCCGCAGGTAGTCTACTTCAGGTTTTCATTCTCTTTTCTTTTCCATTTCCATGTTTTTTTCTGCCTTGGTTTCTTCCTGATATTTCCAATCCATTATATCTTCTGTCACGTGGTGTTACAACAAACAATGATGGACGGAATGCTGACAATGCATACATTCTCCCCCAGTCAAGAGATCTAGGTTAAATCCATCGTTCTTTTGCCCACTACACCACCCCAGTTTAGGCATTGTCAGCATTCCGTCCATCATTTGTTTGTTGTAACGCTTTTTGCCCTAAGTGGGAGGGGTATTCCCAGACGTGGGACCCGTGCTCACTACGCCACTGGAGTCAAGCTATCCTGGCTGATGACGGCTGATAGCCAGAAACCGGTCCTAGGATGCTTGATTCCGGTCCAGGGAAGACATGGCTTGGCAGTTCGGGCTGGACTGTTCCCATGAGGCACAGGGTCAAGACTGATTTGCATATGGCCATGTCTAAACTGGGGTGGTGTAGTGGGCAAAAGAACAATGGATTCAACCCAGATCTCTTGACTGGGGGAGAATGTCTGCATTGTCAGCATTCCGTCCATCATTTGTTTGTTGTAACGCTTTTCGCCCTAAGTGGGATGGGTATTCCCAGACGTGGGACCCGTGCTCACTACGCCACTGGAGTCAAGCTATCCTGGCTGATGACGGCTGATAGCCAGAAACCGGTCCTAGGATGCTTGATTCCGGTCCAGGAAAGACATGGCTTGGCAGTTCGGGCTGGACTGTTCCCATGAGGCACAGGGTCAAGACTGATTTGCATATGGCCATGTCTAAACTGGGGTGGTGTAGTGGGCAAAAGAACGATGGATTTAACCCAGATCTCTTGACGGGGGGGAATGTCTGCATTGTCAGCATTCCGTCCATCATTTGTTTGTTGTAACACTTTTCGCCCTAAGTGGGATGGGTATTCCCAGACGTGGGACTCGTGCTCACTACGCCACTGGAGTCAAGCTATCCTGGCTGATGATGGCTGATAGCCAGAAACCGGTCCTAGGATGCTTGATTCCGGTCCAGGGAACACATGGCTTGGCAGTTCGGGCTGGACTGCTCCCATGAGACCCAGGGTCAAGACTGATTTGCATATGGCCATGTCTAAACTGGGGTGGTGTAGTGGGCAAAAGAACGATGGATTTAACCCAGATCTCTTGACTGGGGGAGAATGTCTGCATTGTCAGCATTCCGTCCATCATTTGTTTGTTGTAACGTGGTGTTTGATGACATTTCCTTTCCCTATTCTTTTACTATTCAAAGGCCTCAGTATGTCTGGAGCCACGTTGCAACAAAGATGTGTTCCTTCATCTGTTTCCTGCTCCCTTCTCTTGCTGATACTGATTCTTCACTCTTAAGACTTCCTCATCTGAATTCCTGACTCCTGGCTCTATACAGCCTTGTGAAGGCTACACCAGTAAGGAGGTGTTTTTTGCCTTTGGCTTTTTCTTCTTGAGAAGGTGGCAGCTTCTCGAGGTCCTTTCCCAGCCACGTATTTTGTGCCTTCTGTAAACAATTGTCCTTGCCTCGGATAGCAGACGTACCATGATCTGGATTATGGCTAAACATTCAGCCATGAATGGGCTGGTATCTCAAACTGGTTGGTTCACTGCTTTGCAGTGGTGGAGTGGCTACGGTGGGTGCCTCCTGCTGAATCCGACCCACTGGTTTGTCAGTGAAAGCACTTCTGAATGTGTTTGCATCACCAGTAATATGTGCGTAGGTTATATGCATGTACTGGATAAAAATGTGACCAAGGCTAACTAAGGGGTAACATTAATATTTAAAAGGAGGCTTTTGGCCTGCCAAAAGTGGTTATTTTGACAGGTCTAATCTGCAGTTTAACCCTGCATAGCCAGTCTACTGATGGCAGCCCTGAATTCATGTTTTGCAGTGTCACTTTAGTGGTGGTACAATAGGTGCTGCAGTCCAATAGTGACATTTGCCGTATAGGCCCTGGCTACTATGGGTACTATATCGTAGGGACCAATAGATGAGTTAAATATACTACTTAGGGGGTATAGACAAATTTAGCAGGATTAAGGGTCAGTGCACATGCACTGTGGCCTGGTTAGTAGAGTTGCGAATGCAATATCATAATTATAGGAGGTGTTAGATACCTACCAAATCGTAATTCTAACCAGTGCATAAACTGGGGTTTAGCACATTTTGTATATCAGGGTCAACTCGTAATCAGGGCCTTAGAGTAGATTTTTGAAGGAGATTCCTTGTTGCTCGATTAAACTAGTAGTAGTGCCCTTCTATGATGTCAGTGTTAATAGTTTTAGGATACTGTTTATCATCTCTTGCATAAAGTCAATTAGGAGTTTTTGAGGGTTGTAGTTATTTGTTTTCTATTTACAGTGTGAAGTTCATTTTATGGTGCATCTTATTTATTATGGAAGAATGCATATTTTTATTGCATGTTAATGCTGTGATACAGGGTATGTATAGTATGTATTTGTGAGAATGTTAAAGGCTATTATTTGAACATACCATCCATCACTCAATTTTGCATTTTATGAAAGTTCATATATTATTTGTTGGAAAAAAAAAATGATCTTAGTATGTGTTGGTTTAAGATTGCCTGGGATTTCTATATCTTGCAATATTCTAGGAGCTCTTAGAGTTTACCTGGCTACTCCTTTTGTCCTGGTGATCATTCTTTTGAGATTGGCTGTTGTTGGCAATTATCCTGCTGTTTCCTCAGTAACTTGGGTTAAAATATATTTTAGAATAGGTCTTGTTGGTGCCAGGGAACCAGCACTCGCTTTTCCTAAGTCAAATATTGCAGTTCTTATTTGCACTTCGGTTATATTTGAGGGCATGATTATGTTCTCTGACATTTTCAACTCTATCATTAATTGATTGCAGTTCTGCCATAACATCCTTTGGAGGAGTATATACTACGTTTCCAGTGTATTTTATCATTACTGCTATGCTCTTGCTGAAAGTGTAGCCCCAATAACTTAAGAGGGGCTTTCCTTTCTCAGATGTGACATTTTTTGCAACTTCATATACTTTGAGATCTGTAGATATTCATAAAATAAAAATATATGTTACATATTATGTTAATTCTTTATTTATAATTATTTGTATTAGTTTGATATTGTTGTTTATACGTGTTTATATTTTTAAATATGATTTAACAATATTTTTGTTCATAATATTTTTGCTAACATTATTTGGGTGGTGCTTTATGTGTCGATATTGTTGTTTTCTTTATTTTTATCTTCAATATTATATATTTTTGTAGTTGTATTTTTTCTGTTCATTGTAAATCGATAATATGCTTCAATATAATTTAGCTGCAATATCTTGGCTTCCTGCTATTACTTGGCTCTATATTGTTAGGGATCCCATTCTGGATGTTGTAGTCTTTGTTTGCTTCAACTGACGTTACCATTGCAACAAACCTACCAACAATGATTTGTGAATGAAAAGTTCAGGAATGGAAACAGTGTCCTTTATGACATGGAGTGAGGCCATCACTATAATGCCAGGAAACCAAGCACAACGATAGTAAATCACACATCCTACCTGAAACAACTTTGAGAGGTATGATATTAGAATAACATTCCTCAAATGGCATCAGACAAAACGTTGTGTCCTAATTATTGTTTAGTAAACTATCTCATTGGAATTAATAACAGAACATCTACTCCAAAGGGGGTGTTATTTGTGTAACCAATATATAAACCACAATAGTTTTGCCAGATTATATTTAGGCAAAACTATTTGTAAATCAGACCACACTTTCTTGCAGATACACATTTGTGAATCTGACAAATTTCCTCCTTAGAACTTCCACATTTTTGCATGATAGCAAACTGATGAAAATGATACACAACTAGTGAATTTTAATCTTGACGTTGAACTTTTTAGAATTTCCTTAATGGTGCGCCCATTAGGCATTGTTATGCCTAAAAAGATAGGGAGGGTTACCCAGGGATGGTTCAGCGGGGAGGAGTGGGACGGGTGGTGGGGGGATAGGGGCATGGGTGGGGAGCAGTGGGTCAAAAAAACAAAAAAGTCCTCAGAATCACCTAGTTGGGAGAGCTTTATTAAGTCAGCGATGAAGCAGGAGGTGGAATTAGAGAGGAAGTACTATGGCCAATATTGCTAGTATTGGTATAATTACATGGAATGTGAAGAGCCTTAGGTCAAAACCCAGAATCCAGTGGTGTAGTGAGCACGGGACACACGTCTGGGCATCCCCTTCCGAATTAGGGTGAAATATGCAAAAGAAACATTGATGGAAGGAATGCTGGACAATGCAAACATTCACTCCCAGTCTGGGTTAAGTCCATCATTCTTTTGCTCACCACAACACCCCAGTTTGGACCCAGCCATATGCAAACCAGTCATTTTCTCCCTAAGTGGGACGGGTATGCCCAGACGTGGGTCCGGTGCTTTCTACGCCACTGGTTTCAAACTAGCCTGGCTGATGAGGGGTGATGCCCCGTAACCGGTCCCAGGATGCTTGTTTTCCAGTCCAGGGAGGTCCTGGCCTGGCAGTTTGGGCTGGACTATTCCCATGGGATACGAGGTCAAGGCTGATTTGCATATGGCTGGGTCCAAACTGGAATGGCATTGCAGGCAAATTAACAATGGATAAAACCCAGATCTGTGACTGGGGGTGAATGTTTGACAATGTTCAACATTCCGCCCTTCATCTTTTTGCATTGCATTTTCACCCTAATAGGGAGGGGTATGCCCAGACGTGGCCCCATGCTCGCTACGCCACCAGTTTCAAGCTAGCCTGGGTGCTAAGGGGTGATGCCCCAAAACCGGTCCCAGGATGCTTGTTTTCTGGTACAGGGACGACCTGGACTGGAAGTTCGGTCTGCACTGTTTCCATGGGGCACAGAGTCAAGGCTGATTTGCATATGGCTGGGTCCAAACTGGAATGGCATTGCGGGCAAATTAACAATGGATTAAACCCAGATCTGTGACTGGGGTTGAATGTTTGACAATGTTCAACATTCCGTCCATCATCTTTTTGTGTTGCATTTTCACCCTAAGTGGGAAGGATATGCCCAGACATGGGTCCCATGCTCCCTACGCCACTGGTTTCAAGCTAGCCTGGCGGATGAGGGGTGAAGCCCCGAAGCTGGACCCTGGATGCGTGTTTTCCGGTCCAGGAAGGAACTGGCCTGGCAATTCGGGCTGGGCCGTTCCCATGAGGCACAGGGTCAAGGCTGATTTGCATATGGCTGGGTCCAAACTGGAATGGCGTTGCGAGCAAAGTAACAATGGATTAAACCCAGAACTGTGACTGGGGGTGAATGTTTGACAATGTTCAACATTCCGTCCTTCATGTTTTTGTGTTACATTTTCACCCTAAATGGGAAGGGTATGCCCTGACATGGGTCCCGTGCTCGCTACGCCACAGGTTTCAAACTAGCCTGGCTGATGAGTGGTGATTCCCCAAAACCGGTCCCAGGATGCCTGTTTTCCGGTCCAGGGTGGACTTGGCCTGGCAGTTTGGGCTGGGCCGTTCCCATGAGGCACAGGGTCAAGGCTGATTTGCATATGGCTGGGTCCAAACTGGAATGGCGTTGCTAGCAAAGTAACAATGGATTAAACCCAGAACTGTTACTGGGGTTCAATGTTTGACAATGTTCAACATTCTGTCCATCATCTTTTTGTGTTGCATTTTCACCCTAAGTGGGAAGGATATGCCCAGACATGGGTCCCATGCTCCCTACGCCACTGGTTTCAAGCTAGCCTGGCGGATGAGGGGTGAAGCCCCGAAGCTGGTCCCTGGATGCTTGTTTTCCGGTCCAGGAAGGACCTGGCCTGGCAATTCGGGCTGGGCCGTTCCCATGAGGCACAGGGTCAAGGCTGATTTGCATATGGCTGGGTCCAAACTGGAATGGCGTTGCGAGCAAAGTAACAATGGATTAAACCCAGATCTGTGACTGGGGGTGAATGTTTGACAATGTTCAACATTCCGTCCTTCATGTTTTTGTGTTACATTTTCACCCTAAATGGGAAGGGTATGCCCTGACATGGGTCCCGTGCTCGCTACGCCACAAGTTTCAAACTAGCCTGGCTGATGAGTGGTGATTCCCCAAAACCGGTCCCAGGATGCCTGTTTTCTGGTCCAGGGTGGACTTGGCCTGGCAGTTTGGGCTGGACTGTTCCCATGGGGCACAGGGTCAAGGCTGATTTGCATATGGCTGGGTCCAAACTGGAATGGTGTTGTATGCAAAATAACAATTTTTTTTTTTTTAACATTTCAAAAAAACTTTATTCGACAATTAAGTCATAAAAGTATCAGACATCAACCATAGGATCAATACAGGTTACACCAAAACATAATAATCAACGTAATTCTATGAGTAAACACCATAGGTTACACTATTCATCACCTTGTAAACGCAATATTGGTGCCTATACATCCAAGTAAATAAAAACATTTCATTTTTAGATAACGACATTTTATCCACATCTCGAATGTACAATAAAACCAACTAAATATCCCAGACTAGCAATTTGGACGGTTAAACAAATCTATTAGCAGGCAAATAAGTAAATGAGTGAATGCAGGCGCCTATTCAGAGGGCGCTTTTAGTGTTAATTTGTCTGGACCGTATTATCCAGGCCCATTTTATGTATTTTGCCATTGCTATTGCAATTACCGGGCTCGGATCTGTACGCAGAACTCTTAAGGCCTCTTCATGCCTTTGGAAACCTAATATTCGACAAACAGGTAGTACCCATTTTTTTACGTGGGGACACGTAAAGAGGGCAAAAAAACACAAAATGGCTCAAAGATTCTATCGTATCCAAACACTTGGGACATTTGTCCTGAGACCCTTTAACCCATTTAGATGAAAAGATACGAATCGAAAGGGTACCTATTCTGAACTGGAAGTAGAGTTTTCGATCAATGGGAGTTTCAATCAAACCCCAGAATAGTTCCTGTCTAGGGTAGGCCTTAATTTCTAAATATCTGGCTGTTAGTAGGGAAGTACTCCCCTTGGCTGATGATTCTAAGCCAATTAGTTCCCAATACTTAGCCTTGAGTGTTTCTTTTGAAGGGAACATCGCATTTTGGGGATCATCCCATAGGTTATTCCATCCCAGTCTATAAAGTAATGATTTTATAGACCTCAGCCACTCTATCTTATGAAAAAGATCTTTTTCCATAATTTCCTTTAGGCCCATAGCATAGTGCTTAAGCTCCTCAGTTGACCATACCCTACGCCAATACAGCAAAGGCCGCAAATTGGCTGTGTCTTGTAAGGTTTTCAGACCAAGGTCCCAAAATAAAGGTAACAAGGGAGTACTTTGCGGCACACCAACGACTTTCCGAATGAACTCAATCTCCATAACATTTAGTCGTTGTGGGTTATTACCGTACCCCCATAGCTCAGAACCATATAGGGACGAACTACGAATCTTCATCGAGTAAATCTCGAGAAGGGGGCCAATAGGTTGTGTCCGCGAAGCTTTAAATCTTTTCAGAAGGAAGCCTGTCTGCTGTTGGAACTTTAGTTTAGACAAGTCCAAATGACTATTCCAACGCATATTCTTCTGCAGGGTGACTCCCAGATAAGTGAATGCGTCAACCTGCTCCAAGGGTATGTCATTCATAAGGATTACGCCATTAAAGGGTTTGTAAGACCTACACGGGTTGGGCCATTGAGGACCATAAACTTGGTCTTGGCGACATTTATTTCCAGTCCACGTAGCAAACAGAACTCCTTGAAGCGCCGGAGGGTAAGTTGCAAGCCACTCGGAGTTTTGGAAATCAGCAAGGTGTCGTCCGCGAACATGAGGACTGGGATGCGATTACCTGCCATAGCATCTGAGGGGACCCGGGAGAGGAACTCGGCCACCCCGTTCACGAAGAGTGAGAACAGGGTCGGTGCCAGGACACAACCCTGCCGTACTCCGCGATCAACTGGGAAAGGCTCCGTTACCTCCCCCTGCTGTCCCCAACGTACCCGGGCAAAATTGCCCTCATGCAAACGAACGACCAGTGCCAACAACTCCGGTGCCATGCCCAGCTCCTCCAGTACTTGCCATAGTCTGCTGCGCGGGACTAGATCAAATGCCGCCCGCAGGTCTACAAACACTGCGTACAATACCCCTTTTCCTATGACCACAGTCCTCCAATAGAGGACAATAAACCTAAACACCTGGTCTATAGTGCTGGTTTTTGGACGGAATCCAGCCTGGAGAGGACTTAAGATGTTGTTATCCTCCATCCAGGTCTGGATTCTGCCCAAGACCAAGACCAGCCGGCCAAACATTTTTTGCATGGCATCAATCAAACTGATTGGCCTATAATTACTGGCCAGCGCTTTATCCCCTTTTTTGTATATCGGGACAATTTCCGCGCCTTTCCAGGATTGGGGGATAGGCTTTCCCTGGGCTATAGCATTGGCTAAACAAGTGATATATAAGCGCCATCTTTGTCTATCATTCAAAAATACATCGGCTGGGATACAGTCCATGCCGGGTGCACGTCCCTGAGTTACCGTATCAAGCGCCGAGTCAACCTCCTCAACATTAAAAACAAGGTTATTGTAAAACCCCCTCTCCTGATAAAACATACTAATCTCCTCAGCACCTTTAGCATATTGTGGCTTAAAAAATTCAACCCAAGAGTTCTGGGGGACATGATTATGGGGGCTATCAGTGATTTCACCCCTCTTCCATTTGAATATGTCCCAAAACTTTTTCTGGTTTTTGTCCAAGCATGCTACTCACTTTCTTCCCAATCCTTTTTTGCTTCCCCTTGGGCCTTCCTATAGGACTTGCGGGCTTTTTAAATCTTGCTTGAATCTCTTAATTTCAGAGCAACTCCCAGATCTCTACGAGCTAGTTTACAGGAGGCGTTGTACCATTCCTCCTGTTTATTTCTAGAGATTTTTTTTCCTGAGGAAGATCTACAGAAACAAGATTTAAGGTTGGTAAATAATTTTTCATGTATTTCCTCAAAGACAGCTGGAGGTTGGCTTTTAGATCCTCCTGCCGTGATTGATGTCAACGCATCTTCAACATTAGTCTTAATGCTAGCTAAGAGTTCGGGTTGCTCTGCAACTTTGTGCCACTTAAGGTGACGTTCATCATTTGATAAAACAACGGCCTGACAAGCCATTTCAGAGGCTCGATCCTTTCTATCTCCCAAACCCAGATCAAAGGTGGCAACTAGTGGATTATGGTCACTTTCAATCCGTGGCGTAACCCCCATATCCACTAGAGTATGCCACATTTTCAGGTGGACCAGAATATAATCTATATTACTTGCCCTGGTTCCATTGTCATAAGTTTTACTACATGTCCTATCTGATGTGGTTCTGCCGTTAGCTGCCCTCAGTTGGTTGCCCAGGCAGAACCCTTTCAGATACAGGGCCGCCTCTGTCCATTTACTGATTGACTTAATCTCGAGCTGTGGGACACCCCATCTGAGATCTTCCTCCTCTGTTAGGAGCATATCGTGTGGCCCCAATGGCTCAAAAGTCGTATTAAAATCTCCCGCAACTAATGGGAGCACGTCAGTGGCACAAGTTTCGACAAGGGTGTTTAGTGCTAAAACTACCTCCGATCGCTTCCCTCCTGGTAAGCCTCTTGCATATACATTATATATGACAATTTTAAAATTCGACAGAAAGTTCAATCTGATTCCCAGAATGTCATTGTTTTGAGTTGGAACAGGTAGTATGTTACATTCCAGACTTTGCTTGATCCATATAATCAGTCCACCTACTGGCCAGCCCTTGGCCCTTTTTACAGCTGGAATAAAAAAATTCAGATACCCCAGCATGAACACTGGCTCTAATGACCATGTCTCCTGGAGGAGACAAATGTCATGCTTGTCAATAAAATCTGACCAGAGGGGCGAAGATAGTTTGGATCCCACGCCCGCCACATTCCAGGATAGAAACATGATGTGACCTGTGGTATTGGTACCCCCTCCACCACTTCTTGTATTTGACATAGGAGGAGCAACTGCAACAAACCTAGAAAGATTACCCGCATTGCTTAGCGTTTCTTTCTGTGGCACAACTTGTAGGCCCCGCTCGCCAGCCCCTGTAATTTTTATTAGAGCAGAGGGCTCCAGTTCACCTCTATTACTATTTATAATACACTCCTGTGTTTCTCGAGCTACGGATGGATTTTCATGGTTAGGACACCCTCTGCCATCTTTCAGTCAATCACAATCCGCCAGCCCGGATAACACATCAAATCTATTAATGGACCTAATGTCCCCCAAAGAACATTCATTTGTCTGGGGTCCCACATGTGTTACCCCTCCTTGTGGTCGAAATGGATGAGCATAAAAGTATTGGAGTGGCATTGTGCTTATTAAAGTAGTAGAGTCACCCTGGGGCCAAGAGCAGATATATTCTACACAATGCCTATCCCTAAAGTTAATAATAATGCAATCCCCCTTTGTCATCTTAGGTCTCCTGCCAACCCAATTTACTCTTCTAGCGTACAGAATTTCAGCACGCATATGGGCCGGCAGTGGACGCTTGACATTAAGCCAAAATGTGCATTTATTCTTTAGGTCCCTATAGGATTCCCTTGCTCCATTAGCCAGTGGTGGGACCCCTGTTAGGACCACCACATAGGGGGCTGCTTCGGGGGGGTAGGTGGATGTCAATTAAGCCTGGTGAAGCCTGCGCTAAAGGTTGTACAGGCGTTAATTGCTTAACATTTCTAGCCCTACCTATCCCAGGGCTATTTGCTACAACACGTTGGGGAAGATGTTCAGCACTTGGTTGATTATCAATGACAGGAGTTATTTGAGGCACCTTCAAAATAAGGG
This sequence comes from Triturus cristatus, assembly GCF_964204655.1. Classification (NCBI taxonomy): domain Eukaryota; kingdom Metazoa; phylum Chordata; class Amphibia; order Caudata; family Salamandridae; genus Triturus; species Triturus cristatus. The sequence continues at coordinate 751,188,716 of NC_140589.1, forward strand.
GATTATCTTTCACAAGACAACTTGTTGATTTGTTAGAGGTGGATTTAATCTCGGGGCATTGGCCTACCCCACGAGAACATTCCTTTTGTGGGCCCGCACCCTCTCTACCCCCCCGTGACTGAGCCGAGGCAAGTGAGAGCTCCATACATACAAGCCTACTTTCGATGGAGCCTAATCTTTCGTAAATTGGGCCACATAAGTTCTTAACAATACTTTCCAGTTTGTCCCAGAACATTACGTCTGTAGTTCCCATGGGCTGTATCCCCAGTGATGATGATGTATTAGTCCTCTCCTCAACAGTTGTGGGTTTTGGGCCTGGAACAGTGTCCTTCCTTAAAACAGAACTAATATCAGGTTTGGCGTTTTTCCCAGCTGCAGACTGTTGATTTCCCCTCCGCTTTTTTTTCAGGGTTTGGGCTAGTTGTTTGAACATGGACGGGGACCATTTTCCCTTTACTAGCCGAGCGGGTCATTATGCTTGGTAAAGGTTTAGGGATTGAGGTCATTTTTTCAACTTCCAAGATAGCTTCTGTTTCACCTGCTTTTTTTGGGGAACTTGTCGTTGTTTCGCCAGGGCACTCCTCCATCAGAGAAATTATTGAACCCTGAGAACTCGACATAACAGACTGACAACACGGTGGCGATCTTATATTGGCCAAGTTTCCCAGCGAAGACCTCTTGTCACAAAGGATATCTAAAGATATTCTTTTTTCAGTTAGTTCTATGTCTTTGGCAAGCACTGTTTGTACTCGCACTAGGAAGTTATCTAAGGTTCCCAATAGAGCTCCCCCGGGCGATTGCTTACATGGTCCATCTTTTTTGGCGAATTTATCCATTACTTGATATTGTTGACAAACTCAGTTAACACACTAGATACTTGGGCTTACCCTCGATGGTTTGTTCTACAGTTGTTAGAGGGAGGTCCCGTTCCGTTCTCTGACGTTCTCGGACGGGCTCAGACGGGCCCGCCCTTGGCCCGGGCTTCGCCCGGCGCGCGTCCCGCGAGCGCGGTTGTGGGCTGGATTCAAATAATGGGAATAGGAGGGGCCGGGAAGAGTGTCCAGGTGCGCTGTGTTGGCTTTGTGGCTACGCACCCTGGACCTCGCAGTCCCAGCAAGTAAAAACAGGCTCCAGCTAAAATAAATTGATTAACGCCAGTTAAAAGGTCCCGGTTACATCCTCAGTGTTCGTAGAGTAAAACAATTTGGAAACCAATGTCCGCGCCTACGAGCGGCACCCGCGAAGTGGTGGCCGCGAGGCATTTTATGGAGAGACAGCAGGAGGAGGGGCCGGGAAGAGTGTCCAGGTGCGCTGTGTTGGCTTTGTGGCTACACACCCTGGACCTCGCAGTCCCAGCAAGTAAAAACAGGCTCCAGCTAAAATAAATTGATTAACGCCAGTTAAAAGGTCCCGGTTACATCCTCAGTGTTCGTAGAGTAAAACACAATTTGGAAACCAATGTCCGCGCCTACGTGCGGCTCCCGCGAAGCGGGGGCCGCGAGGCGTTTTATGGAGAGACAGCAGGAGGAGGGGCCGGGAAGAGTGTCCAGGTGCGCTGTGTTGGCTTTGTGGCTACGCACCCTGGACCTCGCAGTCCCAGCAAGTAAAAACAGGCTCCAGCTAAAATAAATTGATTAACGCCAGTTAAAAGGTCCCAGTTACATCCTCAGTGTTCGTAGAGTAAAACAATTTGGAAACCAATGTCCACGCCTACGAGCAAACCATTAACTGTGGCTGGGGTGAATGTTTGACAATGTTCAACATTCCGTCCATCATCTTTTTGTGTTGCATTTTCACCCTAAGTGGAAAGGGTATGCCCGGACGTGGGTCCCGTGCTTGCTACGCCACCGGTTTCAAGCTAGCCTGGCTGATATGGGGTGATTCCCCGAAACCGGTCCCAGGATGCCTGTTTTGCGGTCCAATGTGGACTTGGTCTGGCAGTTTGGGCTGGACTGTTCCCATGGGGCACAGGGTCAAGGCTGATTTGCATATGGCTGGGTCCAAACTGGAATGGTGTTGCAAGCAAAATAACAATGAAATAAACGCAGATCTGTTACTGGGGTTGAATGTTAGACAATGTACAACATTCTGTCCATCATCTTTTTGTGTTGCATTCTCACCCTAAGTGGGAAGGGTATGCTCAGATGTGGGTCACTAATCGCTATGCCACCGGTTTCAAGCTAGCCTGGCTGATATGGGGTGATGCCCCAAAACCGGTCCCAGGAGGCTAGTTTTCTGGTCCAGGAAGAACCTGGCCTTGCAGTTCCGGCTGAACTGTTCCCATGGGGCACAGGGTCAAGGCTGATTTGCATATGGCTGGGTCCAAACTGGAATGGCATTGCGATCAAAATAATGATGGATTAAACCTAGATCTGTGACTGGGGGTGAATGTTTGACAATGTTCAACATTTCGTCCATCATCTTTTTGTGTTATTTAATTTACAGCGCAAAACTCGTTTTGAGATGGAAAATTGCCTAAAAGAAACAGAAAACTGCCTAAAAGAAACCCAGCAGTGTGAAGCACTGCTTTGCGTTACTTAGTGCCAAGGGGATATTTAATGGGTGGTCCCTGGGTGTTCCCATGCACCCACCCATGTTTTTTAAGACAAACCCTACCTACCAAACATCTGAAACATGGTTTTGCGTAAAAAATTAACACCACTTGAAAGCAGGCATTAAAAGGCTAAATGTTTTTTTCTCCTTTCTTTTCTAGCTTTGTACAGCACACATACAAAGTAGGAAACGTTTTCAAAGTAACCAAGGCATAATATTTTATACTGGAAGGGAAGCTTTCCAGTACAAAACCAATGCTAGACTCACACACACACCCTTGCACTGTGACCCAAAAGTGTGCGCGTGGCGGTCTGCAGAAATATTCTGTGCCGGTACTAGGGAGAGAGGAGAAGAGAGTCATATCTCACTGGATATGGCACTCTCCTGCTATCTTTTCATGCATCACAGTGCAGCATTTTTGGCTGTTGTGCTGCATTGCTTGAGAATTAGTAAATCTGGCCCACACTATGTTTGACACAGTATCTTTTAATAAACTATTGGAACAACATCAAAATGAAGATAAAACAAAATACCCTTTCATATTTTAATTGCATTGATTACAGGGTTACCAATGAAAACATTTGTCTTGATAAACTGGTACAGAATGCCTTGGAGATTTCCTTCTCAATGGATTATTAATTTGTTTAAATTTAGTCGCTATACCTAAAGTGTCCACATCTCTAATGACAGAATTGACTTACCTAGAACCCATTTTAAAGGCGAATGATAAATGGAGAGTGTGTTCCTAAAGTACTTGGAAGAACATGGATTAATAATGTGCAAACATTGTTTGAACTTTTGTCCCCTAATCCGTAATGTATTTCTTTCAACATGCAGATTTAAATGGACGTTCAGCTTTTTAGCCACAATTGATGCTGTTAAAGAGGCCATCCAGTGTAGAGAAAAAATAGAATTATAGATGGGTACCAGTGAATTACAAGGATGTTTTTCATCAAGAGGTTCTGAGTGACATAAAATAGAGAGCAAAGCTCACATTGTCTATGATGTCGCTCCTAGCCTCAAGGTGAAAAACATCCATGTAATTCATTTTTTTCTCATCTATACGTTTAGGTTATGAATGACCACCAAACTCATCTGCCCCTGCTTTCAACAGCTATGCAGAGGCAGAGTAGTAACATGGGGAGCCATATTTAACACAGCCTCTCCTCCCTGTCCAAAATGTAAAAGAAACATACGTGGCCTCCTGACACCCTCCTCCACCATTATATGTTCCTTGACTTGCCCACCGCTCTCTGTTCCCTGCCTTCCCCTTCCTTACCTTCCCTTTCTTTCCCTTACCGTCCTGCCCCATCCCATCCCATGCTCCTTGCTTTCTAGCACTACTCTGACAGACTCTCAGAGACCCCTGCGACAACAGCCTGAAATATTTTATGATGTAATAATAGTGGCTAGCAGGTTCCGCTACCCACAGTTGTTATACTATATAGGGGATAAAGTACCCCCTGTCATGCATTGTAAGGATATTGCAAGTCACATAGGAGTTCCATAACCATACAGAGGACTGGGACAGAAGGAAGAGTTGCTTTTTAAGATTACAGAACTCCGAGGTGACTTGCAGTATCCTGCCATGTATGCCAGGATGTATTTTATTCCATATAATACACGGTCACAACATCACCTTTCTCACAAACCATGTAAAACCTTCCTGCGTAGCTCTTTCATATGAAGGGCCGAGCATGTTTACAAAGATGAACAATAAGAATAAAACCTCTAGTGCAAAAATTAACACATCAAAACATTTAGATATTTGTTGCAAACAGATATCAGAAGCAATTCAACACAAGTCAGTTCTGTTTTTCTTTAAAAAGTAGCTTGGAGCTTGTGGAAATATGCAGAAAGGTTCTCGCTTTTGTCTATCAAAGGAGCACACAAAATAAACATATTCCCTCTGCTTGTCATTATGCGCTATTAAAATAGAGCAGAAGAAACAAAAGCAACAATTTCATTTTCGTTGCTAAATGGCTGCTTTAACTAGGCTCCTTGACCTGGCCTGCCTTTCGCCTTGGCAGCTGACTCTAGCAGCAGGCATAGTGATGACAGAACTTGACTGTAATAACCTTATAATAGTAGAGCTCTGAAACCTTTTCTTTAGAAACGCCGACTTGGTGTATCATAAGTCGCCGCTTATAAAGAAATTAGTGACTGGAGTTTAAACAGGGATTACAGAATCCCTTGTACTAGATAGTGAATTACTAGGTTCAGAATCCAGTCATTCATGCTAATGGCTCTCTACAAAGGGGAACACTGAGGGGTCCTGATTGACTAAAAACCACCAATAGGCATTCTAGAAAATGCTTTTGTTTGATGGCTTCTGCTTTGGTTTTGATATAAATATTATATCATTCTCCAGAAAATCACCAAATTTGAAATAACTAAGCATTATAGCCCAATGTCGAGGGCTATAACATTTGGTAAAGATCTCAAGTTATACCGTGTTGCATCTGTGGCCTCTTGGCCGACTGGACGTCCGAGAGCTGTGGTACGTGTGAAGTCCCCAGGGCTCAGAAGACACCATACAAAGCCCATAGCTGAGGGATGGAAGAGTCTCTTACCTGGGTGTGTTCCACTTGTTCTCCTGGACTGCTGGCTGCTGCTCCTTCTGTCTTCAACTCCAAAATGGCAATCACTTGCCTTAAGGTTTGCAGCTGCCTTTTAAGGTGACTCCACAGGTAGTCTCTTTCAGGTTTTCATTCTCTGTTCTATTCCATTTCCATGTTTTTTTCTGCCTTGGTTTCTTCCTGATATTTCCAATCCATTATATCTTCTGTCACGTGGTGTGTTTGATGACATTTCCTTTCCCTATTCTTTTACTATTCAAAGGCCTCAGTATGTCTGGAGCCACGTTGCAACAAAGATGTGTTCCTTCATCTGTTTCCTGCTCCCTTCTCTTGCTGATACTGATTCTTCACTCTTAAGACTTCCTCATCTGAATTCCTGACTCCTGGCTCTATACAGCCTTGTGAAGGCTTCACCAGTAAGGAGGTGTTTTATGCCTTTGGCTTTTTCTTCTTGAGAAGGTGGCAGCTTCTCGAGGTCCTTTCTCAGCCACATATTTTTTGCCTTCTGTAAACAATTGTCCTTGCCTCGGATAGCAGACGTACCATGATCTGGATTATGGCTAAACATTCAGCCATGAATGAGCTGGCTGAACTAAGAGCTGCTGAGTATCTCAAACTGGTTGGTTCACTGCTTTGCAGTGGTGGAGTGGCTATGGTGGGTGCCTCCTGCTGAATCCGACCCACTGGTTTGTCAGTGTAAGCACTTCTGAATGTGTTTGCATCACCAGTAATATGTGCGTAGGTTATATGTATGTACTGGGTAAAAATGTGACCAAGGCTAACTAAGGGGTGACGTTAATATTTAAAAGGAGGCTTTTGGCCTGCCAAAAGTGGTTATTTTGACAGGTCTAATCTGCAGTTTAACCCTGCATAGCCAGTCTACTGATGGCAGCCCTGAATTCATGTTTTGCAGTGTCACTTTAGTGGTGGTACAATAGGTGCTGCAGTCCAATAGTGACATTTGCCGTATAGGCCCTGGCTACTATGGGTACTATATCGTTGGGACCAATAGATGAGTTAAATATGCTACTTAGGGGGTATAGACAAATTTAGCAGGATTAAGGGTCAGTGCACATGCACTGGGGCCTGGTTAGTAGAGTTGTGAATGCAATATCATAGTTATAGGATGTGTTAGATACCTACCAAATTGTAATTCTAACCAGTGCATAAACTGTGGTTTAGCACATGTTGAATATGAGGGTCAACTCGTAATCAGGGCCTTAGAGTAGATTTTTGAAGGAGATTCCGTATTGCTTGATTAAACTGGTAGTATTGCCCTTCTATGATGTCAGTGGTAATAGTTTTAGGATACTGTTTATCATCTCTTGCATAAAGTCAATTAGGAGTTTTTGAGGGTTGTAGTTATTTGTTTTCTATTTACAGTGTGAAGTTCATTTTATGGTGCATATTATTTATTATGGAAGAATGCATATTTTTATTGCATGCTAATGCTGTAATACAGGGTATGTATAGTATGTATTTGTGAGAATGTTAAGGGCTATTATTTGAACATACCATCCATCACTCAATTTTGCATTTTATGAAAGTTCATATATTATTTGTTGGAAAAAATAAATGATCTTAGTATGTGTTGGTTTAAGATTGCCTGGGATTTCTATATCTTGCAATATTCTAGGTGCTCTAAGAGTTTACCTGGCTACTCCTTTTGTCCTGGTGATCATTCTTTTGAGATTGGCTGTTGTTGGCAATTATCCTGCTGTTTCCTCAGTAACTTGGGTTAAAATATATTTTAGAATAGGTCTTGTTGGTGCCAGGGAACCAGCACTCGCTTTTCCTAAGTCAAATATCGCAGTTCTTATTTGCACTTCGGTTATATTTGAGGGCATGATTATGTTCTCTGACATTTTCTACTCTATCATTAATTGATTGTAGTTCTGCCATAACATCCTTTGGAGGACTATATACTACATTTCCAGTGTATTTTATCATTACTGCTATGCTCTTTGCTGAAAGTGTAGCCCCAATAACTTAAGAGGGGCTTTCCTTTCTCAGATGTGACATTTTTTGCAATTTCATATACTTTGAGATCTGTAGATATTCATAAAATAAAAATATATGTTACATATTATGTTAATTCTTTATTTATAATTATTTGTATTAGTTTGATATTGTTGTTTATACGTGTATTTTTAAATATGATTTAACAATATTTTTGTTCATAATGTTTTTGCTAACATTATTTGGGTGGTGTTTTATTTGGTGTATTGTACTGTCGATATTGTTGTTTTTTATCTTCAATATTATATATTTTTGTAGTTGTATTTTTTCTGTTCATTGTAAATCGATAATATGCTTCAATATAATTTAGCTGCAATATCTTGGCATCCTGCTATTACATGGCTCTATATTGTTAGGGATCCCATTCTGGATGTTGTAGTCTTTGTATGCTTCAACTGACGTTAACATTGCGACAAGCCTGTGTCTTTATGACATGGAGTGAGGCCATCACTATAATGCCAGGAAACCAAGCACAACGATAGTAAATCACACATCCTACCTGAAACAACTTTGATAGGTATGATATTAGAATATCATTCCTCAAATGTCATCAGACAAAACATTGTGTCCTAATTATTGTTTAGTAAACTATCTCATTGGAATTAATAACAGAACATCTACACCAAAGGGGGTGTTATTTGTGTAACCAATATATAAACCACAAAAGTTTTGCCAGATTATATTTAGGCGAAACTATTTGTAAATCAGACCACACTCTCTTGCAGATACACATTTGTGAATCTGACAAATTTCCTCCTTAGAACTTCCACATTTTTGCATGATAGCAAACTGATGAAGATGATACACAACTAGTGGATTTTAATCTTGACGTTGAACTTTCAGTTTGTTTCACTTCCTCTGCATGAGGCTTTAAAGAATGTCGGAAACATGTGCTGATGTTTTAAATGGTAAGGATAAAAAGACTTACAAAACATTTGCTATGATGACAAACTATTGTAGTGAGTACTCCTGGCTTACTTTTGAATTTCAGGAGTAAGCTGATTCGACCTGGAAGTATTCCTGATGTAATCCTAACTTCTATGAGCTGGGCTTGAGCAAAATAGACATCCTACAAGAACACTAGAAGAAGTCCCATAACATTTTTTGTAATACTGCCTTCAGAAATCCTAGCATACCACAAAGTTTTCAGTTTTTTAGTTGTCCATTCAAGTGGTGTTCTCTATTATGTCATCTCAAAATGTAATTTTAGCATAAACGTTCTATCATTTGGAGTTGCTCCCCACTGGGGTAAACAAAAAGCCTCCCCTTCAGAATTTCATAGATATCCAGAGGTAATCTGAAGGGTGAAGCCACCCGTGCCATAGGAGCTGCAAGGGTCTTAAATCCATCCTTGTTGCTCATTTGGGAGAGTAGTTTCTATTGATGGAGCAGGTGCAGTCGCTCCAGGGCCCAAAGGCCTGAGGGGCCCACTTAATCCTTCTAAAGGCAGTATTTTATAATCCAAACAGCAGCCTGGCGTCCATTTTCTTCCCTGCACCAAAGACTGTGACTAGGGGGCATATCAACAACAACCGGCGATAATTATCTCTAAGCGCACTTAGCGCTAGGATAATTATCGCCGGCTATCGTGAATTTTTATCGCTGAGATAGCGTGCTATTAGCAACGCTTATCTCAATAGCGATAAAAATCCTCACGCTAACAGGCTAACGTGAGATTATCGCTGGAAACCCAGCGATAATCTCACGTTACCTTGTTGATAGGGACAGGCAAACTTAGCCATGATATCCTCCTTCCATAGGATATCATGACTAAGTCAGAAAAATACCAGACGTAAAAAAGCAGCGTTAACCGCGGTTAGCGCTGCTTTTTTTGTCTCTAACAGGGTTAGCGACATTCTTGATAATAGGAGAAATGTCGCTTAGCGACATTTTTCCTATTATTTTACTCTGGAACGCCCCCTTTGCATCTCATTAGAGATGCAAGGGGAAGCGTAGAGTAAAAGGGTGCTAACATGCCAATTTGCATGTTAGCACCCTGTTGTTGATAGGGCGCTAGTTTTATCTCTCCTTTTTTGGCTTTTAAGGCCAAAAAAGCAGAGATAAAGCCCTTGTTGATATGCCCCTCAGGGTGGGAGGAACTCACAAAGTTTGACTCCGCGGAATTCTGCAGATTTACAGAAACATTCCCCAAGATTCCATGGAATTCCGCCAACAGGCTGAAAATGTGCAGCTCGCAGTGCTCACTCTGCAATTTAGTGCTGATAGCGTGAGTAGTGCTGAAAATCAGCTTGAACTGCACCATGTGTTGTGCAAGATCGCAGGGCCATTTGAGTTAATTTTGCTGGCGCTCGAGTAAAAAATCAACTAGAAAGGGGACGCCAAATCTCACTCGCTACCTCGCATATTCTGATACTTTGTGGGAGAATCATTCTGCCACATGGAGATTGCCGAAATTTGGCCAGAACCCCACGTTAAAGAGTAATGCAGAGTGCCCAAAATTCCACCAATTCTCAAGGTGGAAGGGAATATTCTGCCTAACTGTGGCACACTTGCTACCTACTGTTCTCATCAACAACAATACCAGAATTGCAGATGGAAAGTGTTCTGGACAAAATATGACAATCACTCTCCGTCATTCTTAATATTCATTGAAAGGTCAATTTTTCAATCTCGACTCTGTTTGGAAAATAAGATCCTTATAAAATGTGTAAATTGTATTAAGATGCTCTTGGAAAATGTCACCCATGCCATTTCTTGTCGTCTTCTCATGCATATTTAAGAGTTCGGATGAATTTTCTGTCTGCCAAGAGCATCGTTTCACTAAGCACTCAGCATGAAACCAGCTGACCTTGTAAGGAGGGTATATGGTTTTGTATACATTAAAAATGCAGCATCTCGGTGGCTGTAGTATAGGTTCAGTGCTCCCTGCAGCGTTCTGAACCTCACGATGCACGAAGCGGTATCGTCGTGTGGAGTGCTATGATTCACTTGTACCCTGAACCTCACGATGCACTCAAAATGCCGTCCTCTTTCCTGAGTCCCAACAGTGGAAAGGATGAGCTGTCTATTGTTTTTTCCTTCTGAAGTCGAAGAAAATATGAATAAGTCTATTTTGTCACCGATGGTAAATTGCAAATGACTATTTCACGGAGCAGTTGTTAGTGCTTTTGAGATTTCCTTCTCAAAGCATCATTTTGCTTTTATGCTCAGGGAACACTGTCAGGCGTCCTACTCGGCCTGGCATTTACACCATCTAATGCTTATTAAATGGCGCTGTCCGTAATGTTCGTGGGACCATGCATCTACTGCCATAAAATAAACCATGTAAGTTTGTAAAAACAGCAAAAGTTATGTTTTGAAAAATGGTCCCTCTGGCATTCATTTCCGTGCTCTCCATGCCACTGGAATCAAGCTATCCTGGCTGAAGAGGGGTGAAACCCCGAAACCGGTCCTAGGATGCTTGTTTCCAGTTCAGGGAGGACCTGGCTTGGCAGTTCGGGCTGGACTGTTCCCATGAGGCACAGGGTCAGGACTGATTTGCATATGGCTGGGTTCAAACTGGAATGGCGTGGTGAGCAAAAAAACGATGGATTTAGGCCCAGATCTCTGTACTGGGGTGAATGTATGACATTGTTCTGCATTCTGTCCATCAACTGTTGTTTTTGCATTTGTCACCCCGAGTGGGATGGGTATGCCCAGATGTGCGTCCCGTACTCTCCATGCCACTGGAATCAAGCTATCCTGGCAGAAGAGGGGTGAAACCCCGAAACCGGTCCTAGGATGCTTGTTTCCAGTCCAGGGAGGACCTGGCTTGGCAGTTCGGGCTGGACTGTTCCCATGAGGCACAGGGTCAGGACTGTTTTGCATATGGCTGGGTTCAAACTGGAATGGCATGGTAAGCAAAAAAACGAAGGATTTAGGCCCAGATCTCTGTAGTGGGGTGAATGTTTTGGCAGTTCGGGCTGGACTGTTCCCATGAGGCACAGGGTCAAGACTGATTTGCATATGACTGGGTTCAAACTGGAATGGCATGGTGAGCAAAAAAACGATGGATTTAGGCCCAGATCTCTGTACTGGGGTGAATGGATGACATTGTTCTGCATTCTGTCCATCAACTGTTGATTTTGCATTCATAAGCATGTAAACATTTGCTTCACACATGGAGGTGAGAGAGCGAGAGGTTTATTTTCTGCGTCACGTAAGGAATTTCGACCTTTTCCTATCAAATGATGTTGAGAACGTGGAAGGGAAATAATAGTAAAAGAACCGTGCAGACTCGAGATAGGACTCTCCAAAATATCAAGATTAGATTTTCATATTTCGTAAAAAATTAGAATGTTTTCAAAGTCATTCGGACCATGTGAGAAACTGGGCGCAAATAGTATCTACTGTATTTGTATACCTGGGCCTGCTAGGAGAAGGGTGTAAATTGCACTTGATTCTCTGATGGTGCGGCCAAGTACAACAAGATCTTTCCTGATGCTGCGCTGCATGTGCAAACTTTGGCGTGAGTAATGATGACAGGCGCAAAATGGGCGCAAATACTGTTGCATTGGTACTCCCCATTGCAGGCACGGAACTGTCATTCAGGAGCAAATTATGCCTGTGCCAAAGCTTTTGTCACATAGTAACAATTAATAAAAACAATAATAAGAATAATAATAATAACAATAATAATAATAAAAACAATAATAATAATAATAATAATAATAATAATAATAATACAAATAATAATATTAATCATAATAATAACAGCAACAACACGTGGACATAAAAATATGCTTTATAATATAGTTATGACCATTGATAAAAACCTAGTTGATAATGAGGATGATAATAATAATAATGATAATAATGATGATGAGGATGATTGATGATGATGATGGTGATGAGGATGATGAGGATATCAGTGATGACGCTATATAAATACCACATGCATACGTGGCAAAAGTAAAAAACAATTGTTCAAAAGTAGCAGTATAGTGCTTTACTTACCACTTTCTACCACAGATTTTACCAATTTGCATCGCGGCAAATTGCAGCAATCACTAATGCAATCAATATCGCTTTCTGTGGCTGCACCATATACAGTGAATGTATGTGGCCAGAGTAAAGCGTGATTAAATTACTAAAGAGAAACCAATGTTAGTCATAGAGAGATCTTCATGCTAGTGTCCATCTTGCCGTAGATTGACCCAGATGCTTGATCTCCTTGTGTACTTCTCCCCATTGTACAATTTGGTTTAAGATTGGGAACTCTCTCGTACCGGTGACTTTCTGCGATCGAGAGAGATCTTCATGTTCTTCCGTACAATGTCATCACAAGGGAACCATAGAGTGCCACATGCACTCCGCTGTCTGGAGACCAATGCAGCAGGTCAGCCTGAATCATGCTTAATCCAATCTCGTGGATAGGGATAACCTTTGTGCCTCACTGTCATAGACAGAAAATGTCTGGCAACAAGTGAACATTATCAGCATAAAGCAATTTCTATTGGAGAAAAATGTAATAGAGACTGCATTTCAGTCTAAATTCACCTCCCTTCGACCTTCTGATGAAGACTGGATGTGGCAGAAAATGATTCAGAAATTGCACTAACTCTTCCAGTGAATGTCACCTTCCAGGGCCCCACACGCGTGTCTGTATCCCATGCAAGAGGATTTTTAAAAACAGATCAAATCAGCAGATCCAGTGAGACCTGTTAATGGATAGAAGATGTGTTTACAGCACTGGTCATTGTGAGTTCTAGAAGAAGGACAGACACAAAACAGTATTTAATGTATTTATAGCGATGGAGAAGAGACGAAAATGTGATCAGGTAGCTATGGCTGGTATGGTACCCTGACCATAGTGACATATCAAATTCAATCTACTTAAGAGTAATAGCTCCTTCTTTGTATCTAATGTATTTAGTAACAGAAGCCAAGCACATCCCTGTCTCCACATGACAAACGCTGAGTCTCAGAAGGCATTGTTGTTGTTGCTTACAGGCAGTGTGCGAGGCACACAATTTACAACCAGGAGGTGAGGAAGGTGCTGGCTTGTGAAGGTAACTGCTTGCCTATGTTCAGAATCGATATCTCAAAATCCGCCAATGTAAAATATTTACTCCGTAAGGATAAACGTTGTAAATTTAAAGGAAATTTAAGGATGGGGAACTCATAGTCAACTGCTTTTATGTCCAAGTCCAGACGTGTGAAGATGTGTAATTTTTAAGCACATGCCTCATATTGCATGAAAGCTTTTCGCAGACGAGAAATGTTAGGTAAATCCAACTTGCATCTTATTTGGCACATGTCTAATGGGAATTGAGGAGCTGCTATATTGCTTATAAATCTAGACAGCAATTTAAGGGCTATAATTCTTATCCATGGGCACTGGGTGGGTCAATTAGATGTCTACAATTTGGACTAGAAGTATTAGAGCTAGCCAATCACAGTGCTCTATATATCATTATAAGTAGCGCACTGTGGGTTGTGTCACAATATCATGATCAGAAATATTGTCTGACATAAATAGTGCTCTAAATATCGTTTACAAAAATATAATCTCTCTCAGTGTGGATTTTCTATCAATAACTTCATAGGGGTAATATTTTTGTGACTTATATTTAGGAGAAAATAATTATAACAGATAATATTCTCACAACATATTCTGGCACCATGACCTGTGGCTGCCACTGCACCAGCTTAGGCCCTGCAACCTTGTATCACCTACAACCAGGGGTAGCTCCTCCATTATGGCGTAGAAGTGTCACCCACTGATTGAACCAGCATGAACACATGTAAAATAGGTCATCCAGTGCGCATGTCGGTTTGGCCGGCCATCGTAGGCTGTTGCGTGGAGAAATCAGCAGGGCTCAGGAGCACAGGCTCCCAGTCCCTGCTGGAGCTTGAAACCAGCCCGCTCCGCCCAATCTCGACTCTTCCCTTATGCTGGGTAACACCAGCATGAGAGCAGGGTCTGGATTGGTGCAGGGAATTCTGGGAGACTGTGTGTGCAGCTTTTGTGCATCGGGAGCTGAAGCGGTGGTTAGGCGGAAGGCGGCAGGAGATAAGTTTTATTTTTAACTTTTTTTGTCCTCCGCACTGCTCCACCACTTTTTAATGCTAGTGGCCACCACTACCTCCAACCTATCACTTCCCATTATTCATATGCATCACATCTCTGCAACAGTAGGTTTAACAGTGAGGGTTGCAGTGCACTCCTGGAGCAGGATTGGACAAGGATCTAATGTTGTGTTTGATGGGATTTGCTTGCACATCTAGATTTGTAGTTACCATTGAGGACTAGTTATGTCATTGTTATTATGCAGAGCCAATTTCCTGTTCTTTTCTCCCTGCCCACAGGTTATATGCTCCTGACAGCCGCAGCTGTATGCCAGCTCACATCAGATTTTCTGATCCCAGAGGTGAGGCATTCATATCTGCAGACATCTGCACGAATGCCCCACAGCTACAAACAACAGATGAGCTTATCAAGGCTGAAATCATAACATTCTCTGTGACGATCACCCCCTCAGAGGACAGTGGAAGGGAAACTGCTGCTCACACCCTCAATTTCTCAAACATAAATCGGATATGCCTGTTGACGAGTAATGGTAACAAAAAGAGTTATTCATGATATGGTGGCATAGAATAGAGCATTTAGTGCTGGAAAGCAACTGAACGAGCTAGGTAGAATCGCTGCAGCACATGAATCTATGTAGAGGATACAAGAAACTAGCTATACGACCTTTGACGACAGGAAAAGTGAAATACGCTGGCGTAGTTTGTGTGATTTGGGGGATTTTACACTAAACCAGTTACGCAGGAATCGCCAAATTACACCTCTATGATACTTCTCGTAATTACATTGCGGTTTGAGGAAAAATTATACCATGGGAAAAACACGAATACCAAAAGTGTGGCAACTGTAGTTTCTGCGCTATTATTTTAACTCGAAAATCATTCTTACATCAAATATTGACACGAGAATGGAGTTCACGCTAAAATGACAGATTTGCAATTTGCATAATTATGCATAAATTCATGTAATTTGTATGACATTTTGCATAATTACAGGAAAGCAAATGACATGAATTTCGCACTTCCCTAGAAAGAGCCACAACGCAGGAAACATATACATAGCTGCAGATTAAAACGCACATACAAAGAAAACAATAATTTGCACATAATGACAACATAAAACACACAAATGGAGTGCCCTACAGGCAGACGAGGAGAGATTTTAAAAGGTGAACACAACATTTTCATAGGGGTGTAGCTCGTTTAGTGCAGCAGGTCTGTGTCTGACCCCCAGCACCCAACGTTTGGTTGTATTTTACTAGCGAGAGCAAGGCCCCTAAGCGCTGCTTGCATTCCATGCCATGGTAGCCATTCTAATCCACAGCTTGTCTCATAATTTAGCGGGAGACATACGGAGCTGTCATACAATCCTGAACATAGTGACAGAGATGTCAATAAGAGATGCAGAAAACCAGCTGATGCTACCCCTTCCCTTCTTTTTTCAAGACAGCAAAACTTTGAACCTCAATGACTGCATGAATAAAAATTGATTATTACCTCATATTCTAAGAACGAAGATAATGAAAACATGTCTCTTGCCAATGTTATAATAAAAAGATGCAGACGATGAGCTGTGCAAATTGCCAAGTAGGTATACAGTGAAGTACACCAGGCCTTTTTTGAAGCATATCTTATCACACACACTCACACACATGCGCACACACACATACACACCTTGTCCAACATCTCCCAAATAAGACATACCAAACGCACTCTGAAACGGCGAACAGGATACAGATTAAAATCTGATTATTTTGTAGCCTCATCAGTAATATGGAGTGTTTGAGAAAATGTCCTTTTTGCATCTTCATTCACATTGCTGAATTGTCATCTCGGTTTTTTAGACTATACACGTTAGAGCATTACTGTCCAGTGCCCAGGGAATGTCCTCTGACCCA
The DNA here is from genome assembly GCF_964204655.1 of Triturus cristatus. NCBI lineage: Eukaryota > Metazoa > Chordata > Amphibia > Caudata > Salamandridae > Triturus > Triturus cristatus. Next base: position 751,204,794 of record NC_140589.1, read on the forward strand.
TAAAGCATGTTAAAATTGGTTAATCCCGAACTGACATATTAAACTCTCCTGTAGGGCCACCACTAGTATATGGTGTAGAAACTACCATCATGGCATGTAAAGCTAAATGTCATCTGCAGACTGCAGCACATATAGTGCAATCCACTTGTGTGACAAGGAAAACCTTACTTAAGGCCCACCACAGTAGCTGCATTCCTGCTGTTTAAACCTGCAGTCTGACCTGTAAAAATAACCAGTTTAACACAGGGAAAGCATTCCTTTTAAATCTTTATAAGTCATCCCTGCATAGGCCATGTTGCCCACAAGATGGGGTGGTGGGTGCAGCTATGCCACAAAGAAGATAACAGCTTGCCTTCTTCGGCACAGACACCCAGGAGGTGCTGGTGCTGCAGAGCAGTTCAAAAGTCGGCGAGTTGCTTCCCGAAGTCTCTTTCTCTTTTAATCTGAGACACAGCCTATACCTCCCCACAGTTCCATCTCTCCTTGCCGTTCCCCTCCTGTATTATGGATCATCGCACAGCCTGCCACTGGGGCCAGTCCTCCCAGGTCCAGTGTGGCTGGCTGAACTTGGGACCCTCTGTACCTCATACTTTGTTTCCCGGGGTGGAGGGCATATGAAGACAGCTCTGCAGCCTGGGAGGTGCTGGTGCTGCTGCGCCTTCTCCAGCTGGCAAGTGACTCCAGGACCATCTGTGGTGATGGGCACCAGTACTCTTCTGTGGCTCCTCGTGGAGAGGCTTTCTTCTGGACCTCTTCTCTGGCAGCTCGTGGCCCTGCTGGGCCTGGGAGGTGATAGTGCTGCCTTATCGAATGGTTGATAGCAAACCGTCTCTTGGGCTGTAACGGAGGGTTCTACTGACCCATATCTCTCGTTCACCCTCCTATGTTTGCTGTGCTGGATTGGCCCTAATGAATCAGGTCCCCTTTTCATGCTCTACAGGAATAGCCTGTAAACCTGTATTCCTTTCCCCGAAGGGTGCTGGTGCTGCCATATTTCAATCAATAACCAAGCCACTCCCCCAGAATGGCTCATTACTGCTTAGTGCTCAACCTAACCCTTCATTTTTGCTGAGCTTCGCTGAATGATGGAAGAGGGTGCCCTGTTCCTGGAACACCTTCGCCTCCCTGTCGGCTTTCCGCCTATAGTTTTCTTCATATTCCTGGAATACTACAGCAAGCTCCTTGCATCCTGCATCAAGTGTTCGAGTGATGCAGATGTCTGGCAAAAAAATCACAATGACAACTTACCTTTGGAGAGGCATCCAGACCCAGGCATTCTGCGGATCCCTAACCATTTACGTTGGCCCCCGATGTGACTCTCAAATCCATTTTGGCCAAGCTCCGACTTAATTAATCTATGATCACCACGGTTAAACACCCCACAATGGAAACAAATAACGAATTCAAGACAATCAAGGCTGAGATATTGCATCTTCAGCATAGGTTGAATTCCACAATAATCTCAGAGTGACAGAGGACACAACATGGAGTAAGGAGCTCTGGAATACTCAGAAAAAGCTTACGGATCTAGAGGACAGGAGAAGTAGGAATACCATTTGAATCTTTGGCATCCCAGAGAAGGAGGACTCTAGAGACATAGTAGTCATCCTTCAAACCCCTGGAGCATTAGCGCGCCCATCAGATGGCGCCATGCACTACACCAGACCGTACTGCACCGAGGCTGATTATTGCCAAATTTCTTTGATTCCAACATGTGCAAGCAATTCTCTCCAAGGCGAGACGACACAACCCCTACATCTATAAGGACCATCTTAGTACCATCTCTGCAGACTTTTCCTATGAAACTCATGTCATCCAGAAGAAGTTCCTAGCCTTATGTCCTGCTCTCCATAAACTCAATCTATTTTGTGGTCTGCTGGATCCAGCGCTAATGATTATCACTGCGAACAGTTGCTCTAAGGAATTTCGTGATCAGGCGGAGCTCGAACTTTGACTGGAACAAGAAGGGGCCAAGCCTGTACGCATGGACATGTCCGATCCTACCCCTGAGGAGCCCCTGAATCTCCCTCAGTCCCAATCCATGATGATGAAAGACATGGAGAGGGAGCTCAGTAGATAGAAGTTCCATCTGGGTAATATTTTCTGAGATAATTTGTGCTCCCCGATATCCTGATTTCCATGGATGTCTGATTTTCAGTAGCTTTTCCAATTGGAGGCACCCCATTCCCTCCTCTCGTGTTATTTCCCTTGGTTGCAGATCATTTCTGTGCATTTCAAAGGGGACCGGCTTGCTCTGCCAGCAGTCTCTACTGCCCCATTATGGATTGTTGGTTGGGTCCTTCAAATTAGGCCCTGTATTGCATAACTACTTGTTTATCCGCAGGTTACTTTTGCATACCCTTTCCTCCATGATCTGTCAACATGGCCCATCATCTCCTCATAGACCTACACATATGGTCTCTCAATGTTAATGGTATGACTGACTTTATGAAGTGGAAAAAGACCCTTGCCTTCATAGGCTTTAAATGTCCAAATATCATCCTGCTGAACGAGGCCCACCTTACAGCATTAGAATCTACCAAACTGAAGAGAGATTGGGTGGGTAGGGTGATCTCCACCCCCGGATCAAATTACCTCCTGGGAGAAGATGCTGATCATGCGTGCACTCCTAGGAAAATGGAGTGGCTATACTCATGCATGAGAAACTACCAGTGACAGTGCTGAAGACTTGGATTGATGTTCACGGTCGATATGTCTTTGCTGCCTACGTGTATCAGACTATGCATTTGTGGCGGATTCTGGTTATGCTCCACCACACACCAAACAATGTTGGTTCTTGCATCTGAACAAGCTTCTGGTAGAATTATTCGTGATGACTGAAACATTGTGCCGGACCTCTCCTGGACAATGGGGTGGATCCGTTCACTGGCACTCACGGGATAAAGAAATTCTTGGTGGGATTATGGCTAATTGTTCTGCCTGCGATCCATGGTGATTTTTGCATGTTGTAGGGAGGGAGACTATGCCTACATTTCTCCAGTTTATGGTACAGAATCCAGATTAGACTTTTTTCTGATGATGTTGAATGTTTTAGCAAAAATCCAGATGTGTGATACCCACAAGGGGACTATTTCGGACCATGCCCCGATTGCTCTCTCTGTCTGGTCCTCTGCCTGGCATCACCCAAATCCCTACATGGCGCATCAATGCCTCAAAATTTAGGATGCTTGAAGATAGACAGAAGCCTCTTTCTTGCTTCATGAAGTATCTTTTACTCAATGGATTAATGGATTAAGTGCCCCCTCAAAGAAGATTTCATGGGCGGCTGGCAAGTCTTACCTCAGAGGTATTTCAGGAGGGACTTCAATACAACAGGGCAGGCTGCTGATTGCAATAAAATTGATGTTGGAAGAGGAAATCAGAACCTTACTGGTGATCTATACAGAGAACCCTACACAGACCTTCTTACACTATTTTAGCATACAAAAAATATGAACTGAACATGACCTACACCAGGCTTAAATAGAAGGCACTCAAGAGGGTTAAACAGAGAAGCTATAAACACAATGACCAAGTAGGCTGGCTTCTTGCTCTACAGCTTTGGCAAAAGGAGGCTAAGCCAGTGATTCTGGCTAGCCACACTATCTCCAGCTCCTTGTTGTCCCAATACAACTTTATTGCACGTGAGTTCGCTGCTTTTTACTCCCACCTTTATTCTTTGGAGTATCCTAAGGATACCATAAGAGGGGGTTCCTTCCTGTCCAGGCTTTGTCTTCACAAGCTACCTGTTCATATTCGGGAAGAGCTGGAACAGGATATTACGGGGGAGGAAGTTAGGGAGGCTCTTCAGCTACTAAGCAGACGGCAACAGTCAAGGCACCAGGCGAAGACAGATTGACACAATATCACACAGTCAGTCACTATATCCCTCCTCACAGAAATGTTCATAGAAACCACAACTTCAGGCTCCTTGTGAGAAGTCTTTCATCAAGCTCCTATCACACTCATTCCTAAGCCTGATAGGGACCCACTTCTTTGTGCCAGCTACCACCCTAACTCCTTTTTGAACTGTGATATGAAAATCCTGGCCAATGTCCCGGCAAGTAGACTGGGTAAAGTGATCCCTCTTCTCATCCATGAAAACCAAGTGGAGTTTCTGCCATCTATGCACCCTGTTGCATTTTCTTTGGCAAGTTAGATTTGATGTGGATGCCAATTTGTTACTCTCACTAGGCCCCAAGTGGCAGTGCAGAGTTCCCACTAAATTCCACTATCCGGCGTGTGGTGGAATTTCTTTTCGGTTGGCCCTCGTGAGACTTGTTTTGGCACGCGCTGGCGAGTGCCACAAGACTTGACAGCTGCTGGCAGCTGCTGGCGTGGCTTACAGCTAAAATGGTACCTGTCTCCTGACGCTGGTCAGCATGAGTGACCACAGCCACACCACAAGCAGACTGTTTTCTCGAGAAGCAGCTAAATCTAATCGAAAATATTGCTGATATTCTACTCAAGTTGTTTTTTAGTGTGAGAAGCCATTTTTTATTTTACTTTTCTTTTCAACAAGAAGGAAGTGCCCCAAAGACTCCAGCTTCTGGTTCCTGTACAGCAGGCTCCTCCAAGTCAAGTCATTTCTCCATCTCCTGATCACTTTACATTTGGAATTGGAGGTGGAAGGATCACTCTCTTTGTCTGCTGAATATAAACTATTGTGTTTAAGGACTTTATTTTTGTGACACAGGTAAGTTAAAAAACCTTTGTATATTGGTGCTGTTTGTTTGATAGGGCATGCACCAGTATTTATTTGTACTTTTATTCACTTTTTTTGTTTAAGTTTCAGTAGGGTCCTGGTTATTTTTTTTGGCATTTCATTTTCAATCTTTTGTAAATGAAAAATATTGCACAGTTCAGTACATTTTCTCCATGCTTGTTAATACATTTGCAATATAATAATTTATTTTACTATGTGTCCTAGTCTGCCAATAGGCCATACAACCAGTAGGCCCAGTACTAGGCACAGGTACATGAAACAACTGTGTTTGTGGTATATGTTGTTTAAAACATAATTTAGGGCTAAGATGGCATTGGAGTATATTACAAATGTGGGTTTGTGGGGGTATTTCCTGTTTTTGGCTGCAAAAAGTGTATAGGTGAGGTAATATTTGATGCTTTGGGAGGTTGTGTGTTGTTGTAAATTTTTTCTAGGTCACTTAATTCTAATTTTTGGCATTTCTGAATTAATGGTAGTGTTTTCTTCAGAGTTACTGTGCCTCCTTTGTCCGGACAGTGAGTGTGTTTGCCATAGGACACCATTTGCCTATGTTCTTTTTACCATTTGGCCAGGGGCCATTTTATTTAGTCAGGGTCCATAGGCCTGCATGTGTTCTTTGTTTTAACACCTTCTTGCTTTTTGTTTGACCATGTGGCCAGTGATCCCTTTGCGTAGCCAGCCAGTTTGTTTTTGCCGTGTGTTCTTTGTTATCCATGCCTCCTTGCTGATCACTGTTGTTTGACCGTAAGACCGGTGACCATTTTGCATAGCGAGTCAGTGTGCTCTTGCCATTGTCCTGCATGTGTTATTTGTTGTGGCCATGCATCCTTGCTGGTTGTTCTTGTTTAACCAAGTGGCTGAAAGCAATTTTGTGTGGCCAGCCTTGTGCTTTGTCCCTAGGCCTGCGTGTGTTTGTTGCTATTATATGCTGTAACGTTTGTTTGAGCAGTACGAATTGATCAAGGAGTAAGTTGATCAAAGAGTAAGGGATGCAACTGTGAAAACATATCCATTGAGATGGAAAAATGGGGCCTAGACAAATGCCTGATAGAGATGCTACTGCTTTTGAAGTTTTCACACGGGAACTCATGAAGAAGGACAGTACCATGGGCCAAGCTTTTCCGTTGTTGCATATGCTACAGGTTCAGTTAAAAAAGGTGTCTGAAAGCTTTGCAGCTGTAAACAAAGATGCAAATAATATGCTTCACAGCTTAATCTTTTGCTTAGCTGATAATACAAAGCTGCAAAGAGACATCGTGCTGCCCAAAAAGCACATTTGTGCCACAATACTTGATCCACTGTACAAAAAACTGCATCTCACTTCCATTCCTTTTTCAGAAAGAAAGACATAATTCAGAATACTAGATGCGGATTGTTCAGCGAGCCAGAGACCTGGAAAAAGAATAGCTGGAAATTAGAGTCCGACGCCCGGGCACTAGTTCTCGGGTTCCACCTTCAACATCCATAGAGGGCAGTTCTGTTGTCTCATTGCAGCGGTGTCAACAAAAACAGGGATACAACACTCAGACAAAACCTCTGCAATAGTTTGGTTGGAATTTGCAGTTCTTAAGTCCAGTGATGAGGCAAAGGCAAAAGAGCTCAAGCAAGTGGCAGCACCAATGACCATTTAGAACATGTTGGTGGACTATTGGTGTATTGGTATGGGAAGATTGTATTGTATTGTATTGTATAGACTCTTGTAACGCGCGATTCTGCCACGTAACGGGTATCCTGGCGCTATGAGACACAACAGCATGAGACAACACAGAAACGACTGGCCGGTGGTCAGGGTTGATGCCAAACTATTCCTGACGGAAAAGCCAGGTCTTTAGATCTTTCCTAAAACCTAGCAACGTTTTGGCCTGTCGCAGCTCTAGGGGCATCTGGTTCCACAGACGAGCTGCCGCCGTGCTGAAAGCCCTACCTCCCATCCTAACACGTTTTACTCTGGTGACAACTGCCAGGCTCTGGCTAGAGGAGCGGAGGAGCCTTTCTGGTTGGTACCAAGAAAAACTATCTCGCAGAGGCAACGGGCCGGAGTTATGTAAGGCCTTCTAAACCATAACCAACGACTTGAACTCAATCCTCCTCTTAACCGGGAGCCAATGGAGGTCCTTTAGTGCCAGCATGACAGATGATTCACGCTGCCTTCTGAGAGCCAGTTTTGCTGCCATCGACTGAACTCTTTGCAATCCCTGCACAATAAAAAGTGGAGCACCCAAGTACAGTGAATTACAATAGTCCAGTCCACTCAGGATCACACTCTGGACCACCAGAGACCTTGTCTCATCAGGGAGGAGCGGGAGGATTTGGCGGAGAGCTCTCAACAAAGCGATACAGGAGCCAATAGTTTTGTTGGCCTGGGATTGCAACTGGAGGTCTTCGTCCATCATGACCCCCAGGTTACGGACTGACTTTACTGCGGTTATAGGAGGATCCTCTGGCCATAGTCGAAACTCGGCCAGCGGAAGTTTGGAAATTTTAGCTGCGCCGCAGTGTAAGAGCTCCGTTTTCCCGGCATTCAAATTGGTCTTTAGCCATTCAGAGACCTTCCTCATACAAGCCTGGAACGAGTTTAAAGGGACTGCATGCTCTCCTTCCAGGGAGAACATCAGTTGTATATCGTCCGCATAATTGACTACCTCGATCCCATAAGATTTTATTAGGGGGATCAGAAGTCCTAAGTATGCATTGAAGAGGATTGGGCTGATGGCAGAGCCCTGAGGTACTCCATGGCGAACCGGGAACCAAGGGGAGACGAATGGCGTCAGGGTCACTGCCTGTTGACGGTTAGTCAGATAAGACTTCAGCCATTCCAAGGCCCCGCCCGTAATCCCCAAACCTTCCAGTCTTGCCAGTAACACCGAGTGGCTAACCGTATCGAAAGCGGCCGACATGTCCAGCAGCACCAAAACTGAGGAGCTGCCGTCGTCGGCTTGCATTCGTAGTTTGTCCAAAACGGTTGCCAACGCGGTCTCCGTTCCATGCCCTGGTCTAAAGCCGAATTGGTCTCTATCCAGGAGCTGATGTTCTTCCAGGAAATTAGACAAGGATTTACTGACCAGTTTCTCCAGGATTTTAACTGGAAAAGGTAAAAGGGATTTGGGGCGGAAGTTGGCTGGCAGTGAAGGTTCTAAGGAAGGTTTCTTTAATAGTGGGGTAACTATCGCCTGCTTCCAGTCACTAGGTACAGTACCCTCATTCAAGGATTGGCAGCAAATGTGCCACAAATCCGGGAGTAGGTTAGGGCCAAGTTCCTTCCAGATCTTATGAGGAAGGGGATCAAGATGCACCAATGGCCAGAGCTCAGAAGGCTAGAAATAAAGTATCCGGCTTGTCCGGTAGCCAGAATATCTACTGAGCATGTGTTCAGTACAGCAGACGCAGTTGTTACAGTGAGGACTAGTGTCTCACCTCAAATTGTGGAGAGATTGACCACGATCAAAATGAACCAACACTTCATACCACACAATTACATACTTCCTGAAATAACACATGAGGAGGAGGAGGGTGATTGATCAGTCTCAAGTGTGTTAGATCATGATGACCAACTTCTTGGAGAGCTTCCTGAGTTTGAGGATGAAATCTACTTCTTTGACTGAGTGTAGGCTGCCACAGAACATTTTAGGTATCTACTGCTTTGCCAAAAAAAAGATATAGCTAGTGGAGCATTTTCCTTGTGTCTGACTTATGCAGCCCCACAATTTGTAGGCACATGTATGGCCGGAATAGAGTTATACTAGTGTGCAGTAAAGCATCCTCCCCTTTCTGTTAAAGGACATTGGAGGCAATTCCTGCCTCCCTCCCATGCCTATCCTTTTTTTCACGGACTGTCCAAGGAAAGACAATTTGATTTACAAGACTTCCAAGTTCCACTGTTTTGCTTGCATCAAAGAGGAGAAACAATTGCATACCTACCACTGTGCTTAGATTGGAACAGGTAACTAGCTATTGCACCAATGAATGATATATTATGGAGTGATTGTGAGTGATGATTGATGATTAATGTGGTGGCAGATAGTGAGGAAGGGTGCTCAACTAATCATTTGTAAACTTGATTAAGAAGAGTTGCAATGTTAGGAGCCTGATGGGTGATTATTTTTCCTGAAGATGATTGGCCCTTTCATACTTATCAGAATTTACTTGTAATTATTTTTTTAAACTGTTTTTATTGATCATATCAGAACAAAAAGCACAGCAATGTAGTTCATTTAAAAAGCCACAATCAGCTTCAAAGCATACATTTATTATTGTGCATACATCAATACTATTTTGACTCATCAGTCTAGGGTATCTTCAACAGCATTAAATAAGTCATTCAATCTGGATTCACTACAGTGTAGTTCCACCGTTAGAGACAAACAAATATTTCACCCGTGTGTGTTCCATGGAGCCCACTTAAGGTCCAATTTTGGGGGGCATCCTCTGTGTTTAAAAACTTCCTTCTCTGCAATCATGGCCCTGTCCATGTCGGCGGCCCAATTTCTAACACATGGCATCTCCCCTACACCCCATCATTGTGCGATGTTTCGTTTTGCAATGGTCCATTCCAAGGAGACCCATGATTTCTTGGTCTGGGTGAGGTCAGTGGCATCCCAAATGTTCAGCAGACAGAGCTTTGGAGATTACTTCAAATTTTTACCCCAGCACTCTGTAATTGTGCGCTAACAGCTTTCCAGTATATTTGGGCGACTGAACATTCCCAAATTGTATGAAAGAAGGTCCCCTCCTGGTGACAGTGTCTGAGGCAAGAAGAATAAGATCTCCTGCCCATCTTGACCAACACCCCGTGGCAAGATAGACTCAGTGCAGGATTTTGAGTTGGACCAATCTCAATCTCATGGGAATGGCCTCCTCTCTAGGTGAAGCCAGGGCATCTCGCCAATCATCCTTTTACAGCTCCCCCAGCTCCGCCTCCCAGTGCTGCCCCAAGTGCGTTAATGGGTCGGGCGGTTGTTAATCAATTTTCTTTATGTGAGGGAGATGGCCTTCTTAACCATGGGGTTGATTATTAACCTATCTTCCTGTGGGGATGCCTCGGGAGGTGGGTCGCCCCCTGGTATTGCTGCTTTAAGCGCATGACTGATCTGTAGATATCTAAATGTTTCCGATTGTGCAAGGTTGTATTCTTTCTGCAGATTGGCAAAAGTGGTCAATCCCTTAAAGCTCCACATGTATTCCACCCATGAGATACCTATAAGATCACACTTGTCGAACCCGGGGCAAGCACTTATATGTTCCAATTGTTCGGGTTTCCAGAGTGGAGTTGCGTGTGTGATTTTATTGTGCCAGTCCAATTTTTTATTAATCCTGTCCCAGGTTTCAATCGTGCATGCTGTTTGGCTGGTAAGGCACAATTTATTAGGATTCGTGTAGAGTGCTCTATTAAATGTGCCCTATCCCATGAGCCACAAGTCGGTGCAGAAACTCAGGTCCCCCTGATCCCCATGAGCTTAACGGTTAATCGCCACCAGTTGAGATGCCTAATAATATGACCGGAGGTCAGGTAGAGCAATTCCCCCACCATACCATCCCGCCGTCAGCTTGTGCATCGCTATTCGTGGAGCCTGTCCATCCCACAACAAGGTGCACACTGCACTGTCAATACTAGAGAAATAGGAGTTGGGATCCTCTCCGGGGTGTTTTGTGGCACATAGAGAAAAAGGGGCAATGCCAGCATTTAAAAAAAGTACAGCACGTCCCAGAAGAGTGAGCAGGAGGGAGCGCCAGTGTTTAACATCGCCAAGAAAATGCATCAAGGGGCCTTGCAGATTTATTTAATAAAAACTGGATGAATCAGTTGTGATATAAATGTCCAAGTAGTGAAAGCCCTCCAGTGCTTCAGGGATCTGATAGTCCCTCGGTATGCATGGTGACGGACCATATAGTGGGTATAATTGTGATTTGGTCCTGTTTATTGTGTAGCCCGAGTGATTGCCAAATATACGGAAGATGTTGAGGATACAATGCAGGGTGGATGTCGGAGAAGCAATGTATAACAGTATATCATCCGCATATAATGAAATTCTATCCTCATGACTCTTGGTCCATTTGAGTTCACAAATCATAGGGTCACCCCTCACCCAAACCGCCAGGGGTTTCAGCAATAAAGCAAATATTAAAGTATTAAAGACAATAGGGGGCATCCCTGCCGGGTTCCTCTGCTCAGTTGAAACTTTCTGGAGGTGTGTTGGTTAACCACCACTTGAGAGTTAGGGCTGGCATACAACAGCTTGATCCAATTTATGAAATTGGGCCCATATCCCATTGTTTCTAGGACTGCGAACATATGATTCCGTTCAATAGTATCAAAGGCCATTTGGGCATCCAGGGACATGTACTGTGATTGTATGTTGTCTGCCCAACACCCCATGCAGGTGACGTAAATTCAAGGCTGTGTTTCAGCCAGGCATAAAGCCTGATTGATCCGGATGGATCAGCACGGTGAGCAGGGGGATGCGCCTATTAGCAAGTAATTTTGCAAGTATCTTAGCTTCCGCAGTAAGTAGAGAAATAGGCCTATACGCCTTGCAATCAGTAAGCAGTTTTCCTTGTTTGTGAATAACCACTATTGTGGCTAATATGATGTCCTCTGGCAGTGCCCCTTTCTCATAGCTCTCCAGAAACATTTGGCAGAGGTGGGGAGATAATTTGGAAGCTGTTGATTTAAAAAACCTGATTGGGAGTCCATTGGGTCCCATAACCCCGCCTGAACGGATGTCTCAAATGGCCAATAGGATTTCTTCTTCAGTGGGAAGAGAAACCCTGTCTTCTGACGACAAAGAAGGGACATTAATGTTCGAGAGAAGTTCCCGAGACTTTGAAGACAAAACTGTCACAGTTGACCTATAAACCGAGTAAAAGTAAGTGGCAAATATTTCTGTTATCTGTTGGGGATTGGTGATTTCTTCCCCCTTGGGCCCTTGCAGTTGGTGTACCAATCTCGATAATTGCTCTATTTTTTCTAGCCCAGCCAGAAGCTCACCCCTCCTCTCCCCATGCTCATAGATCTTATAACAAATTTACTTTTATTGTGCTGCTTCAGTGAGGAGCTGTTTGTAGTCTAGTATTTTGACTATCAATAACTGCTTTGCAGCCATGTCAGGGGACTGTGCCAGTGCGGTTTCACCCTGCAGGGTGTCTATCTCCAGTTGGTCTAGGCTTTTTGTCAATTCCCTCTTATGACCTACCATCAAGGCAAGGGTTCTCCCCTTTAAGACAACCCCTAAAGCACTCTCAAGAAGAAGGTTACCAGTAGTTCCTCAGAGAAAAGAGAGGAGTGGAGGTGAATCGATAAGAGAGCCTGTAAGGACTACATGTACATTATGTGTAAAGTGGGTAATCCTTTTGTTGGATATTAATGCCCTCACACACCCTTTCAGGTGTCATGCTTCATCATATGGGCTGCTCCTCGTCGGGCCGGCGGTGCAATGCCTAACGGGCTCCCTAAAAGGGGCACTTTATCGGAGTTCTTTTAATCCAACAGCCGTCTGGTGAAGTGCGGGTGTGTGGGCCTGATTATTGTAGATACAAAAAGTGAGTTAAAACAGGGTCGAAAGTACCAGTATGAAAAATCAATTTATTCTAAAGGTCTCCTTCCCTGATTAAAAAAGTGTATGTAGCACTCGGTAGAGTGTAATGTCTCTAATTAGAGTGCATGAGATTGGTGGTCAACATGTTTCTCGCACTGAGCTCGTGCGCTCGCGATTCGTCAGGACCTATCAAACTATCTACAATGGTAAGAGGGGACTATCTAAGATATTGGTCTCCTAGTCACAATGAATCCTGTGAACAAAAACTTATTTCTAAAATACCTGTCAAGGTCTGGTGCTACCTGTAGAAAAGAACGGTAGATTAAGTTGATCATTGTTGAGACATATAGCCACAGGTATCAGGAAATACATATCAAACAAAAAGGCTTGCAAGGTGATTCATCTCCATCATAGTTAAAACGCAACAGTGGTGACTGCTGGTGCTTGAGCGTCAGGAAGCTGCTCCTAAAAGGTGGTGTACCATCAAGGTGAACTATAGTGACTAAACACCTATGTGGAACATTTAAAAACAATAAAAGCGGCAGAAAACATCATTGACCTCACCCTATTCAGTAGGACTGCGGACCACAACAGTGCTTGGTGGACTCAGCGTGAGGCGAAGGACCTCTAAAAGTAGGTCTAAACTAAAAGGTGATAACGAACTTAAATAATGTAGTAATCACAGTTGATACATTTGGGGACATATGGCACAGTCAAGATCTAGACATTCACTGACTAATTAACCCCACGGTCAGGCTATAATCCCGAGGGACGTGAAATGAATATAAATATAAAGTCTCATGTGAAATGAAGGCTGTCAACTCGTGTTTCAAGGGTCTAGTGTATGTCAGTGATGCCCCAATTATACGTAACTACCTTGGTGTTCCTTGCTATTGGACCCAGTGATTGCAGAGTTACGTTTAAGGGTGGGGAGTCAATCAAAACACCGTTATTTCACCCGGGGTAGACAGCCTGACGTTAGCGGGGGAACCGTAAGCTCGCGCTGACATTACGTGAGTGTCACAAGGACAATGGGAGAAACGGAGGTTGTTACAGGTCTAGAAAACACGAAGACACGGAATCCGTGTACTAGTACTTACGTCTGCCCCGCTCACGCTCTGTCTCTGGACCTACCCGAGCCACCGAGTCTGGGAGGTGGCGACCTGGACGCTGGGTGAGGATTAAATGCATCCGGTCACATCACGTGACAAGGTCACATGATCGGAACTGAATCACGGTCAAGTAGCGAGGGGTTTGTTTTTAAAGGAACGGGGATTGTATGTCAGTAAAATATAGATGCGCCGTGCAATCAGTCTGAGAGTGTCAAAAATCTGTAAATGTGAATTAATTTCTATCCTTATAAGGAAAGAAAGACAACATTGTCGGCCATCTTGGATTGGGAAGCGTGGTGTTGAATAAAGTTATCTGCATTAGCTCAATTGAACGTAGAGTGGAGGCAGGATGCAAGGACAACCTCAGTAGGATGTAACAAAGGGTTGTGGTTGGTAACATGAACCTTGCCAAATATTGAAAAGCAAAATCGTTTCAGCAAGTATAATTTAGTCTTAAGCAGAGATGAATATCATGACAAAAGAGTGGTCTAGCTGCCAAGAACATGCCACGCTAGAGCTTGAGGGCTCCCCAGGGAATATCATCATTAAGCCCATTGACATTAGAGGACAGACGGTGTATCCATCTCTGTTCCTTCTTAAAAAGACTGTGTTGGGACAATTGAGGGTTGGCTTCTAGAATCAGCCATTTAACAGAGTCTGGGGAATGTTGTTTCTCTAGAAAATGGGCACTGATCTTGGTGTTCTGTTTATGGCACCGAAAATTGCTGCGATGTTCGGAGATTCGCAATTTTATTGGTCTTGTTGTCATCCCTATGTAGTACAGATTGCAGGGACATGTAAGGAGATATATGCAATTATTGGTGTTGCAGTTAGTATGTGACCTCAATTCCCAGGTAAAAGTAGTATTGAGGGTGACGGTTTTATGTACGGATGTGAACGTACAGGCAGTACACATACCACACGGAAAATGTCCTTTTACTGCAGGTAATTGCCAAAGTGTGCTCTGTGTGGGTTTGATTTGGGGTCTAGGTCTGGTTTGTATCACCAAGTCTTTAATATTTTTGGTGCGTCTGTATGCAAACCTAGGTGGTTCAAGGTTCATTTGCCCAGTATTGAGGATATTCCAGTGTTTCTTTAGAACCTTAACTACTTGGTTGGTGTTGGGTGAGAAAGTTGTGACACAGGTAAGGATGTCAGAAACAGCAGCGGTGTTCTCTCTGGGTTCCAAAAGGGATTCTCTGTTGTTATTTCTCGCCCGTTTTTGGGACTTAGTGATACTTTTCAGCGGGTAGTGTCTTTCTCTTAATTTATGGGAAAGGATTTCTGCTTCACTTTTGAAAGTATCAATAGTGCTACAGTTTCTCCTCAATCTAAGAAACTGCCCAAAAGGCAAATTCTCCTTGAGTGCTCTCGGGTGGTGACTTGTAAAATGCAGCAGGCTATTGCGATCAGTGCTTTTCTTGTAGAGAGTCGTAGAAAGAATACCCTCGGTCAACATGATGGTTAAATCGAGGAATGCGATCTGTGAGGGGGACGCTGTGATGGTGAAGTTAAGGTGGGGATTCAAAAGGTTGAGCCATGTATAGAATGCTTCGTAGCTCCTAGAATCCCCTGACCAAAAAATCAAAATATCATCTATGAATCGTCTCCATAGTAGAATGTTGTGACGGTATGGATTCGTATCACAGAAAATATGTAACCCCTCAAACCAGGCCATGTATAAACAGGCTAGACTCGGAGCAAAGGTACTTCCCATGGAAGTACCTTGAGTCTGGTGGTATAATTGGCCTTTAAACTCGAAAAAGTTTTCTGTCAGGGCTAAGGCGGCACATTCAATGATGAAGGACACTGGAGTTGGCGATTCCCAAGGTTCACCTCCAAGTACTTCCTCAATCACTTCAAGAGTTGCCCTTTGTGGAATGTTAGTATATAGGGCTTCAACGCCTAGAGTGATGAGGAAGTTGATGTTATGGGTATCCTCTGTTTGGTCCAGTAGGCATAAAACGTCCGTCGTGTCTTGTATGTATGACGGTGTACGTTTTACTAGGGGTTGCAGAAAATGATCGCAAAACTGCGATAAGGGTTCAAGAATTGAGTTAATGCCCGATACTATGGGGCGTCCAGGTACTGGTGTGACCCCCTTGTGAATCTTTGGTAGAACATAGAAATAGGGGGTCCTCGGTTCTTTTTGGATTAAGAAGGAAGCCTCCTTCTCACTTAACCAACCGTTGCTCTCTGCTGAGTCAACCAGACCAGTAATAGTTGTTTTTAGACGTTGAGTGGGGTTGTTCGGAATCGGTGTGTAGTACTTCCTATTACCCAATTGACGCAAACACTCGTTGTCATAATCAGTGGTTGCCATTATAACAGTGGCCCCACCTTTGTCGGCCTGTTTGATGGTAATGGACGGGTCGTCGGCCAACGTTGTAATAGCAAGCCTCTCTGCTCTGCTGAGGTTGTTGAATTGCTTATGTGTAGGAATGGTTTTAATATCCTTAAGTACTGCCTGCTCATATGTAAGTACTTCATTTGGTATCATCCCTGAGTGGGGAGTAAAGGTGGAGGGGTTACGTAAACCTGAATCATTGTCCGGTATGTAGTCTTTGCCCTCAAAGAAAAATCTCAACCGGATCTTGCGGAAGAATTGATGTAATTCGCAAGTTTGGTTGAAAAGGTCTACCCTGGGGGTGGGGACAAATCCTAGTCCTTTCTGGAGGACGGTGTCCTCTGTGGCTGTCAATTGTCTGGATGACAGATTGACAACTAAGTTTGTTTCCTGGTGTGACTCCTGGTTCCCACTCCCCGTTGTGGTGGTTCTTCCCATTGTACTCTTTTCTCTTGTGGGGCCCCTCTTCTTCGCCCTCGCCCTCTGCCCCAACCTCTGCCTAAAAAAGGTGAGGGCTGGATCATGCCCTGAGGTGCAAATTGAGGTAAACCTTGAGGGCCAAATTGAGGGCAAAGACTACATACCGGACAATGATTCAGGTCTACGTAACCCCTCCACCTTTACTCCCCACTCAGGGATGATACCAAATGAAGTACTTACATATGAGCAGGCAGTACTTAAGGATATTAAAACCATTCCTACACATAAGCAATTCAACAACCTCAGCAGAGCAGAGAGGCTTGCTATTACAACGTTGGCCGACGACCCGTCCATTACCATCAAACAGGCCGACAAAGGTGGGGCCACTGTTATAATGGCAACCACTGATTATGACAACGAGTGTTTGCGTCAATTGGGTAATAGGAAGTACTACACACCGATTCCGAACAACCCCACTCAACGTCTAAAAACAACTATTACTGGTCTGGTTGACTCAGCAGAGAGCAACGGTTGGTTAAGTGAGAAGGAGGCTTCCTTCTTAATCCAAAAAGAACCGAGGACCCCCTATTTCTATGTTCTACCAAAGATTCACAAGGGGGTCACACCAGTACCTGGACGCCCCATAGTATCGGGCATTAACTCAATTCTTGAACCCTTATCGCAGTTTTGCGATCATTTTCTGCAACCCCTAGTAAAACGTACACCGTCATACATACAAGACACGACGGACGTTTTACGCCTACTGGACCAAACAGAGGATACCCATAACATCAACTTCCTCATCACTCTAGACGTTGAAGCCCTATATACTAACATTCCACAAAGGGCAACTCTTGAAGTGATTGAGGAAGTACTTGGAGGTGAACCTTGGGAATCGCCAACTCCAGTGTCCTTCATCATTGAAACGCCACCTTAGCCCTGACAGAAAACTTTTTCGAGTTTAAAGGCCAATTATACCACCAGACTCAAGGTACTTCCATGGGAAGTACCTTTGCTCCGAGTCTAGCCTGTTTATACATGGCCTGGTTTGAGGGGTTACATATTTTCTGTGATACGAATCCATACCGTCACAACATTCTACTATGGAGACGATTCATAGATGATATTTTGATTTTTTGGTCAGGAGATTCTAGGAGCTACGAAGCATTCTATACATGGCTCAACCTTTTGAATCCCCACCTTAACTTCACTATCACAGCGTCCCTCTCACAGATCGCATTCCTCGATTTAACCATCATGTTGACCGAGGGTATTCTTTCTACGACTCTCTACAAGAAAAGCACTGATCGCAATAGCCTGCTGCATTTTACCAGTCACCACCCGAGAGCACTCAAGGAGAATTCGCCTTTTGGGCAGTTTCTTAGATTGAGGAGAAACTGTAGCACTATTGATACTTTCAAAAGTGAAGCAGAAATCCTTTCCCATAAATTAAGAGAAAGACAATACCCGCTGAAAAGTATCACTAAGTCCAAAAAACGGGCGAGAAATAACAACAGAGAATCCCTTTTGGAACCCAGAGAGAACACCGCTGCTGTTTCTGACATCCTTACCTGTGTCACAACTTTCTCACCCAACACCAACCAAGTAGTTAAGGTTCTAAAGAAACACTGGAATATCCTCAATACTGGGCAAATGAACCTTGAACCACCTAGGTTTGCATACAGACGCACCAAAAATATTAAAGACTTGGTGATACAAACCAGACCTAGACCCCAAATCAAACCCACACAGAGCACACTTTGGCAATTACCTGCAGTAAAAGGACATTTTCCGTGTGGTATGTGTACTGCCTGTACGTTCACATCCGTACATAAAACCGTCACCCTCAATACTACTTTTACCTGGGAATTGAGGTCACATACTAACTGCAACACCAATAATTGCATATATCTCCTTACATGTCCCTGCAATCTGTACTACATAGGGATGACGACAAGACCAATAAAATTGCGAATCTCCGAACATCGCAGCAATTTTCGGTGCCATAAACAGAACACCAAGATCAGTGCCCATTTTCTAGAGAAACAACATTCCCCAGACTCTGTTAAATGGCTGATTCTAGAAGCCAACCCTCAATTGTCCCAACACAGTCTTTTTAAGAAGGAACAGAGATGGATACACCGTCTGTCCTCTAATGTCAATGGGCTTAATGATGATATTCCCTGGGGAGCCCTCAAGCTCTAGCGTGGCATGTTCTTGGCAGCTAGACCACTCTTTTGTCATGATATTCATCTCTGCTTAAGACTAAATTATACTTGCTGAAACGATTTTGCTTTTCAATATTTGGCAAGGTTCATGTTACCAACCACAACCCGTTGTTACATCCTACTGAGGTTGTCCCTGCATCCTGCCTCCACTCTACGTTCAATTGAGCTAATGCAGATAACTTTATTCAACACCACGCTTCCCAATCCAAGATGGCCGACAATGTTGTCTTTCTTTCCTTATAAGGATAGAAATTAATTCACATTTACAGATTTTTGACACTCTCAGACTGATTGCACGGCGCATCTATATTTTACTGACATACAATCCCCGTTCCTTTAAAAACAAACCCCTCGCTACTTGACCGTGATTCAGTTCCGATCATGTGACCTTGTCACGTGATGTGACCGGATGCATTTAATCCTCACCCAGCGTCCAGGTCGCCACCTCCCAGACTCGGTGGCTCGGGTAGGTCCAGAGACAGAGCGTGAGCGGGGCAGACGTAAGTACTAGTACACGGATTCCGTGTCTTCGTGTTTTCTAGACCTGTAACAACCTCCGTTTCTCCCATTGTCCTTGTGACACTCACGTAATGTCAGCGCGAGCTTACGGTTCCCCCGCTAACGTCAGGCTGTCTACCCCGGGTGAAATAACGGTGTTTTGATTGACTCCCCACCCTTAAACGTAACTCTGCAATCACTGGGTCCAATAGCAAGGAACACCAAGGTAGTTACGTATAATTGGGGCATCACTGACATACACTAGACCCTTGAAACACGAGTTGACAGCCTTCATTTCACATGAGACTTTATATTTATATTCATTTCACGTCCCTCGGGATTATAGCCTGACCGTGGGGTTAATTAGTCAGTGAATGTCTAGATCTTGACTGTGCCATATGTCCCCAAATGTATCAACTGTGATTACTACATTATTTAAGTTCGTTATCACCTTTTAGTTTAGACCTACTTTTAGAGGTCCTTCGCCTCATGCTGAGTCCACCAAGCACTGTTGTGGTCCGCAGTCCTACTGAATAGGGTGAGTTCAATGATGTTTTCTGCCGCTTTTATTGTTTTTAAATGTTCCACATAGGTGTTTAGTCACTATAGTTCACCTTGATGGTACACCACCTTTTAGGAGCAGCTTCCTGACGCTCAAGCACCAGCAGTCACCACTGTTGCGTTTTAACTATGATGGAGATGAATCACCTTGCAAGCCTTTTTGTTTGATATGTATTTCCTGATACCTGTGGCTATATGTCTCAACAATGATCAACTTAATCTACCGTTCTTTTCTACAGGTAGCACCAGACCTTGACAGGTATTTTAGAAATAAGTTTTTGTTCACATGATTCATTGTGACTAGGAGACCAATATCTTAGATAGTCCCCTCTTACCATTGTAGATAGTTTGATAGGTCCTGACGAATCGCGAGCGCACGAGCTCAGTGCGAGAAACATGTTGACCACCAATCTCATGCACTCTAATTAGAGACATTACACTCTACCGAGTGCTACATACACTTTTTTAATCAGGGAAGGAGACCTTTAGAATAAATTGATTTTTCATACTGGTACTTTCGACCCTGTTTTAACTCACTTTTTGTATCTACAATAATCAGGCCCACACACCCGCACTTCACCAGACGGCTGTTGGATTAAAAGAACTCCGATAAAGTGCCCCTTTTAGGGAGCCCATTAGGCATTGCACCGCCGGCCCGACGAGGAGCAGCCCATATGATGAAGCATGACACCTGAAAGGGTGTGTGAGGGCATTAATATCCAACAAAAGGATTACCCACTTTACACATAATGTACATGTAGTCCTTACAGGCTCTCTTATCGATTCACCTCCACTCCTCTCTTTTCTCTGAGGAACTACTGGTAACCTTCTTCTTGAGAGTCTCATTGTCGGGGCACTTTACCAGTCTGGACCTCCCACTCACTTTTTGTGAGCGGATAACGCCCCTCTGATCCCTCTTATTTGATACCTAACCCCTAAAGCACCCCACAAGATCTGGGCCCAGGCGACCATACCCACATTTTCTTTAAAGTACAATTCGGTGTCTTTAATCAATGCTGCCTTGACATGTGATATCTTGAGCGCCCATGGATTTGTAATCAAGGTCATCCACCTAGTATGTGGACCTACAGTCATCTTGGTGAGAATAGGGGAATGATCTGAAATTCGATGCCAAGCCTCACTAAATTCGGGAAGGTCGTGCGCATGCGTAAGTATATAGTCTATTCGCGAATGACTATTGGCTAGTTTGGACCCAGAGACAGGGTTTCTACGCAAGGGCAAACGGTCCAGCAAACCATCTACTGTGAGGTTGAAGTCTCCCCCAATCACTAGTGTGCCAATTGGGAGATCAAGAATATGTTTGCTAAGGTGGGTTGCTGCAATGCGGGGGGACATAGACTGAGAGTACATTGAGTGTCTTCCCCTCCCAAGAGCAGGACACAACCGCAAACCTGCCCTGTTCATCAACCCAGCTTTTCTTCACCATGTAAGGGTAGGTTCTACGCAGAAGCGCCCCAGCCCCACGGAAGCCCGAAGTGAACCCTGCATGCACGATAAATGTATAGCCTCATCTGCTGAGGGCCCTACAGTTATTACCAATCAGGTGGGTTTCCTACAAGAGGGCTAGATCAGGAGCCTGTCTTTTTAGGTATTGGCGGACTATTCCTCGTTTCAGTTTGTCCCACAACAACCCATTTACGTTCCACGTCAGGAACTTAAGTTCCTCTTTCGGTCCCATTAATAGAGGTACGAGAGCATTCCATATACATCAGTAACAGAGTACCCACCTCCCCGTAACTATAATAGTGATGTAGATTGTGAGTGTTCATGTTGTGCATTTGCCAATGGGTCAACCACCAAGTGCCACATGAAAGCAGACATTAGAAACAATTCGAAGACCTCATTGTGTGAGTATCAAACATCAATTTACCAGATTCAAGCATCAATCGTAACCTTATCTGACTATTGCCTTGCTGAACTAAAAAAACAACTAATCTACAACCCCACCCACCTAGAACTCCCCCCATCCCCTCCCTGCAGAACGGAATCTGGTGACCCGCTTCCCCAACAGTGCAGAGTGCCCATCGCCCTCCCACCCCTGCAATAAAGGAAACGTGGACTCAACCCATCCATCCCATCCCTACTTGGCATAGGCAAAGTTATAAGCCACAGGAACCATTTTTTTACAGTAAAATATACTCATCTCAGTCCCAGAAAATGACTCTTCAGGTCTATGGTTCGGATCTGTCCCATCTCAACCAGTGTCGGGGCCATATTGAGCAGCGATATATCAGATTGTTCATGGCGAACTCACACCCCGCCCAACCCCATCATTAGTGATATGGCCCTGTGTGAGTCACCAAACAATTGTCAATGAGGCAAAAGTGGGGCAGCCTTCCTGAGTGTATGCTGGGGTCCCCTCAACCTGTGGGTCATCACGTCCATGACCTGGCTATTATTACCAGTGTGCCATCAATGCTCATCGTTCTTTCCGCTCCAAACATCCTTTCTCTCCTACCGTCTGCCAGCTCGCAAGCCACTCCATCGCCTCTGCGGGGTCCCTGAAAAACCAGCTTTTGCCCTCTGCTTCAACCCATAGCTTTGAGGGGAACAGCATGGAAAATTTGATTTCTCTCTCCCTGAGAGCCTTTTTTACTTTCAAAACAGAACGTCTTTGTTTCTGGACTTTAGCTGTGAAATCAAGGAAAAAAGGGATTGTGCTGTTTTCAAAGTTAAGAGGAGGGTACAGCGGGCCTTCTGGAGGATATGGTCTCGATCACGGAAGTTGAACACTCTCGCCAGGATAGGCCGCGGGGCCACCCCTGGTTTGGGCCTACCCCCTGGGATTCGATAGTCTCTCTCAACGTAGAAGTAGTTGGAAAGGTGTTTAGGCTGCAGATGTTTGGTCACAAGGTCTTCCACGAATAGGGCCACTGCTAGCCCTTCGGCCCTCTCCGGTACCCCTAGGATGCGATCGTTGTTGCATTGCGACCTTCCTTCATAGTTGCAAGTTGGATCACCAAGGACTCAGTCTTTTGTTGTAGTACAGAAACTTGATTTTTCAATGTGGACACATCAATGACAAGTTCTTGTGTGACCCCCTCCACCTCTTTCATCTGAGAGTTCATTTTACGTAGGTCTGCTCTAAGGAGGCAAATGTCAGTGGCAACTGAGTCAATACGACTTTCAAGCGATGTGGGGACTCCATTGATTGCTGCCAATACTTCTTGGAGCGTAGGTGATTCCTGTTCACTCACCTTCTGGTGGACATCTTGCTCCAAGCCCAGAGCTGGCTGCCCCAACCCATGTGTCTTTTGTAGGGCAAACTTGTCGATTCTTTGCTGGTGTGCAGTACGGTTGCGCTTGCTCGTCGCCATTTTAGGATTGCGGCCACAGAGACCACGGCTGGGGGTACTCGCCGCCGCCTACCAAGGTAATTACCACGTGGCCTGTCCCATTGCCCCCTGCTGACGAACCACAGCCTCTCACTGGTCAAGCTATCTGAGGGTTAAGGCGCCAGAACGGATTACCAATACAGCCCCTTTAAATTGGCCGTGAAAGGGCAATGCCACCGGCCGTTCAGGGACACCAGCGCTAGTTATCAGACCTCATAGATGTGGGCTCCGGCCCTCCTGTACATCAATATTTTCTTGTGGGACTGTTTAAGGTCTGCTGGCGTATGTCCAAGTCAAGGCCCAGTGCCGTTCTCGCGCTTCACCGTCCTCCAACAGCGCAGTGCAGGGCTCGTTAATTATGGCAGCAAAATCCTGCACCTGTTCGCTCCTCCAGGCCACCTCTAGACTAACAGCAAACCGCGCGCACCAGCACATCAGAAAAATCACAGGGTGGGGTTTCAATTCACACAATATGGCAAGGT
The DNA here is from genome assembly GCF_964204655.1 of Triturus cristatus. Lineage (NCBI taxonomy): Eukaryota > Metazoa > Chordata > Amphibia > Caudata > Salamandridae > Triturus > Triturus cristatus. The sequence goes on from NC_140589.1 coordinate 751,228,056, forward strand.
GGCAGCCCTCGGTGGGGTAGTCTCTTACATACGGGCCTTATGTGGGGACCCATCCCGCCCGAGGCACCCATGCGAATCAGCAGGACCAGCAGGGAAAACAGGCCTCCTTAGCGCCGCCGGTTCCAGCAAACCAATCGACTGCTCCCTAGGGTCCACAGGATGAGGCACACTCACGGCATTCCAATCGGGCCTACTCAAGAAGTAGGGCCAAGCACTCTGCGATAAGTCCACAGGTCATTAGCACGGGCCCACCTCTTCAAGTTCAGATGCAAGTTCAACGTGATCCCACAGAAGACTCGCAGATCTAGGCTGCGGCAGCACCGTTAGCTCTCTCTGCCACAGATTTTACTCGGGATGGGTGATACATCTCCCAGCCACCTCCAGGAACACTCACTCAGGAGTGTAGCTCGTGTGACCGGATAAAGAACAGGATTAATTATGGATGAGAGTCGACTATGCCGAAGCCACGCTAGCAAACGGCCATCTTCTCCTGCTGTTGACCACGCCCCCTACTTGTAATTTGTAATTTAAATTTGTAAAGCACATTAAACCAGAGGTATCAAACTGCTATATCTGGCAGGAGCCTACAGGGGAGACTAACAAAGGCAATTATAGTTGTGAGAAAAGCCAAGTCTTCACATTTGTGTGAAATACAGAGTAAGAAGTCATACTAGCGATGTGTACAGGGAGAGTGTTCCATAACCTAGCAGCTGCTACCGAAAATGCACGCTCATCCCATCTTGCTTTCCTAAAACAGATAACAACACTTTCCTATGGCCAGCTGACCTCAACTTTCTGCTGGTAAGATACCAGTTAAAAAAAGCTCTTAGATAGTAAGAGCCCTACTAGTTAAAGGCCTTAAAAAAGAGACCCAGGCTTTCAACATCAGCCTTTTCCTCAATGAAAGCCAGTGAAGAGTCCTCAACCCCTCCCTCACAGATAGATGTTTAGGCATGACCAAAGCCAGCTGAGCAGCTGCATTCTGTATAACCTGAAGTTTATTAAGGGAATACTAGTTGCCATTCAAATACAGAGTTTTGCAGTAGTCAAGGCGAGATGATATTAGCTCAATGAGCACCAACACTCTTAGCACCTTGGGAAAGATGGGAAAGATCTTCATCAGGCTCTTGATGATGCAAAAATAAGAACTCACTGAACTGTGAACCTGGGGGTCAAATGTCCGTGTGTTATGGAAGATCACCCTCAGGTTTATGGTGGAGGTTCTAGTAACAGTTAGTGAGCCACAAGTCTCAGGCCATCAGCGGATGGGCCAAGCCAAATTCTCTGCCTGAAGGTCACAATCTCCATCTTATCGGCATTCATCTTGAGCCAGTTCTCGCGCATCCATGTGCTGGCTTGCCCAATGGACAACCTAAATGTGTTGGCTACTCCTGCCCAATCACCTGATAATAAAACAATGATCTGTGTATCATTCACATAGGACAATACCTGAAAGCCGCAGGAGCATACAGGTTTAGCCAAAGGGTCCAGTTCGAGGTTGAACAATGTGGGAGTGAAGGAGGACCCCTGTGGGACAGCACTGGGAAGCTGGAAAAATTTAACTCTGTAGTCTCTGCAGCTTACCTTTTGGGTCCTATTCCTCATGATAAATTCAAGAAGATTGAGGGACAAGCCACTCAGCCCACCCTGACACAGTCTTTGCACCAGTTGAAGGGGAGAGATGGTATTGAAGGCTACAGATAAATCAAGCATAACTAGAATAGCAGCACCTTTCTGATCTACTTGGCAGCAAATTAAATCTGCAGCTGCGATCAGTGCAGATTGAGTGCTGTGGTTCTTCCTAAAGCCGTTCTGTGAGGAATCCAAAAGGTCATAATCTGTTAAATAAAACTGCACTAATTTCTGATTTATGTGCCTCTCAAGGACTTTGGCTGGTTTGGGCAATAGGGAGATAGGTCGATGATTTTTCAAACATCTTGGATTCCCATTAGGTTTCTTTTGCAAGATACATTCCTTTTTTCTAGTTCTTCAGAGACCAGAACAGTCACTTTGGTTAACAAACACAAATCTAAACAAAATGCTCAAATTACATTTTCTCTTCTTGTTCTACAACAAGAGTGCACTACAGGTCTTGGGACAGAGTTGGACTGATTTGTTACTCAAAGTCAGGAGGAGAATGAAAGGACTACCTCAACAGCCAAAAGAAGAAAGGTGTTGAGTCTATCGACTTCAAAGGGAAACCAACATGATGATGACTGCGAGGCCTACTCAGCTCTGTGGACTGGAGAGAGGTGTGTTGAAATGGGAAATGCTGCTGAGTGTGTATGTGCTGGCTCAAATGTGAAACTTATCTTATGTGGTTGTGGCCTGGGGCCTGTTGCTTGTAACTGGAGACAGACTTGTGAAGCCACATCATCATTTTCATCATCACCTGATGCACGCACCTGGCTAAAATTTTATGATGATAGTTGTGAGATTGATCTGCCCAGTACATGCAGCTAATCGTTTATGTTTGGTTGTAAATTGCTCTAATTTCTCAGTTAATTGATGTGCCATGACTGATAAAATGATTGATTGCTGTAGCCTATGCTCTTGCTCTGCCTCTGAGTCTTGGTAGTTGGTACACTCCTTTGAAGCTTACCTTTTGTCCTTTCCCTTGATTCTACAATACTGTTTCTGTTTTACAATCCTCAGGTTTCTTCTTCTTCTGTACAAAAGGCAAAAGCTCAATAAAACTCCTGCTTACCTTACTGGACCGGTTCAGCCAGGCACCAAAGATAGACATTCTGAGAGGAATGCAGATATACCGCCCAATTTCACAATATAGTAAAGATTTTCTTTTAACAATCATCATTTTTAGAACTTTGTGAATTCACAAATTACAGAGGGAGCCAGGCTGCACAAACTTTGTTCAGGGTTGTATAGTGAAGTTTAGCAAGGATGTTTTGACCCCCCTCACTGTAGGACCAGGTCCAGGATCCCCATACCTTTGTGTCTCTGACTCCTTTTTTGACCTCTAAGTCCCCCTAACTCATAGCCCCTCAAATGATTTCTTCTGAAACCCCAAACTATGATATTGCACCAACCCATTTTCAAGCCTTTGAGTGACCACAAAAAAACACCCTTTCTATTTGCCCTCCATTTGCATTCTCTCAGTAACCCAGGTGCTGTTGCCACTGTTCAGTCTCAGGTGACTGCTTGGATGCATATTTCTTGGGTATCCAGGCACGAAGTACTCCGTACAGCCCCTCTCAGCACACCAAGACTGCACTTATTTTCATTTTTCCGTAATTTGTATTTTTTCAAACCAAGATGACAGAACATTTAGATATATAATAACTTGGGTCTCGGCGGCTGAATTACTGTTTGCCATGTGTTTAACTGAACTGAATCATACTAATTGTTTCATTTTCTGTGATAACAGATTAATATTGATGTGTTACTCGTCATCGACCTGACAAATATTGTTGTTGTGTAGTGTTTGTCTTTATCACACCTTTCCCCAAATCACCTTTCCCATCCATCCATTCCTCAAACCCATAACCTACTTCCTCCGGGCTGTGTGATTTATTGCAGTGACTTAATTTATACCATAAATGGATCACACACTTGGTGGGGCGAATGTGCTGAAAGCTACACCAACTCACTGCAGGATCTTCTATTGCCTGAGCAATAGTCCACACCAGCCCAACTTTCCCACCCATGCATTAAAGGGATTTAGATAAATAATATCATTCATCAACATCATCATACAGACTTTGCGTTGCGTCAATGCTCAACCATGTCAATTCCACTCCTGACTATGAGTCCACTTCTCCTGAGTCGAGGATGCAATAGCTTTTGTTTAAGTTAAATAGATCCCCATTGCTCAGAAGAAGTTACTATTGCTTGTTTTTGTTATAATATCAGGTAGTATTTTCTTTGTTGTGTAATGGTGGTAGTAGTCTGGTCTCAGTCTTTGTAAAGCTATGATATAAATATATGCCCCACTATCTCTGTGTCTTTTTTTCAATTTAGTTGCTGTGATGGATAATCCTTTTTGTTGATCCTACAGTTGGAGCTCACCTAAGTGGGAGTGGGACCTTGCTTTTTGTGATGCCTTCCCTGTTAGCATAATAAGCTGCTACTACTACCACCACCATTAAGAAGGCACCTTGGGAAACCCTGCAGTGAATTTTGGAAGATAGAGAGAGGTAGCAGCCATCACTTCACCTATTCATGCAAGAGAACTATGGAGTGAAGAGAATTAGTTTAGTTCGTAAGTAACTACCTTCTATTGTAGATTTGTCTTTCCATCCTTGTTTATCTAGGTTGTTGTAGGCAACTGCAGCATACCCTCCCCCTCTAATGGTCAATAATATAGTTGGAGAGTAAAGTATGACATGGATATCACTAAGGGCCTTATTATGAGTTTCGCAGTCTGACCACCAAGGGAACACATCCGCGACTGGTAAGAGACCGCTGTGGCCTTCCGTCCTGCATATTATAATTTTCCTGAGGGCCTAGAAGTGTGGCTGTGGTGGTCTTGTGGGGGTGGGTAATGTATTTCCATATATATCATTGCCCGTGGGTACAGTTGAATGTGTACATATGCATGATATATGTGGAAAAATACCACCTACCCATTGAAGTAGTCCGACCCATGTGTGGGCAGTCCCAGTAATGGGCATAGGGTACCAAAGCACTTACCTGTATTTCTCCAAAGATGGGGTTGTAATTCTTGAGGTGAAGATGCACCTGTAGGGGGGACCTAGAGAAAGGGATTCACATCAAAATTTGCTAGTAAGATGTGAGTATGCACCTCAAATCCAACCTTTCTGTTGACCTTTAGGCAAAAGTCCAACTGCCGCAGTTGGCTTGTCAGGAAGTCAACTCATAATACAGACGGCAGTGTTGTACCTCTGTACCATCCAATGGAGGCTGCCTTACATCAACCGGGACCCTGGAAGTCAGCAGTGTGCTGGCAGTGATGGCAATCAAGCCACAGTCTTCTCAAAGCCAATCCCCCCAACTTGTAATACAGTGGATGGCTCACTGCCATTGGACTGCCCCTGCCGGGACAGCAGTCCATGGACCACCAAACTTGTAATAAGGCCCTAACTATAACTAACTGATATGCATACACTTTGGTACGCAAGTGGATTAAAAAACAGGTAAGAAAAAGTAAAACAATAAAACTACAATAAAGTAAAATAACTTTTCCCTTTTACTTGTTTTAACCAATAAACAAAACACTCTCTCCACCCACAACAGGCCCACCCCTCTCCCTAAACAAGTCACCTCATCCCCAGCCAATGTCAAAGTCCAAAGAAAGTTAACTCCCTTCTCAATTCCCAACCTCTCCTCCCACAACAAAAAGTCCATAAAACAAAAAAAAAAAAAAAGGGCTAGGAGAAGACATTCTCCATGCAGGTTCTGGGCTCATCAAGTCTTGCCTTCATGTGTGCCATCCTGTGGTCCAGGCACACCAGATACTGCAGGATGCAGTGCTGAAAAAGGTAGTCTGAGTGGGAGGCATCAATGTTGGTTGAATGGCAAGCTATCAAGTTATCAGCTGCAGGAGGCACTGGTTTGGTTGTTGCCTGGAGGAATGGAGGCTGGACAGTGGCTGGCTGGAGCAACTGAGGCCCTGAGCAGCAGTTGCCACAGTTTCCTCCACCTCCAGAGCCACCAGCCATTGGCATTTTATGTGGATGGCCTCCAACCTCTGCCACCGAAGCCAGGCTGCTATCTCCTGGCACGTAGCTGGACCAGCAGGAGTAGCTTTATCAAAAAAGTAAATAGATAGATTGTAAACACTTCTTTTTGCAAACACCTATTTAAAATGATAGTGGCACAGTAGCAGTAGATTGCTGGTGACCCAAGGGCCATTGAAATTTGATGTGATTACGAGTCACAAGGACATTGTTCCCCACACCTGCCTCAAATAAAAGCACTTTGGACAAACAACACTATAGTCCCGAATGGAACCATGCTGCAGTTAGGTCATGAGTGGTGAAATGTCATGGGCAGGGAGGTGATGAATGATGATGGGTGGGATAAATATCTGCCTCCCTAAACAAATACAGTGAGTTAAGGTAGTAGACAGAAAAGTTTTAAAAACCCTACTTTGAACCAAAACGTTGATAATAGCGAGCAAGAGAAATAGGCGAGCACGCCCCTCTCCAAAAGAGCTCTCTTGTTTCTTTATCCAAGCAATTTTCTATTCATCCTTTCATTGTTTTATTCACCTTTTGAAACCCACCATTTCAGTTTTATATTTTCTCATTCAGTCTTTCACCATTCTAACCCATCCATCCAAATATCCTTCCATCCATACATCCATCCATCAACCTATCCACTCTTTCAACCCTCCATTCACCATTCCATCCAACCATCCATTCACCCACACATCTTTTCACCCATCCTTTAACCCAGCCAAGTATCCTTTCACCCATCCACCCACCCATCCTTACATCCATATAATGTTTCATCTGTCCTTTCACCCGCCCATGCATCCTTTCACCCCTCCATGGAACCTTTCGCTCATATACAATTTCACCTATCCTTTCTTTTAACCTTCCATCCTTCTTTTCCTTTTCCATCAATCCATCATTCTAGTGTTTATATTGAGATATTGTCTGCTGGGTTGTAGATAGAATTAGGCTACAAGAACTCAACCCCCACTGCCCTTGCAGAATATATTAGTTTCAATAAGTGAGCAATGTTGCTTACCACTGGTCATCTCTACCATCACTCGTACCCTCTGACTGCCACTGCATCTGCCACACAGGCACTGCCAACAGCACTGGTTATAGTTAGATGTCAGATAAGCCTCCGCCTATTACATTTTGTAACAAAATAGTACAAATGGAATACATCACTATGGTTTGGTTAGCAGTATCTTCTATCAAAAATATCACTTTGGGTATTTTGTTGGTTTTGTTGGTTAACAGTGTTAGGAAACCAAGGTAGTTAAGGTAACCAAAAACTTTTTGTTATTGGGGGACAGAGCAATGATGACTCGGAGTCATGGAATCACAATGAAGGGGTGAAATAATTGGTCAATGATGGACATATGGTCTCGGTTGGCAAATGCAATGGGACTGTCCTCATACTACATTCCAGTTGTGCTGCACTATTATAAAAACAGATGGTATACTACTGTGTAAATGAAAGATAATAGTACTAATAGTACATACAAAATAACATTGAGTGGCTCCACCTTGACCATGGCCACTCTCTCATTTTACTGTTTGAGCATGAGCTAGAAAACGAAAGCCTTCTCAACAAACATGCTCAGAGTAGCTAACTTGGGCATGCAGACTTCTCTGTAGAGTACATGTCCTCGAATCTGTTCTCATAGTCTTATAGTGCCAGTCCCCATGAAATATAAGGGGGGCTTGATAACAAAGCAGGCGAAAGCTGCAGACTAGTAGAGACAGGAGGACATCAGCGACAGACAAATGAAATATAGATAAAACTAGGATAATGCAGAGATAACAATAATTTATAAACATTAGGTAGAACAAAGATGAGTTGAAGGAAAATGAAGACAGGCACAGTAAAAGAAAAAGGAAATATTATTTTAATTGGGGAGAGGTAAAAGTTATGTAAATAAAAATAATATTAACAGGAGGACTTACTGAGACCAGCAGATCCATGAGCCTCGACACTGGTGGTGGCACCCAGGCTCCATGACCCGCCTCTGAAGCCCTCTTCTTGCTCTTGCGTGCTGATGCAAGAAATAAAGTAGATTAAAAATAGATTACTGGTAGAGTTAATTTTTCAAAAAATATTTTGACAAGCAAAGACAAACGCAGTAACATTGTCCTTTTCTAAATCAGATCACCTGTAGTACTACTATCGGTATAACCTATTTCTAATTTCCTAAACCTAAGGCCTATTACAAATGACCAAAACTTAAACTACATTTGGATCTACTAATGCATTGTAATGAATTATCTTTGCTTCTCATCTCATTCTCAAACCCCTTTGATGGACCAACTCCGTCTCCCTTTTTTCAATTCACAGATGCACATACTACACCTTATAGGAGGTTGCTCGGGACTGTGTGAGCTTCGTAAAGAAAGGCAGAGAGAACACTAACTCCCTGATATTACTTACTACTACCAATATTTAGTGACAGGACAGAGGAGTCTGCATGGCTTCTTAAATAAACAACCCAAGCCAGCGCCGACAAGTACAATGAGGTAGCGCTGAGCACCTGGATAGCTCAAACTGGATCACATAATATTAGCAATGTAACCTTAATTTTCCTCTGAGTGTGAGCATCTTGCTATATGAAAAAAATATAGTACCATTGTAGAACACAACACAACAAATGAATAACTACTCACTGATCCCTGCAACCTCGAAACCCAGCAGGTAAAGTAGGTCCTGCTCCTGGTCCAATATGTCTGTCATGTGGTACGTCAACTACTGTTAGGGTGCACTGGACCCCACTGTTGCAACGGACACACCCTCCCTCAAAGCAGTCAACACTCCCACAGGGTGTATTCGCTCCCAGGCCTGCCGCCTGCTGTCAGCATGGAGGGGAGGTGGCGCTGTACATTAAAAACAATTGTGGCCACTCTCACCTCTGAAAAATAGCAAGGGGATGCACCCCTTAGCGGTGCTAATGACCACAACATAGGCGGGGAGCAGCCACACTGGCACCGCTGCTACCTGATGTGCCATGCTCTGCCATGGAGCCCTGTGATAAAAAGAAATAATAAATGAGAAATGGAAGGAATTAAGAAGAAGAAATTATGAACTAAGGAGTAAAGTGAAAACAAAAAAGAAGCATTAAAAAGTCACAGGAAAAGAAAAAGGACAAAAATGTAAAATACACAAATACACAATAACAAAATAAATGTAAATGAGAGGTGAATGAGTGGGATAGGTAGAGGATGGGAAATATTTAATTTCGAATAAAAAATCAAGCCTAGCACATGCACAGAACAGGAAAGCAGGTAAAAACAAAATGACAACACCCATGCAAAACCCGTGGTGCCGTTCACGCTGGATTTTCTGCACAGAAGCGTGCATCGACTTACCTGCATGTAAAAAAACAGCACTAACACTTTCATCTGCTTGCAGAGTTCTGCAGAATCTCTCCAAATTCCACAGAACCGAACTCAGTGAGTTCCACCCACCCCTACCTATAAGGCATTCTACTGGGTCGAATGGCCTTATATTGTACATACTATGCAATGCTTAAGCATCGGTTACATTTCTAGGCAGGGTGCACTGCCTTTGTGCATCTTGAATGCCCCATGTGCTTAGGAATGGCTTTCTCTCTGACCAGATACGCACTTCACACAGCATGAGGCAGCACTGCCATCTGTTGCCCCTGCTGTTTCTCCTAGCCCTAGAACCAATGGCCATTGCCATACGCTCATCCACCTTGATCTCTGGGGTAACCACTCATGTGGGGAACCTCGGACTGCTGCTTTATGTGGATGATGTGCTCCTGATGTTAAGTAGCCCTGTGACCAACATGTCAGCATCGATGATGCTTATTGAAGATTTCTCAGCCTTTTCTGATTTCAAAATCAACTGGGCTAAAATGGGAAACAGTCTTTACAAAGAATATTTCACCACGCAGTACCATTGTCACACATTTTTACCACAAAGGTTTTTACAACCAAATGCCTTTACCACACACGCCTTTACTTCATATAGGGTAAGTATAAATGCTTATGTGTTTATGTGTGTGTGTGTATGTGTGTGTGTGTAAGGTAAGTATAACTGCGTGTGTTTGTGTGTGTGAATATATATCTATATAAATATGGATATATGAAAAGAAAGAGTTGCCCCCAGATGGAAGTGCACTCCAGGTAGGTAAACGCTCAAACTCACAAGCAGCTTTCATAGACACAGCCCCTTCGATTTCCGCTGCCTACGCGTTTCGGGCCAAACACCCTTCTTCATAGGCAGTATATGTTCAAATAACGGCAAACAGGAACATCACCAGTAAATTCCCTCATTTATTTCCATGATACACACAGCATTATGGGAATGGTAGTGCAAGTATAACCCCAGTGGGTCGCCGCCGTTATGAACATGGCAATTTCTTTTCAGGGAAACAAAGTGTCTCTTTTCCAGCCGCTTGCACCAGTACAACAAAGCACCTCCTGCTCCGATCACACTGCTTCAGTAAACAGCAACGGACCCGCTCGGGTCACGCGGTGGTGCTCACATATTACATCACTCATGACATGGTCGAGGTTATCACTGATGGCATCACCAATAACATCTCAAATGACATCACTGATGACTTCATCCAGTGACTGTGAGTGTTTTAAAAATGTTTATGAGTGTCTAATATATATAGCAAGGTTTACTGGTGAATCAGTGAGTGTATGAGTGCCTGTATGGATGAGTCACTGGGTGCATGACTGACTGTTTAAGTGAGTGATTAGGTGTGTTAGTGAACTTATGGGTGAGTGACTGCTTATGTGAATGGCTGTATCAGTCTGTCAGTTGGTATCTAAGTTGCTGTATGAGTGTGTGAGTGGGTACATGAGTGGCTGTGTGGGTGAGTGATTAGTTGCCTGAGAACCAGAATGGGTGTCTGAATATATGTGTGGCTGATGGTGTGGGTGACTGCCTGTGTGGATGAATGAGTAGGTGAATCAGTGCCTGTATGGGTTAGTGAGTGCATGTGTAAGGGGCTGTATGGGTGTGTGTGTGTGTGTCTATGGCTGTGTGGGTAAGTTAGTAGATGTGTCAATGGTATATGGATGAGTAACTGGGTATGTGAAAGGCAGTATAGGTGAGTGATTGGGTATATGAGTGACTGTATGGGTGAGAGGGTGAATGTGGGTGTGGTTGTATGGGTGAGAGTGTGCTTGTATGGGTGAGAGTGTGCTTGTGTCAGTGACTGTATAGGTGAGTAAGTACATATTAGTATCTGTATGTGTGAGATGATGTGTGTATCAGTATGGGTGAGTAAGTGGCTGTGTGATTGACTGAATGGGTGAGTGAATAGGTGTGTGAGTAGCTCTGTGGGTGACTGACTAAGTGTGTGATGGCTGTATAGGTAAGCAGTGCATTGTGGGGGGGTGTTGTAGTTAAGGTTCCCTGTTTTCCATTTTTACTGATAAATACAGACACAAAACAATGTGGTTTCTGTTTACATTCATTTTTAAAAGTGTATAAATACAGAAAATTGTGCTTCTTTTAAGTGTCTCTCTGTGCTGTCTTTCATGAATTATAGCCCAACAGCCGAGCAGAAGGACAGCATGGATGAAATTTCTTTAAATAATGGCATGTTTCAATTTACATTTGTGGTATAATGCTAGTATTTAGCAGTGGATGTATTGTTATGTAGTATTTAGCAGCAAAAATAGCTAAAACACAACAGACATCAAAGTGGGAGTGTGCTTCGATCAGTTAAATAAATAAGGAAATGTACAGTTTAACAACTTCATTTATACGCAAAACCAAAATAAATATAGATAAATACGTAAAAAATGCCCAAAAAATATATATAAATAAATACAGACAGAAATGTTAAAAAAAGAAATACCATAAAACCAGGAGCCCTAGTTATAGTTAGGTCAGCTAACTATAACTGCTGAATTTCACTGGTTTCATGCAAATTAAATCTTCACCTAACTATAACGTCCCTGTAACCTTTAGTATTTTCAGTGAATTTCTAAGTATAAAAAAAATCTATTTCCTAGCTATAACCTCCCTATAACCTTTGTTTTTTTCAGTGAAAGTTTTTTTTTAATTTTATTTCCTAATTGTAAAGTTCCTGTAGCCTTTACTTTTTAAAGTGAATACCTAAAGTTTTATAACATAGCAAAGAGTTGACCAATACCTAGTTATATGCAAGAACATTTTGTTGTTTTAGAAATCTTGTTTGACTGTACTATACCCATAACACTGTTTGACAAATCTGAATGATTTTTTCACTTAACAGTATAGTATTGAATCATGGTACGCATTCAAAGTTTGTGGATGATCTGTGAAAAATTGCTACTGAAAAATAGAATTGAGGGAAAAACAATGTGTGTTTTACTTTTAAATTTCATTAGCATATATAAATATTGTTTTGTGAACATAATTTAAAGCATACCTACAGAATACAGCATATATCAGAGGTTACCTATATACCAAAACATACATTAAAAATGTCACAAACTAATTTTACATGCTGCTAGTAACCGTACAAAGGCACACTTTGCACTACTAACTGTAATCCATATTTAAACACCGCAGGACTGATTTTGATATCAGTCAGAAATTGCTAGTCGGAGGCTTTCCAACCGACATCGTAGGTTTGATCTCTGACCGCCATATTTCAATGTCAATGACAGCGGTCGTTGTCCAATCCGGCCGGGGAATTCGAATCGGTTCCGATGGGCTGAAGGAACCCTTCTCACAATCAGAACGGCTTCATAATCACTAAAGGATGACGTTTCCATCATCATGGTTATGATGGCACTTTCCGACAGCACTGATATGGATCTGCTGTTGGAAAGTGTCTTTGGGGGCCCCTAGCTGGGCCCCCATCCCTCTGCAGCGTCTGGTTGTGGCCCTGGGGGGCACCTTTGGTACCCCCATGAATCTTCTGCACCATCTGACAGGCACCATTAGGTGCCTGCCACACGGTGCAGGGATTTACACAAACTCACATTTCTCGATGGAAGCTTGTGCTGCGGGGGGTTCCGCCCACAGCACTAGTTTCCATAGAGAAATGGGAGTTTGCAACCGCACCATGTGTGGTCACATCACATTGAGGTGTGCGTTCTCACACAGAATAGGTGTCAGTCGGAGACAACTCCAACCCACATCGAAATCAGCCCCTGGATGTTTAACTATGCCTAGCAGTGTTATAATACCCATCTTATCTCACCATCTATGCATATACAAATCTGCCCTGAAACAACTACACTAAAGAGTATGTAAGGACAGCTGTTACCTTTGACAGATTCATAATTCATGTACACCACAGTGCATCATTTGCACATTCAATTGTAACTGTTCTAGTCGTCTTTTATAATGAACCAAATAGGACTACAATCCCACCAGTTAAATGAAAACATTGTTTGTAGGCAGTACATCATGTATACACATGTAAAGCTATCACATCTTATACTACATAATTATGTAAATTTAATCATTAGTGTACAGTCTTTCTGTCTGTCACTTACACTATAGAGTAAAGAAGAACAACTGCAATATGCAGGTCCGTTGAAACACCTTGTAATTTCAGAGACACCTAATCCACACATCAAACAAACTGTGTCTTAGTGATCCTATTAATTGTAATATAAAAACATGCATACTATCAGTTCTAAACATCTCATCTTTTTTAAAAAAAAACATATATATATATATATATATATATATATTTGAAACTGCTTTTTTGCAATATATTCCTAATTCATTTGGTTTATAAAAAAAATTAATTAACATACCACAAGATTGAGTTTCTTGGTAAAATCTATTTTTTTTCTCTAAGTAGATAGATGCAATACTCTGAGGTTTTGTAAAAACTTAGCAACAGAGTGGGAAACCTCACTCATACAAAGCATTTCTGAATGGTAACTGTCTATTAATCCTTTCACTCCTTTTTAGAGGTAGCCCAAAACAGATGCCTTTGTGTCATTACTCGTGACGTAATTGCGATCATCGCAATGAATTTCTGAAAACAAACGGGAATGTGAAAACCTACTTTCTTTATAATTTTATTTTTTCAATACTATACTACAGTCCATTGCAAAATTCTCACTAGATATTCTTACTTGCCTTACAAAACAATGAACCTAAACCTCTTCAATTTGTAAAAACTAATACCGGTCTCTTTAACAACCTTCCCCCAATACACCCTCAGCACATTGTCCATAGAAATCCACTAGAACCAGTAGGTCACAAGTTCACAGCGCATTCCAGAAGGGCCATGCTAGTTACAAAATGAACTACATCAGTTGTGGTTTACTGCACTTACTGTAAAGTATATCCAAGTCTGTTTTAACTGTTTTGTATTTACCAGAACCAAAGACACATCTATTTAATATTCATTTCCAAATGCTACATGCTTCTTTCATTCACCTGAATATTGCTTGCAACCAATAAAATGTGTTATTTGTTTGAAATCACCACCACACATGCATTTTATCTGCCTTTTCATTGTGCCAACTGCATCATTCAGCTACAGCCTTTTCCTGTCTGCTACTGCTGCTTCATTTTAAAATGCTTAGAGTGCGGATTGTGGGACACAGCTATGTCTATTGGGCTGGTAAGGATGCAATAAAGAGCAGTATTGACAGGGACTTGGGTTTGGTTAATGTGGACCTGACTTGAATTGGGCAGAGAGGATTAAAGTGCCATCAACTGCTGCCTTTGGTTAAAAGCATTGTGGATTTACCAGCTTCTGACTGCATGATTGTGCATTGTTGTGGAAATGACCTAGGCACATTGACTGGGTAGGACTGGAAATCCTAATGAAAGATGCCTTTACTGAATTGATGCTGTTCTCTCACACTGTCTTGGCGTACTCTAACATATGCCAAGTGTAAAAATGAAAGTGGTCTAATCAATCTGGCCACAGATTGACAAAAGCAAGAAAATATGTTAATAAAACTTTCTGCATTCCTCAGAGACCATACAATTTATAGAAATGATGGAGTGACCTTTACAGACAAAGGCAACAGGGTGTTTCTAAGCTACCTGAAACTCTGCATCCAGTCTTCTGTGTAGCTGCCATATACACACAATCAACACAAAAGCTCTCGTCAGTGTCAACCTGTAGCCCAAAATATTGTTAATTTTTTATTTTTTTATTTTTGGGAATGATGGTTGCGAATATGGAGCAAATTGCAAAACAAAAGCAGACATTCAACTACCACCAGCTCAAGCTAAAATGATAACAAAAGCAAATCCATTCTAAGCATTGCACTGCACACATTACTATACACATGGTTTTTAAAGATACTAATTACAAACACATGGGTTTAAACATGTTTTTGTAATTAGTATCTTTAAAAACCATCCACACCTTTTGTACAAAGTGTAAAACACATACATGCACACATATTACAGTTTTTTACACTCTAGGGGGTCATTACTGTACTGTTTGAAGTCATATTCTGTTAGGGAGTTTCTATAAAACCAATCTCTAAAACGTATTTTACATTTTTGCAGTGAGATCGGGAGTCGCAATGACATCGATAACCGTGACCATCACGAATATGTCACGAAAAATCACAGCAAAAGTAGGAATTTAATATCGACCACCACATTCAAAATTGATAACTATATAACTAATTCTAACCATAACACCAGCTACATCACATTCTAAATAACTCTATGAAAACATTCATCAGTCTTTCAATATCTCTATAACAGTATGTATTAAAGATTCACTGTGTTATGTGAGTAGGTACATAAGTTTCCGAGTGGGTCTGTGAGTATGTATATAAGGCAGTGGGGGTTATGTGAGTAGACTCATGAGCCTTTGAGTGAGTCTGTGAGTGGATGTAAGAGTGTTTGAGGTGGTATGTGAGTGAGTGTAAGAGTGTCTCAGTGGGTATGTCAGTGAGCACATGAGAGTGTGACTAGATCTATGAATGGATACATACGTTTCTGAGTGCATGTGAGCCGTTCCCTGTCTGTAAAAACAATGCCGGCTCCTGCAGGAGGCAGGGAGCCGGCAGGGACTTTGGGAGCCTTGAGGCTCCCCCTGCGATCTCCAACATTGGCAGTGAGTACCCTGGGTTGGGACCAGGGTGCCCACACCACAGGCCAGGCCCTGGGGATAGGGTCCAAATTCACCCCGGGAAAGGGACTGCTCAGTCACCCTCCCCTTACTCTTTAAAAAAAACATTTGCAAAGGCTGAACCCTGGGGAATGGAGTCCCCGGGGCTGAAATCGGCTCAGGGAGGGAGTGGTGCTGCCCTTCTCCCCCTTAAAAAAGGCCTGGCCCCTGTGGACGGGGTGCCCGGAGCCCAAATCATCCCAGGGAAGGTGAGCCCCGCAGCCCTCCTCCCGTAAAAAAGAAGAAAAAAAACAGTGGACCAGCAAGTCACCAGAGGCCCCTTTCTCTTTCTCCACTACTCTGAAAATGAGCCCGCTGGTGCAGCGCTAGTTAGGGGATAAATTCCCTTTGAATGCTGAGGGTCTTTGGGGTCCAGGAATCCCTTCTTTTACCTCCAGTAAGTCCAAGACAGTGGGATTGCTTGGAGGACTTGGAGGCCATGCTCCCTTTCTCCACCAGTCTGCAAATGCGCATCCTGGTGCACTACTGGCTGGGGGATGAAGTCTCCATGGCCCCATGAGGGTCTTTGGGAGCCAACAAGACCGCTTGCTACCTCCAGTAAGTCTCACACAGCGGGATTGCTGAGAGGTCTTTGGAAGCCACACTCCCTTTCTCCACTACTCTAAAAATGCACTTCCTTACACACTACTTTTTGGAGTCTCATTGCCTCCTGAGGGTCCTTGAGGGCCAGAAAGCCCTTCTATTACCTCCATTAAGTCCCACTTAGCACGATTGCTGAGAACTGGTCAGAGGCCATGCCCCCTTTTTCCACCACTCTGCAAACATGCCTCTGGCTCACTACTAGTTGGGGGATGAAATCCCTGTGAATGTTGTGGTTCCACAGGGGCCAACAAGTCATCCTGTCACCTCCAGGAAGTCCCAAACAGCAGGATTGCTGAGAGTTCATCGGACCCCATGCCCCCTTTCTCCACCAGTCTGCAAATGCATATCCTGGTGCACTACTGGTGGGGGGATGAAGTCTCCTTGGGTGCTGAGGGTCTGCGGGGGTCAACAAGCCCTCCTGTTACATCTAGGAAATCCCACATAGTGGGATTTCTGAAAGGTCATCGGAGGCCACACCCCCTTTCTCCACCACTTTGCAAACGCGCCTCCTGGTGCACTAATGGTTGGGGGATGAAGTTCTCTTGGAAGCTGCATATCCTTAGAGGCCAAGAAACCCTTCTGTGGCCTCGGACCAGCCTGTGAGAGCTAGTCGGAGGCCCGCCCCCTTTCTTCACCACTCTACAAACATGACTACTAGTTAAAACACCATGGAAATTCACTGGAAATAACCAAAGGTTACAGGAATGTTATAGTTAGGAAATATAAATAAAAAACCTTAGAAATCAACTGAGAAAAACAAAGGTGACAAGGAATTTATAGTTAGACTGACATCTCACTCGTACAAAACCAGAGAAATTCAGCAGTGATAGTTAGCTGAGCTAACTATAACCTACGTCCCTGCAACACACTTCTTTTGACTTCACATATTACATCATTCATTAAATGGTCAGTGACCACTGAAGACATCTCAAAATACATCACTGATGACATCACTGATGACATCACTGATTATATCATTCAGTGATTGTGAGTGTTTTCTAAAATGTACATACATACTAAGTTATGTGGCTGTGAGAGTTTCTATATTGGTGAGTGAGTGAGTGAGTGAGTGTGTAAGTGGGTATAATGGTGAATGAGAGGATTGACAAGTGGCTGTATGGATGAGGGTACAGTTGTGTCAGTTGCTGTAAATGGTGAATGGGAGAATGCATGAGTGGCTGAATGGATGACTGAGCAGGTATTTAAATGTCTGCATGGGTGAGTGAAAGGGCACTCAGGTGACTGTATGGGTGCATGAATGGATGTGTAAGTGGGTGCATCGGTGAGTGAGTGTGAGAGAGGTTGTATGGTAAGGTATGTACTTGTCTCAGTGACTGTGGATGAGTGTGTAGAAGTGCTAGTATATCTATGAGTAGGTGGGTTGATGTGTGAGTAACTGTATGGGTAAGAAACTGGATATGTGAGTGACTGCATGTGTGAGTGAATAAGTATGTGAGTATTTGTATAGGTGACTGAGTATGAGAGTGGCTGTATGGGTATATTTGTGGGTGTGTAGGTGTCTGTATATCTGTATGATTGGATGTGTGAGTCACTGTATTGGTCAGTGAGTAGGTGCATGAGAGCTTGTATGTGTTATGTTATGTTATATGAGGTTATACAGCACACGTCTACCCGTGGGTGTCTTGGTGCTTAACTGAACATGAACATACTGAGCCGAGAGCTAGCTAGTTGTGAAATAGCAATGCTTTAAGTTCTTTTCTGAAGGCAAAGAGGGTGGGTATGGCCCTAAGATATAGTGGAAGAGAATTCCACAACCTAGCTGTGCTGCAAGTAAAGCTCCTTCCTCCCCAATTCACTCTCCTGATTCATGCAGTAGTAACCAGTCTAGCACAAGCAGACCAAAAATGTCTGTTTGGGGTGTGCCAAATAAAAATTTGCCATACAAATTCTGGACCTTGTCTACACAAGGCCTTGTGGGCCACACAGAATGCCTTAAATTTAATTCACTGATGAACAGGGAGCCAATGTAAGTCCTGGATTCCTGAAGCACCAACTGATATTTGGGAAGGTCCAGAACCAATCTGGCGGCTGCATTTTGCACCGCCTTGGAGTTTCCTAAGTCATTTTTTTGGGAGGCTCATTTATAAGCCGTTGCAATAGTCTTGTTTCGATAGGACTGGTGCAGAGATCACAGTTTTCCTGGTGTTTCTGGAAATGAAAGGAAATATTTTCCTTAAGGTTTTGATGGCATAAAAAGAAGATGACACTACCTTAGACACCTGAGCCTCATATCTGAGCTTGTCATCCACAATAAAGCCCAGGTTTTTAGCTTTAGTCACCAGAAGAGAGGGTGTACGCAGACTATTAGGCTGCCAGGCAGGGGACCATGCTGGAGAGAGATTGCCAAATAGTATAACCTCGGTTTTGCTGGAGTTTAACTTTAGGCAATGTCTACACATCCAGCTACTTAGGGCAATCATACAGTCATGTCATCTTGCAGAATAGTTGACAGTATTGTCCACAGCAGATGCAACCAATTGGGTGTTATCAGCATAGGATGTTGGCTTTAGGTTAAAACTCTTTATTAAGGAGGCGAGTTCTGCAACATATATGTTAAATAGCGTTGGGCTTAATGAGGAGCCCTGGGGAACCCCACATGGTAGCATAAAAGCTGAAAATGTAAACTGACCAAAGTTCAGAGTTTGGGATCTCTCCAACAGAAGAGATGTTAATAGGGCAAAAGCGTTACCTTTAACTCATATGGCGTTCTGACGGTGGACCAGAAGCCTATGGTCAATGGTGTCGAGCGCTGCGGATAGGTCCAACAGTATAAAAGCTACTATCTAATGCCATTCTTATTTCCTCAGTAGTTTTTATCAGTGCCGTCTCCGTACAATGGTTGGTTCTAAACCCAAATTGACTGTGCTTGAGAATAAAGTTGGAAAATTCTGCATTGATTATTTTCTCAACAATTTTTGCTGGCGGGTGAATTCTTGAGATGGGACGATAGTTGGCAGAATCGTTAGAATCAAGAGTCATTTTTTGAATGAGCGGGAGGATTCAGGAGAATACAGACTCGTTTCCAAAGAGAAGGAAATATTCCTTGCTCAAACATTTGAGTAAACACAGATGAAAGGTAAGATGCAATAGGCTGACTTGTGAGTTTTAGGATCTCTGGGGGGCATTGGTCATCTGGAGAGCCTGATTTAGCAACAAGAATGAGAGAGGTATATGGTTGGGCGAAGTCGGAGTAAAAACTGTGAGCGGGGAGTAATCCGTAACTTCGTGATCACCAATATCAATGGTGTTGTTAGATGTATCGAAAAGGTCAAAGATTTGATCGACTTTATTTCTAAAGGTCCGGGCAAAAGTATGACAGAAATCGTGACTCTGCGTATTGGAATTGTTTTTAGTAACTGTAGCAAGCTTCTTTATGACTTGAAACAATGCTTTGTTGAAATTGCCAGCATTTTCAATTTTTTGGGCATAGTAGAAACTTTTTTCATTAATGACCATATTTTTATATTTAGCAAGTGTAGATTTATATCTTTGTTTTTCAGAGTCCTTATTATGTTTGCACCAAATCCCCTCTTGCCTCCTACATCCTTGTTTTTTAAGTCTTAGTGCTGCGGATAGGTAAGGGGCCAATGGTTCTCCTCCATGCTTGGTAGCTGTTGCAGTGGGAGCTCATTTTGCAAAAGTGGATTTGAGACATGAAGTATAATTCGTGGCTGAAAAATTAACACCCATGCGGATGCCTGGTAGGCTCTGTACCAGATAGGGAGTTAAAACTGTAGAGTTTATTTTATGCTAAGGTCTACTAGAGACCTTATTTGCAGAGTTCGTAGTAGTCAAGACAAGATAGAGGTGGATTATTATTTAAAAAATTATCACTCGGTGGTCTGACCAGGCAAGTAGTAGAGTTTTAAGGTTGGCTATGGCAGAATTATTGGAGAATAGTTTGTCTAGAGTATGCCCAGTTACATGCATAGGATCGCTCACCAGTTGTTTAAGACCTATTTCAGTAGTCATTTCTAAGAGGGTTAACGTGTCTGTATCAGTGGAGTACTTTAATTCAAAGTTAACATCTCAAAGTAATGCTAAGTTGCTAGATTGGAGACCTGGTTCTAACAGCAAGTGAAGATTGTCAAGAATTTATTCTTGGGGCCAGGTGGCCAAAAGATTAGCATTCCAGTAAAAGTGTCTTGTTTAAGAATAGTCAATTATGTAAGTCAGTGGTTGCGTTAGTGGCTACATGGGTGACTTGATGTGTGAGTGGCTCTATGAATCAGAAAGTAGATGTGTGAGTGTGGATGATGTCAACAGTGTTGTATTTGAGATGTCATCAGTGATGTCACCAGCCATGTAATTTGAGATGCCATCAGTGATGTCATGAATGATGTTGTTGTGTAGTTCCTACTAATTTTTACGATCGGTGCATTGTTTGGACAATTTATACTAGGGGCTTGGTGTCAAGAATGATTCCGGACAACCCTACAGGATATGTCGGCCTATAGACCAGTTAGCTCACAGTGCCACCATAAGCCCCCCTAACTTACCAGGGAATTAATGGTTTCTGGCAACCTCTGAACATGAGATCTCTGATCCCTCAGGAATCAAGAAACAGTATATAACCTTTTGACCCGTCACTCATGCTCACTCATTCTCAGAGTCGTATACAGGGAATACACGGTGGGACATGGTCAATATATTTATTGAACTAATGTTATTCTTGTACATAATACATGTGCTGAAATTATTAATAGACAGAAGCAGATAAAAGTGATTGCAAGCACCAAACCCATGAATAATAGATTTAGTTGTACCATGGTACTGCAACAATGTATAAATGCTGGTGATATAAAGCAAGGCAGTCATCGGAAGTACTCCTACTATGCAAACCCTACTCTGAGTGTGCCTAGAGTGTGTGTATGTGTAGAGCCAAGAATCTCCCCAAGGAATGACCCAACCCCATTACCTGGGGGGAGAGAATGAAGAACCATGTCTTGGTCATGAACTGGACACCCCTCACAAGATGTCAGACTGCTGCGTGGTGATTTCTCTGTATGCAAGGATCCTCTGTGTCAGCAGAAGAGCCTCCTCTGCTAATCTATCGGGAGGCTCATCTTTTATAATAAAAAGCCGCCTTGTGATGTATGTATGGACTAGTGATGTTATGGATATGTAGATAACCCTATCGCCCCGTGGATGAAGACAGAGATGACATTTGTATATAGTGCAAAAAGAGACCTTGTACATGAATTTCAGGGCATTGTGATAATGTTGTATAATGATGTAGAAACAAGTTTAGTTTCAGGGAAACCAATCCAACATTGTCACACACACACAAATAAGTGCAAAAGGTCACAGCTGAAAATATTATTGTGAGGACAATGTAATAAATATGCTGCTTCAGTACTTGAGCCTAACTTGGGGATATAACAATGTCACTGACCATGTAGCAAGTGACGTAATATGTGAGGTCACAAGCAGTGCAATGCAGGGGCATAAGTGTAACTGCTGAATTTCTTTGGTTTTGTATGAGTGAAATGTCAGTCTAAATACAACGTCCCCATAACATTTGTTTTTTTCAGTGAATTTCTAATTTTTTGTAAATTCTATTTCCTAACTATAACGTCCCTGTAACCTTTTGTATTTTAATTGAATTTTTTTGGTTGTTTAACTAGCAGTCGTATTTGGAGAGTGGTGGAGAAAGATGGCAGTACCTCTGACCAGCTCTCTGGAATCCAGCTGTAAGGGACTTACTTGAGGAAACAGGAAGGTCACTGAGCAGCCAAGGGGACTTAATCCCCCAACCAGCAGTGGGTTAGGAGGCGCGTTTGCAGAGTGGTGGAGAAAGGTGGCATGGCCTCCGATAACCTCTCAGCCATCCCACTGTGTGGGACTTACTGGTGGTAACAGGGGACTTCATTCACCAACAAGCAGTACGCAAGGAAGTGTGTCTGTACTGCAGAGTGGTCTGATCTCAAAATATTAGCAAATATTACAATTCATACCAGTACAATAACAATTAGGCAAATATATACGAAAACTGTAAACTGCCACTCGTTTAATTTCTGTTGCTACCCATTGGATCCCCTAAAAAACAATTAGAGCAAATACTGAAAATATTTAAGAGAATTTATTGATGCAGTAATTTTGAAAATTGCCTTTAGAAACGTATAAAATGCACCTCAATGTATATGGCTTCCCTCTTTGACCATTGTTTACGCACTTTGGTCAAGTCTGGTTTAAAGGAAGGTGTTCTAATCCTCACTAATATTCAAACCATTTGGTGACTTCATATTTAGATTTAACAGTTACTATGTCCCAAACTGTCTAAGGACGCATTAGTTCTCGGTTGTCTGCTCGCCTCAGTTTAGGCACAGCATCAATTACATAGCATAGTACTGTAGAAAGCCGAGGTTGTTGTTATGGTGTTTTTTAAAATACGGGTTAACGGGTAGGCAGGATCAGAGTTTGTGATGGCTCCTATATGTTGCAATATTCATGTGTGGACTTGTAATTTTGTACTCCCAACATAATGTAGCTTGCATGCACACTCTAGAACATATATTGCAAATTCAGTTTTACTTTTAGGAAATGTCACAATTTTCACAGGTTTGTCATGAAATGGGGTGCAATACTGTGACATATTAACCTCTGCAGAAGTTACATTTATAAACCCCTTCCTAGAAAGGAGCCAACTCATAGATTAAATTATCTCTGGGCTACTTTTGACCAAAGCATTGCTCATAGATGGTGCTTTTCTGAAAGGAATAATGGGTTTGTTAGAGAGTCTTTGGCCAATCACAGGGTCACTAAGAATGATATGCCACTCTTTTATGAGAATAGATCTTAGTTGATGTTCCTGTTTCTTATATGTAAGGATCAATCTCATCCCAGTTTCTATTACACTACCAGTATCATTTTTGTTTGTGTTATTCGCTTTGCTCCCAAATAAAATAACGTCCCTGCTTTTCTTATTGCCCTTGATAATAGCCCAATCAAGGATGCTGTTGAAATAGCCCCAGTCCAAGAATCTTTGTTTTGCTTCCTGTTGGCATATTTTTAGGTCATAGTCACAACTACAGTTTCTCTTTAGCCTTAACATTTTCCCTTATGGAATACCTTTTTTTAAGTGTCGAGGATGAAAGTTGCTGGCATGCAATATAGAATTGCCTGCTGTTTCTTTCTTTCTATATGAAATCAAGACTCTATTTTATTACTCTCTGAATACACCTGTACATCCAAAAATTCAACCTTCTGGCTGCTTATGTGTGCTGTAAAATTCAAATTAACAGAATTGATGTTAATGTTTTCAACACATTTCTCAGCAGTCTCTGGCGTCCCTTTCAATATAATAAATAGATCATCTATTAAGCGAAGCCAACAGATGACATGTCTATCCCAGTACTCACTGTGGTCAACCATGAGTACTCGCTCCTCCCATCAACCCATGTGTAAACATGAATAGCTGACAGAGAAGCAAGCACCAATGGCAACACCATGCACCTGATGGAATATTTCACTGTTTAAATGGTAAAATTCTTTTCCAGAGACTATTTTATTATAGAAAGTAACATTTTACTGTGTTCATAGAGTCTTAATGGTCTACTTTCAAGGAAGTATTCTACATCTCTTAAACCAACATGATGATTGATGCTCATATAAAGTGATGTAATGTTCAAAATCATTAGAAGGTATGCATGGCACCATGGGATATCATATATTCTTTTCAAGAAGTCTCTGGTATCCTGAATAAATGACGGAAAATTGCACACATGTCCTTGTAAGAAACAATCTACATAGTGTGATATACATTCAAATATGCTGCTATTAGCAGAGATTAAAGATCTTCCAGGAGGTGGAATGATGTTTTTATGTACTTTTGGAATAATATATGAAACAGGCATTACTGGATGGCCATTACAAAGGGATTGAAATTCTCCTATAGTGAGTAGACCTTCGTTCTTCCATGTTGTAAGTTCTAACTGGAACCTATTGTTAATATCTCTTATATGCTGCAAAATGCTTCTTGTGTAGCATTAGACATCATTTAGTTATTTGTAGGCCTCTGTCATATACTCTGCTCTTGGCCATATGATAATATTGCCACCTTTATCAGCATTACATATTACAATCTGGTTGTTACTCTGTAATTTCTTGATTAGGTTGTGATGTCACCTGTTATGCTCACTTTGTTTGTTTTGTGCTCTTTGTGTTGTATAGTTGAGCTTTTTGATTTGTTCAGTGTTTTCTTATTCAATATATCAATTGCAATTGGTGTGAAGGTTGATTTTGGTTTTTAAGGGCATTTCAACAAGTCCATATGAATTTAGGGATTGTTGTTCAATG
This sequence comes from Triturus cristatus, assembly GCF_964204655.1. Classification (NCBI taxonomy): domain Eukaryota; kingdom Metazoa; phylum Chordata; class Amphibia; order Caudata; family Salamandridae; genus Triturus; species Triturus cristatus. The sequence continues at coordinate 751,252,693 of NC_140589.1, forward strand.
ACTAGTTGTGCTGATGGCCGTATATTCAGTTCTGTATCCTCATTTTGTAATTCCTGCAGCTTTTAATAAGATGAATGTCAAATATTTGAAGGTTGTCCTGATTATTATTGTGAGCCAGGGGCCCACTTGTTGTTGTTAGAGGCTATTGTTTTTGTTTTCACATGTGTTGTTTTGCATGTTTTAATTTTCTAATATATTTGAAAATACCTATTCTGGTCTGACTATAGCAAAGGGTGCTTTCTGGGCAGTAGGAATGTCCTAGCAATAGCAATTGTTTTTCCACTTCATTTATTTCCACATTGGGCAAATTCAGGCTGTAGTCGTGTTTGAAAAATACCCATAAACAGATCATGGGGAAAACACATTTTGGGACCCCCCTTTTCATCGCCCCCACTTGACGGATCATTCCTAAACTTTCAACACACAGCTGAACCACAAAGGGGAAGTTTTTCAAACATTTTGTGAAGCTTTGTCAAACGGCAATAAAGTTATAGCCAAAACAAAAAAACACTTTTCCTATGGAAACTTTGATCCTAACTATAAGTACCTACTGGCTACCGCTATATAACTTTGGTGCCGCTTGAAGAATCATCATAAAGTGTTCTCATACCTTTTTGGATCAGCTGCTGTGTTGAAAGTTTCAGGGTGATCCATCAAGCAGGGGCAGAGACAAAAAGGGGGTCCCAAAATGCATTTTCCCCATGTTATGGCAATGAGGATTTCACAACTACAGCCCGAACCGCTGAAAAGAATTACCCCAAATTTGGCAGAAAGCTAGATGTTGGTCCAGAAAGCGGGCTTTTTATTCTTTAGTGTAAATCTGCTCAGTAGTTTCAGAGATATTTAAGTTTAAAAAATATAGATATCTGAGAGCCTAACAGCCTACTGAAACCCTACTGAAATTTGATTGGCTGCAACCAGGAAGTATTGGCAGCCATCTTGGGACCAATATACATGATAGCACTCTATTGAAATGCATCGTAGGGAATGGCAGGTTTTGAGGGTCACAAAAAGGAGAACGTATAAAGGGTGATAACAGATTTTAGTTACAATATAAATCATTTGTTGATGATACCATACTAATTTTAGGCATTGAATTGTGGTGTGTTCTAAGGTGATTTTACCCTAAGGGAAAGCCTTCTGCTGTGATTTCAAGAATCATGTTTGAGAGAAAACTGTTATCTCATTATTTCCCCATATAGGTTATGTAAGGTGCTTCAGAAGCTAAAATGAGACCATATGTTCTGTAAATTCACATTATCTTTCACATCTATATGAAAATGAAGTTCGATAGCTGATTCCCTTATGTGCTACTTCAGCCTCCTAGAGTGTTCAAAGAACAAGAGATCTAACGATGTTGCTTATATGAAAAAAGCATGGCACATCTGAAGCCATGTTGATTGAATCAAACTGGTAAAACTTAAAACATTTAATTTAGAAAGAAACAAAATGAGGGGGTTCATTTTGTCATAAAGATTGTAGTTAGTGCTGTAGAAAGAAAAATAGGGCACACTTAAAGAGAGTTCTCAAATATCTTCCTCTTCTATTTCATTAAAACATTCTGACTTGCAGACTGGAACATGCAAGTTCAACACATACACACATGCAGACTGAAACATGCACTTTAAACACCAGCAGCAGACTGCCCGCTAACTCCCTGGTGATCAGCAGTTTTACTACAGTGTTCAAATGAGCAACTAGAGTGCTAACTCTGAAGTTATGCCAAAGGTGTGGCACATATGAATGCCATCTTGATAGAATCAAAGTAGAAAACTGAAAGCATTTTCTACTGAAGATACTGCAGTAAATGATTAATTTAGGGAGCGTCATAACTAATAAGTGTCCCTAGATGGCCGCTGGAGAAAAAAGAGCACAAATATAGCAGAAATATAACCCAAATGTAGCCCAAGTGTAGCTCAAAAACAGAAGTTTGCAAAACACCTATTTATTTAGTTTTTTTTGCCGATTTGATGCGCAGACTTGGCCCAAAGGAACAGGAGTGCTTTACATGAGCATCAGTTACATTACACAAGGACACATTCATTATGGTTTTAGGCATGGGGAGATTAGGTGATTTACCCAGAATCACAGGATGTTGAATATTGAATCCGGTTCCATAGTTGAAAACTCTGCAGCTCGGGCTGAAACACCACATGGTCTCCCTTAAGTGCAACACATAATCAAGTGATACATTGGATAAAAACAAACATAAAGATAGCAAATTATTTAAAAGTGTTTTGTTGCTATTTGAGAACTCAGAAAATATGTCCTCATTTGAGTTGTTTAGAGCACTAATCATATTTCTATGGGAAGAAGATCCTCTCATGGAGGAGGGTGCAGAGGCAGCAAGTTGACCACACTGTGCAGGGGGAGAGGCAGTGGCAGCACAACAGACCATGGGGGGCAGGGAAACGGGGGGCTGGGGCAACAAACCAACCATGCAGTACAGGCAAGAGTGGCTGTGGCAATTTAAAACACCATTGAGGGCAGAAGGAAGAGGCAGTGAGAGCCCAACCACACATGCCAACAGACCTGAGACAGGCAGGATGTTCCCGATATTTTTAAGCCCAAAAGGCCTTTATTTTATTTGTCTCCTGCCTAAAATCTCCTATTTTTCAATGTAAATCAATTGGAAAAATCAATTACCCACTTTTTTTCCAAATGTCCCTCTTACCAAGTTCAAAATGTTGGCAAGTTTGGAACATTAGATCACGGAGGGCAGGAGGAATGGGCTAGGGACACAGACTCGGATAAGAGAGAGCCGGGTTGAGATCGACAGGGGCACCAAACTGACCTTACAGGGCAGATGTCAGGGGTTGCAGTAGCACAATACAACACACAGGGCAAGCAGGACGACAGTGCAGCAAACGAATGATGAAAAGCAATAGGGAGGGAACAGGGCCATTCACATGGACAACAGGGAGCATAGGAGGCAATGGCAGCAAGCATAACATGAAAAGACTGGGGAAACAAGGACTTGCACCCCCATTTCCAGACACCCGCTCCTCTGAGGCACCGTTGGGGTCCAAGATCCTGGCGATGTCGGCAGTGTTGTGATTTATTAATAAATATTGTCCCATAGAAAATCCTTTTTAATTTAATTCAATTAAATTAGATCATTTAAAATAGTAAAAAATATAAATACTTATAATTTAATGTTAAGAATTCTAAAAATATTTTTTTTAATTATTTAATTAAAAAATATTTTAGTAAACTTTTTTGAAGTTATAAAGTAATGTAATATTGAGGGCCTTATGATGTCGGTCGGATCGCAACTAACAGGCCATCTGTAGCGGTCCTACCGACATCTGGCGCCGCAGTCCGACTGCCGCATTATTATGCGCTGCAGTCGGAGGCAGCAGGTGGAGAACCGACCAATGTTTCCAGCGGGCTCAAGTCGGAATGTAATACCCTACAATAGGGCGGTGCCTGCTCAGGCACTGCTGCAGGGATTACAATGTCTCTTTCATTTAGCCTTTCAATGGCAGTCCAAATGCAATTAAAACGGAAACTGACTTTGGGGGCCCGTAGCAGGGCCTCTGTACCTCTACAGCCTCCTCTGCTATGAGGACTGGGGGGCACCTGTGCTGTCCCCCAAACAGCCATACCCAATGTGGGCACATGGTGCATGGATGTTTACAAACATCCATTTTTCCAGTGTGGCTTGTGCAGCAGATCTTTTCCAGCAGCAGCACAAGCCGCGATGGAAGAATTGATGTTTCCAACAGTCTCATGGGTGGTCGCATCCCAGTTTGTTGGATGGCACCTAGCTCTGAGCTGGAGTAATTTACTATTGTTGTGTGTCCCTTTTTAGCTGTAGTAACTTTAGAAGTGAAGATTGTTACTAGCATGTGTTTATTATTTTGTGAGTGGGTGCATGTACCTCTTTAAATCCATCCCTAGCTATCGCTAAACCCCTCCTTGCTCCTTGCTAAACCCCTCCTATTTAGTATTAAGTTTGCCATTTTTTCAGTAACCCCACCTTTATTGCTAAGTAATAAACTCACACATGTGAGGATCTCCGCATAGAAAAGATAGGAGAGTGTAGATTTACACTCAGATGTGTGTGATGAGCATTTTGTAGTACTTTAGCAGTAACTACAAAATGCAGTTTGTGAATATATTAATACCAGACACTATTTCTGAGTAATATATTCTGACTGTCAGAACCCTTTTCAGAAGGTCACAGGACTTGCAGGGTTTACTTGGACCAAGCCTGATGTTAAAGTCCTTTTACTCCTGATGTTCCAAGGCCCAACCTACTGTGGACCCAGCTCATCTAAGTCAAGTACCCTTATTTCACATGACACTCGATGAGAGCAGTAAACAGGACTCATAACTCAAAGTGCAAACGGTATGAACTATATATCAAAGTCCAGTCAAATAACTCCTTTTATAGGAAAATGTAGTATTTTATTTCTAACTCTACACATGCAAAGAAAAGCAACATTCAAATGTAAGAACACAATCCTCTTTGAGGTCGAGCATAGTGTTTGTCAGGTGAATCCCTATCTCACCCTCCTTTATGGAACATGTTTAGTGTTATTCCCCATTCACTGGTGGCTGCATCAGGGAATGTAAACTATTAGACTGTACTCAAGAGTTCCCTTTGACTCTTCAGGACTTTAGTCAAAAGTGTCTATGGTGCCGCAGCACCTTGTGCATCTAATTTTTAGGGTCCCCAAAGGCCCTAGTTCAAGTCTTACCCACTCCTGCAGCATGGAAGCATTTGACAATACAGCGGGTGCCCTTAGTGCAGGCACTCACAAGATCAGAACCTGCTCAGAGAAGTCAGGATACTCGTGGTTCATGCTGCAGTATCAGGAGTGTTCAGGATCACTCTCTGGAGAGGCACAGCCTCTCCTTACTGATCAGAGCAGCTTCCAGCTCTCAGAGATGCAGTAAGTCAAGTTCTCCCCGGCGGAGGAGAAATCAGTCCTTTGGTTCCCAACTAGAATCAGGCATGGGCACACCATCCTCCTTGGCATACTCCTGGTCCATGGCAGATACTTTGGTGTAGTTAGATCTGACAGTCACAGCTGAACTACAGCCCAGGGTGACGGCCCTAAGTCTTTGATGACTTGGTCCTGACAGCTCCTCTTGGCACACAAGGTGGCCACAGTACATTCTGGATTCAACATATACTCCTCAGGTGTAATTGTCTACACCACACTGACTGCTCCTGGTATGCGGGGTCACCACACAGGTGTTTCTGAGTCTTGGAATGCTAGTCATGCACCTTCTTCTCCAGGGTTACTGCAACGAGGCTGTGTGGGCTCGGCACACCCCGCACAACCTGCAATACTTGACTCAGTCAACGGCGGTTCTCTCCTGGCATGTGAGGGTCACTGAAAATAGTCTTGCACATTGTTTCCATCATGATTGGTGCAAAGCCAAATCCTCATACCTTACACAGGGAAACTTCACGACAGTGCTTTCCACTGGACCTTGCTCCCTCCAATGCTCTTCCTCACATGGCCCACCAGTCTTGGCGATCAGGCTGGTGCTGGTGCTCCAGGCAGGTGGTCTTGGTCTCCATGGGTGATGGTCCCCTCACCCAGCAAGGTGATTATCAGACCTTGGACCCCAGTCCTTGTCACAGGTAGAGTCTTAGCTCCTCTGGGGTCCAGATAAAACAAACAAATTTTACATTGTTAGTATGGAACTGACATTTGGTTAATTTGTAAAAAAAATACCTTGCTGACCTTGTATAAAAATACCTTTTTAACAAGATTCACATGCTCTTCGTGTGAGTTTGAATAAATAAAAATATCAATGTCAACTATCATTACTCATGAAGAACATAATTGATGGAAAATTGAAAGGCTGTGGGGGCATTTGTAGAGACAAAAGGTCGTCACGCAGTATTCAAATGGATGATATCTGGTTATGAATCCTGCCTTCCATGCTTCTATAGCTATAATTTTTACCAAATGATAGGACACTCGCACAAATAATAGAGTGTAAATGAAAACTGATTTTACATTGTTAAGAAGAACTATATTGAGCGTGATGTGGTTATTATATTTTGATATTGTTTAAAGTCAAACAATCAAGGCATGTCTTTAATTCCCAATAGACCTGTGGAACAAACAAATAGTGGAGACACCACTGGCAGATTGTACAAATCCATTTTTTAGCTATTTATCAAAGTATTCTCGACTATATTTGTTCTCACTTTCAGTTAAGGCATAGATTCTGCTGCATGGTACTTTTGTCCCAGGGACCAGACTGATTTGGCCAGCATACCTACAATGTGAGAGAAGTGTTTTATCACTTTTCTTAACTAAACTACATTCAGAGCTATTGTATTTCTTGAGTAATTCAGTATCTTGCTTTGTTGCTGGTCGATTTCAATGTGAGATTTGTTTTTCAGCATCTGGTCAGTCATGAGGCTTGAATGAATGCGGGTGTGATTGGAAATTTAGATTTGGTCCTGACCAGTCCAGTCATTGGAATGGTTGTGTAATGTGGGAATGACATTTCAAGAGTGATTTTGAACTGTAGACCATCTATGAGATCGAAATATAACTATTCCCAGTGCTGAAAATTGCCTCCCTCACAATGCAATGGAAATAAATTGATGAGTGACAGGGCCTGAGGTCAATGCTGTTCAATCTACGACGTATACTGTCTCTTGTCTTTTCACATGTTTGAACTGTGTACGCTTATTTGTACTTACTCCTGTATGTAAGCAGACAAGCTTTTTTCTCCCAATCCTGACATGTTTATGCACCACCTCTACCAAACGGTGGCTAGTTTCCTGTCAATCATTTTGATTAGTAAAGAGCCAGTACAGTTTGCTCTCTGTTCCTGACAGAGTGAGTAGCTCGCAGATTAAATGACCCCAGTACATCCTTGAGATAGAGAAGAAGAAAGTGATGATCTCCTTTCAAGATGATCATGGGCTCAATGAGACACTTCCTGGTTGATGAATCAGGCCCTTCTGAACCCAAGGAAGGTGGTCTGGTATTAGGGCACAGTAGCATGCAAATTCCCCTGCTGTATTCGGGTTCAAGCCAGTGTTCACAAGCTAGAGATGCTGAAGAAAAAAAAGAGTGAGCAGAACCCATGCCTAATGAGTTCTGGTCAGGCAGTAAGCAAAGACACGTTGCTGGTCATTACTGCTAATGCTTTCAATCCCGGTAAGTGAGTTTAGGGCACGGGTTGTGTCCTCACTCTGGTTGAATTGTGGGACCTACTTTTGAGATTGATTCATGGTCTAGGTAATTCATCCTGTTGGCCTTTTCCAAAGAACAAAAGGAGAGCTGAACCTCACATAAATTTTCACATTTCCCTGATGTCTTGCTCTTGACTACCTGCCATCAGAGAATAAGTGTTCAACACCTCTGTGCATATAGACCATGGGAAGAAGGAGGTTTCCATGACCATGATGTCGACATATTTATGGGTCTGCCTCAATGGAAAGATTGATGTTTACCTGTCTGTTCCAGTAATCTGTGGTGCTGTTAATAATTTCTGTTCGATGATGCCCTGCAGTGACAAATGCAGCAATGTGTAAATCGGCTTCACAGTGCTTAATCTAGCTTGCTAATATGCAATTGTTTTTGATTCTGAGTTACACTTATGGGTAGGATTTCCTCGACCCCAATAACCAGATGGAGACATTAGCATATGTATAAATGATGATATTTGAAGATGTCTTCCCCGATATCCACTTCCTACACCAACCAGGGTTATGTATCTTCCTAAGAATTGATCAGCCCTAAAAGCAAATGTGTCACTGAAGGGGGTATAGGTGGAGTTTGCACATTATATTTCACACTGTCACACTTTGAGGAAGATTTTCAAACATTTTGCGCTGGGTTAGCATCACAAAAGTGTTGCTAACAAGCACAAAATGTTTTTTAAGTATTTAATTTCCAGCACAAAACTTATTTTGCGCTGGAAAGTACCCTAAAACTAGCGCAAAGCAACGCGAAGTACTGCTTTGCAATAAATCCTTAGCACGAAAGGGGCATTACATGGGTGGTACTTGGGCGTTCCCATGCAACCAACCATGCCTTTTGATGCAAAGCCCTATCGACAAAGAATTGTATACCGGGTTTAGCACCAAAAGTTAATGCCACTTCAAAGGAGGTGCTAACAGGAGAAATGTTTTATTTCTGCTTTCTTTTCCAACTTTGCACATATAAAGTGGGAAAAGCTTTTAAACTTGTCTTGGCATGATATTTTGTACAGGAAGGGTACCCTTCCTGTACAAAACCTATGCAAGTCTCACTCACACACCCTAGTGCTATGGCAGTAAGGTGTGTGCATGGTGGTCAGCAGCTGAAATCAGCGCCACTGCTAGGGAGAGGGAAGGAGAGAGCCATATCTCTGAAGAGACGGCGCCCTCCTGCTGCCTCCCTGTATCGCAGCACAGCCTCTTTTGCATTTTTTTGTAAATCTGTCCCTTTGTACCTTGTTCAATTATGAGTGTGAGAAGAGGACTTAATGAAAATGCACTAGCTCAGGGAAAGTTTGTTGTGGGTCCCTGTGCATTTTGAACACCTTGGTGATGTAAGCTAAATGCCTCCTAGGTTGTGGCTGAAGCATTATATTTAAGCCAGGTGACGTGCAGACTGTGGTAGGGGTTCATTTAAATGTTTGACTACTTTCTGCCGAGCATGTCAATTTAAGCGTCTTTAGTTCAGAGAGGGTAAAGAGCCAACTTTTCTTTAAGCAGTTTTAAATTGTTGGGTTCTTATGCAGAGTCTCGATTTTCTATACTAGCAAAATATCTGCATGTCAGAAAGCAAGCTCTCAAGACCTGAAAGTAATGCATTCAGAAGACTCATCAATGTACACTAACCATGGCTCATTAGCAAATTAATTGGTAAACATAGCAAAAGTACTCTAATAAAGACATAATTGGCATTTTATGCTCAGATTAGGGGCGTTCTGAGTGAACACCCTGCCTGCGAAAGATAGGAAAGAATAAAGAACATAAAAAATGTCTGTCTTGCCTCCAAGAATGACATTTCCTACTTTTACAGTTGGAATGACCATATACTTCACATCGCTCGAGAAGATTTCTTGGAACCTATTAGCCAACAATTTTACGGTATCCAGGGCGATTATCTTTGAGTTACTGAATCCGTCTATGTTTCTATTTATATTAATAAGCCTCCGGAAAGTATCAATTTATATGTTTCAAAAGTAAATACATATTTAATATCTATTTCAGGCTTGAATTTATTTTTATAATTGATAGGGATATTATTTAAGACTTTTTATGCATTTTCATTTCATGGAATCACTACAGTTTCCAGGTGAATACCTAAAATGTTGCTGTATTTCCAAGTAGTAAAAAAACTGTAAGAAGACTAACATATTAAAAGCACCTAGGGTTGGGGGTAATAGATTCTAAGGGTCTCAAATGTTAGCAGTTGTGTTAAAATGGAATGAGCACTAATTACACGCTTTCGTTTATTCTAGCACCCTGTTTTAGCAGGAGATAAATAGTGGTGGTAAAGCTGACAAACATTGTAAACTTGAAAAATATTGCACTCACAATGGGGCAAAAACATTTACTTCTGGCGGCCTGCTGGCCGGCGAAAATTTGTCCTGCATTGCCGAGAAAAGAAACAAATACCTTATAATATGAGTTACTTGTAATTTCTTTTTCAGCATTAAAAACGTTTTCCAGAAATTATTGCTTACTGTGCGCTGGCAAGTGTACACGGCTCCCATTGATTGACGGAAAATAACTTATTGCTTCTATGGGAGGTTTGCAGTATTGACTTGCAGAAACTATGCTTTTGTCAATTAGTCCGCAAAACCTTGCATCCAGTACACAATGTTTGATGTGTTTTGTAGGGATGTCAATACATCTGCAATTTCATCAAGATGTTATTGGCCTAAACCTGACTTAAATTTTTTGTTTGTGCTATTTGTATGAAGGCGTATTTGTTTACCTCACCTCCAAATGTGGGACTAAAATAAAAAAAAGTCTGCATCGTGAACACCATAGGGCAGAACAGAACTACGATCTTCAACTTTTCAAGGCAGGCTCACCGCCAGGAAAAGAGCGGTGAAACATGCATCTTGACATGTATTCGGCCGTGCCGGCAGTGGCACCACCAGCACATTCAGACAAGTTGCAGACCGCCGGCCCAGCAGGATCCTTGATCCCTGCGGAGCCAGTGGTCTCATAGGGGGTACTGTGGGTGGACTTGCAGTGTGGCGGTGGTCGGACCGCCACCATGAGAACGGCAGTTCTGAGGTCCGCCGTACTCATAATAAGGCATTCAGTATTGTTGGTGTTTATAAGGAGAATTAAAACGTAGTCGGTTGTATATTTGTAATAAATAACATTATTGCTTCCATATTTTCATAGAATAAAGATATTTAATGTACATTTTTACATGTTATTAAAATACATATTACTAGTTATAACAACATTTATATATTGATAAAGAAATAAATTTTTAATTCATTGCTATTATTAAATAAACAATGTAAATCATTTGTAAATAGTGTCATATGTTTACCTCTTGATTACCAGTTTCGTAATATTGATTAAATAGTTTTGTATACATATCCTTAAAATAATTTTAACATAATTGTTTCCATGTCTATTACATAATTGTATATTTATTATAATACTATTTAATTTATACTTTACATTTTTTATGCATTTTTTGCAACATTTTTCCACGTTTTACAACTTTTTATAATTTTTTACAATTTTCAAAACATTTATTCCACATTTGAAACTTATTTAACTATTCATTTCTATGAGAGATAGTCTTTTTAAATTTCATTTAGTTGCCATTTTGTTTACAGCTACCTTCTGTTTTATAACCTATTTGCGTAATTTTTGCCCATTGTAAACTTACCTGACCTGACCTGCCACAAGCTGCCATAAGGTCTGCCAGTAACCGGGGACGCCGAGACACAAGCTGCTTCCACGCCGCCGCCGGTGTTGTTTACCGCTCGGCTATAAACTTCAGGAGGTGCATAAAAAGCGGCGAGAGCTCCCGCGGCGCGGGTGCCCATTGTAAACTTACCTGACCTGACCTGCCACAAGCTGCCATAAGGTCTGCCAGTAACCGGGGACGCCGGGACACAAACTGCTGCCACCCCGCTGCCGGTGTTGTTTACCGCTCGGCTATAAACTTCAATTCCCAGCATTCCTAGCAGCGCACAGGCTGCTTACGGGGGTCATAAGCGTCAGGAGATGCATAAAAAGCGGCGAGAGCTCCCGCGGCGCGGGTGCCCATTGTAAACTTACCTGACCTGACCTGCCACAAGCTGCCATAAGGTCTGCCAGTAACCGGGGACACCAGGACACAAGCTGCTGCCACGCTGTCGCTGGTGTTGTTTACCGCTCGGCTATAAACTTCAATTCCCAGCATTCCTAGCAGTGCGCAGGCTGCTGACGGGGGTCACACGCACCAGGAGGTGCATAAAAAGCGGCGCCCATTGTAAATTTACCTGACCTGACCTGCCACAAGCTGCCATAAGGTCTGCCAGTAACCGGGGACGCCAGGACTCAAGCTGCTGCCACGCCACCGCTGGTGTTGTTTTCCGCTCGGCTATAAACTTCAATTCCCAGCATTCCTAGCAGTGCGCAGGCTGCTGACGGGGGTCTGGCTTGTAGGTTGGAACATGGCACTGGTGAACCATCTGTGACTGATTTCCCCCACAGGTACTGTTGCAGCTAATTTGGATATGACTGCTATATCTAAACACCGTGATTTCTTGTATTCATTGGTAAAAGACTTGGACTATTTTTACAAGAAAAATGTTCCTATTACCATGATGAAATAAGGAGTATATCCATAGCCAACGAGGGATATAGAGCAGCTAATTAAGAACAGGTGTTATACCCTGACTAATTGGTAAAGATATATTGTAAACCAGTTGTTACTAGTAATGGGCAAAAGGAAGCTGCTGGTCGGGGGTGAGGATGGAGGGGAGGCTGGAGGCACAAGCGTAAGTTCAAATTGGAGTAGAAGGGGTAAAAGGGCAAAGAACCTTCCAACTCATGCAAGTACCAATTGTGTTCTAGACCGGATAGATACCCTGATAGAAGAGTGTGAGGGTATCCTAGAGCTAGAACCAACGTCACAAGTAAACAGTGACCCACCTTCTAATAGGCCGGCCCATGCTGATAAAATACATAATACTACCATCCCGACTATGTTTCATAAAGAATGTGCAGGAAAAGTGGACAAAAGCACTAAGGAGGGTGAATTATCCAGAGGATGTAGTCAATATAGATCATGCCATTACTTTGGTGCAGTGCACAAACAGATTTCTCCAGTTACTTGATATTGTAACAATGAAACACGAGATGAAGGTGGGACACAAGCATCCCAGGTATCCCCAGTCACTCTTGACCAGAATAGGGATAGGGGGCTAAACTCATCTAAGGAACATCAAGATATATTTTTGCAAGTTATCTCATGTGAGGCAAGAAATGGGTATAATGAGAGGCCAGATAGAGAATTTAATTGTGCTGGTAAAATCATTGACATCTGACCGATTGCAATTAAGGCCCACAAGGGAAGATGAAGATCAAGGATACTTACACATAGCCCCGAAGACCATACCACCGCTCACCTCACATACCAACCAAACACAGGCTCCTGGGGATATACCTAGTTTGGGTAAGCCCAGGGATGAGATTAGAATTATTCCTCTAAAAAAGTCTCAACCTAGCCTGATTCCTACCAGGACAAATGTCATCAATAGCTATAGTGAATATTCTCCTTCTACAGACTGTGTAAGGGCTCGGGTACACCAGAGCAGAGGAGCAAAATATGGATTTGGCTTGTTGCTCTACGAAATCGCATAGCTCACTAAAAATTGTTATGGTGAACGTTCCCAAACTATCTGCGCACAATATACCCGAGAGCGAGGATTCCCTAATAAATAAATCAATTCATTGGATACGGCATGTGAGAGGATGCCGGTCGGTAATTAGGGAAGACATAGTTAGGGCCCGTAGGTTGGTAGCAACAACAAATCCCTTGGACTGCATTGAGCTTACGATGGCCAGGGCACAGATAGCGGAAAATCTTTTTGCCCTGGAATTTCGTACAAGCGCCCCAGGGCAATCAGCTATCCAGTTTAGACGCCCACCTAGGAGAGGCGATAATGTCCACCAATATGAGTATAATCTTTCCAGGCACTGGAAAACATAGATTGACATGTGAGAGATCTGGATAAGTGGCAACAGGTCCAACTGTCATCAGAGGGGGCCCTCAGACATAGTCTTCATGGGTATGATTCTTTACCATTAGAGTTGGAACATGGTGTAAGAGAGGATTCCTTGCTAAATAACGAAAAAGTAGGGATGGGCAAGATAGCAGCCAAAGTCCAAGCTTACCCGCAGTAAGTATTCAATTGGCGGGTAATAGGGTATTAGCAATTAACACACTACTGACATGGAATATTGCAGGACTAGGTTCTAAGCTGGGATATCCAGAGTGGCATGCTTTTATCAAGAGGTATGTGGTTTGTCTGTTCCAAGAGACATGGGCAGAGGCCCCCCTTTTTTGTGTTGGGTATTTACATTTTTATATTCCAGCCATCAAAGGATCAAGAGGGAGACCTTCAGGGGGCCTGACAATGTGGGTGAAGCAAGATATGGGGTTGAATATCCAAATTATTCCAACACATAGTTAAAATATTCAGGCTATCAGACTGTCCAGGGGCTCCAAGGGGATTGTAGTAATATATAATATGTACGTGCGTGGCTCTAGAGGGAAAAAGTCTGGTGTATTAGCGGCACTTGATGATCTTCTCGTGAGTAATCAATCATGCTTACCCTTGATTATTGCAGGGGATTTTAACACGACGTTTGAGCCACTCTTGAATAAGGAGGGTAACACATTTGATGAGGAAGATTCAAAGTGGGGTGTCCCAAAGTTGGAGCCAATAAAAAGATGGTCTGATGTGGCGATTCATCTTAATTCAATATGTATGGAGAATGGTTTACAGGCACTTAATGGCCGAACAAAGTCTGATAAATTTGGGGGGCGTGACATTTAATAACCGCCACAGTACCAGTAGGATAGATTATGTTCTGGTCAGTCTAGCACTTTGGCATAAAGTTAAAGATATGAAAATTCAAGATAGACTGGAAAGTGATCATAATCCTTTATGGACCTTTTTATTTCTAGGACCCGTAATGAAATAGTAGCCAGCTATATGTCTAACGATGTAGTCTCATCAAATGACCAAAGGCGATTAAAATGGACTAAACTAAAAGATCTACCGTTAGTACGTGCTAGTATCAAAAAGGAGCTGGACCGGGCCTTTGGTGATCTAAAGGCTAGTGTAATTAACTTGTCTGATTTAAAAATACCAATCAGCATACATAATGAATTTTTTGGTCAATTGTGTAAGCACTTTGTAATAAAGAGCAAATCTAATAAGTTATTTACAACTAAAGCACAGGATTGGTATAGTGACGAATGTAAAAGGTCGCGTGTAGCGTTAGGAGACTCTATAAAACAAGGGGATCCCGTATTGGTACGATTAGCAAGGGCCACATATCGGGGGGCAACACAAAAGGCGAAAAAAGAATGGGATAGTAAAAGGTGGGATGATCTGAAGGAGGCCTGTGTTAGTAGGAATTCAAAACAATTTTGGAATGTCCACAAATGGAATAGAGGAGGGCAGGTTTCCCAGACCCTTAATTATGTTTCACAGCTAGAGCGGTTAAACCACTTTAGACCACAATATGCTGCAAGCGAGGATGAAATTGAAGGCAGTATCATCAAACGGTATTTTAAGGAGGAAACATTCAGTAAGGCAGATGTTGAGGTGGCCCTGAAATCCATCATGGCTGAAAAAGACCCAGGTTTAGACGGAATACCGGGGGATGTATTCCTTGCAAATAAAGTAAGATGGAGTTCTTATATCCATTTGTTATCAAACACTTTAGACCAGGGTTCGCCGATTCCAGATTCCTGGAAAGGCGCAGAGATCATCCCTGTCTTCAAAAAAGGTGATAAAACGCGCCCAGGAAGTTACAGGCCCATCAGCCTTATTGACTAACTTCCAAAGGTAATGGGCAGGATGGTGCTCAACAGGGGGCAAGATTGGATTGATGAATTCTGTATTTTATCGCCCCTCCAAGCAGGATTTTGTGCTTCTACAAGCACAATAGATCAAGTATTCAGGTTTACTCTTTTACATTGGAAAATAGTAACCCTGGGTAAGGACAGTTTATATGCCGTTTTTGTTTATCTTAGGTCAGCATTTGATCTTGTACCATGTGGAAAACTTTGGCAGACACTACAAGACATGGGGTTACTATCTGACCTGTTGACACTTATCATCAGAATGCATGAGAACAATAAGGCTAGGATTTGATGGGGTAAACAGGGCGAAGTTACAGAATTTTTACAGGTGGAGAAAGGAGTTCGTCAGGATTGTGTCCTGCCCCGACCCTATTTTCGTTGTATATAAATGGGATAGTGAACTGCATGAAACTAAATAACACTGACGCACCGTCACTGGCAGGTGAAAAAGTCCCCATACTAATGTTTGCGGATGACACATTGATCCTTTCTAAAACACCGAGTGGGCTCCAGAAAGCCCTTTCAATCTTCGAAGAGTTCTGTGCTCGACGGATTGCCAAAAACAAAACTGATGGCCTTTAATCCACACAGGGCTTTTAAGGGGGGCATTATGCTGAATAACAACACGCTTGACCAGGTTAAGGAGTTCACATACTTAGGGGTCACCATTCAGGAGGGTCTTAAATGGGCACACCAAGCCGATCTCGCATCGTTGAAACATCGACAATTGGCTGGGGTATTACAGAAAGAATATAACACTTCTTTTACCAAGATAATCAGCCCCGCCATTGAGATATACAACATGAAGGTAATTAGTTCTGCATTATATGGTGCAGAACTCTGGGGAAATGAGAACTTAGCCAAATTGACTGTTTTGGAAAATAAGTTCCTCAGAAATATTGCTAGATTGCCGCAGAGTACTCTGACATGCCCATTATTGATCGACCTAGGGAGGAAGCCAATCGCAGAAATTGCAAAACTACGCCCTTTATTGTATTGGCGGAGATTATGGTCCACCCCTGAGCTTGAAGAGTATGCGGCTGGCTTCCTAGATGTAATAAGGGTAGATACATCACATACAATAAGATGGCTAAGACAGCTTAGAGCCACATTATTAATTATGGGTATGCACCCGTTATGGGATGACCCCAAAAATTATATTTTTCCTTCAAAACAGATCCTGAAGGCTAAATATTGGGAAATGGCTCAGACAAATTTAATGAGGAGCTGTGAGTCATCTTCTCTTACAGGGCGTTTCCTGTGCTGTAAATTTTTACCCAAGTTAGAACAATATTGGGATATCATTGCAAAACCCTTTGAGCGGAAATTATATTTCCAGTTCAGGGTTGGCACATTGCCTTTAAAAGCTTTTACCACCAAATGGTCTACATTTTGTGTTGATTTGTGCCCGGTGTGCCAGAACGGTAACAAATCCTTGGCCCATGTATTGTTTGAATGTGATGGTTACAAAGTCCCGCGGCGCATCTGGTTGTCTCCAATATGCAATCTTTTGGGAACAAGAAGGGCACAGGAGGCAGAAAGAATTCTCAAAAGTGACACAACCGAAGTGATAGTTGTAGCCATGGAGAAATTCCTGGGGTGGATGTGGACAATTAGAGCAAGGTCTCTTAAAGAGATAACAGCCCACTAATCATATATGCTTTATTGTGATGTCCACCTGTGTAATCAAATGCTCTTTAAATGAGATAGTTTGCATATAAAAGCATTTATATGAAGTTTTTAGCTAATTAACTTTTGATATTTCAATCTTTTAAAATTGTATATATTGTTTTTAAGATATCTATATACATCCATTCTAGAGAGTGTGTATTGATTCTGCAGTGATTTTTTCATGAGCTATTTGTAGAAGTCATGTGTATTTGTTTTATATGTAAAGTTGTGTGCTTTTATGACCCAACAAGTCGAATAAAGCTTTTTGGAATGGAATGGTGTAATTTTTAGTCTATATTCTGGGATTCAGGTAGCGGTAAGCTGCTGTTGTTCATTGGAACAGAAAAGTCCATTTTAAAGGTTATTTTAGGCTGGTGAGGGTGGTGGGGGATGTAGGGAAGAGTTCTACTGGTTAGTTAGAGTGTTGTTTTGTTTTTTTTAGATAATGTAGGGTCTCATTATGATGCCAGTCGGAGTTTCCTCCTCCCGACACTCACTCGGACTCAGGACTGACCGACTCGTAGTCGGCAGTTCCTCCCAACCGAAAACAATGCAACCAAACACTGTTCGTTCAGATTCCCATTGACTCCTATGGGAGCCCGTGTCCTGCCCGACAACACAGGCTCCTATGGGGAAATGGGCAGGGGTACGGAAACTGCACCTTGTTGCAGACACCCCATGGTGCCTGCCACACAGTGCAGGGTTTTGCAGAGGTGTTCCTCAGGTACCCCCTCCGCTGTTTGGAAATGTAATGTTTTTTTACTTTGCAGGTGTTCCTTTTCGAACGTGTACTATGGGCAAAAGAATTTACCAATTTTTTGTTAAAGGAGATCTGTTTTGCTTTATAATAAACCAATATTTCTTACTTTGGTTTCCTTTTTTCGGGTTTCCAGTAGTGTTCCTTTTTTTTTGTTTTTTGTTTATGGTTAGAAGATACTTTGGTGTGCTTCAATGGATATCTCTATTGGATTTGTTTTATTTTTGCAATTTTTCTGGGCTTTTGGAAAATATTCTTCCAGTTTCTGGTGGATTATTCTTTTTGACTACGTGGATACAGAGAGTGATCTGCTGCTACAGAACAGTATGTCATATTGAAATATTTGTTTTGGGAACATTTATATTCTATTATCTTTATAAATGTTATGTGATTGTTATTTGGCATGGTGTTTTTTGTGTGTTGTAATTATTTAACATAGCGAATTGAGTTTGTTCTTTGAGGTTTTTGATTGGTGAGGTTTTGATTTTTTTTATAGGAATAATGAATATATTATTTTTTATCAGACTTATTTAAAATTGAAGTTTTATTTAATGTTTTGACTGATGGAATGAAATATTATGTTTATTATCAAAACCAGTGTGTAACATTGCTTGAGATTATGCTGTACTTTTTTGGGAGTGTTATAGGTTAGCATTTACTTTATAATAGGCTTTTGGCTATTATTGCTAAGTAATCCATTCCTTTGTTTTTTATGAAGAGTTTTACTTTAAATTGTAGTATGTTGAACATTGTTTTTGTATGTTTGCTACATTTAGGTGCAATATGGGTTACACATTTCTCCTGTTATAGTTGTTTGTAGCTTTGCTCTTTTTGTAATGCGAGTGTAAATTCATAGAGTGTAGGTTGGGTTCCACCTAGTGTGAACTAAATGGCATTGTGCCATCCTTTCACTGCATTGTTTGTTTTGGATTGCTGTGCCAAAGTGCTGCCATAGACATTCCACCATGGTATTTGGAATTTGGGTTGGCGTCCTTGTCTGGAGTGATGTAGTCTACCAACCCAAGTATCTTCAAACTAATCGTTTAGAGGCCTTAGTTTGTGTTTGTGTTGTTGGTAGAAAGGGATTTCTATTAGCAAAATGTAGTTGTTAGTTACCTCTGTTACAGAGATAAGGCAAGTGCTATCATTGTTTTTTTGAAAGTAAATACACTGTTTGTAGAATATTCCACACCCAGTGCAGATTGTTGGAGGTGCCTCCATATGCTTTGTTTGAAATGGTAGTAACATCCATGTATGGCTGTGTGGGCACATTTTTAAATGGTTTGATTCATGGCCTGTTCAAAGGCCATGATTATTTTTTATGGTTAGTAGTTATTTGTCTTACACTTAATGAGGTTTAGGAGTTCTTAGAAAGTGCTACTTTATTTGGTCGTAGGTCATTTAGAAAAGGAATATTTGTGCTTTGATATTCGCTATTTATAGTGCATATATGACTGAATGTTTTGGGGCACATTTTGAAGGTCCTTTTCATCATCCAGGTTTGACAATAGCTTAGGTTTAGTAAATTATCTGCTGTAAAAAATACTTGGATTTGTCTATCGTTGCTTAGCTTGTCATATAACAGGAAGAGTCTCTCATTATGTGCTTTTTTTTAGTGTTCAGGTAACTTCTAGGGGCAAGAGGGTATTGCTGGTCGCTTTTTCTTAGTTTGTACAATTAAACATTTGAAAGTGGGTATAGGTGGTAGCTGGCCTGTCATGTGTTCTGGGACTTTATGGGTATATCTTTTAGAATTTTTGTTGTGGGCTCCTGGGAGATAGTGCTTGCCTTTTTTATATCCTGCAATACCTCCCCTTTTCTATTTCTTTCACATAAGGGGGGGTTGACTTGCATTGCTAACAATATCATCTGTTGTAGGGGCCCTCCTATAGCATGCATTGGAGTAATATTTGGTACATTTCCAATTCACGGTTCCATCAATGTGCTTTCTTGGTTGTATACAATGTATACGTAAGGGGCTTACCTGGTGGGAAAATTTCTGAGGTGATGCCTGCACTAAGTACTCTCGTCGAATCTAATCCCATCGATGTGCTCCCACTCATAGCGGGTGATTTTAACACAAACTTTGAGCCTCTAGGGTCTCAAGATATGCTTCTAGTAGAGGATGAAGATCTGAAGTGGGGCGTTCCACTGCTTGAGACAAAGGCAGTGACTAAGTGGACTGAGGCGGCCCTGTACCTGAATGGGTTTTGCCTGAGCAACCAATTGAGGGCGGCTAATGGCAGAACCATATCAGATAGGGCATGCAAAAAAACGTATGATAATGGTATCAGGGCAAGCAACATAGATTATCTCCTGGTTCACCTAAGGATGTGGCATACCCTTGTGGATATGGTGGTTGAGACACGTATAGAAAGCGATCATAATCCGCTAGTTGCAACTTTTAAATTAGGTATGGGCGATAGGGAGTCCTATGGTTTGGAAAAAATGACTGGTCCAGCCGCCGTTTTATCAAATGATGAACGCCATCTTAAATGGAGTAATGTAGTTGAGCATCCTGATCTTTTAGGCAGTATCGAGTCCCATGTGGATGAGGCGTTGTTATCAATCATGGCAATAGGTAACAATTGTCAACCTCTAGTTGAACATGAGATTATACATGAAAAACTAGTAGCCAATTTGAAATCATGCTTTTGTAGACCTTTTAAAGCAAATCAAGTCCCAAAACGTAAACAGGAGGATTGGTATAACGCCTCCTGTAAATATGCCCGCAGCAATTTGGGTCTCGCCCTTAAAACTAAGGATATGAGCAAGATTAAAATAGCTCGCAACGCACACAAAAAGACCTTATGGAAAGCAAAAAAAGATTGGGACGAGTGTGAGTGGCAAGACTTAAAAGCAGCATGCGCTGACAAAAACCAGAAAAAATTCTGGGATATTTTTAAATGGAAGAGGGGCGAAATTACTGACAGTCCTCATAATCATGTACCCCAGAATTCCTGGATAGACTTCTTTAAGTCACAATATTGTATAGGCATCGAGGATGCTAGAATGCCCCAACGGGAGAGGCCGTTCTATAATAGCCCTGTGTTTACCACAGAGGAGGTTGACGCAGCCCTTGACATGGTTACTCAGGGACGTGCACCTGGCATGGATTGCATCCCGGCTGATGTATTTCTGCACAACAGAAAAAGTTGGTGTTCATATATTATTCATTTAGCGAACGCAATAGCCCAGGGAATGAGTATCCCTCACTCCTGGAAGGGTGCCGAAATTGTCCCGATATATAAAAAAGGGGACAAATCGCTGGCTTGCAATTATAGGCCCATAAGCCTAATAGACGCTATGCAAAAAATTATGGGCCGACTGGTTCTGGGCAAGATTCAGACCTGGATGGAAGATAACAGTATATTAAGTCCTTTACAGGCTGGGTTTCGTCCAAAAACAAGTACAATTGATCAGGTCTTCAGGTTTGTCGTCCTCTATTGGCGGACAGTCGTCCTAGAGAAAGGGGTTCTGTATGCTGTGTTTGTCGATCTAAGGGCGGCCTTCGACTTGGTCCCACGAGGCAAGCTGTGGAAGGTATTGGAGGAGCTGGGTATGGCGCCGGAGTTGTTGGCATTGGTGGTCCGCTTACATGAGAACAATTTTGCACGGGTCCGATGGGGGCGGCAGGGGGAGGTAACGGAGTCTTTCCCCGTGGAGCGAGGAGTTCGGCAGGGCTGTGTTTTGGCACCGACCTTGTTCTCGCTCTTCGTGAACGGGGTGGCTGAGTTCCTCTCCCGGGTCCCCTCGGATGCACCGGCAATGAATGGTACCCGCATCCCAGTTCTCATGTTCGCGGACGACACATTGCTGATTTCTAAAACTCCGAGTGGCCTGCAGCTCACCCTCCGACGCTTTGAAGAGTTCTGCTTACTTCGTGGTTTGGAAATAAACGTTTCCAAGACCAAGTTTATGGTTCTTAACGGCCCTAACCCGTGTAGATCCTACAAACCATTCGGTGGAAAAATTGTAATGGGTGGCTCGCCTCTGGAACAAGTTGACGCATTTACATATCTGGGAGTTACGATACAGAAGAATATGTGCTGGAAAAGCCAACTAGACATGTCAATCTTGAAGTTTCAACAGCAGACAGGCTTTCTTATAAAAAGATTTAAAGCTTCGCACTCGCAACCAATAAGCCCACTTCTAGAAATGTATTCAATGAAGATCCGTAGCTCATCATTATATGGTTCAGAGCTATGGGGCTTTGGCAACAATCCCAAATGTTTGAACACAATGGAGAGCGAGTTTATACGTAAAATCGTTGGTGTACCACAAAGTACTCCCCTGCTACCCCTCTTTTGGGACCTCGGTCTAAAAACCTTGCAAGACACTGCTAATTTGCGACCACTGTTGTATTGGCGTAGGGTTTGGTCAACTGAGGAACTCAGGCACTATGCCCTGGGATTAAAGGAAATTATGGAGACGGACATCTTTCATAAAATAGAATGGCTGAAGTCCATTAAAACACTACTTTTCAGATTGGGATGGAGCAATCTTTGGGACGACCCCCAAAACGCGGTTTTCCCGTCTAAAGATATCGTTAAAGCTAAGTACTGGGAATTCGTAATCACGGAATCTATTTCCAGGGGGAGTATATCCCAATTGACAACTAGATACCTAGAGATTAAGGCCCTTCTTGGACAGGAACAATTCTGGGGCATGATTGAAGAACCGACTGATCGTAAATTATATTTTCAGTTTAGGATAGGTACCCTTCCCATTTGTACATTTACGTGCAAATGGACTAATGGGTCCCAGGATAAATGTCCAAAATGTAGAGACACGATTGAGTCCCTTAGTCATTTTATTTTTTTCTGTCCCCTCTATGAGCACCCTCGGAAAAGATGGGTATTACCGGTCTGCCGCCTTATAGGCATTCGAAGGTATGAGGAGGCACTAAGAATCTTGCGCTCAGATCCAAGCCCGACAATTGCAATAGCAATGGCTAAGTATATTAAGTGGGCTTGGACCATACGGTATAGACACTCTAATGTGTAAGTGACTAATGATAAGGCACCCTAATGTAGTCATGTTTTTATCATTTAATATAACCTTACTCATCAATCCTCACATGTAAAAGCCTTAGTCTTGGCCTTTTTGTGGTTTCGACTAATTCTTGTTGAGGATGAGTTCATATTGTTGTTTAAAAATGAATTGTTTTTAACTAAACTGGATGCCTAGGAACTAACATCGATTAGTAATCATGAAGTATCTTGTAATCTAGGGTGTGTAAGTGTAAAAATCATGTGTTGAGTTTATTTTATTGAAGTTTCTCCACAAATCATGTTAATGCAACTGCTTGATGTGCAATACTTTCATGACTTAATTGTCGAATAAAGTTTTTCAAAACGGTTGTAGGTGTAGCCCATGTGACTTAATAATTGCTTTCATTTTTGTGATGTTATGTGCCTTTTTCGTTCTGTCATTATGTCTGAAAATAGAGTAATTATATAAAGAATTATACATTTTGAATGTATATATATTTGTTATTTACATATAGAGTTATGCAACTACTTTTCTTATTTATACTTAGATGTAGATGTATGTTCTTCTTAGATGTTGCATACTTTTTACAACTTTTCCTTTGGGGTTGTGGTAATGCTGCGCAGGACCTTTCTTTTCTGTTGGAAAAAAAAGAGCGTTAGTTTCATTTTAAATGTTTATTTGTTGGTAGTTTGTAGAGGTTGAGGTCATTGGGTTTCATTTTTTGTCTTAGGGGCCGATTACGATGTCTTTACGATGTCGTTAGGAAAGGCTCCGGATGTGATTCGGTACTGCAGAATCCGATTCGGAACCCTTGTATCCTACCAAATCGTACAGATTTCGCAACGACCGATTACGATGCCCAGAAACCATTTGAGCAGAACAAATTGGTTCCGAAAGGCACCTGGACAGCCCGAATCTTTCAGAGCTAAATCGTACAGCACTATGAACACGGTTTCAGGATGAGCGATTACGATGACCAATTCGAACAGCCGTTCCGATTCGATTTGCCAGAGATGAAACCGCTGCCGGAAACTGTCTTTGGTGGCCCATTGCAGACCCCTCTTCATACTGAGACTTACTAATGTAGCCCGTGGGGGTACCCAAGGGACCCCTCTTCCCAACCATGCATAGTGTGGCAGGCATCATGGGGTGCCTGCCACAGGGTGTAAACTTGTTTCCCCAACCACCCCTTTTTTCAATGGGAGCCTTTGTTCTTGTTCGAAACACAGGCTCCCATTGAAGTCAATGCAAGTCCGTCCGAACAATGTTTGGAAGCATCGTAATCGGTCGTACGGACACACAAATGAAAAGAACATTTTAAAAGTTGTAAGCAAAAATAATAGACTGTTTCCGAATCCAGGCATCACCAGTTGGGAAGAAAAGGCAATGGGCCTGATTCACAGAACTAACTTAAGACAAAATCCTAAACTTATTACTCATGGTATGCACAGAATGCACTTACGACTATCCTAAGCTCACATCCACACTCGGGCAGCAATGTCCGCACCCGGAGTGTAAGCTCACCACCCGGAGTGTAAGCTCCACATCCAGAGGGGAACTTCCACCATCGGGCCAGAATCTCCGCTTCCGGGCCGGAATATGCATTGTGGGTATTCCAGGCCGCTGGTGGAAATTCCGCTCTGGGTGTGGAGCTTCCACTCTGGGTGCGGAGCTTGCACTCCGGGTGCAGAAATTCCGGCCCGAGTGCCGACGGAAACTTAGGACACTCGTAAGTGCATTCTGTGAATACCATGAGTAGTAAGTTTAGGATTCTGTCTTAAGTTAGTTCTGTGAATCAGACCCAATGTACCTATCCATGTTGGGTCTGCAATGAGTGGAATAACATGTACCTGCCTGGGGCCGAATATAACCCATTCTGAGGAACATATTTGCACAAAAAATATGTAATTTAAGGGAACACAAGTCATCTGTTGATCAAATGTACTCATTATAGGCTTCTGCCACTTTTGGGGATTGGTTGGATCTAATGTCCACAATTCTATGTAAGCACATGCTGACAATCATTTTGGCCCTGATGAAAATGCCACAGATCCCTTCTGGACCATTAAGGCGTGATACATGTCAACCTACAAGACCTACACAACCTACACATGCTGCTTAATTGATTTTTTTATTACTAGGAGCTAAAAATTAACACATTGCCTCTGTCTCTACCAAGGCATCCCCGGATTTAATTGATTTTCGGTGCCCTTTAGGTATTTTTAATTCACTCTTCACTCACCCCACACATGCGCACTCATCATCACGGCTATTCAATTAAAAGATCTCTGCCAAAGAGCCCTCTCGAGGGGCCCATGGGCTATTGCAGCGCCAACCCCACAAGTAGCTAAGCCCGATAATGAAGCCCGACACCCTCATTGGTGTGTGAGGGCATCACCTACTAAAAAGCAGGATTTATTTACCTGTGCCATTTTTTCACCCTGAAAAAACACTCCTATAGGAACAGTGACCCTTAGTAGCGGCCCGTGGTGGGAGTGCTGCCAGGCGCTGACGTGCGGCGGGGGAGGGGCAGGGTGGGGGGTAGTAAACTACGGATTACGGCCGATTAGAGGTAAGTAAACATATAAATAAATAAAAAGAATTTCGTTGCGCGCGCTGCATCGTCAAATGTAAAACATTGGAATGTTGCTCTGCGGGCCTTTACCGGCCCGAAGAAGCAGAGAGCACTCCATTGTCTTCAATGGAGCTCCCAACATTCCAATGTTCTAATAGTTTGTAAAAAGGTAAGTGAATGAATTAAACTAAGGTATTTAAAAATGAAAAAACTGTAAAAAAAGAAATGTTATTGAAAACATTTATGTTATTTTAATATTCAAATCAAACAGAAACTTCAATATGTGGTACACATATATTTAGCTCTTTAGTCAAGGAGTATTTGGCTGTCAGCAAAGAATAGTGAGTATGGTTTTAATGCATGTTACATAAATGGTTTACTCGCTCATGAGAATACATTAGTTTCTTTTAATGTTCATTGTACTCCTTTGGATGATTTTTTAGGGCTGGGCTCTTTTTGGGCTTCTTATGGAAGGCATTGTTCTAGTTTTAGGCTTCTTTTTAAGTATGCTTGCTTAGTATTTCATATCTGGCAACATTGCAGCATCAACATGCATCAGCAAACGGGGAATACAAACACATACAGCCTCATGCATCAACCCAAAATCCAGTCGGTAAAATACCGATTCGCTAATAGCTCCCGGTATTAAGTTAAAAATACCCAATCCCAATGCATCAACCCAAAAGCAGAAATCGCTATTTAAGGAATCCTTAAATAGCGATTCTTTAAATAGGGATTCCTTAAATACCGATTCCTTAAATAGGGATTCCTTAAATACCGATTCCTTAAATAGCGATTGCATTTAAGGAATCCCAAAGTGAGATTCCTTAAATGCAATGCATCAAAGTTAAAAAATTAGCGATTTCGCTAATAGGGGGAGCAAATTACCATGAAGATGAACTGCATGGTAATTTGCAAAAACTTTGAAAAATGCACTTTTGTGCATTTTTCAAAGTTTCATGTTGCGCACACACATGCCCTTAGAGCATGTGTGTGTGCAACATATGTGCACATATCATTTTCAGGGGTGCTATAGGGTGTCATTTTGACACCCTTGCACCCTTGAAATTGCATGAGCAATTAGCGAGAACCTACTGGTACTCGCTATTTGCTCATGCAATCTCCGATTCATTCCTATGGGCCTGGAGGCCCATAGGAATGATTGGGACGGCATTCCTTAATTGCTACTCGCTATTTGCTAGTAGCAATTAAGGAAAGTTAAGGAATCGCTATTTGAATAGCGATTCCTACATGCATAGCCTTTTGCTATTCCTTATTAGCGAATCCTTATTTTTCGCTAATAAGGAATCGCAAATGCTAATGTTGATGCATATGCCCCATAGTGCTTTCTTGGTTGTAGGTGTAGCCCATGTGACTTAATAATTGCTTTCATTTTTGTGATGTTATGTGCCTTTTTCGTTCTGTCATTATGTCTGAAAATAGAGTAATTATATAAAGAATTATACATTTTGAATGTATATATATTTGTTATTTACATATAGAGTTATGCAACTACTTTTCTTATTTATACTTAGATGTAGATGTATGTTCTTCTTAGATGTTGCACACTTTTTACAACTTTTCCTTTGGGGTTGTGGTAATGCTGCGCAGGACCTTTCTTTTCTGTTGGAAAAAAAAGAGTGTTAGTTTCATTTTAAATGTTTATTTGTTGGTAGTTTGTAGAGGTTGAGGTCATTGGGTTTAATTTTTTCAGTCTTAGTGGCCGATTATGATGTCTTTACGATGTCGTTAGGAAAGGCTCCGGATGTGATTCGGTACTGCAGAATCCGATTCGGAACCCTTGTATCCTACCGAATCGTACAGATTTCGCAACGACCGATTACGATGCCCAGAAACCATTTGAGCAGAACAAATTAGTTCCGAAAGGCACCTGGACAGCCCGAATCTTTCAGAGCTAAATCGTACAGCACTATGGACACGGTTTCAGGATGAGCGATTACGATGACCAATTCGAACAGACGTTCCGATTCGGTTTGCCAGAGATGAAACCGCTGCCGGAAACTGTCTTTGGTGGCCCATTGCAGACCCCTCTTCATACTGAGACTTACTAATGTAGCCCGTGGGGGTACCCAAGGGACCCCTCTTCCCAACCATGCATAGTGTGGCAGGCATCATGGGGTGCCTGCCACAGGGTGTAAAGTTTTTTCCCCAACCACCCCTTTTTCAATGAGAGCATTTGTTCTTGTTCGAAACACAGGCTCCCATTGAAGTCAATGCAAGTCCGTCCGAACAATGTTTGGAAGCATCGTAATTGGTCGTACGGACACACAAATGAAAAGAACATTTTAAAAGTTGTAAGCAAAAATAATAGACTGTTTCCGAATCCAGGCATCACCAGTTGGGAAGAAAAGGCAATGGGCCCGATTCACAGAACTAACTTAAGACAAAATCCTAAACTTATTACTCATGGTATGAACAGAATGCACTTACGACTGTCCTAAGTTTACGTCCGCACTCGGGCAGCAATGTCCGCACCCGGAGTGTAAGGTCACCACCCGGAGTGTAAGCTCCACATCCAGAGGGGAACTTCCACCATCGGGCCAGATTCTCCGCTTCCGGGCCGGAATATGCATTGTGGGTATTCCAGGCCGCTGGTGGAAATTCCGCTCCGGGTGTGGAGCTTCCACTCTGGGTGCGGAGCTTGCACTCCGGGTGCGGAAATTCCGGCCCGAGTGCCGACGGAAACTTAGGACACTCGTAAGTGCATTCTGTGAATACCATGAGTAGTAAGTTTAGGATTTTTTCTTAAGTTAGTTCTGTGAATCAGACCCAATGTAACTATCCATGTTGGGTCTGCAATGAGAGGAATAACATGTACCTGCCTGGGGCTGAATATAACCCATTCTGAGGAACATATTTGCACAAAAAATATGTAATTTAAGGGAACACAAGTCATCTGTTGATCAAATTTACTCATTATAGGCTTCTGCCACTTTTGGGGATTGGTTGGATCTAATGTCCACAATTCTATGTAAGCACATGCTGACAATCATTTTGGCCCTGATGAAAATGCCACAGATCCCTACTGGACCATTATGGCGTGATACATGTCAACCTACGAGACCTACACAACCTACACATGCTGCTTAATTGATTTTTTTATTAATAGGAGCTAAAAATTAACACATTGCCTCTGTCTCTACCAAGGCATCCCCGGATTAAATTGATTTTCGGTGCCATTTAGGTATTTTTAATTCACTCTTCACTCACCCCACACATGCGCACTCATCATCACGGCTATTCAATTAAAAGATCTCTGCCAAAGAGCCCTCTCGAAGGGCCCATGGGTTATTGCAGCGCCAACACCACAAGGAGCTAAGCCCGATAATGAAGCCTGACACCCTCATTGGTGTGTGAGGGCATCACCTACTAAAAAGCAGGATTTCTTTACCTGTGCCATTTTTTCACCCTGAAAAAACACTCCTATAGGAACAGTGACCCTTAGTTGCGGCCCGTGGTGGGAGTGCTGACAGGTGCTGACGTGCGGCGGGGGAGGGGCAGGGTGGGGGGTAGTAAACTACGGGTTACGGCCGATTAGAGGTAAGTAAACATATAAATAAATAAAAAGAATTTCGTTGTGCGCGCTGCATCGTCAAATGTAAAACATTGGAATGTTGCTCTGCGGGCCTTTACCGGCCCGAAGAAGCAGAGAGCACTCCATTGTCTTCAATGGAGCTCCCAACATTCCAATGTTCTAATAGTTTGTAAAAAGGTAAGTGCATGAATTAAACTAAGCTATTTAAAAATGAAAAAACTGTCAACATTTTTTTTTTAATAAAAACATTTATGTTATTTTAATATTCAAATCAAACAGAAGCTTCAATATGTGGTACACATATATTTAGCTCTTTAGTCAAGGAGTATTTGGCTGTCAGCAAAGAATAGTGAGTATGGTTTTAATGCATGTTACATAAATGGTTTACTCGCTCATGAGAATACATTAGTTTCTTTTAATGTTCATTGTACTCCTTTGGATGATTTTTTAGGGCTGGGCTCTTTTTGGGCTTCTTATGGAAGGCATTGTGCTAGTTTTAGGCTTCTTTTTAAGTATGCTTGCTTAGTATTTCATATCTGGCAACACTGCAGCATCAACATGCATCAGCAAACAGGGAATACAAATACATAGGTGGTATATGTGTTCCAGAGGGTGGTAGGTAGTAGGCAATTGGTGTTTGGGGTAGTTGCAGAGGTAAATTGAGCTAGACAATGTAATGGGGCTTCAGGGGAATGGGGACTTGAAAACAGGAGAGAGGTAAGTAATGCATCTGAGTAATTCACAGGAGGAGTTTCCTCTGCTGCCAGTGAATAAGCACACATTTTTAACCAGCAGTGTAGATTTAGGGCATTTATGCTTATTGGCCCCATGTTATGAGTGGCCCCTTCAGCCACACTGACATTTTAGTCACCTGCACAATTTTATCTTGGGAATGGTAGTTTTGATTTTTAACATGTAAAGCAGTGCTTTAAGTAGGCAAGACCGTGTCTCCACTAGGCCCTCATTTCTGCAATTGACTGTACTGTCTCAGCAAAAGAAATCTAGAAGCCCAACAAAAAAAAACCTGTAACAGGCTTGGGGCTGCACCTGTCTAAAGTAATTGGGCAGTGATTTTGGGAAGGAAACAGAAGGAGGAGGATGAAAAGTAGGATAATATGGGCCAAGACATGGACCGCTAGGAGGGCTATGAAAAACAGAGCCAAGAGGACCAGGACAATAAGAACCATGCCCACGGAGAATGAATCGATGAGGACTGGGGTTACCAATGACAGAGGGGGCCAGAAGCAAATAGACAATGAGGGACAGGACAATAAAAACAGAACTAGGAGTTTCGAGACCAGGGTGAGAAGGATCGAGAGGGCCAGAAGAAGGAGGAACAGGGGGTTCTGGACCTAGTGGAAATGAGCCCAAAGGAACAGAGGGAGCAGAGGTATAAGGAACAGAAGGCCCTGTACCCTAATGACAAGGAGGGCTATGAGGGCATGTAAACACGGACCAGAACTAGAGGGATGAGGACAACCAGGGCCAGAACCAAGTAAGCAAACCAAAGAGGAACCAGTATCAGGAGACGAATGGAGAGAAAGACCAGAGAAAGGAGGGTCAAGACCACAGACATCAGTTCAAGGAGCACCAAGGGGCCAGAAGTAAAAGTGGCAGGACCAGGAAGACCACAACAAAAATGGCCAGGGCTAGCAGGACCTAGAAACACTAGATTAGAATGACCAGTAGTTTACAAAGGAAGAGAAAGTCTAGGCTTGGATCTGAGGGAATCCTAAACCAGGTTGACAAGAACTGCATGAACCAGTGTGATTCACTCATAGGAACTAGGAGGAGCAGTGCCAGAGGTATGACGAAGACCAGACTCAATAGGACCATTACTAGGAGGATCATGATAGAGGGGCCCTTGGTCAGATGGACAAGAACAAGGTAAACTATGCAAACCAGGAAATGAGGAGGGCTAGCAAGAGTAGGATGGAGCAGGAGGAGCAGGGTCTAGGAGGAC
Organism: Triturus cristatus; assembly: GCF_964204655.1. Taxonomy (NCBI): domain Eukaryota; kingdom Metazoa; phylum Chordata; class Amphibia; order Caudata; family Salamandridae; genus Triturus; species Triturus cristatus. The sequence goes on from NC_140589.1 coordinate 751,283,254, forward strand.
TAGGGAAACCAAGGCCAGTGGAACAAGTATCAGAAGATCCATTACATGAGGACCTGACAAAGGAGCACCAGAACTAAAACCAGGACTGCATGCACTAAGGTAACCAGGATCAGAATATTTAGGGAAAGGCGAATGAGGGGACAAAATAAACCAGCGAACCATACCAGAAAGTCTGATGAATGAGAATTAGGGTGAGGAGGATGACAAGATCTAGAACATGGAGACTGTGAAACAACAGACCCAGAATCCAAAAGAATAGGGACAGGAGTACATGGTAATAATGACCAGTCAAATACGGACCTCGAAGTACAGGGCCAGGAAGTTCTGAGACTAGCATGAACTTGAGGTCAAGGACTAGGAAAGGCTAGGATTATCTATGACATGGCAAGGTATTGCAGAGCCATACAGGCAAGGAGCAGGAGGACTATAGCAGGGGGGATCAGGACCAGATTTAAGAGGACTAAGAAGATCAAGACCTGAAGGACAATGTCCAGTATGTACAGGATACTAGTATAAGAAAGATGGGGATTAGGAAAACCAAGGGGGACAGTACCAAGGGTACTCAGAAGATCAGAGCAAGAAGACTAGGTAAACTAAAAGGATCATGATCATATCCAGGAGGACTGGAAACAGGACTAAGAGAGTCATGAAGGTCAGGACTTAAGGGACCAGGGCTTGGATTATCAAGAGGGGAAGAGCAATCATTACACGTAGCAGGACCAGAGGGAAGAGGATCTTAGATAGGAAGGGCAACCAGCATCTGGAATGAACAGTGGGTAACAGGAGGGTCAGAACCAATAAGACCTGGCTCAGGAGGATCTGGAAAAAGAGAACCTAGATCAAGAGCACCAGAATCAATGGTTCCAGGGCAGGTAAGACTAAATGGACAAGGAACAGATACAAGAGAACAAGGACAGACCAAACCAGGAGAACAGAGACTAAGTGCCAGGACATAAAAAGTAAGATGCATCAGGACCTGTGGTACCAGGGCTAGGAGGTTGACAGTGAGGAGAACCAGGACAAGGTGTCTAGGACCAAGGGGACCCCAAAGGAACAGGGACAGACGGGTCAATACTGGATAATAGGCATGATCAGACAGCATGTCAGCCCATGTTGCACGCTTGGTTTAAAATTCAGTATAAAAGGTTTAATAGGTTGAAACATGGAGTGCTCCTCTTCTCTCAATTGATTTCAATACTGGATGAACCAGGAAGGGCCATGATGGCCAAAAGGCAAAGTTACTGATAACAAGCACAATAGGACAAGAAGGACCAGGAAGACTAAGACAAGGAGACCAAGACTAAGGTAGCAGGTGTGTCAGGTCAGGAGATATAGAAGGATCAAGAGGATCAGGGAAAATGGGCACAGAATCTCGAGAAGGACAAGGACTATGAAAATCAAGAACCGAGCCTGGTTACCCTCACAGGTGATAAGTTGTGCCATAAATATTGACATAACATACCATAACCTTGGCCAGGAGTGTCAAGTAACTGAGACCAGGGACACAGGCAGCCAGAGTCAGAAGAAAAAGTTCTAAGACGACCAGGAAACAATGGACAATGGGGCCGGGACGGTCAGGTCAAAGAGGATCAGCACCTTGAGTATCAGGACCATGAGGACCAGGGTGAGGAGAAAACGAATGATCAGATACATCAGGAACAGCGTAATATAGCCTGGAAGTCCAGGCCAGAGTACTAGGAACAGGATGGCCAGGAAGATGAGCAACAGGATTACCAAGCCCAGGAGGACGAGATAAAGGAGGACCATGATGCGTTTGTGTAACAGCACCAGGACAAGCAGCAGGAAGACCAGAGCCAAGAGGATCAGGGCCAGATACAGGTAGACAAGATCAAGGCCAATAGAACAGGTGACCAGAATAAGCAAGGGAGATGAAGGAGTCAATACCAAGCATTCCAGAAGGACCAGAAGAAGGAAGATTAAAAGGATTAGCACCAATAGGACTAGGAAGAGGTCCACGAGTGCAAGGGGGATAATAACCATAGGACCACGCCCCAGAGTATTAAGTGGAGCAGGACCAGGGTGAGGAAGATGAGGAGGACTATTACAACCAGAGCCAGGAAGGATAAAGGGACTGCACCTGCATGTCCAGGAGTATGAGGGCCAAATTTATGAGGTCTAGAAGGATCAAAGAAAACTATGACCAGGAGGGTGCAGTGCTCGAAGGACCATAAGATCAAGGCACAGGGCCAGGAGTACAAGGATGACCCAAAGCAGGAGGACACGAGCTAAGAGGGCAAGCCATAAGAGGGCCATGACAAAACCTTCCTAAGAAATTCAGTTGAGCTCCACCAGTACATAGTCCCAAACATCTCACATGAACTGCAACACAAAGAACTGCATATATATGATCACATGTCCATGTCTCACTCAAACACTACGTAGGTATGACCATCAGACAGGTTAAGACAAGGATAACTGAACACCGCTGTAACATTGGATGAAGGAAGGACACTACCAAGATGAGCTCCCATTACAGAGAGAAGGACCATTCACCAGATGATCTGAACTGGGCGATCTGAGAAGCACAAACATCTAAAAAAGATGACTTGTTCCGCAGGGAACAACGCTGGATCTTTCATCTTTTGACAAACCAGACAGACCTTAATGATGACATACCCAGGAGTGAGGTCAAATTGAGATTTCCCACAATTCTGACACCATAGAAGCAACCCCCATCCTCTTTGTGGCGCCACCCCACATCAGCGCCATACATTACGATTGTAACAGTAATGGCCGCACACTCTCCTCCTTCTTTTCAATTTAATCGCCAGATTTCCTACACGTAGGAATATCAAGCTTTAGGTTGTAGAGTTAGGTCTAACTGTTATTGCCGTAACCCTGGGTAACAGGACCTTATTTTTGCAATGGTCATATTCTTTCCCCCCCCTTTTCCTACCTTTTTTAGTACAATCGATTGATCGACTATTATCTCATCTTATGGTTCCTGAAATTCTGGAGCCCTTAACATTATCCTAGTTCTAAACACTACGCTGGTGCACTTGACCAATCCTGGTTTGTATTGTCTCCATCATGGCACCTGTGAAAAGTTCCTTCAAGCCTGCACCATTGTAAACTCGCATTCCAGCATTCCACTGGTTTATGTTGCCCTTTGACCAGGCACTTCTTCCTGAGATTCGCCTTCTCCATCATGGCTCCGGGGCAACTCTACATCCAGCCAGCACCAAGGCAAACTCGCGTTCCAGCATTCTACTAGGTCACGTTGCCTTTTGACCAGACACCTTTTCCCGACATGCCTTTTTGAGTCACCGAATGCCCACAGGAACTGACACCACTCCGGATTGCAGGGAGGGTAGGTCAGTCGCAAAGTGCTATCCCAACAGACATCAGTATATGCTTGTGTTTATCCTGCACCTTACTTTGCCTTCAACCGCACAGCTCATTCACAGCGCGTTCTCCTCTCTATCCGCAGGAGTCGTTCGTGACACCAGTGAGCATCCTGTGACTCCGGAGCATCTAGCTCCTTTCCCCCTGCACTCCCAGTAGGTTCTATCTTAAATATCTACCAGGCCCCTTGAGAGTCTGTTCAAGGCACACTGAGCTCTGCCCACCCCCACTCACTGGAGAGCACCACGAAGGGCTGGACGGTTCCCCGGTTGGGGTGCTAGTGTGTTGTCAGGCATTCAAACCGCCTAACCTCCATGAGACTATCTGGCCTTAAGCACATTAAGTCTGACGGTCCCCCTCACCGGCATCAGGATGTATCTCACCCATGTTATCTCATACCATAGTTTGTGAGAAAAGCTTGTATTGAGGGTTGAACTGTCATTAGGAAACCAGGTGGGGGGTGACCTTGTGTTGATAGACCTGTGATCCACAGACCCCTAATGAGGAATGACTGATTACAAGCACAGTTCAATCTGGATTTGTATTTCCCTTTAGTATCTGGATGTCTTTGACCCAGGTACTTTATAGAGTTTTTTTTACTATCCCCTACTTGATTGTAACTTCCTTTCCCCCATTTTTTTCTCCCTACTCTCTGTTTAGGTCTCCACTCATTAGGAATTGAGGGATACTAATGAATCACCTGGGACAAACATGTGTGGAGTGGAGAGTCTGTTCTGTGTTTTCGTGCTGACCATCGGCTGCTGGCTGCATCGTGCTGCAGTGAGCGGTGAGCGAGTGGCGAGGAGGACACAAAGAGGATGCGGTACAACTGCCTTGCGGCTTCCGCCAACCTTGCCCCCGACCTTGCCACCTTGCAATTTTTAATCTCCGTGCCCCTGCGCACCCCCTGCTCACCGCCGAGCTGCTGTTTTGCTGTCTGCTGCTCTCAGCTCTCAGCCCTATGACCCCCTCGGCCGCTGTTGAACTTGCTGAACTTGCCCGTAGTTGCTGCTGAACCTAGCCGCAGTCCCTGCACAGTGGTCGCACAGAGACCGTCAAGAGGCCACAACGAGACACTGCTGAACAGCCAAGTGGGGTTGTGTGTGACCCCCCCTACAGTGCTTCTGTCAGCTGCAACATAACAAGCTACCGCAGCATTTATTTGATATCGGAGGAATTGAGGGCAGCAAGTGGAATTGTGCAGCAGAGAACGGTGCCTGCAGGCACAGCGGTAGGTGGGGATTTGACTGGGGGTTGTGGATGGCGAGTGTGGCCGTCACTAGCTGGCGGCTGCAAAGAGTGTGCCTAGGTTAAGGCAGCAGAAGTGGCCCAACCAGGTTGGGTGCAGCTTGCGGCTTCGCTCTGAGTGCCCTGCTCATCTGGCCCCTCTGTTCTACTATTCCAACCATATCCCACCATCCTACAGAATTTACGGAGGCATTATATTGAAGTGGCAATAAAGGAGCTTGTACTACTCATACAGGGGCTGGATTGTGCACACATAAACAGCTCAACAGAGAAAATAGGGCAACCTTCAATTAAAAAAAAAATCCAATATTACTGGTATTTATTCTCCGCCAGGTGGAAGAGCCAGGAAGGAGAAAGACTGGCCCAACAATCGGACCATCCAACCATCATTCAGGCAACATAAAATGAGATCAGGCAGGATTAGAAAGCAACCCAAGCCGAAGCAAAAATTTAAAAAAGCACCAAGACTCCGTTGGGAAAATCGACAGAACCATCTCTAACCCCTGGAGCTACATTAATATCACCAACATACTCTATCTTTGGTCAATGAACCCCAGCGGAAAATTCACGTTCCTAAAAGATCCAATAGGAGCCATTTATTCCACACCAGGCAAAATCACTGGTCTTCCTAAACCTCTGACACCGTATAATTTAAAAACTATACAGGACGAGGTTTCAATTGGTAATGCAGGCACAATACCGATAGTAATGGAGGAGAAAGCAGATTCAATCCACCACCTCCAGCTAAACCCAACGACCAGAGTGGAAAATTCATCATTGAGTCAGCAATATGCACATCATTCAGGCACAAGTGCATTTGTCCAGCACAGCCCAGCCCACGCCTAGGATTGAATCAGCAATAGACAAAACTTTGGAAGTTTCCTGTAATACCTGCGATAGTGGTAAACCCAATGGCCCCTCCACCCCCAGACATCAATCAGCTAAAATCAACGCCCAGGCCCTCACTAATCCTGTACAAAATCATAGTAATTCCTGGATTGAGTCTCTTTCAATAACGAACAATACAGATTTAGTGCAGGCAACTGGAACAATTACTATAAACCCATGTCAGACACAATTTACGCCCCAATTGAGAGAGCAACAGCAATCAATAATAGAAATATCAAGCCTTAATGAGCTCATCGAAAATGTAATATTAAGCCCTGCAAATAATAGTCATACTACATATACAACAAACAATGAGCAAAAGCACAATCAGGAGGATACATCCGACAAAGATAACAAAGATCAATGCGCAAATTTAAAGAACACAGAAGTATCCCAGTTATCTGGAAGCATCAGCATGAATCAAGCAGTAAATGTACAAGTTAGCAATAAACTAATTCCCCTACATGAAGTCCAACAACAACCAATAATTGAAATTTCGAGCTTGCTTGAACTCACCAACAAAGGTGTCATTAGTCCAGCAAATAGCAAGAATGGAAACAAACAAACAATGCCAAACATGATGACACCCCTGTCAAATGTTGTTCACCCAATCTGGCTGGGTTCACATCAGAGCCCAATGATCAAAAGTATTCCAATACCAGTCAAGAGGTGATGGAAAGAAGTTATAAAACTGATGGAAAGGTAGAAGATCTTACAATCCTGCATACCTCAATAATAAAAATGTTACAAATGTCAATAAATGCACTTAATATGCAGTCAGACAAGCTGGATTTTCAAATTAATCTGATGAACAACATAGCAGATTATATTGCCGGTATAAAAATCAAATTGGATTCACTGTTAAGCCTAACCATTGCTAAAAGCAGCATTTTCATACCAGCTCCAGTAACTAACTGTGTGTTCTGCAACATAGTCAAAAAATAATGTGAACTACCAAGTATCTTAATGAACTTTCTCACGGAATGCAAACAGCCCGCCCAGCCATCAGAGTTACAATGCTAATTTGTTACAGACATATCAAATGGGAGTAAATTACAATCAATTGTAATGCATAACACAGCTGTGGCACCTCCACTGGACGGGCAAACGATGCCCAAACTTTCATTTTCGCAAAAAATTCATAACAATTCTCTACCAATGGATAAAGGGACCCAAAGTCAAGGAATGGATGACAAATTCTTAACCATAGAACAACAACCATTCCCATCTGTTGCCTTTGACCCTGTGCACAGAAAGCTAGTGGGTGGGCCAACAAACTCCCCTACAGACCATTCGAACACTCCCCCAGCCGCTCTAACGAAAAGGCAGAAGAAGCATGCTAGGAAGGCCAGGAAGCACCTCCACAATAACAAGGAATTAGACCATCATGTAAACAGCCTTTATCCCATTTTCAACTTTGAAGAGAAAAAAAATCAGTCCCCAGCTGTGATTGTAACAGATAGCAGATCTAAGGAAGTAGAGGTGGAGCATCACGTAGATCAGCAGGTGACGTTGGAAACATCAAGACTAAAAGTTAGAGAATCGTTTACTTTAAATAAATCAGCCGTTTTAAAGAAGGCCCATGAGAACTGCCCGGGTGTTGGACCTGAGTCATACGCAGCTAACTTAGCAACATGGAACTCTAATGATAGCAAAAAGTTGCCATCCACTAATAAAACAAGAGCAATTGATGCCACATTAAACAGAATCAGCAGTGGTGATACCAATGTATGCCAGATAACTGCCATAAAAAAAGTAGAAGAGGCCGGTCCCAAATCCAACAGTCTAGTTCATGATTTATGTCCTCATTTGGAGACAAATAGCCCTCGTGGGGGAGATCGAGATCGAGAAATTATATTACAGAAAGGGTCCCCACCTGGTAGAGAACTGAGCGACTGAGTGTTGATACAAATTAATTCTCAGCATGCTAAAGAGCAAGGCCATGACCCGAATGGGCAACCGTGTCACCAGAACAGTAGCCCAGCTCTTACGTTTCAATCAAGAACCAATGATCAAATACAACATTCAAACAAACAGGTATTATTAAATCCACACTATACTTCACAAGGCTCACAAGACTACTTAAACAGAGGAAATGCCCTGACCCTAACAACAGCTATCCCAGCATTAAAGCATATACATTCAAATGACCATTCAAATGACCTGCTGTCAATAGAGTTTATCCAACAGGATGGCAATAAAGGAAAGGAAAAAACCTTGTCAACTTGGAAGTCTAAGGATATCGCCTTAGCCATCTTAAATCACGCTTCCCAATTTGAGGCCTGGGGTATATCTCTGTCAACTCCGATACAAAAAGGGTACCCACTACCCCTGCAACAGCAGCAAAGAATTACGACCCACGATTCCAATATAAGGTCTGTTCATTCGGTGCTAAGGGGCGCAAGAGAATGACACAGACAAATGAACAACAGATGTGAGAATTGGCCGATAAACATTTTGACCTGGAATATAGCAGGGGCAAAGCGCGACGTGCAGGACAATGTACCCTCAGAGTACTGGAATAACTACGAAATAGTAGTGCTGCAAGAAACATGGCTAATAGCTCCAGCCGAGGTCCCTGGGTGTACTTACATCATGTAAAGGCCACATGGACCCAGCAATATGGGAGACCCAAGGGTGGCCTAGCAGTCTACATCTCGACAATTTTAAATATTACATCTGCCCAATTGCCGATAACAACACCAGACATGCAAGTTATAAAAATGGATCTGGGATTCAACAAAAATGCAAGAACAATTATTCTCATTAACGTTTATGTGCACCCAAAGCATAAGATTAAAAAAGAACTATTCAAAACCCTAATTGCAACTATATGGGAGCTCCGGTTCGAGTATCTCGCATGGGAAATCATTTTAACAGGAGAGTTAACCACAGTTAATGCAATATGGGCAGTACAAAATCAAGTGCACCCCATCTTCTCAAGTACGGATCGGATTAGGCAACAACTAGTGACAGACCTAGAGCACCTGGGGATGCCAGCACTAAATGGCAGAGTGGCTCAGGATAGACCACCAATATGCACTTACTACGGCACCAATGTTAGCTCCAGTTTAGATTACACAATTGTCACATTACCACTGCTAGCACAAACAAAGGCATTTTCAATTATATACTCCACACAAAGCGATCATTCTAGTCAATATCTTGAGCTGCTAACCACATTTCCAAGGCACGTGGATGCAATACCTGAGATTGGAACCACAACAACGAAAAATCTTAAAAGATTACGATGGACTAGTAGTACACTTCCCAAAATTGCACAGTGGGCAAAGGAACTGTGGGCTTCTCAAGATTCACTAAATGGCTCGATGATAGATGCCTGTATTACCTTTCTAACAAATCTTCCCAAGGATGCGAAATCAACAAATTTACATCAAAGCATGATGCACAGCGAACGCAGAACATTGAGTTTGACAGCTAAAGATTTTAGAAAAAATCTTCGAGCTGCTATCAGATCCACAAGGGGTAATAACGCATCAAAAATGAAACAGGAGCAATTACAACAACTTAAAAAACGGTTCGTAAAACAAATCTGGTACGATAATAAAATGCAGCAGGACAATTTTTGGTCAAAACTCTTGTCTAAGTCTAGAAGATCAAACCCCAAAGCCTTTTGGGATCAAGTAAATTCCCTGATAAGAACACCAAAAATGATAAATAAGACATGTGTGACAGAACAATCCTGAGCAGATCATCTAACTGCTACATTCTCAATAACATCCGAGAGAGAGCGAGTGCCCTGCAGGTACCCCTTTTATTTCCAGCCGGCAAAGAAACAAACTACATTTACGCATGCAAGTTCAGCTATTCAAGAAGTATAAACAAAAATAACAGAGGTGGCAGGGACAAAATTAAAGGAGGACAAATTACATATTACAATCAATACCTCCAAGGTTGCAGGAAGCAAAAATCATTCATTCATACACTACTCCTTTGATGAAATTGTAAAAGTCATAGCCAAAGGCAGGTTAGACAGCGCCCCAGTCCCGAATGACATACCACAGGCAATTTATAAACAAGATCCCAATTTATGGGCAGCACCTTTATCCCGCTTGTTTGATGAGGTGATAATAAATCCGTTATTTAAGGGTGGGGAGCGAACTGACCCAGGCAACTACCATCTGATAGCCTTAATTGGTGCAGCAGCAAAGTATAATGCCTCCTTAATCCTGGCAGATCTAATAAGTTGGTCTGAAAACAATAAAATAATCCCCATCAACCAGTCTGGTTTTTGACGTGGTTCAGGCACCATTACGAATGTACTTGAGCTGGGTCTAATGGCAGACAAAAGCTTACGGCAACAAAAGAACCTGTTTTGATGCTTCATTGATTTTATAGCTGCATCTGATCGAGTAAATAGAGGCATTTAATGGCATAAGCTGAAGCAGTGGGGCCTACCAGAAAAAATACTAAGACTTATAATGGAATTATATTCAGATACGTGGATGCAAGTGAAAATAGCCGACGGGACGAAGCGATCCAGAAAAATTCACACGAAGGATGGCTTAAAGCAAGGATGCGTTCTAGCGCACCACCTATTCAATCTATTCATGGCCGATTTGTCACCTAGGCTCGATGAAATCAACTCTCACCCCCCTCGATTAGGAACTCTGCAGATTTCACATTTATCTTACGCAGAAGATATAGTTCTAGCAAGTCACACCAGTATTGGCCTCCAGAGAGCGATTGACGAGTTGGGGAACTCCGCTAAGAAGAACCTACAGCTATGATTATAAGTCGAACCATCTAAAAAAAAAAATCATCATTTAAACTGAGCAATGTGAATCTGGAAGTAGTTGGTAGCTACAAATATCTAGGGATACACTTGGATAAAAGACTAACTTTTCAAAAACAGATTGAGGCGACAGAAAAAAGGGAAATGGCCTAACCTTTGCATTTTGCTCAATAGCAAAAAGTTTAAAAGGTCCCTCTATTCCACACCACTACAAGCTATTATGAAAGCAAAACTTCTAACCACTCTAGCATATGGAAGTGAAGTTCAACAAGGAAAAGATGCCGCGATGCTGGATAGGCTCCAAATACGAGCATATAAAATAATATTCTCGCTTCCACAGAATGTCTCACCGACGCAGATCCAGTTATAATTTGGGCTACAACAGCAACAGCTGCACAGAAGATACGTTACAATAAAAGCCTGGTACAAAATTTGGTGCAACCGAGAAATTGAGATCAACAATGCACTTTAGAACGAGCTACAAGGCAACCCACATTCTGTCTACTCCAAATATCTTCAAACATCCTTACAGTCCACTAGGATGGTAGACCTTTGAAATAGGAATCTTCCATTTACCACCTTTCAGCAAATCTCAATGAAGGAGTCAAAACAACACTCACTACTGGAGGATAAAGCCATCCTAAGTAAGCAAGCCCACGCATGGATGGTCCTGCAATCCTCTACAACATTGCAACCATCGACATATTTGGGTCAGCCGTTTTCTTTCTATTTAGATTCCAAGTTTTAGCAATACGTTTTGGCAAACTGCCATCTAATGCAGATCAGCCAAGTTGGAAATATCAGGGCCCAAAGTCAAGTAATCTTTGTGGATCACCAATACAAGATTTTATTCATCTAGTTTGTATCTGCCCATCATTAAGTCAGGATCGCCGTAAATTGCTAAAGGGACCATTCAACGCAAGAGGCATTCGTTCCTGTAGAACTTCAATATTAAAATGTCTTGATCCGGAAGATCCCCAGCTGAACAGTTGTTTAACAAAAATTTTAACTAACTACGAGAAACAACTGAAACAAAGCTAGTAGCAAAACAACCAGAATATCTGTCCACTATGTTAGATCAGTGCAAATGTAACTGATAATTTAACTATCGTTGAACACATTACCTCAAAATGTTTAGAGAACAGCACAATGGCACTTTAGATACTAGGTTATGTGTTTGTCAAATCTTATCACATGATCAGATCATTTGCAACAGCATGTAGCACAAACTTCTGCGATAGTAATTGTTTTTCTCTTTTAATCATTTTTAAATGGATTTTCGGGGCACCATGTAGTGCGACCCATTGTCATATTGTTATAGTTTTAATTAACTAAATAATAAACTTTATTCTGATACTCATTAGGAACATTGTCGCAGTTGGTGTATTTTGGTGAGGGTATGGTTATTCATTTCTACACATAGATATGAACCACCTCTCTATGAGTAGCAAGTAGGGTTTCTAGGACCTAAAGAAATGCCACGATTTCTATGAAACAACAGGGCATTAACCATGTTGGCTTGCCCATTATCCTATCTCAAAACGCTTGACAAGACTATTAAAATCTCTTTGGGCAATTATTAAAGGCTTTTAATCATGATATGGAACCTGCAAATTAAAGTTAGTTTAGCTGGTTCCCATAGTTATTTTCAAATGTACTCATTACCACACTCTTCCCACTTCTGTATATACACCTCATACCCCCCACACACCCACTTCATCAACAGGTAAGATCATAGGAAAAAAGATCTCCGGCAAAGAGCCCCCCTGCGGGGCCCGTTGGTCATTGCAGCACCAGCCCAAAGAGGAGCTGCCCTATGATGAAGCAAGATACCCCCTGGGGTGTGTGGGGCCCCTGCTCCTTATAGAAGCTATTCCCCCTCCTGTTTGGATCTCACCCTCCAAACCCCCCTTTCTTCTCTCTGTCGGTAACAGCACACCTCGTGCTTTACAGGAAGAATGTCTAAGAACAGGCTGACCTGAACAAGGAGATCAGGATTAAGTGGGTAACTTAGTACAACATGATAATGAGCAGGAGGAACATCAACAATAGTATCATAACATGTTGAGGGAGGCCCTGGAGAAGTAGTCAGGTTAGGAGTAGATGCGCTAGGGACATACAGACCAGGATCCAGTTGAGGGCGGATTAGGTGGAGTAGAAGGATCAAAATAAGCTCAGAGTAGAGCAGGGGAACCAGGACAACCTGAGCCTCGAGGACCAATGGGACCAGGTCAAGACCAGAATGATCAGGACCAGCCCAAGAGGACCTAATAAGTAGTACCAGGACAAGTGAAGACAGTACCAGGTGGACCACAAGGAAAAGAATCAGGATGACCCAAACCAGAAAGACTAAGACTGCCAGCCTTAGTAGAAACGGAACAACAGGAGTAGCTGGATATGGACCCAGGAGACCGACAGAATAAGGATGATGATCAGAAGTACCAGAAACAAAAGGCCCAGAAAGGCCTAATACCAGGAGCAGGGTTTTGAGGATCGCAGTCAGGAAGGACTTTAACCATGACCCCCAGGTTCAGGAAACCAGTACTAGGGTGACCAGAACTAGCTAAAACTGGGCAAGGATGAGGATCAGGAGACTGAAAACATCCCAGAAAAGGAGGACTTAGAATAGAACTAGGAGAAGGACCAACACCTAAAAGCATAGAAGGACCTGGAAGTGAAGGAAGAAGACCAGGAGCAGGAATACACCTATGTGAGTTTAAGTGACATGCATTATGTGACATGCACATGCATTGTAAATGACTCTTATTCATGCTTCTTTTACAGCCAACCTCTAGAAACACCCAACTGTTCAGCCCACATATAGAACTGATAAGTTTATGGTGAAAAATCAGAGCATGCAAAGTGACTAAAAACTGGGGTTATTAAAGACTGACCTCTGTGTGTAGAAGATACAGTCTGGTGCTGGTACAGACATCTGAGGATGAGTCTGAGGGCATAGGGACTGAGACATGGCAGATGAGGTAAAAGGTGGATGGGTGAAAATGAGTGTGATATGTGAAAGATGGCAGAAAGGGCATGAGAAACTCAGTTGGCTAAAGACAAGAAAAATGGTCCATGGCAAAGAAAGGAGTCAAAGGGATATGGCAATCAGCAAAAGAGAGCCCAAGATCATAAGAAGTCTCTGATGAGCAGAAAAGGGACTGATGGAGGCTCCAGAAAGATCATTGCAGATGGTCCAAAGATGGCTTCTGTTTGACTCTCAAATCTTTGGGCTATTCCATGTGTGGGCGTGTGAGGTGGGTATCTAGCAAGGGGCAGATTTCTTAAGAAGGAATGCAATGAAGGGCAGCAAGACAACTTGCTGTCCTGCATTTCGTGATAAGGAGAGAGCAGAAATGCACCATATCTACTGTGAATCAATGTATTTCTGCTCTCTCCATGCACTGGTGCACAGTGTGCTGCCTAGTGCCAACACAGGAACACTTGCGCCACAAGGTAAGGGTCCCTGCATTATGAGTAGGATTGTTTTTTTCAGGAAGGGGAACCACCCTGCACAAAAACAATCCATCGAGGCATTTTCTTCTTCCTATGTGTGCTGCAGACTGCAGCACACATTGAAAGAGGAAATAACAAGCATCAATACAGATATTTCACCTTGTTATGCCGCACTTTGGAAGGATCCTGGGGGAAGGTAGTATGTGCCCATTGGCAAGCGTCGAACAGCCTATAGTAAAGAAGACATCCAGGGGTGTGCACACTACAATCAATTATAAGTCTTGCAAATCAAGAAAGGATGCATTTGGGTTTAGGTCCTCCACTGTTTACAGCATCATGCAGTGCATCTGTTGGCACACTTTGTCCTCAAGCGTAGAGGCGAAGATTGGGTTTCTCATCAGTGGCAGTGCTGATGAATAAAGGACTGATAAGTATGCTCTGTCCAGGACCAGAATGTGAAGCCCACTTTATCAATGGTGCCCCTAGGCAATGCTGTTGTCATACAGACTGCTATATTCAGTGTACAGGTGGCAGTATTGTCCCACTTCAAAGCCACAGGAGGGGTAAAGGGCTAAATGTGGATTCAGGGGTGTGTAAATTGCACCTGTGTAGTAAAGTTCCATGTCAGGAGCACACATGCCGCCCTACTCCAAAGGCAGGGTAAGTACTTCTCTGGTCAGCTGCGGCTGTTTACCCCCTGGGTCAGATATCTGAGGAAGGCCAGTGTCAGTGGCATATGGAGCTTAGCAAAGAGGTAGAGAAACTTGGGGAGTATAATCTTCTTAGTAAAAGCTATCCTCTCAAAAATGAATAAGGGCAGTCCGATCCACTATGGGATTTGCTCTTCCAACAAGGTCATAGCAAATCCATAACTCTCACTCCACAATTCACCCATGTCCCTGGTCACCCAGATATCGGGCCTTTTGAGGGGATGATCAACAATGAATCGTGTAGTAATTGATGTTAGGGGGAAAATAACAGATATGCCCAGTTAATGTTGACCCCTGCCAGCCCCTCAAATCTGAGGAACTTGCTTAGGATGGGGGCTAGGTAAAGTTACGGCTCCCGCATATATACGTCAAATCTTCTGCATAAATCAAGACTATGAGGGTGCGTGATTTGAAATAAAGTCCTCACTGAGCATGATGCTGCCAGAATTAGGCTGCAAGGGGTTCCATGGCCACTGCAAATAATAACAGAGACAATGGACAACCCTCTTGCGTGCCGCTACTGATAGGTAAATCAGGCAATATTACACTGTTAACCCTGAGATGCGTGGTCTTAGAATATAGTAGTTCAATCCTTTGTGTGAAGCCAGGGCTAAGGCCAATACACTTTAGCAACATAATAGATATGATCACTCAAAGGCCTTAGTTGCATCGAGGTAAATGGCTGAAACCAGGAGCCCAGGTGTAAAAGAATTAAACTTAAATGCCTGTTGTCCAGTCCTAACACTGTCACCCAGCCCTTATAGCATTAAATCCCTCGTTATATAGATTTGAGTCCCTGTGATGCCAGATAGGAACAAGTTTATTTGTAATTTTAATTGCAAGAGAGAAGTGCAATCATAGAATATATGCACAATGTCTGCTTTCTCCATACTACATCTAAAACACTTCCCATCATTAGAGCCTCTCCACTTCCTCGCTCTGGTGTATGATACAAATTAAATATCGTCTTGAAGTGCTGGGCTTTCAAATTAGCAGACATCAGAATTCTTCCGGCAGCAATCAATCGATTGATGTATGTACATAACTTCCTGTCCTAGCCTATCACACCATTTCCTGTCTTGTGTAGCCATATCGTCATGCTGAGTTTCCATTAATATCTCATGTAATGCCCCTATTCTTGCCCTTCGTCTGATTGCGTCTACTAACGAAATCTTAGTTATTCTCTCCACCAAATGATGTTTAAACAAAAAGTGCCGAATTTGCAAATACTTAAAGAATTCATTTTGGCGAAGTCCATATCTCTCAAATAAATCTGAAAATGCAGCTAATGCCCTCCCCCTCAAATAAATCTCCTAAATGCCTAATCCCCTTCACCCTCCAACTCTGCATCCTACAATCCCACAATGTGGCGGGAAATGTAGAAGTCGAATTCAGCGGAGTATAATAACTAATCTGTGGCATATGTATCATTTTACGTACAATTTTCCAAACTTTATACGCTGCAATTTATGACTTTGAACCTTGTTTTTTTTTAAATAACTAGGTTCGAAAAACTTAACTAAAGAATTCCTAGCTTCTGCCCCCAATACCATCTTATATATTGAGGGTGCCTCCACCAGCACCACATCTTCACCTGTCAGCAATATCCGTATGTTTTGAAGTATACATTCTTAATAATAAAATGTGAAATTAGGAACTGCCCATCCCCCTCGGGCTTGTGGTAACATCATGAATTTAGCCGACCGCATAGCTTTCCTTTGTCCCCAAAAAACCTATTACATATATGTTCTCTCTGCAATTGCGTTTTAGATCATTCTAGCGGCACCACCCTAAAGTAATACAACATTTTTGGGAGGATAGTCATCTTAAGTACATTACACCTCCCCACTAACGAAAGGTGTAAACACTCCAGACGATCAAGCTGCTGTTTTATCCCAGAAACGATTCCTCCCAAATTAACCTCAATCAAATCTTGCAGGGACATTCTGATTTTAATACCCAGATAGCTAACTTCTTCAGTTACCCGGATATCCCCTGGGCATGCCATTGTTGTACATACGATCTGCGTTTTTGTAGGGTTTAATTTATAGCCAGATACCCCACCAAATTTAACAGCCAATCTTTCTATCTCAATTACTGCTTGCGCAGGATCTGACAGTGCCACAACAATATCATCAGCATAGGCTAAAACCTGCACCTGATACTGCCCCCGATTCAAAGAGCTAATACGCTCACTCTGTTTCAACATTAACAGGAATGGGTTAATATATATAACGAATAACAATGGGGAGCAGGTGCATCCCTGTCTTGTCCCCCTTCTGATATGAACCTGCTCAGATTCCCTACCCATAACACATATCCTAGCTCATGGTGCCTTATACATATTATAGCTCTAATATACCCCTGCCCAAACCCTATCTTACGCATGATAGCCCATAAAAATGACCATGCAATGCAGTTGAACGCTTTTTCCGCGTATAGGAAAATCAGCCCCATCCTGTTGTTATGTACATTAGAGTAATCTATAAGACTAACTACTCTATTAATGTGGTTAACCGTACTCCTACCTGGTACAAAACCATGCTGATATATAGATACCAAAGGTGAAATTACCAGCGCCAGCCTGGTAGCCAATATTTTTGCATATATTTTATCGTCAGCGCTTAACAGCTAGATGGGTCTGTAAGATCCTGGCTGATTAGGGGGCTTGTCTTTCTTTTTAAACACCGCTATGTTAGCCTCATCCCATGATGGTGGCGGATTCCCAAGTTGAGCCTCTTGAAATGTAATCAGCATATCTGTCTTCAATACTTGAAACAGTACACGATAAAGCTCCAGTGGTAGCTTATCAGGTCCTTCCGCTTTGCCACTCTCCATTGATCCCATTGCCTCCTCCAACTCAACCATGGTTATCCAATACCTCCTGCTCTTCCAAACTTAACCTGTCTACATCTATTTGTTGACAAAAGCTCTCTATCTCTTGCTTGGTGCACTCACAGTGCTTGTAAAAATCATAAAATACCCCCAGGATGCCCTCCAAAGTTTCTACCGTACTTCCCGCTGAGTCTAACATGGCTGCTATTTTCTGTGATGATTGCTTTACTCTTCGCCTCTGAGCCAAACATCATCCAGCAGCTTCCCCGTATTAATATCTATCTAGTTTATGTACTTTGTATTGATGGGCGATTTCCTTACACCATATCCCATTAATTCTTGCTTTACAACATGCAATATTAGTTTGTGTTTCCGTGACATCTTGTCCCTGCCTAAGCACCTGTATCAGCTCCTGTTCCACATTCCTTAGGTCACCCGGTAACTACCTCATCAAAGTCTGTTGTTGCTTCTGCTTCGCCCAGCCATAACGGCTTCAACACATACTCCTGCTTTGAGCGCATCCCATACTATAGCGCTGGAGGTGGAACCCCTATTAATCTCAAAAAATTGTCGAGCCCAAGTTAGTATATGGTCAGTAAATACTTTGTCCATCAGGAGCTTCTTATTGAACGTAAATGCCCTGCAAGCCTTCATCAGGCCTAGGCTATGCACATCCAATAATAATGGACCGTGATCTGCCATTAGCCTGGGCCATACCTGCATTTTTGCTCCCACTATGGTTAACCTAGACATAAAGATATAGTCCAGCCTCACTAATTTACAGTTAGGATGTGAAAAAAAGGTATAGCCTGAATCCGGGTAGTTTAAAGCTGTCCACACGTCTACCAGTCCATGGTCCTTTAACAATTGTCTTAATGCTCTGAAGACCTTGGGTTTTCACCCCATATATCCCCTATTACTACCTTCTAACAGGTGCCCATTTAAATATATATTAAAATTGCCACATAATATACCGGGGACTCCATAAAGCCAGTTCTACATTTAACATCTCCAAAATAGAGGCTTCGTCAAAGTTGGACCCATAAACTGTACAAATAGTTACCTTGATCCCAGCTATGATACACTCAACAATGGTCCATCTTCCTAAATTGTCCACCATTTTTCTTCCTGTCCCACTAATCCCACCTCGTACCATAATAGCAGCGCCTCTGTTGGTAGTGGATTGTCGAGTTGCTGCCAAAAGCGTATAACCTAACTCTTCTAATACGGCACGCTTACTCCGTGGTATATGCGCCTCTTGAATACATAGAATATCAGGTTTCATCAAGCGAAGATCCATGGCTACCCATTGCCTCTTATTATTACTATTTAATCCACAAACATTAAATGAACAGATACGTAACCCAGTAACAGCCATTTATCCAACAATGTCCGACCATTTGACAAACCTTTTGCATGTCCTCTCTTGACACAATTTCTATATAGTATGTTTTTACCAATATAACTCTGCTATGGATTGGTTTTTTTTTTCAATACCCACCCTTCCTATCCCTCCCCTCCCTGTCCCTGTGCCCTCGCCCACACCTAGTTCCCCCACTCACCACTCCCCCATGCCCCCTAACGCCTCGCCCTCCCTCCTCCCTCTCCCCAAAACATAGGCAATAGGGCTAAAAATAGCCCTTGCGATGAAAAGTGAGTAGGCAGCCCTGTGTCCACTTGACCCCCCATAATCCTGGCCAAAGTATAATCTACATCACTCATTTGCTATTGTTGTAGGAGACAATAATTACATTCAGATTAGATTCCTAATCCATACATCAATAAGGTTTCCCTACATCATTATTTCATGGCCAGAGAAATACACAAACCTAAATAACAAGGGCTTGTTCAAATAGACATCAAGTACTCTTTAGCTTGAACCTCTGAGATAAAAAATCTGGTCTTTCCCTTGTACAGTAGACTTGTGACCCTTTTGCCTGAAAAGGGTTAATCAAGTGGTGCAACTGCCACCTTTTCTCAACCGTATATTGACAGTAGTCGGGTCTAACAAAAAATTGCGTACCCTTCCCCGCCCTCTTCCTCTCTGGTCGTGTCAGGTCATAAACAGCCTGCCGCGCCAAAAAATTATTCAAGGAGATCAAGATTGCCCATGGTCTCACTTCAGGTTGCCCTCCTTTCAATACTCGTTGCTTAAATGGGAACCTGTGTGCCCTTTGTACTTCAGTAGCCCAATTCCACTCAGTCAATTCGGGAAAAGCCTCAGCAAATAGGTCTGTCACAAATGTACATACATCTTGTCCCTCAATACTAACCCTGGGCGCAGTTCGCAAAGTAGCGCTACGCGAAGCTGCGCAAAGTGCACTTCGCACTACGCGAGCTACGCGTAGCACTTCGCGAACTGCGTAGTACCCTGTTCGCACTGTGCAAGACGTCATTTTCAATGATTGCACAGTGCGGACAAGCATCCGGCACTGTGCAATCATTGAAAACGGCATCTTGCACAGTGCGAGCTGTAGTTTTCTGCCGCTCGAGTAGATTTTTATTCGAGCGGCATCTTTCTCAACGCGGACTGGTAGTTTCTCATCGCGAGCAGTCGCGAGCATACGCAACCACTCCCAATGAGAAACCTGACCTCCCCGCGTTGAGAATCTTGCCGGGAGTTTTATTTTCCACGCTGGCGATCGCCAACTTGATGTTGCTGATTGCGAACGAGGAAAAAGTCTCGCCGGGATGTCATTTTGCTTGCTCGCGGTCGCCAACTTGACGTAGAGGACCGCGAGCAAGCAAAAAATGACCGCTGCATGACGCAACGCTATGCTACGCGTGTCTGCACTGTGCTACGTGCAATTCGCGTAGTGCGACGTAGCGCAAACTTCGCAAACTACGAGAGCGTAGTGTAGTGCTTTGCCCAGGCTTACTCAATACCCTCTGGCACCCCCAATATTCTAAGGTTATTTCTACGGAGTCTGTTCTCCACATCTACGAGCCTTAGTCTGTACATCTTCTTTATTGGCGCTTATTGCTTCCGTAGCCACCTTCTGTACCTCCATTTGATCTTCCAATACAGATATTCGTGTCTCTGCTTCAGCCATTCTTTCCGTAAATTCGTTGCATGCTTTAACCATTCTCCTTACTGTATTTTGCAGCTTTCGGCAGGCCGTATGAGTTTTTAAATTCTCTGCACATGTCTCAACTCTGTGGTCCATCATACATCTCTAAATTGACTCAAGGGAAATTTCACCATTCAATGTTTCTGCTGCCCCCCCCCCACCAGCTTGGTCCGCCCCTTCAGGGGTCCCATCAACTGACAGGGAAAAATCCCACACAAGAGTACAATTACTTAGAAGTAAATTACATGTATTTAACACAAATTTACAATTCAAAACTAAAGATAGAGTACAGTTATTTATTATGTATTAATAATTATTAGAACGTAATGCATAAACTAACTTAAAAGTATATTACCTTTATTTAATTCAATTTGTTTCATTAATCTTAGGATGAAAAAATATTAAAATATATTATAATTTTATAATCAATTAAAAAGACTATTTGTATATACATTTGTGAACATTAAATTATATGTATTTATAGTTTCAACAATTTGAATTACATTAATTTAACATTCATTTCAATGGGATCAATGACTCCGTTAATTTCATTGGGAGGGTGCTCCAATACCAGTGCTTTGTATGAATCCACCTCTCATATCTTTTCTGAATGGAGATCTCTGCCATGACTGCAGAGATCTCTGCACACGTAAGCATAAGGTTTGGCGGAGGAGATTAGATTGACTATCTCCTCTTCTGAGATGGCGTTGAAGGATTTCCAGGGTTTAGGGGGGGTTTGGGTGTGGCGTCTTCTGTCCTTAGTGGAGAGATCTTGTGAGGGGGACTGAGGTTGTTGTCCAATGAGAGCTCGATCTTGGTGATTTTGTCATTAAGGAAGTTTGCAAAGTTGTCACACCGCTCTTTCAAGGCTTGACCTGAGGATGTAGGGGGCTTGGAAGTTTGCTGCCTGGTGAGGTTGAAGAGTTCTTTGGGCCTGTTTTTTTGCGTTGTTTAAAGCGCTGCAGAAAAATGCTGATTTTTCGCTCTTTATGTGGTTTTTGTAATTTGCACAAACTGACTTGAGTTGCTCGTGGGGGATTTTGGAAGGGTTGTTCTGCCAGAGTCTTTCTGTAGCTCTAAGTTGTCGCCTTTCATCATTGATGTCTGTGTTGAACCAGGATCAGGATGGAATGCTCCTAACTCTTTTTAGTTTCAATGGGGCAAGTTGGAAGTCATATTGTGTTGTAAAGTTAGGTGAGTTCTGTTGTGGAGAGATCCTCGGTGAGGATGGGATGGAGAGAGCTTACCTTTTCTTCTACGTCAGCCAGGGGAATCGGATTTAGGCTTCTTACCCATTTGGGGGGGTTATGCGTGAGGGTTTGTTCTTGGGTCATTTAGTTGATGTGGAAAAGGATGATGTGATGGTCAGACCAGTCACCAGGCAGGGTGTGGTCAATCGTGATTGTGTCTCTTTGGGCAATAATGGCATCAAGGATAGCTCCTCGGTTGTGTGTTTCCTCAGAGCAGTGTTGGGTGAGGTTGTTGGTGTGGAGGAGATCTTTCAGGGTTTGGATTAGCGAGTTGTTTTCTTTGTTCCAGTGTAAGTTGAGGTCCCCCAGAAGACACAATATTCATTGGGCAGATGAGCAGTACATCATCAGTTTGTTTTGGAAGGAAATGACGGAATGAGTATGACACAGTTCAGTTAAAAGCATTGCAAACAGAAAACAGTCCTTCATCCCAGGAGACCCACATGTTTCATATATCTAAATATTCTGCCATCTAGGTTTAATAAAGTATACAAATTTTGGAGGAGTGAAGTAACCCGACACAGTTCTAATAAATGATTCTTGAATGAAAAATGATACTGTATTGCCAAATTGGGTGGCGACTCTGCGTTCTTCTCAGATTGTCCATCAACCTGGGGGTCTGGCTGAAGCGTTCCGGTAAGGTAAGTGTTATGGAGCTTTTGCCTTTTTGTGCAGGAGAAGAAAAGACCTGCAGATTGTAAAATTAAAAGGTTATTGTAGAGTCAAAGAGAAGTTCATAATAGAAGCTAAGTATACCAAGAAGACTCGGAGAGGCAGAGCAAGAACATGGCCTGCTGTCATTTTATGAGTCATGTGCAATTGATTAACTGAGAAGTGAGAGCAAATTACAACCAATCACAGACAAGTGGCTGCATGTACCGGTCTGATTAATCGCACCACTGTCATCATAATATTTAGCCAAGTACATCCATAATGTGATGACATCCCATGTCTGTTTCTAGTTACTTACAAGAACAGGCTCCCCCACCCAACCGCATAATAGAGGAGTTGCAAATTTGAGCCAGCATACACACTCAGCAGCATTGATTTTCCCAAATTAACTCATCTCTCACCAGTTCACAGTGCTGAGTAGGGCTCTTAAAGTCATCATCATGTTGGTTTCCCTGAAGTTGAGAGCTTCCTTCTTCTGGCTGTTGTTAAGGTAGTCCCACCCTGAGTCCTTACAATATCCGCCTGACTCCGAATAGTGACAAATCTGTCCAACTCCGTTCCAGCTCCTGAGTCCCAGCCCAAATAGGAGAGAGATTGACCTGTAGTGCACTGCTGTTGATGAACAAGAAGAGAAACACTGAGTAATTTTTTGTGTAGATTTATGTTTGTTTATAAACGGTTTAGAAAGGTCTTTGGAAGATTAATTTGTGAACCAGTTACCAGAACAAAAAAAACAGAGTCAACCAGGCAATTACATCTCACTAAGTGTGAAAGGGGAAGGGCCAATCACCTTCAGAAATGTTTTTCTCACCCATCATGCCGCAAATATTTGCAA
The DNA here is from genome assembly GCF_964204655.1 of Triturus cristatus. Taxonomy (NCBI): domain Eukaryota; kingdom Metazoa; phylum Chordata; class Amphibia; order Caudata; family Salamandridae; genus Triturus; species Triturus cristatus. The sequence continues at coordinate 751,306,341 of NC_140589.1, forward strand.
ATTATCACAGTCAATGCTTACATATTATAGTTGGAAATCCTCTCTAACTGTCTGCCACCACATGAATTATTCATCACTCAACAATTCCTCATTGGTGCGATATATACCTGTTCTAATCTAAGCACAGTGGTACACGATTGTTGATCTTCTCTGATGCACGCAATATACATTGGGGCACTCTTTCTAAATCAAATTTTCTGGGTCAGTCCTGCTAGGGGATGAAAATAGCATATGCACAGGTTGGAGAGAGACATTGTTTCTCCAAAATCCTACAAGGAAATGGGGGGGGGGGGCTTCTTCACTGCACACTGGTCCATTTCCAATCCAGCCATACATGTGCCTAAAACGGTGCGGCTGCATAGGTCAGCATCACAAACAAACAAAAAATAGATATAATCATCCACTAGCTATATTAATGTTTTTTTTTTACAAAGCAATTCAGCAAAAGGTTCTATGGTGGCCTACTCAGTCAGGGAGTAGAGTTGATCCTCAATCTCAGGTGATTTGCCCAGAAGTTGGTCAGCTAACACATTCTGATCTGAGCCTGACCAATCACCATCCTCCTCCTCTTTCAGGAACGGTGTAATTCGGTGGTATAAAATGTTGGTTCATTTTAATCATGGTCATTCTCTCCACATTCAGAGGCTAGAGACTGGTCCTTCTCACTGTGATTACTGCGTCAGCTGCACTGAACACATGCTCAGTGTACACACTGACTGCCAGACAGGCCAGATACTTTATTGACAGCCGGCTGAGCTGTGGCCTGTGGCCATTGGCTCATCTTCACATACCAACCAATACACTAACGGGTTTTGATCCACATAGACATCTCTTGGGTCATCCAGATACTCATTGAACATCCTCTCAATGGCAATTGGTGCTGCTACTTGCTCGACCTGTCTTGCCTTCACCTCTGAACTGGACTTAAGCCCTGCCATTTGAAACCAAGCCAATTCCAAAGTTGTGGAATATTGTTGTGTTCCTGTTGGTTTTGTTGCAGCTGGTGTTCTTGTTGCTGGTGTTGCCTGCTGTGAGACAACAGGACTGTCCTGTCTGGAAGTTTAAGGCAGCTCCCCAGAAATTCTTTCCGTGAGTGGGATTCTATGTTCCAGCTGCTCTTCTTCCAGGACTCTGGCCCATTCAATAATCCACTCCTTGTATTCTGAAACATCCCCTTCTGAAAAAGGAATGAGAGTGACCAGTATTGTTTTGAAACATGAATCCAGTATTGTGGCACAGATGTATTCTTTGGATGACACAATGTCTCCTTGCAGTCTTATATTCTCAGTCAAGCAAAGTATTAAGCTCTGAATCAAAGTATACCCATCTTTGTATTCATCACCCACAGCTGTGATACTGTCAGAGACATTTTTTAAATGCTCCTTTAGTAGATACAACAATGAGGTAGCTTGGCTCAGCGTAATGTCCTCCTTGCTGACTTCCCGTGTGAACACCTCAAACGGAAGTAGCATCACTGTCAGGCATTTAACTAGTTTCTATTCATCCATCCCAATGGTTATGCTTTCAGTTACATCCCCTCCTCTTTGCATGACATACTCACTGTTCAGTTTGTACTGCTCAAACAGATGCTGTAACATGTACTAGGTTGAATTCCAACATGTTGGCACCTCCTGTATGTGAGTTTTAACTGGTACTCTATTAGACATTGAATGATCCTCAACTGCTTACGGGCTTTAAAAGAATGGCTAAAATGAGTGCAGATTCCTCTGCAGATGTTCAGTAAGTTGCTGACTAGGACTTTTCTTTTTAGAAAGTCCTGAACAATGATGTTGATGCAATGCACCAAACACAGACCCTGGAAATAGCAACCATCTGCAATGGCCTTAACTATATTACTGCCACTATCTGTGGTAACAAATCCATTTCTGAGACCTCTGGGTCGCAGCCATTCAAACAGGGAAAAAGCGTTTACAATGCAGTCGTTACAATGACCGCGTTGTTACCAAGCGTAGCTCTACATCGCAAGTCATTTCTATGACTTGCGCTAGGTGGCGTGCAACACCAGGGAATGTGTTGGGAATGTGTTGGATTTTAAATCCAACACATTCCCTGCTGTTGCGCTAGCTGGAGTAGGAATAGTAATTTATACTATTCCTAAGTCCAGCGTGCCATCTAGCGAGTCGTAGAAAAGACTTGCGTTGTGAAGCCACGAGTGGTAATGTCCGCGTTGTTACCTACTGCGTGGTAACACCACGCGCTGTATCGTCATACAATTATTCAAACATCTTGCTGTTAAAATCTTCAAGATGTTTGCAGCTGTATGAGTTTTTTCCTTGGCACAAAAACTGCTGGTGAACAGACACCAGTATACTGAGTGCACTGCTGGAAATATATGAAAAACAGTTATAACATTTTTTCTAACGTAAAAAATTAACATGAATTTAAACTGTTTGAAACAGCAATCTGATGGTCAGTAAAAACAAAAAGCGTGTCGAGAAAGACTGTATTTATAAGTCAATCACAAAGAGACAATAAAATTAAACATAACATAAATATGGAAGTTACATAAGAAAAGAAAACACATTGATACAATCAATGAAAGAACTGCGCAAAGGCAGTGAACTTGATCGTCAGTTCTTAAGAAATGGCCCAATGCATTTCAGGATGGGTCGCATCCCTTCTTCAGGGGCAGCTCTGGAAAAAAGAAATTACATTGGAAACTTATGCATTCCTGAAACCATGATGCTTAATAAATGAACAATTACAAGATGCATCGTGTCCGTGACACAAGAGATGGAGGGCTGATCTGAATCAAGCAGAAGCAATTCAACAAGAAATAGCGTGAGGGCAATAGAGCTAACACCGTGCTTAAGTTTGAAACGTAAACGAACCCAGAGTGTGGTAAGATGAAAGAAATAGGAAATGTGTGCAAAGTAACCCAAAGACTCTCAATGAAAGTGTGACAAAGAACGGGCTAATAAGGGTGTGTGCCGTGAAGCTAAACATAGTGAAAAGACAAGAGAAATATGAGGTTCTTACTGGTTGGGAAGAGACGATGAAACACAATGCGGGGTTCGCAGAGATGGACAATGGGTGAGAAGCATCAACATTAAAGACGCTGAAAAACAAGAGGAGAACTGAGAACCTGGGCCGGACGTAATCATTGGCAAGGCAAAAAACGGAATCAAAATGCAAACTTACTGGATGCACATCCACTGAAAGTGGACCAGAGGGGTGGTGACGTACTTCAACTCCGAGGGGCAGAATTTTAACCCAATGTGTGCATGAAAGCGCCGTGTATTCAGTCAAAGAATGGGCTCTGGGACACAAGGAAAAAATCAAACGGGGATAGGGTCAAAGACCATTCTTTTAGAGAAATAGATAAAAGTGACCGGGAACGTAGGACAAAGAACTTACCACTAAGACGTGTAGTGCGAGGACGGGAAGATAGCTACTGGGAACCTCCGATAAGGAAAACAACGCAAACCTGCACAACCAGGAAGTTAAATGCACGCCCGCGTGAACGCGTGATGACAAGCTATACCGGATGGTAATAGAAGGAGGACTGGGTAAACATGGACCGCGAGCCGGCAGGCGAGCATGGATTGTAATGTACATAGAAGATGGGAAGATGTGGTCGCTTATAGGCAACTGCCGTAAAATGTGTGAATATGTAATGCATAACAGGAAATTGAAATGTGTAAAGTGATATTCATTTAAAATCGAAAGATGAGATCGTTAATGAACACTGCCGTGTGATGGATGAATATGTGATGCGAAACGTGGAGACACCACGGACGTGAAAGAGTGTTCCGTGTAGCCAGACAAAGACTGAAAGCCCAAATAGGGGCACCACTATGACGCGAAAAGGGAACGAAATGGAACAGAGAACAATGGTGGAGTCAAAAAACAAAAACATTTTTAAGGTCTTGTGTGAGTCAAGAACACCCAAATGTGGAGCACTGATGGTGAAATAAATGAAAACACAGAAAAGAAATAAGAGGTGTGTGCCACGAAATGGGAAAAACAGGGGCAAGAAACTGAAAATGTAGGAAGGTACGGGATAAAACAGGTGGAAAAAGAATGGGGATACTGGGAAAACAGAATCGCGAGAGGTGAAAGAATGTGAAAGAATAGAAAGACATGACCAATATTAAAAATTGTAAATAGACACTAGAATGACAGAATTACAGAAACAAGAATGAAAAAATAGAAAATCAAGACTCAACCGGAAGAAGAACAGTGTTGAATTGCTCGAACTGAAACAGACGTACAATCTGGGGAGGAAAGGACAAAATGACACGCATCAATGTTATAAAAAGCATTGCATTTCTAATCTGTCATTAAGCCCGGAGGGTAACAAGGTCTGTAAGAACTTGGTCCACCAAACTTCTCTCTGTGATAGGAGCCTCTCAATGTTAGTTTGGTTGTTGCGAGGCATCATTTCGAGAATAGTGAATCTTAATTGTGCGATAGTGTGGTGGTGTTCTAACCAGTGTACAGTCAAGGGAGATTTAAGACTGTTGGTGCGAATTGAACTTTTATGTTCTGAAATCCTAACTTTCACTTTGCGGGAAGTTTTACCAACATACATTAAACCGCAGGGGCATTTGATGGTATAAATAACATTGGTGCTGTCACAAGTGCCAGTGTATCTGAGTTTAATGATTTTGCCTGAACGTGGATGGTGAATGACATTGCCAGTGATAGCATTATGGCAGTTAACGCAATTGTGGCATTTCTGCATGCCTTTGAACTCGTCATGTTGGACTGTTGATGTGACTGACAGTATATCTTTGATGTTTTTACTGCGAGTATATGCAAAGATGGGATCAGAGGAGAATAGCCCATTGAAATCTGGTTCATGTTTGAGAACATCCCATCTGTTTTTGATAATCTGATGGATGCGGCGTGAACTTGTGGAGAATGTAGATACAAAGACATGACGGTTGTGAGGATTTTTCACTGATGGAGTAAGGAGTTCTGTGTGCGTTTTGGTGGAGGTTCTGGATATGGCAGTCTCAAGGACTGTTTCAGGATAACCCCGCTCTCTGAATTTAGTGACTTGTTTTTGAAGTGCTGGGTCCAGATGTTGACTCTCAGAAACAATTCTCTTAATCCTAATGAGCTGGGAGTACGGAAGATTACGAATGAGGGACGGAGGATGGAAACTGGAATGAAGCAAAAGATTATTTCTGTCAGTTGGTTTTGAATAGACTGTGGTAGCTAAAGTGTTGGATTTTTTTGTAATCAATACATCCAGAAAAGACAGTTGTTCAGTGCTGATGTTATGCGTGAACTGGATGCGTGGGTTTTTTTGGTTTAATTCACCAATTTGTTGGACTAGTAAAGCTTCAGAGTTCTTCCAAATTAAAAAAATGTCGTCGATGAATCTTGCATAAAATGCAAGGTTGTCACTCCAGAGGCTGTCAGAAAAGATGTGATCATGTTCGAACTTGGCCATGAACGTATTTGCGTAGGCAGGAGCGCCGGAAAAACCCATAGACGTACCACTTATCTGCAGGTAAAACTCATTATTCCACTGCAGGTAACTGTGTTGGAGACAGAAAGTGAGGAGCTCCAGGATGAAAACTTTGTCTATAGCAGTTTCTGGTAGCTGAAGTAGTGCCCATTCGCTGGCTTCTAGGCCTTCAGACAATGGAATTGATGTATATAGAGATGTCACATCGATCGAACAGAGCAACCATGATTCTGAGAAATTATTATGGACTTGATTGAGAAGAGATAGGAAGTGAGTGGTATCCTTGATAAAGCTTCTCCACGTTTGGACAAACTTTTGGAGAAAGTGATCAACGAGTTGGCCTGCTGGCATGAAGATCGAATCACACCCAGACACAATGGGTCTGAACGGTGGGTCTTGTAAGTTTTTATGTATTTTTGGCAGCATGTAGAGTTTGGGTAGTCTGGGATGAGATACTGTCAAAAAACTGCGGATTTTTTGGGTGATCCAAACCATTTCTTCAGCGTGATCAAGAATCTGAGTCAAAGTGTGTTGAAATGAAATTGTGGGATCTTGATCAAGTTTTATGTAAGTGGTGGTATCTTGTAGATGAAGGTGGACTTTCTGTTCATAAAATGTACGGTCCATGATGACCAAGGCACCACCTTTATCTGCTGGTTGCAAAATGAGTCTGTTGTCCTTGGCTAGGTTGTTGATAATGGCAACTTCATGTTTTTCAAATTAGTGAGAGATGGTTGCGTGAAGTTAACTTTGGAAAGATCACTGCGGATGAGCGTTTCAAATGAGTCCAGAGTTTTGTGAGAAACTGGTGGCATGAAAGTAGATTTGGGTTTGAATCGTTGCAAGTCTGGATTCAGATCTTCAGTTTGTCCATCAATAGAATCTTGAGAGGGTACTATGTTGGAAAAAAAGTGTTTCAATCTGAGGTTTCTCATGAATTTGAACAAGGATATTTCTACCTCTCAGGAATTGGTGTGATAAACGGGGACAAAGGACAAACCTTTGTTTAGAACTTTTTTTTGAGACGGAGATAAGGGAACAGACAAAATGTTTATGGTAAGGGTTTGCCTTTGCTCCTCAGATTCCGAGCTTCCAATTCCTTTTCCTTTTCTTTTGCTCCTCCTGATTTTTTTGGATCCGGTGGTCGACTGGAGGATGGGCCGCTGGACAAAAAAGAAGAAGAAGAAGTAGATTGGACATCGAATGGGCACTACTTCAGCTACCAGAAACTGCTATAGACAAAGTTTTCATCCTAGAGCTCCTCACCTTGTCTCCAACACAGTTACCTGCAGTGGAATAATGAGTTTTACCTGCAGATAAGTGGTACGTCTATGGGTTTTTCTGGCGCTCCTGCCTACGCAAATACGGTCATGGCCAAGTTCGAACATGATCACATCTTTTCTGACAGCCTCTGGAGTGACAACCTTGCATTTTATGCAAGATTCATCGACGACATTTTTTTAATTTGGAAGAACTCTGAAGCTTTACTAGTCCAACAAATTGGTGAATTAAACCAAAAAAAACCACGCATCCAGTTCACGCATAACATCAGCACTGAACAACTGTCTTTTCTGGATGTATTTATTACAAAAAAATCAAACACTTTAGCTACCACAGTCTATTCAAAACCAACTGACAGAAATAATATTTTGCTTCATTCCAGTTTCCATCCTCCGTCCCTCATTCGTAATCTTCCGTACTCCCAGCTCATTAGGATTAAGAGAATTGATTCTGAGAGTCAACATCTGGACCCAGCACTTCAAAAACAAGTCACTAAATTCAGAGAGCGGGGTTATCCTGAAACAGTCCTTGAGACTGCCACATCCAGAACCTCCACCAAAACGCGCACAGAACTCCTTACTCCATCAGTGAAAAATCCTCACAACCGTCATGTCTTTGTATCTACATTCTCCACGAGTTCACGCCGCATCCATCAGATTATCAAAAACAGATGGGATGTTCTCAAACATGAACCAGATTTCAATGGGCTATTCTCCTCTGATCCCATCTTTGCATATACTCGCAGTAAAAACATCAAAGATATACTGTCAGTCACATCAACAGTCCAACATGACGAGTTCAAAGGCATGCAGAAATGCCACAATTGCGTTAACTGCCATAATGCTATCACTGGCAATGTCATTCACCATCCACGTTCAGGCAAAATCATTAAACTCAGATACACTGGCACTTGTGACAGCACCAATGTTATTTATACCATCAAATGCCCCTGCGGTTTAATGTATGTTGGTAAAACTTCCCGCAAAGTGAAAGTTAGGATTTCAGAACATAAAAGTTCAATTTGCACCAACAGTCTTAAATCTCCCTTGACTGTACACTGGTTAGAACACCACCACACTATCGCACAATTAAGATTCACTATTCTCGAAATGATGCCTCGCAACACCCAAACTAACATTGAGAGGCTCCTATCACAGAGAGAAGTTTGGTGGACCAAGTTCTTACAGACCTTGTTACCCTCCGGGCTTAATGACAGATTAGAAATGCAATGCTTTTTATAACATTGATGCGTGTCATTTTGTCCTTTCCTCCCCAGATTGTACGTCTGTTTCAGTTCGAGCAATTCAACACTGTTCTTCTTCCGGTTGAGTCTTGATTTTCTATTTTTTCATTCTTGTTTCTGTAATTCTGTCTTTCTATTCTTTCACATTCTTTCACCTCTCGCGATTCTGTTTTCCCAGTATCCCCATTCTTTTTCCACCTGTTTTATCCAGTACCTTCCTACATTTTCAGTTTCTTGCCCCTGTTTTTCCCACTTCATGACACACACCTCTTATTTCTTCTCTGTGTTTTCATTTATTTCACCATCAGTGCTCCACATTTGGGTGTTCTTGACTCACACAAGACCTTAAAAAAATTATTATTATTTTTTTTTTTTTTGACTCCACCATTGTTCTCTGTTCCATTTCGTTCCCTTTTCGCGTCATAGTGGTGCCCCTATTTGGGGTTTTAGTCTTTGTCTGGCTACACGGAACACTCTTTCACGTCCGTGGTGTCTCCACGTTTCGCATCACATATTCATCCATCACACGGCAGTGTTCATTAACGATCTCATCTTTCGATTTTAAATGAATATCACTTTACACATTTCAATTTCCTGTTATGCATTACATATTCACACATTTTATGGCAGTTGCCTATAAGCGACCACATCTTCCCATCTTCTATGTACATTACAATCCATGCTCGCCTGCCGGCTCGCGGTCCATGTTTACCCAGTCCTCTTTCTATTACCATCCGGTATAGCTTGTCATCACGCGTTCACGCGGGCGTGCATTTAACTTCCTGGTTGTGCAGGCTCGCGTTGTTTTCCTTATCGGAGGTTCCCAGTAGCTGTTACCTTCCCGTCCTCGCACTACACGTCTTAGTGGTAAGTTCTTTGTCCTACGTTCCCGGTCACTTTTATCTATTTCTCTAAAAGAATGGTCTTTGACCCTATCCCCGTTTGATTTTTTCCTTGTGTCCCAGAGCCCATTCTTTGACTGAATACATGGCGCTTTCATGCACACATTGGGTTAAAATTCTGCCCCTCGGAGTTGAAGTACGTCACCACCCCTCTGGTCCACTTTCAGTGGATGTGCATCCAGTAAGTTTGCATTTTGATTCCGTTTTTTGCCTTGCCAATGATTACGTCCGGCCCAGGTTCTCAGTTCTCCTCTTGTTTTTCAGCGTCTTTAATGTTGGTGCTTCTCACCCATTGTCCATCTCTGCGAACCCCGCATTGTGTTTCATCGTCTCTTCCCAACCAGTAAGAACCTCATATTTCTCTTGTCTTTTCACTACGTTTAGCTTCACGGCACACTCCCTTATTAGCCCGTTCTTTGTCACACTTTCATTGAGAGTCTTTGGGTTACTCTGCGCACATTTTCTATTTCTTTCATCTTACCACACTCTGGGTTTGTTTACGTTTCAAACTTAAGCACGGTGTTAGCTCTATTGCCCTCACGCTATTTCTTGTTGAATTGCTTTTGCTTGATTCAGATCAGCCCTCCATCTCTTGTGTCACGGACACGATGCATCTTGTAATTGTTCATTTATTAAGCATCATGAGTTTCAGGAATGCATAAGTTTCCAATGTAATTTCTTTTTTCCACAGCTACCCCTGAAGAAGGGATGCGACCCATCCCGAAATGCATTGGGCCATTTCTTAAGAACTGACGATCAAGTTCACTGCCTTTGCGCAGTTCTTTCATTGATTGTATCAATGTGTTTTCTTTTCTTATGTAACTTCCATATTGATGTTATGTTTAATTTTATTGTCTCTTTGTGATTGACTTATAAATACAGTCTTTCTCGACACGCTTTTTGTTTTTACTGACCATCAGATTGCTGTTTCAAACAGTTTAAATTCATGTTAATTTTTTACGTTAGAAAAAATGTTATAACTGTTTTTCATATATTTCCAGCAGTGCACTCAGTATACTGGTGTCTGTTCACCAGCAGTTTTTTTGTTCAGTCGCGAGGTGGGCTTCCTCGACTCTGAGTTGCACGCTTCATTAGTTCATTTGTACAAAATGCATTGATTCTATGTCCACAGTTGGTGTGCGCTAACTTACATACACTTGTTTTTTCCTTGGCAAACATGACTACTGTTGCATGCCGTTGAATGCCCTTAAAAGTTTCTTCAGTGCTGGGACCTGTAGATAGCTGTTGCCTAACCCCCCCCACAAAATAGATCCAGTGTGCAGTGATACACATGTAATCAGTGGCTTGACAACTGGTCCATATGTCTGTCAGCAGGAGAATAGTATGATTAGCACACTGCTGCAAGATTTTCCAACCAATTTCAGCACATTATGATGGAGCGCTGGAACAGCCACTCAAAGTAGGTTCCCACTGGGAACCTTCCATTTCAAGCAGATGGCTGCCACAAACTCTAAAAAAAACACTCATTCTACAAAAGAAAAAGGGAGAAGGTCCAGCACTAACATTTTAGACAGCTTTCTTTCGTACAAATGTGCCATTGGGTCATAGAGTCCCTCTTGACTAAACATGCTTCTAAGAGTAGCTTGGATATCTTTGGTTGGTGGTGCCACTGATGCAGGCGATTTCTGGAGAGGACCAGGAGGTGGCATACCCAAAGCACATCTTGGGGCAGTCACTACTGTATGCTGGGTTGTCTCCATCTGACTCTTGTGCCATTTTGAGGTTGCTGATGAGGCACGTGATACTGGTTCACTGCTGGGGACAGTGCTGCTTTCCACTCTGTTCTTTCTCATCACCACCTGCGAGTCCCATTCTGATGGGAGGCTTGGAAGCCAATACCCTTCCCACATCACCTTGACCACCACCAAAGCAGAAAGTGTCTTAAGGTGCGCCTCCCAGAGGAGTGTGTGGTGCTTTTTCTAATGGCTCGCTTGTCCTCCAGTACCATAGTTTGTACAAAGCTTACTTCGATGAACAGTAGCATAGCAAATGGAGGTTATTGCTATGTTGTCCTTCTGCTTGCTAACCGTAAAGAAGTACCAAACTGGGGAGGAGTACCTTTTCTCTGAGCCACTGTTGCCACTACCAATGCCTGAAGAACTGGAGGTAGGCGGGTATGTCGAAAAATGGCTCTCTGCAGTGCACAATTCTATAGAGCTAGTGGTGGATGCAGGTCTCAACGTGGCCCTTTCAAATATAGGAGCTGGTGCAACTAGGGTGGTGGTGCCACATTCCTTGGAGCAGGTTGAATTGGAGGGGTAATGTCAGTTATCCTCTGTGCCAACTTCCACAATGAGTGGCTCATTGTCATCCTCGCCCTCATCCATAATTGTAGGGCTTTCAGGATCTTTCCTTTTTCTGAGCCTCTCCTGGAGTGTCTTGGGCTCAACTGGGGTCCAATCCATGTCCAGATCATCAGAAGGGGGGCTCCGAGAAGATGGTGGAGTACCCTTCCTTTTTCTTGCCAGAGATCTGGAAGACAATGTTTGTAAATGAGGAGGTTCTTCATCAGCAGGAGGCTCAAACCCACTACTCCAGTAAGATCTATTGATGGCTGTGGCTGTTGTCTACTTTCCGGAAATGATTGGGTACTACTTTGGGAAAGAGAAAAATCAAATTCAATGTCACAGCTCTTTGGTATCGGCATGATTGCAGTGGCTGCCTTGCTGAGAAGCATGGGCTTAGATTGGGGTGATGCCTTTGATGCAGGATTGCTGCTCCCAAGTTCCTCGCTGGAGGCCGGTCCGGCAGGCATACGTCTCCCGAAAAAGGTTATGGTCGGTATGCCACTCATGGAAAGCTGCTTCTTCTCCTCCCCACTGGCCACTTTCTTGGCAGCACCTTTTTTTGAGGCCATCTTGAAGCTGTCAGTTCACAGTGGCACTTAGCTACACAAGGGGATAAGACCTCATTTCCAATCAAGATGACAATTTTACGGTTTGCTTTGTGTGTAATGCATGCATCTAAGTGAGAAACCTGTGACAGTCAGGGTATCCAGGGTAAAATGGAATAATACTTGCTGGGTTGTATTGTGCACCTATAGCAGGCAGGGTGTCCAGGGGAAAATTGAATAATCCTTAAAGAATCAATGCTGCTCTGTGTTGTGCACCTATGGCATGCAGGGTGTCCAGGGGAAAATGTGCAGCTGTGTGCCTATGGTAGGTAAGTGGTGGTTGGATGGGATTTTTTTTTTTAAAGTAAAGTAAAAAGAAAATTAAAATAAAACATATAAATAAAAAACATATTAAAAAAATTAAAAATTATGAATTCCTGGTATCCTAGAAGACTATGAGAAGCTCTTTGGGAGGCAAGCTAAGTGCAAAAATCATTTCATATATAACTATTAACAAAAATAAATATATATAATATTACTCAATGATCCTCAAGCAAAGTATCAAATTGATTTCAGGGAAAAGTAAAAAAAGAACAAATACAATACATAACCTTCTCCTATCAATTTTTATTTGTAAACTGGAAAAAAGGGTGTCTGCACAAAATGGCCACCGACCACATGGTCAAACAACAACCAGCAAGGATGCATGGCACACAACAAAGAACACATGTATGCCTATGACAAAAGCACACTGGCTAGCTACACAAAATGGCCACACGCCACAAGGTCAAGCAAAAACAACCAGCAAGGAGGCAGGGCCCACAACAAAGACCACTTGCAGGCCTATGGCAAGAGCACACTGGCTGGATACACAACATGGCCACCAACCACATGGTCAAATAGCAACAACCAGCAGGGGGGCATGGCCACAACAAAGAACACATGCAGGCCTATGGCAAAACACACTGGTTGGCTACACAAAATATCCACCGGCCACATGGTCCAACAACAACAACCAGCAAAGAGGAATGGCCACACCAAAGAACACATGCAGGCCTATGGCAAAAATACACTGCCTAGATACACAAAATGGCCACCAACCACATGGTCAAACAACAATAACCAGCAAGGAGGCATGCAGGCCTATGGCAAAAGCACACTGGATGGATGCACAAAATGGCCGCCGACCACATGGTCAAACAACAACAACCAGCAGGGAGGTATGGCCACAACAAAGAACACATGCAGGCCCATGGCAAAAGCACACTGGCTGGCTGCACAAAATGGCCACTGACCACATGGACAAACAATAACAACTAGCAAGGAGGCATGCCCCATTACAAAGAACAACACATGCAGGCCTGTGGCAAGAGTGCATTAGCTGGCTACTCGAAATGGTCCACAGGCCACATGGTCAAACAGCAAGCAAGGAAGCATGCAAAACAAAGAACATATGCAGGCCTATGGACAGTGACTATACAAAGTGGCTCCTAGCCACATGGCATGGGAAACAAAGGCAAATGGTGGCCTATGGCAAACACACTCATGCACTGGCCAGAAAATTATAACACAGAGGAAAACAGCATTAATTCGACAATGCCTAAAACAAAAATTAAATTAGTTCTAAAAGTTTACACATCCTCTGAAGGCATCAAATATATATTACCTAACCTATACAATGTTTGCAAAAAAAATTTGAAATACCCAAAAAACACATTTTGTAATTTTATCAAATGCCATCCATGGCTTAAATGATGTTTCAATTCAACAGACATCACTGTTTCAATTCAACAGACATCACAGAAACAGCTGTTTGATGCACCCATGACTAGTACTGGGCCAACTGGCTGAAAGGCCCATTGGCAGACTAGGCCACATAGTGACTTAAATGAATATTGCAAACTCATTCAAAAAACATGGAGAAAATTTAATGAACTGTGCAACATTTTCCCTTTACAAAAGAAGAAGAATCTAATGAAAAAACATAAGTAGGACCCTACAGAAACTGAAGGCCACCCACCACAATAAATTTTAAAAATTGAATAAAAGTATAAATAAATACTGGTGCACAACCTATTTCAAACAAAAAAAAACCCTAAACAGCAGTTTTTAAACTTACTTGTGATATCACAAAACCAAAGTCCTGAAATCCAATGGTATGGATGTAGAAGACAAAGAGAGTGATCCTTACATCCCCATATCCAAAGAAAAATTGACCAGAAGATGGACAAAGCACTGCTGTACAGGAATAGGAAGTTGGAGTCTCTGGGGCTCTTCCTCCTTATTGCCAAAAAAATGCAAAATAAAAAAAGGATCATCACGCTAAAAATCAACTTGAACAATCTGTTATAAAAGACCATGAAATAAAAAAAAAATGAGTCGATTTAGCAGCGTCTTAAGGCGAAAATCTGTTTGAGGATGCAGCCGCGGTCACTGGCGCTCTCTCGTTGTCTTCAGATAAAAGGTGCCAGATGTCGCAGGCGCGGCCTAAAGCCGCACTAGCAGCCAATTAGTCATGCGGGCAATTGTGAGTGGTCGACAAGTCTTGCTGGTGCGCCGACGGAAAATAAATTCTGCTACGAGGCAGAATGCAGAATTTATTGGGAACTCCATGTTCTCTGCAGAAAGTAGAATTTCTGAATCACGCAAATTCTGCGAGTGGAGCAGAATTTTATGCCCAGGCCTAGTATTCATTGTTTTAATAATGTGAAATTTGAGATGCACCAATGTATTGATGAGAGTATGAAATGTGATCAGTAAAAGATTGCACATATTCGCATTTTAGTATAGGTTAATTATAGATAGCAGGATCAGAATTATGTATACTGTAATGAATTGCAAATGTTATTGTATTATAGGATGATTTGACTTCTGTGGCTAAGTTTGTTTCACTGACTGAATGGCCGGCTTTGATAAATCTTGCCCTGCGTTAGCAGTAAAGTTGGGGATGAGGACAGACATAAACATTGATGCTTTCTGATGATGACTATAGAATGAAAAAGCTCAGTGTGTTGAAAAATGAATTTAACATGACATTTTATAAGAAAGGAGTCTCTAGAGAAAGGTATTTTCTTGTTCAGTTTTAGTCCTAAGACATGTTTGTTGCTGTCAAGCACACATCACTATTGTATTAATGTACATATAGGGTTACTGTAGAGTGAACAGTGACCCAAAGGATATTAGGTGCTGGACATGTACATTTATGAGACAAGTGTATCGCAAAGAAAAATGCAAGGTTGGAATTTCAGTAAATACTCCCAACTGTATTTTGAGAAAATTGGTAGGGCTAGCATTTGGCTCAACCATTTCATGATCTGTTTTGTTTAGAATATTTTCTTTTTTAGTATCATTGTAATGCTGGAAGTGGAATTGTACTACATGGATGATTCATTGGAGCATTTTCTTGGATGGGTCTGCAGTTTCAAAACAGTTGCTTATGCAGTTTGGATTTTGTAACCCATGGGATCTATATCACAGGCTTAGTGTGATGTCCTAAAAGACATCAAAAGATCTCCAACACATTTTGAACATATCTCATTAACCAAGTAAGCTGCCTTATGACAGAAAATCAAGTCAGAGCACACATAGGCAGAGTAGATTTTAGGCAAAAGTCATCCTTGACATCTTTCAGATGACCTTTAAGTAATAGCACAAGTAGGCAACCAAATATCTTTCAGACTATCGGTCCATCCCTACCTTTTCTCAGTGGTCAACACAGTGAATGAGCAATGACTGTGCAACAAGCCAACCAGAGCCTCAAAACTACTCCTATCCACAGTTTTGAGATATTCAAATTGTTAAAACGTTTTGACACCCAAGTCTGAACAAATTATTCACAACATTATCATTTGGACAAACGACTGTAAAAGAAGAAAGATGTAACTGTACCAAAGACAACCCACAGATAACGATACCTACATAGTCAATTAATTGTACAAATGAGTTTCAATGGGAGAGCTACTTCAATGAAGTGATTAGAGCAAGAAGCAATATGAGGTGATTCAATCTCTAACAAGAGAGGTGTGTATTAACTGACAGACAGGGTAATTCTGGTGCTTCAATTTCCAAAGTTATGATCTCCAGCCATACTAAATTCTGTCACCACATTCCCTCACTGATCAAGATCCAAAGTTCTATAGCTTCCAATAACAAACAGAAGTGAACAAAGTTGCATGTGCATGGATCAGAATAGAGTTATGGCTGGGGAGAGTTGACAGTGGGAAAAGGGAAAGCAATCAAACATCATAAGTGATTGAGGCATCAGTTTGCCATCAATACCATAAAGAGCATGTGGGCATAAGATAATTGTCTTCAGGTTTTTACACCAATATTCACTAAGCAAGTACAATACTATCAATGATGCACTTTTATTATGGCTTTACAACCTACCTCCTATTGATTAGTGGGCATCACCATCCCTACGCTGAGCAAAGCCTCAGCTGGGTGCAAGGAAGAGTCATTTCACCTTTCAAAACTGCAGAATATCTAATGTAGGGCATCGCAGACTATTCACTTAAACCACCCCGAGTCCACCTTACCACAGTAGGAAATTAGGTCAACATGCCTAATAGCCTGGAGATATACCAGGCCAGGTCACCCCCTGTTGCCCAACAGCTCCACCTGCTCTGCTGCCTGTTCCTGATCGTGTGCCGAACGCGAGTTCGCGCCAGCTGTGCCCATCTGCGCTGATCACTGTCTGATTGTGGTTTGGTATATTCTGTGCTGTACTTGCTTCCTTCCTTCTGTATTACTTGTTTAGTGTGCAACATATTTTGGTGTCTTCCCCGCCCAGCGCGTTCCCCCACCCCCCTTTTTGCTTTCTGTACCCGTACTCTCCTCGCTGCTGGCCACTGTGGTCCTGCCCCCTCGCCGCCCTGCTCCCGCCTCCCAGCTGCTCCTCCCTCCCATCCCGCCTTAAATGGCAGCTGCTGCTCAGCCGCGCAGTGGACGCGCACCAAAGGCAAGCCCGCCTGCGCCCGTCTGCGCCTGGCCCGCGCCCGGCGCCAGAACCCCTGGACCCCGGAGACACCTCTGCACCCGACTGCACTACGACGCCAGCACCCTCCACGCACTCAACCCCGGACGAGAAGACACCCGTTACCAGGCCACACCGAAGCGCACCCATGGGCCCTTCACCTGCCGGAACTGCAGCTTCACCAGCTTCCAGCCCGCCAAACCATCAAGCAAAGATCCCAACCACCTCCAATGCAGCCACAGCCCGTGGAGGGAGTTCCGTGGGGGCGGTAAGGCGGGGCGGGGGAGGGGCAGGGTGGGGGGTTCTAAAAACCGGAATATGGATAATTGCAGGTAAGTAAACAATTAAATAAACAAAACAAATTTCGTAACTCCCTCCACGGGCCGCGGCTGCTCCAATGCATCCTCCTCAACACCCGCTCCACTCGCAAACACGCCATCGAACTCTGGGACCTCCTCGACTCAACCGCCCCCGACGTTGCCTTCCTGACGAAGACCTGGCTGAACACCACCTCAGCACCAGACATCGCCATAGCCATCCCAGAAGGCTACAAGATCTCCAGCAGAAACCACACCAACGGAGTGGGAGGTGGAATCGCCATCATGCACAAGAACACCATCAGAGTCTCGACCAACACCGACAACACCCTCAACACTGCCGAGCACCTGCACTTCCAGATCCACAATGACTCCAACACCACCCTCAGAGGAACCCTCGTCTACAGACCACCCGGACCCCAGCCACAGTTCAGCGACTCCATCGCCGACCTAATCAGCACCCACGCCCTCGCCTCCATGGACTACATCCTCCTCGCGGACCTGAACTTCCACCTCAAGGACAACAACGACGCCAACACCACCGCCCTGATCGACAACCTCACCAACCTCGAACTCAGACAGCTCGTGACAACACCCACCCACGTCGCTAGACACACGCTTGATCCCATCTTCTCCACAAGTCCCCACGTCTCCTTCAACCACACCACCGAACCCCACTGGACCGACCACAGGTGCGTCCACTTCACCTTCAGGAAACCCACCACGCACCACTGCACCCAACAGATGCCACGCCGCTGCTAAGGCAAGGTCACCGCAGACCAACTGACCAACCCCCTCGCCCTGAGACCACCCTCCGACCCCACCGACCCCAACACCACCGCCCTCAACCTCAAACAGTGGATCAACGACTGCGCCGACACCCTCGCCCCACTCAGAACCCCCACCGCCAACCAAACTGGAGAATAACTGGCTCTGCGAACAAACACCAGACAGCTGCACAGCCCACAAGAACGTCACCCACAGACACCACCAACTCATCAGGACCAACAAGAGGACCGCTTTCAAGGACCGCCTGGACAACAACGCACACAACAGCAAAGAGCTCTTTAGCATTGTGAAAGAACTCCCCAACCCCAGCTCCAACACTAATGACATCCCCCCCTCTCAAGACCTGTGCGACTCGCTGGCCACCTTCTTCCACCGTAAGATTGCTGACATCCACAACAGCTTCAACGCCACGACCCCCACGTCCACCGCCGAGCCCACCAACCCTGCGACCACCATCCGCACCAGCCGCCTGACTGCCTGGTCCAACGTCAGCGACAAAGACACCATCAAGACCATGAACTCCATCCACTCCGGATCCCCGTCTGACCCTTGCCCACATCATATCTTCAACAAAGCCAGCACAGCCATCGCCCCCCATCTCCGGAAAGCGATCAACATCTCCTTCGAGACAGCAACCTTCCCGGAGAGCTGGAAGCACGCCGAGATCAACGCCTTACTGAAGAAACCCAAGGCAGACCCCAAGAACCTCAAGAATTTCCGGCCCATCTCCCTGCTCCCGTTCCCGGCGAGAGTCATAGAGAAAATCATGAACAGACAACTGACCCGATACCTCAAAGACAACAACATCCTGGACCCATCCCAGTCCGGCTTCCGCAGCAACCACAGCACCGAAACCTCCTTCATCGCCGCCACCAATGACATCAGGACCCTGATGGACAAAGGAGAAACAGCTGCCCTAATCCTTCTGGACCTTTCAGCCGCCTTCGACACGGTCTGCCACCGCACCCTAACAGCCTGCCTCCACGATGCTGGAATCCAAGAGGAGGCCCTGGTGTGGACCACATCCTTCCTCTCCGGCAGAACCCAGAGCATCCGCCTCCCACCCTTCCGCTCCAAGACCACCGAGATCATCTGCGGCGTACCACAAGGATCCTCTCTCAGCCCGACACTGTTCAATATCTACATGGCTCCACTCGCCCACGTCGCCCGACAGCACAACCTCAACATCATCTCCTACGCCGACGACACCCAGCTGATCATCTCCCTCACCGAAAACCCTCTCACCGCCAAAGCCAACCTCCACAGGGGAATGAAGGCCGTCGCCGAATGGATGAAGGAGAGCAGGCTGAAACTGAATTCTGACAAGACGGAGGTCCTCATCCTCAGCTCCACCCCCTCAGCCTGGGACGACTCCTGGTGACCTACCTCACTGGGAACAGCCCCAGCACCCACCGACCACGCTCGCAACCTTGGGGTCATCCTCGACTCCACCCTCTCCATGACCAAGCAAGTCAACGCCGTTTCCGCATCCTGCTTCAGCACCCTCCGAATGCTCCGAAGGATCTTCAAGTGGATCCCCTCCGAAATGAGAAAAACCGTCACCCGGGCCCTCGTCACCAGCAGGCTGGACTACGGAAACGCCCTCTATGCAGGAACAACAACCAAACTCCTAAGACGACTGCAACGCATCCAGAACGCCGCAGCACGACTGGTCCTCGACATCCCCTGACGCAGCCACATCACCCCCCCACCTGAGAGACCTTCACTGGTTCCCTGTCAACAAGAGGATAACCTTCAAACTACTCATCCACGCACACAAAGCCCTACACAACGCTGGACCAGCATACCTCAACAGACGACTCAGCTTCTACACCCCCACCCGCAGCCTCCGCTCAGCCAGCCTCGCCCTTGCCACGGTCCCACGCATCCGGAAAATGATCCTTCTCCCACCTCGCCGCCAAGACCTGGAACACCCTCCCCACCAATCTACGACAGACCCAAGACTTGCTGGCCTTCAGAAGACTACTCAAGACCTGGCTTTTCGATCAGTAGCAGCTCCCCCCAGCGCCTTGAGACCCTCACGGGTATGTAGTGCGCTTTACAAATTCCTTGATTGATTGATTGATTGACCATAGAAACAAAACCTGTTACTTACCACCAATACCCAGTACTGTTAAGCTCAGAAAAGGTACAAAATGTGTCACACTGGAAAGGATCATGTCACAAAGTGATGGATGTACACCTTCCAGGTGAAAACAATGATTAGTTACAAATACCATTAGTTAATATCTACTCTTTGTATGGGAATGTCTATGATAATTCAACGGCAGAGTGTTTGGTTTCTTGGAGATACTATTTAAGGCACGGTTATGTGGACTAGCACCAGGGAGAATCAACTAAAATTTAGGAGTACCATTTGATAATTTCTAACCATAGCTTATATTAAGGATAAAACTGAAACTCTAGAGGGGCAAGGTGAAAAAGGGAGAGATACATGCTATATAGATTTGAAAATGGTATGTTTAGGAAATGTTATAACCAGATTTGAACTGCCAATAACACAAATAGATTTTTATTAAAATGATGGTGAAAAAACATGAATTTTGCAATCACTTTCAAAGATTTA
Organism: Triturus cristatus; assembly: GCF_964204655.1. Lineage (NCBI taxonomy): Eukaryota > Metazoa > Chordata > Amphibia > Caudata > Salamandridae > Triturus > Triturus cristatus. The sequence goes on from NC_140589.1 coordinate 751,326,732, forward strand.
TTGGGGAAAGGTAAGTACCAATACAGAAGAGAATAAGGGAGTATTTCACCACAAATTTTTTGATATATATTTGTATTGCCTCTTTAGACAATTTATGTGATAAATGTAGTAAAATGCATTGTTTGTCCCCACTTAAATCAAATTTTGTATTCAGAAAGAAAACCTTCAAAGCTTCTTGAAGGAAGTTAGGCTTGCAAACTTCTAACATTCCAGTTTAGGCAAGTGTTTCTACCAGTGTCATAGTTAAGCAGCTTTCACTGGTTCATACAGTCAAAGACCATTTCCTTTTTAGGACATAGCAACGAGTGGACAAATGAATATTCCCTGTGTGCACAAGAGGCATTGATTCACCATGATGCAAATGGTAGCGGAAGTGATATTGCATGCCCTTTGATCTGATGCAAAAAGAACAATTGATCGACAGAATGTGGAGCAATGTAATACATTCACCCTAGTAGAGAGATCTGGGCCTAAATCAATCATTTTTAGCCCCCCATGCCATTCCAGTTTAGACCCAGCCATATGCAAATCAGTCTTGACTCTTTTCCCCATGGGTACAGTCCAGACCGAACTGCCTGGCCATGTCCTCGCTGGACTAGAAACAAGCATCCTAGGACCGGTGTCAGGGTATCACCCCTCATCAGCCAGGCTAGCTTGACTCCAGTGCCATGGAGAGCACAGGGCCCACGTCTGAGTATAACCATCCCACTCGGGGTGACAAATGCAAAAAGAGTAATTGATGGACAGAATGCTGAACAATGTCATACATTCTCCCCAGTACAGAGATCTGGGCCCAAATCCATCGTTTTTTCCTCCCCATGCCATTCCAGTTTAGATCCAGCCATATGCAAATCAGTCTTGACCCTGTTCCCCATGGGAACAGTCCAGTCCAAACTGCCTGGCCAGGTCCTCCCTGGATTGGAAACAAGCATCCTAGGACCGGTTTTGGGGTTTCACCCCTCATCAGCCAGGCTAGCCTGACTCCAGTGGCATGGAGAGCACGGGACCCACGTCTGGGCATACCCATCCTACTCACGGTGACAAATCCTGTGGGTGGCATCATAGGAAATAACATCAATTGGCTGTGACCCTAGTGATTTCACATGAAGTGATTTTACGCAATCACTGAACTCGGTGCCATTAAAAGGTGACTGAATTGAAAATGAAACCTATTATAAGTGATAAAGAATGTATACTTTAAATAGATAAAAGTGTACTTTAGTAATAAACTATGTCTAGGCTGCTGGGATGATGTGCCAGGGATGCAATCTTTTGAACACATCAGGATAGACTAGAGTTCAGGTCAGACTCACTTTTCTTACTAGCAAATTTGATGCGGATGTTTGTTTCAGATGGGTTTCAAAACTAGTTAAATTAAAATATCTTGCAACTTTTTGTATTTTATCCAAGAACAAAAATATTGTACTCACTCGTGGGAAAAGCTTGCTTGGAGCAGATTGCAGAAGAACTGCCTACAGCAAACGTCTACAAACTAATGAAAGGAGACTCCATCACCCACGGTGCCAAGAAAGTACTGAAATATGCAAAATATGTCCTACAAAGTCTTCATGTGATTGCAAACAGAGTAAAAAACACACAATAAGGTTGTGTATCTCCAAATCGTAGCTTCACCAAGGAAACAAGTAAGCCCAATAAAACCGGATTACAATTTGAAGACAGGTTGATGCAAGCAACCATCCAGGAGTTGCAAGCTGCAGTCTAGGGTTCACAGATGCGGCTCCTGGCCACCTCTAAACGATGTCCATGTGTGTGCACAAAAATGCAAATTCCAATCTTTGATGTGATTCTCCTCAAGATTTACCGCAGTTCAATTTTACAGAGATTCCAATGCAAAGGCATTTCGTGTAGAAAACATAAAATTCCCCATCAGTCGCGGCTGATAGGAAATGGGGGCGGGGAGAGGGGGACGTGGGGGTAGATTTTTTTTTTAAGAAAGAAAGCGTACCTGCGGTATCATCGCAGCCTCCACCTCTACTCTGTCTCAGGAAGCACCTGGGCTCTCCTAAGCCAATCACAATGCTGCAATGCAGCGTTGGGATTGGTTCCCCTAAGCCAATCACAACACTGCAATGCAACATTGTGATTGGTCTGAGTGCCGCGGTTCGGCACTCAGATAGCGACAGGGAGCCTGTGCACGTTCCTCGCCAGGCTCTGCATTACAGCCTGGTGGGGAAGATGTAAAGTGTGCATGACTGTTTGGCCGGCCCAAGAGGGCTGGCCAAACAGTCATGTGCACTTTGGGAATGAAAACCACTCCTCCCCTCGCCCCTGCCCTGGCCAGCCCCACCCCTCCCCGCATGTAGGAATGGAAAAATAAAGTGATAGCGTTCATTTATTTTCATTTTCTTTTTCAACTGCACTGCTCTCTAAGCAGTGGGGCAGTGCTACTCCACCTTAGCCATGTTATTCCTCCATTTTCTGAGGAAAACTCACACAAGGTGCCTGATTATGATAAAATCCGACACTGGGGTGTTGGGAATTTTTTTCGTGTGATAATTATCACTTATCTCATGTTTTGTCCTGAACATGAGACATAACATGCAGATTTTGGTGTCTACTTCACCAAAAACATGCTTAGCCCTGGATTGCACAGCCTTTTTCACTCTTTAAATTCTGGAAGGTTTGAGATGCAACATTTGATAAAAACGTTGTTGCAGCTAGTAATTACCAGGTACAATACAATTTGCACCACCTATAATTTGGATCCTGGATCAAAATAGTGTTTGTACAGAGATCACAATTTCCCAGGCCACTCATAAACAGGCCTTGGGGTTTTAAACTACCTTATACCGTCCTGACCTACTCACAGTCTTCTGGTTTTAAATCAGGCTGGAATATGGTTTTGCATTTAGTACTAGATGTAGGGGCCATCTGAAGGTTGGTGATCTGTACTGCATTCTGTGAGGTCAGGGGAAAGATGTACTCCCCTGCCCTGGCAGACTACAGCTAACCATGTTTAAACATCTTCGCCTACCTGACTCAGATTTCTGTGCCATCAAAGTGGTTTCATCCACAGCATCTCATTGGAAGACACAGAAGCTTTGCTGTGTGAGCACCTTGTTAAGAGTGCCCACACAGCAAATTTTTTTGTTTTTCAAAAGCAAACTCTCTTAGTGGGAATTTGTGTTTGAAAACAAAGTGCCCTGAAATGCTTAGATTTTTTTAGGGGTCATTCATTTGTTTTCCTGTTTTCGCCACACTGTACCTAGTGGTTCATAACAGAAAAAAGAAATAAGTTGGAACATCTGCCCTAAATACGGTGAATGTTATGAGATACTTTGACCAGTGACTCAATGCCAGCCATACTCTCAGTCAAAGGTTTCCACAAGAGGAGACAACAGAGGCTCAGCCACTGGAAACTTAGGGGCAGATTTACAAGCCCCTTGCGCCACTTTTGAGTCACTTTTCTCATGTTAAAAATGAAGCAAAAGTGGCGCAAGGGGCTTGTAAATATGCCCCTTAGTAGTGTACTTGACTCAAAATAGAGTGACTAGGCTTGAACCAGGATTTGGGCTGACAGGATACTCCACCACATTTGTGGTGAGTACCCTGTTCACCTAATTCAAAATAAGGCTGTTAGTTTTTAGTTGTAGATGAATGGTCAAAATGAGTATCTCTTTTAAAGAGATTATCTGCTATGATAGAGTTGTTGATCTTTTTGAATGTTTGCCTACTAAGTACAGGGCTAGCTTTAGCGCTGGTGTCACCCGGTGCGTCAATCTTTTTTGGCGCCCCACATCCATGACCTCCTTCTCCATGAATTCCCTCGCTACCACTCTCCAACAGTGCCCCTCATCTCCCCATAGTCTCTTTCTGAGAAACATTTCATTTTTAGGTCTCGCCTGACCCAGCGCATGCGCTGGTCTGGCGAGACCTATTGAGAGGGCTCCAAAAAGTGCTACCAGGCCAGCCTAGAGCTACAGTGCATGTGCGCGTGCGCGCGCGCCGCGCTTACCGCGATTACTTTCACTTTCGCGGCCGCTTTGATGTTTGATCGTGATCGCAATCACTTTTGCGGCCGCATGGCCGCTTGGAATAGCCAATAGGTCTCGCTTTTGGGACCTTATAAGTATTTAGTTATGCAACTGTTGCATGGCTAAACACTTATAAGGTCCCAAAGGCGAGACCTATTGGCTATGCCAATGCTTGTTTTATAGGGCTACTTATAGCATAATCACACTCAGTTCAGTGACATGCATGTACACGTTCTTTGCAGGAGGCCCATTTACCCTCTGCGCTACTTTATGATGAGCCAAAACTTCCACTAGACAAAATTCCGATGGCTCACAGTAGTAACATTATTCACCAGAGTTATCTTGACATTTTTTATTGTTGCTTGAAAACTACTGGAAGGAAGTTCACCTACTTTTAAACCAAAAGTTATTTTTAAACGCAGCGCCCTCCCCCCCATCCCCCCACACCAAAGTCAGAGCCAGGTGCTGCTGCACCGGTCGCACTTACCTAAATTCACCCTTGATTAAGTATAGGCATTTATAATGCATCTTCCATATGTATGCTAATTTTGAGAGTTCTCAATTAAAAAATAGACTAAGTGTAATAGGACATAGTAACAATCTCTCAAAAAGCAATGAACAGCCGTGGAAGATGTAGACAAGGTATTTATTCTTTCTGTTATTGGGCAGTTCATACATATACGCCTGTCAGTTTATATCTGCTCTGTGTCTTTTAGGGCTTCACAGCCTGTCTGTTTCTCGCAGGCTTTCACCTGGTTGGTCCATCACCTACTTTCTATTAGGGAACTCCACTATCAGACTAATAATCGGGAGCGTTACATCAACATCCCACCAAGGGTATATTCTTAAAAGGATCCTACCTCCTTTCAATCCTGGAGCCCACGTGATCTGTGATAATTACTGGGTTCAGCCTCTTGCATGGGAGAATGGAGAGGGACAAGAGAGGAGCACTGGGCAAAGGCATTAGTACTAAGCAAGCAACTGTAGTAATGCATCAACGAATATCACCTAAGCAAAAGAATATTATTCAATATGACCTTGATGAGTGTAATTATAGGCCTGAGAAGGACTAATTCACAAAAGCCCATCCTTGCTTTGACGCATTTCCCTCCCACATACACATTAATGAAATAAGGCCGGTAAAAAATGAAGAAACAACAGAACTAAACAATGTGCTTTCCAATAGGGCGCAATTAAAAACTGTCTATTTCAATGACTCGGTTCTATTTTTATTTGTCACACATAACAGTTTAACCTGTTGACAGCCTACAATTCTGCAGTTGGAAGGAACAGGTGTTTTCTGACACCAAAATAATTAAAATGTATGACAACAGACGGCTAATTTGCAATTTGGAAAACTTGTTATGCTAAAAATAATCTTTCCACCAGGTAAGGCCAAAAGAGCACTGTTCTCTAGGGGTGATATTAATCTCTCCTCGTGGCCACCTGGTGTGCACCACTTTAAACATGCTGATAGGTCAGTTTCCCAACAAACAGCCTGAACTTACTACTCCTTTCATTTATCTCTAAAGTGAAAGCAGTAGTGGCCATTTCTTACCGGTGTTCTCAGGAGCTGCGCTACCCCATCGGTATGTGCTCCCCCTACGTCATAGGGGAGCTGACAATTATAGCATTTTTCTATCGAGCTGTGCTCCCCTATCGGTATGTGCTCCCCCTACGTCTCATGCTTGTTGGTGCCTGGCCATAAGTCTATGCCTCCCCTAAAGCGCTGCAGCTATTTTACCTACCTGACCGAAAACTGTTATGGCAATGGGTAAAGTAGTCAAACCTTTACTTTTTTAGGCAATACTTTTGAATATATTTTTATATGTAGCATATGCATCAGGCATTTGAACTTTTTTTTTTCCTGAAATTTTTGTAATTTAAAGTCTTTTTAGATTTTGAAAAAAAGGAGTTTATTCGTGTTTGAATAATGCCATAATTTTTCCAAAAAATATGTATATATTTATACATAAATATAATAGGGCCTTTCCCCACCCCCCTGTGCTCATCCTTCTTTTTTTTATTTTTGTGTTATTTCGCACTTAGGCCCTTGTAACTTTTTGTCCACATAAGGTATCAATGTTAATTGTTTCCCCTTTTTCCCAACAACCGCAGTATTTGAAAGGTACGCAGGGTTTTTTATTTCCCCTGGAAGGTACCCATGCATTTTCAAAATATTTTAATTTTTTGCCTTTTTAAATAAAGAACTTCTACATTCGAAAGTGTCTGGTGTGTTTCCTTTAAATGGCATCAACAATGTGCTTGTGGTGATAAAATCTTCATCATCTCTGATTTCAGGGGCAATTAAACTTTTGACAGTAATTTACAATTTCTTTGCAGTTTTTACATTTTACTGTGGTAGGATTTGTTTTTCATAACAAAAATTGAGCCCCGAAAACGAGACATTTCTGAAAAGTAGACAAAATTATGAATTAAGTAATGGGGACATTTGTCTAAATCGTTTAATGATTTCATATACAAATTTACATTTGATAATAGAAAATATTGCACTAATGTCGAAAAGAAAATAGCCATTTGTGTCAATGTTTTCACCTGTAATGTAAAGTATGCCAAATAATATAACATTTTAATCCGCCTAACCCTTCTTTTTTATGGATATGTAGGACTTATAGGTTCACCAACATCCCGCGGAACACAGATCCAAAAACTGAGCTGCATCTTCTACTTGTTTCATTGTGTACTGTGTTTATCGCAATTCATTTGGTAAATATAAACACATAAATATAGGTACAAAAGAAAGCCTATTATTTCTTAAACAAAATATAGATTTTAGAAGCAGAGTGTTTTGCACATCTCCTGTAAGCAGCACCCGTCGCAAAGTCAAAGTGGCATGTCTTGCATTGCCATGCACAACTTAGCATGCACCTCTTTGTGCCTGCCACCTTGTAGTTGACAATGAGGGTGGTACCATAGGTAGCCCCTCAAACCCCTAGACCCCCAAAGCAATTCCCGCCAGCCTTTTCATGGCGTTGAAGCCGCCATGGATTGGTCTTCTAATTACACCATCCTAATATGCATGGTGGTGCCTTCTAGTCACCTCCATCATATTAGGGGCCAATTCTGCCCAGTTGGCATATGGAATGATTGCCTGACTGCCAAAAGCGGCAGACGCACTTTGCATCCGCAGGGAACCCCCGCCATTGTAATATGACGGTTGGTTTAAGTCGTTACGATGTGGTGGTGGTCGCCACTGCAGGCTCGGCGGTGTCTAACGTTACGACATACTAATGAGCCCCCAAGTGAAATCCAGTATGGGGTCACTTCTGTGTCTCTCTTCATGTTCTATGTCCCAGAATCCCTTGCAAACCTTAAACTTTGAAAAAAATTAAACACATTTTCCTCTTATTACTGGGATGTAAAGTTATTGAATCTGCCTTGGCCCACAAAATTCTACCCACCCTGTATTCCACAATTCTCCTGATAAAAGCGGTAGCTGACGTGCGTGTGTAGGCCTAGTGCCTGCAGCAGGAAATGTCCCAAAATGCAATGTAGACACACCACATTTTCAAAGTGAAAACTGACCCTTAGTTTTCCAAGTGCCAAGCTTTGGATTTTGAAACCTAGCTCTCTTTGTACTTAGCGAAACCTAGCAAATTTATACATTTTTTAAAACTAAACATGTCTCAAAACTAGACATCGGGGCAAATACAGGGAGGTATGGCTTGCGTGTATCCCCCCCAAAATTTTCCTGACCTTAATTCCGTGCAAACCTCAATTTTAGTTTTAAAAATCACATTTTCCACATATTTTAGTGCCGATTCCGATACTGTAAAAATTTTCCCCGTACGAATCGTATCCGGATTTTTGTCGGTACGAATCGTACAAGTAGCGTACAAACTGCCAAGTACGATTCGTATGGGAAAAAGTCCATACGAATCGCATTGGGAAAATTTCCCCACACGTCCTCGGGTCGGAAAATGTGTCTGACACATCCCCGGACGATTTAACGTACGAATCAGAAAACTGAAGTCCGACCGCGCAAGTACGATCCGTCCCGTCCTTCCAATTTTACAACCGAATGGAAAAAACACCGTACGGACCGAACTCCTATAGCAACCATGGAGACATGTGCCCGCATACGCGCCGAACACCCCACCCCAGACCCCGTATGTACGCGCAGTACACCCCCCCAGCCCACGTATGTACGCACCGAACACCCCCCAGCCCCCGTATGTACGCGCCAAACGCCCCCCCCTGCCGCGGATGTATGCGCCGAACCCCACCAGTGTATGTACGGAGAGTACCCCCACCCGTGTATGTATGGAGCGTACCAACACCCCACCAGTGTATATACGGAGCGTACCCCCACCCGTGTATGTACGGAGCGTACCCCCACCCGTGTATGTACGAAGCGTACCCCCACCTGTGTATGTACGGAGCGTACCCCCACCCGTGTATGAATGGAGCGTACCCACACCCCACCAGTGTATGTACGGAGCGCACTCCCACCCATGTATGTATGGAGCGTACCAACACCCCACCAGTGTATGTACGGAGCGTAACCCCACCCGTGTATTTACGGAGCGTACCCCCACCCGTGTATGTATGGAGCGTACCCACATCCGTGTATGTACGGAGCGTACCCCCACCCATGTATGTATGGAGCGTACCCACACCCGTGTATGTACGGAGCATACCCCCACCCGTGTATGTATGGAGGGTACCAACACCCCACCAGTGTATGTACGGAGCGTACCACCATCTGTGTATGTACGGAGCGTACCCCCACCCGTGTATGTATGGAGCGCACCCACATCCGTGTATGTACGGAGCGTACACTCACCCGTGTATGTATGGCACGTACCAACACCCCACCAGTGTATGTACGGAGCGTACACCCACTCGTGTATGCACGGAGCATACCCCCACCCGTGTATGTACGAAGCGTACCCCCACCCGTGCATGTACGGAGCGTACCCCCACCCGTGTATGAATGGAGCCTACCCACACCCCACCAGTGTATGTACAGAGCGTACCCCCACCCGTGTATGTATGGAGCATACCCACACCCGTGTATGTATGGAGCGTACCCACACCCGTGTATGTACGGAGCGTACCCCCACCCGTGTATGTATGGAGCGTACCAACACCCCACCAGTGTATGTACAGAGCGTACCCCCACCCGTGTATGTATAGAGCGTACCCACATCCATGTATGTATGGAGCGTACACCCACCCGTGTATGTATGGAGTGTACCAACACCCCACCAGTGCATGTACAAAGCATACCCCCACCCGTGTATGTACGGAGCGTACTCCCACCCGTGTATGTACAAAGCGTACCCCCACCCGTGTCTGTACAGAGCGTACCCCCACCCGTGTATGAATGGAGCGTACCAAACACCCCAACAGTGTATGTACGGAGCATACCCCCACCCGTGTATGTATGGAGCGTACCCACACCCGTGTATGTATGGAGCGTACCCACACCTGTGTATGTACGGAGCGTACCCCCACCCGTGTATGTATGGAGCATACCAACACCCCACCAGTGTATGTACGGAGCATACCCCCACCCGTGTATGTACGGAGTGTACCCCCACCCGTGTATGTATGGAGCGTACCCACATCCGTGTATGTACGGAGCGTACCCCCACCCGTGTATGTATAGAGCATACCCTCACCCGTGTATGTATGGAGCATACCCACACCCGTGTATGTACAGAGCATACCCCCACCCGTGTATGTATGGAGCGTACCAACACCCCACCAGTGTATGTACAGAGCGTACCCCCACCCATGCATGTACGAAGCGTACCCCCACCCGTCTATGTATGGAGCGTACCAACACCCCACCAGTGTATGTACGGAGCGTACCCCCACCCATGTATGTACGGAGCGTACCCCCACCCGTGTATGTATGGAGCGTACACACATCCGTGTATTTAAGGAGCGTACACGCACCCGTGTATGTATGGAGCGTACCAACACCCTACCAGTGTATGTACGGAGCGTACCCCCACCCGAGTATGTACGGAGCGTACCCCCACCCGTGTATGAATGGAGCGTACCCACACCCCACCAGTGTATGTACGGAGTGTACCCTCACCCGTGTATGTATGGAGTGTACCCACACCCGTGTATGTATGGAGCGTACCCACACTCGTGTATGTACGGAGCGTACCCCCACCCATGTATGTATGGAGCGTACCAACACCCCACCAGTGTATGTATGGAGCGTACCCCCACCCGTGCATGTACGGAGCGTACCCCCACCCATGTATGTACAGAGCGTACCCCCACCCATGTATGAATGGAGCGTACCCACACCCCACCAGTTTATGTACGGAGCGTACCCCCACCCGTGTATGTATGTAGCATTCCCACACCCGTGTATGTATGTAGCATTCCCACACCCGTGTATGTATGGAGCATACCCACACCTGTGTATGTACGGAGCGTACCCCCACCCGTGTATGTATGGAGCGTACCAACACCCCACCGGTGTATGTACGGAGTGTACCCCCACCCGTGTATGTACAGAGCGTACCCCCACCCGTGTATGTATGGAGCATACCAACACCCCACCAGTGTCTGTACGGAGCGTACCCCCACCCGTGTATGTATGGAGCATACCCCCACCCGTGTATGTACGAAGCGTACCCCCACCCGTGTATGTACGGAGCGTACCCCCACCCATGTATGAATGGAGCGTACTCACACCCCACCAGTGTATGTACGGAGCGTACCCCCACCCGTGTATGTATGGAGCGTACCCACACCTGTGTATGTATGGAGCGTACCCACACCCGTGTATGTATGGAGCGTACCCACACCCGTGTATGTATGGAGCGTACCCACACCCGTGTATGTACGAAGCGTACCCCCACCCATGTATGTACGGAGCGTACCCCCACCCGTGTATGAATTGAGCGTACCCACACCCCACCAGTGTATGTACGGAGCGTACCCCCACCCGTGTATGTATGGAGCGTACCCACACCCGTGTATGTATGGAGCGTACCCACACCCGTGTATGTACGGAGCGTACCCCCACCCGTGTATGAATGGAGCGTACCAACACCCCACCAGTGTATGTACGGAGCGTACCCCCACCCGTGTATGTACAGAGCGTACCCCCACCCGTGTATGTATGGAGCGTACCCACATCCGTGTATGTACGGAGCGTACCCCCACCCATGTATGTATGGAGCGTACCCTCACCCGTGTATGTATGGAGCGTGCCCACACCCGTGTATGTACGGAGCGTACCCCCACCCGTGTATGTATGGAGAGTACCAACACCCCACCAGTGTATGTACGGAGCATACCCCCACCCATGCATGTACGGAGCGTACCCCCACCCGTGTATGTATGGAGCGTACCAACACCCCACCAGTGTTTGTACGGAGCGTACCCCCACCCGTGTATGTAGGGAGCGTACCCCCACCCGTGTATGTATGGAGCGTACCCACATTCGTGTATGTACGGAGCGTACACCCACCCGTGTATGTATGGAGCATACCAACACCCCACCAGTGTATGTACGGAGCGTACCCCCACCCGTGTATGTACAGAGCGTACCCCCACCCGTGTATGTACGAAGCATACCCCCACCCCTTTATGTACGGAGCATACCCCCACCCGTGTATGAATGGAGCGTACCCACACCCCACCAGTGTATGTACGGAGCGTACCCCCACTCGTGTATGTATGGAGCATACCCACACCCGTGTATGTATGGAGCGTACCCACACCCGTGTATGTACGGAGCGTACCCCCACCCGTGTATGTATGGAGCGTACCAACACCCCACCAGTGTATGTATGGAGTGTACCCCCACCCGTGCATGTACGGAGCATACCCCCACCCGTGTATGTATGGAGCGTACCCCCACCCGTGTATGAATGGAGCATACCCACACCCCACCAGTTTATGTACGGAGCGTACCCCCACCCATGTATGTATGGAGCGTACCCACACCCGTGTATGTATGGAGCATACCCACACCCGTGTATGTACGGAGCGTACCCCCACCCGTGTATGTATGGAGTGTACCAACACCCCACCGGTGTATGTACGGAGCGTACCCCCACCCGTGTATGTACGGAGCGTACCCCCACCCATGTATGTATGGAGCGTACCCACATCCGTGTATGTACGGAGCGTACACCCACCCGTGTATGTATGGAGCGTACCAACACCCCACCAGTATATGTACGGAGCATACCCCCACCCGTGTATGTACGGAGCGTACCCCCACCCGTGTATGTACGAAGCGTACCCCCACCCGTGTTTGTACGGAGCGTACCCCCACCAATGTATGAATGGAGCGTACCCACACCCCACCAGTGTATGTATGGAGCATACCCCCACCCGTGTATGTATGGAGCTTACCCACACCTGTGTATGTATGAAGCGTACCCACACCCGTGTATGTACGGAGCGTACCCCCACCCGTGTCTGTATGGAGCATACCAACACCCCACCAGTGTATGTACGGAGCGTACCCCCACCCGTGTATGTACGGAGCGTACCCCCACCCGTGTATGTATGGAGCATACCCACATCCGTGTATGTACGGAGCGTACACCCACCCGTGTATGTATGGAGTGTACCAACACCCCACCAGTGTATGTACAGAGCGTACCCCCACCCGTGTATGTACGGAGTGTACCCCCACCCTTGTATGTACGAAGCGTACCCCCACCCATGTATGTGCAGAGCGTACCCCCACCCGTGTATGAATGGAGCGTACCCACATCCCACCAGTCTATGTACGGAGCGTACCCCCACCCGTGTATGTATGGAGCATACCCACACCCGTGTATGTATGGAGCGTACCCACACCCGTGTATGTACGGAGCGTACCCCCACCCGTGTATGTATGGAACGTACCAACACCCCACCAGTGTATGTATGGAGAGTACCCCCACCCGTGCATGTACGGAGCATACCCCCACCCGTGTATGTACGGAGCGTACCCCCACCCGTGTATGAATGGAGCGTACCCACACCCCACCAGTTTATGTACGGAGCGTACCCCCACACATGTATGTATGGAGCGTACCCACACCCGTGTATGTATGGAGCATACCCACACCCGTGTATGTACGGAGCGTACCCCCACCCGTGTATGTATGGAGCGTACCAACACCCCACCAGTGTATGTACGGAGCGTACCCCCACCCGTGTATGTACGGAGCGTACCCCCACCCATGTATGTATGGAGCGTACCCACATCTGTGTATGTACGGAGCGTACACCCACCCGTGTATGTATGGAGCGTACCAACACCCCACCAGTGTATGTACGGAGCATACCCCCACCCGTGTATGTACGGAGAGTACCCCCACCCGTGTATGTACAAAGCGTACCCCCACCCGTGTATGTACGGAGCGTACCCCCACCAATGTATGAATGGAGCGTACCCCCACCCGTGTATGTACGGAGCGTACCCCAACCCGTGTATGTATGGAGCGTACCCACACCTGTGTATGTATGGAGCGTACCCACACCCGTGTATGTACGGAGCGTACCCCCACCCGTGTATGTATGGAGCATACCAACACCCCACCAGTGTATGTACGGAGCGTACCCCCACCCGTGTATGTACGGAGTGTACCCCCACCCGTGTATGTATGGAGCGTACCCACATCCGTGTATGTACGGAGCGTACACCCACCCGTGTATGTATGGAGCGTACCAACACCCCACCAGTGTATGTACAGAGCGTACCCCCACCCGTGTATGTACGGAGCGTACCCCCACCCGTGTATGTACGAAGCGTACCCCCACCCATGTATGTGTGGAGCGTACCCCCACCCGTGTATGAATGGAGCGTACCCACACCCGACCAGTGTATGTACAGAGCGTAACCCCACCCATGTATGTATGAGCGTACCCACACCCGTGTATGTATGGAGCGTACCCACACCCATGTATGTACGGAGCGTACCCCCACCCGTGTATGTATGGAGCATACCAACACCCCACCAGTGTATGTACGGAGCGTACCCCCACCCATGTATGTACGGAGCGTACCCCCACCCGTGTATGTACGGAGCGTACCCACATCCGTGTATGTACGGAGCGTACACCCACCCGTGTATGTATAGAGCATACCAACACCCCACCAGTGTATGTACGGAGCGTACCCCCACCCGTGTATGTACGGAGCGTACCCACATCCGTGTATGTACGGAGCGTACACCCACCCGTGTATGTATAGAGCATACCAACACCCCACCAGTGTATGTACGGAGCGTACCCCCACCCGTGTATGTACGGAGCATACCCACACCCGTGTATGTACGAAGCGTACCCCCACCCGTGTATGTACGGAGCGTACCCCCACCCGTGTATGAATGGAGCATACCCACACCCCACCAGTGTATTTACAGAGCGTACCCCCACCCGTGTATGTATGGAGCATACCCACACCCGTGTATGTATGGAGCGTACCCCCACCCGTGTATGTATGGAGCATACCAACACCCCACCAGTGTATGTACAGAGCGTACCCCCACCCATGTATGTACGGAGCGTACCCCCACCCATGTATGTATGGAGCGTACCCACATCCGTGTATGTACGGAGCGTACCCCCACCCGTGTATGTATGGAGCGTACCAACACCCCACCAGTGTATGTACGGAGCGTACCCCCACACGTGTATGTATGGAGCGTACCCTCACCCGTGTATGTATGGAGCCTACCCACACCCGTGTATGTACGGAGCGTGGATGGCCCACTACTGACAAGGTCTTGAGCCCAGGGCTTCCAGAATTTGCGTTCTTCGGTCTGCTTCGGCAGTCTTTGATGAAATGGCCCGGTTTCTCGCAATACAAGCAGAGTTTCTGAGTTCTCCTTTTCTCTCTCTCGGCTTGGCTAAGTGGCCCTCTGATGCCACCGATTTGCATGGGCTCGGTCCCATCCATGGGGGAAGGCCTTTCCTCTTGAACCGGTCGGGCCATATAGGAAGGAACCTGGCCTCGCTTCGATTCTTGTCCCCTTTTCGCTCTTGAAGCCGATGGTCCAATTGTTAGGTTAAATCTATTAACTCCTCACATGTGGCTGGCATTTACACCACCTGGGCTAGGACATCCTTAAGTTCGCTTCTTAACCCTTGATAGAACAATGATGTTCTCTTTTCTATTGGCCAGTCAGTTTCTACCAGGAGTCTGTTAAAAGAGGTAATGTTGGTAAGCAGGTCCTCTGACCCTTGTTTTAGAGTAAGGAGTTCCTTATCCAGCGACATTTGAAGCGCCTTGCGATCAAACAGCCGACGCATCTCCACACAGAAGGCTGGGAAGTTATACAGAACAGGGTCGTTACGTTCGATCAGAGGGAAGGACCAACTAGCCGCATTACCTCCTAAATAGGACATCACAAAGGCCGTTTTGGCTTGGTCGTTCGGGAAGACGGTCGGTTTGCACAAGAAATGGAGCCTACATTGGCCCATAAAGATGCCATACTTCTTTGGGTCCCCAAAGAATCGTTCAGGAGGGGCAAGGGGTAGCTGCATGGGCTGAATGATCTGAACCGGGGGAGAACTGGAGTGGTGAGGCATAGAGGAAGTGTGATGCGGGAAGACCCCGGTGCTTGGTGGACCCCCTCCGGAAGCCTGGGTTCCCCCTTCCGCTATGGTTGTTTGGGATTTCACGGGAGGAGGCAGGGTCCAGTCTTTAATATAGGAGCCCCCCTTGGTCCCTGCCGGGGTTTGACGGGACAGGCAGGCTACCTCTCTTCTCATGGTGCCCATCTCATTCTTAAGCTCCAGATTCTCTACCCTCAAGGCATCCAACATAGTGGCAAGGACTGAAGCGGTATCCATCGCTCAGGCTGTACTTATCCGTGGGCTTGTCAATCTGTCAGAGTGCAGACAGGTTGCTCACTAACCTTAGAAGCCAGATACAGCAGGAGCGATCCTTGACGCTAGTCACCCTCTCCCCAAGAACGGTACTACTCAAGAAGATTTTAGTACCCCTCCATAAGCAACACCACCCCTGGGGAAAACAAGGGAATAAGGGAAACAGGGAGGGGAGAAGGAAGAGGCGACTGTGCGACACCTTCACTCAGGGCGCCTACTCCTGTAGAGATAGAAAGAACAAGCTGAGCTATGGGAGCCCTGTAACCATACATAGAAGAAACATACATGTACATATGGGGGTATCTCCAGCATACTCACGCTAAGGCTGCCCCAGCACCTCTAATGCAGCCTCAGTCAATAATGATGTACCCGCAGGCAAGTACTCACGAACCAGCCGGTGCAAGAGAGGAGGTGTAGTTTATCCGTCATCAGCAGAGGTCAGTACGTCGTGAAGGTGGAGTCGCTCTCTGAGCCATTCAAGCGGCTCCAAGCGCCGGGACAGGACAACAGAAAGAACTTGCAGTCTCCTTCTTCCTCCGGACGCTCTCCGAGCCTTTCAGTCGGCTCCAAGTGGGAAGAAGGGTGATCGGGGAAAAGGAGGAGCGTTGTTCCACGAGGTAAGGCGGGGGCTCTGGCAATGTGTCCATGCGCGGCGTGTTCCAGGTAAAAACGCACACGGGTTCAATTACCCTTGCTGAAGCGCCTACGAGCGCGAGTTCCGTCGTTTACGGGAGTGAGCGCTAATGAGCCTGGAAGCGGCTCTCAAGACAAGGAATTGCCGGGTGAAGATTGCGCGAGGTCCGTTACCTCGCCGAACGCCAGACAGGACTTGATTGACAAGCCCCCTGGCCTTCCGTGAACGAGGCTTTTGTACCCGCCTCAGGAAGTGCCTCCGCGCGTTCGCTAGGGATGATGGGTATTGTAGTTTCATACCCACCACCACCCGAGCAACGCTTGGGGAGGCAGAGTCGGGGTGAGCGCGGGATTTAGTGTCGATGTCTGACAGACAGTCCTGAGCCAATGGGTGCGGCCGGCTCGTTCAACTGACTGTACAACGCGTATTTTGAATATACACATGCACCCGTCTCCATACGATTCAATGGCCAAGGCGTACGCCTGTCTCGGACCATGCCTGTCTGACGCGTATGCATGATAGTCACCCGTGTTGGACCTCATTGCATTCAATGACAAAGCATACGCATGGCTCGGACATGACCCGTGCAATGCGTACGCAGTGTCACCCGCGTCGGACCTCATTGCATTCAATGACAAAGCGTACGCATGACTCGGACATGACCCGTGCAATGCGTACGCAGTGTCACCCGCGTCGGACCTCATTGCATTCAATGTCAAAGCATAAGCACGGCTCGGACATGACCCGTGCAATGCGTACGCAGTCTCACCCGCGTCGGACCTCATTAGTGTGACTATTATACGGATGCAACACACATATGCTGGCCAGGAACACCTGTGCACACCTACCACACTGCACCATTGGCCACACAGTGTCCCATGGCATGTAAGGCTGCATTCCCTGGGTGTTTGGGGGGGCCACATCTGTTTTTTTGGCTGGCACTTTGTGCAGCCACTCCCAGGCGGTGCACATGTACATGGGGCAGAATCCTTTGTGTGTTGTGCACATTACCACTGTGATGTGCAATTGAACAGTAATGGGTATGAGTCACGGCCACAGTGTCAGGTTGGATATGTTTAGGACAGGTCACATACACCCTGAGTCCTGGGGGTGATGGCATGTATGTCACAGTGAGACCTGTAGCCACAATACTGATGTGCACCCACAGTCTGTGTGCATGTTGTGTCTCAGAGGTGTCTGATCAAATGTTCCCAATGGGTGACAGTCTCCACATCCATGTGGTATATGCACCAACCTTGATGGGGTGTGTGTCTAAGAGACGTACATGTAGGACCGGCAGGAACAACAGTGGCCACTACCTGTGGGACTTACACTTGCCTTGTGGTGTGTACGTGCTACACCATGTCCATTGCTGTGTTGATGTGGCAATACAGGGACCTGGGTTTCTGCATGGCAAAGATCTGTGATGCCTGGGAGACATAATGCCTCAATTGTCACTGTGGTGTGTTTTTGGAACGTTGCAGCAGCACATAGGTTGGGTGACACAGCCAGATGAATGACCATTGCTCTACATGGGACTCATGTGGACATGTGGAATTGAGATGTGAGGTGGTGGTCTTGTAGGTGACATATGTGTCCATGACCAACAGCACACACCTCAGTACATTGTGTAATGTCATGAACAAGCATGTGATAGTGATCGTGGTCATGGCCACATGGGTGGATGAACTGACAATCTTCCTTTGTGCATCTCTGTACTGCAGGGCACCAGCTATCCATTGTCCATTCCCAGACCTTGCAACCATGCATGAACGCGACTGCATCAGACGGTACCGCTTCACCAGGCCACTGATTGCGGAGTTGGTGGAGCAGTTGGCACCACATCTGCTACCTGGCCGGATATACCCTACAGCACTGACCCCAGAGGTAAAGGTGATGGCAGCCCTGCACTTCTTTGCTACAGGTACCTTCCAGTACACTGTGGCTACTGCTGATGGGATGTCGCAAACGATGTTTAGTCGGGTGCTACGCGATGTCTTGGAGGGGATGTTGCAATTCCTCGACCTGTATATCAAGTTCCCGAGCCCAGCTGAACTCCCTGAAATAAAGGATGCCTTTTATACACTGGGGAGGATGCCGAACGTCATCGGATCTAATGATGGGACACATGTTGCCCTGATACCACCATAGGCACATGAGCAGGCATACCGGAACAGGAAGCACTACCATGCGATCAATGCTCTGGTGGTCTGTCTTGCTGACATGTTGATCACACATGTGTGTGCACGGTTCCCTGGTTCTACGCCAAATGCCTACATTATGAGGAGCAGTCGCATTGCAACGCTGATGTCACAGATGCCAGCTCAGCATGCCTGGCTTGTCGGTGTGTACTGACTATTTCTCATTGTGTGTGTTTGTCAATGTTGTATTCCGCACTCTGACAAAACTCAGCTACTTGTTCATTTTTGTGTGTGTACGTGACTCCGGATACCCCAACATGCCGTGGTTGTTGACACCCCTCAGGAACCCTGTGACACCATTCGAGCTGGGCTACAATGAGGCACATGGTCGGAGCAGGAGGGTGATTGAGTGGACATTCTGCCTCCTGAAAAGCCGCTTTCGCTGCCTGGACAAGACCGGAGGGGCCCTCCCATATGAGCCTGCAAAGGTGTGCAAAATAATCCTTGTCTGCTGCATGCTACACAACATGGTGGTGCGGAAGGAGGTGCCTCTCATCCAGGATGACGATGACGACGACCAACGTCCGGCACCTGTGGAGGATCCCGGCATGGGCCAAGATGCCAGTGATGATGAAGATGATGGTGACGTCCGCTCCCAGCTCATCAACAACTTCTTCACCTGAATGTGAGTTTCCAGGGTTGTTATGTGAATGTATGGAGGTAGCCTGGAATGTGTTGTGCCAGCTCTGTTGCTCTCTGAGTGTGTCTGTGTGCCACTTGACTGGATGCGTGCTGTGATGTGTCCATTCAGCTGGTGTGTACTCCACAATAGGGTAGTACTGCTAACTAGTGTTTCTGTAGGTGTCTTGCAACATGTTTTGTGAATGTGTATTGTATTTCTCTCCTGTTCTTCTGTGCTTTTGACTGTATCTTGTCTGTCCTTCCCAGGGTACTTTGCCTGTTGTGTGGTCAACACTAACCCCCAACACCCAGAAGCCAATACAAGTGTGGAAGTTGACAATTCCCATCAACTGATGTACCACACATCCCTGGACTTCCATTCTCCAACACATTGGCAGCGTGTGTCCACTGTTACATAGAAATACCGTGCAACGAGTGTGGAATAAACGTGTTGCTGATGTGTAATGAACCTGTGCTACGCTTTGTTATGTGCGTTGTCTGTCTTCCCACATCTGAGTGACATCTGCTTACCTCACCTGTGGTCTTGTTACCACTGACTGGGCTGGGTGTTGTGTCTGTGCATGCCAATGTGTTTCAGGTCAACATCATTGTGTGGGATAAGTAACATGGCCATGGTGAGTATGTCTTGTGTTGCCATAGTGGTGTGTCTCCCTCACATGTGTCACATCCCCATGACTCACCTTACATTGGTCACATTGTTGCAGTATTTGGCATGCACTGTGTTGTGTAGCAGATCGACATCTCCCTGAATATGACAAGTTGGAATCACAACAGAGGCAAGTATGGTGCACTGGTGAGTTTATTTACAAACATGTGTGAGGGAAGTGCACAGGATGGTGGGTGCTGTACAGTGGTTTGGGAATCCAAAGTTCACATTGGAGTTGGAAGTGCTGGTAGATGAAATGTCCAGAGTAAAGTCCACAGTCATCTGATACATTGGCCCAACATGAACCCTCCATGTCATGTGGGCGAGTTGAGTGCGATTGGACAAGGTGAATGGGTTGCGCAAAGAAGAACATTGTCCAGAACAGGTTTAGAGGCCCTGGGGGATGTGCTGGGACATCTGCTTCTCACATGTCCTTCTTCGGATGACCCCTCTTCTTCCGGGGGGGGATCCTCATGTGCAGGCCTCTGCGGTGCAGGGGACTCTCCGCCAGAGTCCCCCTCCCTCCCTGTGGCGCTGGCAGATGGTGTTGCGACAGATGTTGTGGGCACACAGGGGGGTGTGGACAGGTTGGTGTTGATCTGGCGGAGGCATTGTAGTATGTCCTGATGCACCGCAGTGATGTCATCCCACTTGGCCTTCATGTGGGCATGGTGGGCGACCTGCTCATGCTGCATGTCCTTGAGGATCCCCACTACCTGGTCAAATCCTCTGGTGCTATCCTGGTTCGCAGCTAAGATGCGTGTCAGGTGGGGGTCATCATGCAGTCCAGACCCCTCTGCAAGGCGCACCCTGTGCCTCCCACCCCTCCCAGCACCCCTCTCCACACGGGCAGGACCAGCGGTGGTACGCACAGGTGACACTGGGACCCCTTGGGTGGTGTTGCTGGTGGTGTTGGCTGTAGCTTCCGGGGGGGCCTGTGTCCCTGTGCTGTGGGTGTTGATTATCCTCGGTCTGTCCGTGTTAGTGGGGGTGCCCTGTCGGTGTCCAGATGCTGGAGGCGTGGGTACAGGGGGGCAGATGTTGATGCTGCTGGTGCTGCATGATGGCTCACACCGGAGGGGCCAGGTTGGTCGTCGTCATCCTAAGAGCACAGTGAGAGAGTCAGACCAGAGAGCTCACTGTCCACCAGAGTCTGGGACTGGGTATCCTCATAATTTGGTGCTGGGTGCCCAGCACCACCTGTGTTTGGAAGAGACACACAATGTGATTTATGTTTCTACATGCATCGTTGGTTCACAAACATGACATTTTCTACTTTTCAAACAGATGCCTGCCTGTACACTGCTTTTTCCCAGCTTGTCACGGACAGAGTTTGATATTGTTATTGGCCATTTCCAAGCATAGCCTTGTGCGCTCCCCACAACAGAGCCCAGTGTCAGACATCTTGTCAGTCCCTTCCCACTCCCTGTGAGGCGAGAATGGTTCAGTTTGATCTTTCAGGGCCATGTGGGTGGGTGTAGGTTGTCTGTGACTGCGAGTCCCATCATACTCTTGGCTACACCCCCCTTCCCAGCATGCCCATACTTACTACCTCTTGACTCTGCTTCCCTGTGAGGGGGTGTCAATCAATCAATCAATCACTGCATTTGTAAAGCACGCTACATACCCGAGAGGGTCTCAAGGCGCTGGGGAGGGGGGGGCACTACTGATCGAAGAGCCAGGTCTTGAGGAGTCTTCTGAAGGCCAGCAGGTCCTGGGTCTGTCGTAGGATGGTGGGGAGAGTGTTCCAGGTCTTGGCGGCGAGGTAGGAGAAGGATCTGACGCCGGCGGTGGTTTTCCTGATGCGGGGGACTGTGGAGAGGGCGAGGTTGGCTGAGCGGAGGCTTCGGGTGGGGGTGTGGAAGCTGAGTCGGTTGTTGAGGTAAGTGGGTCCGGTGTTGTGAAGTGCTTTGTGTGCGTGGATGAGGAGTTTGAAGGTGATCTTTTGTTGACGGGAAGCCAGTACAGGCCTCTCAGGTGGGGTGTGATGTGGCTGCGGCGGGGGGCGTTTAGGATGAGTCGGGCCGAGGCGTTCTGGATACGTTGAGTCGTCTCAGGAGCTTCTTTGTTGTTCCTGAGTAGAGGGCGATCCCGTAGTCGAGTCTGTTGGTGATGAGGGCCTGGGTGACTTTCTCGTGTCAAGGGGGATCCATTTGAAGATCCTGTGGAGCATACGGAGGGTGTTGAAGCAGGACGCGGAGACGGCGTTGACTTGGCTGGTCATGGAGAAAATGGAGTCAAGGATGACCCCCAGGTTGCGTGCGTGGTCTGTGGGTTCCGGGGCTGTGCCTAGCGATGTGGGCCACCAGGAGTCGTCCCAGGCTGATGGGGTGGGTCCGAGAATGAGGACTTCCGTCTTGTCTGAGTTCAGCTTCAGTCTACTGTCCTTCATCCAGTCGGCTACGGCCTTCATTCCTCTGTGGAGGTTGGCTTTGGCGGTGTGGGGGTCTTCGGTGAGGGATATGATCAGCTGGGTGTTGTCGGCGTAGGAGATGATGTTGAGGTTATGTTGCCGTGCGACGTGGGCGAGAGGTGCCATGTAGATATTGAACAGCGTCGGGCTGAGGGAGGATCCCTGTGGGGTGCCGCAGATGATCTCGGTGGTTTTGGAGCAGAAGGGTGGGAGGCGGACGCTCTGGGTTCTGCCGGAGAGGAAGGATGTGGTCCAGGCCAGGGCCTTCTCTTGGATACCGGCGTCATGGAGGCGTGCTGATAGGGTGCAGTGGCAGACCGTGTCAAAGGCTGCTGATAGGTCCAGGAGGATGAAGGCGGCTGTTTCTCCTTTGTCCATCAGGGTCCTGATGTAGTCAGTGGCGGCGATGAGGGCGGTCTCGGTGCTGTGGTTTCTGCGAAAAACAGATTGGGAAGGGTCCAGGATGTTGTTGTCTTCGAGGTAGCGGGTCAGCTGTTTGTTGACAATCTTCTCAGTCACTTTTGCCGGGAATGAGAGCAGGGAGATGGGCCGGAAGTTCTTGAGGTCCTTGGGGTCCGCCTTGGGCTTCTTCAGAAGGGCGTTGATCTCGGCGTGCTTCCAGCTTTCTGGGAAGGTTGCCGTCTCGAAGGAACAGTTGATTGTTTTCCGGAGGTGAGGCGCGATGGTTGTGCTGGCTTTGTTGAAGACGTGGTGAGGGCAGGGGTCAGATGGGGATCCGGAGTGGATGGAGTTCATGGTTTTGATGGTGTCTTCGTTGCTGACGCTGGACCAGACGGTCAAGCGACTGGTGCGGGTGGAAGTTGCAGGGGTGGTGGACTCGGTGGTGGGTGCGGGGGGGTTGGAGTTGAAGCTGTCGTGGATGTCGGTGATCTTGCGGTGGAAGAAGGTGGCCAGGGAGTCACACAGGTCTTGAGATGGCGGGATGTCGTTGGTGTTGGAGCTGGGGTTGTAGAGTTCTTTCACGATGCTGAAGAGCTCTTTGGTGTTGTGTGCGTTGTCGTCTAGGCGATCCTTGAAGGCGGTCTTCTTGGTGGTCCTGATGAGTTGATGGTGTCTGCGGTTGGCACTCTTGAGGGCTGTGTGGTTGTCTGGTGTTCGGTCGTGGAGCCATTTTTTCTCCAGCTTCCGACAGGTGTGCTTGGAGATCCGGAGGTCCTCGGTGAACCAGGCAGCTTTCTTGTTGGTGTGGTTGGTTGTGGAGGTCTTGAGAGGGGTGAGGGTGTTGACGCATTCGTTGATCCACTGTGCGAGGTTGGTCGTGGCGGTGTCTGGGTCGGTGGGGTCGGTGGGTGGTCTCAGGGTGAGGGCGGTAGTCAGTTGGTCCTCGGTGACCTTGCCCCAGCAGCGGCGTGGTAGCTGTTGGGTGCGGTGGTGTGTGGTGGGTTTCCTGAAGGTGAAAAGGACGCATCTGTGGTTGGTCCAGTGGGGTTCGGTGGTGTGGTTGAAGGAGACGTGGGGGCTTGCGGAGAAGATGGGGTCGAGCGTGTGTCCAGCGGCGTGAGTAGGTGTCGTAATGAGCTGTTTGAGTCCGAGGTTGTCGATCAGGGCGGTGGAGTTGGCGTCGTTGTTGTTCTCGAGGTGGAAGTTCAGGTCCCCGAGGAGGATGTAGTCCGTGGAAGCGAGGGTGTGTGTGCTGATGAGGTCGGCGATGGTGTCGCTGAACTGTGGGCAGG
Organism: Triturus cristatus; assembly: GCF_964204655.1. Lineage (NCBI taxonomy): Eukaryota > Metazoa > Chordata > Amphibia > Caudata > Salamandridae > Triturus > Triturus cristatus. The sequence goes on from NC_140589.1 coordinate 751,350,792, forward strand.
GTGCGGGGGGGTCTGTAGATGAGTGTTCCTCTGAGGGTGGTGTTGGGGTCGGTGTGGATCTGGGAGTGCATGTGCTCGGCGGTGGTGAGGGAGTCGTCAGTGTTCGTTGAGATTTTGATGGAGTCTTTGTGGATGATGGCGATTCCTCCTCCCACTCCGTTGGTGCGGTCTCTGCGGGAGATCTTGTAGCCCTGTGGGATGGCTATGGGGATGTCTGGTGCTGAGGTGGCATTCAGCCAGGTCTCCGTCAGGAAGGCGACGTCGGGGGCGGTGGAGTCTAGGAGGTCCCAGAGTTCGATGGCATGCTTGCGAGCGGAGCGGGTGTTGAGGAGGATGCAGTGGAGGTGGTTGGGTACTCTGGCTGGTGGTGTGGAGGGTTGGGTGCTGGTGAATCTGCAGTTCCGGCAGGTGAAGGGCCCCTGGGTGCGCTTCGGGGTGGCCCGGTAGCAGGGGTGGTCTCGATCGGTGTTGAGTGCATGGAGGGTGCTTGCGTCGTAGTGCAGTCTGGCGTTGCGGGGGTGCAGGGTCCAGGGGTTCTGGCGCTGGGTGCAGTCCAGGCGCGGACGGGCGCAGACGGGCTTGCCTTAGGTGCGCCTTTGGCGCGCCTGCGGCGCGACCGCTGCGCACCTCCGCTGCGCGGCCGCTTTGTGGCCTCCATATGAGGGCAGAGAGAGGGAGGAGCAGCTGGGAGGTGGGAGCGGGGCGGCCAATGGGAGAGAAGGGGGCGGGGCCGCAGGGGCTCAGCGGCGGGTGAAAATCGTCGGGAAAAGACGGCGGGAGAGGCGGCGAGGGTCCCGGAGGGAGTGGGGGGATAACAGAAAAAAGGGCCACAGGAAGGGTGAGAGCACAGGGGTACAGAAATGAAAAGCACAGGGGTACAGAAATGAAAAGGCACAGGGGTACAGCAATGAACAGGGAGAAAATGCAGTCAAGTGGTAAAGCGGCAAAATGGAGGTCCAGTCACACAGGGGGCTGGGTGGCGGTTGGGGGGAGTGACCTGCCTGGTGACAGCAATGGCAAGATGGCTGACTGTGAAGTCCTGATGTTTGTTGTTGGCCATTTCCCAGCATGGTCTTGTGCTCCCTACAACAGAGCCCAGTGTCAGACATCTTGTCAGTCCCTTCCCACTCCCTGTGAGGTGAGTATGGTTCAGTTTGATCTTTCTGGGCCATGTGGGTGGGTGTAGGTTGTCTGTGACTGCGAGTCCTATCATACTCTTGGCTACACCCCCCTTCCCAGCATGCCCATACTTCCTCCCTCTTGACTCCTATTTCCTGTGAGGGGGTGTGACATCAATGGCAAGATGGCTGACTGTGAAGTCCTGGTGTTTGTTTGGCTACAAGTCCCAAGTGAGCCCCTGGGCTTCACACAGCAGCACCCAGTACGGGGTATCTTTTGCTGATAGTTCAATGAGGTGTGTGTCAATGCATTCTACGTGGTGAGTTGTGTGGAGTTTGTGTTGAGGGGGGGGTGTCTCATGCTGATAAGTATGGTCAGGGCTGTCAGTCTTCCTTCCCATCATGAAACGTGCTTCCTTTGTAGGGCGTGCAAGTTGTCTTTCAGGATGTCAGTCAGTGGTGTCCTGCTTCTGATTTGCGCACAAGCCCTACCAGGGCCTTGTGCTCCCCACAGCAGGACTCAGTGTCAGCCATCTTGTCAGTCATTTTCCACTCCCTGTGATGTGTGCATGTTTCTGAGAGGTCTTGATGGGCCAATCAGGAGGGGGAGCATTATCTGTGACTACAGTCCCCATCATGCTTTTGGCTACACTCACTTCACCTGCATTCCCACTATTCCTTCCTGACAGTCAGCTGCACTGTGAAGTGGTGTGTTTGTGGTGTCAAACTGTATGGCAGGGAGTATTTGGCTTAGTGCCACTGGCTTGCTCTATTTGTTTGTAGGTTGGTGCATGTCATGACACAGTTCCCAGTCACTATGAGGTGGCAGGTATTGTGTTTGTGTGACTGGCATACACATCTTGGGCTGATTATCTATTGGTTAGTGTAGCTTTGCTTGCGGTGCATGGTTTCACTGTCCCCTTGCCACACAATCTTGGGTATGTTGTTTGTGTACTCACCAGGCTCTGGGATGTCTGTTAGGCAATGGACGCTCTCTGGTGGTAGGATGTCCCGCACCTTCTCCTCCCAGGTCCTGAAGTAGACTGGTTTGGCAGGAGGGCCACCGCCGGTGCACTGGCTGAAGGAGTGATCTTTTTCGATGAGTTTCTTGACCCTCCTGCGCATGTCATACCACCTGTTCTGGATGTCGTCCTTTGTGCGCCTTGCTGGTGCTTGGGCATTCACCTTGTCCACAATCCTCGCCCACATCTTGGTTTTCTGTGAGATGGGGGTCCTTTGGTCCAATGTACCAAACAAATGTGGCTCTACTCTGATGATCTCGTCTACCAGCACTTCTAACTCACTATCTAACAAATAGTGAAAAACCTAGGGGTGAAACTTGACCAGAAACTCACATTAGAAGTACACGTTAACCATACCCCGGGGACATGCTATCGATCGCACACTGGGCCTCCACCGAAGGTGAAGTACTGGGAATTTTAAGCCCAGCGGTGCAGGGGAACACACCCTATGACTTCGGGTTCTTCCTGTTTCAGACCTACAGAAACACAGAGTCTTCTGGGTGAAGTCAGAGATCAGTTTATTGGCTGCAGACCAATTACAGGTATCCAAGAAGTACAACAGCGTGTATGTTCTTAGGAGACTGCTAAAAATCACAGAAACAGGCTTCTCCTTAAATACAAAATATCATGCTTCAGGCACACATTCCTTGATTTTACGATATGGCCATATACATGTATACATTTCAAACAAAAAGGCAGAGTCATGATGACCATCCCACATTCCAGTTAAGCCAGCCCGCAATTATTTACCCAGCAAGGCTCAGATCCCACATCAGATATCGATAGGCCCCAATAAACATGAGCATCTCCTGTTTGGAAGACAAGCCATAAAGAAGGAACAGTCAGGTGTGAAAGAGATTAGCTGGAGGCTCATGTAGGATGAAAAGGTTTTATGGTGTGTCAAGCCCTGATGCTAATCACAGGTGGCAAGAGGACGGGGAGCTCGTGAGACCGGACTGACCTGGGGCAGCGGAGCCAAGCTGCCCAGGTCACAGAAAAGTCAAAGAAATGCACATGTGCTCTAAAAGGCCCGTATTTGCTACATGGTATGTAGCCTATGTGAGGGCAACCATAAGATGGCCACCGCTGCAAGATGGAACCCACGTAGTGATGTATATTAACGTATACACAGTGCATTCATAGCTAAAACGTTATACAAAGCACTTGTACATACCGCATTAACCATTCGCGGTTCACTAATACCGGGATAGACAGGGGTAGGGCCCTGCCTCCTACGCGGTCCCAAATTCTAAAGTACGACAGACCCTCCTTTTGCCCTTACATAGGCAATAACTATACTCATTTCAATCCGAGTCTAGGTCAATATTCACGAAGTCATGGAGATGTTGCTGTAGCATCATTCTATTACTTAGCTCGTCCCTCGATACAGGTTTCCTTACACATAATGTAGCACAGAGGCCACATATCGCAGGAGCACACTGTATGCACAGACAGAACAGGAAAAGGATGGCTAAGATCATTCCAATGACCATCAGAACTTTCCAACCCCAGGCAGATATCAGTTCCCACAACCACCCCACCAGTGACCAATCTCCTTTATCCACGTGTATGGACTCAGATATTTTATGTAGTTTGGAGATGGCTTGATAAACTGTTGGAGCGTTGTCTGGTATGAAAATGCAACAACTAGATTGGATAACCTTACATACCCCACCGCAGTCTGCAAGTATAACGTCTAGTACCATGCGGTTCTGCAAAGTCATGAGGCGATCCGCTTGGAGCTCAGCTGTCAAATTACCAAGGGCACCAGCCGTAACATTAACAGTGGATTCAACCACACGAGTCAGTTGTCTCAGGTTCCTACTATTGACCATAGGTCCCCAAAACGGCAGGAAACCCAAAAAGAAGTCTCCTGCTTCCTGACCGGCAGTATCCTCCTTACTAATCACGCCTCTCACAACTCTGGTCTTGTGATAGTCAGAGGCGGCAGTAAATGTTGGCGGTAGCAGATTTGCAATATAACATGTGCCGAGAAATCAGGGGGCAACCATGTATATGCTCGGTCATTGCAGATAAAATATGTACCCTTGGCAGCCAAAAACGAAGGGGAAAACTGTGACGGAAAAGTGTACGTTTCAGTACAGTCACTTCTCCCCGGGGAACAACCTTTACAACGCAACTTTTACAACGCACTACACTTACAACGCATTTTTTACAACGCAACATCCACTACAACGCATTCCATTACATCGCAGGACACTACAACGCATTTTTAAAAACTACCTTTACAACGCATTCCATTACAACGCATACTACCTTTACAACGCATACCATTATAACGCATAATATTATATTAAAACCCCTACACTATCCAACACTTACCCTACTGTTGCACCCCCTGGAGTTAGAATAGTAATTTTTACCCCTATACTATCCAACACTTACCCTACTGTTGCACCCCCTGGAGTTAGAATAGTAATTTTTACCCCTATACTATCCAACACTTGCCCTAGTGTTGCACCCCCTGGAGTTAGAATAGTAATTTTTACCCCTATACTATCCAACACTTGCCCTACTGTTGCACCCCCTGGAGTTAGAATAGTAATTTTTACCCCTATACTATCCAACACTTACCCTACTGTTGCACCCCCTGGAGTTAGAATAGTAATTTTTACCCCTATACTATCCAACACTTACCCTACTGTTGCACCCCCTGGAGTTAGAATAGTAATTTTTACCGCTATACTATCCAACATTTACCCTACTGTTGCACCCCCTGGAGTTAGAATAGTAATTTTTACCCCTATACTATCCAACACTTACCCTACTGTTGCACCCCCTGGAGTTAGAATAGTAATTTTTACCCCTATACTATCCAACACTTACCCTACTGTTGCACCCCCTGGAGTAAGAATAGTAATTTTTACCCCTATACTATCCAACACTTACTCTACTGTTGCACCCCCTGGAGTTAGAATAGTAATTTTTACCCCTATACTATCCAACACTTACCCCACTGTTGCACCCCCTGGAGTAAGAATAGTAATTTTTACCCCTATACTATCCAACAATTACCCTACTGTCGCACCCCCTGGAGTAAGATTAGTAATTTTTACCCCTATACTATCCAATACTTACCTTAAATGCAATGTAATATTATGCGTTGTAATGGTATGCATTGTAAAGGTAGTATGCGTTGTAATGGAATGCGTTGTAAAGGTAGTTTTTAAAAATGCGTTGTAGTGTCCTGCGATGTAATGGAATGCGTTGTAGTGGATGTTGCGTTGTAAAAAATGCGTTGTAAGTGCATGCGTTGTAAAAGTGTGTGTTGTAACGACGTACATCCCTTCTCCCCATTTGAGCTCTTGGATTCTGACCATTACCTTGCAAACAGAACCGACCTATGTGGGGTACAACCCAGATTGGGGATGAGATTTTTCGCTGTCTTTCACCCAGACTAATACTATACCCCGTCGCGTTCCACCCTACATAAGCTCTCAACTCTTCTTTGGGAATAGATGAGTATGCATCGATATCTCTGCTCATATCGGCAACTCCTTTCATTAAAGCTTTATTATTGGTGCTAGGTCTGATGGAATGTGGCTGTCGCGGGGAGTACGCATCTAGAGCAAAGAGAAACATGGTCTGGAATGCCCATGACAATCCATTGTAACTAAACGGCAGCACTAGATAGGGAATGCCCTTATTAATGGTATGTGGCATTAAACCACACACCCAGCAATTGGTTGTATTCATGACTAGTTGGTGCTGCTGCAGGAGCTGAATAAACGAGTTGTTTACAAATTCAGACCGTCTAGCTTGTTCATGTTCAGGCAGAGGGTGAAAAGAGTGTGAGGAGACAGTAGGAGGAGGTATAGGCTGTACAGTGGGTGCAATGGGCTCTTGAGAGGAGAAGAATACAAATCCTACAGTAAACACTACCATACTACATAATACAAACAGGCATAAAAATACAAAACGTTTGCTCTTCATTATTTTACATATTCTTGCTTTAAAGTTCATTTCCTCAGCAAGTCTCTCCATCTTACAAAACTCCATCCTCTAATCGTGCCGCTCACGGCGGGTGAGTATCTTCTGCTAAGGAGTACGCCTGTCAGTCCAGGGAACGCCCTAGACCAACCAGAACCGTTGACCTAACGTCTTCGGCCTGTACCCCAAAGTCTTGGCACCGCGACCCTGCGGCTGAACCCGGATGGTGGTTCGAAAAACAAAAATCAAGAAAGTCCTTCAGATGGGAGAGCTCTGGTATCAAAAACAAAAGGGTAAGGAAAAAGAATATTTATTTGTCCATAGGCCTTGGTCTTAGATTATAATGAAAACGGCCAGGTACTGTCTGATCTTGAAACAAGAGTTCAGGCTCTGTGGTGTCCAATCGAATTGACGGTGGCACAGCTTCTTGCAAAATATCGTCACTCTGTTGTGCTGAAGTTGTGCCTTTTATGCGTGCATCACTGAACGGCACAAAACGAGGTACAGTGTCTGTTTCAGAGTCAGCGATACCCTCCTGGACCCACTGGTCATACGGCAGAGGCAAAGGGATCCTTTTCACGTGGGCGCCGTGGATCCAGTTTTTCTTCCCCTTTACTCGAACAGCTGATCTTGTAGACAGAAGTACGAGATGAGGGCCGATCCAACGAGGCTCATCGTTGCTTTTGCGCTGAAATTTTTTTACCAAAATCCACGTGCCAGGGTCGATAGGGTGTCCTGGAGCCTCAGAGGCCTGGGGAAGAGTATCGTGCACCTGTTGGTGTAAAACACGTAATTTAGCCGTCAATTCATACAAGTAATCAAGCAGTATTGGATGTTCGATTTCACTGAATTTTGTCGGTCTTGGCACACCCCATACATTGGCCGGGCGGCCAAAAACGACCTCGTAGGGACTAAGTCCCACTCGTGAATGCACAGTCATTCTGGTGGACAGGAGTGCTAGAGGCAGAGCGTCAGGCCATTTAAGACCTGAGCTCGCTTGGATTTTGGCCAGTTTGAGTTTTAGAGCGCCATTGTAGCGCTCTACTAATCCAGCTGATTGGGGGTGATTTGCAGCGTGGAATTTCTGCTTAACCCCTAATCCCTCACACACATTCTTCATCACTTGACCCACAAATTCACTCCCATTATCACTCCACACCATTCTTGGCATTCCAAACCTAGGGAAAAATTCCTTCACAAGGGCTTTGGCTGTGGATAGAGCAGTGTTGTCGTTTAGGGGATAGGCCTCTATCCATTTTGAAAAAGCGCAGACAACCACCAATACATATTTCAGGTTGTTGCACCTTTCCATGTGGATAAAATCTAGCTGCAAAACTTCAAATGGATATGATGGAGGCGCAAAATGACCAGCTGGAGTTGGGGTTCCCCTACCAGGGTTGTACTTCAAGCATACCATACAATTCTTGACCACATTCTCTGCGCACTTAGGAATTCCAGCATTCTGCCATACTGGAGCCAACAACTTACAGATTCTTTTCATACTGATATGTGCCATCCCATGTGCCATAGTAACCACTGGAAGCACATATGCATCAGGTAACAACCATCGCCTATGTTCTGACAGATCAATCCAACAACCATTCTCATCCACTTACCCATACTTTCTCTCCACTTGCTCAACTCTTTCTCTGTGGCTTCAGCTTGAAGGGACTTTACACTCTCTATTGTGTTTTCACACATTCCAACATCACCAACCCATCTTGCAGGGCCTGCAACATACATTCGAGTCTTTACATCTTTTGCAGTTTCTTTCGCGACTTCATCAGCAAACGCATTACCACGACCAACATCATCAGTGATTTTCTTGTGCGCACTGCATTTCATAATCGCAACTTGTAACGGTAGGGTCAGTGACTCAAGGAGATCATTCACCAACTTGCCATTCTGAATCTTAGCTCCATGCAAAGTCAGGAACCCACGTTCCTTCCACAATCGCCCAAAACTATGAGCCACGCCAAAGGCGTACTGGCTATCCGTATATATGTTCACTTTCATTCCTTCAGACAACACGCATGCTCTCGTAAGGGCAATCAATTCTGCTGCTTGAGCTGAATTTTGTGGCACACGTGCAGTTTCCACAATCGTGTGCAAAGTCGTGATAGCATATGCAGCAGTCGTATCACCATTTGGAAGCTTGGAACACGAACCATCCACCCATAAAGTACCATCACACTCAGTCAGGGGAGTATCTTTAAGATCTCCTCTTCCTTTCAACTCTTCTTCTGTTCTGAACAGACAATCATGTTGCTCAATCTCATCTAGGTCTGCTGGAATTGGTAATAGTGTAGCTGGATTCAACGTGTTGCATCTCTTTATGTGTATATGATTTGCTAACAGTGTCAGCTCATAACCAGATAATCGCGCACTAGTTAAGTGCTGTGTCTTGGTCCTGTTTAACAATGTGTCCACAGCATGTGGAACCATAACAACCAATGTATTATCCATCACTAGGCCAGCAGACTGTCGAATAGACATAGCTGCAGCGGCTGTGGCTCTCAGACAACTTGGCAATGCCCTCGCTACCGGGTCCAAGGTTGACGAAAAATATGCGCATGGACGCGGTCTGTCGCCAAAAGGCTGTGTTAACACTGATAATGCGCAACCATCTTTCTCATGAACATACAATGTAAAAGGCTTGCTGTAGTCAGGGGTACCCAATACAGGAGCTGAACATAATGCATTACGCAATTCCAAAAAACTTTTCTGACACTCTTCAGACCATGGAATAGGATTCGGTGTGTCTTTGCATGTTAATGCTAACAAAGGTTTTGCCAACAAGGAAAAATTGGGAATCCAATGCCTACAGTATGAAGTAATGCCCACGAAAGCACGCACTTCTCTCTGTGTTCTTGGCACACTCAACTGTGTAATGGCTTGAATTCTTTCTGGGGTCAGTTTCCTTCCCTCCTTCGATAAGAGATGACCTAAGTAGGTCACTTCTTGTCGACAATATTGCAGCTTTGAGAGAGACACTTTGTGACGGAAGGCAGACAAATGACGCAACAATGACAATGTAGCTTCTTTGCAAATCTTTTCAGTATCCGCGGCGATTAGTAAATCGTCGACGTACTGAATGAGGATAGCGCCACTTGGTAAAACAAGTGCATCAAGCTGCGCTTTTAAAGCCTGACTGTATATTGATGGACTTTCACAGTAGCCCTGGGGAGCGCATTTAAAGTGGAAGCTGCGACCTCCTAAACTAAAGCCAAAAATGTCTCTGCTCTCCTCTGCAATTGGGATGCTAAAGAAGGCATTCTTCAGATCGATCACTGAGAACCATGCAGCGGATGCTGGAATCATGGTTAACAAGGCAGTTATATCAGGGACAACTGGAAACTGTGGCACAACAATCTTATTAACCTCTCTAAGATCAATCACAAATCTGTAAACAGGTGGCTGTGAAGGGTCCGTTCGTTTTAAGACAGGTAAAACAGGACTATTGCAAACGTTGCCTCTTGTTTCTTCAATTACACCCTTTTTAACAATGCTTTCTGACCTTCATTGGAGATCTTGTACTGGGGAATACGTGGCAGTCTGACATTGGCTTTTAAAGTGACCACGTATGGCGGTATTTCCAAAAGACCCACATCATTGGGACCAGTAGCCCAAAGGACATCCGGAAGGGATGACAATTCAGGTGGCATTGCATTTTTAGACAAATACATCGGGGAAATCACTTTCATGCCTAATGTAAGTTGTACTCCTGAGGGAGAACAATATAGCGTTGCATGTAATCTTTTTAGCAAATCTAATCCTAGCAAATTTTCACCACAACCTGTTGTTAGGATGAGGGGTGCTTCTAACTCGCAAGGTCCAACAGAAAGTGACATAGGACTAGAAATCGGGTTCCTAACTGGGGCGCCAGAAAAACCTACTGAAACATTCATTTCGCCAGACAAAGGCGCGCCAGGGAGTTTTGAATGCATGATTGAACTCTTTGCAGCACCAGTATCCAGCAGAAAGGGCTCCGTTACATTTACTGTAGTTACTTTAACATAAGGTCGGCTCTGATCCACTGGCACTGAAACAACTCCCTCTCTCTGTCTACGGCTGTCCTAGTAATCATTATCTTCTACATTGTCATCTTCTGCATAATAATCATTATTGTAGTACTGAGCTGTATTACCAGTCGCGTTGGCTTACTGATCAAAGCTATTTATGGTATTTTGAGGCGAAAGAGGACGCGCGTTCTGGGGAGCATTTCCACGCCCTCTGCCTCTAGGAGCTTGCTGACCACCTCTACCTCTTGCGCCATACGCATTACTGTTACGCTGCATTAATTTAGGGCAACTATATTTAAAATGACCTTCCTCTTTGCAATATGAACATTGGTTGGGGCCTACAGGGATTCGTGGTTGATAATACCCATTCATTTGCTGATTATTCAGAAATTGTTGGGGTTGCTGATAGATACCTTGGGTTTGCCTATAATTATTCTGTCCTCCACGTGGTGGATAAGCCTGCTGCAAGAGGACCTTTGTTTTTAGTTCTTTCGTTTTCTTATCTGTTCTATCCTTCTCATCTTTGTCTCTATTTTCATAATACTGTGCAGTAGCCAGTATTCGCGCTGAAGAGGAAACAGCCCAAGAACTTTCTGAGTCTTTAAATTTTTTACACAACTCGGGAAGTAGATTCTGCACAAATTTATCAACAAATAACCGTTGGCCACCTTCAGTGCTCATGTCTTGACCACTGTGGTCGATAAACGTTTCTTGAAACCTGGTGAAGAAATCGGACACTGTCTCATCTTTCTTCTGCTTACATGCGGATAGTTTATCCCAATTTACGCGCATCGCAGGCATTATAGTTTTCATGTAGGTAATAATTCGACCAGGGAGTTCTGCTACTAAAGGATCAGGTTTCGCGCCACCAACTTGGCCAGCATCTGCAGCAATGATATTAGCCCATGTGTTACCCAATTCTGCCGCGTGATCTACATTACGAATGGATCCCCATAAAGGCTGTGGAACAACATTCCCGAATAACATATCTATATCAGCCAAATTCATGACACACGATTCTGCAGTTTGGGATAACTCCTTATAATGACCGGTAGGGTTTGTACGGGGGTCAGGCAATGTCTGCTTAAGCGCTAACACCTCAGAACGCTTCCAAGGGACATGCACCCAAACACGCTGAAAATGTGCTGGAACAGCTGGATTAGCATTTGGATCAGCAGGTCTCCAAACTGGGGGGACCTCACGCATCGGATATTGGCGCGCTTTTACCTTTTTCCCCACATTGAGTTCCTGCTCGAACAAAGATTGCTGGCAATCACCATTTCTGAGGGACAGTAAAGTCGCGACTGCTTTATCTACATTGGGGCCCACAATTGTACCTTTTTCAAAATCAAATTGCACTCGACACAATTCCTGTGTGTTTGGGTTTGCATCATTATCCTCCAATTCCTCACAGAGGGATTCACACATTTTGTCAAAGACATACCTCTGTGTTGGGGCATCCCATTGGTGAAAAACGGTAACAACTGATTCCACATCATAGAGTGAAGGGAAACCAATCCACCTACACGCCAGATGATCTAACACCTCTTTCTCGTCGGGACCAGGCAGCTGACTGCGCAATTGCTTACTCTGTAAGGCAGGAGTCGCACTGGATGACCCAAAGAGAGGCAACATTAAACTAGTAACTACATTAGCTTGTCGTTGTCGTGCTGAAGGAGAAGTTGAGGCGAAAACGGGGGGATAGACAGAGGGAAGAAAAACAGATTCAGATACAGGTACCTGGGTAGTGTAAGAAGGAGCGCCAGGGGAAGCCGCTGGCGTGCTAGGCAAAGTCGCAGGAAGCGTGGGGGTAACAGGTAACAAGACTGGCGGCCCTTGAGAGGGCTGCACTGCAGGGATAGGAGCCAGCTGAAGAGGAGCTGGCGGCTGCGGGAAGGCTTGCGGCATATTTACCGGAGGCTGCACATTTACAAGCTGTGGAGGTGCTGTGGCATTTTGCGCATATGGGGGTGGCGAACTTAACAAATGTGACATTAGGGAATCTTTCTCTTTCTCTTTTGTCTCATCTTGCACAAGGGGTGACAAAACAGGGTAACATTTATCAATCCCTAGTTTGCGCTGTCTGTGCAACTGTTCATTCATTTGTTCCTCCTCGTTATCTTTAAATTGCACAGCTGCTTGCATCACAGACATACCTCTTTCTCTCTTATTTCTTTTCGCTAGCTTAATTTCCTTCTGTTTGTTTTCTTTTCGCCATAGGCGGAAAGAATCAAACATCGCCGGCCGGGCTTTCTTTTTAAACAATTTCACTTCCAAATTATCTAAGATATCTGTATCGAAACTACCATTTTGGGGCCATTTTAAAACACCGTCCTTTCTGGTGTATCGGATCCATACTTCATTATATGCAATGGGGCCCACGCCATGTTTTACATAAAGCTCATAAGTTGGAGTTCCAATTGGAGGAACCGGACATGAATCCTCTAACTGGAAATCCCTTCCACAACTCAAACAAAACAATCTTCCAAATACACTAGCACCAGGCATCTTTGCTCACTAGTCTAGTTCCAAACTTTAAAGGATTATCGATTACTATACCCGCAATTATTTACCCAGCAAGGCTCAGATCCCACATCAGATATCGATAGGCCCCAATAAACATGAGCATCTCCTGTTTGGAAAACAAGCCATAAAGCAGGAACAGTCAGGTGTGAAAGAGATTAGCTGGAGGCTCGTGTAGGATGAAAAGGTTTTATGGTGTGTCAAGCCCTGATGCTAATCACAGGTGGCCAGAGGACGGGGAGCTCGTGAGACCGGACTGACCTGGGGCAGCGGAGCCAAGCTGCCCAGGTCACAGAAAAGTCAAAGAAAGGCACATGTGCTCTAAAAGGCCCGTATTTGCTACATGGTATGTAGCCTATGTGAGGGCAACCATAAGATGGCCACCGCTCCAAGATGGAACCCACGTAGTGATGTATAATAACGTATACACAGTGCATTCATAGCTAAAACGTTATACAAAGCACTTGTACATACCGCATTAACCATTCGCGGTTCACTAATACCGGGATAGACAGGGGTAGGGCCCTGCCTCCTACGCGGTCCCAAATTCTAAAGTACGACAAAGGGTCTTCCCCCTTCTACCGACATCCATTCGCAAAACACTGGTCCAGGCCCTGATTCTCGACCGCCTAGACTATACAACGCTTTACTTATCTCTGCTAAGAAATCCTCCCTTAGCAAACTGCAGGTAGTCCAAAACACTACAGCCCGTCTGATAAACAACGCCCCTCCCAGAACCTCAGCTGCTATTACTTCGAGAACTTCACTGGCTTCCAGTGAAACAAAGAGTACAATTCAAAATATGCTGCATGGTACACAAATCCCAGAACAACATGGGATCCAGCTACCTGACAAAAAAGCTGGTCAGATATACGCCACCTAGAACCTTGCGGTCAAGTAACCAAGGACTCCTCCATGTCCCTCGCTTTAAACTAGCCGCATGGGCGGTAAAGCATTTTCTTACCTCACCCCACGCTACTGGAATCAGCTTCCTGCCCAGCTGCGTCAATGCCCCAACTTCCTGACATTCAGAAAACTGCTGAAAACGACACTGTTCTAACTCTCCTTTGGCTGGCCATTAGCAGTCACAGCGCTGAGATACGCCGAAGGGGGTGATTCGGGCGCTATAGAAACCACAAATCAAATCAAATCAAATCAAATCAAATCTGTGAACCTTGGATTCTTCTTTGGAAGCATGGTGGTGGGTGGTGGTGGTGAGGGATGTGTGTGTGAGGGTGCAAGTGATGGTGGGTGTGAGGGTGCAAGTGATGGTGGGTTGGTGTTGGTTTTGCTGGGTGTATGTCTGTGTGCTTTTGGATGAGGTGCTGATGGTGTGTGAGTTGTGTGATGGGTGAGTAGTGAGTGTGGCTGTGGTTGCTGTGTACTGGTGTTTGCTGCTGGCTGTGTCTCCTGTTTGCAAGGGATGATGGTAGTGATTGTAGTCCTTTATATAGTTGGAGTGGTGGGTGTGTCTTTGTCCCATTTTTTTTGTGGTATTTATTGGCTTTGTCATTACTTGTTTGGTCCCTTTTTTGTCTTTATTCATTTGTGTTTTGTAGGCAGGAAGGAGACGTTCATGTGACGGAAACGGACGCTGCTGTTGTCTCGTGCGGGCTTCTGCGCATCGTTCACGCTGCCTGTCTTCTGTGTTTGGTACGCGTCATTCGCGGCGGTCTCTATTGTTTGTGTGCCGGGTTGTCTGTGTGTGTCGGTCGTGCGGCTTGTTCTCCGTGCGAGTCGGTCTGGTTTTGCACGCATTGCATTGTACTGCGCAAATCGTACAACGCGGGTACGGGTCTGTCGGCTTCATTCCGGGTTTGTGTCGGTCGGTGATATTCGCATCGGTTTTCAGGCCGGATCACTATTTGCCCTACGGCTTGGTCGTACGGCTTGTATTCCGTGCGTATCTGTTGTAATTCACACGCGTTGCATTGGACAGCACAGGTCATACGGTGCTGGTCTGTGTCAGTCGGTGTTCGGTCCGGATCCGTGTCGGTCGGTTCATTTTGCAGCCGGAATCGGAATCAGCCCCAAAGTGTGTGGATAGTCAAGCAATTTTAAGAATGGATGTGTAAATTGCTTTACTCTTTCCAGCCACCCTTTTACCCTCGAGATTGGAGGTCCCCACAAGGACTCCAATTTTAAGAATAGGGTGGAGCTAAAAACAAATCTTAGAGGGGTCAGTAAGGAGGATTTGCTCATCAAACTTAGCAATTATAGCTGCGCCACTTATGCGGATGTTAATACCGTCTATGATGACTTTACCAGTTGGCTAATGTTAGCCCTGGACTCCCTTGCCCCTTTTAAAAAGCACTATGTGGCGAGAAAGCGCCCTTCTGCCCCATGGTTCTCTGAGGGGTTGAGAAAGCTTAGACAGGGCTGTCGGCAGCAGGAAAGAAAATGGCGCCTGGACCCGACTATTGTTGAAAGGGATCAGCACAAACTTAGGCTAAAGGAATACAAGGAAGCCATTAATAAGGAAAAGGTCTCTTACTATACCAAGATGGTACAATCTTTTAGATCCCCCAGGGAACTTTTCACCATGGTCAATTCCCTCCTAGCTCCCTCAACCACTGCCCTATCCGAGGTCACCCAGGACCTTTGCGATAATATGGCAGTTTATTTCCATAACAAAATCAAGGACTTTTAGTCCGCTCTGGAGAAGTCAAACTCTGTGGGATCCAAAACCAACCTCCTTGCTGATCATCGGGTAGGCCCACCTAAGGATAATGGTCTGCGCTCCTTTCCTCCTATCTCTCAAGAGGAGACTGAGCGGTTGTTAAGTGGAATTAGATCTGGCTCCCCCCTTGAATCCTGTCCTCTTACAATTCTAAAACTAGGGAGGGAGGCCATTGTACCTCCCCTGACTACCATCATCAATGCTGTTATTTCCTCTGGCCAGGTTCCCGCCATATGGAAAACAGTGGTGGTAAAACCCTTGCTTAAAAAGGCCTCTTTGGATCCTACATAATTAAAAAACTTTCGGCACATTTCTCTATTGCCTGTTCCAGATAAGATACTGGAAAAACATCTTAACTGCCATCTCAGCGTCTACCTGAAGGAACCTCAACTACTTGATGGGTCACAGCATGGGTTCAGGAGTGAACACAGCACGGAGACAGCCTTAACCGTTGTCTTTAATAACATCCGACAACAGGTTGATGCTGGTCATTCTACCCTAGTGATCCTCCTGGATCTGATGGCAGCTTTTGACACCATCTCCCCAGGTAGATTGCTGGGAAGGCTTCAGGAAATCGGGATAGAGGAGGCTGCATTTAATTTGCTCTCCTCGTTCCTTTTAAACCGATCGCAAAGAGTTAAGATGGGCCAATATCTTTCTGCCCCGACACAACTGTCTTGTGGAGTTCCTCAGGGATCCTCTTTGAGTCCCACTCTTTTCAATATCTATGTAGCACCGCTCGCTGCTGTGGTAAGATCTTTCGGCCTGGAAGTGCTCTCCTATGCCGATGTCACTCAGATTTTGATTTCCATCACCAAGAGTGTCTCTGCCTCAGCACCTAATTTTAAAAACTGTATGCGAGCGGTGGCTGCGTGGATGGTGGAGAACTATTTGAGACTCAATGGGGATAAAACGGAGGTCCTTATTTTCGGTGGCAAGATTGATATTTAGTCAGAGGCCTGGTGGCCTGATTCGCTCGGTGCTTGCCCCTACCCCTGTCCCACCGCCAAGAATTTAGGCATTATTATGGACTCCACGCTCTCTCTGGGTTCTCAAATAAATAGGACAACTGCCAACTGCTTTGGGATGATACGGGCACTTAGGAAGATTTTCAGTTTTCTGCCCCTTTCTGCCCGCAAACAGGTAGTGCTGGCCCTTGTGGGGTCCAGGTTGGACTACTGCAATGCTCTTTATTTGGGGATCAATAAAGGAGTCCTGCATCATCTCCAACTAGTGCAGAATGCTGCCGCCAGACTGGTGATGAACCTCCCTAAATTCCATTCAGTATCGGCCACTATTAGGAGCCTGTTGGGGAGGAGAATTGTGTTTAAAGCCTTGTGTCTGGTCCACAAGGCTGTTCACAAAAAGGGGTCAGAAGATTTCAATAAAATGTTTCAAAGATACTGTCCTGGGAGGGGCCTCAGGTCTGGAAATAAGAACCAGGTCATTGTTCCTAGAGCCAGAAGAGCCAGATGGGGGGGGAGGGCCTTCTCTCTGATAGGGGCCAATCTGTGGAATTCCCTCCCTTCCACTGTTTCTTCCCTGGATTCCCATCTGGTTTTCTGGAAGTCCCTGAAAACCTGGCTTTTCACCTGTCCGATTGCTGTGTCCAATGTGAATCTTTAGTGCTTCACCATCTGATATCTCTTACCATGATCCTGTTCCGCAGCGCCTTGACGCCCCTGGGCTAAGTTCGCGCTTTATAAAATTTATATTCATTCATTCATTCAGCCAAGCATTTTGATGTCACTATTTTGTAATATCACATTTTTTCTGGAGAGTTCCTTAAGATCTGTGGACATCATTCTTGGAAAATATTTACTGTGTTAATGAGAGGATGGGTGTGACAAAGCAGACAGACCCCACCCTCAGGGAAGGCTGGGAAAAATTCAGAAGTGGTTCAAAAAGCACCTTTATTTTCAGAAAAGAATTGCTTTTTTAGCATCTGGGTCCACAGACAGCCATACTCTAACCGTAACCATACCCCTGCACTGGTGCAAGTATAAAATACACACATGGCTAAGTCCTATTTCCAGTACCACTTGGGTTACTACTCATTTTAAGTGCATCTTTAGAAAAAACATGGATTTTTTCTAACTTTACAGCTAGACAACTTTGTACAAAAAGTTATTAAAGCAAATTATGTCCATTTGCGATGCAAGATTATATTTGATTAGATTGTGTGCTCAGTGGAAGTGGGCACAACCATTACTAGAGAGTTCTAAGTGGGGATAAACTAACGGTAGGGATTCTGGGCATCCAAAATAAATGCTTAGGTCCCAATTATGAGTCTGGTGGTCCGAGATGTAGTAGGCTGGAGCCCTTAGTGTTGGTTAAACAGGCCTGGTTAGTGAAAGACCCCTTGCTGTCTAAGAGGTTCCCCAGGTATCTTTACTATGTGCAAGAACTTCGCCGTTCAGATACCACCTATTCCTCAAGCTGGATTTATTAATGTCAAACATGTTTATTGTTGTATAGTCTTGCAGTGTTGATAGTAACCATTGTAGACCTATCTTTGTCTGACTAAGGAGCACAAAATCATCAGCATATAACAAATGGGTCATTCTTTGTCCTCCGAGTTTGGAGGGGGTGACAGTTTGCTTTGTCAAGGCGTCTGGACATATCTGCTATGTAGAGGTTGAAGAGCAGAGGTGCCAACCCACAGCCTTGCTTTAAGCCAGAACAATGATCCGCCTTGAAACGTAGTGGCCGTTGCCTAACTTAATCTGCACCCATGTGCTCATGTAGAGTTCTATTATTGCCTTCAGCAAGCGGTCTGGCAGGCCCCAGTCCCATAGCTTAGGGTGCACAGACAGAATATCGAGTTTAAAATGTTGACATACACAAATATCGAGTTTTAAATATCGTGATACAGAAGTATTGACAGGAAGAATATCGTGGTCAAGAATATTGACTTGCAGGTAAGAAATATTGTTTTTGGAAATATCGAAGTTGTCAATATCATTTGCAAAAATATAGTTGTTTAAAATATCGATGTTTTAATTAGTGTTATGTATTTTAGTATGTATTTCAAAAGTATGTGATCTATTTTTTGTTTAAGTATTTGTTTTGTTTTTTCAAATATGCGTTACATTTTTAGTAGTTATTAATTTTATCTTAATTAAATATTGCATTTTTAAGTTCTATAGTGGGTTGTGGGTTTATAGGGGAATAGGGTGGGAAGTAATTTAATTATAATAAATTATTGATTATATTTTATGTTTTAGTATTTATTTAATTTAGAGTTTATAGTCTTAATTGTGGGAATTAATTTATTATTAATTATGTTCATTGTGTAATTTGTTTAGGAGTGGGTTGTGAGTTTATAGGGGTATAGGGTGGGAAGTACTTTAATTATAAGAAATTAATTATAATTTTTTATGTATTAGTATTTATTTGATTTAGATTTTATAGTGTTAATTGTTGAAATCAATTAATTATTAATTAATTGTTTGTTAATTAATATTAATGAATTAATTGGCAATTATGTTAATGGTGTGATTTCTTTAGGAGCGGGTTGTGGGTTTATAGGGGAATAGGTGGGCAGTAATTCAATTAAAATAAATGTATTAATATTTGTAATTTATTAACATTTATATAACATTTATTTAATTTATATTTTATAGTGTTAATTGTGGGGGTTACTTTATTATTAAATGTTTATTAATTGGTTGTTAATTATTATCAATTAATTAATTTGCAATTAATTAATTTTATTTTGTCTTTTTTTAGGAGTGGGTGGTGGGGTTTATAGGAGAATAGGGTGGGAAGTAATTTATTTATATTTAATTAGTAATTGTTAATTAATGCTAATTGTGTAATTAATTGTTCATTTAAGTTGTGGGGTTTATAGAGTAAAGGGTGGGAAGTAAGGGGCTTATTATGATGATGTCCGACTGCCCTCATAACGGTGATAGGACCGGCCACCGGTCGTGCGGCGGTCCCACCAGCCCAATTAGGATGCACCGGCCACACTGGCGGGCGCATCGTAGCCTTTTCACATTGCAGACGGTGCTGCTGGCTGCAGCACCGTCCGCAATGTGAAAACGCCATGATGTGCATTTCCATGCACAAAGCGGCAGGCACCACACGGTGCCTGCCATGTTGTGAATGGATATGTGGGTGGGTACCATGAGTACCCCCCAGTGCACCCCCACCGCCCCCACAGAGGGGGCTTGCAATGGGCCCCCAAAGCCAGTCTCCGCCTGTCTTTTTGCGGCAGGATACCCGCCGCAAAAAGACAGGCGGAAGGGCTCATCCGAATCACTACGGCGGTGCCTGCACGGCACCGCCGCAATGATGCCCTGGTTCCGGGTTCCACAAGGCGGGCTGAAAAGGACCGCCTTGCGGGACCATGGCGCCTGGGAACCAATGTGATTCCCACCGCCATCCTAATTTGGCGTGAATCCCATTGTGATGGCGGGAGGATCGCCACCGCCGGCCCGGCATTGGCGATCCTCCCACCATCATTATGAGCCCCTAAATTCTTTTAAATTAATTAATTAATTGTTGTTAATTGATATTAATTTATTAATGTAAAATTAGTTATGGAAATTGTGTAATGATTTTTAGGTGTGGGTTGTGGTGTTTATTGGGGTAAGAGGGTGGAAAGGTATTTATGTTTCATTAATTAGTGATTAGTTGATTATTATTATTAATTTATCAATTGATAAATATTTATGGTTTATTTAGTGTTTATTTTTATTTTGTGTGTGTGTTTTGTTTTTATAGGGGTAACATTTGGGGAGTAAATGCATGTTTATTTGTTGACATTTTTTTTTAATTAAAAATGTTGGTTTAGATGATAATTATGTTATTTCTGGAGGTACATTTAAAAAAAATGAAATGTGTGTTTTGGATTGTGTGGTGTTATAGGGTAGGAAATAAAAAATATTACATTTATGTAATAAATAATGTTTTTGATTATAAACATTTTCTATAAAAAAAAGTTTTTAGTTTTAAATTATTTTTGAATTTTTTAAAATAATCTTTGTAGCTATTTGTTAGATCGATTTAACATTCTAATCTGTTTCTATCTTTTGTAATATTTAAAACTTTTATATATGTTTTCTTGTTTTGTTTTCAAAAAAATGTTGTGTAATTAATTTGTTTGTTTTTAATTTTGAACTGACTCCAGTGGAAATATACATTTTTACCCGTCCGCTATCCAGCACTTTCCCTACCATTGCACAAACTGGAGTGGGAATAGTATTTTTTACCCCTCTGCTATCTAACACTTTCCCTACTGTTGCACCCACTGGAGTGGGAATAGTAAATGTTATCCCTCCGCTATCCAACTCTTTCCCTACTGTTGCACCCACTGGAGTGGGAGTAGTACTTTTTACCCCTCCGTAATCCAACACTTTCCCCACTGTTGCACCCACTGGAGTGGGAATAGTAATTTTTACCTCTCTGCTATCCAACACTTTCCCTACTGTTGCACCCACTGGAGTGGGAATAATAATTGTTACCCCTCCGCTATCCAACATTTTCCCCCCTATTGCACCCATTGGAGTGGGAATATTAAGTTTTACCCCTCCGCTATTCAACACTTTCCCTACTGTTGCACCCACTGGAGTAGGAATAGTAATTTATATTCCTCTGCTATCCAACCCTTTCCCTACTGTTGTACTTACTGGAGTGGGAATAGTAATTTTTACCCCTACTTATCCAACACTTTCCCTACTGTTGCAAAATTTAATTTTAAAGACTATTAAATATTTTAATGTTTTAATTTATAATATAATGTTTTTATTAGATTTTATGTTATGTTTATGTAAATATATATATTTATTTGTAATTTTTTCTATATTTATAAAATTCTAAAATAAATGGATAGTTTAATAATTGTCTTAAAGGAACTATATATATGAATATATATATATATTACATTTTATATATGTATGTTTAAATATTTTTTAAATGACATTTATTTTATTAAATTTGTTACAATGTATATTAAATCTAAATATTTTTGTAACTTAATTTTATTATTTAATATATTTAACATTAATTTTAAATATTTTGACATCTATATTTTCTACATCGATATTTTTGTTTCGCTATTTTTGTACTTACAATTTTAAATATAGTATATCGATATATTTGACATCGATATTTTTGCATCGATATTTGTGTACGGGGATATTTTGGGAATAGATATTCTATCAGTGAATGGTAGCTTGCACCACAGCCGGCTTCTTGAGATGGTATCAAATGCGGCTTTGAAATCCACGAAGCAGGAATAGAGTGTTCCTTCTCATTTGATTGCTTTGTGACACATTAGGGCGAGAGCCATCAGGTTCGTGGTAGTGCCACAGCTGTCTCTAAAGCCTCACTGATTCATGGGGATGACCCCCTGGTCTTTCAACCAAAATCTGAGGTCATCGAGGAGCAGGCTTGCGTATATCTTAGCGTCATTGTCAATTAGTGCAATCAACCGGTAGTGGCACAGATCTGTTTTGGAGCCTCCTTTTAAGATTGGTTGAATGATGGAGCCTCTCCAGGAGTCCTGGGTGATATTAGCTGTTAGGCAGTATTTAAACAGCTGAGTTAGTAACTCCGACCGTAGAGCAGGGTCGGAGGAGAACAGAGCATTGTGAAGCCAATTGGGGCCAGGCGCAGCGTCTTTCCGTAGTCATCTTAGTTTGATAATGCAGCATTCTTCCAGGTTGATAGTGGCCACGGCAAATGACAGTAGACTGAGTAAGTGGCTTACATTATGGGGCCGATTACGATCCTGGAAAAACCCGGTACAAACCGTGGGTCGGAGCTTTTTCTCCGTCCGACTCGTACCGGGTTGTAAAACTTTACAAACATGCAATTACGATTCGTTCGGAAACACCATTCCCGTACGAATCAGAAAAAAGACCAACCGACAGAAAAATACATACAAATGTGATCCGGGACACCGCGGATGTGACGTCCGGACGGAGTTAGGCTTGTTTTTATGTCCCAGCAATTACGATTCGCACCGACTGCAGTCCGGATGGGAAAATTTTTACGGCACCTAAAAAGTGCCGGAAAAGCTAAGTACGCAGCGATGCGAGCTGATTAGGGGGCCCGGTACGCGCCGTACCCCCCCCCGCCCCCTGTTTGTACGGAGCGTACCCCCAAGCCCCCCGTATGTACGGAGCATACCCCCCAGCCCCCCGTATGTACAGAGCGTACCCCCCAGCCCCCCGTATGTACAGAGCGTACCCCCGTACCCCCCAGCCCCCCATATGTACGGAGCGTACCCCCACCCCAGTATGTACGGTGCGGACCCCCCAGCCCCCCGTATGTACGGAGCGTACCCCCCAGCCCCCCGTATGTACGGAGCGTACCCCCGTACCCCCCAGCCCCCCGTATGTATGGAGCGTACCCCCACCCGCTGGGGGGTACGGGGGTACGCTCCGTACATACGGGGGGCTGGGGGGTACGCTCCGTACATACGGGGGGCTGGGGGTACGGCGCGCCCATCCGCGGGGGGGCTGGGGGTACGGCGCGAACATACGGGGGGCGGGGGGGGTACGGCGCGTACCAGGCACTTGTTTGGACATCTCCATGGTTGCCATGGGAGTTCGCTCCGGACGGTCTTTTTTCCATACAGTTGTACAATCGGACGGATGGGACGGATCATAATTGCGCATTGGGACTTCAGTTTTCCCATTTGTACGTAAAAATGTCCGGGGACGTGTCGGAGACTTTTCCCGACCCGAGGACGTGTGGGGGAATTTTCCCAATGCGATTTGTATGGACTTTTTCCCATACGAATCGTAATTGGCAGTTTGTACGGCGCTTTTACCATTTGTACGGAAAAAAAGTCCAGATTCAATTCGGTTGGGGAAATTTTTTCCAGGATCCTAATCGGCACCATAGTGTCGATGGGGGTTTACAGTGCTGTATGCTAGAAGGCAGTGGACATGTTGAGTGTGTAGAAAAGTGAGTCGTACGAAATGAGACCCACACAGGTTCAGAGCATTAACGGCCCTTCTGGGACCTATTGCGCCGCGATTGATTATTGACCAAATCTTTTTTGCATTCTTTCCTTCGCTACCTGTCAGCAGTTGCATCCAGAAGTGTTCATTTTTTCCCTTCTGGAATGCTGAATAGCCTCCCTGAACCTTGATCTTGCTTTGGACAGGCTAAGCCTGGCTGAAATTGTGGATGGTCTCTTATTTTGCAGTTAAGATTCACTGTCAGTCTAAGTTTGGTTGGCGATTGGTCACATAAGTTGGTGCGTGCTGCTAGTTTGATTTGAAAATCCAGCAAGATTTGATCTATAAGATCAGTCCACTTTTAGATGGGTGTGCTGCCTTCTGGTGATGCATTCTTTAGTAGGTCTTTTATCCATGTGAATATTCCTTGGCCGGTTTCACCATCCGATTTCAATTTTTCAGATTTTCTGACAACACGCCAGTGCTGGTGTGAGGTGCTGCTTCCAGTTTCTGGTGAATTATTTTGAGGTGGAGGATTTGTGGCCGATGGTTGCTATCCAAGCGCTCGCCTAAAGAAAAGTCTTCGATTTACTTAAAAAGGCCAGCTGAACACAGACTGAAGTCTATATAGGAGATGGATTTGCCTGCAGTTCTCGTCCAGCTGGGCAGATAGTCGCTCTGAAAGCGGCCATTTGTTAAACCGCAGGCCCAAGGCGTAGCTTTCGTTTAAGAAGCTTTTTTGCGCTGATGTTCCGACAAGGGTTTGGGGAAAGGGTTTGCATAGGGAAGTCGTACTCAGTGTCCAAGATGTTGACCTTGCGGCCGATTGCCCCCCGAAAAGAATTACATTGAAGTCTCCAGATAGTATGATATTTGCTGATAGGTACCCTAGTTTGAGATCTGTAAGCAATAGTACGAGGTCTTTCAATGTCTCCTTCTTCCTTGATTTGCAAGGGTTGATGTAAACGTTGATGATCAGAAACTGACGGGCTTTATTGTGGTCAAGAATGTTTAGGCGAAGTGCTTGGGCCCAGGGAGCTTTAAGTTCTATTTCTTCTGCTGTATATTGTAATGACATTGAAACATAGATAGGAAGACCACTCACAGGACAGCCGTACCTGCTGGTTTTTATTGACAATGTTTGGAACTCTTCAAAGCCTGTTAAAGGGACAGTTGATTAGGCCCATGTTTCTTGTAGTAGTAGCAGGTCCAAATCTTTCCAAAGTGTCAGAGGATCCTCATTGTTGATTTTTTGTTGACGCCCCTGGATTTTCAATGAGCTTAGAGTGAGATTTGCCTTACATGGTTGAAGGTGATCTGCAGTTGTAGTGGTTTGTCAGATGTTCATTCTGGTATGTAGGCCTAATAAGAGCCAGCTCTAGTTGGTATAGGTTGACTTTGTTCTGCTATGATCACGTCCTCTGGGCCGGATTTCGAACCTTGATGATCGGACCCTAGCTGAACAGTTCGCGGTAAAGGCAATTGGAATTTTTGGGCTTTGAGAGCTTTGGGCACTTTTTAATATTAAATAGATGGGCTGGGGGGGTGGATGCAGGAAAGCTGTAGGGTAACCCTTTTCAAATACTGGTTGATTGGCCATGATTTTTTCTACCCATGAGGGTGAACGGTAGGAGATGCCTCTGGTTCTTGGGCTTATCAAGATTCAAGGAATTTAAATGCCAAGATGTCTGGTGATGTTATGTCTTTTAGATTTGAAATTGAATGCAACAGGAGGATCAAGTTGCCCTTGTTCAGGATGTCATGGCCCCCCTTGGTTGGTATTCCAGAATGAAGACAAGCTTGGTCATGCCTAGGTTGGCTGTCCTGGTGGTGGTTATGCATTCAACCCCACTGCTTTGTGTCGGGGGGTCTTCTGTTTGATTTGGGTCCCTGTTTTCCTCTCCACCAAGGGTTTGCATGGATCGTTCGACTTGTTAACTGGGGTCCCCGCTGTCTAGTCCATTGTTTGTACCATGCGTTTGGATCTGTAGGTGAGGGGATTTTGCTGGGTAATTTTTTTGGTTTGCTACCATGTGCCCCGTTAAGATGTTCAAAGATTTTGCTTGGTGGTTTCCGATATAGGAGCCAGTCACGTTGGTGTTGGGTAGCCGCTTACAGTCGTTTCAGCTTATTGGGATCATCTTGGGCATCACTAGAGGAGAGAGCTCTGCTTGGGCCATAGATAGTTTTTGGGCCTTGAGTTGTTTGTAATTTAATATTGGAAGCTGCGTGTTTCTGTGGGCTACTGCTTCTGCTTGAAGTAGCTCTTTGGCTTGTGGGTTCTGCACAGACTGGTCCAGTAGTTGCAGAGAATGAATTTGTTAGGATTGATTTTTCATCCCGTCATTGAGGTCCCTTGTCCGGTTTTGTTTTTGTAAGGATAGAATATAGCCGTTCCTGCTTTGCTTGTGGGGTTGCTTTTGGGATTTTGTCAGTTGCTTCCTTAAACATTTGCGTAAGTGTTTGCTTATTCTGGACAGCTGTGCGCGGTTTAGTGGACAAGGCAAATCAGTACAATGGAGATGATGCTGCGGTCGTGTGGCCTGGGTAGGAGAGCCAGCTACTCTGTCTAGATCTTGGGCATGGGTTGCTGTAGTTGGCTCTTTTTGAGGAGTTGGTGCGGGTTTTAAGGCTCCTAACTCCAGTTCTTTGCTACAGGACTGTGGGATAAGAGCCTTCTCTGCACCATTGAAGGCTGGGGGTTGCAGTTTACGATCTTCCAGTAAGGTTCCCATGGTTTGTGGTAAGGAAGCCAGCTTATTTATGATTGGAGAGCACAAGCAGTCACCTCCCATTGTGGTGACAGGGGAGCTTCTGCTTCCACTTCTGCTGCCTTTTATGCTCTCTTTATCAGCTGGTTGAGGGTTTCAGGTTTGCTGTCTATGTCCATTATGAGTGTTGCAAGGGAGCCAAGAATGTCAACCTGGGCATCAAGCTTGTCTGAATGGTAAGATAGTGCTACTGACATGGCATGAATCGTGCTCAGCAAAGAGGCCCATACACCAGTTACTTGTGGTGTTATGGTTGTTCTATTCCGTGATGTATTCAATGTTGTGGGACAGTAGTCTTTGGTATCGGTGTCTAACCTATTTGAAGGGCCATTAGTTCTCAAGGTTATATGGTTTTGAGGACCAGAACCTATTGTAAGCTTGGCTTGTTCAAGGGGGCTTGATGCAGATAAAGGGCAGCCTAGTAAGTGTGGATGGTAAGTTGAGCTACAGACTCCTGAGTATGATCGCAAGCTATTCCCCCTTTTTTGCCTCATTTGCTCACAATCCTTTCCGTGGTGAGGTCGAATTTGCATTAGTGTGACTGCCTGTAGAGCCCAGGTCTGATTTCCCACACACCGGATGGTCTGTCTTCACCATGACCTCTGACTTCTGGGCCTGCTTATTTTGTCACAGTGCTTTTGTCACATTTGGGCTGTAGCTGAAATCCAAGAATTCCGGGCCTGAGTTATAACAAGGTGAGCGACCTGACAGAGCTGTGAGGCCAGTTAGTACTACGATATCCGGTGTGCGACTTCTGTTCGATTCTGCTGAGGGAGATGTAGATGCCGCTGATGGTGTGCCTGTGAGTCTTGTGAGTCCTGGGAGACTGAGGAGTAATTGCCAGTCCTCATCACTATTCAGTAGAAATGAGATCACCGGCTGTGTGATTGATGTAGATGTGGACAGTCTAGTGTGGGCCGCTGTACGCAAGTGTTGCTCCAGATGGTTGGGAGTATAGAGTGCTGCAAGCGGCCTGTGGGCAGCCCGCTGTGAGGTTGATTTGGTCGAAATCTGTTGCTGAGGTTGAGCCTGCTGGCCAAGACTGATCAAGCCCTAAGGCTATACTGGTTGACGGTGCCCGGGCCCGCCGTGACGCGAGGTTGGTGTGGTAGCTAAGGTGAGGTCTTCTGCAGGATTCAGGGTTGCGACCTTTGAGCTCACAGCTAGGGTTTGAGTTGTTGAGCTATGAAAAAAGTCTGTGATCCTTGATATATGCATATATGAGCTTCTAAAGGATCACCTTGGGAAATTGCAGGACCATCCCAGGGAGCAAGGAATCACAGGGACAGATTGATTCCCCTGGTATGCATCTGTGTCCGAGTCTGCATCCGAGTCAGACTGGTTCTTCTGGCGCTTCCATCGCTTGAGTTCTGCAGGTTCCGTGGTAGTGGCCCTTGTTTTTCTAGGTCTTAGGGTATTTTTTCCCACCATTCCCCCTCCTTATGGCATGAGGTGGGGCCTTGGGCCTTAGGCCTAGGCCTGTATTAATTATCTGCACCATCTGTATTTGCTTGGCTATAGGGTTGCTGTCGCTGTCCTTGTTGTTGTGGGGTGCCTGAACTGGGGGTGTATGACCCTGCTATGACCCTGCTACTGCTCCTCCACTCCTCTGATCTGCCAAGTTCCATTCTCTCCCTCTTCCTGAAAAGTGCTGATGGGTGCTGGAGAAAAATGATGGAGAGGTGGATGGTGAAGTGGCGAGATAGCAAGGGGCAGGTTCCTTGTTGCTAGAGATAGATGGGGTATGGACTGGCTCCTGAGCTCCTGGGGTAAAGTGGCTCAGCCAGTGTTGCTTTGCCAAGCTGAGGCAGATGGAGGCAAGTGGGATGGAGGCTGTGGTGAGCGGGGCCGCTTGGGAGACCGCAGAACGCACCCAGAACTAACCGGGAAACCTCAGCAGCACCCCCAGGGCATCTCTCAGCAGCCTCCACTCACAGGTCGAAATTCTCCACTGCTGTTTGTCTGGCAGGCATGCGGCAGGGGCAGATGCGGCAGGGGTGGGCGGGGCAGGGCCGTGGGGACAGAGGGGCTTAGTGAGGTGGGGGCAAGTGTACAAACGCTTCTGCCACCTGTTCACTCACCAGAATCGCCGACTTGGTAGCCTCCGCTCCCTCACCTCCTGGGTCTCAGCGTCAGCCTGCTGAGTCAATTGCCGATCCCGATTGCCAATTACTGAACCAGTTGAAGGGAGTTTGCACTCTCTCTGCCTGCTCTGTGTAAGAAAAACGCTACACTCATAATCAAAACACGAAATCGAAGGAGATTATGATCACCTAGGCTGAGGTATCGCAGTCATTATCTCTTTGGTAGTGATGGAAATAAAGCCTGAGAAATGTAAGTGAGACCTGTCTTTAGTCCTTTAAGCCCCTATCCACCATGGGAGTACATATCTAAATCCCTCCAAGAATTCTAGGGAGGCACTTAGAGACTCACATGGGGACAGACAGAGGCCAAACGGCAGGGTCCAGTCTAGGACCCATTGCCAGTGGTCAGCTGGATAGTTGCAGGAAAAGGTCTCATATATCTTATTGTGTTCCTGTAGCTTTAACAGGAGGATAGCATTATCACACTTGAAGTCCACTTCTTTGTCCTGCGTTCCAGAGAGAGGAGGTCCAGTCCTCCAGGGCTCTTCTCTGGTTGAACCCAACATTTTCAGTCCTCTTCTGATATTCCCCAGGTCCAGTAGTGTTCTGAAAGGGGTGCCAGGAGGTGCCACATTTATGCTTTGCAATAGCTAGTGGGTGGGTTGACTCCTGGGCATGCCTTTAAAATGAATCTTTGGTCATTTTCAAAATAGTGAAAGTCTTGAGCCACACTAAACTTTAAATCTCAGGTCCCAGTGTGTGAGGGGAGTGTACTATGGTAATCCTAGTGTCCTTCAGCATCTAACACTACTTCCAGTTTGAGGTACTTCCTATACCACCAATAAACTCAGTGACAGCTGTCTTGTAGAACAAAAAATTCAGGTTATAAACAAACAGACAGGACAGTGGATATGGAAGAATTGTTTTGGCATCCTGTTTTCATCCCTTGGGGGGTGACCCAAGTGTTATATGTAAAACCTCAGCAGACCTGTCAAGAAGAAATGCATACACAAGCAAGATTTGATACTTTACTGTCAACAACAGGCCCACTGTGATTTGGGCCTACCTGACAGGGGAGACAAAAGTAGGGCCCTGTCTAGGTTTTAGTTAAAAAGTACCTGTGACAGTGAAGGCCTCTTTAAGGTGCAACACAAATGTTATATGTAAATCCTCAGCACACCAGTCAAGCAAGGTTACATATTCAAGCAAGATTTGACAATATAATGTCAAAAAGGATGCTCAAAGCACTAACCAGCATTCTGTCAGGTTCGGTGGGGTCAACTCTGCCCATTCAGGTCAGCCTAGTGTT
This sequence comes from Triturus cristatus, assembly GCF_964204655.1. Lineage (NCBI taxonomy): Eukaryota > Metazoa > Chordata > Amphibia > Caudata > Salamandridae > Triturus > Triturus cristatus. The sequence goes on from NC_140589.1 coordinate 751,380,191, forward strand.
TGATCCTGTGAGGTACTTCACGCCCATTCACACCAAAAGTTAATTACTGGCTTGCAGAAGGGGAGAAAAAGTGCAAATGCCCCACCAGGGGATTTAGCCAGCAAAAGTGCCTTTTCCATAATGTTTAGTAGACATCCGACTTCATCATTGAATTGATTTTTCATAACTATTAAAAAAGTTGTTTCATTATTTTTCTAGCTGTTTCCTAACTGAAATCATCATTTTTTTAAAGTTTAAGTTTATTGAGACCAGCAAGAAAAAACAATGTACAATCAAAATCCGGTCAGACAACATGAGTAATTATGATATGAACAATAAAGGATATTAAGCATAAAGGGTACAATAAACACGGTGTCCTAGAAAAGAAAAAAGGGGAGAAAGAGGAAGAAAAAAGGGGGGGGGGGAGCAATATGAATTCCATTGGAGAGAGTTCAGAGGAATCGAGGGCAACAAAAGAGGTAAAATGAAGCATTACATTGCATGTATTTTAAAACTCTAAAACGCATATAGTGATATAATGGGAGGAGTACAGTATGCAAGAAACAATAATAAATTATTCAAACAAAAGACAACGAAACTAAATCAAGGCGGTTTGCGGACATCGTCCGATGTTCTGACAATAGCAGTAATGGAAGTGTTCGAAGGGGGGGAAGCAGATAAATATGTAGTGAGAGGGAGCCATAACAAATCCCTTTTAATTGCTAGTGATATAGGAGTAACATAGTTGGTGTCAAGTCTGTGATTAAAACAGATGGCGTTCCACCAGGCTCTGTAAGTGACTTTATCCGCGTGTTTCCAATTCAAGGTGATTAGATGTAAGGCTATAGCAATTAACAAATCTATTAACTGACAATGTGACGAAGGTTGAGGCCATGAGGGGGATAAAGAACCAAGAAATATATTTGAGAGGGAAAAAGGAACCTTAGTGTTAAATATTTTGTTAATTTGAGACCAGACTAAGAGCCAAAATTTAGCAATGTTAGGGCAATCAAATAGCATGTGTTTTAAGTCAGCCTTTAAACATGAGCATGACCAGCAGTGTGATGAAGTGGTGGAAGAAAAGGAAGCCAATTGTGCGGGTGAATATAATGCACGCTGGTATACAAAGTAAAGAGTCTGAGTGGTATTGGCCGCTCGTGAAGTTTTATGGATCTTTAACCACAGCTTATCCCACAAAGAGACAGACCAGGATTGTAATAAATCTTTTTCCCATGCCAGCTCAGTCCTTGTTTTGCACCGCGTTGCAAGAGATAAGAGACCATTGTAGAGGGAAGATGCAGAAGGGGAAGCGTCTATCAATGGAAACAATGTAGAGCAAGTTGTAGGGAGATTTGGAGAAGGTGGGAGCGATGAAAGATATTGGCGAAGAGAGGGAAGCAGAAGGTCATATTGCTTCTTACAGGAATTAGGAAGGGCAAAGTTAGATTTGAGAACTGAGAAGGATAGAGGTGCACCATCCATCAAGAGTTGGGAAATCCACTTCAAGCCCTTGGAGTGCCATGTCTTCCAGTAGAAAGCACGATTTTTAATACGTAGTAATTTATTGTGCCAAATAGGCTGTTGAGAAAGTGAGTTAAGTGAGGGATAAGAGGCTGGCAGGAGAGGAGTTAAAAGTTTTCGCGTGTGAGAGATAACAGGATGACGCAAAGAAGAAGTGTGCGCAGAGAAAGCAAGGGATTCCAAAAAGGCGAAGGGGGAAGTGAAAAACTTCTCGATGCTAAGCCAAATTGGAGGATAGGTAGGAAGGTCCGAGGAAAGCCATGAAGAGGCTTGTTTTAGGGAAAATGCGTGGTGATAAGATTTAAAGTCAGGAAACTTAAGCCCACCATTTAATTTATTTTTTTTGAGAGTAGATAAGGCTATCCGAGGGTGCTTACCTTTCCAGAGGAATTTTAGTAAAGTGCGATCTAATATCTTAAAGTAATAATCTGGGATGTGTACAGGAATCATTGAGAGAGAATATAAAATGACAGGAGCAAGCATCATCTTAATAGAGTCTAACCTACTCCACCAAGAGAGAAAAAGAGGGTGCCACTTGGTAATAGAATCTTTTAGCTTCTTAGTAATGTAATCAAAATTGTGTTTAAGAGTTTCGGAGATAGACGGGGAGAACCATAATCCTAAATATTTTAACTTAGAGGAATGCCAGGAAAAACCGGTATGATCAAAATAGTGTTTGAGACACAAAACATTGAGGGGTAAGACTTCACATTTATCACGATTTAGGCGGTATCCTGAAAGTTTTGAAAACGCATCTACTTGGGAAAGGAAAGGAGGAAGAGAAGTATCGGGATTGGAGCAGTATAAAAGAATATCATCTGCATAAACAGACATTTTGACTTGGCGGGAGCCTAAATGGAATCCTGTAATTAGGGAGTCCTGTCTAATTTTGGTAAGGAAAGGCTCTAATGCCACTACAAATAGGAGAGGGGATAGGGGGCAACCCTGCCGTACACCTCTTGAAAGAGAAAAATAATCGGAGACCTTACCATTAGCAAAAATAGACGCCTTAGGACCAGAGTATAAGAGAGAAATCAAGGAGATTAACTTAGAGGGAAACCCTATCCACTGAAGAGCATGGAACATAAAGTCCCAGCCAATCCTATCAAAAGCCTTTTCGGCGTCTAAAGCTATGGCAGCAAGCGGGTAGTCTAAGGAAGAGGCCTTGCTAAGAATGTTAAAAAAGACTCTAGAATTATCAGAGGATAAGCGACCTTTTACAAAGCCCGATTGTTCCGAACCAAGAAGCTCAGGTAAGATTGGGTCAATACGTAAGGCAAGAATTTTAGCAAAAATTTTATAATCCGTGTTCACTAAAGATATCGGGCGATAATTTTTACAGAAAGAGGGATCTTTGCCTTCTTTGGGGATTAGGCAGATCATAGCATCTTGGAAGGTACCTTGAGATGTTCCGTTTGCGATAAAAGAAGTAAACAAAAGAAGAAGTTGTGGAAGGAGGAGTTTCGAAAAGTGTTCATAAAATTCAATGGTAAATCCATCAGGGCCAGGGGTTTTCCCTCGCCTCAAAACCGATACGGCATGAGAAATTTCTGCTAATGTGATATCTAGCTGCAGTGAATCAAAATCAATATGTTGCGAGGGAGGAGAAGGGATGGATTGGAAGTAGGAGGAAAGATCAGATTGAAGAGGTTGGGCCTCAGGGGTGTAGAGAGTTTTATAAAAGGAGACAAACTCATTTAAGATATCTTCATCCTTGAGAAGAATGTCACCATTGGAATCCTTCAGAGACTCTATCCTAGTTCTGTCCCGCCGAGATTTTAGATAGTTGGCCAGTACTTTCCCCATTTTATTCTGACCTCCATAGTAACGAGCACTACTCTTCAGAAGATAAGAAGAGGCCGCCTCTGTGGATGCTTTGTTGAAGGTAATTTTGGCAGTGATAAGATCTTTCAAAGAAGCTTCAGAGTACGAGTGGTAATAGGCGTATTCTAATTTTTTAATTTTGGTAAGCAATTGAGCCGAATGTTTCTCAAAAACCTTTTTCTTCCGAGAAACAAAGTTAATAATAAAGCCTCTGGCAGCTGCCTTAAAAGAATCCCAAATCATAGCAGGGGAGGAATCATGAGTAGTGTTTATGGTGAAGAATTCCGACGCAAAAGAACTGAACTGGCTGGAAAACTTAGGATCTGCAAGCAGCGAATTATTAAAACGCCAACGTCCAGCACATGGGGTGTGAGGAAGAAGGTCAAAATCAACAGAAACCGGGGCATGGTCTGAAATTAAAATGGACCCTATTTCTGATTGAAGTACGTGTTGCGTTAGAGGTTTACTTAAAAAGAGGTAGTCAATACGAGATTGTGATTTGTGTGGGGGGGAGAAAAAGCTATATTCACGGAGATCAGGGTGACACAGTCTCCAGATGTCAACTAAAGACTTTTGACGAATGGTGGAAGCAAATTGTGAGTGCATTTTGTTGTTTACAAATCTGACTGGGGAATTCCTATCTAAAATGGGATCACAAACTTGATTACAATCACCCCCAAAAACAATATAATCGTCTGTAAGGGAGAGCAACTTATCAGAAATATGTAACCAAAAAACATTGTCAACTGAAACTGGAGCATAAACGTTGAAGAAAACCACTGGTATTTTGTCAATAAGTAATTTAACAATTAACCAACGACCTTCAGAGTCAGTTTCTTGGGAAATCACCGATACATTAAACTTTTTATGAGTGAGAATAAGAACACCATTTTTCTTACCTAAAGCTGGAGAAGAAAACACATTACCTACCCAACATCTTTTTAATTTAGATGCTTCAGCCTCAGGAAGGTGGGTTTCCTGAAGGAAAGCAACATCAGTTTTTAACTTTGCTAAGTGGGAAAGAACTCGTTGTCTTTTAATGGGATTGTTCAATCCTTTAACATTCCATGTGATAACTCTGAACTTGACTGGATGAGATTGAAGTCAAAAACCATGAACATACAATGCGATAAATAGGGTTGAGAATGAGAAGAGTAGAGAAATGAGAACTCAGAAGTGTACAAGGAAGAAGATAAGAGAGGAAGAGATTAAAACAATAATATTAAGAAATTCAATAAGGGATAAGAAACATAAGCAAGGAATATGGATTTGCGAATGACCAAAGAAAGGGAGAAGAGGATAGAATGAGGGAGGTGTAAGCGGGAAGAAAAGAAAAGGAAAAAAGAAAAAGAAAAAGAGGAGAGGAACAATGGCAGAAGACAGCAAAGAAAGCATAAAAGTAGAATATGAACAAAAGGCATACTTACATGAAGAAGATCCAAGAGAACAAGGGGGAGGGGAAGAAGCCACACGAGACAGACAGCCCATCCAGGCTGACCAGACGGAGGACGAGGGGGAAAACGCCAGTAAAGTAGGATATCTACGGATGCGAGAGAGAACAAAAAACAAAAACGTAAAAACTATTTAGCACAGTAAGCGATGAAGAATAGGAGAGTTAAAACAGAACAAAACGATTAGGTACCAACTCAAATTAAGAAGACCATCCAAGCTACAAAAGAACACCAAAGAATACATGAGGGACGGTGATAAAGAGAAGCAATGAATGAAAGAACCATAAGAAAAATCATCAGAACATCAAGTAACATTTGAAGACGAGGGTCCCGAAGCTTCCATGGTCTCCGTCCTGTGAAAGTTTATGAAACTCTGTAACAGCTGCGGATCTTCATAGGATGTCGTCTTGTTATTAAACGTGACCTTAAAGAGGCAGGGGTGAAAAAGACCATAACGCGCTCCCATGGCACGAAGAGTAGGTCTCATATCAAGAAAGGCCTTACGTCTGTTGGCTGTGGACTTGGCATAATCTTGAGCGAAAAACAAAGTGGTGCCGGACCAGGTGACTCGTTGAGAGGATTTAGCCGCTGACAAAACCTTTAGCAAGTCCGTGTACTCCAAAAAGTACAAAATGACACCTCTCGGCCTCTGAGAAGAAGATGCACTCGATGGAAGACGTCCTAACCTATGGGCTCGTTGAATGTTGAGAGCGGTGCCTTCCGGCATATGGAGAATCTTGGGTAGAAAAGTTTTAAAGAAGGTAGGAGGATCCGACCCCTCTGATCCCTCCACCAGACCATAAATACGCAGGTTGTTCCGCCTATTACGGTTTTCAAGATCCTCGACTTGGCGTTGGAGGGCAGACACTTGAGATTGAAGGTGAGAGACATTGGTGTTAGTGTCTGTAAAGGAAGACATATGACTTTCAACTGCAGTAATTCGCGAATCAAGTTGAGCCCAAGTGTCAGTGAGAGCCTGTAGTTTATTATTTGTTTCCTCCATAAAGGGACGAAGGGCCCTAATTTCCTCCAGTAGTGTTTCCATGGAGACCGGCGAGGTCGATTTAGGAGGAGAAGGCGGGTTGTGCTTTAAACGCTTGGTGACAGACTTCACAGCAGGCACTGGCGAGGGAGAGGGATCCATATTCTCCGTAGGGTCTTGTGAGAATAACAGTGAATCCTCTAGTTTGGAGAAGGCAGTAAAAACTTTTGAATTTTTGATGAGGGTATGCTTAGGCGTAGGGTGTTTAGCAAGTGAGCCTTTCGTTCTCCCCATAAGAGGCAAGTCCAACAGTCCAAGTGAGTGAGAGGAGCAGAGACGTGGCCCAGAAGGAGAGTAGCACTGGTTAAATGGTTAACATCACTGACAGATCCAGCAAGTATCAGCAAGCCTCATTGAAGCGCGTGTTGAAACGGAATTAAAGAAATAGTCATTGAATTGACGTATCCGAAAAAATGAGGCAGTTCCATAAAACTGTTTCAATATCTGAGACAAGAACACTTGTCAAGAACAGCCATGAGTGAGGAAGAACTGTGTTATCTGAGGAGAACAGCACAGAAAAACACTCTCGTGAGGTGCATGCATAAAATGGCGGCTGATTCGGAGAAGAAAACGCTGCACAAACTACGCACCTTCCGTATTCTCCAGATATGTATCATTAAGATTGTCCAAAGTTGGTGAGAAAATGAAGAAAAAGCCAGAGGTGAGCAGAAATAATAGCCAAAAGGGGGAAAAACCACTTTTGCAGCATGCTTCTTCAAGTCATTAGCTTACATTCTCCTCAGGCGAAAAAACAAAATGGCGGCCGTTCCGAAAACGGGGCCTCCGAGGGAATTAAAGAGGATTAAATGTAGCTTACTGACATAGCGACTGCAAAATTCGGTGCTCCGGATGTTCAGACAGCCTGTCCTCACTTTGTGGCATCCTCGTACTCGTAGTTACGAGAGAAAAAATCGGCGTTATCCTCCCGACCCCGGGAGCGTCAGGGAAAAGCCGCCATCTTCGTAAGGCGTTAACCACGCCCCCCCTGAAATCATCATTTTTAAGTGTAATAATATAACAGTGTTTTACTATGGAACAGCTAGCCTTGCTATAGTGAAAACAACTTTGAGGGCTTTTTCACTGTAGAGACATGTTTAAGAATAAATTCCTACTTGTCCTGCTTGTAAATACCAGGCACCATCCTTACAGGCAAAAAGGCCCACATAGAGTGACTTCTAAATATTTGAAAGGAAGTTTTTGATGCATCAAAAGGGTTTATTTTCAAAGGTGAAATTTGTATTTTAAAGTTGTAACAGCTGGGCTACAAATGGGAGGCCTGCAGTCATATTTGCAGTGCCACTGTAGGTGATGGCATTATTGGTGGTTGGTGCTGCAATCCAATAGTGACATTTAACTTATAGGCCTTAGATACACTTTCCAACAAATTTTGAATAAGTTAAATATGCCAATTAGGGATCTGCCAATTTCACCTTGTTGAAAGGGGTAGCAGAGGCACTTTATCTCTGGTTTGCAGGGGTAATGTGCACAGCATACTACAGCCAGTAAAAAAAATATAGGGTTCAATAAAAGGTGTAAAAGTCCGGGACGACTCTGCAGAAAGAGCACATTTCCTATAGTAAGTAAATCTACATGTGTCCATTTACTCTTACACTTTGCAGAACATATACTACTTTTAGCAATTTACCATTTTCTGAATTTAAATGTACTACAAAGTGAAGACTTACATGTCACCACCCCCTCAATTCAGGGGGTGGAGTCTAATTTATGCGGTTTTAGTTACTATCAGTACATTTCACACATAGTCAGTGATCTCTGCCACTGGGGTAAAGATCTATAAATGTAAAGTATAGCGAAAAGTAAAAAAGTTGATTTAAAAAAAAAAAAAAAATGTTTCAAATATTTTAGGAGAAATATTCATGTAAATTAATTTTATTGGTTTATTTTAAAGGTAGACTTTAAAATTAAAAAACATATTTCATTAATTTAAATCCATTAAAATTAATTAAATTATTTTTTTGTTTTAAATCCCACCAAATGAAATGTTTTGTACGAGAGTGAGCCGGACATTTTTACGTGCAAATCGTAAAACACAAGTCTGAGCGCGCAAGTACGATCCCGACCGTCCGTCCGAATACACAATCGCACGTAAAATGGCCCGTACGGAGCCAACGCAGTAGCACACATGTACACGGGTAAACTTATGCCCGTGTACGAGCCGTACAGCCCCCCCACCCCCAAATATGTCAGCACCGTACACCACCCTGTCCGCACTGTACCCCAGCCCTGCAACTGTACGCGCCGTACGCCCCCATGTACGCGCCGTACCCCCCATGTACGTGCCATACCTCCGCATGTGCGCACCGTACCCCCGCATGTACACGCCGTACCCCCCCATGTATGCACCTTACCCCCTGTCCGCACTGTACCCCAGCCCCGCAACTGTATGCGCCGTCCCCCCCATGTACGTGCCATACCCCCCATGTACGTGCCATACCCCCATGTATGTGCCATACCCCCCATGTACGCGCCTTCCCCCATGTACATGCCGTACCCCCGCATGTAGGCGCCGTACCTCCGCATATACGCGCCGTACCCCAGGCCCGCACCTGTACGCGCCCTACCCCCCCTATGTACGCGCCTTACCCCCCGCATGTACATGCCATACCTCCGCATGTACGTGCCATACCCCAGGCCCGCACGTGTACGCACCGTACCCCCACCGCATGTACGCGCCGCACTCCAACACCGTACCCCAGCATTCTCACCCACCATCGGGTGTACAACCGTACCTACGCGAAAAAGACTCTTACAGAACCAGGACACTGTAAAACAGCACAAGGAGGGTCAATTTGACTCGCACAACACCACAAAACATGTCTACATGACAAAATACATCTCAATGACTGACCTGGCACATCCAAACAGGCAAACAGAGGACCAAATCACAACCACCTCTTATAACACACCCACCAAAATTCAAACACAGCCACACCCAAAAATTGACCAATAAAAAGGGCCCACCCACACAACCCATGAGCCTTTGCAACAGACCCACTGCTGCCAGACCCCACAGAGAAACAACTCTACATCACTGATACCTTCACTACACCTTCACTCACACACCTTCACACAACCTCCTTCACAAACATCCCCCTCTTCACATTCACACACACACTGTCACATTCACACACACACACCCACAACCATCCACACACACACCCACACCCCACATCATGCCCACAGACAAAAATCCAAAGTTCACAACGGCGGAGCTGGACCTCCTTGTCAACGAAGTCATCAGAGTCGAGCCACAGCTGTTTGGAACATTGGTCAGACAGACCAGCATAGCTGAAAAATATGCCATGTGGCCGAGGATTGTGGATAAGGTGAATGCTGTTGCGCCCATCCGAAGGACCAAGCATGAATGCCAAGCCAGGTGGTACGATCTGCGCAGGGAGGTCAAGAGGAAAATGAACAAAGAATATGCCCAGAGTAACATCACTGGAGGTGGTCCGCCCCGCAGACCCGTACACTACCATCCCTGGGAGGAGAAGGTGATGGCCCTGCTACCGCCGGTGGGAGTACACGGAGTCGAAGGAGTCGCAGACCCTGGTGAGTACACAAACAACTTACGTAACATGGGGGTAATGGGGTCCACCCCACATATACACCAAATGCATACAACTTCCCCCAAGCACTTACCGCACACAACCACACTCAAAAACCACGCTCATGCCACTAACGTCTCAATGCACCCTTCACAAATCAAGGCAAGGCCACGTCCAAGGCTACAACAACCACAAACACAAGACTGGATGTCCGGGAGGCTGGGAGGGTGGGCCCCGCAGAACACATTGTGAAAATGAGACGCAGACACCAATGCCCTCAGCCCATATGGCATAGATACATACCCATGCACAATGCACAGGGACTGGCAAAGTACTGACAAGGTAGCTGACACCTGGCCCTGCTGTATGCAGCACAAGGCCCTCCTGGGACCACTGTACACTCAAACACCAACTCCACAAGCACAGGTATCTAGCACAGGAACTCACACTCACTGTCATGCCAGCATGCACCATGAGGGGACAGACACAACACCTTAGAGACCCAATGACAACTCACACTACACACAACAGCACGCCCGGTCACACCCCCCCAACACAATCACACACCCCCGGGGCAGGCAACGGATTTACACACTCCCACAATGGACATGTGACACAACAAGACCAATCCAGAGCCAAATAAGCATCATAGCCAACAATCTACAGGTCAAACACTCAGGAGAACATCCCAATCTGTCCCCCGCAACATACCCATCCCCAAGTGGACATTGAGAGGAATGCTAGGCACATCCAACTACCTGGAGGAACTGTGTCAACTTGAATATGTATGAAACATAGATGTCGCATGAAACACCATTAACATTGTCTCTCTCTCACACACAGGGCAACGTCGTCGATCTCCCCCCAACACTGGGGGGGAAGAATCACAGTCCCAGGCTCCGCGTGAAGATGATCCCACCAGCAGCGACGACTCTCACCACTCAGTGGATGACCCCGACCAACCTGGACCCTCTGGTGCCCAAGCCCCTGCAGCACCTGTGTCAGGTACATCTGTGCCAGCCACCACCCCCATTCCTGCCACATCCCAGGACACACCCAGGAGCCCTGCTCGCACTGAACAACAGAGCCAGTCTGACCAGGAGGGACAAGGTTCTCCGGGCACCCAGGAGGAGGCAGGCAACCCTGCAAATGCCATCCCTCAGGGGTCCCGATGTGCCCACAAGGGCAGGCCAGGCACAAGAGGGCAGGGGTGGTGCGAGTGGAGGCGCGAACCTGACCAGCCAGCTCAGGACACCAGTATGTCACACATACGCAACATCCTGGACACAAACTGGCGTGACACCAGAGGCATCAACCAGGTCGTGTCGAGACTCTCAGAGATGCAGGGGACCCTCGATAAGATTAAGAACCTGCAGGTCGAGCATCATGCCAGTCATCAACAACACCAAGGACGGATGGAGGCAAGACTGGCTGAGCTCCTGGCGGTGCACAGGGACATGAGCCAATCACTCCGTCAGATCGCCAAAAGCATCTGGGAGGGAGGAGGAGGAGGAAGATTCGTCTGATGGAGCGTCCCAAACATCATCAAGGCCTGCATCTGAGGGTCCCCGGAGGAAGGTGGGTCATCCACGGAAAAGACCATGAGAGTCAGTGGACCATCCACATCTCCCAGGCACCTGGCCTGGCACCTGGCTCTCTGGCGCAACAGCAGCACCTCATCCAATGACATTCTCTGCCACATGGACTTGCTGGTCACAGTCTGACCAATGATGACCAACACTGTGCCCTGGACTCTGATGACTTCCAATGCCAAGGATACCATCTCACCCTGTGAACTTTGGATTCTATTCCCCCGGTAGAGCACCTAATTCCATCTACCAAAACACGTACCCCACCGCAAATAAATATATCACTTTGGTCATGAGACGTTCCTGTCATTTTGGATTATTCAACAACATATGTGTGTGGAAATGTCAAACTATGCCAGCCATCCATACCCTGGGATCAGAGTCTGGTACAGGACACACATGGGTCACAAGGTATCATTCAATGTAGGCATGGAGCACAACACTCACCTGTAATGGCCTCTGGCTGCTGAGGGGGGGCTTGCTAAACTGTGCGGACAGACCTATTTGGGAGATTATCATCAAGGCGTAGAGGTCATGGCTCATGTGGAGGTTCCCGGGGAGGGAGTCCCAGGTATGTGTGGCCAGGTGGGAGAACAATGTCCTGTATGCTGGAGTACGGTGGGTGTGAAGAACGGTGACCAGGGCAAGGTTGGATGCACGGAGATGGCCCAACGGGATCTAGGATGACAGATATATTTTCTGTATCTCCATAGCACGAACGGCGCTCAGTCAAAGCTCGTTTACACTGTTACAGACATCTTATCCGTCACCCAGTACTGCTAACTTCAGTTACTAGTAATTTCCACACGTTAAATTATAGTTTATTTACAGATATTTACCAGAAAGTTGAACTTGGAATTCTGCAACAACCGGTAAATATAGATCGCAACATTAGTCACCCACATTATTTTTGACACACGGTGCCTTTTTACGGTTTCCAGTACATTAAGGATCCTTTCCTCACATTAAGACTACCTAGTTGAAGACTTCATAACGCTATAATTTTTTCACAACAAGATACGTCTTTCATTTTGAGCACACGTTCGGTTTGGCTGTTTGGGTCTATCTGTGTGCAAATCCTAATCATTGAACTTGTGAAATCTCAAACAATTCTTTTCTCGGATATTCATTCAGTTTTTTCTAACTGTTGTTTGTAGATCTGGAAGATGATTTCAAGGATACCTTTACAAACATTAGAGTGACTCACAAAACTCATACTCACCCTGAAGAAGGGTTTTTTCAAAACCCGAAATGCATTGGGATTCATTTCTGTTTGTATGAGATTGTATTTTGATAAAATATTGTCATTTATTATACACACCATGTGATGCAAAATATACTTTATAATTTATGTTGGAGTAAAAAGAATATACTATTCGAACAAGGAACATTTGGTTGTTTTGATTCAGTATGTATCATTTTCATCTCTAACACTATTAAGGAATTGGTAACATTGGGATTAACCAGATTTTAATTCATAGAGACCTTCATGTCCTAAAGCAGTGCTGCACGCAGGTCATGGTTTCACCCTGACCCTCACTCAAAGTACTTGTTACCTAGGGATGCATACTCACATCCCACACGTGTATGCACGCTAAACAAGATTTCTAGCACAGTTTACATTTTGACCTTCACTAAAAGAAATAATACACAACAGGTGTGCAGGTTCACTTCAATCCCGTTATTGATTATATTTGAGCACCTCAGTGACCCAGCACCCACATCATCATGTCTTGGAAAGACATATCAGATTTAACTACCAACCAAGCAGAAACAAAGGCATATTCCACGGAAGAAGCTGCATCCATTTATTCTTTGATTAAAGAGACACGCTCCTTTAGTTCTTCTTCTGGAACTACTATACAACAATTAAGACAATTGGAATACTTGATGAGAAAAGAAATTAACCAACGTCTCCACGCCACCACACTCATAGAATATCACAAAGTTAAAAGAATCCCAAGAGGTCTAAGGATCGCGCTAAAACCCATGTTGTTCAAATACAACAAGACCTTCATGTCAAGATGGTATGCGATTTTAAATAAATGTTCCCTAGACTTGATCCTGTTAATTGTCGAAGAAATATCAATCATTTTACAAGACCTGGAAAATGAAATCAACAATCTCAAGGATGAAATCACACAAAAAATGGAACAAGAAGACTGGGACAAGACTCTAGAAGACATCAATAAGAAACTTGACACGCATGCGCGAGAATTACATGAACGAAAAACTAGGAAGTTTAAGAGAGATACTATTGACTATAAACTGGATGAGGTGTATTCATGGGCTGAAGCGTATGCCAAAAAACGCTCATATAAAAAACCTAGAAACACTTCCTCAGAAGAAAGTTTAGTCACAGAACAGGATCTATCTCTCCAACGACCGACAGTAAGTTCATACACTCCATCCAGCGGTACCAATGGAGAAGCCACCTCTACTTCCACCTCTAAACCGTCTTTTTTAGCGGAAGGTCAAGCGTCCAAATCACCTCCGGACAAAAACATTGGAACCAAAGACAACGCATCTGCCGGGGAAAAAGCAAAAAAAATCCCCGAGACTGGCAGGCCTCAGAGGACAACCAAGAAAACCATACCCTAGTTGTGAACATTTCGCATAAATCATTAAACAAAGAAGAACTGCACGTTCTAAACAAAGGTACATCGTTTGTCCCCACATATACTTCCAACCAATTGGAAACAGAGATATCCTTGTTCAAATTTATGCGAAAACTAAGGTTAAGATGGTTCTTTTCAATCAACACTTCTAGCGAAGAAAGCCATTCAAATACACAACCTTTTTGACCTAAAAGCAAGTTTATGTCTCCACTCTCCCATAAATCTTTAGACACTTTCGAGACCCTGGTAAAATAATATTTGGAAGACATCAGATACACCAGACCACGATGTCCTAACTTATCCCGCAAAGAATCACGGATCTTAAACACCTTAAGACAAGACAAGACCCTGACTTTTTTACCGGCTGATAAAGGTGGAGCCTTAGTGGTCCTGGATACAGACTACTACGAGACTAGTGTTAATGAACACGTGAAGAACACGGAAACATACATTGAGATGGAACAAGATCCCACCAATGGATTTTTGAAGCTATTAGGAAACATTCTACAACAGGGGGTTGACAATGGTCACATTGATGAAAACACACGAAAATTTCTATTCAACACAACACGCAAAGTCCCACATATATACATGCTTCCTAAGATCCATAAGAATAGGCTAAATCCACTGTTTAGACCCATAGTCGCAGGCTGTGGATCCATTCACGAAACCATTGGACGCTACTTAGATTACCATTTTCAACCCTTGGTACAATCCTGGGAGACATACATCAAAGACACAACAGATTGCTTATTGAAACCAGAGGCAGTCAAACATCTTTTTGAAGAGGACCACTGGCTGTGCACCATAGACGTGGTTGCACTTTACACATCCATTGCTCACAACGAGGGACTTGAAGCGGTGGAATGGAGACTATTACAATCCTCAATGACAAAAGACAAATGCATTTTTCTCCTAGAACTACTACATTTTTCATTATACCACAGTTACTTTTCATGGCAAGAGAAATATTATTTACAGATTACGGGTACATCAATGGGCTTTCCCGGAGCCCCATCATACGCAAATACATTCATGGCTTATTTTGAACACCGACACATATTGGAAAATCCCATCTGGCGCACTAACGTGGTCATTTTTGTTCGTTACACTGATGACATACATGTAGTATGGAAAGGTTCAAAGAATCTTCTGGAACAAAGCATAGCCGCATTGAATTTTTGTAATCCCAGAATCCAATTCACTTATGAAATCCAATCCACAAAGATTTATTTCCTCGACATTGAAATTCATAAATCAAAGAAAGGTTTGGCTACAACTGTATACCGGAAAACCACCGATGTAAATAACACTTTACATTTTCAAAGTGGACATCCATACTCCTTAAAAAAACATTTGCCTGTATCTCAACTCATCAGAGTCAAAAGAATAACCTCTGACGCACAACAATGTGAAACAGACATAAAAAACCAGTTAGCAAAATACAAAGAACGTGGTTATCCTGATGACATACTTAAGAAAGCAGAACGGAAAGGATTTTAAAAAAAACGAGAGGATTTGTTGTCCACAACCATGAGGAATCCAACCAAACGGGAAGTATTTGTACTTAAATTTTCAGCTCAAGCAAACCAAATCATATCTATCATCCTCAAACGTTGGGACATCATTGAATCAGAAGTAGATTTTTCTGGACTATTTCAGGAACCACCCATATTTGCTCATACACGCTCTAAAAACTTGAGGGAGATGCTCAAAACAAGACCACAAACAAGAATTTCACATTTCTCAGGCATGAAAAAATGCTATAACTGCGGCCAATGTGGCAATGTAATCACAGGCAACAGTTTCACACATCCCCGAACAGGTCAAAAAATTCCTTTACATCATACATCTGATTGCAATACGGAGGGGGTCATTTATGCAATTAAATACCCGTGTGGACTGGTATATGTTGGCAGAACCAGTCGCAAAATAAAAACTAGAATAACAGAACACAAGAGTAGAATTCGTAACAAGAACTTGAGTTCCTCTTTATCAGCACATTGGGTTCAAGCCAAACACACAATTCCTCAACTAGGGTTCACGATTCTTGAACGCATTCACACATCCACCCATATTGACACAAATACTGTTTTAGCATGTAGAGAGACACACTGGATCAAGTTCCTGGGAACTGTGATTCCAGGAGGTCTTAACGATCATTATGAAATGTTATGTTTTGTCTAAAACACAGTATTCACAGTGCAAGCCTTTTTTTTATATAAGAATTCATGCATTTGTAAAGGATTTGCACGCAGTATTCCTCATCTTTTCCTTTTCCATGCACTTTTTTTACAATAAAATTGTTTTCTGTTCCTAAACCTTTACTTGTTCATCTTTTCATAATCACAAGCTTTATTGGTATTCATTTAGAAGCATTCCTATATTTAGAACGGGGCATCCCACGACGATCTCCTTATACCGAACAAGTCCGCTTTCTATTTCCATACTCGGTGCACGTTTCATTAAACACTCCTCCCAGTGGCGACACGTAACGCTACTCACGCGATTCACTGAATGTTTCACTCGGAAGCTGCAGATACTTTCGAACACGGACACAGGTGAGACGTGGGTTGCTCAAGCAACTCGAGGCTTCTTGTATTTGATTCATATAAAGAGTCAAAACTAAGATATATTTTCTGTATCTCCATAGCACGAACGGCGCTCAGTCAAAGCTCGTTTACACTGTTACAGACATCTTATCCGTTACCCAGTACCGGTAAGAAAATATCCCCCGTTATTTTATTTGGGTTCGTAATGACTGCTAACTTCAGTTACTAGTAATTTCCACACGTTAAATTATAGTTTATTTACAAATATTTACCAGAAAGTTGAACTTGGAATTCTGCAACAACCGGTAAATATAGATCGCAACATTAGTCACCCACATTATTTTTGACACACGGTGCCTTTTTACGGTTTCCAGTACATTAAGGATCATTTCCTCACATTAAGACTACCTAGTTGAAGACTTCATAACGCTATAATTTTTTCACAACAAGATACGTCTTTCATTTTGAGCACACGTTCGGTTTGGCTGTTTGGGTCTATCTGTGTGCAAATCCTAATCATTGAACTTGTGAAATCTCAAACAATTCTTTTCTTGGATATTCATTCAGTTTTTTCTAACTGTTGTTTGTAGATCTGGAAGATGATTTCAAGGATACCTTTACAAACATTAGAGTGACTCACAAAACTCATACTCACCCTGAAGAAGGGTTTTTTCAAAACCCGAAATGCATTGGGATTCATTTCTGTTTGTATGAGATTGTATTTTGATAAAATATTGTAATTGATTATACACACCATGTGATGCAAAATATACTTTATAATTTATGTTGGAGTAAAAAGAATATACTATTCGAACAAGGAACATTTGGTTGTTTTGATTCAGTATGTATCATTTTCATCTCTAACGCTATTAAGGAATTGGTAATATTGGGATTAACCAGATTTTAATTCATAGAGACCTGTGTGTCCTAAAGCAGTGCTGCACGCAGGTCATGGTTTCACCCTGACCCTCACTCAAAGTACTTATTACCTAGGGATGCATACTCACATCCCACACGTGTATGCACGCTAAACAAGATTTCTAGCACAGTTTACATTCTGACCTTCACTAAAAGAAATAATACACAACAGGTGTGCAGGTTCACTTCAATCCCGTTATTAAAAAACATACACGGCCATGTACTTCATGCCCCATAGGGAGCCTAATCCATGAGCAACTGCATGCATGTTGGTAAACTACACATGGACTCCTATGCATAATCTTCCACAACTATGCCAGATATGCCGCATGCAAACTGGCAAGAGACCTGCATTGACAGAGATGAGGCACCTTGGAGTGTGACGGACACCTTTATTACTCAGCCTCACACTAAGGGAAATGCATCAATTGGAACAGACTCACAGGTCATTTGGCTGACCATGTATGAGCTACACTGGACTCCCCCTTCAACACACAGATGTGGTAAATCCTACTGAGCTGGCAGACAAGTGAAGGGGTTGAGCCTAACACCCCTTGCTGCACACGGAGAGTCTGCAATTCCCCATTGAGCCTCATATGGGGATGTCCCACACTATGTCCACCATTAGCATCCCGTATGTTCCTGAGGGACGATATACACACATTGATGCCTTCATTAGAATCCACAAACCATTACAGATGACTGTCAGGAAGGGTGACTATCAATTCATGGGAGCCATGCAACACGTCATGTGCCCCATGGTGAGTCGACATGTATGCATGGTAACACAACATGCACAGGAGCAGTCCCCACATATCACAAACATGTACCACCCACAAAATGCCTTGCTGCACTCCTTACCCAAAATGACTTTTCACCATGTCTGTGCATGTAACTCTGATCCAGCACACGTTGCAATACTCATGAGGTAGCAGGAGGGCAATGATGACATGAGCAGACGACAGCCACAAGAACCTGGGGAGGACAGACACACAACAAGTCAGCGAAGAGTTAGTAATCCGCAGACATGTACATGTACTCTACAGGAATGATGTTGTCACCATGCTCTTAAAAAATTTAGTGTCCCAGCTAAAATGTGTGGAATGACATCATCACTTGAATGACACATCAGAACATACCTCCAAGTCACTTAGCACACAGTCAGCTGGACACACACATTGCAACACATGCCACACAAGGCTCAAAGCGTGCACACTCAGACACAGGGACTCACCATTATGAGAAGAAGTTGCGGATAAGCTGACTCCGGATGTCCTCATCCTCATCCTCACTTGCCCCGTGCCCAAGCCCTTCATCCTCCACGGGTGGATGATCCTGCTCATCCGGATCAAGGATGAGTGGCACGGCCTTCTCCACTGCCATGTTGTGCAGCATGCAGCACACAATGAAGATTTTGCAGACCTTCACCGGGGCAAATGGGAGGGCGCCGCCGGTCTTGTGGAGGCACCGGAATCTGCTCTTCAGGAGTCCAAACGTCCTCTCAATCACGCGCCTTGTCTGCCCATGGGTGTCGTTGTACCGGTGTTCTGTGGCTGTTCTGGGGTTGCGGAGAGGCGTCATCAGCCATGGCATGTTGGGATAGCAAGAGTCCCCTACATGGAAACATCATGTGAAGAAGTGGGTCAGGAGATGCCGTAAGATACAAAGATAGCGCGAAACACAGGACTAACAGAGTATACCCACCAACAAGACATGCTCGTTCCGCGTGCAGCTGCAGCATCATTTCTGGCACCCTGCTACGCCTCATGATGTAGGCATCGTGTGCGGACCCTGGAAAACGGGCACAGACATGGGAAATCAGCATGTTAGCAAGACACACCACAATGGCATTGATAGAGTGATAATGTTTGCGGTTCCGAAAGGCTACCTCCTGTGCCTGTGGTGGTACCAAAGCCACATGTGTCCCATCAATTGCCCCAATTACGTGAGGCATCCCTCCCAGGGCATAGAACTCACCCTTGACACCTGTCAACTGCTCACGAGTGGGAAAATGGATGAATTCATCCAGGTGCACAAACATGGCTTCTAAAACATCATGCAGGACACGGATGAACATCGTCTGAGACATGCCACCGACATCAGTTATGGTCAATTGAAACGTACCGGTGGCAAAAAAATGTAGGGCTGCCATCACCTTCATCTTGGGGGTCAGAGCTGTAGGATACCTGTGTTGTGGTTGGAGGTGTGGTTCAAGCCGGCTGGTCAAGTCCTCTATCAACTCTTGCGAGAAGCGGTATCTGCGTATGCATTCATGTTCACGCATAGCATCCAGGTCTGGCATTCGTCTGGGGAGAGGTGGTGCCCTGCAGAGATTTGGAAGGAATAACAAAGAGTGAGTACATTACCACACCAATGTCACTGAGGTGAGCACATGTTCAACAGCTAATACACATCTGCTTAATACAGAGTCTGGTCTGTGCAATACATCCAGGACACGTAGGCCAGCCAGGTGATACTCCTACGAAGAGCCAGCCACAATAGTTGCATGGCAATGTTGACGTGAAATGCCACTAAAATAGCTGTGGGCCAGTGTAAGACACATTACATGAGTGACAGACATCCACATATCAGCATTTGAAGGATGTTATCTCATACAGACAGCTGGCGGGAGTCTAGACGCACAGGTCACATGTCATCTGAAAAAGGACAGATAACACACATTTCCATGAAGGGGTACATGTCAAAAACGGATGACACAGACATTGAGACAACGCAGATATTGCCTCATGTCAGGAAGTCATCTTCCAACCATCATGACACATGTAAAGTGTGAGTCCACATGTGGCATGGTGTGCGTATATGTGTGTCATGCACATATGCACACAGACACATGTTGGATGCTGCAACAGCAGATGGAGTTGACGGAACACCAACAGCAAGCTCATGGGAACACATGACACACACATGACATAGTCACATCGTGGCACGCTGGTAGTCACATGTCAGGTGTAATTATCCGTGTACCTGGCATCAGGGGACAGTTGCGGGTGTTGGTGACTGTGCCATACCAGTGATGCAGTGCTTGACACGTGTGTCCGACTTCTACATGCACACATGTGCAAAGTGTGAAGGGGAAGTGTGCCACGTAGTGCCCCATCACACATGACATGTGTAAACAGCTCATCACACATCTATTGTGCCACAACATGATGAGACATGTGCCACATCACTGCCTGACACACCTAGGCCCTGCACATGAAGGACTGCACTGACAATGACTTGATGTCCAGCCTTGTGCGAGTCTCACACCTCCATTCCTTTCGTGTGCGCCTCCTATCACCAGTGAAATGCAGTACACATGCTCTGAGGGCGTGTGTACGGGCCTTACTCACCCGTGAGTACGTGCCTATCACTATAGTTGGGGTACCGTAGGCCCTAGTGATGCGGCACGTACTCACGCGTGTACGGGCCTTACTCTCACGTGAGTACGTGCCTATCACTATAGTTGGGGTACCGTAGGCCCTAGTGATACGGCACGGACTCACGCGTGTACGGCCCGTACACGTGTGAGTACGTGCCTATCACTATAGTTGGGGATAACGTAGGCCCTAATGATACGGCACGTACTCACGCGCGTACGGCCTGTACACGCGGGAGTACGTGCCTATCACTATAGTTGGGGGTACCGCAGGCCCTAGTGATACGGCACGTACTCACGCATGTACGGCCCGTACACGCGTGAGTACGTGCCTATCACTATAGTTGGGGTACCGTAGGCCCTAGTGATACGGCACGTACTCACGCGTGTACGGCCCGTACACGCGTGAGTACGTGCCTATCACTATAGTTGGGGGTACCGTAGGCCCTAGTGATACGGCACGTACTCACGCGTGTATGGCCCGTGCACGCATGAGTACGTGCCTATCACTATAGTTGGGGGTACCGTAGGCCCTAGTGATACGGCACGTACTCACGCGTGTATGGCCCGTGCACGCGTGAGTACGTGCCTATCACTATAGTTGGGGGTACCGTAGGCCCTAGTGATACGGCACGTACTCACGCGTGTACGGCACGTACACGCGTGAGTATGTGCCTATCACTATAGTTTGGGGTACCGTAGGCCATAGTGATACGGCACGTACTCACATGTGTACGGCACGTACACACATGAGTACGTGCCTATCACTATAGTTGGGGGTACCGTAGGCCCTAGTGATACGGCACGTACCCACGTGTGTACGGCCCGTACACGCGTGAGTACGGCCCGTATCACTGTACTGATGGTGCCCTAGGGGTACGTGTGAAACGTGCCGTACCTGTGTGGGGATTTAAGAATTACAATGGGGACACATGAGGGACTAGTATTAGGGCCTAAATGCATGCTGGTTGTCATGGATACTGAGTTTCAAGTTCAAATTTTTACATCATGTGATCTGGAAAAAGCAGTTGGCCACATTATACATTGTTGCAAAGTGGTTGTTGACTTGACATGATGCTGCAAATTCGAAAGATGCTAAGGCTGTCACTGGTGTATGTTTAAAGGGATTGGAGGAAACGTAGGATGCAAATGAGTCTGACCAATCACTTTGTACTCCTGTAAATGAAATAGGCCAGCAAGGCAGATATAAGGCAGGCAGAACCCATGGGAGGGCACCTGCCTGCACAACATGTCAGTCGATACCACTGCTGCTGTATTGTCTCCCTCTGGCACCATGTCAAGGACTGTGGAGAGGGCCCAGCCTTTCACCCAGGAGGAAAACGAGGCCCTGCTGGATGTGATCTCCCCACGGTACCCCATGCTGTATGGTCGACCAGGGGAGCAGGTGAGTGCTGACTCCACTACCTTTGCCCGTGCACCTTTTTTGTGTCTGTCACTTCTGGCATTGTGTCCAGGTGTGACAGACATGCAATGTTGGTTGGAGTGGGTCCCAGGGGGGGTGGATGGCTTATGTCTCTCTTGCAGGGCTTGATGTAGTTCATGTGTGCACTCCGCACTTGCATTGTGCTTACTGTGACATTCACTGCATAATGCATGGCACATTCAGCCAGCCTAATCCTCTTGGCATTCTTGTGCTATTGTCCTGCGGTGATTCAGTGGTCACCCCGGTGTGACAGGTGACTGCACCCACAGATGTGTGTGAGAGTTGAGTGGAGATGTGGTGAGAGTGGTGAGATTGCCCAAATGATGTGTACGCCCCCTGGACATTGATGTGTGTGAATGTTTCTTGTCATGTGGGTGAGTGTCTATGTGGATTGTTGCACCACAGCTGCATGGAGGAGGCAACTGCTCAATCCATCTGATGTGAGAAGTAAGCTGTGCTGTGTGTCTGACTTGCTGAGCTAGCCCCACACCTGTGACCCTCCCTGGCAAGGGGCACATGTGCAGAGTGAGGTTTGCATCCGCTGTTGCCAATGGCAGGTGATTGATGTGTGCCTGTGTGTGTCTGTGTACTCTGCTGAGGTTTCGTCAGTGGCCTGGGGCATGTGACTGCTTTGCGGTGCTGTCCATCAGCCTTGTGTTGCTTGGGATGCACAGTGTGTGCCATGATCAGGGATTGTTTCGCACCCCTCATGCCACCTGTGTACTTACTATGCCATGTAGTCAATTGGCGCGTCCCCAGTGGAAAAAGTCCCTATGACTAAGGTGCTATTACTTGCCAGCATACTATGCCCTGTTCAACAAATCAAAGATGTTCAAATGTGTGTCTGTGTGACATGGTGCAGGTGTAGTGATGTTGTCCCACTTTTTCATCCACACAGGTATCCCCCTACCACAAGGGGAAGATCTGGAAGGAGGCCGTCAAGGCCATTCAATCGATGGAGGGTCGCAGTTGGTGCCTGCCACAAGTGAGGAAGAGATGGCAGGACATCCGGTGCTGGACCCAGAGGATCGCCCGGGTCATGCTGAAGGAGGAGGCTCCCTGCAAGCATGGTGGGCGCCGGCGCCTGACCTACCAGATGAAGCGTGTCCTGGCGGTGGTCTTCCCTGACCTGGATAGGCAGATACAGGAGTTACAGCAGCAGAAAGGGGGTAGGTACATGTGTGTTTGTTGTGTGTCACCAGCCTTTGTAGCTGCTCAGTCGCCTGGATACACTGCCAGGCTATATATGTGCAGTGCATATCCTGTTCCCCCAAGTCAACCTGTGCTGTTCTTCCTCCCTTCCCCTCCTTGACATGTGTTACCTGGTCTGTGTGTTATCACTATTGCACATGGTCATCTAGGCTGCCAGTTTATCAAGGTGCACACTGCTTTCAGCATCATGTGTGGGGGTGGTCTGCCTGTGCCCTGTCCTGTTCAGTCATTTGGGGGTGCATAATTGTTGGCACTGATGCTGAGTCTCAACATAGGAGTGTGAGGGTTGAAATGAACAGACTTGCAGCATGCATTACCAATGGTGTGGGCTCAGACATGATGTGCATGAGTGGGATATATGCATAGTGCCGGGACAGTTGCTCCTGTTACAGTCAGCTCATTCCAGGATCATGGAGCAGTGTGCCCACTACAGTCCCCTGACACAGCCTGCCCTCCTACTCATGTGTGTCATCCAACACTGTGCACATTCACTGTGGGTTCAGCATGGCTCTGCCTCTGTGGCATTGTTCCCTGGCCTAGGTAGTATTTTTCACGTGTGATACATTTGTCCACTGGACAGGGATACACCAGTTTGCTTGTGCATACTCACACTGGGCAGTGCCTTTGTGGCTATTCACAACAATCTGTTGATGTTTGTTTGTGACCAATATGTTTTGGCAGCCCTACAAGGTGATGTCGTGTTAATGAAGCTAGTTTTCAAGCACAGTTATTGTAACCCTGAATAAGAGGTGTTACTTCTTGATCGGTATCAGTCACATTGACTCAGGTATGGGTGGGTGTGTGCGGGAGGGGCGTACATGTTCAACCCTGATGTTTCATTGCCAGTTCTGACTTGTGTGTGATGATTTGCAGTACAGAAAGTCATCGTGCAGTGCCCCCGTGATGTTGGCCAGTGCTTAATGTTCGTGCTTCGTAGCCTGTGTCAGTTTTTTACAATCATGTATCCTGCTTGTACATTTTTGGCACCTGTGTGTGGTTCAGATGCTACACAGTTGTGACTTTGTGTGCTGACATCTGTGGGTACATTCTGGCTTGCCATGAGGGGGAACCCA
This sequence comes from Triturus cristatus, assembly GCF_964204655.1. Taxonomy (NCBI): domain Eukaryota; kingdom Metazoa; phylum Chordata; class Amphibia; order Caudata; family Salamandridae; genus Triturus; species Triturus cristatus. The sequence goes on from NC_140589.1 coordinate 751,404,362, forward strand.
CAGTACAGCTAGGCTTTTTTGCTAAACAATTGCAGGCCCATTAGCTCATGCATTGTCCTTAGTGTGGACATGTGTGCCACTCCAGATGACAGTCAGTAGGTCATATGTGTAGCCAACTGTGTGATCAGGTGACGGATAGCCATGTGACAAATGACATTATTCAAGTTGTTACTCAGAGAAAATGTCCATTGGCACTCACTACACCTGTCAACATGTCTCAATGTTTCATATGCTTGACCTTGTTGTTTTGTTGTGAAGGACAATGATGTGCCTGCATGACAGATGTCTCCCAAGGAAGTGCACAAGACACCACCTTTACACTTTCCAGGGACACGCTGGCACATTTTAAAGTAAGGCACAGTTTGAACAAAACTTGTGTGGAGTTCATACATATACATGTTCCCACAGTGTTGTGGTAAATAATTTAATTACCGGAACTTAATTTGATGCGGAAAATCTATAACAATAGCTCAGTAAAATAAGAGGCAGAATCCGTGGTATTAGAGGTTCGGAACGGGCTTTATTCCAGAATCAATTTAAATTGAGGAGCTCCATATTCCATCACCACAAAGGTTCAGGAAGTGAAGAACCCCACTTTATTGACAAGTAATCATTTTTATACAATAGGCATTACAGTGAAACAGATGGAGGAGGCGTAACAATTGATAGCAAAGATAAAACATACATGCGTAGCAAAAGTGGGTGTAACTGGGTGTAACTAAAGAACGTCATCAGGTATGATGTCATAATAGGGTGGTTCCATGAAAGAATTTCGCAATGTCAGCAGAAATACTTGGCAGAAATGTGCACGCAGCAGCATGACGTGTGATTGACGTGCAACTAGGGGGTGAAGGGGACTTGACATTTAGCTCTACATGTGGCGACAGAAGTCTGGAGGGTCAAGTCAACCTAATCCCAAATCATATCTAACATCCTATGTTTAGAGAACTATGTTATCCAAAAGAGAGGTCTCTTAGAGTAGAATCTTATTCTATACTGACTATACTGACTGTTAGTGCGTGTACAAGCGTCTAAGTGTCTACACTAGATGCGAGGGCAGAAATCTTCCATAGTAACAGGGCTATGAATCACTTGCAAAATGACAGAGAAGCCGGGCCTTTTGCTCGGTAGCTGGAAGAATGTTTACTTAAACTACTAGACAGGAATGCATTGGGTAGGGAGCGGAGCAGATAATCTCGAAGGTGAAATACAGTTTTTGGCAGGCAACAGGCTGATGTCAGGCACCGTTAGCCGCGCAGAGAGTAGGACAAAGTTCATGGATACAGATGCGAGCTCAGACTGGAGCTTTCAGAGGCAGAAGGCAGGAAAAGCTTGATGGCAGAATCAGGGCCTACTTGCCTGAACTGTAAAATGGCATAAGTGAACCATATAAAGCCGGTGGCCTTTCATACTTAGGAATGGAATATCCAGCCCATTCATGGCGAATCTGAAAGAGGACATGTTGGCGGTGGACGCACATGTGTTTGCGTCTTCATAACTGGAACTGGAGGGAACATACATGTACTTGTGATTTATACATGAAACCGTTGGGGTCCAAGATAGGGGACATAACTGATCAGAAAAATCCATATTTCCACATTCCCTCCTTGTCCCCTACTTGCCCGTTAAGAGATATCAATCTTCATCAATCCATCGATCTGTTCATATAGCATCATTTGTTCTTTTTTTTTCTTCTGGAATGAATGAAATCTTGGTGGTGGAATACACGATGTGGCACACAGACCACAGATCGCTGGTCCACATTGTAGGCATAGACAGCAACTGAATAATATGAGGAAGCCAATACCTAGGAAGGATAGGACCTTCCATCCAAAGGTAGATAATACACTCCAAAACCAACCGGACCAAGTCCAGGTGCCTGAATTCTGGTGTATCTGGCTTACAATCTTATGAAGACGAGTTATGGCTTTATATACAGATGGCGAATTTTCTGGTATGAAAATGCAACAACTTGATCCGATGACCCTACAAGCTCCGCCCCTATCGGCCAGGATGACGTCAAGGACAAGACGATTTTGAAGCACAACAATCCGCATAGCAGACTGCTCTTCTGTTAAATTGCCTAAGGCGGAAATAGTTTCGTTCACTACTGCTTCAAGGGTTCTAGTTAATCTACGTATCAGCTTACTATTGGTAACTGTACCTATATAGGGAAAGAGACCTTTATTGAAATCTGTGTATTTTTCCCATGCGGTCTCAGTATAATCGACTATTGGGAGATCTCTCCTTTCTCTATTGTGTACTAAATGAGTATTTCTGTGATAATCAGGAGGAGCTAGGAAAACAGGTGGCAAAAGGAATCCGATGTAGCAGGTACCATCCCAATCTAGTGGCAAACGTATGTATGCCGTCTGACCACATATGAAGTAGGAATGGCGGGAAGCTCTAAATGTAGACTTGCCTTGATCACTAAATTCTATTACAGTGGTGCATCTACTATGGCCCATATGTATGGAACCATTCTTTCTTACACATAATTCACCTTTTACTGGAAATACTGACATGGCGGGCAAAATTGGAGTAGCTTCGGATTCGACATTCAAGATCATGAGATTGAGCGTAAAATTACCTAATCCATATACTTCATTTTCTAGATCAGTTCCTGTTCTTTTGGGAAGTCCCTCCTTGTTGGGGTGGCAGACTTTGAGTAAAACTAAGTTCAGATTTCCCCATACCCAGTTATTCTGGTAAACTGCAGAATTCGAATCTAGGGAATTAATTAAACTAAACCATGCTCCACAGGAGCCGTTGTGTGTGAACGGGTATGGAAAGAGAGGTAGAATTCCTTTATATTTCTGATAGGGAGGGAGTCGGCCACATATCCAACAATTTGTAGCATTGCTAACCTGATGGGAATGATGTAACATACTAATAAAAGTGTTATTGCGCAGCGCAAATCTATAGGACAATTCATGCGGAGGTAATTCACTAAAAGAATGTTCAGCAGTAACATTATAAACATGTCTAGAAATAGGATAATATGTGTGCAACAATATACTTGCAGTAATTACTAAAAGACTTAAGAAAAACAAAATTAATAACGTCACTGTGCAATGACTACGCAGTGATTTACAGTACGCATGTCGTTTCAACTTTATCCTTCTGTTTCTTTCTCTATACAGGTCTAAGGGATACATGTCAGAGACAAATTCGACCGATTCACCTTGGAGAGGACTTAAACAATCAAATTGCCTGACTTGTTAGACCTAAGTTTTAGTTTGTATTGTTCATGGTTATTCAGTTCAACCAAAGGAAGTTTTGAGTCACTCGGGGAAGACACGCAAGGTGTGTCGTTTACGTCTGACGGTAGTCCATGAAATTTCTTGATATGACTTGAATGTATCCAGCCTTTTCGTCCTTCGATCTTTACGGCTGTCCTCGTCGTTAGCAATACGAGTTGAGGCGACTTCCACCTAGGATCCAGCTGAGACTTCCGATCAAAGTTCCTCACTAGAACTAAATCCCCTGGAATTACGTCATGGGGTTTCACCTCGGTGTGGTCGGGAAAGGCTGCAGTTACCTGTGAACGACAAGATTGTAGTGCAGACATCAAGGAAGCCAAGTAATCTGTCAGCATATTACAGTCAATATCAGTTATTTTGCGTGGTATAGGCGTCCCCCACATATTTGGTGGTCTACCGAAGATCACTTCATAAGGGGATAGCCCTGTTCGAGAGTGTGCTACCATTCTCATGTAAAAGAGTGCAACGGGTAAGGCTACTACCCAGTCGACACCTTTCTCTCTACAAATTTTGGACAATCTAATTTTCAGGGTCTGGTTATGTCGTTCCACGAGACCTGCTGCCTCGGGGTGTCGGACACAGTGAAATTTCCACTGATAGCCTAACAAAAGTGAAACGTGTTTCATTAGTTCGGATGAGAACGGCTGGCCGTTATCTGAGTAGACAACACGTGGTAAACCGTACCGTGGGAAGAATTCTCGAACTAACTGTTTGGCAGTAGTCGGGGCAGTGTAATCTGAAACCGGGTATGCCTCTGTCCAACGGGAAAGAGCACAGACAACTACGAGAACATATTTGAATCCTCGACATCGTTCCATCTGGATATAATCCATCTGGAAGACTTCAAAAGGGTGATCAGGAGGCTGAAATCCACCCTGTTCTACGGGAATGCTTTTACCTGGGTTAAACTGACAACAGATCATACAGGTACGGACTTTTTGTTTAGCTGCTGCTCGTAAATGTTGGTTGAACCAAATGTGTTGAATGCTGTCTAGCATAGCTTTTTCTCCTAGATGTGCTGGACTATGTACAGTGTTAATAACGACTTGGACCATTGAATCAGGAAGGAACCACACAGATTTTTCCTTCGTCATCCATCCTTGATCCGTTTGGATCCCTCCTAATTCAGTCCATTTCTTTATTTCGTCTGGTGTAGCATGTGTCTGTATGTCGATTACGTCAAGAGCGGGATCCTTAACCATCATGCAATGTGTTGGTGTCGGGACTATTGTCTTTGTCATGTCGGATGTTTGAGTTTGAGCAGTCTGTTTAGCTGTTCTGTCAGCTAGATCATTGCCTTGAGAAATGATATCAGTAACTTTCGTATGAGCTTTACATTTCATAATTGATATTGCAGTGGGTAGATGTATTGCATCTAATAAGGCATGAATAAGGGGTCCGTGCTGAATGTGGGCACCGTGAGAAGTTAAATAACCTCTCTCTCGCCACAGCACGCCGAAATCATGTACAACTCCGAATGCATAACGTGAATCAGTGTATATGTTGACTTTTTTATTTGTTGCTTGAATACAGGCTTGTGTCAGAGCGATGAGCTCTGCTGCTTGAGCGGACAAGGTATTTATGCAATTTGTTTCAATGATTTCAGTGTCTGTTGTGACTGCGTAAGCGGCCACTAGCTCTCCTGTACCTGTTCTCATACATGAACCATCTACATACAACGTCAGGTCTGGATCTGACAATGGGACGTCTGTCAAGTCTTGTCTGGGTTTCGTCGTGATAGTGATAACTTCAATACAATCATGTGCTAGTGGGTCTGTTCCATTTACAGGTAACAGTGTGGCAGGATTCAATGTACTACAACGTCTGATTTCTATATGTGGCTGAAACAATGTTAATTCGTAACCAGTGAGTCGTGCTATAGTCAAATGTTGTGTTTGTGTGCGGTTCAAGAGAACCTCTACTGCATGTGGTACTTGTACTGTCAATGGATGTCCTAATACTATGGCATCGCTTTGTCTGATTGCTAAAGCTGTTGCTGCCACTGATTTCAGGCACGCAGGCAAAGCCTGAGCTACGGGATCTAATGTACTAGAAAAATAAGCACATGGTTTGTGTGATCCTGCTTGTTCCTGTGTGAGTACTGACAAGGCAGTACCTTCGCGTTCTGTAACGAAGAGTGTAAACTGTTTATTGTAACATGGTGTTGCTAAAACAGGTGCTTGGCATAAGGCTTTCTTTAGGCTTTCAAAAGCTTGTGTATGTTCCTGAGTCCAAGGGAGAACAGTCGATGTGGCTGCCTCCTGTGTTGTCAATTGAATGAGGGGTTTTGCTAGAAATGCATACTGAGGGATCCACTGCCTACAATATGAAGTGAGGCCTATGAAAGCCCGCACCTCCTTTTGTGTCTTGGGTATTGGCATATTAGCAATTAGCTGGATGCGATCTGGTGTAAGCTGCCTTCCCTCCTTGGACAGCGAGTGACCGAGGTAAACAACTCGCTGGACACAGAATTGCAGCTTAGAAGGGGACACCTTGTGCCCCTTTTCGGCCAAAAATTGTAATACCGTCAGTGAGGCTTTCTCACATTCAGGTTCGCTCCTAGCGGTGATCAGCAGATCATCGACATATTGAAGCAGGGCAGTGTTGACTGGCATGTGGATACTGTCGAGTTCTCGTTTCAGTGCTTGGCTATAAATGCTGGGGCTTTCTGTAAATCCTTGAGGTGCGCGTGTGAATTTAAAGCTTCGTCCATTTAAACTAAATCCGAACAAGTATTGGCTTTCCGGATCTATTGGGACGCTGAAGAAGGCATTCTTGAGATCAATTACAGTAAAGAATGTTGCTTCGGAATCAATGGCTGTCAGTAATGAAGAAATGTCTGGGACTACGGGGTATTGTGGTACTATGCATTTATTTAATTCGCGCAGATCAATAACCAATCGATATACTGGCGGGGCTGTTGGATCGGTTCGTTTAAGAATCGGAATTATCGGGGAATTACATACATTGGAGTCAGTTTCCACAACCACTCCTTGGGTAATAAGCTCGTCAATGATTTGTAGTAAAGCCACTACAGCATCTGGGGGTAACTTGTATTGTCGCATTCGTGGAAGTACCACTCCTGCCTTTAGTGTGACTCAATATGGTGTAATGTTCATGCAACCAACATCTGTAGGGCCTTGTGCCCATAAATGTGTCGGTAAAGTCTGTAGTCGGTGATCCATGTCTCGGGACACGTAGTGCCCTTTGAAATCACGTAAAAACAATCTTACTCCTTCCGGAGAACAACATATAATAGCTCCTAGAGCTTTCAAAGTTTTTATGCCTAACAAGTTTTCTGGACATGATTTAGTAAGTAATAAATCTGTAGTTCGTGTCAAGGGACCGATCGTAAGTGGAAGAGGCTGTGTTACTTCGTTAATGATAGGTTTTCCTGAAAAACCAAGGGAAATATTCTGTGAGCCTGAGAGGGGTGCCCCTGGAACTTCACTACGTTTTATTGTTGTTCGGCTTGCCCCTGTATCAAGTAAGAATTTTCTATCTTGACCTAACAGTTCACTGTGTACATAAGGTCCTTCTTGATCTACAGGGACCTCAATAAGGGGTAAGCCAACTTCCCTCTCTAGGCTGTTTCATGAGTATCGTTGATAATCAGGATAGTCATACTGTGCGGTCTGATACATCTGTCGGGTCGTTGTTTGTGTGGCAGCAATAGGCTGCGGTGGTGGAGCTGGCATAGACTGTTGCGGAGCTGGCATGGACTGTGCATGCTGCGGCGTTCCTTGTTGATTCTGATCCTGTCTAAGTGGCCGTGGTCTTTCTTTTGTGTTACCTATGGCGATATTATGTTTTAAAACGGGACAATCGTGTACATAATGACCTGGCTGTTTATAATAGTTGCACGTCCCTTTAACAGGACCTGTTGAAACACTGGACTGTGTTATACCCTTTTTATGACCGTCAGCTGGAACTGTCTGGGAAACTAGCATTTTCATTTTCGTGTCTTTCATGCGTCTATGTTCATGTTCTTGTTCTTCTCTAATTCTATTGTGATGGTACTGTAGCATTTGTAACATTTGTGACGGAGTGTTACCTTGCCAGGTACTCTCGAACTTCAATACTCTATTCTTAACTTGGGGCAAGGCATTTTCAACCAATTTTGTCACAAACAGATGTGGATACGACTCACTACTTGCTTTTATTCCACTATTTATACCAAAACATTTCTCAAATCGGGAATAGAAATCACTAGTGTCTTCATCTGATTTTTGTTTACAGGCTGAGATTGCACCCCAGTCTTCCTTTTTCGTAGTTAATAAACGTGGCAGTACCTGTACTAGTAAACCTGGTAGTGCTTTGATCTTGTCCCCGAGCCCTGAACCTGGACCTCGAGCTTTTTCTTCGTTTTCTAATGCTGTCCAATCTATCTTCTGGTCTCCCACCTCCCAATCCTTTTCCTTGAGTTTTTCGTAAATGCCCGCAGGCATTAATACCTTCAATATTGTCATAATGTCGGGGTAGGTATATTCTCCCATGAGTAGCATATCTTTAATTTCACGATGGAAACCTGCTGGGTCTTTATCACGACTGGGTACCACTTTCTTCATTTCTAATAGTTCTATTTTAGATATGGGTGTGTATACAAACACACGTTTAAACTCATTGTCATCACCCTTTATCGGGTGCACTTCGCGTAAGGGATTCTGTCTATCCATGTAATACGTCGTTCTTTCCTTGATGGGCAGTGAGACATGTTCAGGACATACAAAAAGGATGTACTGCTTTCTGGATTCTAGTATTTCTCTAATTAACTTAGTACCGGAACCTCTCCATTTATTCGTGAGTAATTCAGTCAATATATCAGGTAAGAGACCAGGATCGGAGTGTTGGCTTTTATATAATATAAGGAGTTGTTGAATCATATAGATACCAGCTAAACGCTGGTCATCTGGGGCGAGGTTCAAAAACGTATGTACTAGTGTATCATCACCATATTTTCCAGGACTATCAACCCAGTGAACGGCTGACCTGGCTAATTCTTGTTCGTCCATAGAATCGAGTATATGATAACCCCTTCGTTCTCGGAGTAATTTGTCAGCGGCTTGGAATGAATGTTCGGGGGACCTTATATTTATTATAGGAGTTTGGAATTTTCTGTTATTATCTGGACGTATCGGACATATCGGATCAGTAAAGCATCTAGTATTATTGCAAGATCTTCCTCTACCTACATAGGCCATGGTTTCTAACTGTCCTGTGGGCAGTTCTAATTCTTCCTCGTCCTCAGTTTGTTCAGGTTCGTCTACTGCTAATCTTTCCTCGTGTATTCGTTCTATTTCTTTGCGGATCTTTCGGCTCATAGCTACTATACATGATCGTTTATCGTGTCTCCCCTCTGATATATTCTTACCCCATGTGGTAAGAATTTGCATTTCTTCCGGATTTACCCCCGGTTGATCTTGATTTCTGATCACACAGTTTATGAGGAAACGTAACAGTTCCCCCTGTATTTCCACCTTTTGGTACTCCATGGCTCTGTTAATACTCTCAGGGTCTCGCCCTGACTGAACAAAATGATATATATTTTCTAAATGTGCAGTCATTCCTGGTAGCTTCCCTAAATATATTGCAGCTCGTCGGATACGTAATGATGCCAGCATCATTTCGTCCCCTTTTCCGGGCACAGGGTCATATCTACAGTCTATTAGAAGTTCCTTGAGCGTGTTGGGAGTTACTAGTTTGGGCGTACGTTGGTGGGCTAATTCTTGAAAGGAAAGTTTATTTGTTCTGGGTGGCGTAGAAAAAATGTTTGATGTACCTCCGGTAGCACCACCTGGGGTGCTGGATGTGAAAGGATTCGTTGAACGGGATATAGCAACCATAGGTGTGGATGCGGATGTAGAAACAGATGTGCTTGCCGGAACTTGTGTCGGAGTTTGCTGTTGCAGAGGTACAGACGAAGGAGGGTCTTGGCGTTGAACCCCCTCGGCAGGTGGTCTATGTGGCGCAGCATTAGCATACTCGGGAGCTGCGTCGTCTAAATAAGAGGAAAGAAAAACATCTTCTGCGGTTCTGGGATGCCCTTTGGGATGTGCTTTTATCGGAAACAATGGGGGTGGCAAGTCTCTTGGTATCTCCGGGGTAGCCTTAGGTAGTCCTTCGGCCAGAAGAGGATACATACCATTCACAAGGGCATTTCTTTGTCTGTCTGTTTGTTCTGACTTTACTCGAGTACCTTCTTCAATTAATACACTTTCTCGAACTTTATTTGAATTCTCCTTACTTTTCTCTTCCTGTCTGAGCGCTTTTTCTGTACGTCTATATGATTCTTTACGCCATAATTCAATGGCATCTTTCTGTGACTGTCTAGCTTTCCTTTTCCATAATTCTTCTTCTAATTTCATAATGCAATCTGCATCCCAGGTCCCAGCTGCGGGCCACCTCTGACTTTCTGGTAATTCCTTGGTGTAGTCTACCCATAGATCAAGAAATAATATGGCGTCTAGGCCATGTTTATGATACATGAAGTACCCTGGAGTGTCCCTAGGAGGAATGGGAACAGCTTCTTCGAGTACCCCTTTTCTGGTTTTGATCTGTCTTAACTTCGAAAAGAGCGGCATATTGAGAACTGATCTGATACCTAATTTTGAACACGTTTAATACCATAAAACACAATAATGAACAGTCATTCACACCACAATATACAGAACGTATTTAAAACATTTTAACATTTAACATTTAATGAATAAACAATGATGGTCATTTAGGGAACTAGTCACTAAGCATAATACTCGATACTAACTAGGTAAATCTGAATTATATACTAGACATACTTGATATACTGCTAAACAGTACAGATACACTGCTGAAACAGTGCAGACCGGATTTGTGTACCCAAACCCGTCTTGACCGGCACAACCTATGTGCACGTCAGAACGCCTCCCCGGCAATGGTACTCACCGGGTAGCTCGGAATGGAAGGCCTCGGAACTGAACTGAACTTGAACCGGACTGGACTCGACTCGGAACTTCGGAAACTTCGGAAACTGGTGGGCCTCTGTATACCTCGGATCGTGCTCTCTCAGCTAGGCTCTGGTCGGGATACTTCGCACTTCTCACCGCCTCGTCTGGGTGTTGATCGCAGCCTCAGTTACCCCTGCTCGGCAGGAGGGAGATACAGGAAATCCTGTGGGTACGCGTTGTTGTCCGTCCAGCTGTGACAGGAGACCGGGCCTGCAACGCACCGCCGGCGCGTGAGATGAGAAAGTGTCCCTGTTCGGGCGCCATTTATGTGGTAAATAATTTAATTACCGGAACTTAATTTGATGCGGAAAATCTATAACAATAGCTCAGTAAAATAAGAGGCAGAATCCGTGGTATTAGAGGTTCGGAACGGGCTTTATTCCAGAATCAATTTAAATTGAGGAGCTCCATATTCCATCACCACGAAGGTTCAGGAAGTGAAGAACCCCACTTTATTGACAAGTAATCATTTTTATACAATAGGCATTACAGTGAAACAGATGGAGGAGGCGTAACAATTGATAGCAAAGATAAAACATACATGCGTAGCAAAAGTGGGTGTAACTGGGTGTAACTAAAGAACGTCATCAGGTATGATGTCATAATAGGGTGGTTCCATGAAAGAATTTCGCAATGTCAGCAGAAATACTTGGCAGAAATGTGCGCGCAGCAGCATGACGTGTGATTGACGTGCAACTAGGGGGTGAAGGGGACTTGACATTTAGCTCTACATGTGGCGACAGAAGTCTGGAGGGTCAAGTCAACCTAATCCCAAATCATATCTAACATCCTATGTTTAGAGAACTATGTTATCCAAAAGAGAGGTCTCTTAGAGTAGAATCTTATTCTATACTGACTATACTGACTGTTAGTGCGTGTACAAGCGTCTAAGTGTCTACACTAGATGCGAGGGCAGAAATCTTCCATAGTAACAGGGCATGAATCACTTGCAAAATGACAGAGAAGCCGGGCCTTTTGCTCGGTAGCTGGAAGAATGTTTACTTAAACTACTAGACAGGAATGCATTGGGTAGGGAGCGGAGCAGATAATCTCGAAGGTGAAATACAGTTTTTGGCAGGCAACAGGCTGATGTCAGGCACCGTTAGCCGCGCAGAGAGTAGGACAAAGTTCATGGATACAGATGCGAGCTCAGACTGGAGCTTTCAGAGGCAGAAGGCAGGAAAAGCTTGATGGCAGAATCAGGGCCTACTTGCCTGAACTGTAAAATGGCATAAGTGAACCATATAAAGCCGGTGGCCTTTCATACTTAGGAATGGAATATCCAGCCCATTCATGGCGAATCTGAAAGAGGACATGTTGGCGGTTGACGCACATGTGTTTGCGTCTTCATAACTGGAACTGGAGGGAACATACATGTACTTGTGATTTATACATGAAACCGTTGGGGTCCAAGATAGGGGACATAACTGATCAGAAAAATCCATATTTCCACAGTGTGGTAGCATTTGGGTTAGTCCTTGGTTGTTGCTGATACCAACTTACGAGTGTCAAGTCATCCAGACCACCGTGGTGCCATGTATATGTTCTTACTGATACGCCATTTCTGCTTCACAGTGGCTGATTTGAATGAGTCTGGCAGCTCAGACAATGACTGTGTACATGTAGTTTGGTGTGCACCTCCTTGTGTGACTTCTGCTATACAGACACATGTGTGTTGTGTTCACAGAGTGCCACATTCACACATTCTAGACATGTTCATTGTCTAAAGGGTTGTGATTCTCCAGGAGTCACAATGTATTTCTTTGGGGTGTCAAAAGTACTCACAGGTCTCGGAGTGTGGGGACACCTTCTGCATTGGCATGTGGTATTTGGCCTTGGATGCGACAATACTGTTTGGTTCACAGTGAACAAGAGGTGGCATGCCTTCATAGTCTTGCTGTGCTAAACTGATCCCAGACACTAGCTTCTCATGCTCTTGTGATTTCAAGTTATTTGCTGTTGTGTCCTAATTTTCATTGTTTCCAAGTGGCATGGTGGGTCAACCAACTGGGGAGTGCAGGGCTTACATATGTGGGGAGTATTCTAGATGTTACTCATGATGCCTTTCCTGTTATGCACTGTTGCCTACTTTGTTTGGACTCATGTGTCAGATGTATACAGGTGACTGATTTTTTCCTGTCTCTTCACCTTGCCCACAGCATCATCGGAGGACACCGAGGGAGACACCGGCACGGACGTGGAGGAGGGATCGGGCAGTGGTGCCACCACTGCTGAGGAGTCGGTGGAATCTAGTGGCACGGAGGGAGAGGGGAGTGAGGCGGAGGACCTGCCCAGTACCAACACTGACTACGAGGCAGACGGGTCCGAGGCTGAGCTCCCAGAGGGGGCAGAGGCTGCTCCCACAGCTGAAAGCAGCAGTACATCTCTCGCCGCCCCATCACCGCCCTCCCACTTGCTCGGGTCCCTTCTGTCCGTGCTAGGCCACACCGTGTCTCCTTCGTGCCAGGCACCGCAGCCCCTGCCCCTGTCCCCCTGCTGCCCTCACTGCCGAGTCTGTGGACATTCAGCGGCAGTTGCAAGTTGGGCAGACACCGATCCTGACTGTCCTCCATGGCCACACCAGACTGCTGACCCAGATGGTGTCGTACATGGAGGGCATGTCATCAGCGATGTCTGACCAACGGATGTTGCTGAGGTCCCTGGACTCGTCACTGACGGCAGTAGTGAGTCACCTGCAGCACTGCCTCCCCCCTACCCCTGCCCCATCCACAAGTCCCACACCCATGCATGTCCCAAGCACACCAAGACATCCACACACACGCACCCCACCAGACCCAAGCAGCACACCACCACGTAAGGGCAAGCGCACACCTCCTGACACGCTCACTCAGGGGGAAGCAGGCACACCCACTGGGTCTGGGGCACACAGGCAGGCACGCAGCCACAGTCCTCGTCCACGTGACTCACTCCCCAGTCCCTCCGATGTCACTCCCCTTGGCTCCCCTGCCCCAGATTCGGAGAAGGAGGCCTACTTTGCTGGGCTGGGCCTCAGCCCCACTAGTTCACCTGGCCGGAAACGGTCAAGGCACTCCACGGGTAGGGGAGTTAAGTCCCCCAGCCTGTCCACCACCTCCCCCAGTAGCACTGCAACCCATCCCTCCGACCCCCCCCTCCTTGGGGCCTGTTGTTTCTCCGGGTGCAGGAGAGACGCTTGAAGAACTGGCAGAAGTGTGCAGTGCCGAGCTCACCTCCACCTTTGGCGCTGCCCCACCCCCTGTGGTGGAGTCGTCCCTTTACCCACCACACCTACCCTTCCCCCTCCTGTCCCTGCGGTGCCTGGTCCTTCCCCACATGATGCCCCCCCAGTCGCTGAACCAGAGGTTTAGTATGTGCAGGCAGGCTAGGGGAGACGCGTGGCCATGTGTCCCCCCCAAGGACTTCAAATCTGGACTGGCCATTGGCCTTTGTACATAGTGGGCCCGATTCACAGAACAAACTTAAGACTAAATCCTAAACTTACTACCATTCTGGTATTCACAGAATGCACCTACTACTTCTGGTATTCACAGAATGAACTTACTACTTTTTCTATTCACAGAATGAACTTAGAACTTTTGCTATTCACAGAATGCATTTACGACCACTAAACTTACGTCCGCACTCGGGCCGGAATTTCCGCCACCGGAGCGGAATTTCCGCCACCGGAGCGGAATGTCCGCACCCGGAGAGGAAAGTCCGCTTACGGGCCGGAAAGTCCGCTTACGGGCCGGAAAGTCCGCATACGGGCCGGAAATTCTGCTCTCGGACTGGAACTTCCGATTTGGGCAAGACTACATTAACTGTGGCCATTGATCATTTGAGCCAAGGGTACACACCTGTCCAAGTCCCTACCATCCCCCATCGTGCATCAGCTGACACACTCCAGCCAATCCTAGGTCGGCAGCACGTATAACTGCAGAGCAGACACACACACAAACCCTTACAACATGTCACTGAATGTGTTTGTTGCACTGCCCCTTGTCATGCGGCAAAACCACTTGAGGAGGAGGAAGAGAGCAGAGAGGATCTTCAGGCAGAGGATCAACCTATTTGGAATTTCCAGCCAAGATGTAAGGGCCAGGTACCGTTTCCCTCCAGAAGTCATCTTGGATATGGTATGTGAGTGGGAGCAGGAACTTGACTCTGTGACCTGCTGCTCTCATGCAATCCCAGCATATCTCAAGATCCTCTCTGCGCTCCATTTCTTTGCCACTGGCTCTTTCCAAAGGGTCATCAGTGACCAAATGGTCACGGTTCATTGATGACATCTTTTTTGTCTGGATTGATGCTGAGGAAAACCTTAAACAATTCCTAGAATGGATTAATTTATGTGATCCTAATATTCATTTCACATATACTTTCAGCACCAAACAAGTGGAGTATTTGGACGTACTTATTAAGGATGAATCTGGTATCCTGGCTGTTGATCTATTTATCAAGCTGACAGCCAGGAATACCCTGCTACACTATGATAGCTTTCACCCTGTCACTCAGAAAAACAGTATTCCTTTTGGTGAATTTTTGCGTCTTAGACGTAATTGTACAAGCATCATAGACTTTGACACTAAATCTCAAGCGATGAAAACTAAATTCCAGATTAGAGGTTACCCAAAGAAGATCATTAGGGATTCATACAAACGAGCTCGGTTTTATGACCGTCAGCATCTGCTTACCCCCAAACAGGACACAAAAGACCCCACTTTAGTGTTCGTTGCCCGTCACTCCATGCTGAATGACATGATTAGACATGCAGTATATTCTAGTTGGCAAATACTTAATGTGGACACATTAACTACAGATGTCATACCCAAACCAATGTTTGCATTTAGGCGTAACAAAAATTTAAAAGATCACATAGTCAACTCGCGCATGAGCAACATTGTCCCATTGTATCAAACCAGCCTTACAGGAGGTCAACCAGTTGTTGGTACATACAAATGCACTAGTTGCAAATCGTGTTTAGCAGCAATAGAAGGCCCAACATACCGATTCAATAATCATACTCTTACTTCTACCAGCATGAGCAATTGTAAGACATCTAATGTGATTTATTTGATAGTATGCCCATGCAGCCTTGGATATATAGGCGAAACCAGCAGAGCCATAAATGTCAGACTTACTGAACATAGGTCCGCCATACGGACAAAAAAGACTGCAGCCCCAATGGTTGTACACTATCTGGAACAAAATCACCAACCGGATGATATGCGTTGGGATATCATCGAAAAAATCATAAAGAAAGTAGGAACTAATATGGACAGTATCAGAAAGTTCAGAGAAGTGTACTGGATTTTTACTTTGGGTACGGCTATTAAGGGTCTGAATTTGTCAATTCCATGGGATCAAGCGATAAAGTAAAATCATTTTTATATAGATAACTCATTTTGATTTTTCTATTTAAGTAGTCTTGATCCTTTGATGTGTAGAGATTAAAACATTTACTCTTCATAACCTGTCATGGGCTAGCTGGATCTAATTGTAAGTTATTCGTCAGTTTTAGCTGATAAGTTGTTAGGGGAGGATATATCTGGATTAAGAGTGAGCCCCTATTGGTACTTATTCGCCCTTTTTTATGTAATGGTAGGTGAGTAAGTTACGATAGACATCTGTTTTGTTTTTGTCGCCTGTAGCTTTTCATCCTTCTGCATCGTATTACCATGTAGATAGGGTCCGTTGTAGTCTTTCGGATGCGTTTTTCACATATAGCATTCCACTTTAAAATGGCCGTGAGAGTTTTTTGATTGCATTCGTTAGGTTTACCATACACGCAATATATTATTAATTTTGTCTCGTTAGGCACCTCGGTATGTACTGTATAAGTAGCTCTCCTGTGTAGCTTCTATGCGTTCCACCATTCAAATATGGCCGCATTGTTAGGGTTTCAAAATCTTAGTTATAGACATAGGCGTTTTATTTACACGTCATCAAGTAGGCTCAGTGACTCGCTTCCGTATATATAAGACATTGCAATTCATGCGTCCACCTCCGCATGGCGATTTAGTGGAACCTGTCACATTACATCGTTGCCGTTTTTCCCGGTATGTATCAATAATTTAACTTTGGTGTACATATTAGTTGGTCTCGGCAGAAGTCTTT
This sequence comes from Triturus cristatus, assembly GCF_964204655.1. Classification (NCBI taxonomy): domain Eukaryota; kingdom Metazoa; phylum Chordata; class Amphibia; order Caudata; family Salamandridae; genus Triturus; species Triturus cristatus. The sequence goes on from NC_140589.1 coordinate 751,420,704, forward strand.
CCCATGTGTGTCATTATGACGGGGTTATCATGTTGGTACATTACCGTTTGATGGATTTCATGTGCGAGAGGTCTCATGTGGTTCAGATTACTAACTTTCCCCTATCTAGTGCTCGTCGGCGCATTAAATATGCAAGTAGTTCAATTGCTAGTATAAATATGATTGGTGGGAGGGGACCATCTTGATAAATGCCCAGTTAGATTCTAAATGATTCCAATATAAGGGAATTAGTTCGCACCCACACTGTTGGTGAACTATATATAATAGGGTTTTTCACCGAAGAAAGGTGGGTCCCAATCCATAGCCTGTGAGTATTTCTTTTAGGTAGCGCCTGCTTAGGGTGTTGCTAGCGTTCACTATGGTGATGCCACCGACGAATGCACCTCGGCAGTTTGTTGCCCAATCCATCGACATGAACAGCCTATGCAAATTTAAAAAGGTATTCCTTTTTGGTACAAAGCCATCTGTAGACCGGCTTTCGTTAGCTCTCTTGTGTAGTTTCCATGCGTTCCACCACTTAAATATGGCCGCGTGACTATGGCTTCAAAACCCTAGTTATAGACATATGCGCTTTATTAACACGTCATTAATGAGGCTCAGTGGCTCGCTTCCGTATATGTAAGACATCGCAACACGTGCGTTCACTTCTGCATGGCGATTTAGTGGTACTAGTACGTTACATCGTTGCCGTTTTCCCGGTATGTATCAATAGTTAAACTTTCTGTGAACAGAACAGTTGGTCTCGGCAGAAGCCTCTCCCATGTGTGACATTATGACGGGGTTATCATATTGGTATATTACCGTTTGATTAATTTCATGTGAGAGAGGTCTCATGTGGTTCAGATTAGATATTAGCGGGTAAATTCAAAACAGAATTTTAAGCTTTTTGTATTAGTCGCTAGGACCTCAGGCCCTTGAAAACATAGTCTTTCTCCTGTCATGGATACTGAGGCCTTTTCACATTTCGCCTTATCTTAAAAACCTGAATATGTTTTGTCCACAGACATACTCGTGATTGCCCTTTGAACCCCAGGACTTTGACTAAGGTTATTGCTTACATAACTACTGATCATCAACTCTGGAGAAGACTCCATAATCATTAACTATATTAAGGATGTGAAAGGTTGGAGCATTCCTTCGACGATATCAGATAACCTGCAAACTCTTAATATCTACTATCCGAGACACAGGGTAAGGATGACCAGCTAGGTTATGCTTAGCAATGTGAATTTGAATTAAAATACCACATTGGTGGATCTAGAAACAGTAGGGTAATAACGATAATGAGGATTTTTCATTTCCTCATTTTTTCCAGGCTTCACAAGTAGTGGATATGAACTAGGTGTTATTTCACTTACACCATGAACGGCCATCGAGTCCTGTAGCAATCTACTTTTATTTGGTATGAGCTTGTATCACTTTTCTTTTTCTTTTTTACTTTAGCTTTGTGGGATCTTATTGATCCTATTCAATGGAATGAAGTTAACAATAATTATATATTTCTGTATTTTCTTTTTGAAGATTAATCTTGACCGCCAGAAGGCTTCTTTATCTGGTATAATGCTGGGTTTTGATTGAATAACCAATCACTCTATAGGTAGGATACATATCATATCTCCCTTATGTAGTAGGACCTTTCTTTAAAAATGTATTTATTTATTTTTCACTCTTAACAGCATGTTTCATCTCTACAACACTACTTGGGTGTGGGCTCCCAGACATTTGCAATGGTTGATATTGTTCTTTTTAAAACCTTAATGATGAGCAAGTTGTAATTGAGTCTACTTGCTCGTTTATTTGTTGTCAATAAAACTAAGTAACTTCGGATTGAAACAATGTATATCAATATCTCTTTGTCGTTAAATTGAGTTTTCTTTGTTGTTGTATTAGATAGAATATGTATATATAAAAAAAAGGAAAAAAAATCTCTTGTTTTTTACAGTAATCACTGACAAGAACATTCTGAAGAAGGCTTTGCCGAAACGCGTCATTTCATATTTCTTGTACTTGTCCAGTGTTTTATCTTCTACTTTGCACATTTATTTATTGTTTCTATGTCATTGAATGAATTATTAATCAATCGAATCATTTTTCTGATTTCCATTACACATCCAATGGTTGATCATTGATTGTCTTATGAATGTTTTATTTTGCAACAAATTTCATTATCTTATGGATGGGTTTTTTTGTAACAAAATTTATCTTTTGAATTAAATTACAACAATTCTGTACAAATCAATATTTATCATGTACATCAATATGGTAATGAAACCAAAAAAAGAAGAATATTTAAATAAAACACATTAATTATAAATGATTCAGGTCACATTTTTGTGCTGATTTTTGTTGTTTCTCTGAAGTTGCTACGTTTGGTGTTATTTTATCTTTGTACTTAGCCTGGTGCAACCACCTTTTTTTCCATTTATCTTTCCAAAGGGTCTCCAGTGACCATGTGGGCATATCCCAGGCGAGCCAGTCGCGGTGTCTGCATCAGGTACTGAGATGCATCACTGCAAGATCCCACAACCACATACAAATGCCACGTACACTGGCCCTGAGACAAAGGGCAGCACGAGATTTCTATCTCATTGCACAATTCACACGTGTGCTGGGTGCAATTGATTGTACCCATGTGGCCCTTCAGCCACCCCGCCACATTGCACGCATCTTCTGCAACAGACATCGATGGCATTCCATCAACGTGCAAGCTGTCTGTGATGCCAGGGGGAGGTTCATTAATGTGCATGCGGTGTTCCCAGGAAGTACCCATGACAGCTTCATATTACGCATGTCACCTCTTGCCCGGCGGATGGCTGCGGGAAAATTTGACAACATGTGGCTACTGGGTAAGTACCAAGCGTTAGAAATGAGGGAAATGTGTTTTGCAAATGTATGAATGCCCCCCAACATTAACCATTGTACAATAAGAACCATAAAGCTACATACATGGCCCAACAGATACTGCATGGAATACAGTACTGATCATGTCCTGTGCAAGTCAAAGAGGGAAATGTAACCAACTGCCCTTTCCCCTCTCCTCAGGTGACGCTGGGTATGCACTCACCCCACATCTCCTCACCCCTTACAGGCGTGCAAACACTTTACCACAGCGTAGGTACAATCGGGCACACATACGGACTCGAGCCATCATAGAGCGCACTTTTGGTCTGTTGAAGTCGCGATTCAGATGTCTCGACCGTACAGGGGGGTGCTGCAGTACTCCCCAGAAGTCGTGTGCAAGATCATATTAGCCTGTTGTGTCTTGCACAACATTGCCTTAAAGCATGGCTTACACATACCGCTGGAACCTCGGCTAGCTCTGAATCTGGGAAACCGGGCCATGGCACATAACCGAGGTCAGGGCATGCAAGTCTGTGAGCAGCTCATTGCCACATTTTTCACATGAGCAACCTGTAGTGGAATAGACTAAATGTGGATTGCTGTCTGTTGCCAATGATGAAACTTGGATATACACGACTGTGTAAAGAAATTCCTTCCTGAGACAACTTTGCAAGCCACACTAACTGCATGTTCATCACAGCTGGTGACAGTAGTCAAAAGGTTGAGCATGCTGCAGCTCATGTGCCCATGTCAGCGATCAGTGTAGTGGATGTCCCGAAATAATCTATTGACGCTGATGTAAAATGATACATGTACTGAGAGACACAGCCGGACCTCATGAGGATGGGTCACTGAATCAGAAAAGGCCATAACCATAGCATTGGCGGGCCTGTGCCATCAACAGATGTGACTCACCCACAAAAGATGCGCCTACAACGTGAGTGATGTCATGGGTGAATCAGACACCATGGGGCAGATGAATACGCCCCGTGCACCACTTTTGCGCCCCCGTTGCGTCACTTTAGTGACGCAGCGGCAGCGCCGACCCAGCGCCATGCTGCGTGCTATTTACAACGTGACGCATCCAGGGAGATGCGTCACGTTGTCAAGCTTGCGCCACATGTTGGCGTACCTGCAAAGGGGGGGGGGGCTTCTGGCACAGGAATGCCTCCGAAAAGTGGCTGATTGAAATCCACAAGATTTCACTCAGACACTTTTCAGGCCATGCTGCGTCAAAGCCCTGCGCCTGCTTGAAGCAGGCTTAAGGATTGACGCAGCATGTCAGGAATAGGGGCACCCCGAGCCGTGCTGGAGCTGTGTGGCGGTTGTGACGCAACTCCAGCAATGCGCAAACCTCACGCCGGCCAGATGAGTCACGCATCTGCTTGTCCTTGCGCCACGATGCACGGCATTGTGAATGCGGCGCTTCTGCAGGTGGTGCAAGGGCAAACTTGCATGACGCATCTCCCATGGCGCATCCCTGCTGATCTGCAGGGATGTGCCAGGGAACATAAATCTGCCCACATGTGTCTGTGATATATCCACACTTCTCCACCCCAATGTTACGTAACACATCACACAACTCTGCTACTGAGCACCCAATATGGACTACATGTACCATGATGCAAAGCATGAGAAAGTAAAACAGGGGTTTCATGTTGTGTCATCCCCCCCGCCCATTAGTGCAGAAATGTCTTTAAATAGTCTCTTCCCCCTCTTGTTACATTTTAATAATTCACACATGCACTGTCTTTTCTTTTTTATCCACTACAGAACAGCAGGATGGCAGTAGATTACATTCATGATTGTGGATGGATCTGGATGAATACAAAATGGCTGCCAACTATTTCCTGTGATGTATTTCCTGCCTCCCACTCCCTGTCAAACATATCCTGTATAAAAAAATCTGTTCCGGGTCATTTTCGGAGTTTACGGCACAAAAGCGGAAGTCCCGATTGCGGAGCGTACGGCGCGTGTGCGGACCCTCCGCTCCGGAACCGGAATCTGCGCTCGCGGGCCGTAAACTCTGAAAATGTCCCGGAACACATTATTTCATTCAGGAAATGTTTTACAGGAAGTTGGAGGCAGGAAATACATCACAGGAAATAGTTGGCAGCCATTTTGTGTTCATTCTGAGTCATCCTCACTCACAGATCAGATCCTCTGACAGCCTGCTGCTCTCATCATACTTATTATCCCCATAATGGCTGAGGGTTATGAAGAGAAGGCACCCCCTTTCACTGAAAGTGAGTTAGACATCTTGGCTGAGGGGTTGCTGGGCAAATATCCTCAGCTATATGGGGACCCTGAACACCAGCTGAGCAATGCAGCCCGGGCCAGGCTGTGGGCCAACATCGCGGAGCGCTGCAGTGCAGTGGGAGTCCACACCAGGAGTGCGAGGGCATGCCGCAAGCGCTGGGAGGACATGAAACGGTGGTCCCGGCACAAGGCTGAGGAGATGGTGGGCCAGTCCTCCCAGCACCATGTGCATCGTCCTCGCCTATCCCCACTGTACAGGAGGGTCCTGCAAGGAGCTTGGCCGACCCTCCATGCTCAGCTGGAGGAGCATGAGCAGCAGGGACATGGTAAGTGCATCATATGCTAAATGTGTCTGGGAGTTTAATGTGAGTGAAACAGTGCTGTACCATTGTGTGACCGATGCTTCCATTCACTGGTTCTGTGTCCATGCAGCAGTCACCAAGCATAAAAAGGCACACTGTGGCATATGGACTGTACAGGGCAGAGTGCATTTTGGGAGTTGTAGTTTCGTCATGACAACTGGCTAAATGAATCTGATAGCTAGGGGTATACCCAACTATTACACCATCCATTACCTGGGTAAAGTGAACACAATATATGAAGAAACGTGGTATGGAGGAAAAGATATAAGTATATTTGTGAACAAGGACACATTTCATGATCCTTTCACATGTGATTAAATTCACTTCTCATTTTCTTTGTATTTGTGCTGAGCATATATAAAAACATATATTTACAAAACATAACCTCTGCACATATAACACAAGTAGGCTACTGTCCTAAACATTAATTTTCAATTGTGGGTCCCCCCTTCAATAGTGTGGACAACCCCAGAGGGCATATACATTGCATGAGAAGTATCAATGTCCCCATGTTGGTCCTGGACGTGAGGACTGTGAGGGAGTGATGTCTGTGTTGTGATGCGTGGGTGCTGTGGCTGGTTTGCTCGAATCTTGGGACAGGCCATGCTATGCTTGGGAGGAGGCTGACGAACGTTGCTTGGCAGAGGATGTGATGCCCTGTCCGATTTAGCCAATCTGGCACGATAGCTCGCATTGGCATCTTCATCGTCATCAGACATGTAGTCCTCATCATCCACCAAGTAGACGTCCTCAGGAAATTCCTCCTCCTCCTCATGAGCAGTGCTTGCAGCCGACATCACAGCTTGGAGGATCAGGGGATTCTCCCCTCTGATTCCCCGTCGGCCTGCACTGGTCATAGGCCTGTCATCCTCATCCTCAGCATCCCCTGGAACAGAGGTTGCAACCGTATTAGGGATTGACCTGGTATAACATGTACTTTGCATCAACAGATGAGGATCATGTGACCTGTGTAGGGTACCACCACAAATGACAGCTCACACCATACACTGAGGTGTTACTCAGATACAGGCAAACTCACCAGCTCCAGCCACAACTCTCTGTCCCTTGGTGTTCCCCCCTAGTGTCACCTGCTGGACCTGTCTCCTCACGGCTTTTGTAGGCCTAGCTGTCCCTGAACCAGCAGCTGTAGAAGGGAGTGACAACATTCTCAATTATCTGCATCACCAATTGTCAGACAGGCACATGACACTCCTGATTTGTATTTCACTTTGTACACAACAACTGCTGATTACATGCAGAGAAGAATCAGGATCTCTGTCATGGCTTTGGAGTCGAAGCCAGTGACACACCTCATGCCAGAATTACCTGAAGGACAGGTGCGCGATGGTTTCAACGCTGCAGCCAGGCTGACATGTAGTCCCCGGGACGGTGTCCGCTGCTGTGGTCTCATCCTGTCAGCAGCTGTGATGAGACATACAGGTCTATATTTTGCAACCACAGATGGTAGCTCTGAGCCAACATGTCATTCTCAATGACCATTTGTGGGTAATCCAGAACAATGTGCAGCATGTTTAGCTCCTGAACTTTACATTTGGGCACCTGCTCACATGCAGCATTTGCCAGCCGTTTCCTCCACACAGCACTGACATCAATAAGATGACACATCAACAGACACACATGTATGAGAAGATTACTGATAGGAAGGGATAAATGACCCGGAATCCTCCCCATTACACTGCTTTCACCTTTGCCATTCAGACTTACATATTTCCAGAGTCTCATGTTGTTTGTTGTCAAGTCAGAAAGGGTTTCATGTGTGAGATTTGCAATAGTCAGGGACATGATGTTGCTCATTTGTGCTTCCCCACGCATGAAGTCACACATATTTGTATGAGAGAACACAGATGTCTTATGTCCATCCTTTGAGTGTCCTCTCTTTGCGTACTCTATTTCCAAGATCATGGTACTACTTAGCTGACGACGATTGGTGTCTTATACAGCAGACATCCAAACCTCATATGTCAAACACTCACCTATACATGTGAATACAGTAGGAGAGGAGGCAAGCAGAATGTAACATTTGGTTTATACTCACACATTGCGGATAGGCTGAGAGGCTTTGATGCCTTCTGCCTGCACTGGATTAGCGTGTTGCTCTTCAGCCTAGTCATTTAGCAGGTGTAACTGCATGAAGATTCACCTTAGCAGCCCCTACATTCATCTCAAAGGTACACTACTGGCATCAGTGTTGGCCTCAGCCATGCTATTTTCATCATGGTGTTTCCTATCATTGAATTGCAAGCCGGTTGTGTTTTGGTCACTTCATATGACTCATGGTACTATTGAATGTCCATTCTGCACTCACTTGGCATACATTTTGTGTCATCCTTTCATTAGCCACCAGGGTCTGATCTTGCATGGGTTCAAATGCCATATGTGAGCATATTGTGATGCAGGACAACAGTGTTGTAATACACATACAACATACGGCGGACGTGAAAGGCACATTTCATGAGCAGTCAGCCTGATATATTCTTGGGTTCCCCTCCCTTGGCCCAGCACCGGGACAGTGTGTGGGCCCTGAACAGATGTCACAGCCGGTGAGCAGTCTATATATCGACTTTTTAATATCGAGGGACATAAATATTGAGCCAAAAATATCGAATGTCCAAAATATCGAAATAGCTAATATCGATGTGAAAAATATCGTTTTTTTTTTTTTACTTATATGTCGATGTAAGTAATATCGTTCGTAATAATATCGACATGTGAAAATATCGTTATTGTGTAATATGAGAAATATTTATATTGTTTTAGGGGCGGGATGTTGGGGTATAGAGGATAAGGGTGGGGAGTGTTTTAAAAAAGTTAATTTATTTTTGTAATATATTGTAAAATTTAATTATTAAATTTAATTTAAAATGTGAAATGTATATTTAATTTTAGGAGCGGGATGTTGGTTTATAGGGGATAAGGGTGGGAAGTGTTTTAAATTTTTTTATATATTTGTAAATTTTGTAAAATAATTTTCTAGAAATTCTAAATTAAATTTAGATTTTTATAAAAAAATTTAGGAGCGGGATGTTGGTTTATAGGGGATAAGGGTGGGAAGTGTATTAAAAATGTTTATATATTGTTAGAATTTTTTTGAAATTTATTTAGAAATTGTAAATTTAATTTAGAATTTTAGAAATCATTTTAGGAGCGGGATGTTGGTTTATAGGGGATAAGGGTGGGAAGTGTTTTAAAAATGTTTATATATTATTTAATTAAAAAAAAAAAAAAAAATTAAATTGTAATTTAAAATTTGCATTTTAAATAAAATTTTAGGAGCGGGATGTTGGTTTATAGGGGATAAGGGTGGGAAGTTTTTAAAAAATTTGTATATATTATTTAATTAAAAAAAAAAAAATTTAGAAATTGTAAATAAAAATTTGCATTTTAAATAAAATTTTAGGAGCGGGATGTTGGTTTATAGGGGATAAAGGTGGGAAGTGTTTTAAAGATGTTTATATATTATTTAATTTTAAAATAAAAAAAAATTTAGAAATTGTAAATTAAAATTTGCATTTTAAATAAAATTTTAGGAGCGGGATGTTGGTTTATAGGGGATAAGGGTGGGAAGTTTATAAATATTTGTTAATTTTTTATTAAAAATATTTATAAATAGGAAATAAATTTTCGATTTTTACAAATATATTTCGGAGTGGGATGTTGGTTGATAGGGGATAAGGGTGGGAAGTGTTGTAAAAATGTTTATATATCTGTTAATTTTTTAACAAATTAATTTAGAATTTTTTTTTTTTTTTTAGAATGTTACAAATAATTTTAGGAGCGGAATGTTGGGTTATAGGGGATAAGGGTGGGAAGTTAATTTAACATGTTTATATAATGTTACTTTAAAAAATATTAATATTTAGAAAATTTAAATTTATTTTTAAATTTAACTAATCCCATAATTTAATATAGATTTCAGTCAGAGTATTAAATTAATTAAGTTCACTGTCCAGCACTTATTTTAATTTAATATAGAATGGAGTGGGAATAGTAAATTAATTTAGTTCAGTGTCCAGCACCTACCCTAATTTAATATAGGTTGGAGTGAGAATAGTAAATTAATTAAGTTCATTGTCCAGCACTTATCTTAATTAAATATAGAGTGGAGTGGGAATATTAAATTAATTAAGTTCATTGTCCAGCACCTACTGTAATTTAATATAGTTTGGATTGAGAATAGTAAATTAATAAGTTGAGTGTCCAGCACTTATCTCAATTAAATATAGATTGGAGTGGGAATAGTAAATGAATTCAGTTCAGTGTCCAGCACATACTCTAATTAAATATAGGTTGGAGTGAGAATAGTAAATTAATTAAGTTCAGTGTCCAGCACTTATTTTAATTTAATATAGACTGGAGTGGGAATAGTAAATTAATTTAGTTCATTGTCCAGCACCTACTGTAATTTAATATAGTTTGGAGTGAGAATAGTAAATTAATTAAGTTCAGTGTCCAGCACTTATCTTAATTAAATATAGATTGGAGTGGGAATAGTAAATTAATAAAGTTCAGTGTCCAGCCCTTATTTTAATTTAATATAGACTGGAGTGGGAGTAGTAAATTAATTTAGTTCAGTGTCCAGCACCTACCCTAATTTAATATAGGTTGGAGTGAGAATAGTAAATTAATTAAGTTCAGTGTCCAGCACTTATTTTAATTTAATATAGACTGGAGTGGGAATAGTAAATTAATTTAGTTCAGTGTCCAGCACCTACCCTAATTTAATATAGGCTGGAGTGAGAATAGTAAATTAATTAAGTTCAGTGTCCAGCACTTATCTTAATTAAATATAGAGTGGAGTGGGAATAGTAAATTAATTAAGTTCATTGTCCAGCACCTACTGTAATTTAATATAGTTTGGAGTGAGAATAGTAAATTAATTAAGTTCAGTGTCCAGCACTTATCTTAATTAAATATAGATTGGAGTGGGAATAGTAAATGAATTCAGTTCAGTGTCCAGCACATACTCTAATTAAATATAGGTTGGAGTGAGAATAGTAAATTAATTAAGTTCAGTGTCCAGCACTTATTTTAATTTAATATAGACTGGAGTGGGAATAGTAAATTAATTTAGTTCAGTGTCCAGCACCTACCCTAATTTAATATAGGTTGGAGTGAGAATACTAAATTAATTAAGTTCAGTGTCCAGCACTTATCTTAATTAAATATAGAGTGGAGTGGGAATTGTAAATTAATTAAGTTCATTGTCCAGCACCTACTGTAATTTAATATAGGTTGGAGTGAGAATAGTAAATTAATTAAGTTCAGTGTCCAGCACTTATCTTAATTAAATATAGAGTGGAGTGGGAATAGTAAATTAATTTAGTTCAGTGTCCAGCACTTATCTTAATTAAATATAAGTTGGAGTGAGAATAGTAAATTAATTAAGTTCAGTGTCCAGCACTTATCTTAATTAAATATAGATTGGAGTGGGAATAGTAAATTAATAAAGTTCAGTGTCCAGCACTTATTTTAATTTAATATAGACTGGAGTGGGAATAGTAAATTAATTTAGTTCAGTGTCCAGCACCTACCCTAATTTAATATAGGTTGGAGTGAGAATAGTAAATTAATTAAGTTCAGTGTCCAGCACTTATCTTAATTAAATATAGAGTGGAGTGGGAATAGTAAATTAATTTAGTTCATTGTCCAGCACCTACTGTAATTTAATATAGTTTGGAGTGAGAATAGTAAATTAATTAAGTTCAGTGTCCAGCACTTATCTTAATTAAATATAGATTGGAGTGGGAATAGTAAATGAATTCAGTTCAGTGTCCAGCACATACTCTAATTAAATATAGGTTGGAGTGAGAATAGTAAATTAATTAAGTTCAGTGTCCAGCACTTATTTTAATTTAATATAGACTGGAGTGGGAATAGTAAATTAATTTAGTTCAGTGTCCAGCACCTACCCTAATTTAATATAGGTTGGAGTGAGAATACTAAATTAATTAAGTTCAGTGTCCAGCACTTATCTTAATTAAATATAGAGTGGAGTGGGAATTGTAAATTAATTAAGTTCATTGTCCAGCACCTACTGTAATTTAATATAGTTTGGAGTGAGAATAGTAAATTCATTAAGTTCAGTGTCCAGCACTTATCTTAATTAAATATAGATTGGAGTGGGAATAGTAAATGAATTCAGTTCAGTGTCCAGCACATACTCTAATTAAATATAGGTTGGAGTGAGAATAGTAAATTAATTAAGTTCAGTGTCCAGCACTTATTTTAATTTAATATAGACTGGAGTGGGAATAGTAAATTAATTTAGTTCAGTGTCCAGCACCTACCCTAATTTAATATAGGTTGGAGTGAGAATAGTAAATTAATTAAGTTCAGTGTCCAGCACTTATCTTAATTAAATATAGAGTGGAGTGGGAATAGTAAATTAATTAAGTTCATTGTCCAGCACCTACTGTAATTTAATATACTTTGGAGTGAGAATAGTAAATTAATTAAGTTCAGTGTCCAGCACTTATCTTAATTAAATATAGATTGGAGTGGGAATAGTAAATGAATTCAGTTCAGTGTCCAGCACATACTCTAATTAAATATAGGTTGGAGTGAGAATAGTAAATTAATTAAGTTCAGTGTCCAGCACTTATTTTAATTTAATATAGACTGGAGTGGGAATAGTAAATTAATTTAGTTCAGTGTCCAGCACCTACCCTAATTTAATATAGGTTGGAGTGAGAATAGTAAATTAATTAAGTTCAGTGTCCAGCACTTATCTTAATTAAATATAGATTGGAGTGGGAATAGTAAATGAATTCAGTTCAGTGTCCAGCACATACTCTAATTAAATATAGGTTGGAGTGAGAATAGTAAATTAATTAAGTTCAGTGTCCAGCACTTATTTTAATTTAATATAGACTGGAGTGGGAATAGTAAATTAATTTAGTTCAGTGTCCAGCACCTACCCTAATTTAATATAGGTTGGAGTGAGAATACTAAATTAATTAAGTTCAGTGTCCAGCACTTATCTTAATTAAATATAGAGTGGAGTGGGAATTGTAAATTAATTAAGTTCATTGTCCAGCACCTACTGTAATTTAATATAGTTTGGAGTGAGAATAGTAAATTCATTAAGTTCAGTGTCCAGCACTTATCTTAATTAAATATAGATTGGAGTGGGAATAGTAAATGAATTCAGTTCAGTGTCCAGCACATACTCTAATTAAATATAGGTTGGAGTGAGAATAGTAAATTAATTAAGTTCAGTGTCCAGCACTTATTTTAATTTAATATAGACTGGAGTGGGAATAGTAAATTAATTTAGTTCAGTGTCCAGCACCTACCCTAATTTAATATAGGTTGGAGTGAGAATAGTAAATTAATTAAGTTCAGTGTCCAGCACTTATCTTAATTAAATATAGAGTGGAGTGGGAATAGTAAATTAATTAAGTTCATTGTCCAGCACCTACTGTAATTTAATATACTTTGGAGTGAGAATAGTAAATTAATTAAGTTCAGTGTCCAGCACTTATCTTAATTAAATATAGATTGGAGTGGGAATAGTAAATGAATTCAGTTCAGTGTCCAGCACATACTCTAATTAAATATAGGTTGGAGTGAGAATAGTAAATTAATTAAGTTCAGTGTCCAGCACTTATTTTAATTTAATATAGACTGGAGTGGGAATAGTAAATTAATTTAGTTCAGTGTCCAGCACCTACCCTAATTTAATATAGGTTGGAGTGGGAATAGTAAATTAATTTAGTTCAGTGTCCAGCACCTACCCTAATTAAATATAGGTTGGAGTGAGAATAGTAAATTAATTAAGTTCAGTATGTAGTGGGAGTAGTATGTTAATTAAGTTTGGTAAATAGCAAATATTACAATTAATTATAGAGTTGAATAAGAATAGTTAAATTTATTGGATTTAATTGACAAAAAATCTGTAGATTTTAGTTTGGGTTGGATAAAACATAGAAGTTATATCAGAATGCAAATTCCAAATTATTTTTAAATTAAATAGTAGATAGGAAAATAATATTTATTTTATAGTTGTTGGAATGTATATTCATTCGAGAGAAATTTTTGTTTATTATTACGCATATTTTAATAATTACATCATTGCAATAAACATGTCTGATATATACCATACGAACTGTCTAAAGCTATCGACCTATTACCTAGATTGAACTCTGGGTCCTGCCGATTTCATCATACTACCCCCCGTTTTGACGTGTAAATATTTCTTATTGTTGAAACTCGCCTTGAAAATCCCATGTTTGTGCGAAATGCATTGGCTGCGGATCTGGTCTCACTAAATCTTGGAATAAAGGAATTCAAGGAAATACTCAACTACTGTGTGGATTCGAAACACAAAAGTTTATTTTGACATTAATTTACATTTCTTCCAATATGTTGCCTCTCATACTTGTGGATAATTGTTGTCTTGGTGGTCATTTGAGCAGCTGACCATTTGAGGTGGGCAATATTATCGTTACTGATAAAGTGAGAAGTCCAGGCTGAGCATTCACCTAAAACCGTGCTGCTTTAATTTTCAAACTTCCTATGTTTGTTTGGTTCTTTTATTTTGTAACCGCTCGCTGTTGTTTTGGGTTATTTTGGTCGAATCCAGGTCGCGGTTCGGAGCTGTTTCGCGTTTGAGAAGGTAAGAGTTATTTGCTTTATTATTAAATAGTTTTAAGTGTTTTGTGGAAGTAGTTATGTTGTAATAAGTGTGTATTGATTGATGTTTTAGAAGTTAGGGTGTTAGTAGTAGTTTGTATACGGTTTTATAATTAACGTTGTGTTCCGTGTTTGTGGCTTTGTTAGTGTTTTGGTATTTCGGTGTGTTAAAGTTTTATAGTGTTTGAATAACGTTTGTAGTGAGGTTTGTACGTGCGTTTTGTGTGTTTGTGGGTGGGTGGGAATGTTTGTTTCTGTTTTGTAGGTTTTACGGAGAAGATATTTTCGTCGGTTTCAAACACCTTATTTTTTTAAAGGAAGTGTGTATTAGTTGTGTTTACTAATGTTTATTTAACACTTCCTTTATTGTTCGGGTTTCCAGGAGCGGTTATTTACCTTTTTTATATTTTTCTGGATTTTTATGGTTAATGGATAGTCATTTTTTTGATAACTATGGATTTTGAACTCCCTGGATTTATTTGGAAGGAATGTTATTATCCCATTGGAGATACTACACAGGTAAGTTCATTTAAATATTTTTATTGTTGGTGGCGAAACCTTATATATTTAATATTGTTGTTGTGTACTTGGTTTGTTTAATTATGTTGTCTAAATATATGTCCATATAATTCATGTATATATTTTAGACCACATAATTAAATATGTGATATAATAAAGTGGATTATTTATGTTGTGATAGTTGTTTTAGTAGAATTGTGGGTTAATATTTAGAAAAGATTTAGAAGAGAGTTTGAGCTATTATATTTAAGTACTCAAGTCCTCTTGTGGATGGGTATAGCTGTACCTGTTGTTGTAGGTAATTATACATTTGAGTAGTTTGTCTAGACTGTTTTGGTTTTAATTGTAGGACAGATTGTTGCATTCTTAATTCTTGGAAACTTTGTTCCTTTTGTATGGCAATTAGTAGTTTTTGTAGTGTTGGAGTTGTTCTCCCAGTAGAAGTTAGGAATGCATTATGCCAGCCCTCGACGGCGTTGTTAGTTTTGGCTTGTTGGTTGAGTGTACTTACATATACATTCCACCAAGGTATTTGGAACTTGGGCTGACGTCTATGGCCTGATCTGTGCAGTCTCCCCACCCAGGTATCCTCAAAATAATCTAACAGGGGAGATAACTTTACTTCATTTTGTTTGTAGAATGGACTTTCTAATAAAAGATTGTAATGTTCTGCAACATCTGTGGTTGGTACATAAGCTAGGGCTGTTAGAAGTTTTATTTGATGTGCAAAACTTATGTTAGTGGCGTATTCTACACTTATTGAAGATTTTTGTAAATGTCTCCATATACATTGGTTAAGATGGAAGTAACATCCTTGGATAGCTGTATGGGGGTACAGTTTTAGAATGGAATTTATCATGGCTTGCTCAAAGTCTATGATAATTGTTTGAGGGTAAAAATCATTAGATTCTTGTTTTACTTTTCCTAGCATTTCATTATATGTTGTATTTTGTTTGTTAGGTAATAGTGCATAAATTAAAGGTATGGAAGTGTTGTGATATTGACCGTGTATTGTGTAAAGCTGATAGAATGGTTTTGGGCACATTGTAAAGGTGCCATCCATCATCCATGTTTGGCATTGTTGCAGTTTAGTTATATTGTTTGCAGTAGCAAACATTATGATTCTTTTTTCTGGGCTTTTGTTATCAAAAAAAATAAAAGGTTCATTATTGTGGGTGATACTTAATTCTGGTGGAATGATGATCTCTTGAAAAGTTTTAGGGGATGGTATAGTTGTCGTGGTTGCTTTTTTGGTCCTAGCAATAGTTCTTTTTATAGAAGCAATTGATGGTAATTGGCCTCTTGCTTCTTTGGGCACTCTAGGTAATAGTTCTTTTAGGATTACACTTGTAGCAGTTTGTGAACCTGTGCTTAATTCTTTGATATTTTCAAGAGTTGATCTGACTTCTATTTCAGAGAGATTGGGTGGATGGTTATGCTCTCTTGTATATAGTACAGTTGTTTCTCTTGTTGTTGCTCGGCCGTAGCATTTGTTAGAATAATATTTAGTACACTTCCAGTTCACTTTTCGGTCCGTCTGCTTTTCTTGGGTGTATGTGTAACCCATGTAACACAATAGGAATTTTCCTTTCTGCGAAGTTATAAATTGGGCTTCTTCTGTCATCGTGATGTGTTACAATTCTGGAAAAAATGTATATGAAAATATATGCTATAGTACTTTATATCTTTATATGAAATTAGCAAAAAAGCATTTTTTTTATATATACTTACCAAGTCTTTTTTGTTGTATTTGAATGAAGATGTTGTTTGTCGCAAAAATGTTGTTTAGTTGATTTAGTCTCTGAAAGTTAAAGAACATTTATTGTTGTGGTTGGTTTAGTTTTTTAAGTGGGGTGGTATTGCTGTTTGGTATAGACTATATTTTTATTGAAGAAACTTATTTTATTGTTTTACAAATTAACAATTCAAAAAACATTCTCCCACCTTCATCTGTCCCGGAAGTACCACACATTTATCATCAAGACCAATTATTCAGGAGAATGAACAACCTTTCCACCCAGTTCTCTACCCCCCCCTCCCCCACCACATGTCAATGTACCCCCGTCTCCTACCCCTCTTACTATGTGCCCCTCCTGCCTAATAAATAAGATGCAGTAGCCTAACCTCTCACTAAGCAAACAGAGCCTACCCTCATGCCCAGTGGTATAGACTATAGGTGTTAATTTATACAGGTTTTTTACAATTTAAAAAAGAGAACATGGATTTGTTTAGGGATTTAGGATGTTTTGGGGGTTGAGTAGGATTTAATTAATATTTTATAAAGTATTTTGATAGTATACTTACTTTTTAGTGAGTCTTTTCTGGCAATCTTCAATATTTTCTTTAGCTGTTTGGAGTAATATCTGTAGTGGAAACATAAAGAGATGGAATATATAAGTTAGTTATTTATTTGAGTAAAGATAAATTAGTGTTTTAGTTTAATTTGGCAGTTTAGTTAGAAAAGAATATTTACTTACGTTTTTAGAATAGTAATAGGATGTAGGTTTCTTCTGTTTAGTAGAGCTTCTTCTTCATTCAATGCTTTGGTTTAAGGCACCGTGGAACACTTGTTTTAATTGGTTTATATAGTGGTTTCAAATTGTTTCTTGAATGTTATTGGTTGTTTTCTGTATGTGGCCTTTCTATTGGATGGTTTGAATTTTTTTTAGTTAATTTGTTTCCTTTTATGGAAAATGCTAAGTAAGAGTATATTTAGTTTTAAAGGAGGAGAGTTGTAAATTTTTATATATAAAAAGATTGTTTATAATGTGAACTAATTTTATTTAAATGTGTTTGAAATGCCAATGTGATAATTATTTTAGTTTTTTTTTATTATGTTGTTAAATATAGAGATCGCTATAAATGTTATGTTTATGTTTAAGTAGAATCTCATTTGAAAATGTATGTTTTGGTAAAATATTGTCTTTATGTTGTTGAAAGTATTGGTTTTATTAGTATTAGAATTGTCGATATATTTAAAAAAACGATATTATTGATGTCTATATTTTGGTTATCGATATTTGTGACATGTGTCATATTTATTAACTTATGTCGATATTTAGTATTTCGATATTAATGTGTGCGATATTTGTTTGATCGATATAATTGTATTACGATATTGTAGTGTCGATATTAGTGTAGTTTTTTAAATAAGTATACAATGTCGATATTTTTGATGTCGATATATTTGTTGCGATATTTGTGTAGTTCGATAATGTGTCTGTCGATAATATGTCAGAGATCCGTCACAGCCAACCTTGTAGCAGAAGTCAGTGTGTGTCTTTGATTCTGGGAGGACCTCGTTGTACCTACAATGATAAGTGTGTTTTGCTACTTTACATTCCTGCAGCCACATGTGATGCACTAGATTTCTGGCACAAAGGATGAGCACAAGCAGTTGTGGGCACCAGCGTTGCTGAAGTGTGTTATACGTTATATCATGATTGCTCCCACATAACTTCGAATGGGCCCACTACCTGGATGCAACCAATATCACAATGACATGTCTACGGATCCTGATGTGAGGTCCACTATCGTGTTTTGTTGATGGGCAACACAAAAGCCAGACAATGTAAGTGGTACATGACCAGCTGTGTGGACTGGGAATTTGATCTATATTGGAAACATTCAAAGTTGGACAGTGTATGCATTGTCAATACTAATGACCCTGGGATCTCACTTGTTCATCATTGCCATATTTCTGTCAATTAGATTGATTGATTACATCTACAGACACCATTACAACAAAGTGGGGACACCCTTTTGAGTAGTTGTGCACTCGATAACAGGATTGGATTGCCAGGTCTGGGGCTTTTGCTGAAAAACATGTCATGTTCCGCAATTACGAAGGTTTGATGAGCCAAGACATGTAATATATTGTCTTCAGCTGTTCACAATTATAATTAGCTAAAGGTGGATGTCCATTGAAAACTCCAATAGTAACGCAGCTATTTGTTCATCTCTGGTTGACTTTCATATGTGGGCACTATATGTCCCTCGGTCACTCCTGACAATTTATGCATTTTGACCATCTCCTGGCCACTTTGACTTACCAGTCACTGTACGGTGGCGATTCCTCCCAGTCGAAGCAGGGACCTCTGCTGCGGCAGTTGTCTGTGCTCTGGCTGAATGTGTCAATGGGTGAGAAGAGAGAAAACTAAACATATGGAATATGTGCTTGTGGAACATTTCTGTGATTTCCCCATTTCTTCTGCATGCTAACAGTGTTATGCAGTACTGCCGTAGACTGGGCAGGGAGGAGCAGTGGTGCATTGGGGACGTAATGGCGTGGCAGGGTGGGAAATGTACAACAGAATAGGTGTATGACATTTTAGATCTGATGAATCTCTCACCTTCTGCTTTGTGCTTTAAGCTTGCACGGGGTGATTTACTTCTTTGATATTTTGTGGCATGTTTACACGCCCCTTGTAATACATTTACACCGCAGTTGCGTCACTTCTGTGACACAGCGGTGGGGTAATACAGGTGACACATTTAGACTTATTCACAATGTTATGCATCTATGGGGATGCCTCCCGTTGTGCGGTCCTGCGCAACATTAAACATGCATCAGCTGTGATGTAGGCAGGGTGTGTGTTTATTTGGTTATGCCTCGTACAAGTGATGCATTGTAATCGACGGCATTTCACATAGTCACTTTTCATAGGGTGGTGCCATGCAAACTTACACCAGCTTGAAGCACATGTAATGAGTGGCCCAGAACGTTAGGTGTAGGCGGTCCATGGACATTGTTGGAGTTGTGTCACACTTGCGACACTACTCCAGCAGAGCACCCCCCTAATGCCATCAGTTGCGACACCCATCTGTCTATCCCAGCGCCACAGTGCACCGCATTGTAAATGTGACGCATCCGCGGTTGCACAAGAGTTGGATTGCGTGTGGCATTGTTACTGGCGCATCTCTGCTGATATTTGTCAATTGCTACTTAGCGGGCTGGTGTATTACTGCAACTGGACAGTGCCCATGTTTTCTGAAGTGGGGGAGGGATTTGCCATTTCCATCGCTAAGGATTGTGGGACTTGTAGTGCTACATACAGAGGGTGACACAGGAGTCTCTGACTGACGGATTTTTTTATACACTTTGGACTACTTCCTTATTCACACTGACAGTGCAACACAGACAATCTTTTCATGCACTTTTTCTTTTCATCCCACTTACCTGGTACCACGTAGCGGACGTCACTGACAGGCAGCCCATGGACCAAGTGGGGGTGTATCGTTGTCAGGATATCCTCCTCCAGTGGGGTGAGGCGGATGCGTGGTCCAGAGTATGCAGCTGGGAGGATCCGTTGTAATTCAATATGGGAGTATTTCTCCTTTACCCTCAGCCGCTCATCCTGCCATTTTTTTTTTTAGGTCCTGGAGTGTGCGCCTCTCCTCCCCCAATGCTGTGACAGCAGTGGATAATTGCTGCCACAGGGCTGCCTTCTGTGTCCCACTGGTGCAGTAGGGTGGGAGTCCATAGAGGCGTTTGTGGTGCCTGACAATGAACTCCACAAGCATGGTGGTCTCCTCTGCTGTGAAATTCCTCTTTCTTTTCAGGAGGTCCATTTTTCTCAGCCGGTGTCAGCTTGCAAAGACAAACTCTGTGTGGCCAAACCTGTTCCTTCACTATGTGCTGCTTTTAAATGTTTTTTGCTGCTGGTCAATCAGTGTTAATTGGCTTCAGCTGGACCATGGTGGGGGATGGTAGGCACTAGCAAAATGATGGCTAACTGGAGTTGTTGGCTGGGATTGGCTGGAGTGCGTCAGCTGATGCATGGTGGGGGATGGTATGGACTTGGACAGGTGTTTACCCTTGGCTCAAATGATCAATGGCCACAGTTAATGTAGTCTGGTCCCAAATCTGACTTTCCGGCCCGAGAGTGGATTTTGCGGCCCGAGAGCGGAGTTTCCAGCCCGAGAGCGGAGTTTCCGGCCCGTAGGCGGACTATCTGGCCCGCGAGCGGACTTTCCGCTCCGCGTACGGAAATTCCGCTCCGGGGGCGGAAATTCCGGCCCGAGTGCGGACGTAAGTTTAGTGGTCGTAAATGGATTCTGTGAATAGCAAAAGTTCTAAGTTCATTCTGTGAATAGCAAAAGTAGTAAGTTCACTCTGTGAATACCAGTAGTAGTAGGTGCATTCTGTGAATACCAGAATGGTAGTAAGTTTAGGATTTAGTCTTAAGTTTGTTCTGTGAATCGGGCCCAGTGTTCTTTATTACATCCTATTTTTTCATGCTGAATAAAGCATTTTGTTTTCCGTTTTGAAAAGTCTTGCATTTCATGTATTGATGTTGATGCTGAGGCTCCAGGAGTTGGGGTTGTGGGAATGTGTTATGTTTCATGGAAATGTTGTAGTCTGCATCTCATGGGTTGGAACCTGGTATCTGCGTGCCCTCACAAGGTCTCTGCAAAGAATCTTTGGTTGTGTCTGCTCTTTGTGTTTGGAGACATTGTCCCTAGGAGTGTTCCTTCCTCTGTGGCACCTGACATCTCCCCTGCAGGGGGTTGCACAATTGTTGTGTTGCCCTGTGTCTACATTTCCTTTGTTGGGATGGATCCCTTCAACTCTGGCCATGCCTGCTCAGCAATGTCTCCGGCTGCATCGCCTGTGCCATCCTTGGTACTCACTGTACTTGTGTATAGAGTATTATGCCATGCCTTCATGGTGAAATTGTCCCTTTTCCGCACAATGCATGTGTGTAATCCCAGCCTAGTACACATATGGTACTTGTTCTGCTGGGTATTTGAACACCTGACTCACAATTGTGGGCATTGTATCTGTGGGAACTCCACCCTATTCCTTCCATGACAGACAACATCTTGGTGGCTGGCCCAGCACCTGAACATTCCTATCAGTCTTGGGATGTGCGTGACAGTGTGTGTTCTCTTTGGCTCTCTTAGTTTATTAGGCAGTGACATGACTATACAGTCTTGTGGCATGATCTCAGTGTGTGTATTGTGCTGCATCTGCCAGGGGTGGGTATGCATGTGTTATTTGTCCCCACACCCACATGTGGTGTGTCATGCAGTGGGGGAAAGACATCCATCCTCCTGGGAGTGGGACACTGCTGTCAGTGATGTGTTGTTATGGCACTATCATCATTGTCCAAAGTTAGGGATGCGTACATACACCCATGGAGTTGTGGTCATCTGATAATGATGTACACCCCCCATGTCTCTGTCTACTGCTGGGAGTCCTCTGCACCCACCCCCATGTCTGTGTCCACTGCTGGGAGTCCTCTGCACCCACCCCCATGTCTCTGTCCACTGCTGGGAGTCCTCTGCACCCACCCCCATGTCTCTGTCCACTGCTGGGAGTGATGGGCACCCACCCCTCACATGTCCCTGTCCACTACTTGGATTCCTCTGCACCCACCCCCATGTCTGTGTCCACTGCTGGTATTCCTCTGCACCCACCCCATGTCTGTGTCCACTGCTGGTATTCCTCTGCACCCACCCCATGTCTCTGTCCACTGCTGGGAGTGATGGGCACCCACCCCTCACATGTCCCTGTCCACTGCTGGGAGTCCTCTGCACCCACCCCCATGTCTCTGTCCACTGCTGGGAGTCCTCTGCACCCACTCATATATGTCTGTCCACTGCTGGGAGTCCTCTGCACCCACCCCCATGTCTGTGTCCACTGCTGGGAGTCCTCTGCACCCACCCCCATGTCTCTGTCCACTGCTGGGAGTCCTCTGCACCCACCCCCATGTCTCTGTCCACTGCTGGGAGTGATGGGCACCCACCCCTCACATGTCCCTGTCCACTACTTGGATTCCTCTGCACCCACCCCCATGTATGTGTCCACTGCTGGTATTCCTCTGCACCCACCCCCATGTCTGTGTCCACTGCTGGTATTCCTCTGCACCCACCCCCATGTCTCTGTCCACTGCTGGGAGTGATGGGCACCCACCCCTCACATGTCCCTGTCCACTGCTGGGAGTCCTCTGCACCCACCCCCATGTCTCTGTCCACTGCTGGGAGTCCTCTGCACCCACTCATATATGTCTGTCCACTGCTGGGAGTCCTCTGCACCCACCCCCATGTCTGTGTCCACTGCTGGGAGTCCTCTGCACCCACCCCCATGTATCTGTCCACTGCTGGGAGTCCTCTGCACCCACCCCCATGTCTCTGTCCACTGCTGGGAGTTATGGGCACCCACCCCTCACATGTCCCTGTCCACTGCTGGGATTCCTCTGCACCCACCCCCATGTCTGTGTCCACTGCTGGTATTCCGCTGCACCCACCCCCATGTCTGTGTCCACTGCTGGTATTCCTCTGCACCCACTCCCATGTCCCTGTCCACTGCTGGTATTCCTCTGCACCCACCCACGTGTGCCCTTGCTGTGGTACACTGCTGTCCTGGGCATACACCACCCCCAATTTACAGCTGATGTGCTGCACCAAGCCGTACACCTACATCCGTGGCGCGTGTACGCCTTGTATCCATCATGTAATGGGGGTGTAGGGGTACGGGTGGTACGGCCCGTACCCCTGCGCTGGGGGCGTGGGTACGGGCCGTACCACCATTGTGGCGGTGCCGTAGGGGTACGCGTGGTATGGCCCGTACCCATGCTCTGGGGGCGTGGGTACGGGCCGTACCATCATTGTGGCGGTGCCGTAGGGATACGCGTGGTACAGCCCGTACCCACGCTCTGGGGGGCGTGGGTACGGGCCGTACCACCATTGTGGTGGTGACATAGGAGTACGCGTGGTACAGCCCGTACCCCCGCCCCCCAGAGCGTGGGTACGGGCCGTACCACCATTGTGGCGGTGACGTAGGGGTACGCGTGGTACGGCCCGTACCCCCGCCCCCAGAGCGTGGGTATGGGCCGTACCACCATTGTGGCGGTGACGTAGGGGTACGCGTGGTATGGCCCGTACCCACGCTCTGGGGGCGTGGGTACGGGCCATACCACCATTGTGGCGGTGACGTAGGGGTACGCGTGTACGGACCGTACCCACGCTCTGGGGGCATGGGTACGGTCCATACACTCATACCCCTACATCACCACTGCAATGGTGGTACGGACCGTACCCATGCTCTGAGGGCATTGGGTACGTCCCGTACCACCATTGTGGTGGTGACGGGTACGCGTCCACGTCCACTTCAGTTGTGGCGGGACGTGGGATTGGTGGACACGCCCCCCGAAGTGACCTGACCATAGAGGTAATTAATGTGCAGGATATATTGCGTAGGTTGGGGTCCATCGCTGTCCGTCGCGTACCGGTGCTCCTTCTTCGCGTCGTCCACAATTTACCGGCAGTTTTTGGCTCCCGTAAAAAAATCGGACTTGCTGGTCCGTAAAACGCTGCCTGACTCAGTCTGGACGTCGCGTATGCGCCGTCCAGATTCAGATTTGTATGTATTTTTTTGCCGGTCGGTCTTTTGTACGACTCGTACGGAAATGGTATTTCTGTGCGAATCGTACTTGCGAGTTTGTAAGGTGTTTTTGCCGGGTACGAGTCGGACGGAGAAAATGCTCCTTACGACCATTTGTATCCGGGTTTTACAGGATGGGAATCGGCACCTATATGTTATATACAGATTTAATTGTAATTAGTTAATTTTCTATGGACTTTCATGAAATGATGTTAAATTTCAGCAAAGTTGTGTGAAACTGAAAGTACGCAAAATATCAATCCGTCATTTAGCGATATATTTTAGTGTGAAATGTGTCCTCACACCAATGTTTGACGCAGGGACACATTTTGCACAAAAAAATGCAAAATAAGAAAAGCAATGCAAACAACAGCTGCTCTGTTTCCTTTGTCTCTTTGTGTTCATGGTACATTTTTACAGTACTCCATTATTTTCTATGGGAGTGTGCAGCAGTTACAGTGGTTGGCCAAGTGTGGTACTAGACTTATTCCAGATCTCAGATTGAGTACTTTGGCTACTGCTTTGTGTCCTTTTTTTGCTACAATAACCCTTTCTTAAAAACTCCTAACTCGTCCCAAATTTCCTACCAATTAGTAGTAAGTGTCACTCATTTTCCGTATCTCCTCCCTTTCCTCCCTACTACTAAAATGTAGGGGCCCGATTCACAGAACTAACTTAAGACAAAATGCTAAACTTACTACCATTTTGGTATTCACAGAAGGCACTTACTCATTTTGGTATTCACAGAAGGCACTTACTCATTTCGGTATTCACAGAAGTTAGGAGTCCTAACTTTAGGACTCCTAAATGCCTTCTGTGAATACCGAAAGTCTTAAAATTAGGATTTTTCTCAGTTTAGTAGTAGTATAGTTAGGACTCCTAACTTTAGGACTCCTAAATGCCTTCTGTGAATACCGAAAGTCTTAAAATTAGGATTTTTCTCAATTTAGTAGTCCTAAGTCTAAACTTAGGACTACTAAATTGAGAAAAATCCTAATTTTAAGACTTTCGGTATTCACAGAAGGCATTTAGGAGTCCTAAAGTTAGGAGTCCTAAATTTAGGACTACTAAATTGAGCAAAATCCTAATTTTAAGACTTTCGACAAATAAAAAGAAAAAGAAACAAGTTGAGGCAGCAGTATGCTCCTACATCATCATCATGACTCTAATTTTGGCAGACAAGCTCTAGAATTATGTGGAGATGTCATGATGTTTGAAATATATAGGTTTAATAGGGTGAGATCAAGAACACAGCCTTTTTTTAGGCCTTTGAATGTGTATATTCCTGTAGTTAAAGACTAGGGGGCTCATTATAATGGCGGGCGGACTGATGTCCGCCTGCCATCATAATGGTGATGGGACCGCCTGCCAGACGTGCGGCAGTCCCACCAGCCCAATTAGGATGTGCCCGCCATACTGGCAGGCGCATCCTGGCCTTTTACCATTGCAGACGGTGCTGCTGGCTGCAGCACCGTCCGCAATGGTAAAAGGGCATGCACAGCATTTCCCTGCACCACGTGGCATGGTGTAGGGAACTGCAGGGGGTACCATGTGTACCCCCTAGTGCATCCCCCCCCATAACGGGCCCCCAAAGCCAATCCCCGCCAGCGTTTCCATGGCGGCATCGCCGCCAAGGAAAGGCCTATCATTCACCCACGTCCTAATATGGCAGATGGTGCCTGCTAGGCACCGCCACCAAATTAGTGGCCCAGCACTGCCCGGCAGGCAATCATAACGATTGCCACTGGCGGAAAAGTGGTGGACGGGCTTTGCCCCCGCTGCGATCCCCACCGCCATCCTAATATGGCGGTGGGTAATTCTCATTTCAATGGCGTAACGATCACTACCACCGGCCCGGCGGTGAGCCCCTACAATGAAGTCCGACAACACTGTTTCAGTGAGGGAACTGCCCAACCATAGGTCGGCGGTTCCGCATACTGAATTAGGATGCGTCCACTTATGGTGCATTTGCAAACATTCATTTTTCAATGGGAGCTTGTTCAGCGGGCCAAAACCGCTCACAGCACAAGCTCATATAGAAAAATTTAAGTTTTTGCGCATCCCTGCCACACGGTGCAGGGATGTGAAGGGGGGCCACAACAGGTGGGCCAGGGGGAATAGGGGCCCTGCTGGGGGCCCCGTAAGGCACTTTCCGGCAGCAGTTCCATGTCAGAAAGGCTGACATGGAACTGCTGTCGGAAAGTGCCATCATAATCCTGACGGTGGAAACTACCTCCTTTAAGGATTAAGAGGCCCTTGTGACTGGCCGACGGGCTCCTTGAGCCCGTTGGAACCCAGTCGGATTAAACGGTCAGTTTAAATTCTGACTGCCATCTTTGTAAACTGGCAGTCGGAGTCTAAACCTTAGATGTCGGTAGGAAAGCCTTCGATCTGCGGTCAGAGGCTTTCCGACCTATATCCAAATCAGGCCCTTATTGTCACCTAGTTTTTCCTAAATCCAACAGTATACACTAACAGATTACTTGTGCTTTCCCATTTGTTGCTTAGCACAGAACATTCGTCTACTCTAAAGAGGCAATGTGTAAATTATTTGTGCAACACAACACACAATAGCACAATGAAAACACCACAAAAAAGTCCACACTGGTTTAACAAAATAGACAATAATTGTATAAATGAATCAAGACCAAACATGACAAAAATCCAATAAGTAGAAGTCGAGATATGAATTTTTAAAAAATAAAACAGTTTCTAGTGCTTAGAAGCAATAAGTGCCTATGGGGTTTATCTGGTGGCTCTGGATTAGGATAAAGTCAGGAGTTCAGGCCAACCGTGATGGAGCGCAGGCCGGGTGCAGGAGCTACACAGGCTCGGTGAACATAGTATCTTGAGCCTTGTCACAATAGTGACATGCCGGGCACAGTCGAGGGATGTGTTGATGTCGATCCAGCAGTGGTGGTGATGCATCAGTTCCAGAGACAAAGCACTGAAGCCTAGAGGTGTTTGTTCCCAAGCATGGAGCAGGTTTCTCTGCACAGTCAAGGGGATACATAGATCTCTTTATACTGCTGCGGCAGCTATGTGCGATTCCGATGCATCGGGTGCTAAAGGCGATGGGTTGGTTCTGAGGACGATGCACTGATTCTACTACCGCAACAGGGTCAATGCACTGCTTCTGCTCCAGGTAGACTGGAGAAGCATTGATTTCTCTGGTACAAGTATCTGGGTCTGCCTCCAGTAAACCAGGCACAGGAGCTGGGTTAGAGACTTTGATAGCGCCAGGACGACCCTTCGCTGGGGCAGCTGGGCGCTCTATAAACAATATAACATAACATATCCCTGAGTCTCAAGCAACAGGAAGCAAGCCAACATGCCCTTGGAGATAACTTTGGTTACAGGTCAGAGTACAGCTCTCCCCCAGCAGGGTGAGAGACCAGCAAGCATCAGGGCAGCACAGCAGAAAAGCAGGCAGTCCAGCAGAGTGTCAGTCCTTATAGCAGCACAACAATTCTTCTGAAAGAGGTTCTTTACAGGTCCAGGAGTGTCTGATTTGGTGGGGTCAGAGACCCAGTACTAGTACCCAGTTGTGTTTTAAAGTGAGGGTGACTTCAAAGAAAGGTCTTTGAAGTGCACAGAAGACCTTTCTTCCCAGCCCTGACTCAAGACAAATTGTACGAGTTAATCAGTCCTTTGTGTGGGGACAGGCCACTGCCTATTCAGGTATTAGTGTCAAGCTTTTCTTTTAGTCCTCCTAGGCCTATCTTCGGCATTTGACACAGTGAAGTATGCAAATCTCCGAGACCTCCCAGAACACCACATGGGCCTTACTGGCCCAGTCCTTGAATGGTTCTCCTTCTACTTCCTTAACAGATCTTAAAGAGTCAAACTTAATCTCGCCCTATCTCAGTCCATGCCAATCTCTCTGGGTGTACCACAGATATTCTCGCTCTCGCCCACACTCTTTAACTTATTCATAGAACCCCTAGCTGAACTTCGAAGCTCAACTAACATCCAATACCACATGTATGCAAATGATACCCAGCTATACCTAAAAGTCTTCTCCCAGATGACACCAGTTCCCTTAGCACAACACTAATGAATACTCAAAAGTGCCTAATCACCTCCAACTAAATACTCAAAAAACTGAACTCATTCGAATTGCCCCACCCAACCAGGCACTGAACATCAAAGAATGGCTGAAACAGTTAGCAGCCCTTAACTGCACCCCACAAATCATAGGCTCTTCCAAGTCACTGGTAATGACCCTTGACAAGAATCTCAACATGCAGAAACACATCAGTGCCTCCACAAAAGCAGCAAACTACCAAATGAGTATTCGATGGAAACTTAAACCTTTCCTCCCCCTCCAACTATTTCAAACATGCTCTACAAGCTTTAGTCATCCCCAGATTGGATTATGGTAGCACAACACTATCTGGATTGCCTAGATCCAAACTTTATCCTCTAAAGGCCTTCCTCAACTCTGCCACTAGACTCAGCACTGGCTCAAAAAGATACTGCCACTTCAACCCGGATCTCAAATCCCTCAACTGGCTACCTTACGAAGCACACATAAAGCCCTCCACCACAATATCCCTAACTATCTCGCCCAGACACTCAAACTCTCAAGTGTCTCTAGAGCATCCAGAAGCTCCATCACCTTTCTTCTGAAACCTCAGAGATTCCACACGAAGAAAACTTACAACCATGCCTTCTCTATGATTGCCCCAAGAATCTGGAACTCATTACCTCCTAAAATCAGACTGAATCCCTTGGTCATCTCATTCAAGAAGGAAGTTGAAGAATTCCTTATGAGCAAATTTCTTCCCTAGATCACATGTCTCCTATCTCCCCAGTCACCCACATGATCAACTCTTCTAGCTGCCCAATGTTCTCCTCGGTGCAATACCTAGCTGTTCATCTCTGCCTGGTACATTCACTGACATGAACTATGACAATATGCTGTTCTTAACAAAGACTCTATTTTCTTTTTTTTCCATTTGTTTTTTGTTTTGAGTGAATTTATATTGCATATATAACTACTGTTTTTCTACTGATCCTCATGCTGTAACTCTGTAAAGCACTCTGATACCCACAAGGGTCATGCTATAAAAAAAGTTTTAAAAAAAAATAAAAGACTATTTCAATTTAATTAAATTATTGGAGTTTACCAAAAGAAGAAAACAACATTTTAGAGAGAATGATTCCTTTGGCCTTGGATTGGCAACACAAAGGCAAACTTTGTGTATATCAAAAGATATCAACCGTTAACGATGTTTCTGTAGGAGTTAGTGAATGTGAACATACATTTGAATTGCATGTAAAAGGCATAGATCCTATTTTACCTGGAATATATTGTGTTTGTGGAAAGAATGCTTGCAATAAGCTTCCCAAACATTGGTATGGAAAGTGTAACTTAGGGATTGTTTTTCCAAATATATATTATTTGAAAAGGCTAAAGGATGAATTAACAAAATATCACGAAAGAACAAAAAGAAGTGAAAGCACAAGTCAAATAGTAGGTAATATTTTTGGAGTTCTAATATTTTCACTGGGAGTAGGTTTATTACCATTCCAAAGATATAAACCATGAAACAGCTACTCCTTTCTAATCAGGAATTACAGCTTAAAAGTGTGTTAAGGAATTCCTAGGAGAAGAGTAGGCCTCACAGTAGTGAAAAACAAATCTGGCTGTTTTTCACTACCAGCAAATACAAAACTACCTCTTACTTACGTACCACTATGCCCTATGTGCTGGGTAGGGCCTACCTTAGGGGTAACGTATGTGAAATAAAAAGGGAGTTTAGGGCTTGGCAAAGGGTTTTGAATGCCAAGTCGAAGTGGCAGTAACATTGCATACACCGGCTCTGTAGTGGCGGGCCTGAGACATGCTTGAAGGGCTACTTGTGTGGATGGCCATATCAGTGCTGCCAGCCCACTAGTATCATTTAATTTAAAGGCCCTGGATATATGGTACACCACTTTTCAAGGGTATTACAAGTAAATTAAATATGCCAATTGTGTATACATTATTGTTACCATTTTTAGGGAAAAGCACATGCACTTTAGCACTCGTCGGCAGTGGGAAAGTGCTCAGAGTCTTAAGGCCAACAAAAAGAATCAGCAAAAAGAGGGGATAGGCAGGCAACATGTTTGGGGGAAGACCACCATAAAGATGACAGGTATGACACAGTGTAACAGTCCTGAATTGCTTTCAACAATTTTAGATCAATTCCCCAAACAGTCACCTTACTCCAAAGCCTATTTCTATCATCGCAGTCACTGACATTTTAAGGTTGATTAAAAAGGCGTGTAATTTATCAATGTTTACATTGCCATGATGTTATCAATTATGCCTCTGTTTACTTTAAATCCAATTTGGTACCAGGTAATCGGATGTTTTGCATTGCACCATTCTTTTAAGTCATCTAGCTGCAGAGACGCATAAAAGTTGACTTCTAAATCTAGAAGGGCAATGATTCTAAAATATGCAGGGTCTACCGTTGAACGCTTCTGGGGTAGTGGACATTCGGATGGAGCTAACGGAGAAGGGAGCAATGGTACCTGAGTAAAAGCATCCATTAAAAAACGAAGTTAGCCATGCGGACAAGTAGGTCCAATGTGTCCCAAGCTATTTAGAGGTACTTTAATGTATACTAAGAAGCATTAAAAAATAAATTACCTGATTATGTTCATATGACAGAGTCAAGAAGCAACAATAAAGTAATGTGTTTTGCATATAATGTTCTTAACCAAATCACTTCAGGGTACATTCAACGTTGCCATTTAAAAACATATTATTATCCCATACCAGAGTCCATGCTGTGTTTTAAAAAATGGGAAAAGTGGGCAATTGCTTAGGCCCAACCTTCCAAGGGAGCCCCTGATAAAGCATGCTTAACAACATTATTTGACCAAAAAGAGGTAAGATTTTTATGGATTCAAAACCTCATATTTTATAATAATACTACCTCAAACTCTACATCCTGTGTCAGACACAAGTCTCATCCTATTAATCATGTATAAGTCTCAAACTTGTGAGCACAGTGCCACTTTATTCTAGTTAAATTAATTTATTGGAGTATTTCCCCTGAGAATCGTTATGTTTATCTTAAGAAGTTTGGTTTTGGTCTACGTTCCCTCAAATCTCAGAAGAAGGTCTAGAGCATTATTATGTTTAACCTCCCTTCAGATTACCAATGTACAGTGGTGCTGGAACTAATAGATATGCTTGATGGTTTTGCAACATTTATGCCCATTAGCTCAAAGTATAATTTGAGTTTTGCAAAAAATGTATTTCAGATTTTTTTTATACAAAAAAGGTTTTACTCGAACAGATGGTGTTTTGAACAAACACATTCTGTATTTTCAAAGTTTAGAAAAATATTTCTGGACGTTTTATTGAACAAGCACATTTTATAACTTTAAGTAAATCATGTCATTCAATTTCCATATTAATCAAATACTGCTGAGTTAGGGAGCAGGTTAAAATATAAATAGTTCATCAGAATATCCTAGAAGTAATTCAGGATTCCATACAGATTTTAGGATGAAACTTTTCACCTTTTGTAATTACCTTCCTGGTAATTGAGCCTGCACTTATCATGAGATTTGACCAATGTTTAAATCTTTCTTTGTTAATTTCTAAAAGTACACTGTGGCAAAATCTGGGGTGATCAATCTCACTTTAGTGGATTTGTCCTCTGCTTCTTATCGCGTATCTTGAGGGAAGCTTTGGCACAATATGCTGGATTTAGGTATGGATTCTACAAAAGGTTAGTTTTTTGGCCCAATTATATTGGAACACTATTGCTTGTGTACGGTAAGGCTCATCTGGTGAGCAGTCAAACTCATTCAGCATTGGGAGGGGTGTCAGACAGGACTGTATTCTGCCCCTATCCTATTTACCCTATACATCAACAATCTTGATTTTCTTCTCAGTTCATTAGGTCTAGATACACCCAGAGCTCCTCTATGCTGATGATGCTGTAATTATGACACATTCTGTAAATGGGCCTCAAATTACTGGATTAATTTGTTAAGATTCATAAGAACTTGGTTCTGGAAACAAACTTAGCTAAAACATTGGTCATGGTGTGCAGCCCCAGATTTACAAAGTAATTTTTTTGTTGATTCGGTGCCAGTTGATAAGGTTAAAAATTTAAAAATACTTTGGAGTTCCAATGGACTAAAACCTCACGTGGCAACACATTATCACTGTATGAATACCACAGTTTGTGAAGTGCATAAAAGCTTTTTTAGATCTACAGATAAATTGGGTCTGAAACCAATGAATAAAAATCCCTTAGATTTATAAGAGTAAGTGTATTCCGGTTACGACATATGAGGCGGAGCATTGGGCTTATATTGACCACAAGAGGATCCAGAGGTTAGAGACTGTATTTATGTAAATATTTTAGCTGTTCCATCTATTAGCTCTGGAGTGGTATGCAACTCCGAGCTGAGAGCCAGGTATATTATGGATATCTTTCATTTATCCCTAATTACTATGATAGATTTCTTTTAAAACGGTTCAGGTTTATTCTAGTTATTTTTGATTTTTTTACTTTTCCTGAAAAGTTTTTGTGGTCTTAGTTACCTCCCGGTCCCATCATCCATTAATTTTACTCTTATCTGCCATTTTTATAATGAACCCAATTTTACACCAACTTAACTCATGGTACTCCTTATATGATGGCATACGTTTGCTTACAACAGATAACTATGGTATTTGTGTGTCTTTCCCTTGTTAAATCTTTAACTTATTGAATGAAAATTAGGAGATCCATTCATTGATTGCTCAGTTTTTATGTGTTTAAGTTGTATGTATTTTATCTACTTTGCATTTTTATGAATATTTGTAAGATTTGTTCCTAATGAGTACTTGGGTGATTAACATTTGTGAGAGTGTGCTCATGGCACTAGTGAAATGTTTCTGTATTTCTCCATCATTTTACTTTTTTTTGCATACATTTTGCTAAATGTAGTTGACTTAATTGATTGACTGATTTTTGAAAAAGTAATAAATGCACTTCCTCAGGAAAAGTTCTACTTTATCAAATTGGACAAGGCATAGTGTAATTTTTCAAACGTTTCCACATTTTTGTGAAGAGGGCCTATGCAATGTGGAACTTTTGCTGGCATTGCAGGCTAGGACTTTTAAACCGATACCTACAATGGCAAAAAACTAAATTTAAAATCCCGGAATGCTAAGAGTTGTTGACAGAAATTCCACAAATGGCTGTGTCACACCTGACATGGGGCTGTGTAGCAGCTTAGCGTCTGCAGAAAATGTAGTGCTTGGTATGTTGATAGAGATCAGATCCAGAGCTAACTCTGTTTTTGCTCAGAGGACAGCTGCTGAAGGGGGAAGAAAGAAGTAAGTAAGGGCAGAGAGGGAGTGAGAGAGAAGATAGGAGAGTGTGACAGGGTGAGAGAGACACAGGAGAGTAACAGAGCAAGAGAATGAGAGTTTGTGACAAGGTATGAGAGAGTGACAGGATGAGAGACAGCACACAAGCAAGACAGGGAGTGTGAAGCAGGGTGAGAGAGAAACAAGCAGAGAGTGGGTGAAGGAGAAAAGCAGAGAAGATGTCTGTACTGAAATAATATTTGCGGGGGTGTAGTGAGGGTGACTTTGGCAATAATGCAAGCAAGGAAAATTACTTCCCCCAGTGCCCACAGATCTCCCTGCTGGGTAGCAGAAGAAGGCCACAATGTGTGTGCAGTGGGTCTCTCACACCCTGAGCCCCAGTGACACTGCAACAGCTGCATTAATTATAGCTACACCAGCAATGCAAAATATAGCACTAGGTAGGATAGTGGGACACTCAGCCTCCTAATTGTGATTTTTGCTAATCATCGCTCTATTCATTTTCTTTTAGAGATAATTCCTTTTCTTTTAGAGAGAACTGGAGGCAGCTTGCAGGCCATTGGGTCCTCAGCCTTCCCACTTCTCAGAAGTACCACCATAGTTAGTTCTAGGAAAACCTTCTTCATTTTGCTTAAAAAGCAATGGAGTTGGGTGGTAATTTTAGTAGCAGTTATTTGTGAACTAGTGAGCTATTCCACAAGTGCCCCTTCATGCACCTTTGCTCTCTCTCCACTGTCGACAGAGGTTTCAACAAGCTTGTTTCAAAATAATCCTACAAAGGAATGTATGTCTGTGTATGGTATTTGTTTAGCGTGAACCTAATCAAAAGACAGCAGAGCACTGTACACTGTTAAAGCAGAGGAACCAACTGTGCCAGTAAGTTTGTAATACACCGCTGCCAAAGTTTCCAATAAATCAATAACTCCAAACTCCAACCTGGATCCACAAGAAGGTAAGGTGTGTTTGCTATCTAGATAAGATGAAAACAGTTGCAACTCTCAGTAGAGGCCAATCTCCATGCAGATCTGGTAGAAGACACATACTGCCAGAGTCAGACGCCCAGTCATGCCTTGATGTGGTAGGATGCTAGCTTTATATCAGTAGTCAGTGGGAGTGCTACTAAAGCAGCAGCCTCCCCCTAAATCAATAAGGCTGCAAGTATGGCAAAGTGAATGGGCCGTAGGAGGACTTTATCTCAACCTCACTACCTCTCTCTGACTACCTCAACTCATGACTCTGTCTCACTCAACCAATCCATGCCTCACTATTGTTTATTTTTCTATCTATATTTTATTCAGTACATCACCTATCTCTTACTCTTTCATATCTCGCTGTCTACCTAGATTACCTCTCTCACTACGCCTCTCTACCTCATTCTTGTTCTCTTCTACCTAACTTTATCTACCTTGCTCTCTCTATACCTCTTTTCTCTTTACCTCACCTTTCTTTACATCACCTCTCTAAACTGCTTATTCTTATCACATCTCATCTCTCTTTCCATCACTAATCACTAAATGATTGTCCTTCTCTCAACCACACTTTTCTATTTCCCTTTCACTCTTATTACCTCTGTCAGTTCTCTCTATTATACTCTACCCCTATCTACCGCACGTCTAAATTTCTCTTTTTTTTCACATCTGTCGACCTTCTCTCTCGCAAAGCACCTCTCTCTACCCCACCTCTATCTGTCTCAAATCGTTATCTTTCTCTCTACCACTTTTTTGACTTACTTGTGCTTTACTCTCAACCTCATCTCTCTACTTCACCACATCTCAGCCCCTCACTTTTCCGTTTCCATTTCAGCTCCCCATGTGTCTCGTTCATCTTTATTAGCTCTTTCTCAGTGTCATCTCTTTTTACCTCACCTCTCTTTCTCCATCTCTCTCTACCTCACTTCTCCATCCCTCGCAGTCCTCTCTCTATGCAGCCCTCTCTCTACCTTACTAATCTTTGCCTTATTTCTCTCTACCTGTGTCTTGCCTTCTTCCATTTCTCTTACACAGAGCTGGACATCACTGTCTAACTAATGAACTGTACATATGGAAATAGGAGAGATGGGGCAGGGAACAGAGAGAGAATTTAAGAGATTTCACTCCAAAGAAATGGAGAAAATTGTTTGAGGAGAGCTTTGATTTTCCCTGTGGTAGCAAGAATGTTATCAGCGATGGAAAATGTATTTGTGATTTTGTATATCTGGCAATTAAAGTGACAATATCAAGCACAATGGACATATGTATTGTTTTAATATTATGCGCATGTAGCTCTTATTGCTTTTCCAACAATTAGAGGGAGAAGCTGGTACAACTTTGAAGTCGTCGTCAAATTTGTTATGGGGCAAATAAAATTGTAGGGTGTCTGGAAAAACCCTACAGACTTCATGACCTGAGCAGAGCATCTTCTCAGCCCACTCTGGCCAATCCCCATGCAGCTCTCATATACGAGCAGCTTGGGGAATGGATGGGAGTCTGATGCTTTCCCAGGGACTCCAGGAACTGCAGCAGAGGAGCACGAGGCAGACAGCAACACCAAGTAAGCGTTTATTTTTGTCAATAAGCCTGTCTCCCTCCTCGCTGTGCACTCCCCCGCGTGCTTTTCCCTGGCCCCCTCTCCCTCTCCGTGCTTCCAGCTGGCCCCTCTCCTCTCCCTCCTCTCACGCACCACCCACCCGCCCCCAGTATTTTATCGTGTCAGCCACCACTGCTCAGCACTTAAACTTCCTGCCTTTGTGGCCTCAAATTCCTGCTGAAAGGGTCCACCTTCGATAGCCCATGTCCTTGACCTGTGTGTGTAATCTCCTCAGTCCCAAGATGCAGAGGAGAGTGGTAACTAAGCATTGTCTCTCTTCGCTCTTAAGTGATATTCTTTGAGTAAAAAAGACAAAAACAGGATACAGAACAACAGAGAAAATTATTTTGTGTTGATGCAGCTCTGGCTCTATGCCTCATTTACAATGATTTGTCATAGGGCAGCGCCGCAGGTGTTTCCCTATGCCAAATCACAAGGGCAGGAATGAACCATATTTATGAGATAGCGCCAATGCAGGCATCCTTGCACCATGGCAGGATTGTTTTTGTGCAGGAGGGAACCCATTCCTGCAAAAAAACAATCCATGAAGGTGTTTCCTCTTTCTATGCGTACTGCAGAGTGCAGAAAGAGAAAGAGGAAAAAGCAAGCAGAAACAGACATATTTCTCCTCGTAACACCTGCCCTGGTGAGGCAAACAGTTTTGACACACTTCCAGGTCTACAGCTCCTTGTAAAGCTGGGAATGTGACAAAACCCATGGGTGTTGCATGGGAACACTCACCGCAATGCCCATGGAACGCCTCCCTGATGCAGTGCAAAGCAACGTTGTGCCTTGCGCAGTGTTGCCTTACACCATATCTATGAGTCCATTAACCCCTTCGCTGCTAGGCCTTTTCCCCTCCTGTGCTAAGCCTTTTTTGGGCTATTTGAGGTAGTGCGCGCTTAGGCCCCTGTAACTTTTTGACCACATTAGGTATCCACGCCACATTTGCGTCCTTTTCTTCCAACATCTTGGGGATTCTAAAGGTACCCAGGGTTTGTGGATTCTCCTAGAGGGTTCCCAGAAATTAGTCAAAATACAGCAATTTTTTTTTTTTTTTGTGAAAAATGTGAAAAACGGGCTGCAAATGAAAGCTTCTGGGTTTTTCTATGCAAATGGTATCAAAAAAGGGTTTGTGGGGCTGAAATCACAATTTCTCCAGCTTTTAGGGAATGACAGAATTTTGTTAGAAAACCAACATTTTTTACACAGTTTTGGCATTTTTCTGGGACATACCCTATTTTTGCTATTTTTTGTGCTTTCAACCTCCTTCCAGTTAACGGTAGAAATGGGTACAAAAACAATAATGGATCCTGGAAAGCTATACATTTTTAAAAAGTAGACAAAATTCTGAATTCAGCAAGGGGTCATTTGTGTAGATCCATCAAGGTTTCTTTATAGAAATGTACAGGCAAATATAGGAAAAATTAAATATTTGTTGAAAAAAGCAGCCTTTTGAGTCAATGTTTTTACCTGTAACTTCTTCGAATTATGACATCTCTTTGAAAGCAATGTACCGTTACATCCGGTAGACCTTCCTGGTTGTGGGGACATATAGGACTTGTAGGTTCACCAAGAGCCCAACGAACCCAGAGTAGAAAAATGAGCAGCATTTTGTAATGTTTTTTTTTTTGGTCCGGGTATATAGCAATTATTGTGGGAAAATGTATACATGGAAAAATCGGTATGAAAGTCACTTATGTATTTCTGAAATGGGAACAAATTACAGAGTTCAGAAACAGTGCATATTTGCACATTTTCGAAATTGGGAATACTCATATTTGCATGACAATTATTGGTCATTTTTCAAAATGACTTTTTTTTTACACAATGTCTTTCATTTGGAAGGGAGAAATGCATCAAAAATCAATAGGTAATAACAGTTGCTTTACAAATTTGAACTACCCTAAGTCTCCCGATAAAAATGGTACCTCACTTGTGTGGGTAGGCATAGTGCCCACGACAGGAAGTGGCTCAAAACCTAAGGTGAACACACCACATTTTCACACTGAAAATTTACACTTTTTTTGCAAAGAGTCTAGCTGTAGTTTTTGAACCCTAGCCCTGCCGGCACCTAGGGAAACCTAGCAAACCTATACATTTTTGAAAACTAGACACCCAGGGGAATCCAGGATGGGGTGACTTGACTGCCTCCCACCATGGTCTGTTACCCAGAATCCCTTGCAAACGTAAAAAATTGACAAAAAACACATTTTCCCCACATTTCTGTGATGGAAAGTTCTGGAATCTGCGTGGATCCACAAATTTCCACCCACCCCGCGTTCCCCAAAGTCCTACGAGAAAAATGGTACCTCACTTGTGCGGGTCGGCATAGTGCCCGCGACAGGAAACGGTGCAAAACGCAACGTGGTTTTGCAGTGCAAAATGACCCTTTTTTAGGCAAAGTGACTAGCTGTAGATTTTGAACCCTAGCCCTGCCGGCACCTAGGGAAACCTAGCAAACCTATACATTTTTGAAAACTAGACACCCAGGGGAATCCAGGATGGGGTGGCTTGACTGCCTCCCACCATGGTCTGTTACCCAGAATCCCTTGCAAACATAAAAAATTGACAAAAAAACACATTTTCCCCACATTTCTGTGATGGAAAGTTCTGGAATCTGCGTGGATCCACAAATTTCCACCCACCCCGCGTTCCCCAAAGTCCTACGAGATAAATGGTACCTCACTTGTGCGGGTCGGCCTAGTGCCCGCGACAGGAAACGGCGCAAAACGCAACGTGGTTTTGCAGTGAAAAATTACCCTTTTTTTGGCAAAGTGACTAGCTGTAGATTTTGTACCCTAGCCCTGCCGGCACCTAGGGAAACCTAGCAAACCTATACATTTTTGAAAACTAGACACCCAGGGGAATCCAGGATGGGGTGACTTGACTGCCTCCCACCATGGTCTGTTACCCAGAATCCCTTGCAAACGTAAAAAATTGACAAAAAAAACACATTTTCCCCACATTTCTGTGATGGAAAGTTCTGGAATCTGCGTGGATCCACAAATTTCCACCCACCCCGCGTTCCCCAAAGTCCTACGAGAAAAATGGTACCTCACTTGTGCGGGTCGGCATAGTGCCCGCGGCAGGAAACGGTGCAAAACGCAACGTGGTTTTGCAGTGCAAAATGACCCTTTTTTTGGCAAAGTGACTAGCTGTAGATTTTGAACCCTAGCCCTGCCGGCACCTAGGGAAACCTAGCAAACCTATACATTTTTGAAAACTAGACACCCAGGGGAATCCAGGATGGGGTGGCTTGACTGCCTCCCACCATGGTCTGTTACGCAGAATCCCTTGCAAACATAAAAAATTGACAAAAAAAACACATTTTCCCCACATTTCTGTGATGGAAAGTTCTGGAATCTGCGTGGATCCACAAATTTCCACCCACCCCGCGTTCCCCAAAGTCCTTCGAGAAAAATGGTACCTCACTTGTGCGGGTCGGCCTAGTGCCCGCGACAGGAAACGGCGCAAAACGCAACGTGGTTTTGCAGTGAAAAATGACCCTTTTTTTGGCAAAGTGACTAGCTGTAGATTTTGTACCCTAGCCCTGCCGGCACCTAGGGAAACCTAGCAAACCTACACATTTTTGAAAACTAGACACCCAGGGGAATCCAGGATGGGGTGACTTGACTGCCTCCCACCATGGTCTGTTACCCAGAATCCCTTGCAAACGTAAAAAATTGACAAAAAAAACACATTTTCCCCACATTTCTGTGATGGAAAGTTCTGGAATCTGCGTGGATCCACAAATTTCCACCCACCCCGCGTTCCCCAAAGTCCTACGAGAAAAATGGTACCTCACTTGTGCGGGTCGGCATAGTGCCCGCGACAGGAAACGGTGCAAAACGCAACGTGGTTTTGCAGTGCAAAATGACCCTTTTTTTGGCAAAGTGACTAGCTGTAGATTTTGAACCCTAGCCCTGCCGGCACTTAGGGAAACCTAGCAAACCTATACATTTTTGAAAACTAGACACCCAGGGGAATCCAGGATGGGGTGGCTTGACTGCCTCCCACCATGGTCTGTTACCCAGAATCCCTTGCAAACGTAAAAAATTGACAAAAAAAACACATTTTCCCCACATTTCTGTGATGGAAAGTTCTGGAATCTGCGTGGATCCACAAATTTCCACCCACCCCGCGTTCCCCAAAGTCCTACGAGAAAAATGGTACCTCACTTGTGCGGGTCGGCCTAGTGCCCGCGACAGGAAACGGCGCAAAACGCAACGTGGTTTTGCAGTGAAAAATGACCCTTTTTTTGGCAAAGTGACTAGCTGTAGATTTTGTACCCTAGCCCTGCCGGCACCTAGGGAAACCTAGCAAACCTATACATTTTTGAAAACTAGACACCCAGGGGAATCCAGGATGGGGTGGCTTGACTGCCTCCCACCATGGTCTGTTACCCAGAATCCCTTGCAAACGTAAAAAATTGACAAAAAAAACACATTTTCCCCACATTTCTGTGATGGAAAGTTCTGGAATCAGCGTGGATCCACAAATTTCCACCCACCCCGCGTTCCCCAAAGTCCTACGAGAAAAATGGTACCTCACTTGTGCGGGTCGGCCTAGTGCCCGCGACAGGAAACGGCGCAAAACGCAACATGGTTTTGCAGTGAAAAATGACCCTTTTTTTGGCAAAGTGACTAGCTGTAGATTTTGTACCCTAGCCCTGCCGGCACCTAGGGAAACCTAGCAAACCTATACATTTTTGAAAACTAGACACCCAGGGGAATCCAGGATGGGGTGACTTGACTGCCTCCCACCATGGTCTGTTACCCAGAATCCCTTGCAAACGTAAAAAATGGACAAAAAAAACACATTTTCCCCACATTTCTGTGATGGAAAGTTCTGGAATCTGCGTGGATCCACAATTTTCCACCCACCCCACGTCCCCAAAGTCCTACGAGAAAAATGGTACCTCACTTGTGCGGGTCGGCCTAGTGCCCGCGACAGGAAACGGTGCAAAACGCAACGTGGTTTTGCAGTGAAAAATGACCCTTTTTTTGGCAAAGTGACTAGCTGTAGATTTTGTACCCTAGCCCTGCCGGCACCTAGGGAAACCTAGCAAACCTATACATTTTTGAAAACTAGACACCCAGGGGAATCCAGGATGGGGTGACTTGACTGCCTCCCACCATGGTCTGTTACCCAGAATCCCTTGCAAACGTAAAAAATTGTCAAAAAAAACACATTTTCCCCACATTTCTGTGATGGAAAGTTCTGGAATCTACGTGGATCCACAAATTTCCACCCACCCCGCGTTCCCCAAAGTCCTACAAGAAAAATGGTACCTCACTTGTGCGGGTCGGCATAGTGCCCGCGACAGGAAACGGTGCAAAACGCAACGTGGTTTTGCAGTGCAAAATGACCCTTTTTTTGGCAAAGTGACTAGCTGTAGATTTTGAACCCTAGCCCTGCCGGCACCTAGGGAAACCTAGAAAACCTATACATTTTTGAAAACTAGACACCCAGGGGAATCCAGGATGGGGTGGCTTGACTGCCTCCCACCATGGTCTGTTACCCAGAATCCCTTGCAAACGTAAAAAATTGACAAAAAAAACACATTTTCCCCACATTTCTGTGATGGAAAGTTCTGGAATCTGCGTGGATCCACAAATTTCCACCCACCCCGCGTTCCCCAAAGTCCTACGAGAAAAATGGTACCTCACTTGTGCGGGTCGGCCTAGTGCCCGCGACAGGAAACAGCGCAAAACGCAACGTGGTTTTGCAGTGAAAAATGACCCTTTTTTTGGCAAAGTGACTAGCTGTAGATTTTGTACCCTAGCCCTGCTGGCACCTAGGGAAACCTAGCAAACCTATACATTTTTGAAAACTAGACACCCAGGGGAATCCAGGATGGGGTGACTTGACTGCCTCCCACCATGGTCTGTTACCCAGAATCCCTTGCAAATGTAAAAAATTGACAAAAAAAACACATTTTCCCCACATTTCTGTGATGGAAAGTTCTGGAATCTGCGTGGATCCACAATTTTCCCCCCACCCCGCGTTCCCCAAAGTCCTACGAGAAAAATGGTACCTCACTTGTGCGGGTCGGCATAGTGCCCGCAACAGGAAACGATGCAAAACGCAACGTGGTTTTGCAGTGCAAAATGACCCTTTTTTTGGCAAAGTGACTAGCTGTAGATTTTGAACCCTAGCCCTGCCGGCACCTAGGGAAACCTAGCAAACCTATACATTTTTGAAAACTAGACACCCAGGGGAATCCAGGATGGGGTGGCTTGACTGCCTCCCACCATGGTCTGTTACCCAGAATCCCTTGCAAACGTAAAAAATTGACAAAAAAAACACATTTTCCCCACATTTCTGTGATGGAAAGTTCTGGAATCTGCGTGGATCCACAAATTTCCACCCACCCCGCGTTCCCCAAAGTCCTACGAGAAAAATGGTACCTCACTTGTGCGGGTTGGCATAGTGCCCGCGACAGGAAACGGCGCAAAACGCAACGTGGTTTTGTAGCGAAAAATGACCCTTTTTTTGGCAAAGTGACTAGCTGTAGATTTTGAACCCTAGCCCTGCCGGCACCTACGGAAACCTAGCAAACCTATACATTTTTGAAAACTAGACACCCGGCGGCTTCCAGGGAGGTATGGCTTGCGTGGATCCCCCAACGTTTCCTTACCCAGAATCCCCTGCAAACCTCAATGTTTGCTCAAAAAATCACTTTTTTCACACATTTTGGGGTGGGAAAGTAGTGGCATCACCGGGCTCACACAAATTTACCACCACCCAGCATTCCCCCAGGTCTCCCGGTAAAAATGGTGCCTCACTTGTGTGGGAGGCCCAAGTACCC
Source organism: Triturus cristatus (assembly GCF_964204655.1). Classification (NCBI taxonomy): domain Eukaryota; kingdom Metazoa; phylum Chordata; class Amphibia; order Caudata; family Salamandridae; genus Triturus; species Triturus cristatus. Next base: position 751,463,441 of record NC_140589.1, read on the forward strand.
GCGGCAGGCAAGGACAACAAACGTAGTGAGGCGACATTTGGGATAGGCAATGTTGATGTCACCTCACTACGTTTGTTGTCCTTGCCTGCCGCGGGTACTTGGGCCTCCCACACAAGTGAGGCACCATTTTTACTGGGAGACCTGGGGGAACGCTGGGTGGTGGTAAATTTGTGTGAGCCCGGTGATGCCACTACTTTCCCACCCCAAAATGTGTGAAAAAAGTGATTTTTTGAGCAAAAAATGAGGTTTGCAGGGGATTCTGGGTAAGGAAACGTTGGGGGATCCACGCAAGCCATACCTCCCTGGAAGCCGCCGGGTGTCTAGTTTTCAAAAATGCCTGGGTTTGGTAGGTTTCCCTAGATGGCCGCCGCGCACCGGGCCAAAAACCAAAGTGACCCCCCTGGCAAAACCAGGTGGTTTGGCGATAGGCCATCTTGATGTCGCCTCACTACGTTTGGGGCCCTTGCCTGCCACGGGTACTTGGGCCTCCCACACAAGTGAGGCACCATTTTTACCGGGAGACCTGGGGGAACGCTGGGTGGTGGTAAATTTGTGTGAGCCCGGTGATGCCACTACTTTCCCACCCCAAAATGTGTGAAAAAAGTGATTTTTTGAGCAAAAAATGAGGTTTGCAGGGGATTCTGGGTAAGGAAACGTTGGGGGATCCACGCAAGCCATACCTCCCTGGAAGCCGCCGGGTGTCTAGTTTTCAAAAATGCCTGGGTTTGGTTGGTTTCCCTAGATGGCCGCTGCGCAACGGGCCAAAAACCAAAGTGACCCCCCTTGCAAAACCAGGTGGTTTGGCGATAGGCCATTTTGATGTCGCCTCACTACGTTTGGGGCCCTTGCCTGCCGCGGGTACTTGGGCCTCCCACACAAGTGAGGCACCATTTTTACCGGGAGACCTGGGGGAACGCTGGGTGGTGGTAAATTTGTGTGAGCCCGGTGATGCCACTACTTTCCCACCCCAAAATGTGTGAAAAAAGTGATTTTTTGAGCAAAAAATGAGGTTTGCAGGGGATTCTGGGTAAGGAAACGTTGGGGGATCCACGCAAGCCATACCTCCCTGGAAGCCGCCGGGTGTCTAGTTTTCAAAAATGCCTGGGTTTGGTTGGTTTCCCTAGATGGCCACTGCGCACCGGGCCAAAAACCAAAGTGACCCCCCTTGCAAAACCAGGTGGTTTGGCGATAGGCCATTTTGATGTCGCCTCACTACGTTTGGGGCCCTTGCCTGCCGCGGGTACTTGGGCCTCCCACACAAGTGAGGCACCATTTTTACCGGGAGACATGGGGGAACGCTGGGTGGTGGTAAATTTGTGTGAACCCTGTGATGCCACTACTTTCCCACCCCAAAATGTGTGAAAAAAGTGATTTTTTGAGCAAAAAATGAGGTTTGCAGGGGATTCTGGGTAAGGAAACGTTGGGGGATCCACGCAAGCCATACCTCCCTGGAAGCCGCCGGGTGTCTAGTTTTCAAAAATGCCTGGGTTTGGTAGGTTTCCCTAGATGGCCACCGCGCAACGGGCCAAAAACCAAAGTGACCCCCCTTGCAAAACCAGGTGGTTTGGCGATAGGCCATTTTGATGTCGCCTCACTACGTTTGGGGCCCTTGCCTGCCGCGGGTACTTGGGCCTCCCACACAAGTGAGGCACCATTTTTACCGGGAGACCTGGGGGAACGCTGGGTGGTGGTAAATTTGTGTGAGCCCGGTGATGCCACTACATTCCCACCCCAAAATGTGTGAAAAAAGTGATTTTTTGAGCAAAAAATGAGGTTTGCAGGGGATTCTGGGTAAGGAAACGTTGGGGGATCCACGCAAGCCATACCTCCCTGGAAGCCGCCGGGTGTCTAGTTTTCAAAAATGCCTGGGTTTGGTAGGTTTCCCTAGATGGCCGCCGCGCACCGGGCCAAAAACCAAAGTGACCCCCCTTGCAAAACCAGGTGGTTTGGCGATAGGCCATTTTGATGTCGCCTCACTACGTTTGGGGCCCTTGCCTGCCGCGGGTACTTGGGCCTCCCACACAAGTGAGGCACCATTTTTACCGGGAGACCTGGGGGAACGCTGGGTGGTGGTAAATTTGTGTGAGCCCGGTGATGCCACTACTTTCCCACCCCAAAATGTGTAAAAAAAGTGATTTTTTGAGAAACAAATGAGGTTTGCAGGGGATTCTGGGTAAGGAAACGTTGGGGGATCCACGCAAGCCATACCTCCCTGGAAGCCGCCGGGTGTCTAGTTTTCAAAAATGCCTGGGTTTGGTAGGTTTCCCTAGATGGCCGCCGCGCACCAGGCCAAAAACCAAAGTGACCCCCCTTGAAAAACCAGGTGGTTTGGCGATAGGCCATCTTGATGTCGCCTCACTACGTTTGTTGTCCTTGCCTGCCGCGGGTACTTGGGCCTCCCACACAAGTGAGGCACCATTTTTACCGGGAGACCTGGGGGAACGCTGGGTGGTGGTAAATTTGTGTGAGCCCGGTGATGCCACTACTTTCCCACCCCAAAATGTGTGAAAAAAGTGATTTTTTGGGCAAAAATTTAGGTTTGCAGGGGATTCTGGGTAAGGAAACGTTGGGGGATCCACGCAAGCCATACCTCCCTGGAAGCCGCCGGGTGTCTAGTTTTCAGAAATGCGTGGGTTTGAAAGGTTTCCCATAGATGGCCGCCGAGCCCTGGGCAAAAAAACAAAGTAATCCCCCTTGCAAAACCAGATTAACTATTGTTACTACAGCGTGAGAATTTAGGAATAATACTGCAAAGAAAATGTGGCAGACAGTTTGAGGTTTACAGGACAATGGGGATAAAAAATATTTTTCAAATCACTAGAGAGACATCACCATGAACTCCCAAGGGTTTTCGACAATATCTACAGTTGGTGGATTATTCTTACATGGAAAGTGTACCTTGGCAGAGAAACTAAAGACAAAGATTCCTGCACAACCATCTATTCCTCAAACACACACACATACTGGTTGGATTTGGCACGAGGGCGAGTCATGGTTCAGTGTATTAAATTTTATTAACAAGAGATTTCACAAAAATGAAATGCACTGTCAATAATTAAATTCACAAAAAACCAAACCAATGACTTGCAGCTCGTGAGCTGTAAAGCCACGTCAAGGCACCAACCACTTTACAGGCCATTCACACACCTTTCATACGTGATACAAACAAGACCATTCGCACCACCAGGTACAAAAGCAACACAGTACAAAAATCACCAAAAAGGGACAAGGTACACCCTGCTTCAGAAAGACAAATATTACTGCACAGCCATCTAACCCGCAAGCACACACACATACTGGTTGGATTTGGCACGAGGGTGAGTGATGGTTCAGTAGATAAAATTGTATTACCAAGTGATTTCACAAAACATGAAATGCACTGGTAATAATTGAAAGGGCAAGAAACTGAACCATTGACTCACAGCTCGTGAGCTGTAAAGCCACGACAAGGCACCAACCTCTTTACAGGCCATTCATACACCTTTCATACGTGTGAGACATACAAAACCATTCACACCGCCAGCCGCGGGCCCATCACATAACAAAACTCACACCAGCACACAGCGCCATTCAAGGGCCCATCACTTTCACACGCCCACAATCCAGACACAGCAACTACACAGGCTGAAGGATTGCGTGGAGTGGCACTCAGCTAGCAGTGTGTGTAGTGACCAGCAGAAAGTCACTACTCACACACAGCCAGCCAAGCACCAGTCGACACACACCGCTAGCCAAACGCCAGTCCACGCACACCGCTAGCCAAGCGCCAGTCCAGGCACACCGCCATCCAATCGCCAGTCCAGGCACACCGGCAGCCAATCGCCAATCCACCTACACCGCCAGCCAAGCTCCAGTCCACGGACACCACCAGACAAGCACCAGTCCGCACACACCACCAGTCCACGCACACCGCCAGCCAAGTACCAGTCCACGCACACCGCCAGCCAAGCACCATTCCACGCACACCGCCAGCCAAGCTCCAGTCCACACACACCACCAGACAAGCTCCAGTCCACGGACACCACCAGCCAAGCTCCAGTCCACGGACACCACCAGCCAAACACCAGTCGGCACACACCACCAGTCCACACACACCGCCAGCCAAGTACCAGTCCACGCACACCACCAGCCAAGCACCATTCCACGCACACCGCCAGCCAAGCACCATTCCACGCACACCGCCAGCCAAGCACCATTCCACGCACACCACCAGCCACGCACCAGTCCACGTACACCGCCAGTCCATGCACACCGCCAGTCCACGCACACCGTCAGCCAAGCACCATTCCACGCACACCACCAACCAAGTGCCAGTCCACACACCAACAGCCAAGCGCAAGCCTACACACACCGCCATCACATTTTGGATTTTTTTAGAAAAAAATAAAAACACAAACAAATTGCAAATAGATACAAATCTTCTAACAGAAAATCAGCAACTAAATACATTGCACTAACACCAACCTTGAAACAGAATTTTTACGCGTGTGGTACGCTCGGAAACAAGCAGAGAGACACAGTGCAGGATGAGAGGGACAATCGGGGCAGTACATACGACTCTCCTTCCGCAAACCTCTTCGCCAACAGACTCTACATCTCCTACTGGGAAAATCTTTTGCGGGTGTGGGAGGAATGTGATCTGGAAAGTGGCGTTCTTTCAATCTAGCAACATCCTCCACCAGTCCAACTCTAGGAACACTTGCCTGTTCCACTACAACAAGGCTGCCTATTACAGACTCCTGAAACTTAGCAAAAGTCATCTTTGACTCAGGGCAAGAATCCTGGAACACAACAAAAGCATTAAACATTGCCAAGTGGAAAAGATGGATAGCCAACTTCTTGTACCAAATGTAAGCCTTACGAAGAGCAGTGTAAGGTTCCAACCTCTGATCTACTCTGTCAACACCACCCATGTGCCTATTATAGTCTAAAATGCATACAGGTTTGCGCGCTTCAGCGACCTGACCCCAAACAGTCACAGGTGCAGTGCTTTCATCATGGATGGAAGTCAGCATGTAGACATCTCTCCTGTCTGTAAACTTCACAGCAAGAAGCTCCTGGCAACGCAACGCACTGCACTGTCCCCGCACAAGCTTTTGACAAACAAGTTCTTTCGGAAAACCTTTACGGTTACAGCGGATTGTGCCACAAGCAAAAGTGTCCACTTTGGCCAATTCCCTGAACAACCGCACACCAGTGTAGAAGTTATCTACATATAAATGGTGGCCTTTGTTAAAAAATCCTCTACCAAGTTCCCAAACAATTTTCTCAGTCACTCCAAAAGTGGACGGACAACCAGGGAGGTTAAACCTAGATTCCTTACCGGTGTACACCCTGAAATTAGAGACATATCCAGTCCTACTGTCACACAGCATATACAGCTTTATTCCATAGCGTGCCCTCTTACTAGGAATGTATTGCCTAAAAACCAAGCGGCCCTTGAACAACACCAAAGACTCATCCACTGCAATTTCTCTACCAGGGGCATAAATCTCAGAAAATCGATCAACAAAGTGATCAAGGACAGGCCTAATCTTAAAAAGACGGTCACAATCAGGGTGATCTCGTGGCAACGCTAAACCATTATCAACAAAGTGCATCATCCGAAGCAGAAGCAAATACCTGTCACGACTCATGACTGCCGGAAAAATAGACGTTGCCATCAAGGGACTGCTAGACCAATATGAAGCCAATGATGGCTTCCTTAGCAAGCCCATCAAAAAAGTTAAACCCAAGAACTTCTTCATCTCTTCAACATTTGTGGGAGTCCACCGGGTAGCTCTAGAGTGTGGCTTAAGACTGGCACTGTTGTCCCTCAAAAACTGTTCGGCATACAAATTAGTCTGCTCAACAATCTCTGCCAAAAACACATCGTCCATAAACAACTGAAAAAAATTTACAGGCAAAAAGTTCTCAGTATTCACTCTAGACCCTGGAACACCAGTAAACTCTGGAAATTCCGGCTGCACCATGCCAGGGGCAACCCAGAGGTCATCACTATCAACGGGAAGCCTTGCAGCCCCAGCCTGCAGCCCAGATGCCTCTTGCCGCACTACACCAACGGGAAGCCTTGCAGCCCCAGCCTGCAGCCCAGATGCCTCTTGCCGCACTACACCAACGGGAAGCCTTGCAGCCCCAGCCTGCAGCCCAGATGTCTCTTGCCGCACTACATCAACGGGAAGCCTTGCAGCCGCAGGCTGCAGCCCAGATGCCTCTTGCCGCACTATCGGCACATCAGTCTCCTCCTCTAACACAGGCACTTCATCCGCACTAAGAGTATCTTCATCATCCGATGACCCCATACGGAGAGAAAACTCACTGCCAGAATCGTCCCCTGCCCCCTCTCCCTCAGAAGCAGAGTCAGTCTCTGACCCAATATCAGAGGAAGACTCAAACAGCAAACCAACAACCTGCTGAGCAGTCATCCTGCGGCTAGCCATTATACTTACTAAGATAGAAGACTGCACAAACAAGTCAACAACAACCAACAATGTGCAAACCAAGTAAGTAAAGAAATGTGTACCTTTTATCACAAAGATCAATGTACTCAAAAACTATACAATCCAATTACAAGAGACAGCTGCACTCACCAGAAACAAACTCTGCAGTGACACAGCAAAGACCAACGATATCAAACTAGAAAGAAGAAAAAAAAAAAAAATTACTCACAAGACAACAAAATACACATCGAGCACCAATGCAAAAAGTTTTTGACACTCAAAAACCCAACATACCGCTATTATTACACCATTTGCAAAAAAAAACAGGCAGAGAAATCAAACACATTTGCATTGTACAAAAAAACAGTCTCTTACCAAACTACACAAACAGCAGAACCACCAGTACCAAAAGGTCAACGTGAAAAGAAGAAAAGCCTTCACCTAGAACAAAAAAGTAAACAAAAAAAAACATTACAATTGGAAATCACAAAAAATATAACAATAAACATTATAACATGCCATGTCACTACCCAAATGGTCAATCGGGTTGTGTGCCAGGTGGGGCAGAAAACAGCAGGAAAAAAAGGCTACTCAGTCCCAGGGCGGGTGAGCCAAATACATATAACAAATTGCACCCTGGAAGCGAGGGGTCACTTCTATTTCTAATTGAACTAATTCCCTGGTGTCAAGTGGGCTTTTCTGCCCCCAATGGGAGCAGAAACGGCAAAAAAATAAAACCGATCTGCCCCCAGAGGGGGCAGAAAAGTCTTCAAAAAATTTAGGGGCCCAAGGAAGCGACCCTTGCCCAAGGGGTCGCTTCCTACAATAATATTTATATCCCTGGTGTCTAGTGGGCTTTTCTGCCCCCCCCCCTAGGAGCAGAAACGGACAGAAAGACAACCAATCTGCCCCCAGGGGGGGCAGAAAAGTCTTCAAAATAATTAGGCCGCAAAGGAAGCGACCCTTGCCCAAGGGGTCGCTTCCTACATAAAGAAAAAGACATCCCTGGTGTCTAGTGGGCTTTTCTGCCCCCCCAGGGGGCAGAAACGGGCAGAAAGACGACCGATCTGCCCCCAGGGGGGGCAGAAAAGTCTTCTAATTATTTTGCCACCCAAGGAAGTGACCCTTGCCCAAGGGGTCACTTCCTACATAACATAAAAGACATCCCTGGTGTCTAGTGGGCTTTTCTGCCCCCCCTGGGGGCAGAAACGGGCAGAAAGAAGACCGATCTGCCCCCAGGGGGGGCAGAAAAGACTTCGAAAAATTTTGCCCCCAGGAAGCGACCCTTGCCTAAGGGGTCGCTTCCCAAATTCAAATAAACAAATCCCTGGTATCTAGTGGGCTTTTCTGCCCCCCCTGGGGGCAGAAACGCGCAGAAAGCGGACCGATCTGCCCCCAGGGGGGGCAGAAATGTTTTCGAAAAATTTTGCCCCCCAGGAAGCGACCCTTGCCTAAGGGGTCGCTTCCCAAATTCAAATAAACAAATCCCTGGTGTCTAGTGGGCTTTTCTGCCCCCCCTGGGGGCAGAAACGCGCAGAAAGCGGACCGATCTGCCCCCAGGGGGGGCAGAAAAGACTTCGAGAAATTTTGCCCCCCAGGAAGCGACCCTTGCCTAAGGGGTCGCTTCCCAAATCCAAATAAACAAATCCCTGGTGTCTAGTGGGGCATCCCTACTCCACGATCGCGACGCTGTGCGCGATCGTGGAGCAGGAATGCCCTGTATTGAGACATCGGGGGAGAGGAAATACTCTTTCCTCTCCCCCGATGCCTCAATACAAAAGAAATCACCCCCGCGGCCCCACCGGACAACGGAACCTACCTCTTGCTGCCTTGGACGCGCTGGAAGAAATGGATTCCAGCGCGTCCAACGCTTCCTGATGACGCCGGCGCACGCTGTGCGCGCTGACGTCATCAGAAAGCGTGGGGGGGCTCGGGGGGGGTCGGGGGTGGCAGCGGAAGCTCTTCCGCTGCCACCCCCGTAAAGGGGGGCAAGATCGAGGCACAAGGGGGGGAGCGCCAGCGCTTCCCCCAGGGGCTGTCCTCATGACGGAACGGTTCCGTCATGAGCACAGCCCAACCGATGCTCATGACGGAACCGTTCCGTCATGAACATCGAAGGGGTTAAAAGCTACACACAGTGGCTTTGTGTGGTCTCGTAGATATTGGTCTGCACTCTCCGCTGCAGAAGCCTTATAAAAAGTGACACACTGCCTAGGCGAGGGGCTTGCAAATAAGCCATATAGCTTTGAAATAATCATCCTTCAAACACCTGACCCTGATAAACACCACTGGAAATCTCAAGCTCACTAATTGTACTCAAAGCAGCCAAAATTATTGAAACTATGGTTAACAAGAATACTATGTCCCAGTTACTCCCCTTCTACTATCAATCAATCAATCAATCAATCAATCAATACATTTGTAGAGCGTACCACTCACCCGTGAGGGTCTCAAGGTGCTGGGGGGGAGGGGTGCTGCTACTGTTCGAATAGCCAGGTCTTGAGGAGCCTCCTGAAGGTTAGTAGGTCCTGGGTCTGCTGTAGGAGGATGGGGAGGGTATTCCAGGTCTTGGCGGTGAGGTGGGAGAATGATCTGCCGCTGGTGGTTGTTCTTCGGATTTGGGGGACGGTGGCAAGTGTGAGGTCGGCAGAGCGGAGCTGTCGGTTCGGGGTGTAGAAGGTGAGTTGTCTGTTGAGGTATGCCGATCCGGTGTTGTGGAGCGCCTTGTGTGCATGGTTGAGGAGCTTGAAGGTGATCCTCTTGTTGATGGGAAGCTACTACACACAAAATGGGATGAGGCAATGGGTGAGCCCCTCACGGAGAAGCAATGGCAGAAAGTACAGGAAGGGCTTAAACATATAAGCTCTAACACTCACTTTAAATTAACGCAATACAATGTGGTGCATCAGACATACCTCACTTCCCGAATACTCCACAAAATATACCCGGACCGGGCAGACGCATGTCCCAGATGCAAATCCCCAGACTCGCATTTTGTCCATATGCTATGGGACTGTCCCGATCTGGCGTGTTACTGGGGGTGATTATAGATAGCCTGCAGTTGGTCACGGGACGGACCATACCAGCCACTATCAAAGGAGTGGTGTTGTGACTATTACCCATGCCAAAAACCAAGAAACTCACTTGGAGGTTCATAAAGCTGGGTCTCGTGTTAGCAAAAAGGCGGATCGCAAATCATTGGATGAGCCCAGATTTACCCACATTCGAGAGACGGATTAGAGATATGCTGGAGTGGTCCACGGCAGAATTAATATGGATGAAAAAGGTTAGGAGGGATGATAGGCTCAAGGAAGATGTGAGGGCTTGGTACTTAATGGTCACCGGCTTAACCAAAGAAAAAGATCCCACGGAAGAGGAGGCGCTTTACCTGTCCGCCACTCAGGGAGGGACCAGCTTGTTACCCATACCTGAAGTCCCCCATATACCAGAGGATAATATAAATAGTTGAGGTGCATAATAGATCAGATGGCCTTCAAGCCTCGAGGTGGTGATCATGACCCATGACCCTGCGGTGGGACGGGTGAGGGAGCAGGGGGGTAAGTTTAGTGTTATTGGTACCAATGTTTTACCATCGTGATGCTGACATCTGCAAACTATGGACTTCAGCCCGAAGTAAACACAACAGTGATAATAACTTCTGTTAAATTATAATATATCATGTTTGACTGAAACCAAGAACACTGTAGATGTGGTAATATGTCGGTTCTGGAAAAGTGTTGTTCTCATGTAATGTCAATATTTTTTTTTTCTTTTAAAAGACAGAGTATAAAGGATTTTTGTGTTCATGATGGCGTCGGCCTTGTTGAGGACGTGGTGGGGGCAGGGGTCGGTAGGGGATCCGGAGTGGATGGTGTTCATCGTGCGGGTGGTGTCTTCGGTGCTGACCGGGGTCCAGTTGCAGAGGGTGGTGGTGGCGGGCGTTGGTTCGGTGATTGTGTGCGTGGTCTGTGCGCCGAAGCTGTTGTGTATGTCGGCGATCTTGCGGTGGAAGAAGGAGGCGAGTGAGTCGCAGAGGTCTTGTGAGGGTGTGATGTCGTTGTTTCCAGCGCTGGGGTTGGAGAACTCTTTGACGATGCTGAAGAGTTCCTTGCTGTCGTGGGCGTTTTTGTCCAGTCATTCTTTGAGTGCTGTCTTCTTGGTGGCGCGGATCAGCTGGTGGTGCTTGCGGGTGGCGTGCTTGAGGGCGGTGCTGTTGTCTGTGGTCTGGTCGTGGCGCCAGGCTTTCTCGAGGGTGCGGCAGTTCTTCTTGGAGTCCTTGAGTTCGTCGGTGAACCAGGGGGTTTTCTTGCTGCCGGGTCTGCTGGGAGGGTTCTTCAGTGGTGCGAGGTCATCGGCGCAGGCGGTCAGCCACTGTGTGAGGTTGCTGGCTGCTTTGTTGGGGTCCGTTGTGCTGGTGGGAGGGTTCTGGTTGAGGGAGGCGGTGAGCTGCTCGACGGTGATCTTGTTCCAGCTCCGGTGAGGGACTTGTTGCGGGTGGTGGTGAGTCGTGGTTCTTCTGAAGCTGAAGTGGACACAGCTGTGGTCAGTCCAGTGAAGTCCGGTGGAGTGGCTGAAGGAGACGTGCTTGCTGGAAGAGAAGACGGGGTCAAGCGCGTGGCCGGCGTAGTGGGTCGGGGTGTTCACCAGTTGCTTGAGTCCGAGGTTGGCGAGGTTGTCCAGCAGGGTGGTGGTATTGTTGTCATTGTTGTTCTCCAGGTGGAAGTTGAGGTCCCCTAGGAGGATGTAGTCGGCGGAGGGGAGGGCGTGCGGGCTGATGAAGTCTGCGATGTCTTCGCTGAATTGTGTGCAGGGTCCCAGGGGTCTGTAGATGAGAGTGCCTCTCAGGGTCGTCTTGGGGTCGGTGTGTATCTGGAAGTGGAGGTGTTCGGCGGCGGTGAAGGTGTCATCGGAGCTGGTCGAGATGCGGATGGTGTTCTTGTGTACGATGGCGATGCCTCCTCCCGTCTGGTTGACGCGGTCCCTCCGGGTGATCTTGTATCCGTCCGGTATGGCAATGGCGATGTCGGGCGCTGAGGAGGCGTTCATCCAGGTTTCCGTGAGGAAGGCGACGTCTGGTGCTGTAGTGTCGAGCAGGTTCCAGAGTTCGATAGCGTGCCTGTGGACGGATCGGGTGTTGAGCAGGATGCACTTCAGGCGGTGGTTGCTGGGGCTTGGTTTGGCAGGAGCGGTGCAGGTCCGGATGCAGGAGGACTTGCAGGCTTGGCAGGTGAAGGGTCCGTGGGTGCGTCTCGGGGTGGCTCAGTAGCAGCCGGGGTTTCGGCCGGCGTTGAGTGCGTAGAGAGTGGTGGAGTCGTAAGTCTGTCATGTGGGCTGGCATCCTCGGGGGCCAGGGGTCCTGGCGCTGGGCGCGGTCCAGGCGCGGACGGGCGCAGACGGGCTTGCCTTTGGTGCGCCTTCGGCGCACCATCGGCGCGCCCGCTGCGCGTACGCGTGCACTCCGCCATAAATGGCGAAGTGGGAGGGAGGAGCAGCTGGAGGCGGGAGCGGGGCGGCCAATGGGAGGGATACAGAAAAGAAAGGGGCGGGGCCGCAGGGGAGCAGCGGCGGGGAGCGGGGAGAGGGCGGGAACGCGGCAGGGGTCACAAATCCGCTGAAACAGAGGCAACGACGAGTAGCAAAGGCAAAATACAAAGAAAACTCTACAGTGCTAAATACTAGACACGCAACAGAGGCAAAAATGAAAAACAAGCAACAGAGGCAGTGACAAAAATAAAAACGATCAGGAGCACAGCTACGGGCAGCGGCGGCACTCAGCGGGATCGGGGGCAGCCTGGGCTCACTCACGGGGAGTGTGCACGGTGCGTGGGGTGACCGGCCCATAGGGTCAGGGGTCACTCCACTGTCGACAGAGGTTTCAACAAGCATGTTTCAAAATAATCCTTCAAAGGAATGTATGTCTGCGTATGGTATTTGTTTAGCGTGAACCTAATCAAAAGACAGCAGAGCACTATACACTGTTAAAGCAGAGGAACCAACTGTGCCAGTAAGTTTGTAATACACCGCTGCCAAATTTTCCAATAAATCAATAACTCCAAACTCCAACCTGGATCCACAAGAAGGTAAGGTGTGTTTGCTATCTAGATATGATGAAAACAGTTGCAACTCTCAGTAGAGGCCAATCTCCATGCAGATCTGGTAGAAGACACATACTGCCAGAGTCAGACGCCCAGTCATGCCTTGATGTGGTAGGATGCTAGCTTTATATCAGTAGTCGGTGGGAGTGCTACTAAAGCAGCAGCCTCCCTCTAAATCAATAAGGCTGCAAGTATGGCAAAGTGAATGGGCCGTAGGAGGACTTTATCTCAACCTCACTACCTCTCTCTGACTACCTCAACTCATGACTCTGTCTCACTCAACCAATCCATGCCTCACTATTGTTTATTTTTCTATCTATATTTTATTCACTACATCACCTATCTCTTACTCTTTCATATCTCACTGTCTACCTAGATTACCTCTCTCACTACGCCTCTCTACCTCATTCTTGTTCTCTTCTACCTAACTTTATCTACCTTGCTCTCTCTATACCTCTTTTCTCTTTACCTCACCTTTCTTTACATCACCTCTCTAAACTGCTTATTCTTATCACATCTCATCTCTCTTTCCGTCACTAATCACTAAATGATTGTCCTTCTCTCAACCACACTTTTCTATTTCCCTTTCACTCTTATTACCTCTGTCAGTTCTCTCTATTATACTCTACCCCCTATCTACCGCACGTCTTAATTTCTCTTTTTTTTCACATCTGTCGACCTTCTCTCTCACAAAGCACCTCTCTCTACCCCACCTCTATCTGTCCCAAATCGTTATCTGTCTCTCTACCACTTTTTTGAGCTTGTGCTTTACTCTCAACCTGATCTCTCTACTTCACCACATCTCAGCCCCTCACATTTCCGTTTCCATTTCAGCTCCCCATGTGTCTCGTTCATCTTCATGAGCTCTTTCTCAGTGTCATCTCTTTTTACCTCACCTCTCTTTCTCCATCTCTCTCTACCTCACTTCTCCATCCCTCGCAGTCCTCTCTCTATGCAGCCCTCTCTCTACCTTACTAATCTTTGCCTTATTTCTCTCTACCTGTGTCTTGCCTTCTTCCATTTCTCTTACACAGAGCTGGACATCACTGTCTAACTAATGAACTGTACATATGGAAATAGGAGAGATGGGGCAGGGAACAGAGAGAGAATTTAAGAGATTTCACTACATAGAAATGGAGAAAATTGTTTGAGGAGAGCTTTGATTTTCCCTGTGGTAGCAAGAATGTTAGCAGCGATGGAAAATGTATTTGTGATTTTGAATATCTGGCAATTAAAGTGACAATATCAAGCACAATGGACATATGTATTGTTTTAATATTATGCACATGTAGCTCTTATTGCTTTTCCAACAATTAGAGGGAGAAGCTGGTACAACTTTGAAGTCGTCGTCAAATTTGTTATGGGACAAATAAAATTGTAGGGTATCTGGAGAAACCCTACAGACTTCATGACCTGAGCAGAGCATCTTCTCAGCCCACTGTGGCCTATCCCCATGCAGCTCTCATATACGAGCAGCTTGGGGAATGGATGGGAGTCTGATGCTTTCCCAGGGACTCCAGGAACAACAGCAGAGGAGCACGAGGCAGACAGAAACAGCAAGTAAGCGTTTATTTTTGTCAGTAAGCCTGTCTCCCTCCTTGCTGTGCACTCCCCTGCGTGCTTTTCCCTGGCCCCTCTCCCTCTTCGTGCTTCCAGCTGGCCCCTCTCCTCTCCCTCCTCTCACGCACCACCCACCCGCCCCCAGTATTTTATCGTGTCAGCCACCACTGCTCAGCGCTTAAACTTCCTGCGTTTGTGGCCTCAAATTCCTGCTGAAAGGGTCCACCTTTGATAGCCCATGTCCTTGACCTGTGTGTGTAATCTCCTCAGTCCCTAGATGCAGAGGAGAGTGGTAACTAAGCATTGTCTCTCTTCTCTCTTAAGTGATATTCTTTGAGTAAAAAAGACAAAAACAGGATACAGAACAAGAAAATAATTTTGTGTTGATGCAGCTCTGGCTCTATGCCTCATTTACAATGATTTGTCATAGGGCAGCGCCGCAGGTGTTTCCCTATGCCAAATCACAAGGGCAGGAATGAACCATATTTATGAGATAGCGCCAATACAGGCATCCTTGCACCATGGCAGGATTGTTTTTGTGCAGGAGGGAACCCATTCCTGCAAAAAAACAATCCATGAAGGTGTTTCCTCTTTCTATGCGTACTGCAGAGTGCAGAAAGAGAAAGAGGAAAAAGCAAGCAGAAACAGACATATTTCTCCTCGTAACACCTGCCCTGGTGAGGCAAACAGTTTTGACACACTTCCAGGTCTACAGCTCCTTGTAAAGCTGGGAATGTGACAAAACCCATGGGTGTTGCATGGGAACACTCACCGCAATGCCCATGGAACGCCTCCCTGATGCAGTGCAAAGCAACGTTGTGCCTTGCGCTGTGTTGCCTTACACCATATCTATGAGTCCATTAAAAGCTACGCACAGTGGCTTTGTGTGGTCTCGTAGATATTGGTCTGCACTCTCCGCTGCAGAAGCATTATAAAAAGTGACACACTGCCTAGGTGAGGGGCTTGCAAATAAGCCATATAGCTTTGAAATAATCATCCTTCAAACACCTGACCCTGATAAACACCACTGGAAATCTCAAGCTCACTAATTGTACTCAAAGCAGCCAAAATTATTGAAACTATGGTTAACAAGAATACTATGTCCCAGTTACTCCCCTTCTACTATCTGTGGTAAATAATTTAATTACCGGTACTTAATTTGATGCGGAAAATTAATAAGAATAGCTCAGTAAAATAAGAGGCAGAATCCGTGGTATTAGAGATTCGGAACGGGCTTTATTCCAATAACAATTCGAATTGTGGGCTTCATATTCCATCACCACGGAGGTTCAGGAAGTGAAGGACCACACATTATTGACAGGTAATCATTTTTATAGAAGAGGCATTATAGTGAAACAGATGCAGGAGGCGTAACAGTTGATAACAGAGATAAAGACATACATGCGTAACTAAAATGGGTGTAACTAGGCGTAACTAAAGAACGTCATTAGGTATGATGTCACAAATGGGTGGTTCCATGAAAGAATTTCGCAATGTCAGCAAAAATACTTGGCAGAGATGCGCGCGCAGCAGCATGACGTGTGATTTGACGTGCAACTAGGGGGAGAATGGGACTTGACATTTAGCTCTACATGTGGAGACAGAAGTCTGGGGTTATGTCAACCTAATCCCAAATCATATCTAATATCCTATGTTTAAAGAACTGTGTTATCCAAAAAGAGAGGTCTCTTAGGATAGAATCTTATTCTATACTGACTATACTGACTGTTAGTGCGTGTACAAGCGTCTAAGTGTCTACACTAGATGCGAGGGGGTAGGAATATTCCATGGTAACAGGGCTATGAATTACTTGCATGAGGACAGCGAGGCCTGGCCCCTTTGCACGGTAGCTGGAGGAATGTTTACCTAAACTGCTAGACAGGAATGCATCGGATGAGGAGCGGAGCAGAGCAGATAATCTTGAAGGTGAAATACAGGTTTTGGCAGGCAGACAGGCCGAGTCAGGCACCGTTAGCCGCGCAGGGAGTAGGACAAAGTTCATGGATACAGATGCGAGCTCAGACTGGAGCTTTCAGAGGCAGAAGGCAGGAAAAGGCTTGGTGACAGAATTCGGGCCTACTCGCCTGAATCTGTAAAATGTGGAAAGTGAACCATATAAAGCCGGTGGCCTTTCATACTTAGGAATAGAATATCCGGCCCATTCATGGCGGATCTGAAAGAGGACATGTTGACGGTGGACGCACATGTGTTTGCGTCTTCATAACTGAAACTGGAGGGAACATACATGTACTTGTGACTTATACATGAAACCGTTGGGGTCCAAGATAGGGGACATAACTGATCATAAAAATCCATATTTCCACATTCCCTCCTTGTCCCCTACTGGCCCTTAGGAGATATCAATCTTCATCAATCCGTCGATCTGTTCATATAGCATCATTTGTTCTTCTTTCTTCTTCCGGGATGAATGAAATCTTGGTGGTGGAATACACGATGTGGCACACAGACCACAAATCGCTGGTCCACATTGTAGGCATAAGCAGCAACTGAATAGTATGAGAAAGCCAATACCTAGGAAGGATAGGACCCTCCATCCCCAGGCTGACAACACGCCCCAGAACCAACCGGACCAAGTCCAGGTGCCTGGACTCTGGTGTATCTGGCTTACAATCTTATGAAGGCGAGTTATGGCTTTATATACTGACGGCGAATTTTCTGGTATGAAAATGCAACAACTTGATCCGATGACCCTACAAGCTCCGCCCCTATCGGCCAGGATGACGTCAAGGACAAGACGATTTTGAAGCACAACAATCCGCATAGCAGACTGCTCTTCTGTTAAATTGCCTAAGGCGGAAATAGTTTCGTTCACTACTGCTTCAAGGGTTCTGGTTAATCTACGTATCAACTTACTATTAGTGACTGTACCTATATAGGGGAAGAAACCTTTATTGAAATCTGTGTATTTTTCCCATGCTGTTTCAGTGTAATCGACGATTGGGAGATCTCTCTGCTGTCTATTGTGTATTAAATGAGTATTTCTATGATAATCAGGAGGAGCTAGGAAAACAGGTGGCAAAAGGAATCCGATGTAACAGGTACCGTCCCAATCTAGAGGCAAGCGTATATATGCAGTCTGACCACATACGAAGTAGGAATGGCGAGAAGCTCTAAATGTAGACTTGCCTTGATCACTGAATTCTATTACAGTGGTGCATCTACTATGGCCCATATGTATGGAACCATTCTTTCTTACACACAATTCACCTTTAACTGGAAATACTGACATAGCGGGCAAAATTGGTGCAGCCTCGTATTCAACATTCAGGATCATGAGATTAAGCGTGAAATTACCTAATCCGTACACTTCATTTTCTAGATCAGTTCCTGTTCTTTTGGGAAGTCCCTCCTTGTTAGGGTAGCAGACTTTAAGCAAAACTAAGTTCAGGTTTCCCCATACCCAATTGTCTTGATAAGTTACTGAGTTTGAATCTAAGGAATTAATTAAACTAAACCATGCTCCACAGGAGCCATTGTGTGTGAACGGATATGGAAAGAGAGGCAGAATTCCCTTATAGTTCTGATAGGGAGGGAGTCGGCCACATATCCAACAATTTGTAGCATTGCTAGTCTGATGGGAATGATGTAACATACTAATAAAAGTGTTATTGCACAGCGCAAATCTATAGGACAACTCATGCGGGGGTAATTCACTAAAAGAATGTTCAGCAGTAACATTGTAAACATGTTTAGAAATAGGATAATATATGTGCAACAGTATACTTGCAGCGATTATTAAAAGACTTAGGAAAAACAAAATTAATAACGTCACTGTACAATGACTACGCAGTGATTTACAGTACGCATGTTTTTTCAACTGCATCTTTCGGTTTCTTTCTCTATTCAGGTCTAGGGGATACATGTCAGAGACAAATTCGACCGATTCACCTTGGAGAGGACTTAAACAATCAAATTGTCTGACTTATTAGACCGTAATTTTAGTTTGTATAGTTCCTTATC
Organism: Triturus cristatus; assembly: GCF_964204655.1. Lineage (NCBI taxonomy): Eukaryota > Metazoa > Chordata > Amphibia > Caudata > Salamandridae > Triturus > Triturus cristatus. The sequence continues at coordinate 751,481,517 of NC_140589.1, forward strand.
GCTTTGTTCAATCAAAGGAAGCTTTGAGTCAATCGGTGAAGACACGCGAGGTGTAACGTTTACATCAGACGGTAGTCCATAAAATTTCTTGATATGACTTGAATGTAACCATCCTTTGCGACCTTCGATCTTCACGGCTGTCCTCGTGGTGAGTAGTACAAGTTGAGGCGATTTCCACCTAGGATCCAGCTGAGTCTTCCGGTCAAAATTCCGCACTAACACCAGGTCCCCGGGAATTACGTCATGGGGTTTCACCTCGGTGTTGTCGGGAAAGGCTGCAGCTACCTGTGAACGACAAGATTGTAGTGCAGACATCAAGGAAGCCAGGTAATCTGTCAGCATATTACAGTCAACATCAGTTATTTTGCGTGGTATAGGCGTCCCCCACATATTTGGTGGTCTGCCAAAGATCACCTCATAAGGGGATAGCCCTGTTCGAGAATGCGCTACCATTCTCATGTAAAAGAGTGCAACTGGTAAGGCTACTACCCAATCGACACCTTTCTCTCTACATATTTTGGACAATCTAATTTTCAGAGTTTGATTATGTCGTTCCACGAGACCTGCTGCCTCGGGGTGTCGGACACAGTGAAATTTCCATTGATAGCCTAACAAAAGTGAAACGTGTTTCATTAGTTCGGATGAGAACGGCTGGCCGTTATCTGAGTAGACAACACGTGGTAAACCGTACCGTGGGAAGAATTCTCGAACCAACTGTTTGGCAGTAGTCGGGGCAGTGTAATCTGAGACCGGGTAGGCTTCTGTCCAACGGGAAAGAGCACAGACAACTACAAGAACATATTTGAATCCTCGACATCGTTCCATCTGGATATAATCCATCTGGAGGACTTCAAAAGGGTGATCAGGAGGCTGAAATCCACCCTGTTCTACGGGAATGCTTTTACCTGGGTTAAACTGACAACAGATCATACAGGTACGAACTTTTTGTTTAGCTGCTGCTCGTAAATGTTTGTTGAACCAAATGTGTTGAATGCTGTCTAGCATAGCTTTTTCTCCTAGGTGTGCTGGACTATGTATTGTATTAATGATAACTTGAACCATAGAGTCAGGAAGGAACCATACAGATTTTTCCTTCGTCATCCATCCTTGATCCGTTTGGATCCCTCCTAATTCAGTCCATTTCTTTATTTCATCTGGTGTAGCATGTGTCTGTATGTCAATTACGTCAAGAGCGGGATCCTTAACCGTCATGCAATGTGTTGGTGTCAGAACTATTGTCTTTGTCATGTCAGATGTGTGAGTTTGAGCAGTCTGTTTAGCTGTTCTGTCAGCTAGATCATTGCCTTGGGAAATGATATCAGTAACTTTCGTATGAGCTTTACATTTCATAATTGATATTGCAGTGGGTAGATGTATTGCATCTAATAAGGCATGAATGAGGGGTCCGTGCTGAATGTGGGCACCGTGAGAAGTTAAATAACCTCTCTCTCGCCACAGCACGCCGAAGTCATGTACAACTCCGAATGCATAACGTGAATCAGTGTATATGTTGACTTTCTTATTTGTGGCTTGAATACAGGCTTGTGTCAGAGCGATGAGCTCTGCTGCTTGAGCTGACAAGGTATTTATGCAATTTGTTTCAATGACTTCAGTGTCTGTTGTGACTGCATACGCGGCCACTAGCTCTCCTGTACTCGTTCTCATACATGAACCATCTACATACAACGTCAGATCTGGATCTGACAATGGGACATCTGTCAAGTCTTGTCTGGGTTTCGTCGTGATAGTAATAACTTCAATACAATCATGTGCTAGTGGGTCTGTTCCGTTTACTGGTAACAGTGTGGCAGGATTTAACGTATCACAACGTCTGATTTCTATGTGTGGCTGAAACAATGTTAATTCGTAACCGGTGAGTCTTGCTATAGTCAAGTGTTGTGTTTGCGTTCGGTTCACAAGAACCTCTACTGCGTGTGGTACTTGTACTGTCAATGGATGTCCTAACACTATGGCATCGCTTTGTCTGATTGCTAAAGCTGTCGCTGCCACTGATTTCAGGCACGCAGGCAGAGCCTGAGCTACGGGATCTAATGTACTAGAAAAATAAGCACATGGTTTGTGTGATCCTGCTTGTTCCTGTGTGAGTACTGACAAGGCAGTACCTTCGCGTTCTGTAACAAAGAGCGTAATATGTTTATGGTAACATGGTGTTGCTAAAACAGGTGCTTGACATAAAGCTTTCTTTAGGCTTTCAAAAGCTTGTGTATGTTCCTGAGTCCAAGGGAGGACAGTCGATGTGGCCGCCTCCTGTGTTGTCAACTGAATGAGTGGTTTTGCTAGAAATGCATACTGAGGGATCCACTGCCTACAATATGAGGTGAGGCCTATAAAAGCCCGTACCTCCTTTTGTGTCTTGGGTGGTGGCATGATAGCAATTAACTGGATGCGGTCGGGTGTAAGCTGCCTTCCCTCCTTGGACAGCGAGTGCCCAAGGTAAACAACTCGCTGGACACAGAATTGCAGCTTAGAAGGGGACACCTTGTGCCCCTTTTCGGCCAAAAATTGTAAAACCGTCAGTGAGGCTTTTTCACATTCAGGTTCGCTTCTAGCGGTGATCAGCAGATCATCGACATATTGAAGCAGGGCAGTGTTGACTGGCATGTGGATACTGTCAAGTTCTCGTTTCAGTGCTTGGCTATAGATGCTGGGGCTTTCTGTGAATCCTTGAGGTGCGCGTGTGAATTTAAAGCTTCGTCCATTTAAACTAAATCCGAACAAGTATTGGCTTTCCGGATCTATTGGGACGCTGAAAAAGGCATTCTTGAGATCAATTACAGTAAAGAATGTTGCTCCGGAATCAATGGCTGTCAGTAATGAAGAAATGTCTGGGACTACGGGGTATTGTGGTACAATGCATTTATTTAATTCGCGCAGATCAATAACCAATCGATATACTGGCGGGGCTTTTGGATCAGTTCGTTTAAGAATCGGAATTATCGGGGAATTACATACATTGGAGTCGGTTTCCACAACCACTCCTTGGGTAATAAGCTCGTCAATGATTTGCAGTAAAGCCACTACAGCATCTGGGGGTAACTTGTATTGTCGCATTCGTGGTAGTACCACTCCTGTCTTTAGTGTGACTCGATATGGTGTAATGTTCATGCAACCAACATCTGTAGGGCCTTGTGCCCATAAATGTGTGGGTAAAGTCTGCAGTCGGTGATCCATGTCTCGGGACACATAGTGCCCTTTGAAATCACGTAAAAACAATCTTACTCCTTCCGGAGAACAACATATTATAGCTCCTAGAGCTTTCAATGTTTTTATACCTAACAGGTTTTCTGGACATGATTTAGTAAGCAATAAATCTGTAGTTCGTGTCAAGGGACCAATCGTAAGTGGAAGAGGCTGTGATACTTCGTTAATGATAGGTTTTCCTGAAAAACCAAGGGAAATATTCTGTGAGCCTGAGAGAGGTGCCCCTGGAACTTCACTACGTTTTATGGTTGTTCGGCTTGCCCCTGTATCAAGTAAAAAATTTCTATCTTGGCCTAATAGTTCACTGTGTACATAAGGTCCTTCTTGATCCACAGGGACCTCGATAAGGGGTAAGCCAACTTCCCTCTCTAGGCTGTTTCATGAGTATCGTTGATAATCAGGATAGTCATACTGTGCGGTCTGGTACATCTGTCGTGTCGTTGTTTGTGTGGCAGCAAGAGGCTGCGGTGGTGGAGCTGGCATAGACTGTTGCGGAGCTGGCATGGACTGTGCATGCTGCGGGTCTCCTTGTTGGTTATGATCCTGTCTAAGTGGCCGTGGTCTTTCTTTTGTATTACCTATGGCGATATTATGTTTTAAAACTGGACAATCGTGTACATAATGACCTGGCTGTTTACAATAGTTGCATGTCCCTTTTACAGAACCTGCTGAAACACTGGACTGTGTCATACCCTTTTTATGACCGTCAGCTTGAACTGTCTGGGAAACTAGCATTTTCATTTTCGTGTCTTTCATGCGTCTTTGTTCATGTTCTTGTTCCTCTCTAATTCTATTGTGATGGTACTGTAGCATTTGTAACATTTGTGACGGAGTGTTACCTTGCCAGGTACTCTCGAATTTCAATACTCTATTCTTAACTTGGGGCAAGGCATTTTCTACTAATTTTGTCACAAACAGATGTGGATACGATTCGCTACTTGCTTTTATTCCACTATTTATACCAAAACATTTTTCGAATCGGGCATAGAAATCACTAGTGTCTTCATCTTGCTTTTGTTTACAGGCTGAGATTGCACCCCAGTCTTCCTTTTTCGTAGTTAATAAACGTGGCAGTACCTGTACTAATAAACCTGGTAGTATTTTGGTCTTTTCCCCAAGCCCTAAACCTGGACCTCGAGCTGTTTCTTCGTTTTCTAATGCTGTCCAATCTATCTTTTGGTCTCCCACCTCCCAATCCTTTTCTTTGAGTTTTTCGTAAATGCCCGCAGGCATTAATACCTTTAATATTTTCATAATGTCGGGATAGGTATACTCTCCCATGAGCAACATGTCTTTAATTTCACGGTGGAAACCCGCTGGGTCTTTGTCATGACTGGGTACCACTTTCTTCATTTCTAATAGTTCCATTTTAGATATGGGTGTGTATACAAACACACGTTTAAACTGATTGTCATCACCTTTTATCGGGTGTACTTCGCGTAAGGGATTCTGTCTATCCATATAATACGTCGTTCTTTCCTTGATGGGCAGTGAGACATGTTCGGGGCATACAAAAAGAATGTACTGCTTTCTGGATTCTAGTATTTCTCTAATTAACTCAGTACCTGAACCTCTCCATTTATTCGTGAGTAATTCAGTCAATATATCAGGTAAGGGACCAGGATCGGAGTGTTGGCTTTTATATAATATAAGGAGTTGTTGAATCATGTAGATACCAGCTAAACGCTGTTCATCTGGGGTGAGGTTCAAAAACGTGTGCGCTAGTGTATCATCACTATATTTTCCGGGACTGTCGACCCAGTGAACGGCTGACCTGGCTAATTCTTGTTCGTCCATAGAATCGAGTATATGATAACCCCTTCGTTCTCGGAGTAATTTGTCAGCGGCTTGGAACGAATGTTCGGGGGACCTTATATTTATTACAGGGGTTTGGAAATTTCTGTTATTATCTGGACATATCGGACGTATCGGATCAGTAAAGCATCTAGTATTATTACAAGATCTTCCTCTACCTACATAGGCCATAGTTTCTAACTGTCCTGTGGGCAGTTCTAATTCTTCCTCCTCCTCGTTTTGTTCAGGCTGGTCTACCGCTAATCTTTCTTCGTGTATTCGTTCTACTTCTTTGCGGATCTTTCGGCACATAGCTACTATACTCAATAGTTTATCATGTCTCCCCTCTGATATATTCCGACTCCATGTGGTAAGAATTCGCATTTCTTCCGGATTTACCCCTGGTCGATCTTGATTTCTGATCACACAATTTATGAGGAAACGTAACAGTTCCCCCTGTATCTCCACTTTCTGGTACTCCATGGCTCTATTAATACTCTCAGAATCTCGCCCTGACTGGACAAAGTGATATATATTTTCTAAATGTGTAGTCATTCCTGGTAGCCTCCCTAAATATATTGCAGCTCGTCGGATACGTAATGATGCCAGCAGCATTTCGTCCTCTTTGCCGGGCACAGGGTCATATCTACAATCTACTAGAAGTTCCTTAAGCATGTCGGGAGTTACTAGTTTGGGCGTACGTTGGTGGGCTAATTCTTGAAAGGAAAGTTTATTTACTCTGGGTGGCGTGGAAAAAATGTTTGTTGTACCTCCTGTAGCACCGCCTGGGGTGCTGGACGTGAAAGGATTCGTTGAACGTGATATAGCAACCATAGGTGTGGGTACAGCTGTAGAAACAGATGTGCTTGCCGGAACTTGTGTCGGAGTTTGTTGTTGCGGAGGTACAGACGGAGGGTCTTGGCGTTGAACCCCCTCGGCAGGCGGTCTATGTGGTGCAGTATTAGCATACTCGGGAGCTGCGTCGTCTAAATAAGAGGAAAGGAAAACATCTTCTGCGGTTCTGGGATGCCCTTTGGGATGTGCTTTTATCGGAAACAATGGAGGTGGCAAGTCTTTTGGTATCTCCGGAGTAGCCTTAGGTAACCCTTCGGCCAGAAGAGGATACATACCATTCATAGGGGCATTTCTTTGTCTGTCTACTTGTTCTGATTTTGCTCGGGTACCTTCTTCAATTAATAGATTTTCTCGGACTTTATTTGAATTCTCCTTACTTTTCTCTTCCTGTCTGAGTGCTTTTTCTGTACGTCTATATGATTCTTTACGCCATAATTCAATGGCATCTTTCTGTGATTGTCTAGCTTTCTTTTTCCATAATTCTTCCTCTACTTTCATGATGCTATCTGCATCCCAGGTCCCAGCTGCGGGCCACCTCTGACTTTCTGGTAATTCCTTGGTGTAGTCTACCCATAAATCAAGAAATAATATGGCGTCTAGGCCATGTTTATGATACATGAAGTACCCTGGAGTGTCCCTAGGAGGAATGGGAACAGCTTCTTCGAGTACCCCTTTTCTAGTTTTGATCTGTCTTAATTTCGAAAAGAGCGGCATATTGAGAACTGATCTGATACCTAATTTTGAACACGTTTAATACAACAAAACACAATAATGAACAGTCATTCACACCACAATATGCAGAACGTATTTAAAACATTTAACATTTAACATTTAATGAACAACAATGATGGCCATTTAGGGAATTAGTCACTAAGCATAATACTCGGCACTAACTAGGTAATTCTGAATTATATACTATACATACTAGATATACTGCTAAACAGTACAGATACACTGCTGAAACAGTGCAGACCGGATTTGTGTACCCAAACCCGTCTTGACCGGCACAACCTATGTGCACATCAGAACGCCTCCCCGGCAATGGTACTCACCGGGTAGCTCGGAACGGAAGGCCTCGGAACTGAATTGAACTGGACTTGGACCGGACTGGACTCGACTCGAAACTTCGGAACTTCGGAACCTGGTGGGCCTCTGTATACCTCGGATCTTGCTCTCTCAGCTAGGCTCTGGTCGGGATACTTCGCACTTCTCACCGCCTCGTCTGGGTGTTGATCGCAGCCTCAGTTACCCCCGCTCGGCAGGAGGGAGATACAGGAAATCCTGTGGGTACGCGTTGTTGTCCGTCCAGCTGTGACAGGAGACCGGGCCTGCAACGCACCTCCGGCGCGTGAGATGAGAAAGTGTCCCTATTCGGGCGCCATATATGTGGTAAATAATTTAATTACCGGTACTTAATTTGATGCGGAAAATTAATAAGAATAGCTCAGTAAAATAAGAGGCAGAATCCGTGGTATTAGAGATTCGGAACGGGCTTTATTCCAATAACAATTCGAATTGTGGGCTTCATATTCCATCACCACGGAGGTTCAGGAAGTGAAGGACCACACATTATTGACAGGTAATCATTTTTATAGAAGAGGCATTATAGTGAAACAGATGCAGGAGGCGTAACAGTTGATAACAGAGATAAAGACATACATGCGTAACTAAAATGGGTGTAACTAGGCGTAACTAAAGAACGTCATTAGGTATGATGTCACAAATGGGTGGTTCCATGAAAGAATTTCGCAATGTCAGCAAAAATACTTGGCAGAGATGCGCGCGCAGCAGCATGACGTGTGATTTGACGTGCAACTAGGGGGAGAATGGGACTTGACATTTAGCTCTACATGTGGAGACAGAAGTCTGGGGTTATGTCAACCTAATCCCAAATCATATCTAATATCCTATGTTTAAAGAACTGTGTTATCCAAAAAGAGAGGTCTCTTAGGATAGAATCTTATTCTATACTGACTATACTGACTGTTAGTGCGTGTACAAGCGTCTAAGTGTCTACACTAGATGCGAGGGGGTAGGAATATTCCATGGTAACAGGGCTATGAATTACTTGCATGAGGACAGCGAGGCCTGGCCCCTTTGCACGGTAGCTGGAGGAATGTTTACCTAAACTGCTAGACAGGAATGCATCGGATGAGGAGCGGAGCAGAGCAGATAATCTTGAAGGTGAAATACAGGTTTTGGCAGGCAGACAGGCCGAGTCAGGCACCGTTAGCCGCGCAGGGAGTAGGACAAAGTTCATGGATACAGATGCGAGCTCAGACTGGAGCTTTCAGAGGCAGAAGGCAGGAAAAGGCTTGGTGACAGAATTCGGGCCTACTCGCCTGAATCTGTAAAATGTGGAAAGTGAACCATATAAAGCCGGTGGCCTTTCATACTTAGGAATAGAATATCCGGCCCATTCATGGCGGATCTGAAAGAGGACATGTTGACGGTGGACGCACATGTGTTTGCGTCTTCATAACTGAAACTGGAGGGAACATACATGTACTTGTGACTTATACATGAAACCGTTGGGGTCCAAGATAGGGGACATAACTGATCATAAAAATCCATATTTCCACATATCAATCAATCAATCAATCAATACATTTGTAGAGCGTACCACTCACCCGTGAGGGTCTCAAGGTGCTGGGGGGGGAGAGGTGCTGCTACTGTTCAAATAGCCAGGTCTTGAGGAGCCTCCTGAAGGTTAGTAGGTCCTGGGTCTGCTGTAGGAGGATGGGGAGGGTATTCCAGGTCTTGGCGGTGAGGTGGGAGAATGATCTGCCGCTGGTGGTTGTTCTTCGGATTTGGGGGACGGTGGCAAGTGTGAGGTCGGCAGAGCGGAGCTGTCGGTTCGGGGTGTAGAAGGTGAGTTGTCTGTTGAGGTATGCCGATCCGGTGTTGTGGAGCGCCTTGTGTGCATGGTTGAGGAGCTTGAAGGTGATCCTCTTGTTGATGGGAAGCTACTACACACAAAATGGGATGAGGCAATGGGTGAGCCCCTCACTGAGAAGCAATGGCAGAAAGTACAGGAAGGGCTTAAACATATAAGCTCTAACACTCACTTTAAATTAACGCAATACAATGTGGTGCATCAGACATACCTCACTTCCCGAATACTCCACAAAATATACCCGGACCGGGCAGACGCATGTCCCAGATGCAAATCCCCAGACTCGCATTTTGTCCATATGCTATGGGACTGTTCCGATCTGGCGTGTTACTGGGGGTGATTATAGATAGCCTGCAGTTGGTCACGGGACGGACCATACCAGCCACTATCAAAGGAGTGGTGTTGGGACTATTACCCATGCCAAAAACCAAGAAACTCACTTGGAGGTTCATAAATCTGGGTCTCGTGTTAGCAAAAAGGCGGATCGCAAATCATTGGATGAGCCCAGATTTACCCACATTCGAGAGATGGATTAGAGATATGCTGGAGTGGTCCACGGCAGAATTAATATGGATGAAAAAGGTTAGGAGGGATGATAGGCTCAAGGAAGATGTGAGGGCTTGGTACTTAATGGTCACCGGCTTAACCAAAGAAAAAGATCCCACAGAAGAGGAGGCGCTTTACCTGTCCGCCACTCAGGGAGGGACCAGCTTGTTACCCATACCTGAAGTCCCCCATATACCAGCGGATAATATAAATAGTTGAGGTGCATAATAGATCAGATGGCCTTCAAGCCTCGAGGTGGTGATCGTGACCCATGACCCTGCTGTGGGACGGGTGAGGGAGCAGGGGGGTAAGTTTAGTGTTATTGGTACCAATGTTTTACCATCGTGATGCTGACATCTGCAAACTATGGACTTCAGCCCGAAGTAAACACAACAGTGATAATAACTTCTGTTAAATTATAATATATCATGTTTAACTGAAACCAAGAACACTGTAGATGTGGTAATATGTCGGTTCTGGAAAAGTGTTGTTCTCATGTAATGTCAATATTTTTTTTTTCTTTTAAAAGACAGAGTATAAAGGATTTTTGTGTTCATGTTGGCGTCGGCCTTGTTGAGGACGTGGTGGGGGCAGGGGTCGGTAGGGGATCCGGAGTGGACGGTGTTCATCGTGCGGGTGGTGTCTTCGGTGCTGACCGGGGTCCAGTTGCAGAGGGTGGTGGTGGCGGGCGTTGGTTCGGTGATTGTGTGCGTGGTCTGTGCGCCGAAGCTGTTGTGTATGTCGGCGATCTTGCGGTGGAAGAAGGAGGCGAGTGAGTCGCAGAGGTCTTGTGAGGGGGTGATGTCGTTGTTTCCAGCGCTAGGGTTGGAGAACTCTTTGACGATGCTGAAGAGTTCCTTGCTGTCGTGGGCGTTGTTGTCCAGTCATTCTTTGAGTGCTGTCTTCTTGGTGGCGCGGATCAGCTGGTGGTGCTTGCGGGTGGCGTGCTTGAGGGCGGTCCTGTTGTCTGTGGTCTGGTCGTGGCGCAAGGCTTTCTCGAGGGTGCGGCAGTTCTTCTTGGAGTCCTTGAGTTCGTCGGTGAACCAGGGGGTTTTCTTGCTGCCGGGTCTGCTGGGAGGGTTCTTCAGTGGTGCGAGGTCATCGGCGCAGGCGGTCAGCCACTGTGTGAGGTTGCTGGCTGCTTTGTTGGGGTCCGTTGTGCTGGTGGGAGGGTTCTGGTTGAGGGAGGCGGTGAGCTGCTCGGCGGTGATCTTGTTCCAGCTCCGGTGAGGGACTTGTTGAGTGTGGTGGTGGGTCGTGGTTCTTCTGAAGCTGAAGTGGACACAGCTGTGGTCAGTCCAGTGAAGTCCGGTGGAGTGGCTGAAGGAGATGTGCTTGCTGGAAGAGAAGACGGGGTCAAGCGTGTGGCCGGCGTAGTGGGTCGGGGTGTTCACCAGTTGCTTGAGTCCGTGGTTGGCGAGGTTGTCCAGCAGGGTGGTGGTATTGTTGTCATTGTTGTTCTCCAGGTGGAAGTTGAGGTTCCCTAGGAGGATGTAGTCGGCGGAGGGGAGGGCGTGCGGGCTGATGAAGTCTGCGATGTCTTCGCTGAATTGTGTGCGGGGTCCCGGGGGTCTGTAGATGAGAGTGCCTCTCAGGGTCGTCTTGGGGTCGGTGTGTATCTGGAAGTGGAGGTGTTCGGCGGCGGTGAAGGTGTCATCGGAGCTGGTCGAGATGCGGATGGTGTTCTTGTGTACGATGGCGATGCCTCCTCCCGTCTGGTTGACGCGGTCCCTCCGGGTGATCTTGTATCCGTCCGGTATGGCAATGGCGATGTCGGGCGCTGAGGAGGCGTTCATCCAGGTTTCCGTGAGGAAGGCGACGTCTGGTGCTGTAGTGTCGAGCAGGTTCCAGAGTTCGATAGCGTGCCTGTGGACGGATCGGGTGTTGAGCAGGATGCACTTCAGGCGGTGGTTGCTGGGGCTCGGTTTGGCGGGAGCGGTGCAGGTCCGGATGCAGGAGGACTTGCAGGCTTGGCAGGTGAAGGGTCCGTGGGTGCGTCTCGGGGTGGCTCAGTAGCAGCCGGGGTTTCGGCAGGCGTTGAGTGAGTAGAGAGTGGTGGAGTCGTAAGTCTGTCATGTGGGCTGGCATCCTCGGGGGCCAGGGGTCCTGGCGCTGGGTGCGGTCCAGGCGCGGACGGGCGCAGACGGGCTTGCCTTTGGTGCGCCTTTGGCGCACCATCGGCGCGCCCACTGCGCGTGACCGCTGCGCGTACGCGTGCACTCCGCCATAAATGGCGAAGTGGGAGGGAGGAGCAGCTGGGAGGCGGGAGCGGGGCGGCCAATGGGAGGGATACAGAAAAGAAAGGGGCGGGGCCGCAGGGGAGCAGCGGCGGGGAGCGGGGAGAGGGCTGGAACGCGGCAGGGGGCACAAATCCGCTGAAACAGAAGCAACGACGAGAAGCAAAGGCAAAATACAAAGAAAACTCTACAGTGCTAAATACTAGACACGCAACAGAGGCAAAAATGAAAAACAAGCAACAGAGGCAATGACAAAAATACAAACGATCAGGAGCACAGCTACGGGCAGCGGCGGCACTCAGCGGGATCGGGGGCAGCCTGGGCTCACTCACGGGGAGTGTGCGCGGTGCGTGGGGTGACCGGCCCATAGGGTCAGGGGTCACTCCACTGTCGACAGAGGTTTCAACAAGCATGTTTCAAAATAATCCTTCAAAGGAATGTATGTCTGCGTATGGTATTTGTTTAGCGTGAACCTAATCAAAAGACAGCAGAGCACTATACACTGTTAAAGCAGAAGAACCAACTGTGCCAGTAAGTTTGTAATACACCGCTGCCAAATTTTCCAATAAATCAATAACTCCAAACTCCAACCTGGATCCACAAGAAGGTAAGGTGTGTTTGCTATCTAGATATGATGAAAACAGTTGCAACTCTCAGTAGAGGCCAATCTCCATGCAGATCTGGTAGAAGACACATACTGCCAGAGTCAGACGCCCAGTCATGCCTTGATGTGGTAGGATGCTAGCTTTATATCAGTAGTCGGTGGGAGTGCTACTAAAGCAGCAGCCTCCCTCTAAATCAATAAGGCTGCAAGTATGGCAAAGTGAATGGGCCGTAGGATGACTTTATCTCAACCTCACTACCTCTCTCTGACTACCTCAACTCATGACTCTGTCTCACTCAACCAATCCATGCCTCACTATTGTTTATTTTTCTATCTATATTTTATTCACTACATCACCTATCTCTTACTCTTTCATATCTCACTGTCTACCTAGATTACCGCTCTCACTACGCCTCTCTACCTCGTTCTTGTTCTCTTCTACCTAACTTTATCTACCTTGCTCTCTCTATACCTCTTTTCTCTTTACCTCACCTTTCTTTACATCACCTCTCTAAACTGCTTATTCTTATCACATCTCATCTCTCTTTCCGTCACTAATCACTAAATGATTGTCCTTCTCTCAACCACACTTTTCTATTTCCCTTTCACTCTTATTACCTCTGTCAGTTCTCTCTATTATACTCTACCCCCTATCTACCGCACGTCTTAATTTCTCTTTTTTTTCACATCTGTCGACCTTCTCTCTCACAAAGCACCTCTCTCTACCCCACCTCTATCTGTCCCAAATCGTTATCTGTCTCTCTACCACTTTTTTGACTTACTTGTGCTTTACTCTCAACCTGATCTCTCTACTTCACCACATCTCAGCCCCTCACTTTTCCGTTTCCATTTCAGCTCCCCATGTGTCTCGTTCATCTTCATGAGCTCTTTCTCAGTGTCATCTCTTTTTACCTCACCTCTCTTTCTCCATCTCTCTCTACCTCACTTCTCCATCCCTCGCAGTCCTCTCTCTATGCAGCCCTCTCTCTACCTTACTAATCTTTGCCTTATTTCTCTCTACCTGTGTCTTGCCTTCTTCCATTTCTCTTACACAGAGCTGGACATCACTGTCTAACTAATGAACTGTACATATGGAAATAGGAGAGATGGGGCAGGGAACAGAGAGAGAATTTAAGAGATTTCACTACATAGAAATGGAGAAAATTGTTTGAGGGGGGCTTTGATTTTCCCTGTGGTAGCAAGAATGTTAGCAGCGATGGAAAATGTATTTGTGATTTTGAATATCTGGCAATTAAAGTGACAATATCAAGCACAATGGACATATGTATTGTTTTAATATTATGCACATGTAGCTCTTATTGCTTTTCCAACAATTAGAGGGAGAAGCTGGTACAACTTTGAAGTCGTCGTCAAATTTGTTATGGGACAAATAAAATTGTAGGGTGTCTGGAGAAACCCTACAGACTTCATGACCTGAGCAGAGCATCTTCTCAGCCCACTCTGGCCAATCCCCATGCAGCTCTCATATACGAGCAGCTTGGGGAATGGATGGGAGTCTGATGCTTTCCCAGGGACTCCAGGAACTACAGCAGAGGAGCACGAGGCAGACAGAAACAGCAAGTAAGCGTTTATTTTTGTCAGTAAGCCTGTCTCCCTCCTTGCTGTGCACTCCCCTGCGTGCTTTTCCCTGGCCCCCTCTCCCTCTTCGTGCTTCCAGCTGGCCCCTCTCCTCTCCCTCCTCTCACGCACCACCCACCCGCCCCCAGTATTTTATCGTGTCAGCCACCACTGCTCAGCACTTAAACTTCCTGCCTTTGTGGCCTCAAATTCATGCTGAAAGGGTCCACCTTCGATAGCCCATGTCCTTGACCTGTGTGTGTAATCTCCTCAGTCCCTAGATGCAGAGGAGAGTGGTAACTAAGCATTGTCTCTCTTCTCTCTTAAGTGATATTCTTTGAGTAAAAAAGACAAAAACAGGATACAGAACAAGAAAATAATTTTGTATTGATGCAGCTCTGGCTCTATGCCTCATTTACAATGATTTGTCATAGGGCAGCGCCGCAGGTGTTTCCCTATGCCAAATCACAAGGGCAGGAATGAACCATATTTATGAGATAGCGCCAATACAGGCATCCTTGCACCATGGCAGGATTGTTTTTGTGCAGGAGGGAACCCATTCCTGCAAAAAAACAATCCATGAAGGTGTTTCCTCTTTCTATGCGTACTGCAGAGTGCAGAAAGAGAAAGAGGAAAAAACAAGCAGAAACAGACATATTTCTCCTCGTAACACCTGCCCTGGTGAGGCAAACAGTTTTGACACACTTCCAGGTCTACAGCTCCTTGTAAAGCTGGGAATGTGACAAAACCCATGGGCGTTGCATGAGAACACTCACCGCAATGCCCATGGAACGCCTCCCTGATGCAGTGCAAAGCAACGTTGTGCCTTGCGCTGTGTTGCCTTACACCATATCTATGAGTCCATTAAAAGCTACGCACAGTGGCTTTGTGTGGTCTCGTAGATATTGGTCTGCACTCTCCGCTGCAGAAGCATTATAAAAAGTGACACACTGCCTAGGCGAGGGGCTTGCAAATAAGCCATATAGCTTTGAAATAATCATCCTTCAAACACCTGACCCTGATAAACACCACTGGAAATCTCAAGCTCACTAATTGTACTCAAAGCAGCCAAAATTATTGAAACTATGGTTAACAAGAATACTATGTCCCAGTTACTCCCCTTCTACTATCAATCAATCAATCAATCAATACATTTGTAGAGCGTACCACTCACCCGTGAGGGTCTCAAGGTGCTGGGGGGGAGAGGTGCTGCTACTGTTCAAATAGCCAGGTCTTGAGGAGCCTCCTGAAGGTTAGTAGGTCCTGGGTCTGCTGTAGGAGGATGGGGAGGGTATTCCAGGTCTTGGCGGTGAGGTGGGAGAATGATCTGCCGCTGGTGGTTGTTCTTCGGATTTGGGGGACGGTGGCAAGTGTGAGGTCGGCAGAGCGGAGCTGTCGGTTCGGGGTGTAGAAGGTGAGTTGTCTGTTGAGGTATGCCGATCCGGTGTTGTGGAGCGCCTTGTGTGCATGGTTGAGGAGCTTGAAGGTGATCCTCTTGTTGATGGGAAGCTACTACACACAAAATGGGATGAGGCAATGGGTGAGCCCCTCACGGAGAAGCAATGGCAGAAAGTACAGGAAGGGCTTAAACATATAAGCTCTAACACTCACTTTAAATTAACGCAATACAATGTGGTGCATCAGACATACCTCACTTCCCGAATACTCCACAAAATATACCCGGACCGGGCAGACGCATGTCCCAGATGCAAATCCCCAGACTCGCATTTTGTCCATATGCTATGGGACTGTCCCGATCTGGCGTGTTACTGGGGGTGATTATAGATAGCCTGCAGTTGGTCACGGGACGGACCATACCAGCCACTATCAAAGGAGTGGTGTTGGGACTATTACCCATGCCAAAAACCAAGAAACTCACTTGGAGGTTCATAAATCTGGGTCTCGTGTTAGCAAAAAGGCGGATCGCAAATCATTGGATGAGCCCAGATTTACCCACATTCGAGAGATGGATTAGAGATATGCTGGAGTGGTCCACGGCAGAATTAATATGGATGAAAAAGGTTAGGAGGGATGATAGGCTCAAGGAAGATGTGAGGGCTTGGTACTTAATGGTCACCGGCTTAACCAAAGAAAAAGATCCCACGGAAGAGGAGGCGCTTTACCTGTCCGCCACTCAGGGAGGGACCAGCTTGTTACCCATACCTGAAGTCCCCCATATACCAGAGGATAATATAAATAGTTGAGGTGCATAATAGATCAGATGGCCTTCAAGCCTCGAGGTGGTGATCGTGACCCATGACCCTGCGGTGGGACGGGTGAGGGAGCAGGGGGATAAGTTTAGTGTTATTGGTACCAATGTTTTACCATCGTGATGCTGACATCTGCAAACTATGGACTTCAGCCCGAAGTAAACACTACAGTGATAATAACTTCTGTTAAATTATAATATATCATGTTTGACTGAAACCAAGAACACTGTAGATGTGGTAATATGTCGGTTCTGGAAAAGTGTTGTTCTCATGTAATGTCAATATTTTTTTTTTCTTTTAAAAGACAGAGTATAAAGGATTTTTGTGTTCATTAGTAGATCGTAATTGTTTAGAATGAAACAGTCTCATCATAGTTGGGTAGAGCATGCACCCCTGCCAAGAGGTCTTGTCTACTTAGGCACAGATTTATTTCGGGTTTGCATTGCCGCTGCATCACACAAGGTGTCACAAACCCTTAAGTGAGTTTAACTATGCCACGGAGAGCCACATTGTGAAGCCACACCTTTGAGTTCATGTCTCCAAACCCGGAAAAGATTGTTTGTAGTCACCAAACTGTATCCTGGAACTCAGCTGTCTTCCTCCATTTCCACTTATGTAGACCTCTTGGCACTGGGCAATGACAAATAAAGTTTTGGCACAATAATTTGAGGTTTCTGCGCCATACCATTTCTCATTTTGCTGACAGAGTGTAGACTATACAGGTCCAGCATGAGGGTCTGCCTAGTAGTTCACACCTTTTTCAGTATTTCTTACAAACTGGTCATGCTACAGGCTTTGTCCTCTAGAATCAGCAGGAATGAGAGGTTGGGACTGGGAGCTGCCTGTCAGGGAAACCAAAACAAATGCATAAAAGAGGGAGAGATATCCTCATTTACCTGCCTCCCAACCAGTAAGGGGTAACACCGCTGGGGAAGAATGGAGCAGGCAATGAGCCATAACTACTCCTATACACCAAAAGGTCCACTGTCTTCTATCCCCTACAACCTAGAATCTGGTCCATTTCAATGAAACCCAACAATGCTTTGGAGGCGCCCCGAAATTCACATTGCTGTCTGTCAGGCTCCCCTCAATCTTCTTCTAGGTGCCATTCATATATAGGCTTCTTAAATGTGTTCCTGGACTTCAACGTTCAAGCACAGAGCGTTCACTCCACACTCTACTATTATACATAGACAGCGAGAACATACATGTGACATTTATATCCCACATGGATGGAGTGAAGGAACAGGTTGCAGGGGTTTGGTCGACGATTTTAAACAGAGAAAGCAAATAGGAAAATCTTGTGCAAACTAAAGGTAAAAAGGCCTGCTCTACTAGCATAAGTAGCTGATGCCATCACTGCAGTCCTCCACAAGTCAAAACACTGATTGTAGTCAAGGTTAGGAAAGGGAGGCACACGTGACCCTAATGCGAGTATGGAAAATGGAGCCCCATTACATGGTTCAGCACTAAGAAACACTATATTTGGGACACATTGGGCCCTTCACTCCACTCCTCCATCATTAATATATGCACTGTTCTGCCTCCTCCTCTTACTTAACATACACTTTTTGCAAGTCATTAGTTTTTTTTTTTTTTTTTTCACTGCTTTCAAATTGCCTTTATTTGAGAGGGGTGTCTGGACTTTGCAATAAGAATAAATATGTTGCAGTTCTTTTGCAAGGTGTTTTGGATTCCAATATTGACTCTTAGTGAGACACGTACATAATAAACATAACATGCACTATACTGTTCTGTCTAGTTTGTTTTAATTGAAAGAGGTGCTGTATAATTGCTACATAATTCGCCTTCCCTTGCAGCATATTTTAATCAAGTCTGCTACATAATTTGTCCCTCCACTGCCAATAATTCCAGTGGCCCTAAAAGTCATTAGTTAAGTGACATAACTTCATATATTTTGTAAGGTAAGTGTAAAATCTGTATGTCTGTACTCAGAGTATAATTTTTTTTAGATTAATTTCAAATTATAAAAGGAATTTAGGCCATTTATGGGAGATAAAATCCAGTTTACTTAGAATAAAGTTGGATGCTAACATCTTTAGGTCTGGCAGATTTGAAGTTCAAGATGTGACTCTCTTCCACCGTCTACAATTAAATGTGCCAAACACACAAAGACAAAGTAAGTTTCATCCTTTCAAGAATGCACTCGGTCATTTCAGTTTTATTAGAACTTTGACCTTCATGTCTCAGATTATAGATGGATCTGTTGCCAGAGGGAATCACTAATTAACAGTTCAGGACAAATTAATTGAAGCATTTACAATGACTGGTCAAATTAATTGCTTTAAATCAGTGTAATTGGGCGTGCTTGTTTACTGGTTTGCAATTAATCTTTGATGCATGTCCACTTTTGTCTTCTACCGTTTTAAGTAATAAAAATAGAAGTAATAAGTAAGAATACTCTGTGGGTACAGTTGTCATTTAAAGTCATTACTCTTTTATTATACCACATTTCTGTGTATTACATTGATTTGGCTACATACTGCTCTGAATTCCGAAGTGAATTTGTTAATTATGTGAGCCATGTAGATTTATTTCTCTAGTATTGCAAGTAACCGTCTGTGTTTGGTTAGTGGAAAAGACACCTTCCTCAAAGACACTGAAAACAAAATGCACCCATGCAACATTTTAGGTTTTGATTCCAAGTCAGTCAGGGAGAAATTCGTGCATGGAATTTCACTCCACCTTATTCAGAATGGGTAGAATGTTCACACCCAGTTTTCCAGGGAGGTGGTATTACCTCCACGTCCCTCGTCCTCGACCCAGTCATTACTAATGAGGTATTCCACTTGACAGGAAACAAAACAGGAAACACTTTTAGACTCCACCCACCCTCCTGCCAGGGGCTATAAGTACATAGCCAACAGAAAGCACTTCCTGCTCGGGTGGTACCCTGCCTCTGCCCGGCTGCTGCCTGCTTTTGTACGCGCTATTTCCTTTACCGCTGTTGGTCCTTGTAGCATGGCGCTGGGGCTCCTGCCGGCTCTCTCTCGCTCGTTTAGGGTGGGGCCTCGGCTCTTCCTGCGGATTGTAGCCTACGGTGGCTGAGATTTGCGGTGGTTTGACCACGCCCCCCTTGTCAGTGCCTGCATTGGTTTCAGCTGTTCCAGCATACCGGTTTCTTCTGGTGTATGCTGTTTCCAGTTTCTGGGCTTGAATTAGAGGGGGTTTCGCGCTTCTTTTATTTTTCCAGCTCCTGTGACTTGCTGTGCTGTTTTTTCTTGTGGTTGTGTTAGATATGGGGAAGCCTCAGTGTAAGCACCGCCATGTGTTTCCTGTCTCCTCTTCCTCTTCACATGCAGACAATGGGGATTCTGCGCCTCCTGAGACGCAGTCTCGGTTGGAAGACGGCCGGTTGAAGCGCCTTATTTTGGAGACTTTGTCTGACTTGCGGTCCTCCAGGAAGTCGGCTGGTTGTCGTCCCCATGGGGGTCTTGAACTCTATTTGGACATCTCTAGCTCGGACTACTCGGATGGTTCCTCCTTGAGTGAGGTGGACTTGAAAGGCAAATATATTTCAAAGGACTTGTTGCCGGACATCCTCTCTCATGTCAGGGGGAACATGGGTCTTCCTGAGGAGGTGGTGGCCAGCACTTCACAGGATTTTGTCTTGCCTCAGTTTCGGAAGCCTGCTTCCACGTCCCTGCCTATCCATCCCTTTGTAATGGACGTCCTGTTGAAGGAGTGGAAGGACCCGGATCATATCATGTTGCCTCGCTTCATGTCCAAGCTCTATACTTTGCAGGACATGGAGAATTCAATTCCTGAATCTGTGCATGTGGATTCTATTGTGGCCAGTTTGGTGGGTCGTCCTTCTATGGCTGACGATAATATCCTTCATGATGGGGTGGATAAGAAGATTGACTCTGCTCTGAAGAAGTCGTATGCTGGGTCTCACCTTGTTATCCATTCCGGTGTCTAAGGGGCATATGTCGCTCAGTCCTTGTTGGCCGACTTTAAGACCTTGTTCTTCACTATGCAGGAGGGTGGCAGTTGTCCGGACCTGCTGGATTCCATGGAGCGTCAGGCGGAGTTCCTCTCGGATATTGCCTTTGACTCTCTGCATGCTTCTGCCTTGTCCTGTGGTTCCTCTGTTGCTGCTCGTCGGACTTTGTTGCTGAAGGGCTGTAATACGGGTGCTGCGCAGAAGTCCATGGCTTTGCGTTTACCTTTTACTAGGCCCCATCTGTTTGGGGCCGCTCTTGAGGAGAAGCTTCACAAGGTGTTTAAGGAGCGTAAGCATTCTTTGTCCTTCCGACATCATCCTCATTGTAAGGAGTCTTCCTTCTCTAATGCCAG
Source organism: Triturus cristatus (assembly GCF_964204655.1). Classification (NCBI taxonomy): domain Eukaryota; kingdom Metazoa; phylum Chordata; class Amphibia; order Caudata; family Salamandridae; genus Triturus; species Triturus cristatus. Next base: position 751,501,779 of record NC_140589.1, read on the forward strand.
GTCTTTCCGCCAGCCTTCGCGGTTTCAGAAATCCTCCTTTCGTGGCCAGAGAGGGGCTGGTAAGGGTTTCCGCCACCGTTTCCAGAAGAAGCCCCCTCAGGATGCTGGACAGGGTCCTCAGCGTTCCTGACTATGCCGCTCCCCTGGGACTTCCCACTGGTGTTCTGCCTGTGGTTGGTGGGAGGCTGCGGTTGTTCCTGCCTTCTGACAACTTCCGACCAGGGGTTTCTGGATGTCATCTCTCGGGGGTATCGGATAGAGTTTCTTTCCTCTCCTCCGCCTTCTGGCTTCGTGTGGACCCGGACTCCCTTGGGCCTGGCTCGTCATTAGTCTCTGTTGGACGGCGTTCACTCCCTGTTCCTGAAGAAGGCGATTGTTCCAGTTCCCCGGGCGGAATGGGGTACTATTCGATCATCTTTCTGAAGATCACAGGGGGGTTTTGGATTGTGGTCAATCTCCGGCCTTTGAACAGGTTTGTCCGGAAGATCCCGTTCAAGATGGAGACGCTGCAGCGTGTGATCCCTGTGATTCAGGACGGTTGGGTGATGTCTACTCTGGATCTCCAAGACGCTTATCTTCATGTGCCAGTGGCTCTGGAGGATCAGCGGTTCCTGCGCTTTTGCTTGGCCGGTCAGCATTGGCAGTTCTGTGCCCTTCCGTTTGGTCTCCGGTCCACTTCCAGGGTGTTCACCAAGGTGGTGGCTCCCCTGGTGGCGCATCTTCACCTCATGGGAGGGTCTGTATATCCTTACCTGGACGATTGGCTTCTCCAGCCACCTTCACCCGTGATAATGTCTTAACACCTGTGTTTGACCATTCTTACGCTCGAGCGTCATGGTTTTCTCCTGAACCTTCTGAAGTGCCACCTTCTTCCTCCCACCCAGAGATCCTTTATTGGGGCGGACATCAACTCTGTTCTGGGCAAGGTGTTCCTTCCGGTTTCCAGGATTCTGTGCCTTCAGTCCCTGTTGAGGGTGTTGTTGTCTCGGGCTTCGGCTCCCCTGCTTCAGTGGCTCGAGGTGCAGGGTCATATGGCCGCTACTGTTTTCACGGTTCCGTGGGCCAGGTTCCATCTTCAGCCATTACTGTGGCATCTTCACCGTTGGGTTCCTTTCCCAGTTCTGGACTTCGCATTGTTGGTGCCGGTGTCTCTAGAGATTGTGTCCGCTCTCCAGTGGTGGCTGGATTCTTCGAATCTCTCATAGGGAATGTGGATGCACCATCCTCCTCCAGTGGTGTTGACGACGGATGCCAGTGCTTTGGGTCTGTCCAGGCTCGTTGGCTGCGGACGGAGTCCTGCTGGTCCTCCAACTGGAAAGAACTGTCTGCTGTAGCCCGTGCTCTTCGTTACTTTCAGGATCGTCTGCTGGGATGCAATGTCCTAGTGCGGACTGACAATACGGTCACTGTGGCTTATATCAATCACCAGGGCAGCACTCGCAGTCCTTCCTTGAATCTGGTGGCCTGTGCGATTGCAGGTTTGGCGGAGCATTATCTTCTGGCCATCTCTGCTCAGCATATCCGGGGTGTGGACAATGTAATGGCAGATGCCTTGAGTCGCAGGTTTCCATCCTCTCTGACCCTGTGCCTCTCCCTCAGTATTTTACGGTTGCCCTGTCGGAGGTTCAGGACTCCTCAGCTGTACTTGTTTGCCTCCAGGACCAATGCTCTGCTTCCCCTCTTTTGTTCCCGGACTCCGGAGTTGGGGGCTTGGGGGGTGGAGGCGTTGTCTCCCCTGTGGCCCCCTTGGTTGCTATACACCTTCCCTCCTTTTCCTCTGATTCCGGCCTTCTTGCTGAAGGTTCAGAGGGTGGGGGCCCAGGTGGGGGCTGTCTTACCTCACTGACCTCGGAGGTCCTGGTTCCCGTTGTTGTTGGGTCTGGCGGTGGGTCCTCCTTGGATTCTGCCTTGCTACCCGTTTCCCCTGAGGTCGGCTTCTCCCTCCGTCCTTGTTCCTCTCTCCCTGGCAGTCTGGAGGCTGAACTGCTGTCTCTTGGGGTCTGGGGTTTGCCTGACCACCTCATCACGGTGATGCAGGCCTCGTGTAGGAAGTCCACTTTGTCTTCCTACTCTAAGCATTGGACTTCCTTCTCCTCCTGGTGCTCTGTTAGGGTTCTGTCTCCTGCCTCTTGCCCTATCGCTTCTATCCTTCAGATTTTTCTGGATGTGTTTCAGAAGAACTATGCCTTGTCTACTCTGAAGGGTCAGTGGGCTGCTGTTCGGGCTTTCCGGGATCCGGCTTCGCTCCCGTCTTCGGATGGGTTGTTGGTTTCTCGGTTGTTCCGGAGTTTCTCTCTCTCTTCTCCTTCTGCTCATTCTCCTGTTCCTCCTTGGGATTTTTCTTTGGTCCTGGGCGCTCTGCAGTCTTCTCCTTTTAAACCGTTGGATTCTGTTGACCTAAAGTTCCTTTCCTTTAAGGTGGCTTTTCTGGTTGCTGTTACTTGTGCTCGGAGGCTGGGTGAGCTGACTGCCTTGCGTTGCTCTCCTCCTTTTTGTGTTTCTTGGATGACGCTGTGGTCCTTTCCTTGGATCCTGGGTTTGTTCCCAAGATTCGTTCTCATTTTCATTCTTCTCAGGAGTTGATTCTTCCTTCTTTATTTCCTTCTCCTTCCTTGCCTGCTGAGCTGTTGCTTCACTCTCTCGATGTGAAGCGCACTTTGTCTATTTATGTTGACCGCTCTGCGTTATTTTGTTCTTCTGACTCTCTCTTTGTGACCTTTGGTCTGGCTATTCGTGGTAAGGCTGCTTCTCGTCTTCATGCGTACGGAGGCAGACTATCGCGTGTTGGAACCCCACTGCAGGATTTGATATACTGGCCGGACATATATGCCTGTATTTGAAGGAAGTGAGTGGAGTGAGAATAAGCATTCCCTCCTGCTGATGAAACCCAAATAGGGTTACCAGCCTGAAACTTTCTATAAAATTGGGATGTTCACTTTTTTTTATTTTTTTTTTGTTGGTATATCTTGGGTCGATATTAGAGTGACCTACCAAGAAGTGACCTGCTGACTTGAAATCAAAAGGGCTACGGTTTCCTGTCCGGACCAAGTTGTGTCCGTAGGGGAACGTGACAAAAATTGTTGGGAACTGTTTCTGATCAGGGCAGTGTCCACATCCGGAGATTTAGAAACAGTTTTAATACGAGTGTGGAAGATATTTTTTCTTTCCTGAAGAAGGTGGGGGTCATAAAAATCCTCGGACCCACCGAAACGCGTCGATGCTTTGATTGTTTGATCTCATCACGGATTAGCCACAAGTGCAGCACTGTATGGCTATCATTTTTTAAAACATGTTCTGATCTGATAGTGTGCATCTTTATTTACTGATTTATCTTGTGTCTGATTACTGTGATGTTTTCTCGATTGGAAATTATTTCTTCCTGCTGTTTTTCTCACTCGCTGCTGTGTGTTTTTTAGCTGTTTTTTATCCGGTTTTTATTCATGATTGTTGTTTGGAATAAAATGAAATATTGATGCATGTAATTTTGCTATAAAATACTGGATTTCATGTTATTATGACCAATTGCTTGTTCGTATATACCATTTTAATACATTTTATATTGAAATACATACATCTTTTGACGTGATTATTAAGCTCGTTTATTTTGCACCTCTGAGTTTGGTTAGATGATTCTGCTATTGTTTAAGAGTGTATGTGAATATTTGTGGGTTTATTTGATCAGTTCTCCAAGGGGTTTGTTTTTTTGACTTTGCTTCTCGTCTTACTCTGGGTCGCTGGATTAAAGCTGTTATTTCTCTGGCTTATCAGGGCTCTGGTTTTCCTTGTCCTTCTGGCGTTCAGGCCCGTTCCACAAGGGGTGTCTCTGCCTCCTGGGCTGCTTTTCATGGTGTTTCCCTCGATGAGATCTGTCGGGCTGGGACTTGGGCTTCTGATTCCACTTTTGTGAAGCATTACCGTTTGAATTGTACTCTGTCTGACCGGACCAATTTTGGTTGTGGTGTGTTGCGTGCTGTGGGGTGATTTCCCCCCACATGATCTGTGTGTTTATTAAAGCTTTTTCACTTGCTGCACTCCATTTTTGTGTTCGGTCTTTGTTCTGTGTATGGTGTTCCAAAGGCCTTCTGGTTTGGTGCTTTGGTATGCCTCATTAGTAATGACTGGGTCGAGGATGAGGGACGTAGAGGTAATGCTATGATTACTTACCGGTAATCCCCATTACTCTTAGCCCTACTCGTCCTCGACCCAGTCATGCTTCCCACCCACCCTCCCTGTTCAGGCCTTTGTTGCTTGGTATGTCAGGAAATGCTTTCTGTTGGCTATGTACTTATAGCCCCTGGCAAGAGGGTGGGTGGAGTCTAAAAGCGTTTCCTGTTTTGTTTCCTGTCAGGTGGAATACCTCATTAGTAATGACTAGGACGAGTAGGACTAAGAGTAATGGGGATTACCGGTAAGTAATCATAGCAGTACAGCAGCTTTCAAGCCTCATTCTCAGTTTTTTTTTAACATGAGGGAGTATAAGGGCAGAAAAAAAAGTCTCCTTCCCTCGCCTACTCTCCAAGTGCTCGCCCCAGCCCACCTTAAAGCCCCACATACATTTACCACCTTCTCAGAGCAGATGATAAATGTATGTGTAAAAACGTGATGGTTTTAGGAATTCTGTGTGGTTTTACGAGCAGACAAATTGGGTTGAAACGGTAATTTCCCAGCCATGGAATTGTACTGGTAATTGTGTGGTAGTGACGCACAATGGTAAGAGTAAGTTAGCATGCGATTGCACTCAAATACCAGTACCGTGAAACTTGTAACCAGGCCCTTGGCAATGAATTTAGCCCAGTACTGAGAGGTCCTGATGCAGACTAGCAGTTATTTCTTTCATTTTAAGGATTTCAAGCAAAAGCAGAGTTACTTAAAACATGTCTGTGAGTCAAAGGACATATCAACATTTGGGTATATATTAGTTGCTCAAAATAGTATGTTTTATGGTTGCTGCGGCAACTGGAAATTTCAGGAATTTCATATGTCATAGGCTTCTAGATTGTTGGGGAACTAGGATTGTCAGTTGATGCTGCACTGCCCACATGTTCATATGGTGGTCTGTATCCTGGATGATCTTGTTGGATTAAAATCTTAGATTACCTATTGGGAGTCTTTTTTATTACCAGAGAACTTAATATTAGAGGAAAGTGCCTGTAGGGGGCAGGCAAGTAGGACCACCGACTTCCCCAGAAACCATGCTATGGATATTGTACGCCAAGTTTAAGATCAACGTCCTTCCTGGAGTTTGGCCATTTAAAAAACTTTTTCTCAAGAGAGAGCACTTATATTAGGTGGCAGCTATCAATGCCGCGTTTTGGTATTATTGTGGCTTGTAAGCAGGGTAGGATTGGGAACACAATTAGACCGAGGCACTGAATGAAAAAGTGCCCCATATTTGTGGACATTGACCTTTCATGAAACGTTGCTTAGTATTGGGAGTAATTTTGTGAGAAAGCTTTGATAAATTAATTTTCTAAACTCATAGGGTCAGTAGCATTTGCCAAGACAAAGCACACCACTAGACACACCATTATTCCACTGCAAATCACCTACAGGTCACCTCACCTAATCTTCAGGCCTATGCATTTCTCTACTTTCGGTGCCGGAATTTGTTAGTCACCTATTGGTCCCTTAGCCTGGGCGTCTACCAAAAAGATCCTTGAATGTCCTACATTATATCAGGCCATCAGTCAGGGCACCATGTGCATCCTTCGTGTCTGGAGACTTCCATTCACCCTTTAGCATTCTTATCCTCTCTCCTCTACCTTTCCTTTCTTCCTCCCTTGATCACTTTTTCCTCTTCCAATATTTTTGTCATTCTTCCCCACTCTGGTGTCTCATGTTCTCTATGTGCCTTGTCCAGATTGCTCTTCTTGCTCAATCCATTTTGTTACTCTACTGCTATGTCTATTTTTCCTTATTTTTGTCATTTTACCCCAGAATTAACGTTTTTTGCAGTAATGTTTTAAAAAAAAATAGATTTTGTGTTGTCAAAAACATTTTTATTTTTGTTTATTTTGTTTGTGTTGTTTTTAATTTTTGATCAGTGGTGGACAGGATTCACCTCACAGTTTCTAAAATGACAATGCGGGAGCGGGCACCTGGGGCTTCTGGAGACAAAAGATGAGCCTTGTAGATGGCCACCAGTTATAATCTGTTTCCCTGCACAGGCCCCTTTCACACCTCCCACAGGTAACATTATTACTAGCTTTGATACTCAAAAAGAGCACATCCACGCCCAGTGACCTCACTGTCACTGCTGAGAGACTAGGGAGGGGGGAAACCCACCACATGCTGTGCCTGCTCAATTTAGCTCATTGTTATACTGCACAAGACAACAAGCCACCCATTATCTATACTTAGTTGTAATAAGCGCCGATCTTCCCTCTAAAGCTGTAGCAGCCTTTAGGTTCAAGCACCAGCGGGAAAGCTGGCCCAGGAAAATTTGATTTTATCTATATGTCACAAAAGCAGCTACCAGCTGACCTTGGCCTCAGGCCCCTTGGGCAATGGCTGATAGCCCGCACTGCAATCTGATGCTGCTCGTGACCAACTTTGCCTTTGCGCGATGAGCCAAGCATTTTAAAAGACACATTGAAGAAATTCTCTTTTCCACAGAGAATTAACAGAGCATCCGGGCCGACGTACGCCTGATGACATCCCATGCATATGCTATGTATCGGACATTTAAAATTGGGAATAGCGTACAAGAAAGTAGAAACCGTGTAGGCTTGAAGTGCCAATTGTCAATATAAAAGATACTCTTCAACACTAACCATTTGCAGCTAAATCAGTTACCAATTACCTGTACCTCATTATGTTTAACCTGTCTGATACATGATTCTATGGGAATGGAATGGTGTCACTAATCACTCAAAGGAAGTGAAGGTAATCTTCATTTTGACTACTGTAAGAATTTGCATTTAATACCGAACTCAGGAGACTTACCGCATGAATGATAGTCTTCAAACATCTTTGGAATTCTGAATTTTAACATTATATCTATTATACTCTAGCATTCCTCACTGATTGTATTTAAATGTATTAATTTGCACCTTTTAACATTCCCTTGTAAGTGACTGGCACTATGACAGCACTCGATATGTCTCAATCTCCACAGCTCTAATGTGAGAAAGGAGACACCTATTACCTTGGAGCCATTGGTAGCAACTATTTGAGTTTTATCTACAGGTGATTGATGGAGAGAAATATTTGTTGGTTATGACGAAATCCATTTTTCTCCACAACTCAGGGGTAGAGGGAGGATCAGTTATGACAATGTCGATGAAATGACTATTAGCAATGCCAAAGGTGAACAACACAGATTGTAGGACATTTCTATAATGATGCTGGAAAAATACATTGGGTCAAAGATCAATATATTGTTCAAAATACATAAATAATTACAAGGACACAAGGAGAATCATAAAAGATTGAAATATATGTGGCCTTATGGAAAACATTGGCACACATTTGTGATTTTGATCACCTCACTGATTGTTCCGGAGCAAGACCTAAAAACTTTGGGCGAATCTCTGGTTCTCTCTAGATTGGTCTATTGCAATTCTCAGCTTGCTGGCCTCCCCAAATCTCACCTTTCCCCTCTCAAATCCACACTCGATTCAGCGGCTCGTTTTGTCATTGGGGCTAATGGCTAAAAGAAGTGACCACATCACACCCATACTTTTTTCTCTTCGATTGCTTCCCATTGAAGCAAAATCAATCTACAAGCGTGCCCGTATCACCCACAAAGCCCTGCACACTTGCTCCCCTCGATACCTGGCAAATAAACTTAAAACCTCTGGAGGCACTAGACCTTCACGTAATGCGGAAAAATTACTGCTTGAGCCCCCCATCTTTAAAAGGGAAAGATCAATGGCTCAATCCTTTCCAGGCAATGCGGTTAGAATCTGGAACTTGCTTCCTCCACTGCTCCGTACACCCCCGCTACCAGGAATTTCAAAGCTGACCTCAAATCTCTTCTCTTCCAAAGACACTTCCAGAATTAATGCATCCCTTTTCATGCCCCTCAAGGAAGTTCTTACAATGTTGTAAATATGTAATCTATGCTTGTACGATTCGAATCCTGTTGTGTTTTTGATTTTTGAGTGACTGCCATCGATTGTTTTATTTCACATTCTCATCTATCTCGTTTGTATTTGTAACGTGTAAGTATGTACATTTCCTCATGTAACGGTCCTGGTTCTATTGTGAAGCTCTCTGACACCTTTGGGTAAAGTCTGCGCTATATAAAACTGCATTATTTAAAATAAATAAATGAAATAAATTGATTAGGGAGAAAATAGTGAGCTGCACTAGTATTCCAAAAGTTCAGGGGAAATGTGTCACTAAAAGTTCTGACTTTAAGGAGGCATTGACTATTGCTGAAGGATTGGAGAATACCAATGTTTGGGTACAGGAAATGGGAGATTGCAAGGTGAAGAGTGTGGATAAGATGAGTGAGTCTGTGAGTGAAATCAGAATGACTGATATGCATAATGAATTTAAAAAATACAGTAATGAAGATGACAAGAAAGGTATTGAGAAAGGACAACACCTTAAATGTTTTAAATGTGGCAGTGATAATCGTCTCATAAATAATACTGAGTGTTATTTCAAATCAGAAACATTTGAGAAGTGTGGGAAAAAAGGTCACAACGTAAGGGTGTAATGCAGTGGGAAGTTGCCAATTGTGAACTGCATGAATGATGATGGGTAAGTGGTTCTGAGCATCAGAGCAGATGAAAGTGTTGATTGTGAACCATTAAAGATGCTGCAGTGTGAGATCAGAGGAGGTGGTAAGAAAATAATGGTTTTGCTGCTTCTGGTTCACCATACACATACATGATTCGTGATAGAAATTGGAGTGATGTGTTTTGTGACAACAAGATTGAGTTAGCACATTCAGACATATACCCTCTAGGTTACGGAGTCCCAAAATTGGATGTTCTTAGATATTCAATAACAAAAATACAGTCTTTGCACAGAGAAAAAGTATATGTGACAAAGTGTGGTGACAATTTGTTAGGCTGGTGACATCAAGGGGATATGAGCATAACAGTTAAATCCCAATTCTTCTGAGGTTGTATTTTTACTGTCAGGTACTTATTTAGTATCTGATATTTTTTTAGAGTTTCCTGAAGTATATGCAGGAGAGTTAGGCTTAAATAGGAACGATGAGCACAAAATTGTTCTAAACAAATGCAAAAACCTGTGCACATAAAGTGAAGAAGGTCTCCAATATCATGCTTGACCAGCTCAAGGAAGAACTTCAGAAGTTATTGAATGTAGGTGTGATTGAGGAAATTGATCATCCAAGTAGCTTGCCCCGATAGCTTTGGCTTCAGAGGACTGACAATGCTTATTTATGGTAAACTATTCATAGTATTGGCCTTGTTATCTGATTATCACCAAGTTCTACTTCACAAGGAATCCAGGCATTTAACATCCTTAGTCACAACAGTTGGAGCATACAGGTTGGTACACATGCCCTTTGGGCTAGCATCTGGAGCTGCTTGTTTCCAGTGAGTGATAAAGAAGGTTTTAGAAGGTTTACCAAGGGTTCTGTTTTCACAGGATGAGATCTTGGTGTATGAGAAGGACTGAGACGAGCACGATGAAACCTTGACATTCGTTTTAGTAGACTGTAGGCTTCTGGTCTTACATTTAAGAAAGATAAGTGTACAATTCAGGTAATCTCTGTCACATATATCAGGCACACCATTTCAGGTGAAGATATGAGTTAATGAGTTTAAAAAAAGACTTAACCAAGAGGATTAATAATGCCCCTGCACATGAAATAGAGATCAAGTTTGTTCTTTTGTTAGGTCTTGCAGAGTTTTGTTTAAAATGTATAGCTATTTTTGCTAGTTTGTCACAGCCCAAAAGGTCCCTCCTTTAAAAAGTAGTGAATTTTGACTGGTCCAGAGAGTGTTATGAGCTTCTGAGGCAATCAAGAAACATACTGGGGAATTGCCAACTCTGGGACATTTTGGTGCATTGAGAAAAAAAATATTTTTAATGGATACCAGTCTCAAGGGGTTGAGGACGGTATTATTGCAGATGGTGATGGAGAGTGTTTTCATCTCATTCATTAAGAGGAGCTGAAGAAAGTTACTCTGTTATTGAACAGGAGGCATTGGGTGTCTATTAGGCTCTTCACAAGGTGTTAGAACTGGGGGTCTCCAGTTGGCAGAGGTAGGTACCTTTGACAAAATAGGGACTCTTGCTTCTAGTCAGGGTAAGGGGGTACACTTCTATAATAACCCTTGCTCACCCCCTTGGTAGCTTGGCATGAGCAGACAGGCTTATCTGAGGCAGTGTGTAAAGCATTTGTGAACACATACAGTAATACAGTGAAAACACTACAAATGGACACCACACCAGTTTAGAAAAATAAGTAATCTTTACTAGACTTAACACAAGACCAAACAACAAAAATCTACTATACTGTAGTCAAAAATAGACTTAAAAATGGTAGGAATAGCTAGGTCAATATAGATGGTAAATGCAACACTTTACTCTCAAAGTACCCTGAATGCGTCACGCAATACAAATAAAAGGGTCGTAGGGAAAGTGATGCGTTGGTTCCTTGCTTCGGGGGAGGTGATGCGTCAGTTCCTTACTGCAGCGCTTGGGAGGTGATGCGTCGGTTCCTTACCGGAGAGGAGGTGATGTGTCGGTTTCTTACTGTGATCCGGTGCAATGCCACAAGATGGCGCCTCGATGCGATGCAACGATCCGGTGCGATGTGGGAAAAATGGTGTCTCGATGCGATGCGACAACGTTGGATGCAATGCGTGCACGCCCGATGGCTGTGTGGCAAACTCGGTAACTTGTGAGCCACGACAGGCCCTGCGACACGCTTCTCCGGTGATGCGCCGGCGACCTCTGCGGTGGTGACACGCTTCTCTGGTGATGCGACGCGCTTCATCGATGATGCGACGGTGAACAGCTGCAGTGGTGGCATGCTTCTTCGACGATGCATCGGAAACTGCTGTGGCGGCGACACGCTTCTCCTTGTTGCGTCACGCTTCCAGCTCCCAGCAACTCACAGTCTTCTCAGAGGGCCCAAACAACAGTAGGCACCTCTCTACAGGCAGAATTCCACAGCAAGGGAATTCAGGGGAGTTGGTGGTGAAGTCTTGTATCCCAGAGACTTCAGGCAGGAGGCAAGCACAGTTCAAGCCCTTGGAGATTCTTCTTCCAGATTGCAAAAGTACACACAAAGTTCCTTTTCTCCTTTCCATGGCAATAAAGTAACCACAGCAGGCCAACCCCAGCAGCACAGCACTGGCGCAGTCTCCTCCTTCAGCTTCCTTGGTTCTTCTCCTTGGCAAAGGGTTGTCTTGATTCCCAGAAGTGAGCTAAAGTTCTGGGGCCTGGGTCCCCCCTTTTATACACCAAAATCCTTTGTCTCTGAAAGCAGAGAGTGTCTGTACCTATTCCAAACCAGTTCTGAGTACATTCTGCCAGTGCACAACTTCTCCCTTTGTCAGTGTGGGCCAGGGTCATCAGACACACCACAGGAGGTGGAGCCAGCATTGTGGAAAGCAGGCACAGCCCTATTCAGGCCCAGATGCTACTCCTCCAACCACTCCTAAAGCAGGTAGGTCTATTCAGCATTGTGCTGACTCACCCTGTCTCCTGAAGCCACCCCAGCCCCTGTCACTCACAAACCAGACATGGAATACACAACCTAGCAGAGGCAGGCTTGGATGGTTAGGCATGAAAATACCTACTTTCTAAAAGTGGTATTTTCAAACACAGAATGTTAAAACCAACTTCACTAAAATATGTATTTTATCGTTCTGAGTTCAGGCATACTCAATTTGTTTTTCTACCATGTTCCCTGGGTCAGTTAGGATATTAGGATATTATAATCAAACTGCCCATTCTGGCCTATGGGAACAGGTAGCCTTGCAATAATGAAAAATGAAATGGTCTGTAATTCACTATCAGGACATGCTATACACATCAGGGCATGTCCTACCTTTTACATACAATGCACCCTGCCCATGGGCCTACTTTAAGGGTGACTAAAATGTAGAAAAGGAAAGGTTTAGGGACTGGCAAGTGGGTGCACTTGCCAAGTCGACATGGCAGTCACAGACTGCACACAGGTTCTGTAATGGCAGGCCTGAGACACACTTTACAAGCTGCTTCTGTGGGTGGAACAACCAGTGCTGCAAGCCCACCAGCAGAATTTGATTTACAGGCCCTGGGCACACATGGTGCACTGTACTAGTGTCTGACAAGTAAATCAAATAAATCAATCATGGAGTCACTAATCCAATACAACACTTTACAATAGGGAACACTTGCACTGTGGCACTGAATAGCAGTGGAACAGTGCCCAAAGTCTCTAGACCAGCAAAACATATAAAAAACACAGGAGGCAACAGCAATAGCATAGAAGAGAGACCCATGCCAATGGTGCCAGGTCTAACACAAGGGGATTCATAAGAAGTATTTTTAGGGGTGCAGGGACTTCGCACATAAAAAGTCCTATCTTCTTATGTGCGGAGCTTCCACACTTGTAAAGATACTACCCATACATCCCCTTGTGAGTAGTAAACAATCATAGACATACACATAAATGTAAGTTTACCTTTTTAAATCAGGCCCTGTGTGCCTAAAGCCTGCTTCTAAGTCACATCACTGGGTGTGGTAGCAGTTTTGCTTTGTGTATTCCTTCTATAAAGCTAAATATAATAGAGGGATTAGATGGGCCTGGATGGGCCATTACTGGCAGGGTGGGAGAGGGGCGCGAGCACAGCCCTACTTACACTTGACTAGGCTGTGTCCCTCCTCCACACAAAGAGCTGCATACCCCCTGGAGTTAGTTTGGAGCCAGTGCATGGAAGGCAGGGCAACTGTGCACTACAAAGCATGCCTGTAGAAGTTTCTCCCCGCTTCAAAGGCACAACTGAGCATAAACATTGAACCCCAGACACCAACACTTCAATACACTTCTGGACTTGTGGACTCTGCCAGGAAGAAGTACTGCTGTGCTGTTGAAAGAACTGCCCCTCCTCTGGACTGCTGCTCCTCTGGACTGCTACCCTGCTTTGCTGACCTGCTGCCTACTGCCTTGTTGTTTGGGTGAGAAGGCCAGGGACTGCACCTGTTGAACATAGGATCCAAAAGTGACTTCAAGGGCAGGCCCCCTGACTGGAGCCTCAGGGACAGAAGGCTCTAACAACCTTGAACTCAGCACCTGGACTCTACCATCTGTGAGTCCTACCCTTACAAGTGGTGCCACCCAGTCCTAGACCTTTGGAAGTGGTCCTAAATATGCTCTGCCAGCTCATCTGTTGCCCCAGACAGAACCGACGCATCGACTCTGCTTCAAGGGTTCTCTCAAAACAAGAACTCCAAATCGACATCACAGCCCACATGTGGGCTACATTTGAACCGCTACCTGTGTGAAGCTTTCCAGATGTAGGCCCTTGAATCACAAATCTCTTGGTTATGGCAACTTTGAGGATGACCCAGGTTCTCGCATCACAACCTCACAACTCCTCAGCACCGATGCATCACCTCAAGTTCGCAACGCATCCTTGATTCTGGACTTCGCATCGCTAGGCCTCATCATTGTGTTCCTCTATGATGATGAAGGAGCTCGCATCACAGCTTAGAGGCTCTTCAAAACCGAAGCATCCCCTCAGCTGTGCAACACATTCACAACTCTCTGCAACCAGGATTTAAAGTACTCTTGTTTGTTGAGCCGAACTGGGTCCCTGTAGCTGGCTTCACTGACACTGCAGTTGGCCTAAAATGGTGACTGTGTCCCGGTCTAGCATGACCAGCTACACTAGTTGGTGCTTTGTGCTTTTTGGTACTCTTTTCACTGAAATCTTTAAACCTGCATATTACCGGTTCTTCTGATTCTGATTGGCCTTTTGTTGTTTTGGTCTGGTTTTATTTAATAAAAATGACTATATTTTTCTGAATTGATGTGGATCCTTCTGTGTTGTGTTGTCACTGTGGTACTGTATAGCCTGACTTCTATGTGCCAAGCTACCCGAGCACAGGTTTATTTGGGGTTTGCTGTGACTTCACCCTGGCAATGATTGTGGTTCCAGCATTAGTAGGGTTTCACCCTCCTAAACCAATAACCACATTTCTTACACTGGTGTTCAGCAGTGAGAGTTTGGCCTTGTGTTTGTGCTGTGCCATACAGTAGTTTTATGTTAAACTATGATCATATATTAATTTTTTGAAACCATTTTGAGATTTTTTAAATTCTCCTTGATTAGCTCCTTTTGATTTTTTCAACCTGCTTTCCTTATTACTACGTGACTGTTTGTGTCAATACCTGCAGCTATGGAATTCTAGCTGGCCAACTTGGAAAATTACACTGTGGTTGAGCTTCAACAGTTCTGCAAGTGGAGGGAGCTCCCAGTTGTTAGAAATGCACTGTGCTAGGGTCTGACAAGTAAATCAAATGGAATCACTAATCCACAACAACAATTTACAAAGGGAGCACTTGCACTGTGGCACTGAACAGCAGTGGCACAGTGCCCAAACCATCTAGACCAGCAAAAACATGCCTATGGACTACTACACGGTTGTCCATGTGGATCGGTCTGTTGACTGTCTCTCTTCAGCATCACGGTTGGTCTCGCTCTGCGAAAGGAGATGCAAGATATCTTCATTTTAAGGGACCAAATTCACTTAACATAAAACTGGAAGCTTGGTTAAATTCTCAGAACATTTTCCACTTAAGTACTCCACTTCTGATTGCACTGTTATGCTGCACTGTTTCGCATTGTTACTGAGTCTCTGGTGTTCGCAGTCAGTGAGCTTGAGAATGTTTAGGTTGACAAACCATTAGCAGCATTTTGGCAACAAGATTGCTATTTTCTGTTTTACAAATACGAATAGAACGGGGTTTGAGAATATTGTTTGATAAATACCCTCATTATAATATTAGTACTGATTTTGTTTTCCGTTTCTATTTTTCAATATGTTTTTAGTATCTGTGAGCATTTATTGATCAGGTACACTGTGTTGAGATCCAGCGGCAATATCTTTGTATTGTGTTGCGTTGTAATTACTGCATATGTTGATTTTTGCATTTTTACTACTTAACCTTTGCTTTTATATTGATGTTCCCAGATTTTGAGATACAATTATATGCAACTAAGGTTCATGGCCTTATTGCAAATTTAATAATTTTACTGCACCAAAACTCAACAATACACCATCTTCATGGGGCTGCCTGTGCAAGTCTACTTGAAGCAACTCTTCATCACAGAGTGGGCATATTTATGACATTGTCACACGCTGCATCGCAGCAAGAAAAGGGCTTTCATGCACCATTTTTAAAAGAATACAGCACATTCCTGCCGTTTCTCCTGCGCTGGTGCGCTTTTGGCTGCCTAGCCCTAATGGAGGCACCGTTGCACCATCATGCAAGGGTGTCTGTGTTGCATGCATGATTGTTTTTGTGCCGAAAGGGGCCCCTTCTTGTGCAAAAACAATCCTGAGAGGCATATTCCTCTATTGATGTGTGCTGCATTTTGCAGCACATGGAAAAAGGAAGTAACAAGGATATTTCTCCTTGTTATGCCTCTCCTGGGAAAGCAAATCTTTTTGGCACATTCTCAGCTTTACCAGTTCTGATAAATCTGGGAATGCGTAAAAAACACATGAGCGTTGCGTGGGCATGCCACCCAAAGTCCATGGTATGCCTCCCTAGCACATATTAAAGCAACACAGTGATTAGTGCTGCTTTGCTTTCCTCGAGATTTATGAAGCTGCTCGGGCCACACACGGTGGCCTTGCATGGTTTCATAAATCTTATTTCTGAGTTGCATCACTCTTGCACCACGTTGCATGGTACATGAGGGACAAAATAGGACTCGCAAATATGCCCCTCATTGCTTAGCTTTGAGCACCAGCACTGTCACCTTAGTCCTTAATTGTTCCAGTGACTGCAATAATCTGGATTAAGAGTCTGATAGGGTCCATAAAAATTATGTTCACTAGCTTCAGGAAATAAAAGGTGTCAAGTATACAATCTCTCAGAGAGTACATAAACGATGGCCAAACTGCAATGTTACAGCAGTTTTTAGCTACCACTGGTCCTCCATTAAGAAATGTTTTTCCTGTAGTGAGACAATCCTATAATTCTGACTTTGCTAAAGACCAATTTTTGCTAGTCCTGCTTGATCTTCATACATTCATGGAATGCTAGCAATTTGGTAGTATTGCACCTAAAAATGGCTCCCCATGAAGTTGTCTATAGAAATGTCGCCATTAATTCATCTTCAGTTTCACAATATCTAGAAAGATGCGGGGGCTCCCTTGTGGGGAATCACAGAAATATTACGGTCATTCTGGGCCAAGAAGGTGATGCGGCCAGGTGGGGACCTCTGTCGTCGTAATCCGGGGATGTCCCGGGTACGACAGTGGTTGGGGGTGGGAGGACCCACACTCTTAGATCCTGCAGGCAGATCTTGTTGGGTACCCCACAGGCAGGAAATCAAGGGCATCTACCCAACAAGAACTGAGCCACCTGCAATGACAACGCAGGGCAGCTATGTACCTCTTCTTAGGGCTCTCCACTGAGGCAGGGTTGCAGATCACGATTTTGCCCTGGAGGTGACAATGCCGGTCCTGGTGTGAGCACCAGGAGAAGGAGTGGGGCTGCTTTGGAGATTTCCCTTGGCGGGGCTCCACTCTCCGAAAGGGAAAGAGGGGCTGCGTTGACGGAGGTCCTCAGAGTGTGGCAGTAAATCAGTGACAACTGGCTGTGTTCGTGCTCACCCCTCTGGTCGGCTGTCATAGTTCTCCCATTTTGGAAACTGGGCCCACATGCAGGGAATGAATCTTCTCCTTGCAGCAGTCACACTTGTGGAGATCTGCTTCCTGAGGGTGAACATAAGCCACACTAGCGGGCAGTACAAAGGTGGCTCATTGGTTAACAACCACACTGCCTGTGCGGTGCAAAGTGGGGAGGAAAACGCCATTGATTCAAGGGCCAATTTCAGTTGCAGGATGAAGGGCATCCTCTGCGCTGAATTATAATCATGCTAGTTTGTTACTGGGGCTGAGAAGCACTAAACACGCATTTAGTGGCAGAACACAGAGCAGGGGGAAAAAATGAAGCACTCATCCCGAGAGCAAAAGAAGGATCCAAGTAGCAGGATACAGTGCTCCGCACACGCTGGGTGCCATGGGAGGCACTTCAGGGCCAAGAAGGGGCAGGCAGGCCAGCACAAGATGCAGGCAGCTTTCCTGCGATTCCTCCAGGCAACCCAGCAGGGCTGCATTCATCCTAAGCCAGGGAGCAGCTGGCAGCAGGACAACAAGCAGACACGAAATACAGGAAATCCTTTAGACCACCCACCAAGTAGCAGGGAATAGGGCAATAGCAGAAGAGCAGTCCAGAGGAGTCGTTTGTGCAGCGCAGCAATCCTTCTGACAGAGGTGTATTCCCAGTTCCAAAAGTGCTCTAAAAATGTGGGGTCAGAGCCCTTGTACATACACTCTGGTGCCTTTCTTCTAGAAGGTAGGAGAATTTTCCATCAAGGCCTGTGAAGTTCCATGAGTTTCACTCCTACCCTGATTTGGCTTCAGACATGAGTAGGGGGTAAACAAACCCTTTGCGTGAGGGCAGGACATAGCCTATACAGATGTAAGTGTGCCCTGCCTCCCTCTCTCCCAGCCCAGGAAGATTATCAGTATGCAGATGGATGCAGATGCCTCTCTTGTTCCACCCAACCTTACTTGTGTGATGGCTGTCTGGAAAGTATGCACAAGCCCAGCTGTCACTCTACTCTAGACGTAGATTGGAGTCAAGATGTAAAGCACAAAGAGTTACAAGCACATAGAAATTCCCACTTTCTAAAAGTGCCATTTCTAAAATAGTAATGAAAAATCCATCTTCACCAATAAGCAGTGTTAGACCTGGCACCTTGGCGTGAGTTTCCCTTCCACTTTTTGATGGTGTGCCTCGATTGTTTTGCTGGTGTTGTCCGCTCAGGGCACTGCGCCACGGCTAATCCGTGCCGCAGTGCAAGTGCTCCCTAGGTAAAGTGTACCTGTAATTGATGCTCATGATTGGTGTATTGGATTTACTGTCAGACCCAGTAAACTGCACCAGGGGTGCCAGGGCTTGTGAATGCCAATGCTGCTGGTGGGCTTGCAGCGCTGGTTGCGCCACCCACAGAAAGCGGCCTTGTAAAATGTGACTAGGGTCTGCCACCGCAGACCCTGTGCGCGGTCTGGGACCGTCGCACTGACTGCGCAAGTGCCCCCACTTGCCAGTCCCTAAACCTTCCCTTAACTACATATTAGCCACCCCTCTGGTAGGCCCAAGGGCAGGGTGCATTGTAGGCATAAGGTAGGACATGCCCTGATGTGTGTGGCATGTCTTAGTAGTGAATTACAGCCATTTTCGTTTTTCACTATTGAAGGCTACCTGCTCTCCATAGGCCAGAATGGGCTGCTGGAGTCACTACACGCTGTGACCCCAGTGGACTCATAGAGCATGGTAGAATGTCAAGTTTAGTATGCCTGAACTCAGAATAATAAAATACTTCTTGTAGTCAAGTTTATTTTAATATCCTGGGTTTGTAAATACTACTTTTAGAAAGTTAGTATTTACTGACCTGGCCATTTCAGTCCGCATCTGCTGTGTGTGTGTGTTCTGCCTAGCAACAGTAAGGAGCAGGGTTGGGGAATCCCCAGAGACAGGTTGGCTGCCAGGTGGTGGGTAGAGAGATGACACCAGGAGGGGTGGGAGGAGTACACCTTGACTCTTGAATAGACCTGTGCTCTGCCACCACAAAGCCGGCGCCGCCCCCTGTGGGGCGGCTGATGTCTCTGCCCTGCTGCTGGAAGGAAAGAGCAGAGTCACCATAACAAAGTGCTCCAGAACTGGACTGAGCCGGGCCCAGGCCCCCTGGCGCTAAAGAACAAAAGAATCATGGTATAAAAGTAGGAGCCTGGCTCCTAAGAAATCAGAATCCTGTTTTACCACAAAGAACCTCTGCCCGACTAGAAGGAGAAGAAGACGCTGGAGGAGCTGGCCTGCTGCTTGCCTTGCTGAGAAAGGAGAGGAAGAGACTACTGAAAAGACTTTGCTGCTTTGTGCTTTAAACATTCTCCAAGGGCTTGATCTGAGCTTGCCCCCTGAACTGAACCCCAGGACCAGTGGGTTCTCTGTGCTTTTGCTCGTCCTCCGATTCGAGCCGTGTGTGCATCCCGCTGGAAAGAGACTGCGCCCCTCAACGCCCCTCCTAGGGCCGTGACACTCAGGAGCTCGCCTGCCGCAACCCCGTGAGAGCCCCGCTCCGTCCGGAGCCGCTCTCTGTCCCTGGGCTAGGCCGCCTGCGCCCCTGTCACCGCCTGCCACTGGAGCGCGCTGAACGCGCTATCACCCCTCCCGCCGGAAACCGTCCGACGACTGTGATCTACGCCGGGTCATCCAGCCGCACCGACCATGCCCTGTGACCCCGCTTCGCTATCCCCCACACCTCAGGCCGCGCCGCCCCCGCTGTGGAGACCCCCCCTGCACCACCGTGCTGAGGGTCGCTGGCCCCGCCTGCCTACCTGCCCACACCCGCTGATCGAGGACCCAAGACCACTTCCCAAGCTGAGAGTCGCACCGACCTGTGCCGATTCTCCACATCACTGAAGAAGTTCCCGTATCGGGCTCGGGGCCCGCAACGCCTTATTTCCCCGTTCGCAGGAGTCGATCCCTGTAAGTACTGGAACCACAAGTGACATTTGCAAGAGACTGCAAAGTATCTATTTGAAGCTACGAACAAAGAACATTTGCCTGCTTTACAACCTGGTGGCATAGCGAAAACGTTATTGGTCTTGTGATAAGTCTGCTGAGATATATATACCTATTTTTACATAAAGAGGCGTATTTTTCTACATATCCAAGGCTGGTGTCCGTTTCTGGGGGGATTGATGTATTTACTGTGTGTGTGATTGTAAGTGCTTAACCAACAACGCCTGAGGAATCGCCTTGGCTGCTCACGCCACGCACCTAGAGGGTGAGCAAGGGTCATTCACAGGGGGTTATCCTGCGCCCTGACATAGAGGAGAGGGTTCCTGCTTGACACAAGGGCAACCTTGCGCCAACCAGAGATCCCCCAAGTCTAACATTGTTGGCAGCGGCTGGGATTTCGGATTTGCATTTGTAATTTGCATACAGTGAATTATTAATCACCAGATAGTGAGAGCAGACCAAGTAACGCAGCCACAGGTTTTAATTTTTGAACTTTGTTGAGACATCTGCCATTACTGCAACCATGCCTGGCTCACTCTCTGCTGGAAGAGCACTCTCTGTGATTTCTGGAATGGATGAGGTGGATTGGGAGAGACTGGAAGGCTACACGGTAGAGCAATTGAAAGGCTACAGTGTAATATTCCGAGTCCCCCATGCTGGATTCAAGAGGAGGGTCCAGTACGCCAAGGCGTTGAGAGCCTGGAAGGAGTCACGAGACCCACGGAATGCGGGGGACATCGTTCCACCCGACAACCTTGAGGAGCCCAGCAGAGTCCGGTCGCCAGAGGAGCTGGCAGACAGGGCAGCAGACAGGGCGCATGCAATGGAGATGGCAAAGTTGGCAGGACAAATGGAAATGGAAAAGCAGAAGTTGGCCCTGGAGGCACAACAACGCCAAATGGATCATGATATAAGATTGAAGGAGTTGGAGCTGAAGGCGAAAAGTTTGGACACCGCTCCTTCTGGTGGCAGCACTCCACCGGTGCAGGTAGAGTCCAAGGTGTACATCCCCAAAGATGTAGTAAAGGAGTATTTTAGAAAGGATGACATAGGGCAGTGGTTTAGAGCCTACGAGGTGGCCATGTCTTCACACCGGGTCCCTGAGAAAGACTGGGGAGCGGGGTTGTGGGGAAGGTTCCTTGCTGAAGGGCGTGACACACTGTTAGATTTACCCTTAGATCTCCAAGCCTCATACCCCCATATGAAGGAAGCTTTAATGACCAGGTATGGGTTAACTCCTGAGCTATATAGACAGAGGTTCAGGGAGACTAAGAAGATCCCTGAGAGTACGTATGTGGAGTATGTAACCTTTTTCTGCAGAGCACTGGATGGTTGGGTGAAGGGTAGCAAAGTGAATGATTATCAAGGGCTGCTTGATTTAATTGCATGGGAGCACTTGTCCAGTCAATGTTTTCCTGAGCTACGCCAGCACCTGATTGATAGCAAGCTGTCCAACCCGAGGAAGCTTGCTGAGGAGGCGGACCGCTGGCTCAGCACCAGGGTCCACAAGGGTCAAGTGGGAGACTCCGCCAAAGGTGGGCAGGGTCCCCAGCAGAAGAGTGGGGGGGACAGGGGTAAACAGAAGGGGTTCCAAAAAGGCCCCCAAAGTAATCCCCAAGGGAACCAACAGAAGGGTTCTCAGCCTCCCCCACCCCCGCAGCAGAACGGGGCCCCGACAGGTAGACCTGTTCCAAAGGGGCCCTTCAATTGTTATAGGTGTGGTGACCCGGGTCACATTGCCTCTGATCCTAAGTGTCGCCTGTTTGGTAAGACCGCACCCACTGGTGCTCCACCCTGGCAAGTAGCTAATATTAACTTTGGGGAGGAGGTAGCAGTCCAGGAGGGTGGGGGTCCCAGGCAGATGACCATAGTCTCGCTAGGAGACAGTGAGATGGTCCCTGAAACCTGCTTACCCTCTAACACTAAGAAATATGGGCAAGTAGTGACCATCAATGGAAAAAAGGTTGAGGCTCTTAGAGATACAGGAGCCAGCGTGACCTCGGTGAGGCAACACCTGGTGTCTCAAGAGCAGATTGTACCCAATGCCTACTGTAGGGTTGTCAATGCTGACAACATAGAGAGTCGTTGTCCAATGGCTCAAGTTCCCTTTGAGTGGGGGGAGGTCTCTGGTACTCTACAAGTCGCTGTGAGAACTGACATGCCTGTAGACTGTCTGCTAGGGAACGACCTGGAGAGCTCCCCTTGGGAAAAGGTGGAGAAGACCACGCATCTGAGGATGGTGGGTCTACCCGACTGGGCGTGCGTGACCACCCGGTCCATGGCAGCCAGTAGGGGTGTTGAGAGGGTCCTGGAGCCTGAGGGAGAGGTCCAGGAACCGGCCTTAGGGAGAAGGCGCAGGAGGCGCGGGAAACCGGCCCCCGAAGTTCCCACGGCCCAGGAGGAAGTAGACCCTGAGGGGGATGCTCTGGAGCCTACCGGGGAACAGATTGCCGAACTGGGAGACCTGCCTGAGCTGACCCATTGGCAGCAAGAAGGAGGTCCCTCCAGGGAGGAATTCTGCAGGGAGCAGAAAGAATGCCCTTCTCTCGTGGGTATGCGGCAACAGGCTCCAGACCAGGCCAATGGTGTTCAGGCCAAAACACACTACGTGTACTGGGAGAGTGACCTCCTGTATTCCGAGCCTAAGGCTGCTGAACCTGGGTCAGCCCGTGTGCTGGTGGTACCCCAGAAGTTCAGAACCTTCCTACTGGGGCTGGCTCATGATGTGCCTTTAGCAGGACATTTGGGGATGGACAAGACCTATGACAGGCTTGTCACCCACTTTTACTGGCCCCAAATGCACAAGAATTCAGATTCCTACTGCAGAACCTGTCAGACTTGCCAGGCAAGTGGTAAGAGCGGAGGGAAGCACAAGGCTCCTCTGCAGCCCTTCCCCGTGGTCGGTACGCCATTCCAGCGAGTGGGTATTGATATTGTGGGGCCTCTGGACCCCAAGACAGCCCTGGGCAACAGGTTCATCCTGGTCTTGGTGGACCATGCCACCCGGTACCCTGAAGCCATCCCTCTGAGGACAGTGACGGCCCCCGTGGTGGGACGAGCACTGATGGGAATTTTCTCCCGAGTGGGATTCCCTCTAGAGGTGGTGAGCGACAGGGGGACCAATTTCATATCCACATATATGAAATCCCTGTGGAAGGAGTGTGGGGTAACTTACAAGTTCACCACTCCTTACCACCCCCAAGGAAATGGGTTGGTTGAGAGATTCAACCGAACCCTCAAAGGCATGATCATGGGCCTGGACGGTCCAATGAGGCGTAAGTGGGACATCCTCTTGCCATGCCTGCTCTTCGCTTACCGAGAGGTGCCACAGAAGTCTCTAGGGTTCAGCCCCTTTGAGCTTCTGTATGGTCACCCGGTAAGAGGACCTCTGAGTTTGGTAAAGGAAGGCTGGGAGCAATCTCCCAGGAAACCTCCCCAGAATGTATACAGTTACATGCTGGCCTTCCGAAACCAGACTAGGCGTTTCAGGCAACTTGCTGAGGCAAATCTGGAAGCCAGCCAGGAGGAGATGAAGCGGTGGTACGACCGGAATGCCACTCTGGTAGAGCTTCAACCTGGACAAAAGGTGTGGGTCTTGGCCCCAGTGGAGCCTTGTGCACTTCAGGATAAGTGGACAGGTCCATTTGAGGTTGTGGAGCGCAAAAGTCCTATCACCTACTTGGTGGACATGCATTCTCCCAGGAACCCTTTGAGGGTCCTACATGTTAACCGCCTTAAGCCCCACTTAGAGAGGACCGAAGTGGGCATGCTGCTGGCCACTGATGATGGAATGGAAGAGGAGACTGAGCCTCTTCCTGACCTCTTAGTAGCCTCTGAGAAAGATGGGTCAGTGGATGGAGTTAACCTCTCACCCACCCTGACGCCCGAACAACAGGAAGATTGCCGCCACTTGCTGGGGCAGTTTCCAGATAGGTTCTCCCTGGTTCCTGGTGTCACAGATTGGTGCGTCCATGATGTGGACACAGGAGACAGCTTACCTGTGAAGCATAAGGCTTACAGGGTAACTGACAGGGTCAGAGCTTGCATCAAGGAGGAGGTCTCCAAGATGCTTGCGCTAGGGGTGGTTGAGTCCTCCAGCAGTCCTTGGTCCAGCCCCGTGGTCTTGGTCCCCAAAGCTGCTGCGCCGGGAGCCACACCTGAACTCCGGTTCTGTGTGGACTACAGAGGACTCAATTCAGTAACTAAGACTGACGCGCACCCCATCCCCAGAGCTGATGAGCTCATTGATCGGCTGGGGGCTGCCCGGTTCCTCAGCACGTTTGATTTAACGTCTGGGTACTGGCAGATCGCCTTGACCGATGGGGCCAAAGAGAGGTCAGCATTCTCTACACCAGATGGGCACTTCCAGTTCCGAGTCATGCCATTTGGAATGAAGAATGCCCCTGCCACCTTTCAGAGGTTGGTCAACCAGGTACTGGTTGGGCTGGATGAGTTCAGTGCCGCCTACCTGGATGACATCGCAGTGTTCAGTGCCACCTGGCCCGAACACCTGCGCCACCTCTGGGAAGTGTTGATGGCTCTGCGCCGAGCAGGCCTCACGATCAAGGCGAGCAAGTGCCAGATCGGGCAGGGTTCCGTGGTGTACTTGGGACACCAAGTGGGGAGTGGCAAGGTGGCACCCTTGCAACCCAAAATTGAGACCATCCTGGCTTGGGAACCCCCCAAGACGCAGACCGCAGTGAGGGCCTTCCTGGGGCTCACTGGGTATTACAGGAGGTTTGTCAAGGGCTATGGAACGATTGTTGCCCCCTTGACAGAGCTGACTTCCAAGAAGCAGCCCAGGAACGTGATCTGGACTGACACCTGTCAGAAAGCTTTCGACACCCTGAAGACTGCCATGTGCACGGCGCCCGTGCTCTTGGCCCCTGACTTCTCCAAGGAATTCCTAGTACAGACAGACGCTTCAGAGCATGGTGTAGGGGCTGTTTTCTCACAGATGACTGAGGAGGGCTGGGACCAACCCGTAGCCTTCATCAGTAGGAGGTTACTTCCACGGGAAAGTAGGTGGAGTGCAATTGAGCGAGAAGCATTTGCTGGGGTCTGGGCGCTGAAGAAGCTAAGACCCTACTTGTTTGGGTCTCACTTCCGGGTTCAGACGGACCACAGGCCCCTCAGATTGTTGATGCAAATGAGGGGTGAGAACCCGAAGCTGTTGAGGTGGTCCATCTCCCTACAGGGTATGGACTTTACGGTGGAACACCGTCCTGGTACAGATCTCGCCAACGCTGACGGTCTGTCCAGGTATTTCCGCCTTAGTGACGAGGAACCCCCTGGGCAAGGGTAGTTCTCCCCACATTTCAGCTGGAGGGGACACGTGTTAGACCTGGCACCTTGGCGTGAGTTTCCCTTCCACTTTTTGATGGTGTGCCTCGATTGTTTTGCTGGTGTTGTCCGCTCAGGGCACTGCGCCACGGCTAATCCGTGCCGCAGTGCAAGTGCTCCCTAGGTAAAGTGTACCTGTAATTGATGCTCATGATTGGTTTATTTTATTTACTGTCAGTCCCCAGTAAAGTGCACCAGGGGTGCCAGGGCTTGTGAATGCCAATGCTGCTGGTGGGCTTGCAGCGCTGGTTGCGCCACCCACAGAAAGCGGCCTTGTAAAATGTGACTAGGGTCTGCCACCGCAGACCCTGTGCGCGGTCTGGGACCGTCGCACTGACTGCGCAAGTGCCCCCACTTGCCAGTCCCTAAACCTTCCCTTAACTACATATTAGCCACCCCTCTGGTAGGCCCAAGGGCAGGGTGCATTGTAGGCATAAGGTAGGACATGCCCTGATGTGTGTGGCATGTCTTAGTAGTGAATTACAGCCATTTTCGTTTTTCACTATTGAAGGCTACCTGCTCTCCATAGGCCAGAATGGGCTGCTGGAGTCACTACACGCTGTGACCCCAGTGGACTCAGAGAGCATGGTAGAATGTCAAGTTTAGTATGCCTGAACTCAGAATAATAAAATACTTCTTGTAGTCAAGTTTATTTTAATATCCTGGGTTTGTAAATACTACTTTTAGAAAGTTAGTATTTACTGACCTGGCCATTTCAGTCCGCATCTGCTGTGTGTGTGTTCTGCCTAGCAACAGTAAGGAGCAGGGTTGGGGAATCCCCAGAGACAGGTTGGCTGCCAGGTGGTGGGTAGAGAGATGACACCAGGAGGGGTGGGAGGAGTACACCTTGACTCTTGAATAGACCTGTGCTCTGCCACCACAAAGCCGGCGCCGCCCCCTGTGGGGCGGCTGATGTCTCTGCCCTGCTGCTGAAAGGAAAGAGCAGAGTCACCATAACAAAGTGCTCCAGAACTGGACTGAGCCGGGCCCAGGCCCCCTGGCGCTAAAGAACAAAAGAATCATGGTATAAAAGTAGGAGCCTGGCTCCTAAGAAATCAGAATCCTGTTTTACCACAAAGAACCTCTGCCCGACTAGAAGGAGAAGAAGACGCTGGAGGAGCTGGCCTGCTGCTTGCCTTGCTGAGAAAGGAGAGGAAGAGACTACTGAAAAGACTTTGCTGCTTTGTGCTTTAAACATTCTCCAAGGGCTTGATCTGAGCTTGCCCCCTGAACTGAACCCAAGGACCAGTGGGTTCTCTGTGCTTTTGCTCGTCCTCCGATTCGAGCCGTGTGTGCATCCCGCTGGAAAGAGACTGCGCCCCTCAACGCCCCTCCTATGGCCGTGACACTCAGGAGCTCGCCTGCCGCAACCCCGTGAGAGCCCCGCTCCGTCCGGAGCCGCTCTCTGTCCCCGGGCTAGGCCGCCTGCGCCCCTGTCACCGCCTGCCACTGGAGCGCGCTGAACGCGCTATCACCCCTCCCGCCGGAAACCGTCCGACGACTGTGATCTACGCCAGGTCATCCAGCGGCACCGACCGTGCCCTGTGACCCCGCTTCGCTATCCCCGGACACCTCAGGCCGCGCCGCCCCCGCTGTGGAGACCCCCCCTGCACCGCCGTGCTGAGGGTCGCTGGCCGCGCCTGCCTACCTGCCCACACCCGCTGATCGAGGACCCAAGACCACTTCCCAAGCTGAGAGTCGCACCGACCTGTGCCGATTCTCCACATCACTGAAGAAGTTCCCGTATCGGGCTCGGGGCCCGCAACGCCTTATTTCCCCGTTCGCAGGAGTCGATCCCTGTAAGTACTGGAACCACAAGTGACATTTGCAAGAGACTGCAAAGTATCTATTTGAAGCTACGAACAAAGAACATTTGCCTGCTTTACAACCTGGTGGCATAGCGAAAACGTTATTGGTCTTGTGATAAGTCTGCTGAGATATATATACCTATTTTTACATAAAGAGGCATATTTTTCTACATATCCAAGGCTGGTGTCCGTTTCTGGGGGGATTGATGTATTTACTGTGTGTGTGATTGTAAGTGCTTAACCAACAACGCCTGAGGAATCGCCTTGGCTGCTCACGCCACGCACCTAGAGGGTGAGCAAGGGTCATTCACAGGGGGTTATCCTGCGCCCTGACATAGAGGAGAGGGTTCCTGCTTGACACAAGGGCAACCTTGCGCCAACCAGAGATCCCCCAAGTCTAAGAAGC
Organism: Triturus cristatus; assembly: GCF_964204655.1. NCBI lineage: Eukaryota > Metazoa > Chordata > Amphibia > Caudata > Salamandridae > Triturus > Triturus cristatus. Next base: position 751,529,086 of record NC_140589.1, read on the forward strand.
AGGATTTCTCATCACTATTCCAAACATACCAAACATGGCAACGCTACTCCTTTCAGACCAGAAATTACCACTGAAAAACTCAATGCAAACCTATGAGAGAAGCAGGCCTCACAGCAGTGAGAAACCAAATAGGCTGTATGTCACTACTTGGGCATGCCACACAATAAGGTATGTTATGTTATATTGTGTTATGTTATTTTATAGAGATTTATACAGCACGCAGCTACTCCAAAGAGTGTCCCGGTGCTTAACAGACACAATGACACCTACAGCTATGACCTAAGCAGATTGTCAGAAGAACCAATTCTTTCTTTTTTCTTAAAAGTGGAGAGATCCCACATATTGTTTAGCTCCCTGGGGAGTTTGTTCCATGTGAACGGCCCCAAATAAGAAGAGGATCTGCTGCCCGATCTAAGCCGGCATGTTCTTGGGACTCTTGCCAAGTTTTCTGAAGAAGAGCGCAAAGTTCTGGCAGGGACATAGTCAAGGATTCTCTCCCTCAGATAGCCATGTAGGGTTTTATGTACCAGAACCATGGCTTTAAACAATATCCTTTTTTTTATTGGAAGTCAGTGAAGGGCCTCAAGATGGGAAGACATATGTGTTCTCCGAAGGAGCTTGAGAAGCAACCAGGCTGCCGAGTTCTGAACCACCTGAAGTCTGCCTAGGTCTAAGGTCTAAGTAGACAGCATTCCCGTAATCCAATTTAGAGGTTATTAGAGCTGGGATTACCATTCTCTTCGATGACTCTGACAAGAGGGGTAAGAATTTTTTCAGCATACTTTGTCCAGAGCACCTCTGACATCATAATTCATGACTACTAAAACAGCTGTTCCATGCTGAAGTGAGACCTAAAACCTGTCTGCTGGTGTGTAGGAGATTGTTCTCCTCCAGAAATTGTGACAATTTTGCATTGACAGATATTTCCAATATTTTAGAAAAAGCAGGTAGAAGAGAGATGGGTCTACAATTAGCCAGTAATTTGGGGTCCGCTGTGGTGTTTTTAAGTAATGGCATGACTTTTGCGCTTTGCCAGTGGGCCAGAACCTTGCCAGATTGTAGAGAGGTGTTAAATACTTTGTTTACAATTGAATTAATAGCCTGGGCTACCTTAGCCAAAATTACAGGAGTGTGTGGGTTGGAAGGGAGACCTGACTTCAGAATCTTAATAGCGCCAAGGAATCCTCTAGAGGCAAAGGGCAGAAATTAATGAAGGTTGGACTCCCCTTGGTAGGAGTAGAACCCTTTGTTGCCTCAGAGTGGCTTATTACTGATTGCAAAGCAGTGCCGTCTGCTGAGACAGCGGTAACTCTACAGGAGCAGTGTCCCGTACGTGCTCGCTCGATTCAAGCGAGTGTCACTAAATGGAAATCTGGTTGGATTGCTCTTGCTAGGATTTAATTGTCAGCTTAGACATTCACCAAGCACACTGAATATTTTACCAGTTCAGTGTCTGCGACCTGGAAATTCTTAACAAATACGGTGAATCGTCTGGTTCTTGACACATGCTAGACTAGCTCTTTGGGTCAATTGTAATTCTCCTTTCACCGTCCTGAAGATGGTCTAACGGACTCACATGCCATCAAGACCGAAACGTTAACAAGCTCATCTATTTTCTCCAGTGATTTACTCTATCAGGAATTGTTTTCTGCTTTTTCAGATTCTTTTTCTGTGTTCATAAGTTTGAAATAAATGCCTACAATAATGATTTGAAAGTTACAATTTCTGTATATGATTTGTCTGCCTCTGTCATTGTGTCTCTGTTATCACATTTTGTACCCCTCTTTGTTTACCTACATTAAATGAGCAAAAATTCAGAAATACACACCCGAGTTTGAAATTACTCATTACATATTAATTATGATGGTAATGAGTGAATTGATGTTTCAATTTTTCAAAGGTTAGTCACCAAATGGGACTCAACGATAGAGTAATTTGCTGAATCAGTATAACTGAGTATTCTAAACGAAATCCCTTGTATGTACAGTTACCTATTACTACTTCTTACTGATTGGACATCTATAAGAAGATTTGCCTGAATGGTGTAAATATTATCATGAACGAATAATTCCAACTCATTCCACAATTCTGCCAAAGGCTGGCAATCTCTAGAGATAGCCTCTGGGCCTAAAAGGGATTTTACAATTTCAAAACTCTCCTTGGATTTATTACCAGCTTCAGCAATCTTCTTTTCAAAGTAGACCTTTTTGGCTAGATGCCCCTCTGACTGATAGTCCTTCGGAGCTAGCTTATAGATTATTTTCTCCTCTAAAATGTAGTCATACCTCCATTTACTTTCAAGATGTTTACATTGGTTTTTGCTTAATTAAACATCATTAAACCAAGGAGCTGTTGGTTTAGTCCTATGAGAATGACGTGCAGAAAAAGGGGGTAGCGCATAAATATTAATAATAATTAACAATAAAGGCACATATCCTACCTTTTGCCTACACAGCAACTTGCCCATAGGGCTCCCTAGGGCCTACCTTAGGTGTGACGTATATGTAGTAAAAGGGGAATTCCAGCCTTGGCAAGTAACTTTAAATGGCAAGTCACTGTGGCAGTAAACTGCATGCACAGGCCCTGCAGTGCCAGAGGCCTGAGATTGGTTTGAAAGGCTACTTCTGTAGGTGGTGCAAGCAGTGCTGCAGGCCTACTAGCAGCATTTACCATACAGTCCCTGGGTATATAGGAAACCACTCTACAAGGTACTTACAAGTAAATTAAATATGCCAAACAGGTGAAAGCCAATCATTTCAAGTTTAAAGGAGAGTACACATGCACTTTAGCACTGATTAGCAGTGGTAAAGTGCCCAGAGTCCTAAAGCCAACAAAAGCAGCTCAGAAAAATAGGAGGAAGAAGGCAAAAGGTTTGGGGATAACCCTGCAAAAAGGGACAGGTCCAACATAAGCTAAATGACCTGAACAAATCTGCCACATCCACTGCTAATTCTAGGCGGGGAACAACCTTTACAACGCAACTTTTACAACGCACCACCTTTACAACGCATTTTTTACAACGCATAATCCATTACAACGCATGACATTACAACGCATGACACTACAACGCATTTTTAAAAACTACCTTTACAACGCATTCCATTACAACGCATACTACCATTACAACGCATACCATTACAACGCATAATATTACACTACACTATCCAACACTTACCCTACTGATGCACCCCCTGGAGTTAGAATAGTAATTTTTACCCCTATACTATCCAACACTTACCCTACTGTTGCACCCCCTGGAGTTAAAATAGTAATTTTTACCCCTATACTATCCAACACTTACCCTACTGTTGCACCCCCTGGAGTCAGACTAGTAATTTTTACCCCTATACTATCCAACACTTACCCTACTGTTGCACCCCCTGGAGTTAGAATAGTAATTTTTACCCCTATACTATCCAACACTTACCCTACTGTTGCACCCCCTGGAGTTAGAATAGTAATTTTTACCCCTATTCTATCCAACACTTACCCTACTGTTGCACCCCCTGGAGTTAGAATAGTAATTTTTACCCCTATACTATCCAACACTTACCCTACTGTTGCACCCCCTGGAGTTAGAATAGTAATTTTTACCCCTATACTATCCAACACTTACCCTACTGTTGCACCCCCTGGAGTTAGAATAGTAATTTTTACCCCTATACTATCCAACACTTACCCCACTGTTGCATCCCCTGGAGTTAGAATAGTAATTTTTACCCCCATACTATCCAACACTTACCCTACTGTTGCACCCCCTGGAGTTAGAATAGTAATTTTTACCCCTATACTATCCAACACTTACCCCACTGTTGCACCCCCTGGAGTTAGAATAGTAATTTTTACCCCTAGACTATCTAATACTTACCTTAAATGTAATTTAATATTATGCGTTGTAATGGTATGCGTTGTAAAGGTAGTATGCGTTGTAATGGAAATGCGTTGTAAAGGTATTTTTTAAAAATGCGTTGTAGTGTCATGCGTTGTAATGTCATGCGTTGTAATGGATTATGCGTTGTAAAAAATGCGTTGTAAGTGCATGCGTTGTAAAAGTGTGCGTTGTAACGTCATACATCCATTCTAGGCATCAACGTCTATTTACCAAAATGTCAGATAGCGGAAGTGACTTCACATGCCCTTTGACTTTCACTTTCACTCATGCATACACTGTGTTGGACTTGGCCCTTTTTGCAGGGTCATTCCTGAACTTTTTGCCTTCCTCCTGTATTTTTTCTGACCTGTTGTTGGCTGTTTTATGACTCTGGGCACTTTACCACTGCTGATCAGTGCTAAAGTGCATCTGCTCGGCCTATTGTAAATTGATGTATGAATTGGTGATTCCATAATTGACTGATTTGGTTTACTTGTCAGACCCTAGTATAGTGCACTGAGTGTGCCCAGGGCGTGTAAATCCAAATGCTGCTAGTGGGCTTGCAGCACTGGTTGTGCCACCCACAGAAGCAGCCTTGTAAAATGTGTCTACGGTCTGACATTGCAGAGCCTGTGTGAAGTCTGGTACTGTCATGCTGACTGGGCAAGTGCACCCACTTGCCAGTCCCTAAACCTTCCCTTTTCTTCATATCAGACATCCCTATGGTAGGCCCAAGGGCAGGGTGCATTGTAAGTATAAGGTAGGACATGCCCTGGTGTGTGTGACATGTCGTAATAGTGAATTACAGCCATTTTCGTTTTTCACTATTGCAAGGCTACCTGTTCTCCATAGGCCAGAATGGGCAGTTAGATTATTACATCTTATAATCCTAACTGACTCAGGGAACATGGTAGAAATTTGAGTTCAGTATGCCTGAACTCAGAACGATAAAATGCATCTTTTAGTGAAGTTGGTTTTAACATTCTGTGTTTGAAAATACCACTTTTAGAAAGTAGGTATTTTCTTGTCTAACTTTCCAAGCCTACCTCTGCTAGGTTGTGTATTCCTTGTCTGGAGTTTGAGTGACAGGGCTGCCGGATTCCAGGAGACAGAGTGAGTCCGCCCAGTGGTGAATATAGAGATCTGCATTTAGATGGGAAGGAGAAGTTGCACCTGGGACCTGAATAGGACTGTGCCTGCCCCCCACAGTGCTGGCTCCACCCCCTGTGGTGCGTCTGATGTCTCTACCTGCACTGTGAAAGAAGAGAAGGAATCATGTCAACAAAATGCTCCAGGGCTGTGCTCTCCCTCCACAATGCTGGCTCCAACTCCTGTGGGGCGTCTGATGTTTCTGCCCTGCACTGTGAAAGGAAAGAAGGAGTCATGTCAACAGAGTGCTCCAGAACTGGTTTGGACTGGGAAAAGGCCCCTCTGCCCTCAGAGGACAAAGGATTTTGGGGTATAAATATTGGGACCCTGATCCCAAGAAATTAGATCACTTTTGGAACCTGAAGAAACCTATACTGAGGAGCGGAACCTGAAGAAACTGAGGAGAGACTACCCCTAAGCTGAAGTGCTGCTTGGGGGATTGGCCTGCAGTGGTTTGCCCGACTGCCAAAGGAAGGAGAAGAGACTTTGTGTGCTTATCTCAACTTGTAAGGATCTCCAAGGGCTTGGACCAGAGATTGCCTCCTGCTGAAGTCTCAGGGACAACAGACTTCAACCCCCAGCTCCCCAGAGTTCTTTGGAAGTGCCTGCTGCTGTTTTGGGCCTTCTGAGGGACTGTGTTTCGCAAGGAGCTGGAAGCACGACTCAATGAAGCCGAAGCGTGTCGCTGTCGCTGCTGCTGCCGTCGCACTTTCTGAACAAGGGTGTTGCCGCTGGAGTTGTCGCACTGCACCGCATCAAGAGAAGCGTCTCGCAATGAAGAGGAAGTGTGTCGCCATCGCCGCTGCCTGCCGTCGCACTTCTGAACAAGGGTGTCGCCGCTGGAGTTGTCGCACTGCCCCGCATCGAGAGAAGGGTCTCGCAATGAGGAAGAAGCGTGTCGCTGTCGCTGTTGCTGCCGTCACACTTCTGAACAAGGGTGTCGCCGCTGGAACTGTCACATTGCCTGGCATCCCAAGAGAAGCACTCCGCTGTCGGAGCTGCTGCCGTCGCATTTCTGAACAAGGATGTCGCCGCTGTAGTTGTCGCATTGTGCGGAAGCTTCACGCAAACTGGGAGAAGATTGTTGCAGCTGAAGCTGTTGCCGTCGCACTTCTGAACAAGGGAGTCGCCGCTGCAGTCCACGCATCGAACCGAGAACTTCTCGCATCCCCCGGAGAAGCGTGCCGCATCTGGAAGATCTTCACGTCTTTATTTCTTTGCACCAGAACTTTGCCGCATTTCCATCGCTGCGACATTGCTTGTCGTGGAAGCGCAACGCATCGTAAGGTACATTGACGCAAAGTGTCGCATCTTAAGAACTGAACTGAACTAAGCTAAAACTACCATCTTAAAGTAATAGTATTGTGTATTTTTGTTGTTTATGGTCTTGCGGTAAATTAATATAAAGTATACTTATTATTTATATAAAACCTGTGTGGTGTCCATTTGTAGTGTTGTCACTGGATTACTGTATGTAGTCACAAATGCTTTACACACTGCCTCTGAGAGAAGCCTGTCTGCTCGTGCCAAGCTACCAAGGGGATGAGCAGGGGTTATTTTAGGAGTGTACCCCCTTAACCTGACTAGAGGCGAGGGTCCCTATTGGTCACAAGTACCTACCTCTGCCAACTAGACACCCCCAAATCAAACACACATGCTAACACATACACACGTATTCACACATGCACACACTCACACGCTCTGCTTACACATATACACTCTCTTACATAAACACACTCAAAACTGCAAGCATACACAGCAAGCATTTTTCTTACTTACTTCAGCTGCTAGGTAAAGTCATATACCAGCTGTTTGTACTCCATTTTTTTTAAATTAAACTAATAGCGTATAATAATAATGTAATATTATTCACTATTAGTATGATAAAAAACTGAAAAAAACAAGGAGAGTGAAACCTCCACCGACATCCTTTAGGACGTCGGTGGGGGTTTTGGCACTGATTTTCCCACTACTGATGCTAGGGGTCGCAAAGGCAGTGCCAGGGGGCAGACCAGGGGTTGCAGCAGCGACCTCTGGCGACCCCTAAATGACGTCCATGTTTCTAGGCTACAGTCTTCTTTTATTGATTCAAGAGAACATCATCTAGTCTAAAGCAGTTATAGGAAGTTGGCAGTAAAAGAAGCATTCTAAAATGTAGAGCCTTTCTGATTTCTACTGTGGAATTGTGAAATACACACACCCCAGAATGTTAACACTCAGGCAACAGATCAGCTAGTGATCCTCTTCTTCACTGGTCAGCCACAAAACGCTTGAAGGTCAAACACAGCTGTCCATACAGTGTGACTAGGCGACAGGTGAAAGCTAGTCTGATTGCTTACCTGCCCTCCAGTATACTTGAGCTTAACTCTATGAAAACCCCTAAACTACTCCAAGGTAGGTAGGGAAACAACTTGACAGCTGTATCTCTGCTGATGTACTGCAGAACGTTGCTCAATGAAATACTTCTGGAACAATGTTTTGTTTGCCAAACGCATCATATCATCACCCTTCTCCCTAGTTTGAGGGACTGGTAAATTTTTCTTGGGATTTCACGGCTGTTAGTGGGAATCACATAGGCAGAAGAGCTGCCTCAGATCCTCCATGATAGAACCTTTCATACCAGAGACAATGGTGGTGTTACTGCTCTTTCCGTTTGTGCATACTCGTTTGGAAAGTTAAACTTGCAATCTAAATATTAAGACGTAGTAATAATGATAAAGTGAAAGAACTTTTAGGGACTGTGGAACTTGGAGCAGTTGTGCAATTTCTTGGCTGATATCATATATCACATCGTACGATTGTCGGAATGTATGAACAAAACGTATTCAATGTTGCTTCATAAAGGCGAGATGTTTTCAGTCGAGTCCTTTGCTCATTCTGGTTCCTATATAATTTTTTGTCTTAGTAAAACTATGTACTAACATGTTGGAAAGTACATAGTTGTCAGATGCACTTCTCCATTTTAAACTGTTGTTAATCTTGTGGCTCATACTAGAAATCTAAGGGCAGCTTTCACAGCTCCTCTTCCAGTCAGGCACACACTTATCTCAGTAAAGCATTTCTTATCCAAACGTATATACTTATGAAAGCATGATTTGCCATATGCTTGAAATGTTGTGTGCATTCTCATACTGGCACAGAGGCTAGACCCACTTTAGACTGCAGCTTACAAACAATATAGTAAGCAGGAGACAAATATTTTTATGTTAACCTTGTGCAGCGAAAAGTTGATTGTTTTTAATGATCTTGTTCAGACTTCAGTAATTTTAGTAGATTTGATTTGAAATTGCACCTACATACATATGCCAGCTTCAACCTAAGTTCTTTAATTGCAGTTCTTTTCCGAGAGGATTCAGTGGAATGGTAACTAGGGGTGGGCGGAATTTGTGTAATCGCGTTACGCAAATCTCCGCGTAACGGTAAAAATCTCCGCGAACACGCAGAAATTCCGCGAACACGCGGAATTGCTTGTTCGCGATGCTTTTTTCCTGTTCACATTTGCTGTTTGCGTGCTCGGGGAGAAATATATCACGAACACGCATGTTGTGAACGCGAACAAGAAAAAATTTCGCGAAGTCGCGGAAAGCAGTATTTTGGGCAATTTCGCGTTCTCCGCGGAACGCAAAATTACCAAAATTCCGCAAATTCCGCGAGCGGAACGGAATTTGCCGCCCAGGCCTAATGGTAACGCTGTTGATTCGACTGCTACACACCAAGAAGATATGAGTTCATCCCTACGAGGTCTAAAAGTTAAAACACGCTGACTCTTGCAGCAGCGGGAGGCTGACATGTTCATCTTTATTCAGACTTCTAGGGCCATGGTGCTCGCCATGAATAGGAATTAGCCCAAAGTAACGACACATTGACAAATCTGACACTGGCTCTGTAAAATCTTGGGGAGGAAAGAATTATGGAAGGGCTGGAGGAAATCGAACTTGTGAGAAGGAGGTGGAAAGTCAAAATCCAAACCTTTGTTATGAATATTTTTAAGGCTCTAACAGCAATGTTTAACAGAGAATGCAATGTTACTTGAAATCCGAAAGTTGCTTTCTTGCCTTCAGAGTGGTTTATAGGAGCAACATCTAGTGTCCTAGATATAAATGTGACAAAAGACTGAGGGGCATATTCGCAAGGTCTTATCGCCGAGTTAGCGGCACTTTATCGCAGCCAAAGTGGTAATAAATGTATTGCACCATTCCTAACTGACTCAGGGAACATGGTAGAAGTTCAAATTTAGTATGCCTGAACTCAGAATGATAAAATACATCTTTTAGTGAAGTTGGTTTTAACATTCTGTCTTTGAAAATACCACTTTTAGAAAGTAGGTATTTTCTTGTCTAACCATCCAAACCTGCCTCTGCTAGGCTGTGTGTTGCTTGTCTGGAGTTTGAGTGACAGGGGCTGGGGAAACTCCAGGAGGCAAGGTGAGTCAGCACAGGGCTGAATAGAGAGATCTGCATCTAGATGGGTGGGAGGAGTTGCACCTTGGACCTGAATAGGGCTGTGCCTTCCCTCCACAATGCTGGCTCCACCTCCTGTGGTGCGTCTGATGTCTCTGCCCTGTACTCTGAAAGGAAAGAAGGAGTCTTGGTAACAAAGTGCTCCGGGACTGATCAGAACTGGTTTGGACTAGGCAAAGGCCTCTCTGCCTTCAGAGAACAAAGATAAACAGGATATAAATATTGGGACCCAAACCCAAGAACTATAGATTACTTTGGGAACAAGAAGAAACCTTTGCTGAGGAGTGAAACCAGAAGAAACTGAGGAGAGACTATCCCTAAGCTAAAGTGCTGCTTGGGGGATTGGCCTGCTGTGGTTGCCTGACTTCCAAAGAAAGGAGAAAGAACTTTGTGCACATTTTCATTCAACTTGTGAGGGATCTCCAAGGACTTGGAAAAGAGTTTGCCTCCTGCTGAAGTCTCAGGGACAACAGACTTCACCCACCAGCTCCCCAAGAGTTCTTTAAAAGTGCCTGCAGTTGTGCTGGACTTTTTGAGGACTTGCATGTCACAAGGGGCGGGAAGCATGACTCAAGAACAAGAAGCGTATCGCCGAACTGCCGCTTCACAACACGAAGCGCCTCGCATCGCCGGAGAAGAGGATCGACGTCGCATCACCGGAAAGCGTGTTGCAGAAGAATCGTTGAATCAACGCAGGTCCACCGAAGCGCCCTGCATTGCCAGGAGAAGAGGATCGACGTCGCAGCAGACGCTGCCGCATCACTGGGTAGCGTGTCGCAGGGCCTGTCGCGGCTCATCGCAGGAGACAAGGATCGATGTCGCATCAGACGCCGCCACCTCTCCGAGAAGCGTGTCACAGGGCCTGTCGTGGCTCATCACCGGAGAAGAGGATCGACGTTGAAGCAGCCACCACCGCATCACCGGGAAGAGTGTCGCAGGGCCTGTCACGGCTCGCATCATTGTGGAAGCAACTCGCATTGCCAGGGGAGAGGATCGACGTCGCAGCAGACGCCGCCGCATCACTGGGAAGCGTGTCGCAGGGCCTGTCGCGGCTCGCATCGTGAGGAAACATATTGCATCACCGGAGAAGAGTATCGACGTCGCATCAGGTGCCGCCGCATCACCGGGAAGCGTGTTGCATCAAGAAGAAAGCGTCATCTTTGTTTATTTGCACCAGATCTTCAACGCATCACCGTACTTGCAACACTTTTGTTGCCCTGCATGTCGCATCTTAAGGTACATTGAACTCTGAGTGTCGCATTTACCATCTTAAAAGAACTAAGCTAAATTCTACCATTTTAAAGTAACCGTATTGTGGATTTTTGTCGTTTATGGTCTTGTGATAAATCTATATAAAGAATGCTTATTCTTTATATAAAACTTGTGTGGTGTCCATCTGTAGTGTTGTCACTTGATTACTGTATGTGTTCACAAATGCTTTACACACAGCATCTGAGATAAGCCTGTCTGCTCGTGCCAAGCTACCAAGGGGGTGAGCAGGGGTTATTTTAGGAGTGTACCCCCTTACCCTGACTAGAGGCGAGGGTCCCATACATTTGTTGTGTTGAAGTCACATTTCAGGTGCCTAGACTTCACAGGTGGAAGGCCCAGACATTGTGTGCAAGATGATCGTTGCATGTTGTGTGTTGCACAACATATGTGTACGCACCAATGCCCCATGGATACAAGTGTCAGATGTACCGGATGATGATGAGGAAGATGAGGCAGGTGGACCACACCCCACTGCAGCTGCAGCAGGAATAACCCGTAGGAACAACATAATTGACAGTTTCTTCACATTGTGACAGTCCTTAGCAATCATGTGACAATACAAAATGACCACAGGCACAGCATGTGCAAATAAATTCGTTACAGCACACATTTCCTCAGTGCATGTCACTCCTCTGTAAGTGAAAGTGCAACCGGTAGTGCTGACAATCTCTGAAATGGGAAATGGATGGTGGGTGTGTCACCTCTGTACAGTGATGCTGTTTAGAGTGTCATGTTTTCGAAAAGCCATTTCTGAGTTTCAAAGATAGTACGGAATCCCACTCATCAGCGTATCACATGTGTCCCAAATCATTACATTGAGGCTATCATTTGTGGCCTACAATTGACAACAGGGATTCTTTTGCGGTCAAACATGTGCAACCATGATGCAGGGATGCACCCTGTGACTCAAGACAGACAACATGGGCAACATGGGCATAAGGGGTAATAACTGGCCCCACATTCGTCCATGCTTTCATACATGCTTAATCATAGACATGAAACATCTGTGTGTATTGAAATGTATTGTTCACATTCATTGGAGTGTTGAAGCTGTCTTGGTACTGGGCCATGCTAACAACACATTAAAATGTTGCCCTGGGGAGAGCAAGCCAGAGTCCTTTGGGGATTGTCAGGTTACTCGTCAGAAGAAGTGCCCAGTCCGCAGTCAGATTGCTGTGTCATTGTTGGGCACACAAAATATTGCAGTGCATGTCGTGGTCCGAGATAATTGTCGCAGAGTGTATCGGGGGACAGTGGAAGGTGTTATTCCAGGGCATGATGCAGAGGGCAGAACCAAACAGTAACATGCCATATGGTGGAGATGAATGCTACTGCTTCCGTCTTACCACTGAGGCAGGTTCATCCTCATCATCGTCCTCTGATGTTTCATATGCCTCACATGTGGGTGGTGGTGTTTGGTCTGCAGCACTGTGTGACATTGACACATCAGGGGCCGGAGATGTGGATGTAGAAGTAGCAGCAGCATTCATCTGCGCAATGTCTTGTGGCATCACTCCCATGATGGGGATCTGCAGGGCATTGAAGATCCCATCTACAGCTTGCTCGTGTGCAGCCTTGGTAGCCATTCTTTGCGCATGCATCCGGTCCGTGTTCTTCATGATCCTCCTTATGTTTCCCAAATCACGGATGACATTGCTGTAGTCACTCAGACTGGACAGGTGTTGTTGTCTCGGAGTCATGACTCCAGCAATGCTGGAGCGGGTAGTACAAAGTTTTGTATACCCCCCCCATTCTGCATGTTTATATTAATCCGAATAATCTATTAATTGTAATATCATTAATCCGTTTGAAGTGATAACTCACCAATTATATTAACAAAAGAATTACATGTGGGATTTGCATTTTGCATGGCTAAACTAATTGTTTACTAATATATGTACGCATAATAATGGTAGAAAATTAGAATATTGCATGATATATGTTGCTTTTGTGACGTAATTGTAAGTTGCACCAGATGACATCACTGGGTGAATATAAACGCTTTAAATGTTGCTATTATGCTAGGTAATTACATACACATAGGGGAATTAGTGAGGGTTTAACATTTTATTAGCCATTTCAATGTTTTAATTACGTTTTGTGTTTGTTTTACTTAAGTTGACCATTTGGGCCTAAGTAAAGATGGCTGACTGAGACACACGACGTGACTGCTACAGTTCCACAAGGTTTTGGGTGAAGTGCGCCAACCCCAGCAACAATGGCCTCGTCCTGACCCCAGGCAAGATGTACCAACCACGGTCGTACTGGGAGAGTTGCCAGGACCACAAAACAAAGGACTGTCTTTAAAAACCGGAACCAGCAAGTGCGATGACTTAATCTAACGGACTATGTGAGAACTTTACCAAATGACCCCAAACCCACCAATCAGGACTGTCTATAGCTCATTCTTGATACATTTTGACATTAAAATCATTATAAAAGTCGGTAGAATAGTGAGTTAAGGGCTCGTGCTCGTTCGTTCGATTTGTCTTACTGCGAATTTCCTGACGTTATGCTGATGGAGAGGACGGTTACACTGCTGGACAGCTGTTATCCTGAATCTTTGAGAGACTGAATTGCGGCCTGACTTTGATGAATTTAAAGATTTTTCCACAACTTGACTGACTTAGAGGACGACTAATAGCCAGATTAGGTAAATATGATGTTCTGCGGTTTGGACGATGATTTTCTAAAATTTGAAATTTAATTAGATAAACGATGTTTTGATTAATAGACAAATGTGTTGAGTTGTTTTTTGAAGAAATTAGATTAAGAGAAGAGCATAAAAAAAGAAATTGATTTACCAAATTACAAAACCAACTAACTGATTCATCGCCAAATGAGGGGAATATCACGAGGTTTGAAGCTAATAAAGGTATTCAATGCATATTAGGGTTTAGGTGAAAAGATATTCCTTTCAGGTCAGTGTATGGAATCTTATCCCTTCAGGGAAAGCAGATCAATGAAGTGTGAGTGTTGGTGTTCTGGGCCCCACCAATGAATGTATTCGAGTTAATGTGTTATTGCGATATTTGGTCTGTGACGAAGGGAGAATTTGACATTCCACGCTGCAACAGCAACACCAGCCATGGATTGTTGGAGGGCATGGGATGGACTGTGGGTGTGCGTCAGGGAGTGTAAGTGGTCCCTGATGGGACTTAGACACCCACGTATAGCATCCAGTTTGGCAGTCATGCGGGCGAACCCCACCCGCACCTGTTCAGCCAGCTCCTTCTGGCAGTCTAACACACGGCATTGGAATGCCATGTGTTCTTCGTGGAGGTGCTGGGAGCCAAGCGTGGTGGTGGGTGCTTCCTGCTGTGTAGTCTGTGCAGGGGGTGGGCTCACCTCGATGGTGCTGGGCTGCCCTGCACGTGGAGGTGGGCTGCAGTGGTTCTCCATGAACGGTTGGAGTTCGTCGAAGTTGATGTCCGGGGGCTCATCTCAATCATCACTGACGTGCTGTGGGGTCTGCTCTGCAGGAGGTGTTGATTGTCCTTTTGCAATGTAAAGGGGAGATGCAGTTTCACAGTGTGTCCCATGTATGTTGACGCGCTAGCGAGGTTTACATACAGACTGCATGACAATGTACATTGTGGCTGTTTGTGAGGCGATGCCTATTGGATGCGGGACAGTGGACATTTGTGCTTCATCACGGATGTGAGGTTGTACTCATACATTGTCATCTCACAGTTTCCTGCTATGCCAGATGTGATTGGCCATTTTGTGCACACATGCGGTACCAGTTGTGTCCTGTGTTCTCTCATGAAAGTGTTGCAGTCTGTACCACATTGTTGCCAATTTAGAAGTGCACAGAATCTTATGTGTGTGTGCTGCAGTGTGGCACAGGGATGAGGGACATTATCCAGAGTCACTGTGGGAGTACTGTGTGCTCTGCTTACTTGTGCATGTGTGCCACTGTGCCCATCTCCCCCCGTCCCCCCAGTCCTTGGTCAGTACTCACCCTGTTGATGTTGTTTTAGGTCATGTTGAGCAGTGTCGGGATCCCCAACTCCTGGCACTGTGTCCCGACTGATGACTGTGGCCATCATTTTCTCAATGTCATCCAGCTCCTGGTGTGCCGCTGGACCCTCACCTCCAATGAGCGTTGCTGCTTTCATGTTGGCCTCGAGTTTCTTCTTGGTTTTGCCCTTCCCATCATTCCAGCGCCTCTTGACCTCCTCCCTTGTACTCCTCGAAGCTGCAACTGCATTCACATAGTCCAAGATGGTCTGCCATATTTGCGTCTTTGTTGGATGTGCCAAACCGTTGTTGGTAGTGTTGTGTCACCTCCGTGACGATGATCCTGTTTTCCTACGGACTGAACCGTGTCTTCCTCTGCCTCTTCTAATTGGCCTTCCCCGACCCCGAAGTTCCTTGCTGGTCGTCTGTGGGGTTTGTGGGGTTCGCGTTGTCCTCTGCACTCGGACCGGGGCATCCATGGTGCTACGCAGTTTATGACTATATTTTTTTAACTACTTTTATAGTGCATTTTCCTGCATGAGGCGTGGGAATTGCAGGCCTGTTGCTGGTTATCGCTGATTTTTGTATTGCGATTTGGGACATTGCAACTTTTTTCACGTTGGTGTTTTGCATTTTTTCGGCGTTGTGTTGATTTTAACGCGGTCATTTGGCATGTTATCGTGAGACTATAGCATGGTGCCGCCGGGTTGAGAGTACAACGTAAACACGGTGTTATTTTCCCGCGATAGACTACAATGTGCAAAGCTGCTTTAAGCTAATTTTGGGATACTTAACACACATTCTTGAGAATATCCCCCATATAGTGTTAATGAGTTGTTAATTTCACCTGGTCAATGAATATGGTAAAGCCCATTCAAAACGTTTCCCCTTTTCAAGTTTGATTGAATGCAAGACCATACTTCCACTTTTCTAGTCATTAGCTTCCACTTTATTTCCCTTGGATCCTTGCTACTGTTTTTCAAAGTAGGTTTCCCCTGTAGTTTTTCACCCCACAGCCATCAGCTATGATCTACACCTCTGCCCTCACATATACTGCAAAATTATGTTTCAAATTATTTGCTTTTTTCCACCAAGCGCCTACTCTCATAGCTGTCAGCTCTTCTCTACCTTCAAGCTCCAAAGTGTTGGATTTAATGCTTGAATTAAACTCAGCCACGGGTGATTGCTCAGGGCCGCAATCCAGTCCCTTATTTCTCCCTAAGTGGCATATTCACTGTTAGCTCAGTCCTACATCTTTCATCATCTCCCCTAGTTCTCACTCTCTGAAATTTGCCTTTCCTATATGGTGTCTGTTGCAATGTTAATATTTGTTGAATCCAATGATGACCAGAGGTATCCAGGAAGTATAACAGAAGTAGAAGGTTTATTGGTTGGTGTAGTAGAAGTATGTTACAGGACCCACCAGGAGCAGCATCTTTGCCGCTCAGCCCACTCTCTCCAAATGCCACTCTCACCACACAAGCAGGCACACCAACATTCCAGTCTCTCTCTCATCAAGCATTCCAACATTCCACGCAGACATCACATTTAACTTGGCTGAGCAGCTAAGGAGAAGATGCACTTGAGGAATTGAGATACAACACATCCCCTTTCTTTGGACAACAATAAACAACAATAATTTGCAACCTTGCAGCATGAAAGTATGAATGATGGTACTTGCATCGTTGCGCACAATAAATATCAGAGGAAGAATGAAAGTCTAGTGACAGGTTAGAAAGATGTGAATAAGTAGTAGAAAGTGACTACAATGAAAGGAGGGTGAAACAGTGTGAAAAGCTTCAAGATATAGCACATCCCCTTCCCTTGGGAAAAACAATTAATAGAAATAATTCAAACATTGCATGTAAAACGTTGCATGTAAAACCTGCGTGTTAAACACTCGATTATAGCATCATAAAAGTAAAGAGAGAAGAGAAACAGAAAATAAAGGAATTAAAAGTGTGATATAGAAGTAAGAGAAAGCAGAAACATTGATGTAAGAAAAAGGTGCAAGGCGATAGAGAAAGCGTCACAAAATATTGAACATATAGGTTTCACTGCCCACATGTGTATGGTGCAGTGCCCTTGTGCGTAAAAACTAAAGATGGGTACACTGCCCCTTATTGATGAGGAATTGAGATACAACAGTGTCCTTGTTTTTTCAACTTGTATGGACAATTTTTAGTTCTATTATGACTCTGTGCAGTGTGGCATGCTATTCAGTGCCACTTGTAGCGTGCTTTCTCCCTAAATGTGTAATAATTGGTTACACTCAATTTGCTATTTAAATTTCTACTAAGGCCATAGTACATTTGGGCAGAAAATGTACCAGAGACGCTAACTGGAGGACATTTATTTTTTCTGCATGATCTCCTGTGACATTTTACCTTTAATCAATATTGTTGCTGCTTGTATATTAAGTATGCACTTTCATACTGCCATTCGGTGCCACAATGTGCTCTTTCTCTAAACTTGTTATTTAACTATCTAGTAAGCCATGGTAAGGTATTTATGAAAATGCATCAGTTGAAAGGACGTTAATAGCTTAGGTGGTCTGCAGTGTGTATTTACTCTACCCATAGTTAGCACTAATGTGCATGACTCCTCAAACACCGTTTTCCTCTGTGTAGGCCAGAGTTTAAAATTACTGCAGGGACATTTGGCAAGGAAAAGTGCTTTGCCATATAGGAAAACCTATTTAGATAAGCTGCCCATAGTGCTGGGTACTTAACATATAAAAGGGAAATATGTTAGATATTACGGAAAAGTAAGGCCACAGAGAACAGCTGCACAACACTATTTTTCACTGCGTAGGTGAAGGTACATCTTACGTGAGCAGGCCTAGGTAGGAATGGAAGCCAAAGTTCTACAATTTCACCTCGAAAAATGATTGCACTTTCATTCACTTGCTATTATAAATGTAATTGAAAGGTGAACTTTGATTATTGATAGGTTAGTGCTAAAGCAACTTTGAAACCCATTTACCCAATAATATGCCCCAGAGACAAGTTTACACATCCCAAACTGGCTGTTAGTGGCTGGCTAAAGTGGTGTCAAGAGTGACCAGTAAGTGCCTGATCTCGAGTTTGGCGGTGCGGGAGTGGGACCGCCATGCCGGCCGCCCTGCTTCCGCTCCACCAAGCCCCTGTGTGCAGCGCCCTCCAGATTACTGGCGGGCAGTTCTTTGGCGTTCCCACGGTTGGGCCTATGAAATAGACACAGCAATGGGAACTTCAAAGGCAGTAACCTGCAAGGCATGGACTGGTGCAGTCCATGCCGTGCAGGTTCTGGGGTGCATGCACACAGGTGGGCACAACATGTTCACCCCTGCATGTGCCCAATGGCCCGAGGCAACATGGGGCTCTGTTTCCTTCTGCCGCAGATTTCATGGAGGAGAAACCGAAATTGGAAACTGTGGCAGAGAGAAAAGTAGTAATATGTTTTGCATGTCTGTAGTGGTCCAGCTAAGCATATTGCGGCCTCAGCGGTAGTCTGACCTCCCAAGTTGTAATAGGGTAGTTGGACAGCCAGTGAGGCAGCGGCTGGAGCACCACTTCAAATCTGGAGGTCCTCGTTCCGCCAGACTTGTAATCATGCCCTAAGTAGGGACTAAAAGTCTGAAAGGGGATGTGAACAGATGGCAGCACCGAGGGAAGACTTAACAGTTATTCCTCCTGATTTGGAGATCCAAAATGGGAATCTCAGGAACAGAAACAATTCAATCCCAGAGCCGCCCTTGACATGCTGTCTCTGCCACCAGCAGAAAGGAAAAACAGTTCCATAAATTGGAATTGTGGTGATTCTTTATCTCCATACAAAAGTGGTAAAAAGTAAGGGAGTATTCTTGCAGATGGAGAAAGAGCAGGGATATCTTGAATGAAGGGTTTTGAGAATATTTACAGTAAACTGACAAAGTAAGTACTATAAAAGGAGATCACGTTTTGAAAGGAAAGTTATGAAAATTGGGTGTAAGGAGTTGGCCAAATACTAGATAGCACTCAGGATAACACTGACACTTCAAACCACCTTCTCAGACCTCGGCCACTTCATTCATCATTTTTTGAAAATCGAATCAGCAGCTTCCTGTTAAGCATAAGGGCTCATTCAACCTTCAA
The DNA here is from genome assembly GCF_964204655.1 of Triturus cristatus. NCBI lineage: Eukaryota > Metazoa > Chordata > Amphibia > Caudata > Salamandridae > Triturus > Triturus cristatus. The sequence goes on from NC_140589.1 coordinate 751,547,916, forward strand.
AAGCACCACATCTCTCTTTCCTCATGTCGGAGTCCCCTCCCTCAGCTACAGGAATGCAAGCAGTACACTTTCACTGCTTGAGAGCACAGTCCTCACCCTCCATCTTGTGCTTCACCAGGCCAAGGGAATCCAAAGAGGATCGCACTGAATTGCGATACTCTGGGTAACCCAAATACCATACATGCACTCACTACACATACATACAGGCGCATAGATTGTTAGCGCAAGGCCTGGGTCCACACTACGAAGTAGAACTTTCCACAGGTGGGAAAGTAAGCCTCAGCCCAGGTTACCCAGATAAAAAGCCCTGGCCACACTATAGATTTCTCATAACCACTGCTGTACGCACTATACCAATGACAAGGCGGTAGTCCACTACCAGTACTGAGGTTACAGTTGGTGTACACCATTTGAGGTCACGGTATAGGTCCAGGTAGTAGCCTAGTCAGGGACAAGACTAAGAATCTGCACCCATGCTTAGACTAACTGTGATGCCGGGACTAAAATAAAATCAGTTTACCAGATAACATGCAGTTTGGCATTTTTTGGTTGCATATTTATATAGCGCGAACTCGCCCCGAAGGTATTGGAGCGCTTTACATAGCACCGTATTTACATTCAGGCACGGGGAGATTAAGTGATTTGCCCAGAATCACAAGATGTGGACGCGACCTCGAGGCTCGAACCCTAGTTTCCTACACCAGAGGCAGCAGCGTAGCCGACGGACCACATCCTCTCCCCACTGCATTCAGGGCAGTGGAACACACCTGTATGCATTCAAGGGCATTTCTTTTTCCAAGGGGGCATAGACAACTTCTATTCACTGACTCTACTTTCTCACATCCTCTCTTTCACCACAAAGTAAAAACCTAGGGTGTAGAGCTTGTGCTGCATACCACTGCAACAGCCTTGAGCTACTGGTAAAAGTCAATAAATAAAAACCAAAATCTTCTTTCCTAAAACCTACCATGCCGTCATCTTTTTATTGATAACTGCAATGGTCTGTAGAACACAAGCATTTCGCACTTGATGAAGTGATGAACTTCACAGACTAGCTCAACTGTACAAAGAGAAATGCAACTAACAGGTTCTAAAACTATTCTCTTCTGGACAGTCACTACCACACACTATGCAGCAATGAACGTTCTTAGGTGAATTTACCACCACACAACCTTTTTTCATGAACGCATAAGCTTTGTTTTAATATTGTGTTTTACAGGCTCCTTTTACCCACAACACTTGTTTGTCTCCCTGTTATGGTGCACGTTTTTATATAAATCTTTCATTCTATGGCGGTTACCTGCGCAACCACTTCTTTCCATGATTTTCCACTGCCTGACCCTGTAATCCTGCAGTGCAATGCTCAAGGGCATATGTTCTGTGGAGAGAAGTATGTGACATGGAATCTGCATACCCGCCTGGCTTCATGGCATGTACAATTTTGCTTAAAGTTCATGAAAATAAGGCCGCTTTGTATACTCTCCTTAGTGTCGCTAGATCACACACCCAAGGAATGGTTGGCTGGGTAAGGCTGAGAAGATTTATTTTTTAATCACTGTTCACACATCTTAACATTTATAAAGCGCTTTCATGCAACCTACACCCTCTTAAACTCCTCTAACCACAATGCTAGGCCAAAGTATATAGTGCAGTTGTTCAGGATAGGGGCGTTTGTAATTAAGAATGGCAGCTGATGTGGATCAGCACATCCAAAGGCTCCACTATTTACAGCACAAGGAAACAGTTGCGAGATCTTGCACACAAGGTACCTCCTTCCCACTAGGCCGGAAACTTTATGCCACACTATCCAACAGCTGGAGGGGACGGCCGCAAATATGCAGTAAACTACATATCTGGTGAGCATCCAGGAAGCATAGCCATTCTGAAAAGATGTGCTTTCATATATTAGAGTTAATATTAACATTTAACTACTGATATTTCCACTTGTTCTCTTGGGTGACCCTACTCTCAGTTTCTTGTCAGTGCTTTGATCTCCCAGCTGCTGTTTGATGGCCAGATTGCCTCACCCATAAATGGACAGCTGCAGCTATGCCACCAAGAGACTAATGGTATAATCCAACCTGGTGGTGTGCTGCAGAGAAAAAACAAACATTGCCAAAGCCCATAGGTCTGACATTGGATACTTGATTTTTGACTTTGTCAATGTTTGTTTTGTTTTTTCATGGTTGTTGTGAAACTTTATTTTTGGGGAAGCACCAGGCCCTTGGCAATGTAGGAAAAAATTGTCTGAAAGCAAAAATATTTTTGGGTCTGAAAAAATAAGCATTGTCATAGTACCCCATGGTTCTAAAGAGATCAACTTTGTGTATGGATATTTTCCTTCTGAAAGGGTGGAATGCCATCATTCACAGTGAAGTGTGTTTGATGTGTGAGTTATGGTTTGCGGGATATGGTTTGCATGGTTTTTGTGTGAGGTGTGGATTGTTTGATCCATGAATTCTGAATTTCAGTAGTTTTTCCTGCTTTAATTTATAATTATAATTGCACTTTGTGTTTTTTAGGTGAATTTCAGAGTTTTTTTAAAACATATGTTGGCTTCACATTGAGCTTTTTTCAGTTACTTTTCTTTTTTTATCAAATACCACATCCACAAATTACCTGTACACATTTCTACACATGTTAGGAATCCCATTGTTGAAAGACTAAATGATAGGGGGGGTTGGAGCTTGAATGCATGATCTACTTCCATGTCAGCTCACTGAGCAAATACTTTTGAGACGCCCCTAAGTCTCATGAGAAGTATGTACTTTTGAGACAACCCCTGCCTCCCATAAGAGGTCGTCTCACCCGAGAACCAATGCTTAGCTTACTGAGCCTGTCCCTGACTGGTGACCACGCCCCCTCCTTACGAACCGAGTTTCCTCCTGTTCGAGTTCCTGATCTCCGCTTGCCACCCGCGTTAATTTTCGCCACCCTACGACGCCTTGGAAGCTATTGCCCGTATTGCTAAGGTACCGCCTGTACTAGCGATTGGATAGTGTGCCCACCTCTGCTCTGCTTCCTCCTTGCCCCTGGAGCCGGCCAGTGTGGCGTGCCATTGCTGACGATCGGATAAGCGTGTCCGTCGCTGCTCTGATCCTCCCTTGCCACTGGAGCCAGCTAACGCGGCACTCCCATTGCTTTAGGTTGTGTGTCTGTTGCTGTTCTGCTCCTTCCTTACCCCTGGAGCCGGCCAGCGTGGCACTCCCATTGCTTTAGGTTACGTGTACTCTGCTGCTCTGCTCCCTCACTCCCCTGGAGCCGGCCAGTGCTGCACGCATTTGTGTCCTCCGCTGATCCGCTCCTTGTTTTTTCTGAAGCCGGCCAGCGCGGTACATCATTTTTTACTCAATCACGTGTTCGCTTCTGATCTGCTCACTGTACCCTCCGAGAGCCGGCCAGAGCAGCACGACAATTGCACCTTCCCTCGCTTTCTTGTGTGTGTGTGCACTATTTACTTGCTCCTCTTCCCTGAACGGAGCTATCTTGACCTGCACATTACAAACAAAACCCCTTATCCTACTCCCTAGAGCACCCCCTTTAAAAAACCATTTTGTATTTCAATGTGACCTTGAATGACTGTGGTTGTGAGTGCACTTACTTAGCCAGTTCCCTATTAGTCCCGTCAGTAGGCCTGGGCGAAGCACTACGCTACGCTCGCGTAGTTTGCGACGTTCGCGCTACTTCGCACTACGCGAACTGCACGTAGCACAGTGCGAACACGCGTAGCGTAGTGTTGCGTAGTGCTGCGGTCATTTTTTGCTTGCTCGCGGTCCTCAACGTCAAGTTGGCGACCGCGAGCAAGCAAAATGACATCCTGGCGAGACTTTTTCCTTGTTCGCGATCGCGAGCATGGAAAATAAACCTCCCGGCGAGATTCCCAACGCGAGGAGGTCAGGTTTCTCATTGCGAGGGGTCGCGTATGCTCGCGACCGCTCGCGATGAGAAACTACCAGTTCGCGTTGAGAAAGCTGCCGCTCGAGTAAAAATCTACTCGAGCAGCAGAAAACTACAGCTCGCACTGTGCAAGATGCCATTTTCAATGATTGCACAGTGCCGGTTGCTTGTCCGCACTGTGCAATCATTGAAAACAACATCTTGCACAGTGCGAACATGTTACTACGCAGTTAGCGAAGTGCTACGCGTAGCTCACGTAGTGCGAACTTCACTTTGCGTAGCTTCGCAAAGTGCTACTTCGCGAACTACGCCCACCCTTACCCGTCAGTGGATTCCTCCTGGTTCCTACAGGCAAGCCTCAGAAACCCTCTGTGGCCTGTGATTTTAAACCACTGCTGGGACATCTTTGGGCGACACCAGGACACTCCAACCGGTAAGCGAATGTGAATGATAAAGACATGCATTAATGTTCTAGACTCTGTTCTTAGATATGCTGAACAAACTGTAAAACTAGCTTGTAACCTTTTTGTTTTAGCAATCTACTGATCCACAGACAATGCTACCTGGTGCCACTTCAGGGGAAGAGTGGTGGTCACTCTTTGGTTATTCCCCTCACTTTTGGCGAGCAATATCCTGCGAGTAGGTTCCTCTATCTTCCTCCAGGAATTGTTTCCTGAAAGTGTTGGGATCAATATCTTCGCTCCCGTGGAATCACCTTTTGCTTTGGCCTGGATTCAGGGTCCCCCCTGACAAACCACAGCTGTGAATTGGCATCTGCCAGTCAAGCTCTGCACCCGTGCCAATTGGTCTCACTTCTGTGTCAAGGTAAGAGAGGGCAATTGCATTGCAAATGCCTGTTCTTTTGATTTATCCCAAACTCAGTATAGATTTCACCTTCTTAGTGATGACCCCCAATCCACACTACAGATCTTTACCATTGTCATGGTTGCTAGGATTATGCAGCACAGAGGGTTAAATGATATGATGATCTAGGATCACCTCCAAAAATATCTAAGGAGGTAAAAAACCTTGAATTACCACGGACGCCAAGCTGTCAATAAATCCACAAGTGGGTAAGGTAGCCAAATCAAGCTTTCGCACAATGAAAACCCTGCAATGCATCTTGCCGCACCAAGGTTCCCACACAATTATCTCACTTATCCTATGAAAATTGGACTACGCTAATGGTCTCTATCATGGCACAACTTTTCTACTCTGAGAAGGCTCCTAAGGATCCAGAACACTGACACTAGATTCCTCCTACAAGTAAAGCCACAAGCACACATCTCCCCTGCTTTGAGACCACTACTCTGCTTTCCAGTTGCATGAATATTCTCCTTTAAGCTGCTTTGTATCACACAGAAAGCAATACATGGCAAGGAAGCACTCTCTATCATGAAGAAAATCTACATGCAAAAAAAGATACCTATTCTCAAGAATAGCTCCCCGCTTCATAATTCCTACAAACAAGCAAAACATTTGTGAAGCATCTTTCTCTGTGCAATCTGCTAAACTATGGAATTCCCTACCCTGAAACATAAGATTCAAAGACAACCATCTCCACTTCAGAAGATTAGTCAGGATCTGTCTTTTCCCTACATCACGACTATGCTCACAATTTAAGAATATACCACAACAGTATAGTCAGACATAGCAAATTATACTACTTCTCACAGTATAGAAAAGCACTATAATTATACAGATACATGTCACTGTACTTTGAACTATGCCTCCTGTTATAAGTAGATACAGTTATATAAGGGAAAAATTATATATTTCACCACAAGATATATGTGTATATCAGACCATAACAAAATGGGCTGTTTCTATCTGAGTGTAGGTGTCTATATAGAGGATTATGTTTGCTACTAATAACTTTAATAAGTGGCATGTGTATATGTGAGTTAATTACAGTTATTTGAAACCATAAAAAATGTACATCAAAATAAATGTGGACAGCAAACCATATAAATATTGCTGTTTTAATGTACACATTAGTATTTATATCGAGGGGTGAAATCAAGCAAACATAGCTTTACCAAGCATAGTGTGTGTGTGTGTGTGTGTGTGTGTGTGTGTATATATATATATTACCTACTGGCAGTCGCCAGTAGGTAGTTATAGTTAGGACCTACTTACTATAGGAAAATGGCAACATTTTATTCGCAATAACTTTGGCGCCGATTGATGAATCTTCGTGAAATTTCCAAAACTAATTCTTTGTTGAAATCAGCTCCTATGTTGAAAGCTTGGGGGTGATTCATCAAGGGGGGGCCGAGAAAAAAGGGGGGTCCCAAAACGTGTTTTTTCAATGTTAATTTTCATAGGAAACTTTAGACAAGGCTACAGGTCGAACAGGTGAACGGAATTATCCCAAATTTGGCAGGGAGAAGGGTCTTGGTCTAGAAAGCACGATTTTGTTTATTTGGTGTAAATCCGTTCAGTAGTTTTTGAGAAATATAGAAATTTACAGATATCGATATTTGGGAACTCTGCCATCTGATTGGCTGAGGCGTTACGAGCACGAGCTTGCTGCTGATTGGCTGCGAGCGCTGCGAGCGTTTGCAACTAGGAAGTGTTGGCCGCCATTTTGTGATTCCGTTGCAGCGAGTAAGGGGGAAAAAGGGCGAAAAATGTGGGAAAGAGGAGGGTAGGAGCACTGTAACCTCTGTGGGGTGTTTAGGGTGGGCTATAGAGGGGGTGCGAAGCACACTACTCATACCTACCGGTCTGAAAGTGCTGGGTACGGAAATTAAGTGAGGTATGGCGTAGTCTGATGCTGCTAAGGTGAGCTGCTGTGGGAGTCGGGGATGAAAGCGTGAGCCTAAACTGTGTGTCTTATGGTGTGAAGTCATGTGCCCTGGTCGCTGCAGTACAGTTGTGGAAGTAGTGTCAGCATGTGTTTATACCTACTAGGATGAACTACTGACCCGTAGTGGTGTGAAAATCCTGGGTATGGAAAATATGTGAGGTATTGTCTAGAGTCTCATGGACGGAGGAAGTGTTGGCTGCCATTTTGTGATTCCGTTGAAGCGAGTAAGGGGGAAAAAGGGCGAAAAATGTGGGAAAGAGGAGGGTAGGAGCACTGCAACCTCTGTGGGGTGTTTAGGGTGTGCTATAGAGGGGGTGCAAAGCGAACTACTCATACCTACCGGTCTGAAAGTGCTGGGTACGGAAATTAAGTGAGGCATTGCGTAGTCTGATGCTGCTAAGGTGAGCTGCTGCGGGAGTCGGGGAGGAAAGCGTGAGACTAAACTGTGTGTCTTATGGTGTGAAGTCATGTGCCCTGGCCGCTGCAGCACACCTGTGGAAGTAGTTTCAGCATGTGTTTATACCTACTAGGACGAACTACTGACTCCTACTGGTTTGAAAGTCCTGGGGTACGGAAAATATGTGAGCAGGGGCGGCTCTAGGCTCATGGTGGCCCTCTGCAGGGAGCGTAGGTAGGGGGCCCCGGAAGAGGGGGTCCGGGCGGGGCGGAGCTCAGGAAGGTGTTTTAATAAAACATCCAGAAAAGGCGTTAGATGACCAGTACCTGCGGCTGCTCCTACCCTTCCGAATTTGTCTCAGAACGATAACATTTAGGAGAAGGAGGAGGAGGAGGAGGAGGGCATTGTGACACACGACATGAGGGACTGGCACAGACGGCTGCAGGGCTATGACCGGACCTTTGTCCTCTGGATACACGGGCAGCGATGTAGTAAATAAGGGTTCGTTTTCACCCAGGCACACCAGGAAAACTGCAAAAGAAACGAATTTCCGCAACCTCAGCACGTGACACACTACTCATGTTTACCTACTGTTTACCAAAAACCTATCATGCTTCCCTTTCTTCCCTTTTTCACCTAAAATGTTTTTTTTCTTTGTATTTAAAAAATTGTAAGACTCACTGAGACACACCTTCCTACCACAGTTTGGCAATGTGTGACAGCTAGATGGCACCGCACACGTCGTAACGTTCCGAGTCCGACCACCAGAAAGAATGCAGACTGATGACACACGCCACGCAGCACGCGGGAAGCAGTTTGAGGAGGTTGAGTCTGCGCAGATCACTCTATCCCCACAGAGACAGAAACGCTAATAGGCAGCGTTACTGACCCAAAAAGAAAGACAAAATGACAGACAGCACTGACATCCAGAAAAATACAGGGAGTAAAGGAACCCTGCATTCAGAGACACACATGCCTGTTGCCCGCTTCATCCGCCTGGAAGGCAGATGTCTCACCTGCATCCAGTCACCGCTGTCCTGAGTGGACAGACAGATGGACGTGGTCCGGTATGCGGCCCTCAGGCCGATAAGAGCTTGTGACAGGGCTCGGCCGGACGCGGAGGCTCTCAGATCTCGCGGACGCCACCAGCTCAGCAGCAAAAGGCTTCGTCTCGAGCCGCGGATGGACAATAGAAGACCAGACAGACAGAGCAAGATGGCGGCGTCCGCGAGCGTGCCGCGCGACCGTTGCGGGGGAGGCGCGAATCAGGAACGAGGTACACAGATGCAGGAAGGGGGGGGGGTGACGGTCAGGGTGTTTGCAAGTTAGTGAAAGCCGGAGGCCGCCAAATCCCTGCCAGGGGCCGCCACGAATATGTATTGTATCCAGTGGCCGAAGTGGGGAAAAAAAAGTAGGGGAACTGTGGGCAGAGAATCAGAGGGCGGGAATAACCTGAGGATTGGATCAGTGGGCGGAGTTAGGGGTGTGGCCAGGATTGGCAAAACATCCCAATCTTTAGTATTTGTTTGGCATTTCACTGACCATTTACAGCTTATTATGTTATGTAATTCAACCAATGGATACACATGATTATTTAACGATTAATATGAGTTATTGACATTAAATAAATTCACAAAGTGGGATATGTTTCTAATCACAGAATGTCCCAAATATGCTTAAAAGTGGAAGAACAAGCCATTTGTTTCTGAGCCATGGATTTTCTGTTGTCAGCAATATACACAGAGACAATCAATTTTACGTGTGTAAATCACTGTATGGGAAATGTTACATCAGACAAAGGACTATAAGGTGTAGGAGTCACATGACAACCATATTTGTAGGCAGTATAGTTTAATAGTGATTGATCTGGAGAAACACAAACTCAGAATTTAAAACTTAATACCATGATTGGAGGTTCCCTTTAATAATCATTACTGATTTCTATCCAAATGAACTCTTTTTGCAACATTAGGATAATCAAAGGCTTAGGGAAAGCAAACATAAAGCTCTAGTTTATACCTTGCAGTTTGCATGCAGCTCTAAGATGAAAGCTAATAGCTCACTGTTCTTTGTTAGGATTCTAACTTATAAACTGCAAGTAGCAAAAGGATCTTACTGTCAAAAGCAGTAACCCACTAACCTATTTACAATATGTGCACTTTGTGATGGACATGGTACATGTTCTTAGCAGCAGGCACATTAACCCTCTGCGCTATCTATCCATGAGTCACAACTTCCACTAGACAAAACTCCGATCTCGCTCTAGTAAGACGTTTATTCACCGGAGTTATCATGACATTTTTATTATTGCCGAAAATTGCTGTGGGCCAGGAAGGAGGCAGCAAGTGCTTTTAAAACCATAATTTACAATGACCCCACTCAAAGTCAGCACCCGTTGCGGTCACACCGGTCGCGTCACCCTAGTGCCAGCTCTTCTCAGGGGTCCTGTGACCTCACTGTTGCTCTAGGGTCTGCTACTTCTTAATCCTGCCAGCAAGACTGGAGGTGAACTTCAGTATGGATTGTTGTGGGCAAGCCTTCAAGGTGAACCCACACGCCACTGCTAGGGTCCTCCTGCTGGTGTTAAGACACCAGGGCTTTTCCGGAATTGCAGGGTCTTCTAAGGTCTAGTGTGGGAATGTGCTCCCTCAGGTGAGTGGTCTGGGGGACTGCTCATGAAGGCTGAACCTGGTTCCTCAGTTCTAAATTCGGCAGCTCTGCCCCCAGTGCTACAACCGCTCCCTCACTGAACACCATACTGCCCCACTGAGAGAAATTCACATTGCCTTCAACTACAATCCAATTTGACCTGCTATAAACAACTGGATGTGACTCAATTCAAATAAAGCACTGGCAAGAGCAAAATGCTCCCTAAAGGAAAAAGTAACAACATCCTGGAAAAAGCAAACACTCATTGGAAATGAAAGATTAAATAAAGCTTGTGAAATGTAAGCAGGAACAACATGGTGAACTTCACGCTTTTACACTCACTATTCAGAAATCAGTGAGTGCTTCTGCCTGAAAACTACAGGGCCCAGAAAGGACCCATTTCAATGTCCACTGCTGATATGCTTACAAAACGTAAGCAGTATGGTTTAAAAAGACCACATTTGTGAACACAAAGCCACCGTACACATTTTGTTTTCCAATCCACCCATCAACCAGGTATCGCAGTACCTCCAGGTTTGGCGCACTTCCCCACCAGGGGAAAACAGCGCTTCACTGGCAAACTGAGTAAAGTGACGCTAATGTTTTTGGGGTTTGAATAAAACCGATCTGGGCACTTTAAGAACATTCCGTCTTGCTTTATTTATTGATTTTTCATATCTTGAACCTTTTATTTCCGTGGCTGCACTTTGGAATAGAAAAATGTCAAAACGGCATTTCCAGCAAAAGTGTTTTTCTTTTTTGCATCCATTTCACAGGAGAACAAATGAACGACAGGAAGAAAGAGTCGAATTCCGATTTCTCGTGGCGGCCCCTGGGGTTTGGCGGCCCTGTGCAGGTGCACAGCTTGCACATGCCTAAGGCCGCCCCTGATGTGAGGTATTGTCTAGAGTCTCATGGTGCTAAGCTGAGGTGTTGCCGGAGTCGGGGATGAAAGCGTGAGTCCAAACTGTGTGTCATATGTTGTGAATTCATGTGCTCTGACCGCTGTGCCACATCTGTCAAGTAGTGTCAGCATGTAGTTATACCTACTCAGAGAAACTTTTGTTTTGATCATTGTAACTTGTGTATCGTGCTTAGGGGGTGTTATACAGGGAGTGCGAAGGTAAATGTGCGTGTATCAAATCAATACGGTATTTGTAAAGGGCAAACTACTCACCCCTATGGGTCTGAAGGCTCTCGAGGCCGGCGTGGAAATTATGTGAACTATTAACTGAGCTATTGCCCAGAGTCACATGGTGCTGAGCTGAGGTGTGCAAAGGTGTCCTTCATAAGCTTTTCCAAACCTACCCCAGTCAATGTGCCTAGGTAATTTCCACCACAATGCACAATCATGAGGTCAGGGTGTGGAAGATGCAAAGAGGTTTTAACCAAAGGTAGCAATTGGTGCAACTTCAATCTTCTCTGTGTAAACCATTTAATGTCCACATTTTGTAAACCTAGGTCTAAGTCAATACGTCTGTGTTCTTCATTCCTCTTGCACCTGAAAATATAGCTATGTCCTACGATCCACACTAGCATTTTGAATGTATGGTTGGAAGGTATGGAAAGATGTCTGTGGCTCATGCAATTCCTTGGTAGAATAAGAGATATGTTTAAAGATGGGGAATTACTTTTTTTTTGCCATACAAAACGATACGTGTTGAAAAGCATTATTTTTTAAAAGTAGGGTGCACATTCGTTTTGTGGAAAAGCATCTTTGTGATTGGTTAAGAAAAAGCAGTTTCAACATGGAGTACATATCATAGGATAACATTTGGTCAACTGAAACACGGCTGCTACTTGCATTTGGAAGGCACTGTTCGAACTTAAAACAATCGTGAACTTTTAACCTGCCCGTGTCGGTAAATGTTCAAGAAAATGTTGCAAAAAAATATCGTTCAGTTAAAAAAAATTGATGAACTTTTAACCTGCACGTGTTGTAGAAAGTGTGTTGATAGAATTCGTTGGACTTCTGACTTCTATGTGTTGTTGAATATTTAAAAAACGGTTTATATGGAAAATTAAAAATAAACCAATAGAGATAAGTTTTGAAACCTAAAAGAATCAAGGAACTATTTGAGTTTGTTCTTTACATGTGTTTATGTGTGGAGCAACAAAATTATAGACACAACAGCACCAGGAAGAGGAAGAAGCAGGGAGTCGGGGGGAGATGGGCAGAATGGCACACATGCACAATTAAGTACAGCACAAGTATAGACAAACAATGGCCAAAATGAAACACGCCAACAAGGAGTACAAGTCACACAACCTGCCAACATCACAGCACTGAACAAGAATAGAAGTGAAAACCATGCTGCATTCATACAGGATGTGTACAAAGGCCGGTCATTGGTGTTGTGGGATGTCTGCGACCGTGGTTTTCATGGATGAGATGCCCAGCACGTGGCACTTGGGCGAGTTCACTGTGTGTTACATTGCCAAACAGCTGCTTCTCCCTTCCACGAGCCCCCACACTTTTCTACAGTGCGCTGTTTTATCTCGTGCACTCGTGCGGCACACCATTGTAATGCCTATTCGCGCATGTCCTGCTACATTCAAACTACACCATCACAGTGCCGTTTGGAGGTGGTGCATGGCACTTTACAACATCGAGTGCTGCGGCCTCTGTGGCAGGCCACACCAAAACACAGACACACTTACCGCACTTCCTGTACACGGACATGTCCGAGACACCCTGTTCCCCTTGCCGGATAGGCATACCCCTGCGCTGACCTGTGTACTCCAGAAAAGCACATGCCAGTTGTGCATGCAGGAGGATGCGTGCATAGCTACATACATGTCCAGGCTCACTGCCAATGCTGAGGTGACGGCACACTGTGATGTTGCAGGGCTCGTGCCTATCATGCTAAGACAATGACCACAGGGACACACTTGCTCAGATGCGGGTTTGGGGGGCGTTGGCGGTCCTGGAATTGTTGCGATGAGTCTTGTGGCCCTCATGGGTATCCCTGCATCATGCTCGTTGATTCTATGGCACCTGTGGGTGTTCTGGTGTGGCTCTTGGCTGTGTTCCGTTTCATGGTGCAGGTAGTTGTCCAGCTTAACACCAGCAGAAAGCAGGTGTAAAATACCTGGTGCTAACATGGCTTATCGCCGGAATTTGTTTTGCATTGCAGTTGGTGTGAAAGTTGTGATGTGATTTTTTTCGTGTGCAGAACAATATACGAACTGAGCAGTGTATCTCGTCAAGATCCAGCACTTGACACACTATTCCCAATCAATATAAATACAATGAGAGTTCCTAATTGATTTTCTGTGTACAATGTAAGTGCAGCCACTACCTCAGGGCAATTCAATACAGGATTTTAGTATTTAGAATAAATCGCAAAGGTGCACCTCGTGTCTTTTTGTACAGGAATGGCTAGTCTGCATTTCATTATAAGCACTGTAATAGAAGTAAAGTTGAGATAAATCTAACACACTATTCAGAAGTTGGTGTAAACTGCAGACATCACCAGTATTCCCACGATAAGTGCCCCAAAATTTAACACCATGGTGGACTCCATCAAATAACAGTAATAAGAACAAGAAAGAGTCACACAGCAGTGAAGAGAACAACCAAAAACGTTATTAATTTATTTTTAACTTTATTTTTTTATAAATATATATATAACAATAAACGAAAAAACATTTTCAAAATGTAATTTTTTATTAACATATATATAAATGATAAACAAAATGTAACAAAAATAATAGAAAACAAGAAGGCGGAACACTCCTGTGGGGACCATGGATGTCGATGACAGAGCCTGGAAAAGAAAGCACAAAATAAGGACGTGTGGAATGGGCATATCAAAAGAGAGAGGCACAGAGAAACAGAGAAGGAAATAAAAGCCAGTGAGAAAAAGAGAAGGAAAGAAAGAAAGGGAGTGAGAAAGGGAGAAGGAAGAGGGAGAGAGAGAGAGAGAGAGAGAGAGAGAGAGAGAGAGAGAGACAGACACTGCCGCCTCTGCGCATCCATGAGCAAATAATTACCTGGTGCCACTGGAGTGTGCAGCAGTGGGCACTCCACGTGCCCATCAAAAGTCATCCCAGATATGTCTCCGAGTCCTGAGTAATGAATGGCGGAGACCACATCAGGTGCTTGGCGGATCACACAGATGTCGCTGAGTCCTGAGTCATGAATGGCGGAGACCACATCATCTTCTCCACGGCCCGGCAGATCTCACACATGTCGCTGAGTCCTGAGTCATCAATGGCGGAGACCACATCAGCCTTTGGGGCTGCTAAGCCTGTGGAAGTTAAGTTCGTGCCACGTGGTGGTAGGCCCCTGATGGCCATATGAGGTTTGGGTGGCACTAACCCTGTGCATCTGAAGTCCGTGCCAAGGGGCTGGTAGGCCCCTGATGGCTATACAGATCAGGGTGCGACGAACCTTCTGCACAACTTTTCAAAGACTCTTTATGGTTGAGGCACGTGGAGCATCCGCCATCTAGTCAGCACCGGCAATAAAGGATGTGACGTTGTTGATCTATTATATGTGCATGGTCACATGACCTGTGACGCATGTGCGGGATGGGTGTGGTGTGTGTGCAAACCTGCCCTGAGGGAGTGGCCGTGAGATGTTGAGAACTAGACCACTGACCTGCGCACAAACAGCGAGTACGCTTGCGACAGGCAGCTATGTGGGGCCAACGTCAGAACTTAATTGCAGTGGCGTGACGTGGCGTACGACGGAACAGGGTAGGGATAGCTACAATAATGCGGACGGCTCGTAGTACTGCATCTGTTAGTCGAGCGGATGGGCCGCAGCTGGTCCTCTGCGAGCCTGGGTGCAAATTGTGTATAACTCACACTACATAAGCATTGAAAAACAATTTTGTAATTCAGTCTGTCAGCTGGCATTTGCCCGAGGCATTTGTAAAAACATTTCGGAGTTCTTTCTGTGATAGATACCCCTTTGATGCTGCCTCTCCCCACATCAGCAGGTAATGCACCCTCTTCCCACATTACCATCATACCCCCAACAACCTTCTTGGGCATGGAAGTGTCCCTGTGCAGTTGGACAAAGAAGAATCTTAGTCATGTAGAGATTTACATATAAAAAAAATATTTAAAGAAAAGAACAACAAATAAGACTGAAGGGAGTCTGGTGCTGTGGTCGCTGCCATGAAGTTGGGGTCACTACCATTCAGGACTCAGGACACAGTTACACATGTGGGATCGGCTTGTGTTAAAGAGGGTTAGTGGGACTACGAGCCGCCGGCCTTGCATATCAAAATATGCGTCACTGATCGAAAGGAGTGTGGTGCTGTGGTCGGTGCCACAGACTTGGGGTCATTGCCATTCAGGACTCAGGACACAGTTACACATGTGGGATCGGCTTGTGTTAAAGAGGGTTAGTGGCAGCTGAAGTATTGAGACTGTATGAGCCTGTGATAATGCTTGGTGTGGACGGGCTGCACTGGGAGCAATGTGTCTTGGCTACTGGACTGCGTCATGTGGAATCAGGACTCTATCTGAATTGTGAAGCGTGCTGACCGTACTGTAGGCCAGAGGTAGCGGTGAGCAAGGGCCCACAGCCACATGCATACATTGGTGGCCCCACCAGCCTGCGTAGTGGAGGTTCAGTGGCACCACTTGTCGCCGGCCTTCCATATGCAAATACCCCTCACTAATCGAAGGGAGTGTGGTGCTGTGGTCGCTGCTACGAAGTTCGGGTCACTGACGTTCAGGACTCAGGACACATTTACACATGTGGGATCGGTTTGTGTTGAACAGGGTTAGTGGCACCACGTGCTGTTGTCCTTGCATATGGAAGTATGCCTCATAGATGAGGGGGAGTCTGGTGCTGTGGTCACTGCCATGGACTTGGGGTCACTGCCATTCAGGACTCAGGACACAGTTACACATGTGGGATCGGCTTGTGTTAAAGAGGGTTAGTGGGACTACGTGTCACCGGCCTTGCATATCGAAATATGCCTCACTGAGCGAAGGGAGTCTGGTGCTGTGGTCACTGCCATGGACTTGGGGTCACTGCCATTCAGGACTCAGGAAACAGTTACACATGTGGGATCGGCTTGTGTTGGACAGTGTTAGTTGTGATACCAAAAACAATGGTCCTTGACCAATTATTAATACATCTGAGCCAAATGCTTCGCTTAGTTAAATAATTTTCTGATCCTGAGCTCAAAACCAAAAATCTTTTTAAAGGAAGGAGCTCACAATATTCAATATGCAATTCAATCCAACGAAGAACAACATCCAAACCATTTGTAAATTATTATACATACGTTAATTATTTTGCCATTTGGAAAAATTAATTAATAAAGCAGTACGAGGTTGCTCCAAAGGGAACGTGCATCAAAAAAGAGTGATTAAAGGGTGAATGAGTGAAACAAGGAATGGAGACATAGTAATAGAGACATTCAACTGGGTTCCAACAATAAGGATCGGTTATAATTCACCGTCCAAAAAACCTGGTCACATTTATCAATCGCAGAAACGTATTCTTATATTTCAAAAAACGACCCAATAGGTGGTCTAGCACGAAGGACTGTTATGTGTCCCAGGTAGTGAGGAGTAGGCGTCGACGTTTCGACCCGTCTTGATGGCCTTAGGAGATTTTTAAGCCTTGGCCGTGCGGATCTTCATCAGGACCAGAGAGGGGCAACCTGACTGGGTGATGATATTAATCAAACACCTAGAATATTAAAACAAGAGGGTGAGGATGTTGTCCTAATTAAAAACAAGCATTAAAACCAAGGTCCGTCATAATCAATCATATACCTGATCGGATTAAGGAATTTAATTCAATTCAAAGGAGGTAGCCAGACTTCCAATGGATGGAGGACTGCGTGTCACAGGGTAGTTATTCCAAGCTGTTGGGGGTCACAGGGTAGTTATTCCATGCTGTTGGGAAAGAACAATAATGAAAGAATTCTAAGTACTGCTTTATTAATTAATTTTTCCAAATGGCAAAATAATAAACGTATGTATAATAATTTACAAATGGTTTGGATGTTGTTCTTCATTGGATTGAATTGCATATTGAATATTGTGAGCTCCTTCCTTTAAAAAGATTTTTGGTTTTGAGCTCAGGATCAGAAAATTATTTAACTAAGCGAAGCATTTGGCTCAGATGTATTAATTATTGGTCAAGGACCATTGTTTTTGGTATCAAGATTATACCCAGGTCCCTTAACCATGGGTCACCCCATTTTTGTACTGGACAGTGTTAGTTGGCACCACATGTCCAAAATTCAAATTGTGAGGTCTGCTGCCCGCAGTGTAGACTGCTGAGTGTTCATTTGTACTTGAAAATGAATTTGGTCATTGTACTAAAGCTATACCTGAGATAAAACATGTTCAAGAAGAAAGGATACTAAAAGGATATTATGTAGATTTGAGGCCTGTAATAGTTACTTGCCTAGTGGACTCTGTAGCTAATGAATGAAGAAATACTGAGTGCAGTGTAGGCGTATGATGAAAAGATGAAATAAGTATAGAATACATTGACGAAGTGTTATATTTTCTGAGTGCAATCTTGTTAGAAATTAGCATTTAAAATTGGAATTGCGAGCTGTACTGCCTGTAGAGTAGACTGCTATTCCATGTTAGTTTGCATTTGAAGATTAATTTGGTCATTTTAGTAAAGCTATAACTGATATAAAAAAAAAAATTCTTGAAGCGAGGATACTAAAAGGATAACATGTAGGGTGTAGGACTGTGATAGTTAGTTGCCTACTGGAGTCTGTAGTTGCATATGGAAATACCCCTCATTGATCAAAGGGAGTGTGGTGCTGTGGTCGCTGCCACAGACTTGGGGTGACTGCTATTCAGGACTCAGGACACAGTTACACATGTGGGATCGGCTTGTGTTCAAGAGGGTTAGTGGGACTATGTGTTGCCGGCCTTGCATATCGAAATATGCCTCACTGATCGAAGGGAGTGTGGTGCTGCGGTCACTGCCACGGACTTGGTGTGACTGCCATTCAGGACTCAGGACACTGTAAGATCGGCTTGTGTTGAACAGAGTTATTGGCACCACGTGTCACCGCCATTGCATATGGAAATATGCCTAACTAATCAGAGGGAGTATGCTGCTGTGGTCGCTGTCATGGACTTGGGGTCACTGCCATTCAGGACTCTGGACACAGTTCCACATGTGGGATTGTTTGGCTTGTGTTGAACAGAGTTATTGGCACCACGTGTCGCAGCCGTTGCATATGGAAATATGCCTAACTAATCAGAGGGAGTATGCTGCTGTGGTCGCTGCCATGTACTTGGGGTCACTGCCATTCAGTACTCAGGACACAGTTCCACATGTGGGATTGTTCGGCTTTTGTTGAACAGTTATTGGCACCACGTGTCACCGCCGTTGCATATGGAAATATGCCTAACTAATCAGAGGGAGTATGCTGCTGTGGTCGCTGACATGGACTTGGGGTCACTGCCATTCAGGACTCAGGACACAGTTGCACATGTGGGATTGTTCGGCTTGTATTGAACAGAGTTATTGGCACCATGTGTCGCCGCCATTGCATATGGAAATATGCCTCACTGATCGAAGGGAGTCTGGTGCTGTGGTTGTCTCACTGAGTTAGGGTCACTACCATTCAGGACCTAGGACACAGTTCCACATGTGGGATCTGCTTGTGTTGAAGACGGTTAGTGGCACCATTTGTCGCCGGTCTTCCACAGTGTAGGTCAGAGGTAGCAGTGAGCAAGGGCCCACAGCCACGTGCATACGTTGGTGGCCCCACCGGCCTGCGTAGTGCAGGTTCAGTGGCACCACGCGTCGCCTGCCTTCCATATGGAAATACCCCTCACTGATCGAAGGGAGTCTGGTGCTGTGGTCGCTGCAATTCAGGACTCAGGACACACTTACACATGTGGGATCAGCTTGTGTTGAAGACGGTTAGTGGTATCATTTGTTGCCGGTCGCCCACAGTGTAGGGCAGAGGTAGCGGTCAGCTAGGGTCCACAGCCACGTGCATACATTGGTGACCCAAACAAACCTTGCGTAGTACAGGTTCAGTGGCACCCCGTTTTGCCGGTCTTCCATGTGGAAATACTAGGCCTGGGCGGCAAATTCCATTCCGCTCGCGGAATTTGCGGAATTTAGGTAATTTCGCGTTCCGCGGGAAACGCGGAATCGCCCAAAATTCTGCTTTCTGCGGCTTCTCAGAATTTTTGCTTGTTCGCGATCTCAAAATGCATGTTCGCGAGATATTTTCCCCCAAGCACGCAATCAGCGGTCGCGAACAGGAAAAAAGCATCGCGAACAAGTAATTCCGCGTGTTCGCGGAATTTCTGCATGTTCGCGGAGATTTAAACCATTTCGCGGAACTACGCAAATTCCACCCACCCCTAGGAAATACCCCTAGGTGATCGAAGGTAGTGTGGTGCTGTGGTCACTGCCATTGAGGACTCAGGACACAGTTACACATGTGGGATTGGCTTGTGTTGAACAGGGTTAGTTGGCACCACGTGTCGCAGGTCTTCCACAGTGTAGGCCGGAGGCAGCAGTCAGCAAAGGCCCACAGGCAGGTGACGTTGACTTGAGCTGCACAGATTGGGAGCATGTGGTCTTCTTAACCCATTATACTGTCTTACACAATTTGCATCGCTACGAATCTTGAATTGTGAACCGTGTAACCCCAGTGTAGGGCGGAGGCGGAGGTCAGGATGGGCGCACAGCTACGTGGCGATGATTTATGGTGCAGTGAGTTAGTAGCACCTGAAGCACACAGTGTGTGCGCTCCGTGCGATGATGCGTGGTCTGGGCGGGCCACACTGGAAGCAAAGTGTCTTGCGAAGTGGACTGCGACATCTGCAATCACCACTACATCTGAATTGTGAGCGCTGCTGTCCACAGTGTAGATCGAAGGCAGTAGTTGGTACAGACATAAGTCTGCGGTGCTGTGCCGCTGGGTTCACAGGGGGCCTGTGTTAAGGAGCCCGTGGTTATGGCGGCAGCCACGTGCCAGGGTGCGGCTGCCGCTGTGACAGACTGGTTGGTCTTCCCTCAAGTGAACCACGCCTAGGGCCTGGCCTATTTATTCATACAGCTACGCTGGAGTGGTGTACATTGGAGCAGCCCACTCCGCTTTTGCTTCCAGGGGGGGACAACACAGCTACATGACCGAGATCTTCCCCACTGCCTGAGGTAACATGGTTGCGTCCACTGTGCACTACACTACAAGTATCAACAGTATATCTCCACATGGAGAGGTTTGTGCTTTGCATAGTGAGGTCTGTGCAGCACATCAGCGTTACACTTGGCATTGGGTGCTTTATTGTTGAAGGGTGACTTGCCTCCTTCATATATAGGTGGTTGCCACATCTCCCAACATTCAGCTATTGTGTGGCTGAGGGGCATGGTGTTTTGGGAAGGTCCGTTGTCCTGTTTTGCGCTGCCTTGGTGGTAGTAGGGGGGGGTGATGCAGAGGGGGAGGTTCTGGTGGTGGTGACGCTGGGTGTTGTGGTCTTGCTGCGTGTCGGACCTGCATGATCAGTAGCTCTATCACGTGTTGGTCTTTAGATGTGGCTGTGAGTTGGGTCCATTTCACGGAGTAGATAGTCGACCTCCTTATACCAGTTAAAGGTTGATGTTAATTTGTTACTCGGCTTATCGCCTGCTTTTTGGATCGCATTGCAGATTTGGCTGGTCGTTGAAAATAGGGGGAAGTGGTGTCTTCGTGTTTTTTTGCACGGGAACGCCTACTTTGTATTTCATTAGCGTTAGTTGTGACTCTCGCTTGTGGCGATTTTGTTGGCGTTAATCGATGGAAGAGTGGTGAGATTTGCAGTTTTCACCAAGTTGAGAATGGGTTGATAATTAAAAAACACAGAAAAAAAGATAGGTTTAATGAACATTATAATTAGAAATTAGCATTTAAAAAACCTTTGAAATTCACTGAAAAAACCTTAGGTTTCAGGCAAGTTATAGTCAGAAATTAGCATTTAAAAAACCTTTGAAATTCACTGAAAAAACCATAGGTTTCAGGGACGTTATAGTTAGGAATTAGCATTTAAAAAACCTTTGAAATTCACTGAAAAAAACCATAGGTTTCAGGGATGTTATAGTTAGTTGGAAATTTCACTCATAGAAAACCATAGAAATTCCCCTGTTGTAGTTAGTTGAGCTAACTATAACTCACGCCCCCGCAATGCACTGCTGATGACGTCACTTATTACATCATTCATGACATGTTCAGTGACATCAGTGATGACATCACTGATGACATCTCAAATGACATCACTGATGACATCACTGATGATATCATTCAAGTCAAAATCTGATGCACCTTATTAGACCCTAATATAACACTTGATACACCCACTCTAAAATACAGACTATAATTTTTGAAACCATGAACACACCAATAGCAGTTAGTGCATATCCACTCTCTAATTTGTAGGTCCACACACATCTATTCATTCACCCATACAGTCACTCATACATACAGTAAGCCATCAATACAGCATTATCATATCCAGTCACATTACTATACAGACACTCACACACCGCCTCTCATTCATAAAGTTATTCACACACCTGGTCAGTAATGGAAATAATTATTTACACTTTCATTTACTCACCTGTGCAGTTATACACATACCATGTCACTTATTTAAAGTTTAAACATATACTAACACTTACTTACACTCTAATACAATAAGTAATACAAGCACACACTGATCCATACAGGCACTCTCACAATCACTCATTCTCACATATAGTCATGTATACAGTCCAACACTCATATATACTGCCTTTCACATATGGAGTTACTCACATATGTACCACTGAGGCATCCATTTACTCACCAAGACACTCATACACACACTCACCAAGCCATACACCCCTTCATAGATACAGACTTGAACACATATACCCAGTGAATTATCCACTCACACATCTATGCACAGAGTCACACCCCCCACCCACCTACACAGACACTCAGGCACCCATACAGGTACTCAGACAAGCAATCAAAAGCTCCTATAGACACTAATTTAGTTGCTAACCAAACCACGGAACTGATTACACACCAACTGACAACCTAAACTGTGTGAATGTCTGTATCAGTCGCTAACACATGAATTAAGCAAGACACAATTAATCACTCACTTATACAGTCAGTCACACACCTACTTAATCATCCATCCTGACTCATATACACCCATTCATTCTTCAATACACCTTGGCAAATATATATATAAAACATAATTAGATTTTATAGAAACACACATTCACTGGATGATGTCATCAGTGATGTCAACAGTGATGTAATTTGAGATGTCATCAGTGATGTCACTGACCATGTCATGAATGATGTAATATGTGACATCATCAGCAGTGCATTGCGGGGGCACAAGTTATAGTTAGCTCAACTAACCATAACAGGGGAATTTCTATGGTTTTATATGAGTGAAATGTCCAACTAACTATAACATCCCTTAAACCTATGGTTTTTTCAGTGAATTTCAAAGGTTTTTCATATGCTAATTCCTAACTATAATGTCCCTGAAACCTATGTTTTTTTCTGTGAATTTCAAGTTTTTTAAATGCTAATTTCTAACTATAACGTGCCTGAAACCTATGTTTTTTTCTGTGAATATATATATATTTTTTTTTTTTCACTGAAAAAACCATAGGTTTCAGGCATGTTATAGTTAGAAATTAGCATTTAAAAAACCTTAGAAATTAACTGAAAAAAACATAGGTTTCAGGGACTTTATAGTTAGAAATTAGCATTTAAAAAACCTTAGAAATTCACTTAAAAAACCATAGGTTTCAGACATGGTATAGTTAGTTGGACCTTTCACTGAAACCTATGGTTTTTTCAGTGAATTTCAATGTTTTTTTAATGCTAACTTCTAATTGTAATGTTCATTTAACCTATAGTTTTTTCCGACACCCAAGAAGGACACAACACCCACTGCCACAACCCCACAGGACCCCCCCATACAACCCCTCTCCCTACTACCACCAAGGCAGTGCAGGACAGCGAATCCTCCAAAAATGGCATGGTCCCTTAGCCATATAATAGCTCAATGTTGGGAAATGTGGCAATCATTTTTTTAGTAAATTTGATTTTTTTTTTATATTAATTTCTAACTTTAATGTTCCTGAGAACTACGTTTTTTTGTGAATTTCAAAGGTTATTTAAATACTAATTTCTAAATTTAATGTTCATAAAACCTATGTTTTTCTCAGGATTTTGAAAAAAATATATGACATTTTGTAACTTTAGTATTCTAAAAATAGTTTTTGTAATTTTTTCTATTTGTTATTTAAACTATATAATGTCTTCTTGTTTTTTAAATATTAAACAACTACATACAGAACGAAAGGGAGCCCAGCCCAGAGCCACATCTGAAGACCAACACATGTCATAGACTTACTGATCGATCAGCTCCGACACCCAAGAACGCCACAACACCCACCACCACCCACAGGACCCCCCCTCTACCACCGAGGCAGTGCAGAACAAGACAGCAAACTTTCTGAAAACGGCATGGCCCCACAGCCACACAATAGCTGAATATTGGGACAGGTGTGAAAAAACTATATGTGAAGGAAGTAATTCACCCATGTATAACAATGCACACAATGCAAAGTGTAGCGGTGATGTGCTGGACACATCTCAGTATGCAGAGCACACACCTCTCCATGTGCACAAATACTACTGGTGCTTGTAGTGTTGTGGACAGTGGACCCAACCATGTTACGTCAAACACTAGGGAAGATCTCAGTCATGTAGCTGTATCATCCCCCTTGTAAGCACAAGCGTAACCAGGGTGGGCTGGTCCGACGTATGCCACTTCAGCGTAGGAGTGTGAATAAATGCCCGGGGCTCTGGGCGTGGTTCGCTTGTGAACTGTGAAGACCAACGACTTTGCCAGAGTGGCGGGCCTCACTCTGCCATGAGGCTGCCACCATGACTGCAGGTCTCCTCGACACAGGCCCCCTGCGAACCCAGCGGCACAGCACCGCAGACTTATGTCTGTACAGACTACTGCCTTCGATCTACACTGCGGACAGCAGGCATCACAATTCACATGGAGTAGCGATTGCAAATGACGCAGTCTAGTAGGCAAGATACATTGCCCCCAGTGCGACCCTCTTGGACCACGCATCATCGCAGGGTGCGCACATGCTGAGCGCCAAAGGTACCACTAACTCAGTGCACCCCAAGTCATCGACACGTGGCCTTACTGAGGCAGAATTCAATAGACAAAAGACATTGCTTCAAGTGCGGCCCCCCGGACCACGCATCATCGTAGGGTACGTACACGCTGAGCGCCAAAGGTACTATTAACTCAGTGCACCATAAGTCATCGCACATGGCCTTATTGAGGCAGAATTCAATAGACAAAAGACATTGGTCCGAGTGTGGCCCTCCCGGACCACGCATCATCGCAGTGTATGTATACGCTGAGCGCTAAAGGTACTACTAACTCAGTGCACCATAAGTCATCGCAAGGAAGAGTGAGGCATTCTAGCACTCGAAAATCACCCAAAAATACTTATAATGTAAAAAGAAAAGAACAATCGAAGTACATTAATGATTACAATCCAGTAATTTTGAAGATGTGGAATGCAAATATGGACATACAATATGTTGCAGATAACTCAATTGCGGTTCCTCGCATACGATCCAAATTGAAGTCGATACCTGGAAAACATATGTCTATATGAAATACTGCAACATTAAAGTTTTAGAAAAAATGTTACAGAAAAAATAAGTGAAGGGAAATATGCTGTAATTGGATCTGATGGATGTTTCATAAAGAATGCCAAAGGAAATTTGATTAATCACAGGAAATTAAGTTGTGATACTCCAGATTAGAGAGAGTTTTCCTATTTAGCTCTTCTGCAACTTTTTAAACCTTGGCAGACTGAAATGGAATTACTTTGAGATTTTGACTGCTATGAAAATTCTTTCAATTCATGTAAAGACATTGCTACAAGTGTGGCCCGCCCGGACCACGTATCATCGCAGGGTGCGCACACGCTGAGTGCTTCAGGTGCCACTAACTCACTGCACCACAAGTCATCGCCACGTGGACTTATTAAGGCAGAATTCAGTAGGCAAAAGACATTTTCCCAGTGCAGCCTGCTCGGACGACGCATCATCGCAGGGTGCACACACGCTGAGTGCTTCAGGAGCACCACAAGTCAACGTCACATGGCCTTATTGAGGCAGAATTCAATAGACAAAAGACATTGGTCTGAGTGCGGCCCCCTTGGACCACACATCATCGCAGGTTACGTACACACTCAGCGCCAAAGGTACTTCTAACTCACTGCACCACAAGTCATCGCCACGTAGCCTTATTGAGGCAGAATTCAACACAAGCCACAACACATGGTGCCACTAACCCTGTTCAACACAAGCCGGCGACACATGGTGCCACTAACCCTGTTCAACACAAGCCATGACACGTGGAGCCACTAACCCTGTTCCACACAAGCCGCGACACGTGGTGCCATTAACCCTGTTCAACACAAGCCGATCCCACATGTGGGACTGTGTCCTGAGTCCTGAATGGCAGTGATACCAAGTCCGTGGCAAGGACCAAAGCACCAGACTCCCTTTGATCAGTTAGGCATATTTCCATATGCAAGGCCGGTGTCACATGATGCCACTAACCCTGTACAACACAAGGCAAAACACGTGGTGCCACTAACCCTGTTCAACACAAGCCGATCCCACATGTGGAACTGTGTCCTGAGTCCTGAATGGCAGTGACCCCAACTTCATTGCAGCGACCACAGCACGAGACTCCCTTCAGTTTTATTTGTTGTTGTTTTGTTTAAATAAAATGTTTTATATGTAAATCTATACATGACTAAGATTCTTGTTTGTCCAACCGCACAGGAACACTTCCGGGCCCAAGAAGGTTGTTGGGGGCATGATGATAATGTGGGAAGAGGGTGCGTTACCTGTTGATGTGGGGAGAGGCAGCGTGAAAGGGGTATCTCTCACAGAATGAAGTCCGGTATGTTTTCAGAAATGCCTCGGACAGATGCCAGCTGATGGACTGAATCACAAAATGACTTTTCAATGCTTATGTAGTGTGACTTATGAACAGTTCACACCCAGGCGCGCAGAGGGACAAATGCGGCCCGTCCGCTCAACTCACAGACCCAGAACTACGAGCCGTCCGCTCCCAAAGGCACAGCAGGGTACCAGCTCGCAAAGGTAGAGAGCTGCGAGCCGACGGACTGGCTTCTAACGGCATAGCTGCGAAGTGGTGATGTTGGGCACAAGAAGCGTGAAAGGGTTATCTTCCTACTGCTGTCGTGGAGTGGAAGTCGTACTACCTGGCACTCACCTGTTTCTCCTTTATTGTTAATAAGCCTTAAACCTTAACTGCGTCCAAATCATCATTACACAGAGCTCCGCTATTTTAAATTGCCCCCGGAACCTTTCTTTTATATTTTCACTCGATGCGGGGCACAAGATGGCTGCTAACACTTCCTGGTTTGAAATGTCAGCAGCCAATCAGACGCAAGCTTGTGCTCAGCAGTTAGGCACCGTCCAGATATATATATTTTTTTCCTTTAATATCTCAAAACACTACTGAACAGATTTACACCATTTCTACAAAAGCGCGCTTTCTGGATCAAGACCTTCCCCCCTGCCAAATTTGGCGTAATTCCGTTCAGCAGTTTCACCTGTAGCCTCGTCTAAACTTTCGTATGGAAAATGCATTGAGAAAACACGTTTTGTGATACACCTTTTTTTTAAACCCCTCCTTGACCAATCACCCCTAAACTTTCAAGATAGGAGCTGATCAAAAAAGAGAAACTTTTTGAAAAATTTCGGAGGCATTCGTCAAACGACGCCAAAGTTATAAGCACATGGAGGGCTCCAGGAGAGGGCCCGCGCAACACCCCTCCCAACATGAGTAAAGCCCAAGACTGCGGGGACTCCTGCGGGCCCCCGCAGCCCCAGCGAGCTCCCGCAATTAAAAAAAAAAAATTTCCCCGAGACCTAGCCCACCCTGTTATCTCATGAAAATAAAACCGTGGAACCCGCGAAAAGTTATAAGCACATGGAGGGCTCCAGGAGAGGAGCAACGCAACACCCCTCCCAACATGCGTAAAGTAAAGTAAAGTATGACTGCGGGGACCCCAGCGAGTCCCGGGACTGCGCAGACCCCAGCGGACCCCCGCAGCGCCAGCGAGCCGCTGCTATTTTTTCATAAAAAATTCCCCCGAGACCTAACCCACCCCGTTGTCTCATTAAACTAATACGCAGGAACCCGGGACCCCAGCGCAAATTGCGCCGATTTCTTTCTTTTTAAAAAAAAATGTTTTTTTGGCCCTGGGGGTCCTTCTGAGACCCCCTGAACAGGCCTAGGGGGTCAGGGTGATTCTACCCTGCCCCCTTCTTTTGTTTTCTACCTTTGTTTCTCTGTTTTCTGGGGACTCGCTTCTACCAACAAACAAGATGGCTGCCAACACTTCCTGGTTTGGAGTGTTCGCAGCCAATCACAGGGAAGCTTGTGCACGGCAATTAGGCTCCGCCCAGATATCGAAACTTTTATTTTTTTAATTTCTCAGCAACTACTGAACGGATTTACGCCATTTAAATAAAAGGTCGCTTTCTGACCCACTCACTGCCTTTCTGCCAAATTTGGGGTAATTTCGTTCAGCAGTTCGGGATGTAGCTTGTCGCAAAATTTCCTATCGAAATTAACATGGGGAACACGCGTTTTGGGACCCCCTTTTTTTCTCAGCCCCTGCTTCACGAATCACCCCCAAACTTTCAGGATACGAGCTGACCTGGATAGACTTTTTTTTGGAGAATTTCACAAAGATTCATCAAACGACGCCGAAGTTATTAGCAAATCAAGAAATGCATTTCCTATGGCAACTAGGTTCTAACTATAACTACCTACTGGCGACCGCCAGTAGGTAATATATACATACATATATATATACATATACATATATTTACATTTTAATATACTATTAAAATGAAAAATAAAGATAAATCCCTACTACCCTTTCCTTCCCACCTACCTCTGTGTCATCCCAAGCCTTTTGACTACTATGAACTTCCAAACATCCTTCTCAAGCTTTCATCCCTCCTGGTTAGCTAGGCCACCCAACTAACAAGACACATGACCACTACTTATGCAAAATGTACTATTTCCTCTTTTTAATTCCATTCCTATCATTCTATCCCTACTCCAAACTTCCCCTTTTCAAATCGATTTCTATCATTTTATCCCCACTCCAAACTCTACAAAATAAGCATGAAATTAAGAGCAAAAACCTAGAACAGCTAATGCACAGGAAAAGAAAATTGTACTAACCTACGTCTGGAGTAGCATGCTACTTGCCAAAAAAGTGCTTCAATGCCTTGTCAAGGGTAGTAAGCGCTATATATATGCATTTACAATATAATAATATGCTGTCTGATTGATTTGGAAAGAACTGGCTCTTAAATGGAACTCTGTGAACATCCAGGATTAGCGGAACCCTCCCACCCCCTTTCCCTCAGCACACTGAGACCCGTTCAGGGTGAGTAGTTTGCGCTTTATAAACCCCCTGATTGATTGATTGAAAGAAGAATGAAGGATTTTCGAATCCTGCTGATACCCAGAGACTGCAAATGCTCTCCAAATGTCATTTCTTTTTTTAAAGAATTTATTTCAAATTATTTTCTTTTCCCAGCGAGATCACTGCATGCAAGCACCATTCATTTCAACATTGTATGAACTTCATATTAATACAAAAATATCACCATTTCATTTAATTGTCTTCAGAAAAGCAAATTTCCCATCTTAATTAATATATAACTTCATAATGCATCGAAGAGAAGTAAAAACCTATTAACCTCCTGATCAATCAATCAGGGGGTTTTGAGCATGCCCCTCACCCGTGAGGGTCTCAAGGCGCTGGGGGGGTGCAGCTCCAGATCAGTCGCAGAGCCAGGTCTTGAGGCTCTTCCTGAAGGTGTGCAGAGTGGGGGAGTGTATTATGTTGACAGGGAGCTTGTTCCAGGTCTTTGCTGCGATGTAGGAGAAGGCTCTTCCACCTGCTCTGGTTCTGTAGATGCTTGGGGTCTCTGCCGGGGAGAGGTCGGCGGAGTAGAGGTTCCTTTTGGGTACGTGGAAGGAGACTCTTTTGTTGAGGTATTTGGGTCCGATTTTGTGGAGGGATTTGTAGGCGTGGGTGAGAAGCTTGAAGGTTATTCTCTTCTCGATGGGGATCCAGTAGAGGTCTTGTAGGTACCGGGTCATGTGCTCATGTCGTGGGGTTCTGAGGACGATGCTGGCTGCGGTGTTCTGGATGGTTTGGAGCTTGTGTAGCAGGGTTTTGTTGTTTCTGGCATAGAGGGCATTGTCGTACTCCCGTCTGCTGGTTATGAGTGCGTGGGTGACAGTCTTTATGCATTCGGGGTGATCCACCTGAAGGGAGGATGCGGAGGGAGTTGAAGCAGGTGGAGGCGACGGCGTTGATCTGGTGGGTCATGGTGAGGGAGGAGTCTAGAATGTTGCAGAGGTTTTGGGCATGGTCTGATGGAATGGGTGGGTTTCCGAGGGCAGATGGCCATCAGGAGTTGTCCCAGGCGGTGAAGGAGGGTCCAAGGGGAGGACCTCTGTCTTCTCCGAGTTGAGCTTAAGGCAGATGTTGTTCATCCAGGTTGCGACATCTTTCATTCCTTCCTGGAAGCTGAGTCTGGTGTCCTAGGGGTTCTTCATGAGGGAGAGGAGGAGCTGGGTGTCATCTACGTAGGATACTATGCTGAGCCCATGCTGTCTGATGATGGTGGTGAGGGGGGCCATGTAGATGTTGAAGAACGTGGGGCTGAGCAAGGATCCTTGGGGTACTCTGCAGATGATCTCTGTGGGTTTGGAGAGGAAGTGTGGGAGTCTGATCCTTTGGGTTCTGCCGGTGAGAAAGGAGTGGATCCATTCCCTGTATGCCGGCGTCATGGAGTCTAGCGGCGAGAGTACGGTGGGAGACGGTGTTGAAAGCTGCGGAGAGGTCTATTAGGATGAGTGCTGCTGTGTGGCCTTGCTCGAGTAGCATGCAGATGTCTCGGTGCTGTGGTTGCTAGGGAATCCGAATTGGGAGGAGTCGAGGATGGCGCTCTCTTCAATGAAGGTGGTCAGCTGGGCATTGACGAATCTCTCGGTGACTTTGGCTGTGAAGGGAAGGGAAGGAGAGAGATGGGCCGGTAGTTTTTCAGGTCCATCGGGTCAGCTGAGGGTCTCTTGAGGAGGGGCTTGACCTCTGCCCGCTTCCAGTCATTGGGGAAGATGCCTGATTCGTAGGAGGTGTTAATGGCCCGGCATAGTTCAGGAGATATGGCGGTGGCTCTGTGGTAGATGTGAGGCGGGCCGGGGTCTGTGGAGGCTCCGGAATGGGTGTTATTAATGGTCATGGCAGTATCTTCGGTGGTAGGTGGTTTGCAGGTGTTGATGGTGGGCTGGTTGTTGGTGGTGGAGAGGAAGGTGGTGTCTGGCATCTGTTTGCTGAAGTTGTCGTAAAGGGCCTTGATTTTCAGGTGGAAGTAGGAAGTGAGCTTGTTGCTGAGGTCCTGGGATGGTGTGGCTTCACTGGGGGGTTTGTGGAACTGCTGTATGACGTTGAAGAGTTCTATTGCGTTACTGGCGTTGGTGTGGATTTTGTCCTTGATAAAGTTCCTCTTGGTGGCTCTTATGCGCTGGTGGTATTCCGTCATGGCGTTCCTGTGGGTGTTCTGGTCTTCTGTGGTTTTCCTTTTCCTCCAGAGTTTGTCGAGGTGTCTGCAGGAGCACCTGGCTTCTTGGAGGTCGGTGGTGAACCAGGCAACCTTCAGGGGGCACGTGGTGGCGGAGGGATGCGAGTTTGTCTGCGCAGCTGGTGATCCAGCGGTGTAGTTCTTTTGCCGCAGAGTTGGAGTCGGTCGTGGTGGAGAGGGGGTCATGGAAGAGGGTGGTGTTGAGGTGTTCCTCTGTGACCTTGCTCCAGTTTCTTCGTGGTGGGCGCTGGTAGGCCTGGGCTAAAATTCTGTTCCGCTCGCGGAAATTGCGATAATTTGACATTTTCGCGTTCTGCAGAGAGCGCGAAAATGTCAAAATTTCCGCAATCCGCATTTTACTGGAAATGTTTTGCTTGCTCGCGCTGTAAAATAATACATTCTCGCGTGCGCGCGATCGCCTTACCTGAATCCCCGCGTTCAGCGACACGTTTTCCCGATCCGGTCGCGTTCTTCACGAGATGTTGGATTGTTGGTAGCCATTTGCGCTGTCTCGCGACAGTTCGCACCCGCAGTAACGTCATTCGTCGCACGATCACGTCTTTCTTCTCGTGATCATGCACCGCGAGACAAGTGAAAACAAGATGGCCGCGTCCGTGAGTAACCGCATGGGTAAGTTGGTGAGCCGCGACCACGCAGAAAATACCGCAAAAAACTTCCGCATCTTCTCGATATTTCCGTGTTTGCGGAGATTTTTAACATTTTCGCGATAATTTGCGAATGTGAATTGCGCAAATTACGCCCACCCCTAGGAGCTGGGTGGGCTTGTGTGCAGACGTGGTGTTGAAGTTGAAGTGTACAAAGTGGTGGTCTGTCCAGAGGGGCTGTGTGGTGTGGCTGAAGTGGATGTTTGTCCCTCCTGCAAAGATGGGGTCAAGGATGTGTCCAGCTCTGTGGGTGGGGCTGATGATGAGCTGCATAGGTCAGAGGTTGTCAAGGTTGTCCAGGAGGGTGGTTGAGTCGGGGGTCGCCGCTGTTGTCGAGGTGAAAGTTCAAGTCTCCGATGAGAATGTGGTCCGTGGAGGCAATGGTGTGGGGTGCGATGAGGTCAGCGATGGTGGTGGCTGAAAAGGCGCGAGGCCAAGGGAGTCTGTAGGTGAGGGTCCCATGCAGTGTGGTTCTGGGGGTGGTCTGGATCAGGAAGTGGAGGTGCTCTGTGATGGAGAGGGGGTCACTCATGCTGGAGGTGGAGAGTCAGAGGGAGCTCTTGTGTACGATGGCGAGTACTCCTCCTGGGCGGTGGGGGCGTTCCTTTCTCTGGATATTGTGTCCATCGGGGATGGCAGTGGCAATGTCGGGGCGGAGGTGGCGTTGGTCCATGTTTCCGTGAAGAAGGAGACATCTGGCGAGAAAGGTGCCAGCAGGTCCCAGATCTCTACGGCGTGTCTGTGTAAGGAGCGCATGTTGAGGAGGATGCACATCAGGGCTTCGGTGGTATGGGCGTCCGGCGTGGATTCAGTGGCCATGGGGGGGGCTGTCGATGGTGAAGGATTGTCAGCAGTGTAGGCAGGATAACTGGCCATGGTTGGTGTTTGGCATCACTGGCTGGCAGCTCTCGTTCCTTCCGGGGTTAAGTGCGAGGAAATCAGCAGAGATGTAGCAGTGGGAGGTCGTAGATCCAGGATTCCTGGTGCTGGCCACGGTCGGGTCGCGGACGGGTGCAGATGGGCTTGCCTTTGGTGCACCCATCTTCAGCTGGGAGGCGGGAAGCGGGAACCAGCAGGGGGAGCCACGGGGCAGCAGCGGCTGGAAGGGCACGGAGGGCAAGGTGCACGGAGACAGAAAAGGCTAAGTAACACAGAGGACACAGGTACAATAGAAGACAAAAAGAAGACAGAAAATGTGCACGGAAAGACAGAAAAATGCCACATAGTCAGTCACGGGCACAGAGACAGAAAAACATAAAGACAGAAAAATAGCACAAAGACAGACATGGGCACAGAGACAGAGAAACAGAAAAACAGCACAAAGACAGACACAGACAACAGCGGCCAGCTGAAGAGCAATACTCTCTCACTGGACCACCAGTGATGAGGTGCAGGCAGGAGCCTGCTGGTGGAGGAGGGCCTCGAACACCTACCTGAGCGAGCAGAGCACAGTGGCTGGAGCGGTGGCATTTGACAGCGGAGCTGCGCTGGGTGATCGGACGTCTTAAGCAAGGAGCCAGACATTCAACTAATGTGGGGCTTATCCCCACTAGAATATTAGATGATAACCCTTGTTTTATAAATCTGATTCCCCTGCTTATTAGAACTAAACGGCTATCACCTTCCTAGTTAGGAATTGAGGCTAACCAATCCTCATATCCTAGACAGCCAGTCACCCAATTAATTATGGGGGACCAAATCTTTATGCCCCATCTCTTAGCCTCTCTACCCTTGCAATTATATATGGCTCTGTCTAGTTCATATATGCCCATTATTCATCCCACCCATGCCTGGATGATGGGTGGCTCTGGATTATTCCACCCTGTAGCGATTAACAGTCGAGCTACTGTCATTGATATAAAAATAAAATATGTCTATCATATCCAATAAACATCATGAGCAGGCTGATGCATATCTCTTTCCCAAGCAGCTTTCTCAAATATGTCTCAATACCTTTCTTCAAAGGCTGTAGATTATCATAGCTATTAAACATATATATCACTTCAGCTGGGTCATTTCGATACCTGGGACATTTACCTTCTTCCCTTATGCCCCATCTGAACAACTTCGCAGGCGTAAAGTATACATTAAAAATCATTTATAGTGCTGGGCTCTCAGATTAGATGAAAGAAAAACCTTAATTCCTACTCCAATTGACATATATAAATATGCATTTCACCCCCTAACTGCTCTGCCCAGTTGACGTTGACCTTCTCAAGGCTGTCTGGAGTTGTCTCCACTAACATTTTATACACCTGTCATATCCTACAGTCTGGCAGATTTAATGCATCTAAAAGGGGGATTATTTCCAGGAAAACCGTACCTACCCTGAGTTGACTGAGAAATTCCTTTGCCTGCAAGTATTTAAAGAGGGAGCTGGCCGCTATTCCACAATCTTGTCTTAATACCATAAATCTACCTAACAGATCCCCTACCTTAATGAAACCAGATTGTCCCCACTATCTATCCATCACATGATAGAAATGGTGAGGAAAAAGTGGGGATCGCTACAAAGGGGTATACCTAATATAGAATTTGGTCTTCATTAATTTACGAACCTTACTCCAAACTCTCTAAGCAGTGATTAAGCACTTAAACTGCACTTTTTAAAAATAGCTTGGCTCAACTTGCCGAAGAAGACAACCATGAGCTTCTTTACCCAGCGCGAGGTCATAGACAGTAGGTGGGGGCAAGCCATGTCCCTGATCCTCCCTGTTATCGCTTTCTACAGATAACAATACTCCCATCTGTTGTAAGAGGACGAACCAATAATTAAACAAGAAGTTGGGAGCAGCCCAACCACTCCACTCTCGTGGGAGAGTTAAAAGTTCAAGTATTGCCTTTTCTTCTTATATTGCCATATGACATTTATGCAAATAGAATCCAGCTTCCTAAATAGGGGGCCCTCAACCTCAATGGGGATGGAGTGAAACAAATAAAGTATCTTAGGTAACACTATCATTTTAAGAACATGACATTTACTACATTAGTAAATACTAATCCTAATATACATGGATGTATCCATCCTCTGAGTGTCTACAAAGGCAGTGTTCCCATTACAGACAATCTGCGTTTTTTTCCCTGTTCAATAAATACCCTGATTTCCTCCCATATTCGTCTGCCAATATTTCAACTTCAGCTAATGCACTCCTACTTCGTGTTGTATCCAGTAATTAGAACTGGCTTTATTATCTAACTTTTCAGGATTTGTTCAATAAATGGGCTGATATAGAAGGCAAACAAAATTGGAGAACAAGACACCCTTGCCTTGTCCCTCTATTTATATCTATGCTCCAAGATTCTTTACCCATTATTAGGAGCCTGGCATGAAGAGAACAATACATTGCCCTAGTATCCTTTATCATGTGTGGCCCAAGCCCTTTTGGTCCAGGATTCCACATAGATACCGCCATGACCCCCTGTCGAATGCTTTTTCCACATCGAGGAGGATCATAGCTATCTAGTCACCTGTAAGTTCTGCAATATCTAAAAAATATATAGCTTGTCTGCCATGGTCTGCTTTTCCACCACCAGGTATAAATCCATGTTGCCAAGGTGTGACCAGGTTTGCTATGATCCTCCCCAAGCAGACTCCCAGAATTTTAGAATAAAGCTTGGCATCAAAGTTTATCAGAGAGACGGGCTGATGCGAAGCTGGATTATCAAGGGTCTTACCTTTTTTTGAAAAGATAACAATATCTGTGCCCTGACAAGAAAGTGAGGGCACCCCATTCTGCTGCACAACTAAAAACAGATCTAACAGAAGCGGAGCTAGTTGTAAATGGAGCACCTTATACGTTTCATGGGGCATTCTGTCGGGCCTCGAGCATTTCCTGAAGCTAAAGAATGCAGTACGTTCACGACTTCCTCTATTGTGATATCTGATTCCAGCTCCCTATTTAGCTCTGGATCTATCCTTCCCATATCCCCCCTACCCCTGATTCTCCCCCAGAGCTAGGATATGGAGCATCCTCTTGGTATAACATTCTATAAAACTCCTCAAATATGCCAATAATGTCATTAGGAACTGTGGAAAAGAACCCATCATTCCTTTTGATTTTCACAATATTTTTTCCTAGCTTCCTCCTGTCTTGGAAGGAATGCTAAGAGTCTCCTAACCGACTCTACATATTCATAACTTTCACTCTTATGTGCCTGAATCCCTTCTGCCAACCGATTACTATAATGGCTGTTGATTTCGTATTTGACCATAAAAATCTCTAGTTGGATTAGCTTCTCCTGCTCCTGCCTTATCCTCTCCATATGTTTTTTCCAGCATGGCTAATCTTTCAAGCACTCACCCAATTTAAGCCTCTTGTTCCTTCCTTCTGTGTGCACCATGGCTAATAATCTCCCCTCTCAGTCATGCTTTGAAGGCATCCTAAACCACCCCAATGAAGTACTGTGTTCACATTGAAGTACCCAACCACCCATCTCCTCATGTACTCAATGAGCAAATTGTTAAGGAGTAATTTCCCATTGAATGTCCACTTGGCCTTAGTCTTAAACCTGCAATGACCTGAGATATCCAACACTAATGTACTATGAGCTGACAAAATCCTTGGTAATATCTTGATTTCCTCTTCATGCACTAATCCAGTGGAATCCAAGAAATAATCTAATCTGATGTATTTTTTTATGTGAAGAATAAAAATGCATGTATCCCAGATCAGGGAGTTTCTTGACATTCCATATATCAACAACCCTGTGACTGGTCATAAGTGAAGCCAAAGCCCTGTGATACTTAAGGTTTTCTTCCATGATACTTAGTAATTTGGCCCGTCCCACCTCATGGTGTATATTTAAATTCTCACAGATTATTAAAGGGGCTGGCCAGGATGCTAACTGCACTTCAAAATCTCCTTATACTTTAGGATCGTCCTGATTTGAGCCATAATTAGAACAGATCACCACTACCGAAAGTTCAACAACTGCCCACCAACCCCACTTTTACACCAGCTTTTGCTTTGTCAGCCCAATATTACTTTTGGCAAGAATAGTAACACCTCTAATCATAGAACTTTGGTTTGTACATGCCAATGAAGTATACCCCCTGATTGTCAAAAACTCCCACTTTCCCCTTTGGAATGTATGGTTCTTGTTT
Organism: Triturus cristatus; assembly: GCF_964204655.1. NCBI lineage: Eukaryota > Metazoa > Chordata > Amphibia > Caudata > Salamandridae > Triturus > Triturus cristatus. The sequence continues at coordinate 751,584,163 of NC_140589.1, forward strand.
GCATATTATCTCTGGAATGAAAGATCTAAGTATCTCTCCCACCCTCAGCCGCTTGGCCTTATCATTCAGGCCTCCCATATTTACAGAACATATGGATATTTTATCCATTTAATATCTAAAGAGATATCATTATGCTTGTTCCTTGCATCAATATTCTGCAACGTTCCACGAAACCTACGACATTAAAATCCAGCATTTTAACTTCTTACCCTTGTTTCTCCTTGCTCCCTCTCTGGGATTGTTGTGTGCCCCTGACCCTCAACCCCTCCCCCACAGCCCCCTCTCCACCCTGCCGGCTGATCCTCCCCTAATCCTCCATTAGTAAACCCTCCCGAGCCCCCATGTTCATCCCAAAACCACACTAAATCTTCCCGACCACCCCGAACCCTGAAAAGCAGGCAGACCAACCATCGATCTGTTGGGATGAGAGCATACTCTCCAACCAGCAATCAAGCCAGTGTAATCTACTCATAACAGCAAAATGCTATACATGCCCCTAAATTCAGTAAATACATAATGTGAACATGTTATGACAAGCCCCATTCACCTTTTTGGCTATACAGGAGGTAGCCATAAAGCAGGATATAAAAAAACTGTAGCCACACAAACCCATACCTATTTATACACTAAATTCCATTAGAGATTCCTTTGCTTTTCCTTCAGTCGTAAAGAACAGTGTTCGATCCCCCCACACGACTTTCAGACGGGCCAGATTTGTTAGGAAGGCCTGAAATACTTGTCTTGGAATGGTTTGATTAGTTGCTGTAAGCACCACTGCCTCTCAACAGTTATGTGGCAGAAGTCAGAAGGAACAATTCCCAAGTGTGGGGTGGGGTTTTGTACTGAGAGCATCTCGGGGAGCAGATGTCAAGGCGCCCACCAACTGTTCAGTTGGTAAATGGTCTCACTTAAGGCCCCATCCACCCATAGCTGGCCATCCAGACTTTCTAGTCACTTTCCACACTGTTGCTGTCGGAGCACCATCAATTGTATCATCTGGAGCGCTTCACTATCACTGGACTCCGTGAATGAGTCGGAGCCATCTACAGACCATTCTGATGTTTAGTTATCCCGTCATCTGTTGACTTCAACCACCCCCCACCCCACCCCGCCCCCCACTGTTCTTAACAGTGTGAGCTGATGCTGACTATACACATGCAGATTAATGTCTTTTCTTTGTTAATTGGGAACTATGCCCTTAGGGAATGCTGTAGGGGTATTTTTTAATTAACTTCACGAATTATGTGCTGCTGTGGTGTGTATTTTTCTGGAATCATTATCTGGCTACCCGCTGGACTGCCTACTTTTATTGGCTCCAGAGAGGGTTCTTTTGGACTCGTTTTGAGGATGCACCTCTATATCCCCCTTCAAAATTGAGTTCTAGTTCCAGTTATATAAGTGCACGGTTTTAGAAGAGTCTGGGTCTTTCCTCTGTCATTAGACAAAACTAACGTTGATTGTGGAAACTGTGGTACTTTGACTTGATTTAGATGTATTCCAATTTATTATCCAACTTCCACAGACAGTGAGATCTAGTTCTGCTGTATTTTTCTGAATACATTGTCTGCTAAAATTGTACTGCAACACACCTGGGCACGTATCAGTCTTCTAATTATTATTTATGGATTATGGCAGAGCTTCATACTTTCAGCTACTTGATTGTTACATTTCATATGGATCATCAGAGCACTATGTCTGTGGTGACCAAGCTGGGTCATTAGATCAGGTTTATGAGTATCACACTCTATGCACTGACTGGTACAGCTCTTGTTTTGACAGTAGGGGTTACACTTCGCCAATTTTAAGTGTGTGTTTGTGCTAGATGGCTCCATTGCAGCTCTAATGGCTTCACCTCATGTCTCTAAGTAACACTATAGGCAATGGGTAGGTTACATTCAGGGATTTTTGGATCATCATTTTGAGTGCATGTTTTAGCTCCGGTTTCTAGTTGCAATAAAACTTGGGTGCTACTGTACCTATATTTTGGGTGGCTGTAGGTTGCCAAAGGACAATTGGTGGATCTGGCCTGTTTTTCAGGGTCACCCCCAGATTTATGTCTTCTGTTGCTCAACCTGTTTTTGTTGGCTTTAGTACTCTGTTCACTTTACCAGTGCTAAAATATGTGTGCCCTCTCCCTAAAACATGGAAAAATTTGCCTATCCCTGACTAACACATTTAATTTATTTGTAAGTCTGTAGTTTATGGTGATAAATGTACCCAGGGCCTGTAAATTAAATGCTACTAGTGGGAGTGCACCACTCATTGTGCCACTCATCAAGGTAGCACTTTAAAACATGTCTCAGACCTGCCATTGCAGAATGTAGTGCAGTTTTAAACTGCCAATGTGACCTGACAAAATAAACCTTTTGCCAGGCTTAAGCCTTCCTTTTTTATTACATATAAATCACCCCTAAGGTAGGCCAAAGGGCTCAAAGGGTGGGATGCACTGTATTTAAAATGCAGGACATGCGGGTTTAAGTTTTAAATGCCCTGGCCGTGAACAATTCCTAATGTCATTTTTCGCTGTTGGAAGGCCTATCTCTCATATTGACTAACACTGGGTTACTTTATTACATTTACTATGCGATCATTTTTCAATTGAAAGCAGATAAAAATAGGGTGTTTATTCTCAAACAAATTGTATTTTAAAAACCTATTTTATGGTAATGTCAGATTTTAAGTCACAGTTCTGAAAATGCCACTTTTAGAAAGTTGGTGTTTACTTGTCCTAACCACTTGTGCCTTCTGCCAGTATCCTAGGTGAGATGGCTAGGAATGCTTCTACTACTGGGGTTTGTATATTCCTTCCAGACAGTGACAGAAAAGGGATTTAGGTGGGGACAGGATGAGCAATCTTGCCAGAATGTTAGTAGGAGAAACTATACCCAGTCCCACTTACATTTTGATGGGATTTGCTTCCTCCACATACAAAGGAACCCATTACTAGTCATTTGTCACCCCATGTTTCTTGGAGCCTTGACAGGGACAGGAGAGAACTTTCCAGAACCAGATGTGGGGGTAGTATAGGGAATCCTCCCATTTCAACGGCTGGCACTAGGTATAAATTTTGGAACTGCAGAACCACTCTTCCATACACATTTGGACCTGTTAACATTACTGCAGAAGGACTAGCCTGCTGCTACCAGACAACTGCCATGCTGCTTAAGGACTGCCCTGTTGTCTGAGAGGGAAGACTGGACCGGTTTACATTCACATCAGGCTAACCTGAATGACTCCATGGTGGACCTCCTGTTTGAGCTACAGATAACAAGCTCCAGAGGCCTTTCTCCCACTGCCCAGCTGACCTATGTACTGGACCTGCCTAGAACTATAACTCATCCTGCCTGAGCCCTGCAGCTGCATCTGCTGGAGTGAATCCCTGATACCCAAGAGGTACCTCCCCAGAACCTATACTCTTGGTTGTCATCAGATTGTACTCCTCCTAGACAAATCCGACGCAGCACAATGCAACTCGACGCAGAACAGCTCATCACAGCACCTTGCAGCTCCAGATCGGCGGCCTCATCAGAACTAATTCATTGTGATGCGACTCGATGCATCAAAGCTGTTGGACTTGGCCCTTTTTGCAGGGTTTTCCCCAAACGTTTTGCTACTGCCTCCTATTTTTTCCTGACCTGTGGTTGATGACTATAGGACTCTGGGCACTTTACCACTGCTATTCAGTGCTAAAGTGCATTTGTTCTCCATGTAAATTGCGTTTATGGATTGATGTTTCCCTGATTGCCATATTTGATTTACTGGTAAGCCCCCAGTAAAGTGCACTGAGTGTGCCAGGACCTGTAAATCAAATGCTTCTAGTGGGCCTGCAGGACTGATTATGCCATCCACAGGAGTTTTCCTAAAAAGGTATCTCAAACCTACCACTTTAGTGTCTGCGTGCGCAGTTGTCAATCAATCAATCAATCAATCAGGAGTTTGTTAAGCACGACTACTCACCCGTAGGGTCTCAAGGCACTGGGGGTTGAAAGCTCCAGTCCATCAAGGAGGGGGTCTGTCAAAGAGCCAGGTTTTGAGGTTTCTTGTAAAGATGGGGAGTGATGTTGTCTGTCTGAGGTGGAGGGGAAGGGCGTCCCAGGCTCTGGCCGCGAGGAAGGAGAAGGAGCGGCCTCCAAATCTGGTCTTTCTGGCGCAGGGGACCACGGCGAAGGAGAGCTCGGATGATCGCAGGGTCCTTTGAGGTGCGTGAAATTTGAGTCAGCTGTTCAGGCATGCTGGTACAGTGTCATGGAGGGCCTTGTGTGCGTGGGTGAGCATCTTGAAGGTGACTCTAGCCTCGATTGGGAGCCAGTGGAGTGTGCGCAGGTGCTGAGAGATGTGGCCATGTCTTGGCCATGTCGACCTGGCAAGTGCACCTTCCCTTTTCTTACATGCAAGGCACCCTTATGGTAGACCCAAGGTGACAGGAGCTGGGGATATGCATTTACTGTAGACAGCCATGAGGGGCATTGAGGTGTGCCTGGCCCTTCCTGGATGACTCAGAGCTGAACTAAATTGACCTTGGCTGCATTTAGAGTAGTTGTAGGAGTTTTCCTTGCACCTAAATAGGGGCTGTATCCCTTGCACAAAGCTGTCTCCACCCCCTTTGCTCATCCTGCACCAGTGCAGTGAGGACAGAACTGGTTTGGACTTGGCTTAGAGACCCTTACACAAAGAGAACAAAGACAAAATGGGGTATAAGTAGTGGACCTTAAACCCCTGAAATTTAAATCACTTTATATCACTTCTGGACTTAAGAGGAACCTTTGCCAAGGAAAAAAGCTGAAGAACTGTGAGGAGTACTGCATGTTTGCTGTGTTCTGTGTGGGGTTGGCTTGCAGTTGCTGTTTCTGCCAAGGAAAGGATAAAGACTTGAACTTTGCTGTGAACCTGCTTGAACAAGAATCTCCGAGGGCCTGTGTGTGCTGGCCTCCTGTTCTGAAGCCTCAGGGACACAAAGACTTCACCCCTAGCTCCCTTGAACTCTGCTGCTGAGAGGTCTGACCTGTCAGGAGGTGCATATTCCAAGTTGGGGGCATCTAGGGGTTGTTCCTGCAATTGGGAGCTGGACAAAACCTGAAGAGCTAAGAAAATGGACGCATCGCCCTTCTTGGGGCTTTTTTACCCGATGCAGCACCGCCGCGTGGGAAGAATCTCCACTCATAGCTGTGCCACTGCAGAGACACTGCAGCGCCTGTTGCAGCTGCAAGAACTGACGCATTGTGGGATTGTGGATAAAGAAACCGATGCAGGGCTGCTTGCTGCCGCCGCATCGATCGCCAGAGCATCCCGGATTTCCACACATTGGGCCGCTGCTGCAAGTTTTTCTGACGCATCATCCACGGACCAGAACTGTCTTGGAGTCAACGCATAACTGTCCCCTACAGTCCAGATTCAACCCATCACTTCTCCTGCATGCAGCAGAACTGTCGCATTGTCTCCCCAAGGACTTAGGAATTGACGCATCTCTTTCTTTCTCAACGCTTCCCCTCCCTGCGGCTGCTTGACCTTGTGAATTTTAACGCATCTACAGGTATTTTGTGTAGCTTCAAGAATCCATTGTTTTCTATGGACCCAGTTACTTGAAACCTTTGAAAAGTCATATTCTTATTACACGTATGTTGGATTTTTGTCATTCTGGTATTGCTGAGTTTAGATAAAGATACCTTGGGCCATATGTACAAGGACTGGCGATAACTACCGCTAACACAGTTTTCTCTTACGCCGCGCACCGCTGAAAACTATCGCCATGTTAGCAACATATTTATAAGATGTTGCTACATGGTGATAGCTTCAGGGATCGGCAGAGAAAACTGCCGCTAACATTAGTGATGGCAATAGGAATTCCGGCGTTAGGGGGCGAAAACCAACAAAAGTCCCTTTAGCGGCAAAAAACGCACGTTAGTCAGCCCAATGTGAGTTTTTTTTGCCTCTATTGGAAAAAATTGCCTATCAGTCGACCTCCAATAGGAAAATAGGCAAAAAACGCAATGAAATGCAGGATGGAGAAGCCAGGGCCATGTGCAGCACATATCAACAACCCCCTTAAGCCACCCAACATCCAGGATGACCAGAATGAGAGCCTGGATGCCTCACTGAACCTGCACCTGGAGCCTGGGTGCCTCGCTTGACCTGCTTCTGGAGTGTGGATGCCTGGCTGGACCTGCGTATGGAGCCTGGAGTGTGATGCGGAGGTGCTGTGGAGTCGATGAGCCGTGGCGGTAGACATTAAGGCACGGCAATCGCCCGTACCTGGTGGTGAAGTCTGGCAGGTCCCATGAAAACACATTGCTGACCTGTGTGAGAAGACCGTCTTGAGCCCCTTGGAGCTGTAAATGGTAGAGGCACTCATGCGCACCAATGTAGGGAGATCTGAATCGCATACTACGATCCACCACTTCACCGGGGTGCACGGAGGGGATTACCAAAGATGGGGGGCGCCTCTCTGCATCACAGGACGGATGATGTTGTGCTGGCCGGACGCTGTGGAGGGTAAGGCCCCTGAGCTGCGCCAAACTTATGGGGTGGGAGCGCGGCAACTTCACGCCTAAGGGGGCCCTGCTTCATCAACTGCATTGGGAGGTTCACCAGCAGACTTGGCGGTGACTGCTGTACCCAGGCTTGTGAAATCCCACCTGGCTGAGGCTCCTGCTGGCTGAGTCACAGACCTGGAGAGAGTGCAGTGGATTGCGCCACGGTGTCAATGTCCTGGTAATCAGAAGGTGGGATGCATAGCGGAGGAGGCCCGGGGGTCGAGTCGCCCAGGTCTAGCACTTGTAGATGACGCACCCCAAGTGACAACTCATCCACTATGGCGGAAGAGCGTTGCCGCACTACTTATAGGCAGTGCATGAAGAGGAAAAATCATCACATGATGATGACCTCCTGATGTAATCGTGCTACATTTCCTTTGTGGGTGGGAGGGTGGATAGGGATGCTCCACTCATTTCATTTCATTAGTCTTTATTATCGATCATTTTCATCATAAAAAGACATTTGCAAGATGAACATTACATACAAAATTAAAATGGGTGAAAATAAAAACTGTAACACAGATCAGCTAAAAAAATGAAGAAGACCACAAGCCTAAAAACTAATACCTTCTATTTCTAATAATCCAGGCCCAGCCTATAAATTTGGCCACTGCCACAACAATACATTCACTGGTATCAAATCTTAGGATATTAAGTGCCTCAAGCCCTTGTCTGGTGCCCAATGTGCGACAGAGGGGTTTGAGCCATTTAGATCTGGGGGCCACATATGCCGGGCATACAAAAAATATGTGGCCCACTGTTTCTGGACACTCTATACACCAACGACAGGAATCAGAAGTAACTCCCTTCCATTTTTTGGTAAATGAGTTGGTGGGAAGGCTGCCAACCCTTATTTGATGGTACAATTTCCTATCGAGGGGTCTAGTAATGGTGTCCCAATAGGCTTCTAGGACAGGAACATTTTTCTCTACAAGAAACCTACCAGACAAAGACTCCCCAGAGGCTAAGGTTAGCTGATTATTATTAACCATTGACCAATAAAGGTTTTTAAAAACTTTTTTTGGGGGGAAAATGTTGGAAACAGGATCGGACCAAAGAGTGCTCAGACCCATGGACTCCAATAGTGAGCTGACTTGTTTAAACCACTGGATATTGCCAGCACCCAAAATAGCACAGACGTCCAGAAAAGTCTTAGCATAGGGCCCTAATTCGGGGATCATCCAAAGTCTCCTCCAATAGGCCAATGGTTTAAACCTGGCAATGTCATCAAAAGAGTGGCAGCCAAGGTCTAGCAATAACGGTTTTACTGGGGTGGAACTTGGGAGACCCGTAAGAAGCCTAAAAAATTTATATTGGGCCTTGACCAAAGGGGAAAGATCTGAAAAACCCCAAAGTTCAGCACCGTAAAGGATTGCTGAATTGATCCTGGCATTATAAATTTTGATGGCGGGGCCAATAGATTTCATCTGGGATTGTTTTTGTTCTTTAACCAGACACCCTGATAGTTGGCAAATTTAAGAGATAAAACATCAATTTGTGGTTTCCAGCTCAGCTTGTTTTCAAAAACAACCCCTAGGTAAGTCATGACTTGGGCACATTCAAGTGTATCCTTATTCATAGTCACATTGCCAGGTTTACATTTCCCTTTACTAAAAACCATATATTTGGTTTTCGAAACATTAACTGACAAATCAAAGTCAGAGCAGAAGTTGGTAAAAACATCCAAGGCTGCCTGTAAGCCTGACAGAGTCTGAGATAAGAGGAGAGTGTCGTCGGCAAACATGAGGAGTGGGATTTTAATACCACCCAACATGGGAGCGTCCGTGGGTGTGGATTGAAAGTACTTAACAACACTGTTGATGAATAACAGAAACAGTGTCGGCGCCAGGACGCATCCTTGCCTGACACCCCTGTTTACTTTAAACCTATCGGTAACCTGACCTTGGTTCCCCCAACGTACTTGGGCGAAGTTGTTTTCATGCAATCTGATAATTAATTCTAGAAGGTCAGCAGGCATCCCTAGCTCAGCTAAAACCGCCCAAAGTTTGGTCCTATTGACTAAGTCGAAAGCTGACCGAAGGTCAACAAAAGCGGCGTACAAGGTACCACCGCAAAGGTAAACCGTTTTCCAGACGATCAGTTGGAATTTGAACGCCTGGTCGATCGTGCTGGTGCAGGGTCTGAACCCGGCTTGCAGGGGCGAAATGGTATTCTCCTGGTCGATCCACGTCTGGATTCTTGCCAGGATCATCCTAGCTGTGATTTTTTGGACCGAGTCAATTAGGCTAATCGGGCGGTAGTTCCCTGGGCTAGATCGATCACCCTTCTTAAAGATGGGCAGGATTTCAGCACCCTTCCAGGATTCTGGAATGGTGGCCCCCTTAGCTGTGGCAGTTGCCATAAGCGCGATGTAGGGTACCCAATTGCCTAGATCGAATTTAAAAAGGTCCGCTGGGACACAATCTATGCCTGGGGCCTTACCACTAGGAACCCTACAAAGAGCCAACTCAACCTCTTTACAATCAAATTTAAAATTCGAGAGAGGGAGCGATACCTGGGAGGATGGAAGAGCGATCACTTCTTGCAAGTTCGGATCTGAGAACTGGCATTTGAAATGAGACACCCAGATGTCAGGGAGAACATGGTTAGAGGGGATCTGTGAACAAGGAGAGTTACCCCATTTCACAATTTGCCAAAACAGGGTCAAGTTCCTTTTTTTGCTGGCAGCCAAGAGATCATCCCAATGAGCATTGTCCCAAACTTTTTTAGCCTGGACTTTGGCCAAACTGTAATGCTTCCTAGCAAGACGGATTTTAGCCTGATTTTTGGTTTTAATGGCAGATTTCAGCTTGTTATAAGACTCGCGACAAGCCTTGTTGTACCAAGTGTTAGACTTTGGACCAACAGATTTCATGGTCTTACTAGGCTTTGTAAAAAGGGACTTGAGGTCTAAAAATAGCTTCTCATGAATGGAAGTGGACTCAGCTATGACTTCCTCATAACTCACAAGGGATTGAAGGTCAGCCACCGCTCAGGAAACTTTGGAGCTAATCACGGAGAGAGCTGCGCTGTCAAGGGCAACCTTGTCCCAACGTACTCTCCGTAGATTGTTAGTCAAATGGGCAGTGGCAGTAATAATCTCAGTAGGTGAGTTTGTGCGAGCTGTACACAGAGAGAGGTTTAGAACGAGTGGATTATGATCACTCTCTAAGCGATCCTGGATTGTCATATCACTTAGTAGGTGCCAGAACTCAACTTTAATCAGGGCATAATCAATTCTGCTACAACGTCGACCATCAGAGAAGGTGACCTTTCCAGACTTATCCGATGGAGTCCGACCATTTGCAGCCCTGAATCCACGCTCCATACACAGGGACATCCACTGGATAGCAGATTCAGTCCACTTCTTAATAGGTGGGAGGTCGAGCGGGGGGATATTCAGAATTGTATCCACTTCCGTTGTAAGTGAGTCCCAAGCTAAAAGCAACGGCTCAAAACAACAATTTAAATCGCCCACTATTACCACGTTAGTGCCTGAGTTGACAGTTTCCAGAAAGCCGTCCAATTGGAGAAAGGTATTAGTACCTTTCCCACCGGGGAGGCCCCTGTTGTATACATTAATGAGCAGGGTGTCAGGATCATTTTTGTGTTGCAACTTAATGATCAAAATATCAGGGTTATCAATTGATAGCTCTACAATTCTACGGGATAAACTTTGTCTTACCCAAATACAGAGACCGCCAGAAGGGCGGCCCCTTGTCCCACCAATAGCCGCTTTATAGAAGTTAACAAATCCCGGGAGGTATAAAGGTTCCACGGCCCACGTTTCCTGAAAAACAAGAATATCGCGGGAGGTTATCCAGTCGGACCATTCCTCCATTTGCTCCGTAAACCAGCGATGTTCCAGGAAACCATATTGAGAATGGGGTAGCTGGATTGACCTACCCGCAGAGGGGCTAAGAATGGACCCGGGACAACGGGATGGGGATCAGTGATACCGTCACCCCTACAATCGGGTACAGGTATGCTGGGGACAGTTAATAAGGATGGTGGGCTATTTGGGAACCGAGTAGCAATACGAGTCACCGACTCCAAAGGGGGGAATTTGGGATTATCAAAAACATTGGCCTGGGGTAAATCCCTGCAATCCAAATCAGGGAAAAGGCAATCATTGTCGCTACCAGATACATTAGGAGGAACACAAGCAGAGGTGGTATGAATAACACCCGAACCCTGGAGGACCCCCCCATGCCCACCCCGACCACCCAACCCCACATTGTGGGAGCAATCGGGGCCCGCGGAGAACAAATACGCGTGGCCCGCAAAGGTTGAAGGAGTTGGCAGTCAATCAACCCCCTCCAAAGAATTCAAAGGTGCAAAATGATTGAACAAGGGGAGATGAGAGGTCAATCTTTGCGGGCATCTAAAACCCCTGGTCACCCTTTCCCACCCGATGGACGATGGACCCGATAAAACACAGGGAACACGAGGGTAGAAATAGGAGAGGTCCACAGTACATATACCAGATGCACTCAAAGTATTAGGCATGGAACAAATATGGCTCACCACCTTAGGGTTCCGAAAGTTTTTAATTACACAGTCACCCTCCACATTTTTAACCCTAGTACCCAACCAACTCACCCTACGTACAGTCAGGATTTCAACGCTAGTTCTAGAAGGCAGTGGTCTATTATTGTTTAACCAATGAATCGCTTTATTCTTCAACTCAGTGTGTGACTCAGGCTTTTCCTGGGGAAGCCTAGGAACTCCTACCAGAATAACGGTATAGGGTAAGGACTTTTGAGGAAGATTAATACAAGGAAGGTTTGAAGACGAGTCTACACCCAAGGAGGATGGCTGTCTAAAAACGTGGGTGCCCTTGCTATTACTAACAACAGAGTTACCAGCTTGGCGGGTAGGCGAAATGGCAGTAGTAGGTAATTGGGATGCTACCGCCACTGGTTCAATTTGGGTAGGTGGAGGGGGGGAAACTTCAACCACAGGAATAGGGTCTATTGGGGCTGGCCCTGGTTGTACAGAAATGACGGAATTAATTGCAGTCTTGGGGTCAGCATGGAGCATGGTTATCTTCTCCAGATGAGACTTGTTTATTAACACCAGACTCTCTAATTTCCCAATAGTGTTGGAAAGTTTCTTCACTCTCTCATAAAGAGGGAGGAAAAAAGACTTGAGCAATTGTTCCATAAATTCGAGAGAGCAAGTAGACTGGGGGTTGGACTTGGGTATAGTATCGGGGCTAAGGGAAGACAAGGAACTCTCAGCAACAGGATTTGTCCAACAGGGTGGAAGAGTAGGGAGATCGGAACATACATTAGCAGATTGGGACTTGTGGGAAACTTTGCTACATTTACTCCTAGGTGGCACTCCCGGATGCTTTCTTTTCCTAATGGAGGGCTTAATTTTATTTGCCAATGACGAGGTGGCTAGCCGGGGCATCACGGTGGGAGGCAAGGTGGGGATGACATTAGGGATTACAGATAAGCCACTACCTTCGATAGTAGTAACAGTAACAGGCGAATCAGCCGGTGGACTATGTATGGAAAGGTTCAATGACCCTGGTGCGTGGGTAGGCAACGTATCAGAAACTAGAGGAGCATTCCTACATTCAGGTGATAGAGCTGTCATAATATTGCCAAGTGACGATCTCTTGGCAGATATTTCTAGTGACAGTCGTTTTTCAGTTAAATTAATTTCCTCTTCAAGGACCCGGGCAGCTCTGGTGATAAAGTTGTCTAGGGTCCCAGAGATACAACCCCCCGAATTACCCTGCATAATCTTTCTACCTGATCTTAAAGAGGCCATCATCAGAGGAAGGTAGACAGAGAGCAGGGGGGCAATATGCACAATAGCTGTAAACCCTACAACTGCAAGTGGTCCAAAGATCTGCAGAAATAACAAAATAATAGGCAGTTCGATAGCTGTGTAGTTGGGGCAGCGCAATATACAACCTGACTGATAGATCACATAAACAAACTGAAAGACGAGCAGCAAGACCTAGGAGCAGATAGAGACAGAGGGGTGGCCCGTCCCGTCCACTCCCGGCCACGAACGGCAACAAACGGCCCGCTCTTTGCCCGGTCTTCGCCCCGAGCTACGTCCCGCACGCGTACCGCTAACGCGTGAGGGCAGGGCTCAATATTAGGAGGGAGGACGAAAAGGAGGTGTATCCTGGAAGAGGAGCCAGGTGTGCGTGATGAAATTGCCGGCATGCACCCTGGGCCTCGCAGTCCCGAAATGTAAGCCTCCACAGCGTTACGCCCCAATATGCAGCAAAGCGTCCTTGAATATCCTCTCACCTCAGGTAACACCAGCAAAAGAGATTCCCAGCACTGCGTCTGAAATAGGCAGCGCCAACGAGCGGCTCCCGCGAAGCGGGGGCCGCGAGGCGTGGGGCAGTCAGGAACAGTCACGGGAGGTGTGTCCGGGAAGAGGAGCCAGGTGTGCGTGATGAAATTGCCGGCATGCACCCTGGGCCTCGCAGTCCCGAAATTTAAGCCTCCACAGCGTTACGCCCCAATATGCAGCAAAGCGTCCTTGAATATCCTCTCACCTCAGGTAACACCAGCAAAAGAGATTCCCAGCACTGCGTCTGAAATAGGCAGCGCCAACGAGCGGCTCCCGCGAAGCGGGGGCCGCGAGGCGTGGGGCAGTCAGGAACAGTCACGGGAGGTGTGTCCGGGAAGAGGAGCCAGGTGTGCGTGATGAAATTGCCGGCATGCAACCTGGGCCTCGCAGTCCCGAAATTTAAGCCTCCACAGCGTTACGCCCCAATATGCAGCAAAGTGTCCTTGAATATCCTCTCACCTCAGGTAACACCAGCAAAAGAGATTCCCAGCACTGCGTCTGAAATAGGCAGCGCCAACGAGCGGCTCCCGCGAAGCGGGGGCCGCGATGCGTGGGGCAGTCAGGAACAGTCACGGGAGGTGTGTCCGGGAAGAGGAGCCAGGTGTGCGTGATGAAATTGCCGGCATGGAGCAGGGCAGGGACAGAGTGGCATGCCCACTCAAGTGCGCAATAACTGTTTAGTCAGTCCGCTTAGGCAACCCAAAGCAGTATATGCACTGTCCTGTTTGCAATGCTAAATGGAGATCATGCCCACCTCTCCATCCCCTGGCTGACACCTTGTCCCGGTGTCAATGACCAATCCCAACGCTGCATTGCAGTGTTGTGATTGGCTTAGGGGAGAGAGCCTGGCTGCCTACCTCCTGTTCCTCTAAGCAGCCTCAGGAGAGCAGGAACAATGAAGACACAGGACCTGGCCTAGAGGTAAGAGTTCTCTCATTTAAATATTCACACACACACCCATGTCCCCGCCACATCCAGTGTTTCCCACCTCCCTGCTGTCCAGTCCCTCCGCAGCACTTCTCAATAGCGGCCACTGTGCGTCCATGCGTAGCGGGCATACCACTGGAGTGCCAAAGGTATATATGAAGTTACAACGCATACCATTACATTGCATTCCATTACAATGCATACTAATACTAGGCATATTGCAACAGTGGGGATGGTGTTGGATAGCGGAGATGTAAAAATTACTATTGCCACTTCAGTGAGTGCAACCCTAAAACTAATGCTTGCACCCCAAAGCACACCCTAAACCCTTAAATGCATCTTTGAGCCCCCAAATACCCCTAAACATCATATTTGACCCAAATGCATACCCCAATTTCATATTTAACTCCAAAACACACCCCAAATTTCAAATTGTACTCCACAATACATCCCAAATTTCGTCTCCGACACCCGAAACCCATACCCACCCTAAAACTTAAAAATACCCCATTACTGACCTCACAATGCGTTGTAAAGGCATTGCTATATAATGCCTGCGTTGTAATGGATGTCTCCCGTGCCAAAAGGCAAGCCATTGGCAAGCCCGTCTGTGTACGTTTGCCCCAGAACCACGCTCAGCTCCAAGGACCCTTCCTCTTGGACACTCCTCCACTACGATGCCAGCCCCCTCCTAGCCATCAACCCTGGATGCAACATCGCCTGCCAGGACCAACCTCTGCTTAGGACCAGACATCGCCATCACCATCACTGACAGCTAATAAATGACCCACAAAGACCACCCAGACCGTCCAGGAGGAGGCATTGCCATCACCTACAGAAGCACAGTTCAACTGACCACTCACTCTGATGACCCAACGGTGACCATGGAACACCTGAACTTCCAGATCTGGACCAACCCCAACCCTATCCTCTGTGGCACCCTCATCTGCAGGCCCCCCCGGGCCATGTACACCCACTCTCCGATACCATTGTAGACCTCATTGCACCCCAGGCTCCCTCATCCACTGAGGACATCCTACTCAGTGAACTCAAGTTCCACCTGGACAACCCCAGGGACCAGAACACCACCCCCTCCTGGAGAAGCTCCCCAACATCAGACTCAAACCGCTAGTCACCGCAGCAAGCCACATTGCAGGATACACAGTCGAGCACGTCTCCTCTGCCAGCGGGGACTTCAACTACAGCCGCACCACCAGACTCTCCTGGACCGACCATCATTGTATACATCATGTCTTCAGCATGACCACCGTACACCTCTGCCTTCACCGCCTCCCCTTCGCAGCTGGATAAAGGCCACCAAAGAACATCTCATCAACTTCCACAGCACCACCACTCCACCAACGCTTACAGACGATGACATCGCAGCGCGCAACCACCACCGATGGATCTGCAACTGCGCCGACACCCTGGCACCCCTCAAGAATGGACCAGGCAAAACTAGCACCACATTGCGCTGTATTTGCAAAGTGACGCATGTAGGCATATGCGTGACCTTGTGAATCCCTGTGCCACATCATACCTGCATCAGGTCCCACACGACAAGGCCTCATTGGAGTGGCACAGTGAAATCCCTCAGATTTCACTGCGACTATTGTAGGACGGCACTGCATCAGTAACTTACGCCTGCCTGATGGCAGGCGTAAGGGTGATGCAGTGCCACAGGAATAGGCTGGCCCTATGCATTGCTGGAGTTGCATCTTGCTTGTGACACGACTGCAGAAATTAGTTACCTTGGCGCAAACAGATACATTAGGATTCCAGACGTATCTGTCATTGTTTGCATTTTGGAGTGCTGTCCAGTGAATACAGTGCATCCGTGGTGTCGCAAGAAGGGCGTAGTGAAAAGTGTTGTAATGCTGTCTTGTCGCAGCGCTGCAACACTTTTCATGACTGAGGCCCAGGAATGCGCACTATCTTATTGATGGTACGCTTCCTGCCCTGTAGCTTTTTCACAGGGCAGCGCAGCAGCATTGCTTGTAGCGCTGTCCAGCACCAAAACCTTCTGAAAAGAGGCCCCAAGTGTTATCTCCATTTTTGGGACCAGCTTTTTTCTGGTCTTGAAAAAACTGCCTCTAACTGCAGTTAGCAGCAGTTTTTTTGGTCCCCCAAATTTCAGGAATCCCCTTGTAAATATCGCAAAGTGGGGATAGCAGACGTTTTTGCACTGGAACGCCGCCCTTGAATGTTATTATCGCTATCAGAAGTGGAGATCTTTAGAATGGATGTTTTTGCCGGAAAACTGCTGCAAACAGAGGTTAGCGACAGCTTGTACATACGGCGATAGAAATCTCGCCGCAAAACCGTCGGTAAAGTGCAGCTGAGGCAGCGTTCCCTCCTTGTGCATATGCCCCTTTATTTTTCCAAAGTGGTCTGGTGTCCATTTGTGTTGTTTCACTATATTACTGTGTCTGCTCCTGCCAAGCTGCCCAGGGAGTTACCTAAAGTGTGTATCCACCTTACCTTGAATAGAAGCAAGGGTCCCTATTTGGACAAGGGTACATACCTCTGTCAACTAGAGACCCCCATTTCCAACAGAAGCCTTTGATGTTCCTCAATGGAGTCCACACAGTAGATTGAAACTCAATGCAGGACCTCACATCGCAACTCTTGCAGCTCTTCATCGGAACCAATGAAGCGTGACACAACGTGATGGACAACCTCACTTTGCAGCACTAGCAGCTCATCACAACCAACGCAGCATGACGCAGCGCAATGCAACTAAAGGCAGGACTTTGCATTGCTTCACTGTGTGGCTGCTGATTAGCACTGACTGAAAGTGGTGCAAATTATCACATCAAGGACATAAGGTACATATCTCAGCAGGACTAACCTGGTCCCTGTGTCTGGCACATGCGCCATTGTTGTCAACTTGAGCCTCTAACTTTGACCCGGTCTTACGGGACTAGGGAAATACAGTTGGCGCTTTGTGCTTCAAGGTGCTATTTTCACTTAAAACTTTAAAATTAAATATCGCCGGTACTACAGATTAGATTTTTTCATTTTAGTATAACTTTATTTATTAGAATTTACTCTATTTTTCTAAATTTGTTTGGAATTTTTCTCATGTTGTGTGTTTATTATATGAATATTCCGAAATATCTAGATGTAAATATGTATTACTAAAATCTTCATAATGTTACTTTCCACAAATCACATTCATCATAAAAACCCATATCAACAAATATATTGACAGGGAAGAATTCAAAGACAGGTTGAAACTCTTAGCCATCAAAACACAGTAAAATGATACCAACTGCTCCTCATTTCAGCACCCCCTTGTTTTGATAATCCAATTGCTGCCATGTACCTCTTAATTTGCCATCAATCTCTTGCCAATCTCCCCGATGACAGTATCTTAATTGTCAGAAAAATTTTGGGAAGACCCCAGCAGGAGGCATGGATTTGAATTTTTAGTTTATATAAAACCATGCATGGGAAATATATTTGCTTCCCGCTAAAACACAACAGAAAGAGGTGTTTACTGGCGCTATTGTCATTTACAGGAACACTTATGCAATACGTAGGATATAAATAATCCATTAACAGGCTCGTGAGAGGTAAGCACCTTAACCTGCGGCCTCGGAGCCCATTACTCATTATCCTGATAATTACCTCATTATGCCACTCTTCTGTGGCACAATGCGGCTCCATGGACGAGAAAAGAGAGAAAACTACAAAATATTTAATGCAGATAGACACATATTTCAAAATGCATTAGTGCATCTTTGGTGTTTCCACACGAACTTTATTCTACAGCAGAGGTATTATGGGAGTGTTCCCGTTTTTCAATTGAAAGCATGTAATTATTATAATATAGAGCATCTCTATGCCCTTCCTATGGATGTTTTGGAAAGAAGCGATTGTGAAGGGATGGACCCAATCTGTTTGTGTGCTGGCAACAGCCACAGATGTTCTGCAGTTATTGATCTTCAGCAATAATGATCTCTGAGCTGAGAGATGTGCATATGGGGATTTTGAGAGGCCAGAAGATGTGGAAGGAACAGGAGGCTAAAGAGCTCCATCACGTATGCCAGCAGCCAGCACAGCTTTTATTTATGCCAGATAGGGCACAGGCTTTCAAAACACCATGCTTTATTCAGCTTTTTAATTAAAGAGAAGAAGTCTGAAAAAAATCACCCTACCCCTCGTCTAGCATCTGCCGACTGTGGCTAATGATCATTGCATTTTTGCTTCAATAAACCATCTATCCAGCAACGAGTTCAGAGACACACACTAGAAGCAAACCACTGAGGAAAGAAAACAAACTTTAGGTATTGCAAAGACAGCATAGGAAAAACAAACCTGTTAATACACAATTGTATATATTGTTTCACTGCACTTTAGTATATCATTTGGAGGTTTTAGTTGTTTTCACACAATGTGTAAAAAAACATAATTTGAAAAAAAATAGTACACGTGTAATCATTCACACAATATAGGGGCATTTCATAAACGGCCAGCGATAATTATCGCTGGCCGCTTTTAGCGTTAAAATGTTTAACGCCGGCTATCGCAGATAATTATCGCCATGCTAGCGCTGTATTAACAACGCTCAGCACAATGGCGATAATTATCCTAGCAATAGCGATGTTTCCCATGGAACATCGCTGGTTTTCCAGCGATGTTCCATGGAAAACGGCGATACCCTTGATAATAGGGGCCTGTGGTCTTAGCCACACAATCCACCCCCCATGTTAAGTATGCCTTAGTCAGGAATTTAACAGACGTTAAATTCCTGCGTTAAGGCATACTTAGCGTGATTTAAATAATCGCTTCCCCTCATTGTAAATATCGCAAAGCTGCCTTTGTGATATTTACCCATGTTGTTTCCACAGACAAGCCTACTTTGCATCTCATTAGCGATGCAAAGTTAGGCATGCTGGAAGCGGGATCAAAATCAGCAAAACACGCAATAGTGTGTCTTTGCTGATAAGGCGATAACATTATCGCCGCTTTTCGGCCGAAAACGGCCGCAAAAGCGGCGATAATTTGTTATCGTCGCATTGTTAATATGCCCCATAGTTTGCTAAAAAAATAATTGTCAGCTATCGATCTACACAAAATAAATATTTTGTTCAAGTCACAACATTCACGTCAGTGGTCGACGTCTATATATATAGATTCTGGGACAGATTTACTAAGATTTTGCATCAGGGTTGTGTCACTGTCAGGGCGCAGCCCCTATGGAAAATCATTTTTATTATTTAATAAGCCCTACAAAGCCACTTTGCGTGGCTTTGTTTATTTATTTATTTGTTTTATTTGCAGAGTTTTATATAGCTCTGGCTAGACCTTGAGGTATCAGAGCGCTTTACATGAGGATCAGCAAGTTACAGGTTACAAAATTACATCAGTTACGGGAGCCAAGAATAAACATAGGCAAAAACCAGAGAAATTAACGGATTGCATAGCAAAGACACATGTCTAATGGGGAATGGAAGGTAGAGGGGGAATGGTACAAGGGGTAAGGAATGCAGATAGTGTCAGGCGGACCGGCAAGGGGGGAAGTACTTCAGCGGGACAAAGCAGTAAAAGTGAGAGACAGACAAACCGGCTGGGGACCAGCGATCCAAAAACATCCCGTGTATCGGTGAAAGTATACGATGAGAGGGGTGTGGGAGGCCTAAAAAGAGGGGTGGGGGGTAGAGGAAAAGGTCAGTCAGGCGAACAAGGAGTAGTGCAGCAGCAATGAGGATCGGTCGAAACCGCCAAGATGGATGACCCAGGGGTGCCGATAGCATTATCCCAAAATGGAGGGATATACAAAAAACATATTAATCGAAAAACCATAAAGGTAGCTGACTCCACGGCTCCAAGCAGGGCTGGAAAGGGGAGGTAGCCAAAGGATTACAGAGGAAGGAGGTGAGGGAAGGAAGGAAACACAAAGGGGAGACAAGGAAAAACTATATCCAATGTCCGGCTGGGTAGGTGAAGGCCGAGGGGGTGAACCAGAGCCAAACCCCCCTATAGCTGCCTAAACAGCTCCACCGGTCATTGACCATGTTGCTGGGTCTCAGCAGTAAGTACAACATTTATGGTTTCCGCCCGGGGGCATCGTCATAGTTCCATTGGCAGCACCAGCCCTGGTGTTACTGGGAAACCCTGAGCGTAGTTCAAACTTCAAAGCAGTGCTTGCTCTGTGGCGCTTTTCCAGCTTGATTCTTCAGACTGTGCTGCAGCGCATTCCGTGGCTCCCTCAGTAGTTTCTGTACTCCGGTGCGGTCCGTCAATGAAGTGGGGAGATGTTTGGCAGGCTTCTGCACTATTGGGTTTGAAATGCGTGGCTGAAGAGTGTTCCCCAAAATGGCTGCTTCATTGGCTGGTGACCCCTAGGCTAATTCAGGCATTCCCTTGTTCAACGGGGCAGCCCACCTCTGGGAAGCTCGTCTGGAGTCTGTCGGGGTGCCCCTCCGTGTTCCCTTCTCCCCACACGGCATCGCAGGGAGGGGGGCTCACTGCTTCATAGTTTGTCTCCTCTGCGTGGGAAGCAGTGCATGTGCTTTAACAGGGAGGTCGCGGCCCCGGTCAGATCAGCTGTTGAAATGTACCATTAGGAGTGTGTTTTTCTTGCTGTTAAAGTCCTATATGTTGGACATGGTAGACAGTGGGCTGAGCTTTTGGGGACCTTTTCAAGGAACTTGGGTTGTGCTGGAAGCGTCTAGGCTCACTGACCTTTTGCTCTCTTGTGCTTGGGCCTAACTGTCCTTTTTTCAGTGGGGTGCCTGTCAGCTTCTATTATTGTTGGATTTGAATATGCTAATGTGTGGTACGCTGGAGTGAGCACCTCCATTCCTGCATATGGTGAGGGAGGCACTGACACCATACTCACTACCTGCTTTGTCGGGCTATGCTCTTGGTCTCTTTCAAGATGGCCCATAATTCTAACAATGCCTCTCTATTGTCTCTCTTTTGACCTCTGTATTTAGTTTTTATATGTTTTTTTAGTCCGCTCAATATTGTTGGTGTCAAATGCTCCCTTTTAGACCTGAAATCTTTTGTCATAGTTTAGCCTGTCTTTTTGCCTCTGACCTCCTGATTTTTTATTGTGTGCTGTATTTCGCATTTGCTGCTTTTCTGACTCTGGGCACTTTACCACTGCTGGCCAGAGTTAAAGTGCAACTCCTCTCTGTCTAAAATGTAATGGTATTTGGGTTCTCCATGACTGGCCAGTTTGATTTAATAGTAAGTCCCTAGTACAGTGCACCAGGTGTGCCAGGGCCTCTATAGAAAATGCTACTAGTGGGCCTGCAGCATTGATTGTGCAACCCACATGAGTAGCCTTGCAACCATGTCTCAGAGGTGCCACTTCAGTGTCTGTGAATGCAGTGTCAAACTGATTGGGTGAGTAAATGGGTGCATGCATGAGTGTCTGAGTGGGTCTGTGACTGGGAGGGTGAGTGTCTGGGTGGGTCTGTGAGTGGATGCATGAGCCTTGAGCAGGTGAGTGAGTGGGTCTATGACTGTATATCTGAGTGATTTTGTCAGGGGGTGTGTGAGTTTCTGAGTGTTTGAGTGAGTGACTGAGTCCATAAGTCTCTGAGAGGGTCTGTGGTTGAGTGTGGGAGTGACTATATAGGTGTGTGAGTGGGTGTATGAGTGTCTGAGTGGATCTGTAAGCGGGTGCATGGTTTTCTGAGTGTGACTGTGAGTGGGTACACAAGTCACTGAGTATATAACTGGCTGGCTGCATAAGTGTGTGAGTGACTGTATGGGTGTGTGAGTGTCTGAGTGAGTCCATGAGTATATGTATGTGTGTCTGAGTAGATCTGTGGGTGGGTATATGAGTGTCTCAATGGGTCTGTAAGTGAGAGCATAAGTCTCTGATTAGGTGAGTGAATGGGTGCATGCATGAGTGTCTGAGTAGGTCTGTGACTGGGAAGGCAAGTGTCCGAGTGGGTCTGTGAGTTGATGCATGAGCCTTGAGTGGGTGAGTGAGTGGGTGTGTGACTGTATATCTGATTGAGTTTGTGAGTAGATGTGTGAGTTTCTGAGTGTATGAGTGAGTGACTGACTCCATAAGTCTCTGAGAGGGTCTGTGATTGTGTGTGGGAGTGACTATAGGGGTGTGTGAGTGGGTGTATGAGTGTCTGAGTGGATCTGTACATGGGTGTTGGAGTGTCTCAGTGGGTCTGTCAGTACACACGTGAGTGGGTCTGTAAGTTGGTGCGCAACTCTCTGAGTGGGTCTGTTCATGGGTGCATGACTCTCCGAGTGCATGAGTGTCTCATTGGGTCTGTCAGTACACACATGAGTGGGTCTTTAAGTGGGTCCATGTTTATCTGAATGGGTTTGCCAGTGGCTATATGAGTGTCCATGTGGGTCTGTAAGTGGGTGTAAAAGTCTCTAAGTGGGTATGAGACTGTGTACATGAGTATCTGAGTGGGTATATGTTGTATGTTTAAGTGTGTGAGTGGGTATGTGAATGGGTGTTTAAGGGTCCAAGTGAGGTTACGAGTGCATACATTAGTGTGACAGTGACCGTTGAGTGTATACAAATATATATATTTTTTTTATATTTTCACCAATATTCGCGATGTCGCCTCAACGGTAAATGGGAGCTGCACTGGAAGTAGCAGCATTTTTAAAAAAAAAATTGGACACATAACTTGTGTCACTAATACCCCCATTTCTCAAACATCAGGGTCAGAGTATCTGTACCCTGACCCCTTATGTTAGATTTCCCAGAAATGTTCATCCCCGGAAACTGTTCCTGATTGATAAAATGGCAGTCGTAACTTTCTGTTCAGGTTGAGCCCAGGCAATCACAGCATTCTCGTAGGCATGCTTATTCGCGAGTAGTCGTAAAATCGTTGCGAAATATACACAGCCAGAGATATCACTATAATTTTCAGCTTACATTTCACAAAAAGTACCAAACTAATTTGCACCAAATAGCACAATCTGCCTAACAACATCTACCTTTCTGCCGAGTTTTGTGTAATTCCTGCCAGCCGTTCGGGCTGTCGGTTCGACAACGCGATCCTATGGGCATTAACATTACAAAAGCACCCTTATTTAACACGCCCCCTGGCACATTGTAAATTTGGGGATTAAGTCCCCTTCAATCCTGAGGGTTCCTGGGGGCGAACTAGCCCACCAGGTACTTCCAGTACGCGCCAGGGAGCTGCGTTGCAGAGAGGTGTTGAGAGGCCGCGCCCCATTTTACACCTCTCTGCAACGCAGCTCTGTGGCGCTTACTGGAGGTAGCTGGTGGGCTAGTTGACCCCCAGGGTCCCTCAGGACTCAAGGGGATTTAATCCCCCAATTTACAACGCTCCAGGGGGCGCGTTTGCACAGTGGTGCAGGGAGGGGGCGTGGCCTGATGTGACAAGTTTGCAAATGCGCCATGTGTCGCGTTTTAAGTCGGGGGATTAAGTCCCCTTGAATCATGAGGGTCCCTGGGGGCCAACTGGCCCACCGGGTACCTCCAGTATGCGCCAGGGAGCTGTGTTGCAGAGAGGTGTTCAGAGGCCATGCCCCTTTTTACACCTCTCTGCAACACAGCTCTGTGGTGCTTACTGGAGGTACCTGGAGGGCTAGGAACATCAGGACTCAAGAGGAATTAATCTCCCAACTTAAAACGTGCCAGGGGGCGCATTTGCACAGTGGTGAAGGGAAGGGGTGGGGCCTGACATAGCAAATGAGCAAACGCACCCCCTGGCACATTTTAAATTGGGGGATTAAGTCCCCTTCAATCCTGACGGTCCCTGGGGATGAACTAGCCCACCAGATATTTCCAGTATGCACCAGGGAGCTGCGTTGCAGAAAGGTGTTGAGAGGCCATGCCCCTTTTTACACCTCTCTGCAGCGCAGCTCTGTGATACTTACTGGAGGTAGCTGGTGGGCTAGTTGGCCCCCAGGGACCCTCAGGACTCAAGGGGATTTACAATGCTTCAGGTGGCGTGTTTGCACAGTGGTGCAGGGAGGGGCGTGGCCTCATGTGACAAGTGTGGAAACACGCCCTGTGGTTGTGTTTTAAGTTGGGGGATTAAGTCCCTTTGAATCCTGAGGGTCCCTGGGGGCCAACTAGCCCACAAGGTACATCTAAGTATCTTTTAGCATAGCACTGGCTCTGGTCCTGGTTAGTCAGAATCAGTTACCACCAGTACCCTTCACTAAAAAGTTGGGGGCACAGGAGGACTTTCTGCTCTTCTGTTGGTTCTTTCTGCACATCTCTTGCTTCTTCCTGCAGTTGTCTTCGTCTTTCTGAACTTCTTTTGCCTCTTTCTGCATTTGTCTTGCTTCTTTCTGCACTTTTCTTCCTCTTATTTCACATGTCCTAACTTTGTAGGCATAGTTAGAAGTTAGCATTTAAAAACCATTGAAATTCACTGAAAAAAACATAGGTTTCAGGCATGTTATAGTTAGAAATTAGCATTTAAAAAACCCATTGAAATTTACTGAAAAAACCATAGGTTTCACAGACGTTATAGTTAGTTGGACATTTCACTCATACAAAACCATAGAAATTTCCCCGTTATAGTTAGTTCAGCTAACTATAACTCGCGCCTCCGCAACGCACTGCTGATGACGTCACATATTAAATCATTGCTTCTTCCTGCAGTTGTCTTTGTCTTTCTGGACTTATTTTGCCTCTTTCTGCATTTGTCTTGCTTCTTTCTGCGCTTTTCTTCCTCTTACTTCACATGTCCTAACTTTGTAGGCATAGCTAGAAGTTAGCATTTAAAAAACCATTGAAATTCACTGAAAAAAACATAGGTTTCAGACACGTTATAGTTAGAAATGAGCATTTAAAAAACCCATTGAAATTCAATAATAAAATCGTAGGTTTGAGGCATGTTATAGTTAGAAATTAGCATTTAAAAATACCTTAAAAATTCACTGAAAAAACCATAGGTTTCACAGACGTTATAGTTAGTTGAACATTTCACTCGTACCAAACCATAGAAATTCCCCCGTTATAGTTAGTTCAGCTAACTATAACTTGCGCCTCCGCAATGCACTGCTGATGACGTCACATATTACATCGTTGCTTCTTCCTGCAGTTGTCTTTGTCTTTCTGGACTTATTTTGCCTCTTTCTGCATTTGTCTTGCTTCTTTCTGCGCTTTTCTTCCTCTTACTTCACATGTCCTAACTTTGTAGGCATAGTTAGAAGTTAGCATTTAAAAAACCATTGAAATTCACTGAAAAAAACATAGGTTTCAGGCACGTTATAGTTAGAAATGAGCATTTAAAAACCCATTGAAATTCACTGAAAAAACCATAGGTTTCAGGCATGTTACAGTTAGAAATTAGCATTTAAAATACCTTAAAAATTCACTGAAAAAACCATAGGTTTCACAGACGTTATAGTTAGTTGGACATTTCACTCGTACAAAACCATAGAAATTCCCCCGTTATAGTTAGTTCAGCTAACTATAACTCGCGCCCCCGCAATGCACTGCTGATGACGTCACATAATACATCATTCATGACATGGTTAGTGACATCACTGATGACATCTCAAATGACATCATTGATGACATCACTGATGACATCATCCACGTGAAAATCTGATGTACCTCCTCACACTCTAATATAACCTTTGATACACCCACTGTAAAATACAGACTACCATTTTCGAAACCATCGACACACCAATACCAGTTACTACATACGCACTCACTGATTCCTAGGTCTCCAAACATATCCACTCATTCAGCCATACCATCACTCATACATGTAGACACTCATCAATAGAACACTATCATATGCACTCAAAAACCTATACACACACTCACACCGACCTCCAGAGTTACTCTCACACCTAGTCAGTCATGCAAAGAATCAATCATGTTTCCATTTACTGACCTATATAGTTATACACACACCAAATCACTTATTCAAACAGAAGCAAATGAATACTTACTCTCTTCTACAATCACTGATACAAGTACACACTCATCCATACAGCCACTCTCACAATCACTGACTCTTACGTATAGTCATTTATATACTTCAACTTTCACATGCACTGCCTTTTACATATGTAGTTACTTGGACATGTACCATTGAGACATCCATTCACTCACCAATACACTCATACACACACTTACCCACCCATACAGCTGTTTCCACATACACTCTTTAAACCATACACACAGTGAATCAACCACTCAAACATCTATGCACAGAGTCACACACCTCCCACCCACCCACATACACACTCAGGCACCCATACAAATACTTAGGCAACCAATCGATAACCCATATAGACACTCATGTAGCTACTGACCAACCCATGCAGCAGCTTATACAACAACAGACAGACGGATACAGACATTCACACAGCTTAGTCATTAACCCATGCATTCAGTAAGATACGTTTAATCACTCACTTATAGAGTCAGTCATGCACCTACTCAATCATCCATTCAGATACTTATACACCCACCCATTCTTCAATACACCTTTCCCTATATATATTAAACATATTTAAACTTTACAGAAACACACAGTCACAGGATGATATCATCAGTGATGTCATTTGAGATGTCATCAGTGATATCATCAGTGATGTCACTGACCATGTCATGAATGATGTAATATGTGACATCATCAGCAGTGCGGGGGAATGAGTTATAGTTAGCTGAACTAACTATAACGGGGGAATTTCTATGGTTTTATACAAGTGAAATGTCCAGCTAACTATAACACCCCTGAAACCTATGGTTTTTTCAGTGAATTTCTAAGGTTTTTTAAATGCTAATTTCTAATCATAACATCAATGAAACCTATGGTTTTTTCAGTGAATTTCAATAGTTTTTTAAATGCTCATTTTTAACTATAATAGTAGTTATACCTATGTTTTTTGTACTGAATTTGAAGATTTTTTTAAACTGTTAATTTGTAAATATATTATTTACTAAACAATATTATATACTTTTCTGAAAATTGTATTAAAAAAACTTTAAAAAAATTAAAACTGAAATATACTGTAATTATTTTATTTTTTTATATATTTATATTATTTTCTTTAAAAAAAAAAGAAATTCTGGAGTCGCGCACCCAAAGCGCACCTAACACGACAGTTGAGCGTATTAAAGCCGCCATATTGAAAAGTCGTGAAGGATCCGCGTAGGGTGTGTGACGGGTGCGTGTTTTCCAGTTACGTGAAATATGTATAATATTACGTGTTGTGAGCGATAGGTATGCGACCGATGCACGACTCCTGCTCCCGCTAATTCGCGACACATGCGCATTACGGTACGTGACACTTGCGCGGTGGCGGGACCCGAGTGACGTCATATGTGGGGCATGCTGGGTGCACAGTTCCTGTGAAAGTTTTTATATATTAAAATGATATGTAATTGTCTTTAATGTACATATTAGGGCAAGAGATTATCTATGGTATTCATAAAAATAATATATTTCTACTTGTAATAAACTAATAATATTTTTGAATATATTTTCGCGGAGTTGCGTCCGGTGCGTTCTTCCTGAGTGCAGGTTGCGCGACTCCCATGTGACCTAAAAAAAAAGGATTTGATTGGTTCCTAATATTTCCCACTGTAAAAGTTGAAGGACCCCACCCATTTTCTTCATTCTTCTTGGAGCAGCATAAGGGAAACATCTGTTCTCCTTCTAGAAGATATTTGATTTTATCTGGTGTTCAATCAAACCTGAACAATTGAAATGGCAGCCCAGCAGGAAGAAGTTCACGTTTCTTCAGATGAAGAGGTGTTACAGGAGGCACCACTCAAGATGAGACCGGAGTCAGTGGTGTGGAAGTTTTTTACTTTTCCTGAAGGACAAAAAAAGGTAAATGCAATGGAGGTGACATGCACGCTGTGTGACAGGGTGCTGTCAAGAGGCAGCAATAAGAAATACTCTTCTGGTACAGCTAGTATGCATAAACATCTTCATACTATGCATCCCCGCAATCTTGCACGGGAAGAAATGCGACGTGCAGCTGAAAATCCAGCATCAGGTGTTGCAAGCACCTCAGGAGCATCATCATCCATGGCTCCTCTTAATATTAGTCCTGAGTTTGCTTTTTAGGAGCAGCACTGCATTAAGTGCAAGAAGGTGATTTGTTGTGGTGAACAATCTGTGGATGCTGTGTGTGCAGCACAAAGAAATCACCAATGTGAATTTTTTTTTCTTGTTGGAATGATAATTAATTCCAAAAGATGATAGTTTACTTTGTTCCTTTTTTTGTTCAGTTTTTGAAAAAACACCAACAAAAATACAAAATTGTTAAAAAAAAATACAAAAAAAAGAAGAAAAAAAACGTTCTTGTCAGAACTACCTTATCTGGTTAAAAAAAAGAACTATAATTGCATGGTAATGTGTGAAAGTTTGGTTGAATATATGTGTAGAGCATGATTGACTAAAAGAATGCATTAGTAGTGTATGGTGAATGTGTAAGGGCAGATGTAAGAGGAAGTGCTGTAGTGTGGCACTGCAAGCCTTTTTGCTGTACTGCACTGGAGCACTTCTGAAACGCAGAGATACGGCATATTTACATGAATATGTCGCAACTCTGTGCTTCCCTCTGCACTGGTGCACAAACTGTAGCCATGTGCTGACACAGGCACCCTTGCACCATGGTGCAAGGATGCCTGCATCATGAAGAGATTGTTTTTGCGCAGGAAGAGACAAGTTCCTGTACAAAAACAATCACTAAAGGCATTTTCCTCCTTCAATGTGTGGTGTAGAATGCTGCACGCAATGAAAGAGGAAAAAATGAGGAGAAATGAAAACATTTCTCCTCGTTACGTCTTGCTACGCCACCTCTAGAGTGGTGCACCATTCACACACATGTCTAGATTTATGATTTCTTGTAAATCTAGAGCTATTTCTTGTTCCACGGGTGTTGTGTGGGAACATACACAGCAACAGCCATGGAACGCCCCTTCAACAGAAAATGTTGCGTATGAAGGGGCTTTATTTACAAGGAGAGGAAAAGCCATGCAAAGTGGCTTTACCTCTCCTTGTAAATATGGAGCTGCCCCCAGCACCACTACAACATCACAAAGAGTGATTTACTAGTGGTGCAGGGGGCTTGTAAATCTGCTGCATAAGAGCTTACAGATTGGCAGAGTAATACGATAAGTACATAGTGCTGGATGGATGATTGAGGAAGTGCATAGCAGTAACAGGAGGATTGGTAGACTGCATGGGTAGTACCTTAGTATTTACAGGAGTGTTCCAATAGTATGTATGTGGATAGAGGTGTACATGCATAGTGCAGTGAATACTGTAGGTGTACTTGTGTTAGTGGCTAGGCCACTCTATATGTATATCTTTAGTCAGGATAATTACAAGAGTGGAGAGAGAGTGACAGTGTGATTGGAGCACTGCATCAGTACTACCTAGATTATTGCAAGAGTGAATCAGTAGTCTACATGGGGTTAGGGGCTTGCATAGATTGTGCACATTTGACTGTAGCACAGTGTCTCTTTATGTCTGAGTCATTGTCCAAGTGAAAACATAGTGAGTGAGTAGATAGGGTACTGGTAGATGAGAGCAGGGTGAGTTTATAAGTGCTTGTGTTGCGGCACAGAGATTAGATAAGGGCATGGTTCTGTGAGGATGATTGCAAGAGTGGAGAGAGAGTGACAGTGTGAGTGGGGCACTGCATGAGTACTACCTAGATTATTACAGGAGTGAATCAGTAGTCTACATGGGGTTAGAGGCCTGCATTCATTGTGCACATTTAACTGTAGCACAGTGTCTCTTCATGCCTGAATCATTGTACAAGTGCATACACAGTGACTGAGTAGACAGAGTGCTGGTAGTTGACAGCAGGATGAGTTTATAAGTGCTTGTATTTCGGCACAGGGATTAGATATGGGCATGGTTCTGTGAGGATGATTGCAAGAGTGGAGAGAGAGTGACAGTGTGAGTGGGGCACTGCATGAGTACTGCCTAGATTATTACAGGAGTGACTCAGTAGTCTACATGGGGTTAGAGGTCTGCATACATTGTGCACATTTAACTGTAGCACGGTGTCTCTTCATGCCTGAATCATTGAACAAGTGCATACACAGTGACTGAGTAGATAGAGTGCTGGTAGTTGACAGCAGGATGAGTTTATAAGTGCTTGTGTTTCGGAACAGAGATTAGATAAGGGCATGGTTCTATGAGGATGATTGCAAGAGTGGAGAGAGAGTGACAGTGTGAGTGGGGCACTGCATGAGTACTATTTAGATTATTACAGGAGTGAATCAGTAGTCTACAGGGGTTACAGGCCTGCATATATTGTGCACTTTTAACTGTAGCACAGTGTCTCTTCATGCCTGAATCATTGAACATGTGCATACACAGTGACTGAGTAGATAGAGTGCTGGTAGTTGACACCAGGGTGAGTTTATAAGTGCTTGTGTTTCGGCACAGAGATTAAATAAGGACATGGTTCTGTCAGGATGATTGCAAGAGTGGAGAGAGAGTGACAGAGTGATTGGCGCACTCCATGAGTACTACCTAGATTATTGCAAGAGTAAATCAGTAGTCTACAGGGGGTTAGTGGCCTGCATACATTGTGCACATTTTACTGTAGCACTAGGTCTCTTCATGCCTGAAACATTGTACATGTGCATACACAGTGACTGAGTAGATGGAGTGCTGGTAGTTGACACCCGGGTGAGTCTATAAGAGCTTGTGTTTCGGCACAGAGATTAGATACGGGCATGGTTAGGTGAAGATGATTGCAAAAGTGGACAGAGAGTGACAGTGTGATTGGAGCACTGCATGAGTACTATCTGGATCATTGCAGGACTGAATCAGTAGTCTAAAGAGGGTAAGGGGCCTGCATAGATTATGAACATTTGACTGTAGCAATGTATCTCTTAATTCCTGAGTCATTCTACAAGTCCATAGACAGTGACTGGGTAAAGAGAGTGCTGGTATTTGAGAGCACATTGAGTTTATAAGTGCTTGTGTTTCGGAACAGAGATTAGATAAGGACATGGTTCTGTCAGGATGATTGCAAGAGTGAACAGAGAGTGACAGTGTGATTGGGGCACTGCATGAGTACAACCTAGATTATCACAGGAGTGAATCATCAGTCTATAGGGGGTTAGGAGCCTGCATAGATTGTGCAGATTTGACTGTAACACTATATCTCTTAATGCCTGACTCAATGATTCTACAAGTGCATGGACAGTGACTGGCTAGATAGAGTGCTGGTACTTGGGAGCGGGGTCATTTTATAAGTGCTTGTGTTTTGGCACATAGATTAGATAAGGACATTGTTCTGTGAGGATGATTGCAATAGTGGACAGAGAGTGACAGTGTGATTGGAGCACTGCATGATTTCTATCTGGATTATTGCAGGACTGAATCAGTAGTCTGCAGGGGGTTAGGGGCCTGCATAGATTGTGCACATTTGACTGTAGCAATGTATCTCTTAATTCCTGAGTCATTCTACAAGTCCATAGACAGTGACTGGGTAAACAGAGTGCTGGTATTTGAGAGCAGGGAGAGTTTATCTGTGCTTGTGTTTCGGCACAGAGATTAGATAAGGACATGGTTCTGGTAGGATGATTGCAAGAGTGGACAGAGAGTGACAGTGTGATTGAGGCACAGCATGAGTACTATCTGGATTATTGCAGGACTGAATCAGTAGTCTCCAGGGGGTTATGGGCCTGCGTAGATTGTGCAGATTTGACTGTAGCACTGTATCTCTTTATGCCTGAGTCATTCTACAAGTGCATAGATAGTGACTGGGTAGATAGAGTGCTGGTAGTTGACAGTAGGGTGAGTTTATAAGTGCTTGTGTTTTGGCACAGAGATTAGATGAGGACATTGTTCTGTCAGGATGATTGCAAAAGTGGTCAGAGAGTGACAGTGTGATTGTGGCATTGCATGAGTACTATCTGCATCATGGCAGGAGTGAATCAGTAGTCTGCAGGGGGTTAGGGGCCTGCATAGATTGTGCACATTTGACTGTAGAACAGTGTCTATTTATGCCTGAGTGATTGTACAAGTGCATGGACAGTGACTGGGTAGGTAGACTGCTGGTAAATGAAAGCAGGTTGAGTTGATAAGTGCTTCTGTTTTGGCACAGAGATTACATAAGGATATGCTTCTGTCAGGATGATAGGAGGAGTGGGCAGAGGCTGACACTGTGATTACTAAACTGCATGGCTAATTCTTAGTTTTTTCCAGGAGTGAATTAGTAGACTTCAGGGGGTTATGGGGGTTATGGGACTGTATAGATAATGCACATTTACCTACATACTAACTACGAATTTAGACATTATAGAACCACGAAAACACTTCTCATGCACTTATAAAATCACATATTTACTACCTTTGCACTCCTGTAATCTATCGGGTACCTCTCATTAATTCAGTAAATATAGCTACAACTATGTAAATGTAATCTAAACAAATGCATGACTTATGACATACTATTCTCTTTAAGGAGACAACTGCTACATCGGAAGCATCGGACGGAGATCAGAGGCAAGTCGTGAGGCTTTTTAGTCCCGACAACCAGCATTCCAAGTGGAACATTAAGCAAATACGGTGTTTCTTTGGACGCGAGCCGGTGAAAAAAGGAGTCCCATAGCCTCTGTGGGGCATACAACCTGGACCCTAGCAATCAGGTACTTTCCGTTTTAAAATCAGAGGGGGTGTTTTCTCTAATCTCACCCTAGCTCATGTTATTTAGACAATTAACTAGGGTTCCCTCTCCAGTTTTACTTTTTAGAGAAATTATTGCGGAAGGCACGTTTTTACAACTTTATACCGAGTGTAACACTGATGCCACCTTGAAGGAACATACAAGGGAGGAGATTACCCCCTATTATTGAAAGCTGAATATTATGACAAATTCTGTGGTTGAAAGATGTCACTAATGAAGAAGTGACAATCTGAAGTCACGAGCACTCCCCCAACTAGATACTATCTTTTGTGGGAGTTGTGTTACAAGCATTTGTGCTAGCCTGAAGAAGGTGGGGAATCATAAGATACCACCGAAACGCGTCGCTTTTTTGTACAGATTTTATGGGAAGGACTTACACAACGATTCTGGACACCGAGAAAGCATTAGGTCCACAAAGGCACAGGCAATATCTTGGGATATAATTGAAAAAGAAACTTGACACATTTATGAAATATGTACTTATGAACTTGTCAGTCTTTGATTTATGCATCTTCAAGTGCCTATTAGATTTACATTATAAGACATCGCTGCTTGTGTACTTCCCTCAAAGTCTTTTTGTCTCCCTTATTGATTTTGTGATAAAATGTTTTTAATGTTTTTTTAAGGTTTTTATGATACATAATAAACACACTGACTATTCTATATACACTACTTTTCTGGACTCCTATTGGTGCTAATACCTGACTCTTGTGAGTGAATGTGAATGAACGGATGTATGCTACATAAGATACCCAAGGGGGTCTTGTTTATTTGACATAGTGACAACTGCTACATACCAGAAAGAGTAAAATGCAGTGGTTTTCTTTTGAAATACATATTGCCAATTAAATCTAGAAATATGCAACATCATCAAACTGTACCTCTCAACGGACTTAATTTAGAAGAGTAATCAACAACACCTTTTTTATGAGGATTTCTAAAACCACACAAACTGTACAAACTAATAACAGAATTGTAATCATTTGCACCTTATATGATCATCTTGCAAACAGCACAGTTGTACCTCATTTTACCAAACTATCTATACTAATGCCATTTCATTAAACTGTACCTTTCTTACTGAGAAGAAATATGCATTTTATATAAACTTTTTTGAAAATACACATTCTTTAATCATATTAAACCAATTATTAATAAATAAGAAGCCTCATTCAACTATAACTTTCAAGACACTTAATAATATATATATTAGTGCACATACTATTTTTTAAACAAACTTCAAGTACAATAGAAATGATCCCAATATATATCTGTACATTTAATAAATTAATTTAACCAGCAAAATTTCATAAAAATGTCAAATGTATATTACATTAATCTCTTAAAAACATAACTCACCTTTTAAATAAATCTGTTGAATGAACAATCGCACACACTCAATCAGGATTTTCTTTTTCACACAGAGAATGTAGATGAGCACACTCTCAAATGTAAAACCAGTAATGGCAAACTTTCCCTTTAATTTTCCATACATATACACATAACCCACAAATGACATTGCTTCCCAGTGTTTTTCAAATTGAAAAACGATTTTCCATTGGTTACAGAGAATAATACTTTTCAACTTACATCTTCACCCCTTGTCCTTAATATCAGTTTCCATAGCAACAGGTCATGCAACATTCAACTTAGCTGCCTGGTCACAAGTTCACCACACAATGTTGCAAATGACAATAGCAGGTGTGGTTGGATTTGCAAAGCATGCCCTTATCCTTTCTGCTGTACCTTTCCAACATTTGTTAATAACCAATAAGAATCATGCTTTCTAAACAAAGTAAAATGCACCCTATATTAGAATGTAGAGTGATCTTAAACAGTCAATCAAATCTCTACTTTCTTAAAAACAGCATCTTTTCCACCATTTTAGATAGATTTCATTCTACCACCTGCCTACCTCAGGTACAGACATCTTCTGATTACCTACAGAGATCCCTTCAAGATGCTTTCAGTGTGGATTGTTGGGCACAGCTATGTTTTCTGGTGCAAAATGTATGCTGAAAGCAGAGGTATTGACAAAGACCTAGCTTTACAAAATGTATATATGAAATGGATTGGACAGAGAGGATTGAAGTGGCACCAATTGACGCCACTGCTTAAATCCTTTATGCACTTCCAACCCCCTGACCTCATGATTGTGCACTGTGGTGGCAATGACCTAGGCACATTGACTGGGGTAGGTCTGGAAATGCTAATGAAGGACCCCTTTGCAGAATTGATGTTGCTTTTCCCCCAAACTGCCTTTGTCTACTCTAACATATGCCAAAGACAGAAATGGAAGTGGTCTAATCAATTTTGTACTCATTTTGAGAAAGCTAGAAAAAATGTCAATAAAGCTGTTTCTGCTTATCTCAGAGATCATAGTATGGGGTCCATGTACAACAACAATCTGCTTTTTAATATGGATGGCATATACAGGAGAGATGGTGTACATTTCACAGATGAGGGAAACAGAGTCTTTTTCAACAACTTCAGACTCTGCATTGGCACTTACATGTAGCTACAAAAATCTCCCAATAAACACAAAGGCTATTTTTAGAGCCACCTAAGATGCTAACATATAATATAGCTTTTTAATGAAAAAAATCATAATTTTTTGTATTAGGAGTCGCGCACCCAGCGCGATTCGGAGTCGCGCACACCCCTTGCATGCACACCAGGGGGCCGTGCAGGGAGTTGCGCATCCCTCGCGTGCACACCAGGGGGCCGCACTGGGAGTCATGCACCCCTCGCGTGCACACCAGAGGGGTGCACTCGGAGTCGCGCACCCCTCGCTTGCACACCTGGGGGCCGTGCTGAGCACCGTGCTAGGGTCTCGGCTCCAAATTTTGCGATTCTAAAAAACTGGCTCCTACCAGTAATTTATATTCGCACCGGGGACCCCATCCCCTGGGGCATATGCACTTCGTAGGGGACCGTGGGTGAGCCCCAATGCCCCCACTGTCACGCCGGCTCCCCGCGTCCTGCTTTTCCACATGGGGAGCTGCTAACATGCCACTCCCCATGTGGAAAAGCAATTCTGTTTTGGATTTTGGAAGAGAGAGCAGGTTTCCCTGCTTTCTCTTCCAAAATCCAAACCAGAGTTTGCTATGGTAGGACGGAGATGTGCTCCCTCCCTACCATAGAAAACACCAGTGTCCCAGGGGTGGGCACCCCGGGACACTGCAGGAGCTGGCCCTGGGGGGTGGTGGTCCCCAGGGCCATTGAAGGCTGCAGAAGGGGGGCCCCATGGCACCCCTCACATCTTTTCCAAAGCCCCGAGGAGGTGGTGGTCCCCGGGGCACCGGGGTCCAAAATGGACACTCGCAATTTAACAGGTAGTGCAGGCCCCCACGTTACATTATACATTACCCCCAGGACCTGGCCCACCTGGGGGACTAAAAGTAACAAGCGAGGAGACCTTGCTTCTTTTTAAAAAAAATGTTTAGTCTGGATGCGCACACTCAGCATGCAATCCGCTCTGTTTAAAAAAAAATGCTTTTTTTGGTCCTGGGTGTCCTTGTAGGAACCCCTGAGCAGGCCTATGGGGTCAGGGTGTTTCTACCCTGCCCCCTTTTATTCTTTGTCACCTTGGTTTCCCTGTTTTCTTCTGACTCGGTTCTACCGAGTCACAAGATGGCTGCCAACACTTCCTGGTTTGGAGTGTTGACAGCCAATTAGAAAAAAACTCGTGATGCGGTGTGCGGATCCACCGCGCGGGTCCGCGGATCCTCCGCACCTCTAAATATCGAAACTTTTATTTTAGATTTTCTCAGCAACTACTGAACGGATTTACACCATTTTTAAAAAAAGTCGCTTTCTCAGCCAAGCAGTACCTTTTTGCCAAATTTGGGGTAAATCCGTTGACTAGTTACGGCTGGAGCCTTGCATAAAGTTTCCTATGGGAAATTGATTTTTTGACTCTTATTTTTTTAATTTCTCAGCAACTACTGAACGGATTCACACCATTTGAAAAAAAGGTCTCTTTTTGAACCAAGTGCTACCTTTTTGCCAAATTTGGTGTAATTCCATTCAGCAGTTCGGGCTGTAGTCGTGTCTAAAGTTTCCTATGGCAAATAACATAGAGAAAACGCGTTTTGGGACCCCCCTTTTTTCTCAGCCCCCGTTTTTCGAATCACCCCAAATCTTTCAAGATAGGAGCTGACTGGAGCGGGCCATAAGTTTTGAAAAGTTCGCGAACATCCGTCAACCGGCGCCAAAGTTATTGGGAAAAGAAAAAATGCTTTTTGAATAGAAACAAGGTCCTAACTATAACAACCTACTGGCGACTGCCAGTAGGTAATATATATATATAAATATATATTAAATATATATATATATAGATATATTATCTACTGGCGGTCGCCAGTAGATAGTTATAGTTAGGACCGTGTTTCCATAGGAAATCCGCAACATTCTATTTAGAATAACTTTGGCGCCGGTTGACGAATCCTCGCGAAATTTTCAAAATAGGTGGGGCACTCCGCTCCGCTCCTACCCTGAAAGTCTCGGGGGGATTCGTCAAGCGGGGGCTGAGAAAAAAGGGGGGTCCCAAAACGCGTTTTCCCCATGCAATTTTCCATAGGGACCTTTAGTCCAAGGTACAGCCCGAACGGCTGAACAGAATTACTTGAAATTTGGCAGAGAGGTAGTCCTCAGGTCAGGGATGTGCCTTTTGCAGGTCTGGTGTCAATCTGTTCAGTAGTTCCTGAGAAAATCATATATATGTGTGGGCGGAGCCTAACCACACATCTCATCCTGAGATCTGATTGGCTGTCAGCACTTCATCCAAGAAGTGTTGGCAGCCATCTTGGGACCAATATACATGATAGCACCTCATTAAAAAGCATTGCAGTTAATAGAAGGCTTTAAGATTTTAGTTACATTATAAATCATTTGTTGATGGTACCATACTCATTTTAGGAATTGTGGTATGTTCTAAGGTGATTTCACCATGTGAAAAAGCCTTCTGCTGGGATATCATGATTGAGAGAAAAATATTTTCTCATGATTTTCCCACAGAGGTTTGGAAGGTGATCTATAAGCTAAACTGAGAGCTTATTTTCTGTAAATTCACATTATCTTTCTCAGTCATGTGAGAATGAAGTCTGACATTCTCAGTAAAACATGTACATCCAACAAGGGCAGAGACTGTCAGTTGATCCCTTTGTGTTCTACTGCAGCTTCCCAGAGTGTTCCAAAGAACAACTAGAGCGCTAACAGTCCTACTTATGATAAACGTATGGCACACCTGAAGCCATCTTGCTTGGATTAAAGTGGTAACTCTTAAAACATTTAATTTAAAAAGTAACAAAATGAGGGGGTTAATTTTTCCATAAAAAGTATGATTAGTGCTGCAGAAAGAAAAATTAGGGCACATTTTGAGTGACTTCTCAAATCCTCTTCTATTTCATTAAAAAATTCTGACATGCAGACTGAAACATGCACTTTCAATACCAGCAGCAGTTTTCCCTGGTGAGCAGTAGCTTTACTACAGTGATCTAATGAGCAAAAAGAGTGCTAACATTCTGAATTTATGGCAAATGTGTGACACATCTGAATGCCTTTGGAATAAAAGTAAAAAACTGAAAGTATTTCCTACTGAGGAGACTGCAGTAAATGAGGAAATTAGGAAACTTCATAACAAATAAGTCTGCCAAGATGGCCACCAGACACAAAAGAGCCCAAATGTAGCCCAAATATCACCCAGATGTAGCCCAAATATAGCCCAATGTCAGAAGTGTGCAACACACTTATTATTTTGTGTTTTTGCAGTGTTATATAGTGCAGACTTGTCAGGTATTGGAGTGCTTTACATGAGCATTGGTTACATCACACAAGAACAAATTCATTTTGGTTGTAGACATGGGGAGACTAAGTGATTTGACCAGAATCACAGAATGTCGAGCTGAAGCAGAAACTCCAACCTGGTTCCCCAGTTGCAAAGTCTGCAGTCCTGGAAGTAACACCACATCTTCTCCCCTAAGTGCAACATTTAATCAAGTGGTCAACTGGATAAAAAAACATAAAGATAACAAATAATTTAAAAGTGCTTTCTCGCTATTTGTAAACTCAGAAAATATGTCCTTATTTTAGTCTTTTAGAGCACTAACCATAATTTTGATGCCAATAAGACCCTCTCATATATGTAATTTCTAAAGGAAATGCTCTAGGTATTACAGTTTTGATTACATCAAGATGACGTCAGGCGTTCCACACTTTTGTAATAAATATAGAATGTTAGCAATCTAGTTGTTCATTAGGATACTGTTGAGAGGCAGAGGCCAGGGGCACGGACTCTGAAAATTGAAGGCAGGTAGGAGGGTGCAAAGGCAACAATTTAACCACACTGAGCAGGCAGGAAGGGCCGTGGCAGCACAACAGACTATGGAGGGCAGTGGAAAGAGGGGCAGGGGCAACAAACCAACAATACAGGACTTACAAGAGAGGCTGTGGCAATGTTAAACACCATTGTGGGCAGAAGGAAGAGGCAATGGTAGTACAACCATACATGCCAACAGACCCGATTCAGCCAGGAAACGTCCAATGTTTTTAAGCTCAAATGGGCTTTATTTTATCTGTCTCCTGTCTACAATCTCCTCTTTTTCAATGTAACTCAAAGGGGAAAATCGATACCCCATTTTTTTTCTCCAAAATCTCCCTCTTACCAAGTTCAAAATGTTCGCAAGTATGGTACATTGGATCATGGAAGGAAATGGGGTAGGGACATGGACTTGGATTACAGAGGACAGGAGGGACATGGAGAGGTGCACCAAACTGACCCTGCAGGGCAGGCATCAGGGTTTGCAGCAGCACAATACACCACACAGGGCATGCGGGACGGGAGTGCAGCACAACAATCCATAGAAAGCAAGAGGGAGGGGACAGGACCATGCACATGGACAACAGAGAACAGAGGGGCAAGAGGCAGGACCATAATGGACAGACAGGAGAGAAAGCTGCAGCATAACAGAACATAAAGGGCAGGAGGGATGGATCAGGGGCATTACAATGGAACAGACATGCCAGGAGGGAGGGAGTAGGGGTCTGCACATGTAAACAGAGGGCTGGGGGCAAGGGGGCAGGACAGGAGCAGCAAGATAGCCATGGAGGTCAGGCAGGATGGGCACTAGAAGCAAGACACACCATGAAGAGCAACAGTGAGACTGTGATGGCATACACACAGACCATGGAGGGAAGGTGGGAGGGGTTCAGGGGCAGCTAACTGACCACACAGGGAAGGTGGGAGGGGCCATGGCAGCACAGAAGACCATGCATGGCAAGTGGGAGGGTTAGTGGTAGCACAATGGCTATGATGGGCAAGAAGGAGGGTGCAGGGGCATGCACAAAGGACGATGAAGGATAGAAGGGAGGGTCAGGACCTGTGCACAGACAAGAAAGTTCAGGGGAAGGGGCCTCACAACAGACCGCACGGGGCAGGCAGGAGGAGCAGTTGCAGCACAACAGACCAGGGAGGGCAGAAGGGTGTGGCAGTACCATGGACCATGTAGGACGGGAGGAAGAGGATAGGGGCATGGCATGTGGACAGGCAGGGTGGAGGTGGCAGGGACAGGTTACAGTCATCTGACAATGCTAGGCAGGTGGGAGGGGAGTGGCAGCTCAACAGAACACTCAGAGTAGATAGGAGTGGCAGGTCCATGGAACATGGTGGGCAAAAAGGATGGAGCAGGGGCATACACAAAGACATCGGAGGGCAGGGGGAAGGAGAATAGGGGCAGCAAGCTAAGCACAGAGTTTAAGCAGGAGGTCAATGATGGGGCATAGAATTGGGCAATGGAGGGCAGGAGGAGTGGACTGGTACATCATACTAAATTGAGGGCAGTGGCAGCACATCAGACCATGCATGGCAGGAGGGAGGAGGCTAGTCCATGGATTCACACAACAGAGGATAGGGAGGAGGGGGATGGGGCAGCAAGCTAACTGTTCAGAGAAGGCAGGTATTAGGAACTTTATTGTTTTTAAAACGTGTGTCTGTGCGAACTACTTAAAATATGAACAAGTATGCAGCATAATCTCACTTTTATTCAGGAAGAAGAGGACGTTTGTGACTGTGACTCCGGGCTCACATGGCAGAAACACCCCCTGACCCTCCACCCCCTATCGCAAAATGTAATGCCCGTGAAAAGGGTAGGTGAACACAGTGTTATATAGAACATAGTCCTGAGAGCACGATTGAAAATGAAAACTAGATATAGTGTATGGTATAAACTATGCACCAAAAAGTGTGATATAAGATGAACCGGGCGTGAAATATAATATGCAATACATTGTGCGC
This sequence comes from Triturus cristatus, assembly GCF_964204655.1. Taxonomy (NCBI): domain Eukaryota; kingdom Metazoa; phylum Chordata; class Amphibia; order Caudata; family Salamandridae; genus Triturus; species Triturus cristatus. The sequence goes on from NC_140589.1 coordinate 751,624,858, forward strand.
AATGACAGATTCATTGGAGAGCGCGAGATAGCACAGGCACTAGCGCGTGCTATGCGATATGCGCCTTGGAGTGTAATATGCACAGGGCAGTGTTGTGTAACCTAACTAGTCTCTAAAGTTGTAATATAAAATATGTGCTGGGGAGTGTAACGTTGCATATGCACTGTGACAAAGATATGGATCCCAGATTGTAATATGTATGGCATAGCACTGTGCGTTATAACATAAGCATCGAGGAAGGCACGTTAGATGGGGCAATATAACCCGTGCGAAGACAAGTGTGGCATGACATATTCACGGGGTGGTGTTACAGTGCACATGGGCTAGAGAGTGTCATAGCATATGCACTAGCTAGTGGAATACAACACAGAGGTGTGTGGCACTCAGCAGGCAATGGTGGGTGTAACACAGCATTGGGCTCTGCCAGGAGCGCGCTGTGACTCTCAAGTGATGTTCGTCCCCTTTCCAGAGAGTAAAATAAAAAGTATTACACATCCGGCAGTGGATGTGTGTTTTATTAACCGTGAGGGGGGTTTCTTGCATAGTTTTGGTCGAATTTTTGTCGAATCCCCTTTGAATGGCTTGGTGTGCATGTGTATTAAATGTGCCCGTCAATAGCTACCAATGTTTGTATAAATAAACGACAAGGGTGTCTACCGGGATTAGGCACGGTAGGGCATCAGACATGTCAGAGCTTCACTAGTGGTGTAAATACATTCCACGTGGATTCATTGTATGCATAGTCGCCTTTTAATGAATATCACGCAAATCGTCATGGTGATAGGTACGTACGGTTTGTCCAGCATGTCCTAGGTGTGTCTATAAATATATATATTTTTAAAATAAAAAACAGTGGCCGGCCCTGGGGATTGGGGTCAAAAAAATATAATTAGGAGACAGGCCCTGGGGGATGGGGTCATCAGGGCCAATAAATTAGAATAAGAAGGGGAACCACACAGCCCCCCTTCTTAAAAAATTAAAATAAATAAAAGACTGGCATCGTGCCGGAGGCCACGCCCCCTCCTTGCAGCACTCTGCAAACGCGCCCTCTGGCGAGTTGTAAGTTGGGGAATTAATTCCTCTTCAATACTGAGGGTCCCTGAGGGCCAACTAGCCCAACAGGCATCTCCAGTATGCACCAGGGAGCTGCGCTGCAGACAGGTGTTCTGAGGCCAAGCCCCTTTTTACACCTCTCTGCAACGCAGCTCTGTGGCGCTTACTGGAGGTACCTAGTGGTCTAGTTTGACCCTAGGGACCCTTAGGATTCAAGGGGACTTAATTTCTCAACTTAGAACAGCCACAGGGCGCGTTTACACAGTGGTGAAGCGAAGGGACGGGGCCTGAGGTGACGTGTGCAAACACGCACTATGGCACGTTTTAAATTGGGGATATAATTTTCCTTCAATACTGAGGGCCCCTGGGGGCTAACTAGCCCACCAAGTGCTTCCAGTAAGCGCCACTGAGCTGCATTGCAGAGAGGTGGTCCAGGCCGTGCCACTTTTTACACCTCTCTGCAACGCAGCTCTGTGGCACTTACTGGAGGTACCTAGTGGGCTAGTTGGACCCTAGGGACCCTCAGGATTCAAATTAACTTAATCTCCCAACTAAAAACGGACACAGGGCTTGTTTACACAGTGGTGAAGGGAGGGGACGGGGCCTGAGTTAACGTGTGCAAAAACGCCCTGTGGCCTGTTTTAAGAGGAAGTTTTAATCCCCCTGCCCTATTATATACTAGGGGCTTACAGAGGAGGTCATGCTAATCACAGGGGGACCCCAACGCATAATGTTCCCTAGTGTATGTAGGTGTTTTCACTGTATTCTAAGTGTCTTTTAACATAGCACTGGCTCTAGGACTGGTTAGTCAGACTCAGATACCACCAGTATCCGTCTGAAAAAGTTGAGGGTACAGGATGATTTTGCAACAAGGCTTCTTTCTGCTCTTCTTTTTGTTCTGTCTGCACGTTATCCTTCTTCCTGCACTTTTCTTCGTCTTTGAGGACTTCTGTTGCTTCTTTCTGCACTTCTTTTTTTTCTTTCTGTGCATTTTTTCTTCTTTCTTCACATGTCCTATCTCTGTAGGCATAGTTAGAAATTAGCATTTAAAAAACCTTTGAAATTCACAGAAAAAACCATAGGTTTCAGGCATGTTATAGTTAGGAATTAGCATTTAAAAAACCTCAGAAATTCACTGAAAAAACCATAGGTTTCAGGGGTGTTATAGTTAGCTGGACTTTTCACTTGTACAAAACCATTGAAATTCCCCCGTTATAGTTAGTTCAGCTAACTATAACTCGCGCGCCCGCAATGCACTGCTGATGACGTCACATATTACATCACTCATGACATGGTCAGTGACATCACTCATGACATCACTCATGACATCTCAAATGACATCACTGATGACATCACTGATGACATCATCCTTGTGATAGAGTGGCAGACCTCCTCTCACCCTAATATAACCTTTGATACACACATTCAAAAATAGAGACTAAACTTTTCAAAACAATGGACATACCAATACCAGTTACAACAACCTCTTCAGTAATTCTAAGATCCACATACACATCCACTCATTCACCAACAGTCCTATACAGTCACTCATACATGTATTCACTCATCATATGTACTCTTACACCTATACATCCTGTTACACAATGCCACTCATCCATAGAGTTACTCACACACATAGTCACTCATGCTAATAAAGAATCAAACATACATTTATTTGCATATACAGTTATACACACACCACCACACTTACTTCTACGGAAACTTACACATACTTAGTCTTTTAAACAATCACTTATAGAAACACATACTTATTCATACAGGAACTCTTTCAATCTCTCACTCTCACATATACTTACTTATATACACCAATAGTCACATATACTAGTTTAAAACATATGTAGTTACTCATAAAGACACTATTGAGACAGTCATTCACTCACTAACACACCCATACACACACTCATCCACCCATACAGTCCTGCACACATGCTGTCTTCAACACATACAAAGAGTGAGTCACTCATTCATGCACCTATGCACTACATAATACCCCCCACCGAACCATGCAGACACTCAGACTGATACTCAAAAAACCAACTAATAACCTATATAGACACCCATGTAGCTACTCGCCAACCCATGCAGCCACTTATACACAAAGTGAGAGACTGATACAGATATTTACATATTTAAACATTACTCACTAAGCCATGTATTCACTATGATACACTTAATCAGTCAGTTACACAATCAATTTTTCAAAAACAAATCATCCATTTAGACACTTATATACCCATTTATTCTTCCATCGACCTTGAGATATACATATATAAAACATATTTAATTTTCAGAAAAACACACATTCACTGGATGATGTCATCAGTGATGTCATTTGAGATGTCATCAGTGATGTCATGAGTGATGTCACTGACCATGTCATGAGTGATGTAATATGTGACGTCATCAGCAGTGTATTGCGGGCGCGCGAGTTATAGTTAGCTGAACTAACTATAACGGGGGAATTTCAATGGTTTTGTACAAGTGAAAAGTCCAGCTAACTATAACACCCCTGAAACCTATGGTTTTTTCAGTGAATATATATATACACACACACAAAATTGCTCCCTGTGATTCTTCTGACTTCTTCCACCTCGTGGGGTTGATGCAGGACCAGTATATAATGCATAAAATATTTGTGCTGCTGCACAAGAAGAAGCCCACACTCCAGGAGAATTTTCAAGGAGGTCTATTTGGTTGACGCATATTTACTTGCCTGGTCTTTGTCAAAGCAACAGTGCCATAAGTGAAAGTGCCCTTTTTTCTATAAACAAAAGTCAGTTGCAAAAATAGACATTATAAACAGACTTGTGGGAATTTGTTCAGCCATAATGTCTTAAAAAATGGAAAAAGGACTGATTTAGGTACTTTTGTAGAAGCGCATTGTGGCTTTGACAAAGATCAGGCAGAACTTTTGTGCCTATGCATATGGATAATTCACTGAAAAAACAAGGGTTACAGGGGCGTTATAGTTTCAGATTTCAGTCGTACAAAACCATAGAAATTCAGCAGTTATAGTTACCTGAGCTAACAATAACTTATGTCCCTGCAATGCACTGCCTATGACTTTACATATGACATCATTCATGACATGGTCACTGACATCACACATGCAGCACGCATAGAAAGAGGAAAAAACAAGGAGAAATACAGATATTTCCCCTATATACCTCTCCTGCGGTGACATATCTTTTTGGTGCATTCCCAGGTTTACAAGTTCTTGCAAATCTGGGAATGCATCATAATCCATGGATGTTCCATGGGAGCACCCATGCAAAACCCATGGAAACACCTCCCTGGTGCAAAGAAATGCAACACAGAGATATGTGCTGCGGTACAGTACTTGAGATTTATGAAGTCCTGCAGGGCCAATCAAGGTGGCCTTGAGTGGCTTCATTAATTTCATTTTTCATTTGCATCGCTCTTGCATCACATTGCATGCTTCAAGAGCAAAGCAGAGGGGCTCATACATATGCCCCTCAGTTTTGGAGCCACAAATTCGTCATTGCTTGTTATTGATACTGGTGTTGGAATGCCAGGCTGCCCTCAATTCTTGTATTGGAGGCAATAGATAGCAACATCTGAGAAATGTTGTTTGAATGCCTGTTTTCCAACGAGCATGGAGATTATATTGAGACTTCAAGATGTTATAAGAACCAACCATTTTTTTCCTTTATTTGGAGTGTAGCATTCTTCTTTAATTATTACCAAATGATGTTAGTCTGATCTGCTCTTTCATGTCTACTTTAGAGTCTGTGATGTTTATATTGTTCTGCCATTCTTCTTGAATATTTGTTTAAGTTTTTTCCCAATTTTGTTAATATATTTTTTCCATAATGGGTGTTACAGCAAACAAATGATGGACAGAATGCTGACAATGCAAACATTCTCCCCTGGTGAAAAGATCTGGGTTAATTCCATTGTTCTTTTGCCCACTACGCCACCCCAGTTTGGACCCAGCCATATGCAAATCAGTCTTGACCCTGAATCTCATGGGAACAGTCCAGACCAAACTGCCAGGCCAGGTCCTCCCTGGACCGGAAACAAGTATCCTGAGACTGGTTTCAGGGTATGTCACCCTTCTTCAGCCAGGCTACCTTGACTCCAGTGGCACAGTGAGCAAGGGACCCATGTCTGGGTATACCCATCCCACTTAGGGCGAAAAGTATTACAGCAAACAAATGATGGACGGAATGCTGACAATGCAAACATTCTCCCCCAGTCAAAAGATCTGGGTTAAATCCATCATTCTTTTGCCCACTACGCCACCCCAGTTTGGACCCAGCCATATGCATATCAGTCTTGACCATGTTCCTCATGGGAACAGTCCAGACCGAACTGCCAGGCCAGGTCCTCCCTGGACCGGAAACAAGCATCATGGGTGCCCCAGCACGCCCAACATATCCGCAACCTTGGCTTTATTTTTGACTACCAACTTCAAATGCGTCAACAAGCCGTTAGGGTTGCAGTGACCTGTTTCACTATCTTCAAATGGCTTAGGAAAATTGTGTGGATGCTACCGTACTCTCCTCAAAAAACTGTAGTCCCGGCCATGGTCACCTCTAGATTGGACTACGGTAACGTTCTTTTTCTTGGGGCCAATAAGGACGTGATCCGCAAGCTGCAGATGGTGCAGAACACTGCGGCCGGATTGCTCTGTAAGCTTCCTAGAGCAGCTTCTACTTCTGGACCCCTAAGAGATCTCCACTGGCTTAGGGTGGAGAACCAGATTAAGTTTAAAGCTCTGACCCTTATGTTCAAAATCAAATCTGGCACAGCCCTTCAGTATCTAAAAGCCTTAGTACACCCCTATCAGCCACTTCGTTCCCTTAGATCCTCCACTTAGGCGAAATTTTCAGTGCCAAGAATCAAACTTTCTCGCATGGGGTGCCGCTCTTTTCCTTATGTGGGCCCTTCACTGTGTAACTCTCTCCCCCTGTCTCTTCGCATTGAAACCGCCTATATGAAATTTCGCAAATCAGTAAAGACGTGGTTATTTGATCAATAATGGTATCTGCTTACTGATCAAAAATTTGCTTACTCTACATTTTCCTTGCTCTGTCCTTCTCAGGCTGGCACCGGGAAACCCTTTGGGTAGCTGTTGCGCCTTACAAATTCAAAATAACATAACATAACATAACATACAGTGGCACAGTGAGCAAGGGACCCACGTCTGGGCATACCCATCCCACTTAGGGCAAAAAGTGTTACAGCAAACAAATGACGGACGGAATGCTGACAATGCAAACATTCTCCCCCTGTCAAAAGATCTGGGTTAAAACCATCCCCAGTTTGGACCCAGCCATATGCAAATCAGTCTTGACCCTGTGCCTCATGGGAACAGTCCAGACAGAACTGCCAGGCCAGGTTCTCCCTGGACCGGAAACAAGCATCCTGTGACCGGTTTCAGGGTATGTCACCCTTCTTCAGCCAGGCTAGCTTGAATCCAGTGGCGCAGTGAGCAAGGGACCCACGTCTGAACATACCCATCCCACTTAGGGCGAAAAGTGTTACTGCAAACAAATGATGGACGGAATGCTGACAATGCAAACATTCTCCACCAGAGAAAAGATCTGGGTTAATTCCATCGTTCTTTTGCCCACTACGCCACCCCAGTTTGGACCCAGCCATATGCAAATCAGTCTTGACCCTGTGCCTCATGGGAACAGTCCAGACCAAACTGCCAGGCCAGGGCCTCCCTGGTCTGGAAACAAGCATCCTGGGACCGGTTTCAGGGTATGTCACCCTTCTTCAGCCAGGCTAGCTTGAATCTAGTGGCACAGTGAACAAGGGATCCATGTCTCGGCATACCCATCCCACTTAGGGTGAAAAGTGTTAAAGCAAACAAATGATGGATGGAATGCTGACAATGCAAACATTCTCCCCTGGTGAAAAGATCTGGGTTAATTCCATTGTTCTTTTGCCCACTACGCCACCCCAGTTTGGACCCAGCCATATGCAAATCAGTCTTGACCCTGAACCTCATGGGAACAGTCCAGACCAAACTGCCAGGCCAGGTCCTCCCTGGACCAGAAACAAGTATCCTGAGACTGGTTTCAGGGTATGTCACCCTTCTTCAGCCAGGCTACCTTGACTCCAGTGGCACAGTGAGCAAGGGACCCATGTCTGGGCATTCCCATCCCACTTAGGGCGAAAAGTATTACAGCAAACAAATGATGGACGGAATGCTGACAATGCAAACATTCTCCCCCAGTCAAAAGATCTGGGTTAAATCCATCATTCTTTTGCCCACTACGCCACCCCAGTTTGGACCCAGCCATATGCATATCAGTCTTGACCATGTTCCTCATGGGAACAGTCCAGATCGAACTGCCAGGCCAGGTCCTCCCTGGTCCGGAAACAAGCATCATGGGTGCCCCAGCACGCCCAACATGTCCGCAACCTTGGCTTTATTTTTGACTACCAACTTCAAATGCGTCAACAAGCCGTTAGGGTTGCAGCGACCTGTTTCACTATCTTCAAATGGCTTTGGAAAATTGTGTGGATGCTACCGTACTCTCCTCAAAAAACTGTAGTCCCGGCCATGGTCACCTCTAGATTGGACTACGGTAACGTTCTTTTTCTTGGGGCCAATAAGGACGTGATCCGCAAGCTGCAGATGGTGCAGAACACTGCGGCCAGATTGCTCTGTAAGCTTCCTAGAGCAGCTTCTACTTCTGGAGTGAAAAGTGTTACAGCAAACAAATGATGGATGGAATGCTGACACCGCAGCCAGATTGCTCTGTCAGCTTCCTAGAGTGGCTTCTACTTCTGGACCCCTAAGAGATCTCCACTGGCTTAGGGTGGAGAACCAGATTAAGTTTAAAGCTCTGGCCCTTATGTTCAAAATCAAATCTGGTACAGCCCCTCAGTATCTACAAGCCTTAGTACACCCCTATCAGCCACTGCGTTCCCTTAGATCCTCCACTTAGGCGAAATTTTCAGTGCCAAGAATCAAACTTTCTCGCATGGGGGGACCGCTCTTTTGCTTATGTGGGCCCTTCACTGTGGAACTCTCTCCCCCTGTCTCTTCGCATTGAAACCGCCTATGTGAAATTTCGCAAATCAGTAAAGATGTGGTTATTTGATCAATAATTGTATCTGCTTACTGATCCAAAATTCGCTTACTCTACATTTTTCTTGCTCTGTCCTTCTCAGGCTGGCGCCGGGAAACCCTTTGGGTAGCTGTTGCGCCTTACAAATTCAAAATAACATAACATAACATCCAGTGGCACAGTGAGCAAGGGACCCACGTCTGGGCATACCCATCCCACTTAGGGCAAAAAGTGTTACAGCAAACAAACGATGGACGGAATGCTGACAATGCAAACATTCTCCCCCAGTCAAAAGATCTGGGTTAAAACCATCCCCAGTTTGGACCCAGCCATATGCAAATAAGTCTTGACCCTGTGCCTCATGGGGACAGTCGAGACAGAACTGCCAGGCCAGGTTCTCCCTGGACCGGAAACAAGCCTCCTGTGACCGGTTTCAGGGTATGTCACCCTTCTTCAGCCAGGCTAGCTTGAATCCAGTAGCGCAGTGAGCAAGGGATCCACGTCTCGTCACACCCATTCCACTTAGGGCGAAAAGTGTTCCTGCAAACAAATGATGGACGGAATACTGACAATGCAAACATTCTCCCCCAGTCAAAAGATCTGGGTTAAATCCATCGTTCTTTTGCCCACTACGCCACCCCAGTTTGGACCCAGCCAAATGCAAATCAGTCTTGACCCTGTCCCTCATGGGAACAGTCCAGGCAAACTACCAGGCCAGGTCGTCCCTGAACCGGAAACAAGCATCCTGGGACCGGTTTCAGGGTATGTCACCCTTCTTCAGCCAGGCTAGCTTGAATCCAGTGGCACAGTGAGCAAGGGACCCACGTCTGGGCATACCCATCCCACTTAGGGCGAAAAATGTTACAACAAACAAATGATAAACGGAATGCTGACAATGTGTCCCATGCTCTCCATGCCACTGGAATCAAGCTATCCTGGCTGAAGAGGGGTGAATCCCCGAAACCGGTCCTAGGATGCTTGTTTCCAGTCCAGGAAGGACCTGGCTTGGTAGTTCGGGTCAGGGAGGACCTGGCTTGGCAGTTCGGGTTGAACTGTTCCCATGAGGCACAGGGTCAAGACTGATTTGCATATGCCTGGGTTCAAACTGGAATGGCCTGGTGAGCAAAAACAATGGATTTAGGCCCAGATCTCTGTACTGGGGTGAATGTATGACATTGTTCTGCATTCTGTCCATCAACTGTTGTTTTTGCATTTGTCACCCCGAGTGGGACGGGTATGCCCAAACGTGTGTCCTGTGCTCTCCATGCCACTGGAATCAAGCTATACTGGCTGAAGAGGGGTGAAACCCAGAAAGCGATCCTAGGATGTTTGTTTCCAGTCCAGGGAGGACCTGGCTTGGCAGTTCGGGCCAGGGAGGATCTGGCTTGGCAGTTCGGGCTGAACTGTTCCCATGAGGCACAGGGTCAAGACTGATTTGCATATGGCTGGGTTCAAACTGTAATGGCATGGTGAGAAAAATAACAATGGATTTAGGCCAAGATCTCTGTACTGGGGTGAATGTATGACATTGTTCTGCATTCTGTCCATCAACTGTTGTTTTTGCATTTGGGGTGAATGTATGACATTGTTCTGCATTCTGTCCATCAACTGTTGTTTTTGCATTTGTCACCCTGAGTGGGACGGGAATGCCCAGACGTGAGTCCCGTGCTCTCAATGCCTCTGGAATCAAGCTATCCTGGCTAAAGAGGGGTGAAACCCCGAAACCGGTCCTAGGATGCTTGTTTCCAGTCCAGGGAGGACCTGGCTTGGCAGTTCGGGCTGGACTGTTCCCATGAGGTACAGGGTCAAGGCTGATTTGCATATGGCTGTGTTCAAACTGGAATGACATGGTGAGCAAAAAAAGATGAATTTAGGCCCAGATCTCTGTACTGGGGTGAATGTATGACATTGTTCTGTATTTTGTCCATCAACTGTTGTTTTTGCACTTATCATAATGGGTGGAATTGATCTCTGTCCACGGGATGGATTTTAAAGTATCTACTTTTGATCACTTTAATAAGTGGCAGAAGTGAGCAAATTGGGTATCAAGCCATGTTAATAAGACCACATTCTAAATGTAATTGAGCTGGTGGGGTATAGTTTGGGAGAGAGTAACTTAATCTAAGGGCTTCACTCATTTATTTCCCAAATTTCATTACAAGACCGGAGGCTACATTATGCATTAATCCTTTAATGCAGTCACAGACAGCCGCACTACATCACAAAGAAAGAAACAGTTCCAGAATGTAGTGACCAGGATACAAATGGCATGAGACACAAACAGACTGCCTCTTTTAAATGCAGCTCACAGACAGATAAGTAACATTCCTTCTCCTATGTTACATTTTCTTAGTTAGTCATTTAATACATAAAAAGGGGATTTACTATTAAGACTTAGATTACCTTACGGATTTTATGGTATTTAAGCTGTTTTTTTCCATGGTATTTATCGTTGCGCAATCTCAATTGTAATTTCTTCTAACCACTGCCTTTTCCAACAGCGTTGCCGTCGTGCCACTAAAGACTTTGGACTCACACCCCCCTTCCCTTAACCCCTATCGACTTCCTATTAAGGTCGTCGATCCTTTATTTTTCTCGTCAATCCTTTATTTTTCAATGGATTTCTTTACAATATTTGTACCTCGTTTATAACTTATACAAAGGTAATTAACTTGTCTTCGCTATACCTCTCATCTCTCTCCAAATCCCAAAAACAACGCCCTCGTATTTCTTTTGGGGTCTTCTTGACGCGCTCGCGTTAATCGGAGCGAGCGCGTCATGGCTTAGAGGAATGCACCTTGGAAACGGTGCACGTTCGTAAGCCTTTACCCAAGGCTCTTTCCTCCGATTGTGACGGCTCCCTGGCAGCAGCTGATCTCGAGCGAGAGCTTCAGTTACTCCGCTCGATCAGCTGCTGCCAGGAATCGTGTTTTAACGGATTTCTACATTAATAAACCTAATAAGTCTATAAACCTCCTATAAACAATTTATAAATATAAATTCGACCTACCTGACCCCTCAGGTTACCCCAATTATTTGTTTCCTTTGCCATCTTTAAAAAAAAAAAAAAAAAGGGAGAGAACGTAATACTCCCCTATTTGCCATCTCAAAAAAAAAAAAAAAGGGGAGAGAACTTAATAATCTCCTAATCTATTCCTTAACAATATTAAACCTTTATTTATATTCCATAACTACGGCTTTAATAATGTCAGATCTTGACTCGGATGATGCTACTGCCAGCTCACCCCTCCACGATAATGATTTGTTTAAACAATTCTTACAGAAGGAAATGCGATCCTGCATGCTATCCACCTTCAAAGAAGTGATGTCTTCTAAAAGACCTCTCCCCTCTGGTCAGGATGACCCTACCTTCGACCTCACAACTCATGGAAAAAAGACTAAAAAATTGAAATACTGCGAACATCCTTATGATTTCACTACAAGAGGTCGCAGTACCTCAGTTGACCTAGGAGGCCCTAGCACCTCTTCATTGTTGGGAGGCCCCCGCGCCTAAAACGAGAACATTGCCGCTCACTGCATAAATTTGATGGGTGCCCCTAGCGGCACAAATTTGACTGGTGCCCCTCGCGGTACATCCCGTTATGACAGGAAGGATGTTGCAGACTCTGATTCAGAGGAAGAAAATTTCCACAACCCCTATGACGAATTCGTCTTGGACCTTGACGTCCCAAACCAAGACCTGGACCTCAACCCTGGCGAAGGAGAATCACCTTCCTCTTCCGATAATATCATCCTCAATCCTCTAGGAGAGGAAATGTTCTCCCCCCTAAGCATTTCCCACCCTAACAGTTCAAAGTGGTTTCCCCAAGAACATGTTTCTAAGTTCATTAGGAGATGGCTAAGGAACTCTCTGGAAAGAGAGACCAGGAATACCCTCAAATCTGAATGCCCGAGACCCACCATCCATGATAAGGTCTCTCAAACCCCTAACCTTGACCCCGACCTAATTAAATTCCTATTTAAATTAGGGAAAGACCCTAGAAGAGGTCTGGAGAGAGCACTCAAGGGCTGCCAAGACCACCTCCTAGACATGCTCGGGCCCCTCACCAGGATCCTAGACCTTACAGAGGAGTCACATATTTCAAATACGCCTCTTGATACCAATCTTATCCGCGGATGGAGCCAAAGAGCCATCGTCCTCCTTGGTAACGCAAACTCGAGTCTAAACATCGAAAGGAGGAGAACTTTCCTAACCAAGATTAACCCCAAACTCAGCGACTTGGCAGAAAAAGAACCTTCAGACAACCCTAAAGGTCTTCTCTTCGGAGAAGACATGATCAAGTCAATCGGCAAATATGTCGCCACTTTTACCGCCCTCGACAGGGCTCAATCAAATATGAAGCGTGTATTTAACACAAGCCTTTTTGGACAGGCCGGAAGAAGGGGCCGTTCTTTCGGCCGCAATTCCCAGCGGCCCTTCTCGTCCTTCAGAGGTTCTGGTAGAGGCTTCTACCCCTCAAACCAACAGTTCTACAGCCGTCGAACCAGGGGAGGATCCGGTAATAGAGGCTACAGATCCCGTGGAAATCCAAACATCTCCAATCCTGCAAGTAAGTCTCCCTCCTCTTTCCTCTTCTTCCCAAGTAGGGGGCAGGCTAAAACTCTTCTATCACATGTGGGAGTCCCTAACTCAAGATCCTTGGGTTCTAGAGACCGTCCAGGGTTTCAAAATAGATTTTTTAGAAATCGCCTTTCAACTTCATCCCCCAAATCCATTAACTCTTTCAGTCGATCATCAGAAGATCGTCGAAGAGGAAATCTCTTCAATGCTCAAAAAAGGAGCTATCATTCAGGTTCCATGGTCATTAAAAACATTTATCAGTACCCTTTTCTTAGTTCAGAAAAAGACAAAGGATGGAGACCAGTAATAAATCTTCGAGAGGTGAACAAATTCTTAGTTTACAGACATTTCAAGATGGAAGGCTTTCACCTTCTCAGGGACCTTCTCTTGAAAGGAGACTGGTTGGTGAAATTAGACCTCAAGGACGCCTACTTTACGATCCCGATGGCACTAGAACACCAACCCTTTCTCCAATTTACTTGGAAGGAGCGTCTGTACCAATTCAAAGCTCTTCCCTTCGGTCTCTCGTCCGCGCCCTGGTGCTTTACCAAAATAATGAGGACTATTGTCTCTATCCTAAGAGACAGGGGTATCCGACTCATTACCTACCTAGACGACATTCTGATCATGTCTCAAATCTACTCGCAAATTCAGAAAGACCTCACCACCACCATCCACCTTATCAAAAGTCTCGGTTTCATTATAAACAGAGAGAAATCCATCCTTACACCTTCAAAATCCCTGGAATTTCTCGGCTTTACCGTAGATACCTCGAACTGCCTCCTCCTTCTCCCTACCAATAAGATCGCCAAAATTCGCAAGGAGATCAGGTATGTCCTAAAAAAAGACTCTATAACCCTACAAGAGTTAGCCCGTCTTCTTGGTCTCCTCTCTTTCAGCATCCAAGCTATCTTTCCAGGGCCACTGAACTACTGCTCCCTTCAGAGAATAAAGGGGAAAGCTCTCAAGTCGGGTCTCTGGTACGAGGACTCTGTGACTCTCGACCAAGAATGGAAATTAGAACTCTCATGGTTGCTAGAGAACCTGGATGCGTGGAATGGCAAAGCAATTTTCGGCTCTGTCCCGGAATTTGTCTTGGAATCAGATGCGAGCCTCCACGGTTGGGGCACTCGCTTCCTCGATCAAAACACCGGTGGTGCATGGTCCTCTGCGGAATCTTCCCACCACATAAACTTCTTAGAACTTACAGCCGGATTACATGCCCTAATGAGCTTCAGACACTCTCTTCAAGGCAGATCCGTCCTTCTCAAGATGGACAACATCTCCGCAGTATCGTATATCAACCGCCTTGGCGGAACCAAATCAGCGGATTTATCCGCTTTAGCGGAAAAACTTTGGATGTTCTGTCTAGAACACAAGATTTCCCTGAAGGCGGAATATCTTCCAGGGAAGTCGAATCTCTCTGCAGATTGGAACTCAAGATTCCTCTCAGATCGTACAGATTGGAAACTCAATGTGAACGTTTTCAATACCCTCTCTCTCTTTTGGGGTCCACTAGATGTGGATTTATTTGCAAGCAGATTAACTTTCCAACTCCCAAAATATTTCAGTTGGATGCCAGATCCGGGAGCTCTAGCGGTGAATGCCTTTCTTCAACCCTGGTCAAACCTCAGAGGTTACGCATTACCTCCCTTTGCCATGATACAAAGGGTCCTACAGAAGGTCAGAATAGACCAATGTTGCTTGATCCTGATAACCCCATTTTGGCCCTCTCAGGCTTGGTTCCCCACCACACTCGAACTTTCTTGCGACATCCCCTTCCTCATTCCAGCGAACAAAGGCCTGGTCACCAACGCAGACGGAGAAGATCACCACCTAATCTCTTCAGGGAATTTGAACCTTCTTGCCTGGAAAGTGTCAGGCAATCCAACGAACTGTCTGGCCTTTCGTCATCAGCTCTCTCCCTCCTCGGAGAATCATGGGCACCTGGAACTCATTATAGATACAACAACATTTGGAAAAAATGGGTTTGTTGGTACATGGAGAGGAACTTGGATCCCTTGGAGGCTCCTATCGTCAATATAGTCAACTTCCTCGTAGAACAATTCGACAGGGGTTTGTCTTATAGATCTATTAATTGTTATAGATCTGCAATCTCCGCCGGACACTCTCTAGTCAACGGTAAAACGGTAGGTAAGAACAATATTATTTGTAGAGTGATGAAAAGTATGAGACTAAAAAGACCTCCCAGACCCAAATACCATTCCATGTGGGATGTTAAAGCTATCCTAGACCTTTTCTGTTCATGGCCAGATAACGCTCACCTCAACAGAAAATACCTTTACTTTTAAACTTGCTACTCTCTTATGCCTAATCTCTTGTCGTAGAGTTTCAGATGTGAAATGCCTGGATATTTCTCATAGATCTTACGATATGTTTGGAGTTAAATTTGATATATTTAGAAGAACTAAGACCATGTCAGATTCCATTTTTTACCCTCCTTTTGACCTTTGCAAGAAATTGTGCGTCTTAGACTGTATGAGAGAATATGACTTGAGAACAAAGGACCTTCGTCCTCCAGACGCTAATCAACTCCTTAGCTCATTCGTTAAACCCTTTAAACCTGTTGCTTCCTCATCCATCTCTAGATGGGTTAAGTGTGTAATGAATCTAGCTGGAATTGACCTTTCTAAGTTCCAAGCTCATTCTCTCAGAGGTGCTATGGCAAGCAAATCCTTCTGGTCCGGAGGAAAGTTAGATGATATTCTTAAAGCGGCCGATTGGTCTAATGCCTCATCCTTCGCTCACCATTACTGTAAACCTATTGAACACATGTCGGATGTAGTACTTCATGGCTACCAACATGCATAATGAAGCCTCCGGTCTTGTAATGAAATTGCGATTCTCCTATTAACATGACTAGAGAATGTAGATTTCATTAAAGACACGGAGGCTATCATTATCCCTCCCTTTTGCTCCACTCCCTTGGTTGGTATATTTCTTGAAGTATGTACTTGAAGCTATGTACTTTGATGATGTTCTTGAAACTATGTTCGTTGTTGATGTTTACTTGTTTTGCATATCAAGCTGTGACCTTTCTTCTTTATTACATTTTTGTACATTTGCTCTCTTTTCCTTTCAGATAATTCCTCTTGATCATCTATCCTCCATCCTACCTCTCTTCGGACTCGTCCCTACCTCCAATTTCAAGACCAAGTTGGACCACATTTCTGAACTTTATTTACTTCTCTGCATTTAAAAGAGGCAGTCTGTTTGTGTCTCATGCCATTTGTATCCTGGTCACTACATTCTGGAACTGTTTCTTTCTTTGTGATGTAGTGCGGCTGTCTGTGACTGCATTAAAGGATTAATGCATAATGATAGCCTCCGTGTCTTTAATGAAATCTAGATTCTCTAGTCATGTTAATCTGAGAATCGCAATTCTTGGTCAAGTTATGTCCAAAGGCTAAATCACCATAGACCACTGATGGAATGAATTTTCCCGAAAGCACATAAACAAACTTGTAGGTGTTATTTGAATTCTCTTCAAGGGTGTTATTGTAAAGACGCTATTTACATATGCACTCAAGAATATTAGGATTGTTGGTGACGTTTTTATATCTACCGTCATTTATTCTTGCTAGAACTGCTATCCCTTCCACACCATAATGAAACCGTGCTCTCTCAGCGTGTCAAATTTTAATTAGCATAGCTCATTGATTTTCAAAGACCGTCTGCGAATTCAAAAGTTTGTATCAGTAACTACTTTGCACTGCAATATAGAGCCTTCATTGCAAGATCTCTGTGAAATTTGTCCTTAAAAGCTTCCAAGCAGGATTATCGATTTATTTTTACAAGACAGAATAATACAAAATATGTGCCTTTACAGTATGCACAGCAATCTCAATGTTACGGGAGTAAAAGAAAAGGTGCCGCATATCATCCGCTGTAGCGTGCTGTAGAAAATTCTCATTATCAGTAAGAAATGTTCGCATTCTTTTAACTTCCATTGAAAAAACAGAGGCTATTAGGGGAGAATATGAAGGAAGCACAAAGAGTATGTCCAAAGCCAAAAAAAATAATTTCACACACGCCATTCGCAGCAGATGTTTTTGGCTGGATGTTTGTGCAACATTCAATTCAAAACAGTACTACTTTTAAACAATGGTATGCAATCACGGACACCGTCTTTCCTTGGAGTCTGTAAAATTATTACAAAAAATATTGGAATCAGAGTGAAGATGCGAAAATTGGTCCTTTATCTAAAAATTGTATAAAGATGTATTATAACCTTATGTTTAAGATAATTTGTGTAGTGTTTCCCGCTATGTTGTCTTGTAGAGAGATCCCCAATTGTACAATTCATCTTTCTTTTCCCCTCCTCTTATTTTTTCAATTTGTAGGTGTTTCATCCTACCCTATTGCTTTCTGTCTGATTTCGTGGGTAAAATGCTGGATGTGGGAGCAATGCCGGCTCCCACTTGAGGCGGGGAGCCGACAGGGACAGTGGGGTCATTAAGGCTCCCCTGCCCTCCCCATTGAAGCACACTGGGTTCCCAGAGTGGGGTCAGGGCGCACAGGTAGATGTGGAGGGGCTAGGGGATGGTGTCCCTGGGCAAAAATCAGCCCTCGGAGGCCCCTCCATTGAAGAAGAGGTAGAAGAGACGGCAGACAAACAACTGAAAATGCAAAACAGAGAAGTAGAGGGCAAAACAGAGGGCAGAAAATTTTGCACAAAAGCAAAATGGAGGGCAGAAAAATGATCAGAAAAGTCAAAACAGAAAGTTGAAAAACAAGCAGAAAAAGGAAAACCAGAGGGCAGAAAAACGAGCAGAAAAAGGCAAAACAGAGCAGAAATGGCGAAACACAGTGTAGAAAAACGAACAGAAGAGGCGAAACAGAGGGCAGAAAAATTAGCAAAATAGGCAAAACAGAAGAGGGCAAAACAGAGGGCAGAAAACGAGCAGAAAAGGCATAACGATGGGCAGAAAAACTAGCAGAAAAGAAAAACTGAGCAGAAGAGGACAAAACAGTGGGCAGAAAATGAGCCGGAGAAGCAAAGCAGAGATCCTAAAAATGAGCAGAAAAGCAAAACAGGAAAGGGAAAAACTAAGGGCAGAAAAACGAGCAGGAAAGGCAAAATGGAGGGCAGGAAAGGCAAAATAGAGGGCAGAAAAAGGAGCAGGACAGGCAAAACAGATGGCAGAAAAAGGCAAAACAGAGGGCCGAAAACTGAACAGAAAATGTCAAACCAGAGGAAGAAACGAGCAGAGGAGACATAAACAGAGGGCAGCAGGTAGACAGGCAGCAGAGGGTAGTGGACTGAATGCAAGCTGGAAAAAAAAATGTTGCAGGGTGAGCTTTAAGGAGGTCTGCTTCATTTTTACAGAAATTAAACCTCAACACGAAACATTTATATACATAAACATAGCAGTTGTCCCAATTGAAGCTCCACTTCTGTAAAGTACAGTGATTGTGACCTCCTGAGATTGACAAAGGCAAAGCAATTGTGTTTCATTGGCAACTCCACATTAAAAGAAGATCTTAAATGCTTGGTGGAGGTGAATACATAGTTGATCTATTGGAGCGCAATGTTTAGTGATTGTTATGAGTAGGTTTCTTCTCCCTTTAAATGACTCAGAGTATGCAAATGTGCAAAATCAGCTGAAGCTTTGCCTGTTTGGCCCCACCCATCCCATCCACCTTACAGTGTGAAATGATCTTCCTGCCTTTTACCAGGAAATGGTCAGTTTATCTAAATACCCCCAGTGCCTTCCCACTGATTTTGGTGACATGTTCTTGATGCTGAGGCATATGAGAGCATCTTCACCAAACAAAGCAGCACTTACTTCATATAGTTAAGAGGAAGGACCCTTGTTTGGTGGAGATTTACCTCTTTGCACTCTCATCTTCTCTATCGGAAGATTTATGTATTCACAAAATTCTGGATAAAGACACACAAGGAACAATCACATTGCCAAAATGCATACAAGTTCACTGGTGACATTTCCTCATGCTCCAGTATGCAGCAGTAGTGTGGAATATGTGTTGGACATTTCCCAAGGAGGTAACACCTAGTTATTAAACAGTAGAAAGTACTCCACTTGGGTAGATATTTTGTGCAAAACTGTGGACTCTTTTAAAACATAGGGTCAGGTGCAGTTGTTTTGTGGCCCAGTCACTGACACAGCTACTGACAAACCTACACTGATACTTGGACACCCACTCTAATACTCAAGCACTCACACACCCACTGACAGACCCACTCAGACATTGATACACCCACTCACAGACCCACTCAGACACTCACTCACAGACCTACTCACAAACCCACTCAGGCACTCATGCACCCACTCACAAAACCACTCAGACACTCTCACAGATTCTCACAGACCCATTCAGACATTCATGCACACACTCACAGACCCACTCATATACATACATCTACTCACAGATCCACTCAGACACTCATACACTGACTTACAGAACTGCTCTCACTCTCTCACACCCACTCACAGACCTAATCAGAGACTCATGCACTGACTCACAGACTCAGTCAGAGACTCATACACCCACTCCCAGACCCACTCAAAGACTCACGTACCCACTTGTAGACCGACTCAGACACTCATGCACCAACTCAGACACCCAGTGAGACACTCAAACATTCATTCACAGACCCACTCAAACACTCACGCACCCAGTGAAACACTTATGCAGCCACTCCCATGTCCACTCAGATACTCATACACCCACTCACACACCCATTGAGCCACTCACTCACTCACACACCCACTGAGACACTCATGCACTCACTCACACGCTCAGTCTCAAAGGTTGCAGGTTACAGTTAGGAAATGAAATTTAAAAAATCTTAGAAATTCACTTAAAAATGTTAAAGTTTATAGGGACATTATAGTTAGGAAATAACATTAAAATACATAGAAATTCACTGAAAACAAAGGTTACAAGGATGTCAAAGTTACAAATAACATTTAAAAATCCTTAGAAATTCACCCAAAAAATAAAGGTTACAAGGAGGTTGTAGTTATGAAGAATTATTTTTTTAAACCTTGGAAATCCACTAAAACCCCCCCCAAAATTATAGGGACCTTATAGTAAGGCTCAGATTTCACTGTTACAAAGCAAGTGAAATTCAGCAGTTATAGTTACCTGAGCTAACTATAACTTATCCCCCTGCAATGCACTGCTGGCCTCACATATTAAATAAATGTTAGAAAGTATAGAAGGTGCATTGCAGGGGTCTCTGAGGGACCCCTTATGATTATCAAAATGCCCCAAACTACCCAGTGTAGCAACGTGAACGTGAGTCGTGAACCTTGATAAAAAAGTTTATATACATTCATACACTCACTCGCACTCTAATGTGTGCACTCACAGACCCACTCAGAGACTCACACACCCACTTACAGAGCAGCCCAGACACTCACGCTCCCTGTCTCAGACCCATTCAGACACTAACACATCCACTCACTCACCCACTCAGAGACCCATCCATCCACTCACAGACCTTGTCAGACAATCATACACCCAGTCACAGATCCACTCAAACATTTGTTCACCGACTCACAGACCTACTCAAAGACTCATGCACCTCTCCACAGATCCACTCAAATCCATCCAGACACTCATGTACTGACTTGCAGGCCCACTAAGACACTCATGTATCCATGCACAGATCCACTCAGACACTCATGCACCCACTCACTCACCAACTGAGAGGCTCATAAAGCCAGTCACAGTCCTACTGAGACAATCATACACCCACTTACAGAAGCGAAGACTTATGCACCCAATCACAGACCTACTCAGACTCATGCACCCACTCACAGACTCACTCAGTCACTCAATTACCCACTCAGAGCCTTATGTACCCATTCCCAGACCGACTCAGACACTCATCCATTTACTCACAGACACACTCAGACACTCCTGTACCCACTTACACCCACTCAGACACTCACACACCCATTTACTCACCCTCTGAGAGGCTCATGCAGCCAGTCACATACCCCATCAGCCAATAACATACCCACTCAGCCTCACTCAGAGACTCATGTACCCACTCACAGACCCACTCAGACACTCACACACCCACTCACAGACCAACTCAGCCATTGACAGATCCACTAACAGACCCACTCAGACACTAATGCACTCATTCACTCATCAACTGGGAGGCTCATGCAGCCAGACAGATCCACTCATGCACCCACTCACAGACCAACTCAAACACTTATGCCCCAACTCACAGACCACTTAGACATATATGTTCCCACTCACAGACCCACTCAATAACTCATGCACCCACTTACATGCTCACTCAGACACTCATGCACCCACTCACAAACCCACTCAGACAATGACATACCCACTCACAGACCAACCCAGATATTCACACACCTAGGCACATACCCATTCAGACATTAACACATCCACTCACTCACTCACCCACTTAAAAACTCATCCAACTACTCAGACACTCACACACCCACTCCGAAACTCATACTCCCACTCACACATCCACTCAGAGACTGATGAACCCACTCATAGACCCACTAAGACACTCATGCACCCACTCACACACCCACTCACAAATCGACGTATGCACTCACAGACCCACTGAGAGATTTTATACACCCATTTACCCACATACTTAGACACTCACAAAGTACTCAGAGAGCCATTGCCACATGCAATATACTGCTGCCTTTCTCAGAGAAATGTACACCATCACTTCTATATATATGCTCCATGTCAAAGTGCAAGTTGTTGTTGTAGATGGCGCCCATGTTGTGGTCTCAAAGGAATTTAGAAACAGTTTTATTAACTTGTTTCCTGGCTTTGTCAAATTGTGGACAGAATTTGTCTGACAATTTTGATTTATGGCTTTGGAAAATGTTAAAGTACACAAATGCAGTGTTAAGGAAAAGTGCCATTATGTGGCCAAAGGAATCCTTCATTGTGAATTCCAACCCTACCAAGTAAGTGTGCCTAGGTCATTACCAACAGAATACACAATCATGATGTCTGGATGTTGACAATCCTCAGTGCTTTCAACCAAAGGAAACAATTGTTGCCACTTTAACCCTCTCTGGCCAATCCAAGTTACCAATCCAAGTTATGTCCACATTAGGCAAACTCAGGTCCCTGTCAATGCCACTCTTTTTAGCACACTTTCTAGCCCTAAACACAAAGCTGTGACCCACAATCCACACTCTAACCATTTTTAAGGAAGGAGCAGTAGCACACAGGAGAGGATTGGAGCTGAATGTGACAGCTGGTAGAATGAAAGGCAGTTCAAATGGGTGAGTGGCCCTTGTTTAAGAAAAGGACACATTTGATCAAATGGTGTAAATAATTTGGCAGCTAAAAATAGGTAGTGATTTAATAGGTAAAGTAAGTAGATCTGTGATTTGCTCTGGATAAATGTAAGATAAGCTATGCTATTCTGGATATGCTTACATTTCCAAGCAGTTAACCGCACCTGCTCGAGTTGAACTTGAAACTGATATGGTCCGGTTAGAAAGTGGTGTGAACTTTTGACTTATTTGTCCAGTGGAGTGTTTTAAAGGAGGTTGCTATGGGAACTGAGGTAAAGTAGTCTCGGGGAAGGATTCTGAATACACTGTAGTTTGAAAATAGTAGAGTAGTTAACAGACAGTAAATATTGTGAAATAGAAATTGTCTAATTTACCACCACCATAGAATCTCAAATATAGATGAAAAATGAATGCAGAATAATTGTAAATGCTTTAACTAACTCCCGTATGAATTCGCGATTCAGTCGCAAAGTTACACCGGGGTCCGCATTGAGTGTAGCAATGGAGTTGTAACTATGCCCACAGCCACTACCAGATTGGTAATCCTATCAGAAGACTAATAAAAGGTTATAATAACTGACTAATGAAAAATGGAATAACAAAAGAAAAAAATTAAGGGAACATTTTGATTTGCTATGTATATCAGTATCACTGGAAAAAGAGAGGGGAAAATGTACAATACTAGTCCTTTCTTACAGAGAGTGGTACTTATCATTTTATTTGTTAAGAAATTTGTAGGATCAACAGAGAGAATTCACAGGTATGATAATGATGGGGCACATTGACATATATTATATATATTTAGCATGAGTTATAAGTGTTTGTTAAATGTAATAAAGTTTGAATATTAGTTACATATCCTCTAACATACCTAAAAAGGGACAGAAGTAGTCAATTATATATGTAGTAAAGTGTTTATGGAAGTAGTCACCCATTTGAACAGAAACTGGTATACGCATGTAAACAATCTGACATAGGCGTTTGGAAAATGAAACAGTCACTAACAAATAGAGTAATGTACTGAATCATGTAGTTGGAATTAGGTGATTGAAAACCTTATCAGTGGTCTAGTAAATAATTTTCTATCCTAGATATAATTTCACTACCTTATCCACAGATGGTATATTTAATTTGTTTGTAAGACTGTCTTCAGTGCAGTATCTGTTCTAGGATCTGTAAATTATTTACTAGTAGATGTCAATCAATCAATAAAAAAATCTTGGTTGTATTCATAAAAGTACATGCAGTTTAAAAATGTATATTCACATTTATAAAAAAAAATACAATAATCTTTAGTTAAGAACCTCATCAGTCCACATCGTTGTGTAGTCCCACTTAATCATGAAACACCTTATATCCAGAGCCATCCTTCATTCTGTTTCATAAACAAGTTGGTCTAAAAACTTTAAGGATTTCCTTCTTTGTATGGCCCGAATTATAAAACCAACAACGGCACTACAGATTAGTTCATTTTCAAGGGTACATATAAATTCCATTGCATCCTTATAAAAAAAATAGCTTCTGTGAGATAAAAATTGGATGTAAATATTGTTTTCTAATATCTTTGTAAAACTTACAAAACAACATAAAATGCATCGTTGTTTGTTTGGCTTTTCCCTCACATGGGCATTTCTGTTCTATTTGCTGCCATTTATTCAGTTTGGGGAAAGCCACCCATTCTTGGACTATACCCAGCCTCAATCGTGTCAAATAAAATCTATCCTGCGTGTTTGTAACTTTTACCAAATAATTTGGTATGCCAAGTGACTCGGTCTTAGCCGCATATCTTAATACGCTAACTTTTACTTCCTCTATCCCGGCTCTAACTTGGCTTACTCTCTGCAAATACATTTTCTTCACATCATTCTTACTAAATTGTAATATGGCTGTGGGGCTTTTTACAGATAAGTCTCTGTTAATGCTCTTTAATAGGCTGTCCATATAAGCTAGTCAAGGTATCTTGTTTGTGTTCTCTAGAGCCGGACAGTCCATGATAACATCTCTAGTAAATTTTACACCTTCCTTGCGCCAAATGTTGTGCCAAGCACAAAGCGCTCTCACTTGAATTAGATCAGTCACATATAGTGTGTCTAATTCTTTGTGCAGGATATATGTTGAAGTGGATCTTGGGGTGGCCAGCATACAGCATAGAAAGTAATTTTCGCATATTTGCAGTCCATTACAGTTGGCATTACCCCATACCAAGGAGCCGTAAGTAGCTACAGATAAACATTTGCTACCGTATATTTTTAACATGTCCCGAATGAGTTTGCTGCCTAACTTGTAAAATCTAAAAACCGCCTCTATAGTTCTGATCAGTTTGAGTCTGGTCTGGTCTAGATATGGCGTCCAGTTGCAATTAGTGGGGAGTAAGAGAAATTTTTAACTTCAGCTAACTTATGTTTCCTGACGTAATGGGTCTTTTTCTTAGCCCTACCTTTGCCACGTGTCATCACTACCGTCTTGGTGAGATTTAGTTTTAAGTCCCTCTGCTCCGTGTATGAATCAAACACTTCAATCAGCTTTTGCAGTCCATTTGCAGTTCTCGAAATTAGGACTGCATCATCTGCATACAGGAGCAGAGGGGTCGATCTCGCACCTATTTTTGGGGCATCTGTGTTGAGGTTCTGAAGGGTTTTATCAAGTCCATTTATATATAATGAAAATAAAAGTGGGGCAATGACACACCCTTGTCGTATTCGCCTCAATACTTTAACATTTGTGGTGCATTCCCCTCCCCTTCCATATCATACTCTAGATGTCAGTCTTGAGTATAGTTGTGAGAGAAATGATATAATATCGGCAGGAATATGGTGCAGCTTTGTGTTTCCCCCTGCACTGGCACTACACTTAGCAGCCTAGCGCCAATGCAGGGACCCTTGCACTATAGTGCAAGGGTGTCTGCATGCAGGGGAAGATTGTTTATGTGCAGGAAGGTCCCCCTGAAGGTGTCTGCCACACTGTTCAGGGGTTAACAGGGGGGCACCAGAGGTGCCCCCTCAGCCACCAACCAGAGGCCGCAGGGAGAAGGTGGCCCTGCTAGGTGCCCCCAAAGTGCCCCAACAGGCTTTCCATGTCAGAAAGCCCGACATGGAAAGCCTTTCGGAAACTGACATTGTAATCCCGATGGTGGGAACGCCGTCCATTGGGATTACGGTGAGGCCTCCGTTTGGCTGACAGGCTCCTTGATTGAGTCTGTCGGAATCCAGCCGTAATGACTGGCCAATTTCTCTTTCACCAACCAGCATTGTAATGCGGCAGTCAAAAGTGAAATCCACGAGGTGACTCAGAAAGCCTCCAACCTGTGGTCGGATGCTTTCCGAGTCACATCGTAATGACGCCCTAAGAAGAAAAAACACAGAGGAAAGGATGCTATTGCTTTACAGAAAGTAAAGGGACAAATGTGGACAATGTTGTTAAAGAGAAATGAGATGCTGGTAAGAAAACAAAGAAGTTTCTTAAAATAGTATGTGGAACATTACAAAGTAAGCAAAGGCAAGTTCATCAAATGAGAAGTCTCAAACCAGCTATCAAAGGAAAAAAAGTAAGTGACAGCAAGAGTATTAAATTGTATAAGAAAGGAGACACTTTAACAAGGAGGCAGAGGCAGTTTAAAGAAATTAGAGTCAGAATGTTCTGTAGAAGGGTAACTCAGAATCTCATTTAAACTATGAAACAGTATAAAAGGATACCAGAAGCAGTGAAACACATGGAACATGTTGAGGCTATAGTTGATAAGGCATTAAGAGGAAGCTATTTATTTTGATACTGAGTGAAATGAGAACACTGGACAAAATAGTGTTCCCTATGAGGAGAAGAAGCCAAAAGAAAAATCTTGTGAATAGGCTTAAATGGAAGCATACTTCTATTACAGAGCCTTTCTATGATGAAAAAAGCTACTTGCAAGAAAACACATTAGTGCATGCAGTTGAAACCATTCCCATTACAAAAGAGGAGATGAACCCTAGGAATGCTGAAGAAGTGATATCTGAAGAGGTACAGGGAAGGCATAGACAGGTCCCTGTATAAAAATGGAACTGTAGCAGTATTTGCAGTGTTCAGCAGGAATCTATTGATAAATTGAGAAGCTTCCTATGTAGCTTTACTTGAAAAACTCTGATACAGAAGATTGGGTTTTTGCAAAGGCTTAGATCAATGAAAATTAATGAAGTATAAAGATTTACAGGGACATTCACTAGCATGTCTATCAAAGAAAGTGAGGTGAAGAAGCTTTCATCATTTCAGAATGTTAACTCTTCACCACTCTAAAATGCCAAATGTTGGGGCTGATTAGGATGGCATTGAGACCACCACCGACAGCTCACCGGTGGCGGTCTCACCACCATCCTAAGCCAGCTTTCCACCAGCTACATTAGGATGGCGGGTGGTTTGTTGGTGGTCAGCAAAACCAACTGACACGCATCCAACAGGCTCCTTGAGTCAGAGGGGGAGTACTGCCTACAATGGTGGCCTTAGGCATTACGATGTTCCTTTCCACCTTCCCTTTCTTGGCAGTGTACCCGCCATGAAAAGGCAGGCGGTAAGGGAAATTGGGGGCCTGTAGCGGGTCCCCTTTCCCCATAGCCCTCAGTGTTGGGTTTTGGGGGACACCAATGGTGCCCCCCAAAATATCCCTGCTTCTTATGGCAGACACTGCATGGTGCCTGCCACATAGTGTGGGCATGTGCACAATGTGCTTTTTTTGGACAGCAGTGTGTGCTGCAGCCAGCAGCACACGCCGCAAAATGAAAAATACACTTTGTGACAGCCTTGAAGGAGGTCAAATTGTAATTTGGGGTGCGGGACCATGGACAGCTTGTCGTGTTGTCCCATACCTGATATGATGGTGGCCGGATGTAAGTCCGACTGCCATCGTAATCAGCTCCTTAGTTAAGAGGCTTTACAATGTCAAAACGCCTGCCTTATGTTTAGGAGAAATCAATAGAGCTCTTTTAGCTGAGGATTAGGAAATTCAACACAGTTTCTTCTAATAAATCAAACTGCGTTTGTATTTGTTGTCGACACACTCACTACAAAAGTCAAACTCGCAATGTAGTTGCATTTTCAAAAACTGAACAGGAGAACAGAGATAAGTGGCAAGAATTTGCTGGTTATTTATTTGTAGAGAAACGGTTTTGAGTGTCCACCCAGCAAATTCTATGCATGTACTGCAATGATAAATTAGATGAAAACAAAATGCTGCTAGAGCAGTACATTACCAGTTAGAATTATTATCTATTCCATAAGAACTGTAAGATTGAAATGTTTATGAATCTATTCTCATACAATGTGTACGTCCATTTCAGGCTATAGTTTGCATGGAGCCAAAGATAGGGAAGCTGCCACCAACTGACCTTCATAAAGGCTTTAAAGGAAGAGTTGTCTACTTACCTTTAGATTTTAATCAGATTATTGAAACTGTTGTTGTACACAGAGATGATCGTGAACCATTTATTATTATTTTTTTAAACTTTATTTTTCATTATTTAGTACCAGGTACTTCACATACAGGGTGGTACACAAATACATGACAAGCAAAGTATTCCATCCTGTTTTTCATACAGACATACAATGAGCAGTGGCAGGAACATTCATACCTCTAGTTGTGGAGCTCGGGTTCCGAAGCTAATCGGCGTTGGATCCTGAATCATTTATCATTCTAGTAAATGGTGTGCCTAAGAAGAATAAAATAATAGAGCAAGAGTTAGTGGATGTTAGTAAAATAGAAAAAGCAACATTATACCTGGTATATAAACATTTTGAAGTTGTTCAGGATGTGACGTATGTAGAGGATATAGCATTACTATCAAGTGGACAGATTGCAAAAGTGGATTGATCTAGATCATATGTAGAGGATATAGCATTGCCATCTGGTGGACAGATTGAAAAAGTGGATCGATCTGGATCAGAGGAGATTTACGAAAACTGCAGCATCTATCCTCTTCATTTCTAAAGAAGTCATTGGTGATGCTGTTGATCTCATTCAAATGAAGCAACCTAAAGGAGCTCCCATGAGTGTGTGGGAGAAAAGTTTGGAAGCTCACTGTTTTCAACAAGTGTTTCCGTCTGAAGCAGGTGGTCACTTTGATGATCAGGGCGATACCAGATACCAGCAGCTGAATACTGGTCAACCAGATTATACTAAGAGGAGCCAAGATTTTGGCAGTATATTCCCTACATATTTCATCTTCTGGTTAAGAGTGACTTGTCTGCACTTTCATACGCTGTTAACCATATACTGAAGACATGGTTTAATCTTCAAAATCTCTCTGTAAAGGAATTCATTGACAAAGTTGATGGCAAGGACGAAAACTTGTAATACAACTTGATTAATTTGATTGGGTGCCAACATGGTGCCAACGAGTATTGGCATCACTGTTGTGGAGAACTGATATGTATACTGAGAAATCTGGGTGCACCTACTTGGTTTCTGGCACTCAGGTGTCTGAGTACGCCTTGGATAACCTGTTTGAATTTTTGAGAGAAGCAAACTCTAACTTTAAAGATATCAAAGTGAAGACAGCTGGAGAACTTTGATATTTGGATCCTGCTAATGTTTGCAGATATTTTAATCACAGGTTTCAAGCTATGATGTCTTTCATCTGAATACAAAATGAATCCTCCTTTTGGCTAAGTAGCTGATTTCTTTGGTGAAATGATTACCAAGCAAGAGGTGCTACTCATATTGACATGCTATTATGGATAAAAGATGCTGTGATATTTTGAACAGACAGTGATGAGTCTGTCTTGTCTCTCATAGAGCAGTATGTGACAAGGGCCATCTCAAAAGACGGTGGTGAAAAGACCTTGAGACAAGTTCTACACTTTCAAGCACATAGATGTGGGGAGTGCGAAGTACAGCCATTGAAAATACAGATGTAACAGAACATTTTACACAAGATTTCTATTTGGATTTCCACGACCTGTGATTTCTGAAGGAAGAGTAAACAGCTTTTTCTCTGCACTCAGACATACACTGGCATGGAAAACACCCAAAAACACTGAGAAGAATGACTACAACCCTGCGATTCTCAAGATGTGGAATGCAAAAATGTATCTAGAATTTGTTGCGGACAACTGCATCGCTGTTGCATGGTACATTACTTCATACATCACAAAATCAGAGATGACGGAGATGTGGGAGGATATTTCTTCAGAAATCTATCTAAGAAATTGTACAGCTTCAGAGTAAAATGCTTCCCATAGAGAGATGGGATCCTGTGAGTGCTGGGGAAGATTGACCTCAGCCAGTTTGTTCTCAAAGTCAAGGGAAACTGTTTAGGTAGTTACATGCCTAGCAAGTATACCGAATAGAGGGTTCACAGACAAAATATCGACTACCAAAATATCTACATACAAATATATAGAGTTCAAAAATTCGATTTTAAATATATCGACTCCCTATACTTATGATTAAAATTACAAACACATAAAAAAATACAATTTTCACTAAAATAGTTGTCTAACATAACGATTTTTATATTTGTATGAATTTAAATAATAAACAATAATCAAATTAAATAATAATACTAATATATTCAAAATAAAATATATTTAATTGTTTTTTTTAATATTACAATTAGTATTAGTTTACAAAATTAAAACAAATATATATAAATATACATATTTTATTTAATTATATCCAGTTTAAACTGATTACTAAATTAATAGTTTTGCTTTTTAAAAGGTAATAATATAAAAAATAAATATAAATACATATGTCCAACGACATAAAATATTTCAAACCAAACCAATATAATTACACATATAAAAATTCATAAATAAAATATTAAAATCATCAATAATGATAAATATTATAATTTTAAATAACCACAAACATATTAATATAAATGTAAACAATATAAAGTAAACTACAATTTTTTTTAATTCAATACTAGTCCCACTACAACTTATAAATAGTAGACAAGGGCTCGATTTGGATGTTGAGCAGTAAGCAATCCGACAATCTGTCGAAGGCTTTCCACCAGCCCTCCAGCGTTTCCCTCTGACTGAAGTATTATGATGACGGCGGTCAGAAGGAAACCCGCAGGGGATTTCTGCTCCTCTTTCAACAGGCTCACAGAGCCCGTCAAAAGAGGAATGGAATTGTAGTCCCATGAATGACTGTGTCATGATTATGATGTTGGTGTCTGACAGCCTTTCCATGTTGGCCTTTCTGACATGGAAAGGCTGTTCCAAAATGACTTTAGGAGCCCCTAGCAGGTACACCATCCCCCCTGGCCCTCTGCTTTGGTGTCTGGGGTTCAATCCATGCACCGTGTGGCAGGCACTTCATGGTGCCTGAGACACGGCGCAGGGATGTTTAGAAACATCAGTTTTTCAATGGAAGCTTGTGCTGGGGGCCTTTTCCGCCTGCTACACAAGCTTCCATTGTAAGCTCACGATGCCAGCCACATGGTGCAGTGATTTCCAGGGGGGCATCATAGGTGCCCTCAGTCCCCAACCGAAGGCCACAGAAGAAGGGGGGCCCTGCTAGGGGCACCCAACATCACTTTCTGACAGGCTTTCCATGTCGGAAAGGCCGACATGGAAATCCTGTCGGAAGCCGACATCATAATCACGACAGCAGAAACACCGTCTCTAAGGGATTAAATTTGGTTTCTGAATGGCCAACGGGCTCGCTCGGTGGAAGCAAGGTGGATTGACCACTCAGTTTGAATTTCGACTGCAGTAATCATAATACGATGGTCAGAATTCAAACCAAGGATGTCAGTCAGAAAGCATCTGACGAGCTGTCGGAGGCTTACATTCCGACATCTTAGTTAAGGCTTCAGTGTCTAGTCTTCGCAAACTATTTGCAACTGTTACATGATGAGATTTAACAGGAGGAAACAATTGCTGCTGAGATAGCTAAGGAGAGCTCACAAAGCAACAAGCGTTCTGGATCCCAGAGTCAAGATCCTCTTGGACAAACCATTATTGAAAATGAAACTGCAATAGTCACGAATTAGGTGGAAACTGCAATGGAACAATCAAGACTGGAAAGTGTTAAATTGGAACAGTTACTTGGACAATTGAATGATGAGCAGAAATAAATGTATATGGAGGTAAAAGAGAAAATAGAGCACAGATTCCTCCATGAGAAGAAATAATGCAAACGTATATCATTTAAGCCAGTAGTATTACAATCAAGTGGTCAAGCTGGAACTGGGAAAAGCTTTTTAATTAAAGTTCTCACCGCTTACCTACAGAGAACAACAAAATCAAATTTATCATGTGCAGTAACAGCACCCACTGGATTGACTGCATACAACAATCAAAGGAATTACTCTGCATCATCTACTAATGCTACTTGCTGAAGATGGCAATAAATTACTATATCAAATGTTATCTGGTGAGGCTTTTCATGTGTCTTGAAGAAACTGAAGGTTTTGATCATTGATGAGAAGAGCATGGTCTCAAACTTAATGCTTGCCTTTAAAAGGGAGTATGATGTGTTATTTGGAGGAAACCATTTAATTGTCTTTGGTGATCTACTGCAACGTACCCCTGTCAAAAATAGCCTGTTTTCAAGACACTTCTACATGATGAAACGCTGAATTCTTTGGGGAAGTATTGGCAATGTAAACATTGGGCTAAACTTCAAATACAAGAAACCTTTCAGGAATATGCGTCAAGCATCCGACATGGAATAAGGAAATATTCTAAAGGACATTAGAGTAGGAGGTCTGAAAAAAGGAAGGGAAACGAACCTTAGAAAGTTGACCTATCAGCAAACTTTTCCATGCAGCATCACAGCTAATATGACATTTTATTGAAGAAGGCAAATCTATAATCAGTTTTATGCCTACACTTCAAGAGTGCTCCAATTTTAATGACCAATTACTAAACTAGAGATAGAAGAAATTTTGGAAGTTACAGCTACTGACAAAATGGAACACCAGAAAGTAACGGTACTGCTAAGTGGAAAGCTACAAGCAAATTTGTATTCATTGGAGAAATTTGTATCCAAGTCTGCAGGATTAGAAAAGTGTTTACAGGCATGCAAAAACTATAGAATAACTTTGCGTAGAAATCTAAGTGTTGAGGAAGGATTAGTAAATGGATCTATGGGTAAAGTTATTCATTTTTAATAATTTTCCAACTATGGATAAGGTTGAATACTTAGTCATAAAGTTTATTTAGATTGATGTTGTGAAGCAGATTGGCTGATGTGTAGTACGTTTTTTGCTTGTAAGAAGAATTATGTCCAGCAACAGCAGTTCCCAGTGTCTCTAGCGTACGCTATAACTATCGATAAATCTCAAGGTTTAAGTGTAGATGCAGCTTTTATTAATTTTGTTGGTATTACGTTTAAAAAAGGTATATCATGTGTTGCATTGTATCGAGTGAGAACATTTTCCAGTTTATTTTTGGTTGATTTTTATGCAGGAAAGTTAGTGCCAATGCAAGTTGTATTAGAGAGTGCAATCGTTTAAGAAGTGTGTATGCTTCTCATTCAGTACAGTATCCCATATATGAAAAACTGATAATTTGTCCAAAGCAGAAGCCCACAAAACAATCTACATATACTGCTCAAAAGAAAGAAAAAAGGACAACAAGCAAGAGCATATTGAAGAATGAGAGAGAGTTTGTAGGTTACCAGTTGTCAAACACTTCTGGTGGCAACTGCAATGAAAATGTTGTTCTCAATGTTTACCACATCTTATAAATGCAATAGAACAGAAAGCACAGAAGAAATTACGTCTGCACCTGCCCAAATTGTAGATGAGATTTTATGTCTACATTGCATATACAAAGAAGTGGAAAATACCTTATATTAATGCTGCAACGATGCAGAGCAGATGTATCTAAATTGGAAAACAAAATAACAAACTTCAAAGCAGGACAAATATTGATTTCTGAGAGAACATATACTAATATGACTATCATCTTTTATGGAGGAGTAAATATAACATCTGGACACTATACGGTCTATTAAAGAGTGAAACTGCATGGACGGGATGCAATGACAGCAACCTTAAGTTCAAACCAAAACTTCCTTTCAAACTGGGAACGTCTTACCTTTTGATTCTTTGACCAAAGCTCTAAGGAGTATTTATGGAAAAAAAGTAATGTATGGTGTTTCTTATAGATGGATTTTCAATGTGTTAGCCATCATTTGGCCTATCAGGATGATGTCTAAAAAAATTCTCCAAATTCAAGAGCGCTTTTATCTTCCACAAAGGAGTTAATATAACATCTGGATACTACACTTACTAATTTAAGAGTGAAATTGGATGGACACAATGCAATCAGAGGAACATTGAATTGAAACTAAAACTGCCTTTAAACTACAAAATGTCACCTTTTGTTTCCTCAACCAAACTTCTAAGTACTATTTGTGGAAAAAAGTAATGTATGGGATTTTGTCTACATGGAAAATCAGTGTTTTAGACATCATCCACTCACTCCCCCATACATGACTCATGTAGCCACTCATTCACACGTATACCAGCTCACACACACACACTCATTCACCAATTCAGTTACTCATACACCCAGTCAATCATCCACACACATCGACACACAGAACAAGATATATTCACACTGTTACAAGCATATATATAACATATATTTATTCTGTCTTGTTGGTGGTTCTAACAAGAACCGTTTAACAAAAAAAAACTTTTAACAATTGTTTTGTAGTTTCTAATACATTTATTTTTTTGCAGTTTTTTTAATATCTTCACAAAAAATGGGAAACAGTGCTTGTAAAGGAAAAGCCTAAAATTTGCACCAACATTTGAAAAAAGGGAAAACTAGCACTTGTGAGTTTTAATGCTGGGAACTAGAGCAGGGATGGACTGCTCTCCCATACTCAATTTGTCCTTGCATTTTAAACAAATTTGTCCAACTCCTGAAAATTCTGGGACGCTTGCTGTAGAAACAGTTGAAAGTCCATGACCAGATGAGGTGCCCGATTAAGCACTGTCTCAAGCATTTTCTCTAATCTCCCTCTGTTTTTCTGCTCAGGAGAGTCATATGGAATGTATGGTTCTCAGGTATTTCATCATGCTGGTAGTCGTGCATGAGTATTTTTTTCTGAGCTTCTGGACAGAACCTTATTCCATAAGTTTCAATTTACCCTGCAAGCATTAACCTTCTTTTCTCCAGGTGGAATAGAGAAAAACTCCCAGACAATAATCTTTTTTCTAGGTCTCACCAGCTAATCATCCTGGGAAGGGTTGCCGTTGTTGTCTATAGTTGGAGGTGCAACAGATGCCATCTTGCTCAGAGAAAAATGGGGACTGAAACCCAAACAAAACACAATTGTGAAAGAGAATACAGAGGTGAAGAAAATACACACTCCAGAAAAGGTGGGAAAAGGTTAATGTTAGAAAGGTGTTTAGCCAATCAAATCCATTTGTTTCTTTGTCACATGGGATTCGTGACACCTTTGCTCTTACGTCTATGTGGTGTTGTGACTCCGCAAAATGTGTTAAAACAATCTTTAAAATGTATTTCCTCTATAATTATAATACTTTTATTACTCAATTAGTAAGTCTCTTAACTTAAAACAAAACTTTTAAAGTGCCTACATATGTGTTTTACTATTGCCAAATCTACGCCGAAGCTGTGACCCTCTAGTGACTCCAGAAATGCATGACGGCATGCTTCGTGAGGGCAACACGACTCTCTAAAAAGTATTAAAATAACCTTTAAAATGTTTTCCCTCCTTAAGTTTACTATTTCTTTTACTTTATTAGTAAACCTGTTACCCTAAACAAAAGCAACTATATATTTGTTTCAGTTCTGCCAAAACCATGCCAGAGTCGCGACTCCACCTCAACGAGTCTCGATGGGTCAGCGACTACCAAATAAAAAAAAATGACAATATTAGTATAATAGAATTTTAAAAAACAGATGAAACTTAGGAAAACTAATTTAAAAAACCTTAGAAATTCAGTGAAACTTTAAAGGTTACAGTGATGTTTTTCTTAGGAAATACAATTGAAAAAAACCTTAGAATTCACTGATGTTATAGTTAGGAAATATAATTGAAAAAAAATAAGATACAAAATATTGTTTAAAAAACTTTCCAAATTCACTCAAAAGACCAACACAAGTTTTTTCTCTGCAACTCCACATTAAAAGGCAATCTGAAATGCTTCGTAGAGGTGAATGCATTGTTGCTCTATTAGAGCACAATCTATAGTGGGTGTGATAAGTACCTTCTTTTGTGCCCTTACCTGGTTGAGAGCAGAGTCCAAGTTCTCCCTTTAAATGATTATGAGTATACAAATGTTCAAAATCACCTGCAGGCTTGCCTGTTTGGCCCAGCCCCGTTCACCTTAGTAGTATCAAATGCCCTACCCACCTTTTGCCAGGATGATGGGCAGCCTATCAAAAAGCCTTCAATGCTTTCCCCACTGATTTTGGTGACATTTTATTGATGCTGAGGAAAATGAGTACAACTCTATCAAACAAAGAAGCACATACGTCATATAGTTAAGAGGAAGGAACCTTGTTTGGTGGAGAGTTACCTTTTTGTATTTGTGTCATCTTTTCTGTAAAAAGATTCCTGTTATCAATAATTTCTAGAAAAAGGCACATGAGGAACAATCACATTGCATCACTGATGAAATGTCCTCGTGCTCCATTACACAGTAGTAGTGTAGAATACATACTGTATAGTTACCCAAGGAGGTAGCACTTAGTAATTAACCCGTAGAAAGTACTCCAATTGGGTAGCTATTTTGTGCAAGACTGTTGACTGTTTTCGATAAAGGAGCAGGTGGTTCCATTGTGAATCAGTCACTGACACAGCTACTGACACACCCACACAAACACTTAAACAGCCACCCATTCACTCAGGTACTCACTCAGCCATTAATACATATACTCAGATATGGATGCACCCACTCACAGACCCACTCAGACCCTCACACAACTACCGGGAGACCCACTCACACACACACATTCACAGACCTACACAGACACTCTCATACACACTCATAGACTCACTCAGACACTCATGCACCCACTCACAGACACACCCAGACACTATCACACCCACTCACAAACCCACTCGGGTATTCTTGAACCCACTAACAGAACCATTCACTAAAAAACGAAAGTTAAAGGGATGTTATCGTTAGGAAATTACATTAAAAACATAGACAGTGGGGTGTAAGTAGCTGTATGGGTGAATACATGGGAGTATGAGTAGCTGTATGGGTGAAGAGGTGGCTATGTGAGTGGCTATATTTGTTAGGGACTGGGTGTATAAGTGAGTGCTGTATCAGAATATAGGGTGCTGTGTGAATGGCTATATGTGTAAGTGAGTGGGTATGTGAGTGGTTATATGGGTGACTGGTTGACTGTGTGGATGAGTGAGTGGATGTGTAAGTATCTGTATGGGTGAGTCATTACCTGTTTGAATGAGTGTTTGGTTAACTGAGTTGGTGTATGAGTGGCTGTGTCGGAGAGTGCGTGTCTGCGTGATTGGCTGCATGGGTGAGTGAGTGGTCATCTGAGGGCATGTAGGGATAAGTGAATAGGTATGTAAGTGTTTGTGAATGTGTGAGTGGGTGTGTGAATAGCTGTATGGGTGTATCAATAGGTCTGTTGAGATGCTGTACGAGTCAATGACTGGCTGTCTGAGAAAGTGTAAGATTGATGAAGTGGGTTTGTGAATAGCTGAATGGATGATGGTATGGATGTGTTAGTTGTTGTATGGGTGAGTAAGTGGTTGTATGAGTAGCTGTATGGGTGAGTGTGTATGTTGGTGATTGAATGGATGAGTGAGTGAAAGTGTGAAAAGTTGTTTGGATCTGGAAATAGGAAAACTAATGGTTCTGGGGGATTGTGAGTGAGTGTATGAGACATTGTATCGGAGTGTGAGTGGTTCTCATATATATATGTGTATGTGTGTGTTTGTGTGTGTGTATGTGTGTGTGCATATATATGTACCAGTGAGACCCAATTGAAGGTGTCATCTGAAACGCGCCAGTCGTATGATGTTATTTGTTTTGCACCAGCAGGTTGATGTTCACTTAAAAAAAACTGGAAACTCTGCACTTGGTGTATTGGAAAGGAGGTCTCTGTATGAGGATATATATATATATATATATATATATATATTCACTGAAAAAACCATAGGTTTCAGGGGTGTTATAGTTAGCTGGACTTTACACTTGTACAAAACCATTGAAATTCCCCCGTTATAGTTATTTCAGCTAACTATAACTCGCGCGCCCGCAATGCACTGCTAATGACGTCACATATTACATCACTCATGACATGGTCAGTGACATCACTCATGACATCACTGATGACATCTCAAATGACATCACTCATGACATCACTCATGACATCATCCAGTGAATGTGTGTTTTTCTGAAAAT
Source organism: Triturus cristatus (assembly GCF_964204655.1). NCBI lineage: Eukaryota > Metazoa > Chordata > Amphibia > Caudata > Salamandridae > Triturus > Triturus cristatus. The sequence continues at coordinate 751,662,221 of NC_140589.1, forward strand.
TAAATATGTTTTATATATGTATATCTCAAGGTCGATGGAAGGATAAATGGGTATATAAGTGTCTAAATGGATGATTTGTTTTTGAAAAATTGATTGTGTAACTGACTGATTAAGTGTATCATAGTGAATACATGGCTTAGTGAGTAATGTTTAAATATGTAAATATCTGTATCAGTCTCTCACTTTGTGTATAAGTGGCTGCATGGGTTGGTGAGTAGCTACATGGGTGTCTATATAGGTTATTAGTTGGTTTTTTGAGTATCAGTCTGAGTGTCTGCATGGTTCGGTGGGGGGTAGTACGTAGTGCATAGGTGCATGAATGAGTGACTCACTGTTTGTATGTGTTGAAGACAGCATGTGTGCAGGACTGTATGGGTGAATGAGTGTGTGTATGGGTGTGTTAGTGAGTGAATGACTGTCTCAATAGTGTCTTTATGAGTAACTACATATGTTTTAAACTAGTATATGTGACTATTGGTGTATATAAGTGAGTATATGTGAGAGTGAGAGATTGAAAGAGTTCCTGTATGAATAAGTATGTGTTTCTATAAGTGATTGTTTAAAAGACTAAGTATGTGTAAGTTTCCGTAGAAGTAAGTGTGGTGGTGTGTGTATAACTGTATATGCAAGTAAATGTATGTTTGATTCTTTATTAGCATGAGTGACTATGTGTGTGAGTAACTCTATGGATGAGTGGCATTGTGTAACAGGAGGTATAGGTGTATGAGTACATATGATGAGTGAGTATATGTATGAGTGACTGTATAGGACTGTTGGTGAATGAGTGGATGTGTATGTGGATCTTAGAATTACTGAAGAGGTTGTTGTAACTGGTATTGGTATGTCCATTGTTTTGAAAATTTTAGTCTCTATTTTTGAATGTGTGTATCAAAGGTTATATTAGGGTGAGAGGAGGTCTGCCACTCTATCACAAGGATGATGTCATCAGTGATGTCATCAGTGGTGTAATTTGAGATGTCATCAGTGATGTCATGAGTGATGTCACTGACCATGTCATGAGTGATGTAATATGTGACGTCATCAGCAGTGCATTGCGGGCGCGCGAGTTATAGTTAGCTGAACTAACTATAACGGGGGAATTTCAATGGTTTTGTACAAGTGAAAAGTCCAGCTAACTATAACACCCCTGAAACCTATGGTTTTTTCAGTGAATTTCTGAGGTTTTTTAAATGCTAATTCCTAACTATAACGTGCCTGAAACCTATGGTTTTTTCTGTGAATTTCAAAGGTTTTTTAAATGCTATTTTCTAACTATGCCTACAGAGATAGGACATGTGAAGAAAGAAGAAAAATTGCACAGAAAGAAAAAAAAAGAAGTGCAGAAAGAAGCAACAGAAGTCCTCAAAGACGAAGAAAAGTGCAGGAAGAAGGATAACGTGCAGAAAGAACAAAAAGAAGAGCAGAAAGAAGCCTTGTTGCAAAATCATCCTGTACCCTCAACTTTTTCAGACGGATACTTGTGGTAACTAAGTCTGACTAACCAGTCCTAGAGCCAGTGCTATGGTAAAAGACACTTAGAATACAGTGAAAACACCTACATACACTAGGGAACATTATGCGTTGGGGTCCCCCTGTGATTAGCATGACCTCCTCTGTAAGCCCCTAGTATATAATAGGGAAGAGGGATTAAAACTACCTCTTAAAACAGGCCACAGGGCGTTTTTGCACACGTTAACTCAGGCCCCGTCCCCTCCCTTCACCACTGTGTAAACATGCCCTGTGTCCGTTTTTAGTTGGGAGATTAAGTTCATTTGAATCCTGAGGGTCCCTAGGGTCCAACTAGCACACTAGGTACCTCCAGTAAGTGCCACAGAGCTGCGTTGCAGAGAGGTGTAAAAAGTGGCACGGCCTGGACCACCTCTCTGCAATGCAGCTCAGTGGCGCTTACTGGAAGCACTTGGTGAGCTAATTAGCCCCCAGGGGCCCTCAGTATTGAAGGGAAATTATATCCCCAATTTAAAACGTGCCATAGTGCGTGTTTGCACACGTCACCTCAGGCCCCGTCCCCTCCCTTCACCACTGTGTAAACGCGCCCTGTGGCTGTTCTAAGTTGAGAGATTAAGTCCCCTTGAATCCTAAGGGTCCCTAGGGTCAAACTAGACCACTAGGTACCTCCAGTAAGTGCCACAGAGCTGCGTTGCAGAGAGGTGTAAAAAGGGGCTTGGCCTCAGAACACCTGTCTGCAGCACAGCTCCCTGGCGCATACTGGAGATGCCTGTTGGGCTAGTTGGCCCTCAGGGACCCTCAGTATTGAAGAGGAATTAATTTCCCAATTTACAACTCGCCAGGGGTCGCGTTTGCAGAGTGCTGCAAGGAGGGGGTGTGGCCTCCGGCACGATGCCAGTCTTTTATTTATTTTAATTTTTTATGAAGGGGGGCTGTGTGGTTCCCCTTCTTATTCTAATTTATTGGCCCTGATGACCCCATCCCCCAGGGCCTATCTCCTAATTATATTTTTTTGACCCCAATCCCCAGGGCCGGCCACTGTTTTTTATTATTTTTAAAAAATATATATTTATCGACACACCTAGGACATGCTGGACAAACCGTACGTACCTATCACCATGACGATTTGCGTGATATTCATTAAAAGGCGACTATGCATACAATGAATCCACGTGGAATGTATTCACACCACTAGTGAAGCTCTGACATGTCTGATGCCCTACCGTGCCTAATCCCGGTAGACACCCTTGTCGTTTATTTATACAAACATGGGTAGCTATTGACGGGCACATTTAATACACATGCACACCAAGCCATTCAAAGTGGATTCGACAAAAATTCGACCAAAACTATGCAAGAAACCCCCCTCGCGGTTAATAAAACACACATCCACTGCCGGATGTGTAATACTTTTTATTTTACTCTCTGGAAAGGGGACGAACATCACTTGAGAGTCACAGCGCGCTCCTGGCAGAGCCCAATGCTGAATTACACCCACCATTGCCTGCCGAGTGCCACACACCTCTGTGTTGTATTCCACCAGATAGTGCGTATGCTATGACACTCTCTAGCCCAGGTGCACTGTAACACCACCCCGTGAATATGTCATGCCACACTTGACTTCGCACGGCTTATATTGCCCCATCTAACGTGCCTTCCTCGATGCCTATGTTATAACGCACAGTGCTATGCCATACATATTACAATCTGGGATCCATATCTTTGTCACAGTGCATATGCAACGTTACACTCCCCAGCACATATTTTATATTACAACTTTAGAGACTAGTTAGGTTACACAACACTGCCCTGTGCATATTACACTCCAAGGCGCATATCGCATAGCACGCGCTAGTGCCTGTGCTATCTCCCGCTCTCCAATGAATCTGTCATTGCGCACAATGTATTGCATATTATATTTCACGCCCGGTTCATCTTATATCACACTTTTTGGTGCATAGTTTATACCATACACTATATCTAGTTTTCATTTTCAAACGTGCTCTCAGGACTATGTTCTATATAACACTGTGTTCACCTACCCTTTTCACGGGAATTACATTTTGCGATAGGGGGTGGAGGGTCAGGGAGTGTTTCTGCCAAGTGTGCCCGGAGTCACAGTCACAAACGTCCTCTTCTTCCTGAATAAAAGTGAGATTATGCTGCATACTTGTTCATATTTTAAGTAGTTCGCACAGACACACGTTTTAAAAACAATAAAGTTCCTAATACCCGCCTTGTCTGAACAGATAGCTTGCTGCCCCATCCCCCTCCTCCCTATCCTCTGTTGTGTGAATCCTCGGACTAGCCTCCTCCCTCCTGCCATGCATGGTCTGATGTGCTGCCACTGCACTCAATTTAGTATGATGTACCAGTCCACTCCTCCTGCCCTCCATTGCCCAATTCTATGCCCCATCATTGACCTCCTGCTTAAACTCTGTGCTTAGCTTGCTGCCCCTATTCTCCTTCCCCCTGCCCTCCGATGTCTTTGTGCATGCCCCTGCTCCATCCTTTTTGCCCACCATGTTCCATGGACCTGCCACTCCTATCTACTCTGAGTTTTCTGTTGAGCTGCCACTCCCCTCCCACCTGCCTAGCATTGTCAGATGACTGTAACCTGTCCCTGCCACCTCCACCCTGCCTGTCCACATGCCATGCCCCTATCCTCTTCCTCCTGTCCTACATGGTCCATTGTACTGCCACACCCTTCTGCCCTCCCTGGTCTGTTGTGCTGCAACTGCTCCTCCTGCCTGCCCCGTGCGGTCTGTTGTGAGGCCCCTTCCCCTGAACTTTCTTGTCTGTGCACAGGTCCTGACCCTCCCTTCTATCCTCCATCGTCCTTTGTGCATGCCCCTGCACCCTCCTTCTTGCCCATCATAGCCATTGTGCTGCCACTAACCCTCCCACTTGCCATGCATGGTCTTCTGTGCTGCCATGGCCCCTCCCACCTTCCCTGTGTGGTCAGTTAGCTGCCCCTGACCCCCTCCCACCTTCCCTCCATGGTCTGTGTGTATGTCATCACAGTCTCACTGTTGCTCTTCATGGTGTGTCTTGCTTCTAGTGCCCATCCTGCCTGACCTCCATGGCTATCTTGCTGCTCCTGCCCTGCCCCCTTGCCCCCAGCCCTTTGTTTACATGTGTAGACCCCTACTCCCTCCCTCCTGGCTTGTCTGTTTTTTATTGTAATGCCCCTGATCCGTCCCTCCTGCCCTTTATTATGGTCTGTTATGCTGCAGATTTCTCTCCTGTCTGTCCATTATGGTCAGCTATCTACCATTGCCGCTTGCCCCTCTGTTCTCTGTTGTCCATGTGCATGGTCCTGTCCCCTCCCTCTTGCTTTCTATGGATTGTTGTGCTGCACTCCCGTCCCGCATGCCCTGTGTGGTGTATTGTGCTGCTGCAAACCCTGATGCCTGCCCTGCAGGGTCAGTTTGGTGCACCTCTCCATGTCCCTCCTGTCCTCTGTTATCCAAGTCCATGTCCCTACCACATTTCCTTCCATGATCCAATGTACCATACTTGCGAACATTTTGAACTTGGTAAGAGGGAGATTTTGAAAAAGAACTGGGGTATTGATGTTCCCCTTTGAGTTACATTGAAAAAGAGGAGATTGTAGACAGGAGACAGATCAAATAAAGCCCATTTGAGCTTAAAAACATTGGACGTTTCCTGGCTGAATCGGGTCTGTTGGCATGTATGGTTGTACTACCATTGCCTCTTCCTTCTGCCCACAATGGTCTATTACATTGCCACAGCCTCTCTTGCAAGTCCTGTATTGTTGGTTTGTTGCCCCTGCCCCCCTTTCCACTGCCCTCCATAGTCTGTTGTGCTGCCACTGCCCTTCCTGCCTGCCTAGTGTAGTCAAATTGGTGCCTCTGCACTCTCCTACCTGCCTTCAATTTTCAGAGTCCGTGCCCCTGGCCTCTACCTCTCAACAGTATCCCAATGAACAGCTAGATTGCTAACGTTCTCTATTTATTACAAAAGTGTGGAACGCCTGACGTCATCTTGATGTAATCAAAACTGTAATACCTAGAGCATTTCCTATAGAAATTACATATATATGAGAGGGTCTTATTGGCATCAAAATTATGGTTAGTGCTCTAAAAGACTAAAATAAGGACATATTTTCTGAGTTTTCAAATAGCGACAAAGCACTTTTAAATTATTTGTTATCTTTATGTTTTTTTATCCAGTTGACCACTTGATTAAATGTTGCACTTAGGGGAGAGGATGTGGTGTTACTTCCAGAACTGCAGACTTTGCAACTGGGGAACCAGGTTGGAGTTTCTGCTTCAGCTCGACATTCTGTGATTCTGGTCAAATCACTTAGTCTCCCCATGTCTACAACCAAAATGAATTTGTTCTTGTGTGATGTAACCAATGCTCATGTAAAGCACTCCAATACCTGACAAGTCTGCACTATATAACACTGCAAAAACACAAAATAATAAGTGTTTTGCACACTTCTGTCATTGGGCTATATTTGGGCTACATCTGGGTGATTTTGGGCTACATTTGGGCTCTTTTGTCTCCGGTGGCCATCTTGGGAGATTTATTTGTTATGAAGTTTCCTAATTTCCTCATGTACTGAAGTCTCCTCAGTAGGAAATGCTTTCAGTTTTTTACTTTGATTCCATCATGAAGGTATTCAGATATGTCACACATTTGCCATAAATTCTGAATGTTAGCACTCTATTTGCTCATTAGATCACTGTAGTAAAACTACTGTTCACCGTGGAAGTCTGCTCCTGGTATTAAAAGTGCATGTTTCAGTCTGCATGTCAGAATTTTTTAATGAAATAGAAGAGGATTTGAGAAGTCACTCAAAATGTCCCCTCATTTTCTTTCTTCAGCATTAATCATAATTTCTATGGCAAAATGAACCCCCTCATTGTGTTCCTTTTTAAATTAAATGTTTTAAGTGTTACCAGTTTATTCCAATCAAGATGGCTTCAGGTGTGCCATACTTTTGTCATAATGAAGACAGTAATCGCTCTAGTTGTTTTTAAGAACACTCTGGGACATTCTGTCATTGGGCTATACTTGGGCTACATCTGGGTGATATTTGGGCTACATTTGGGCTCTTTTGTCTCCGGTGGCCATCTTGGGAGATTTATTTGTTATGAAGTTTTCTAATTTCCTCATGTACTGCAGTCTCCTCAGTAGGAAATGCTTTCAGTTTTTTACTTTGATTCCATCATGAAGGTATTCAGATATGTCACACATTTGCCATAAATTCAGAATGTTAGCACTCTTTTTGCTCATTAGATCACTGTAGTAAAGCTACTGCTCACCAGGGAAAACTGCTGCTGGTATTGAAAGTGCATGTTTCAGTCTGCATGTCAGAATTTTTTAATGAAATAGAAGAGGATTTGAGAAGTCACTCAAAATGTGCCCTAATTTTTCTTTCTGCAGCACTAATCATACTTTTTTATGGAAAAATGAACCCCCTCATTTTGTTCCTTTTCAAATTAAATGTTTTAAGAGTTACCACTTTAATCTAAGCAAGATGGCTTCAGGTGTGCCATACGTTTATCATAAGTAGGACTGTTAGCGCTCTAGTTGTTCTTTGGAACACTCTGGGAAGCTGCAGTAGAACACAAAGGAATCAACTGACAGTCTCTGCCCTTGTTGGATGTACATGTTTTACTGAGAATGTCAGACTTCATTCTCACATGACTGAGAAAGATAATGTGAATTTACAGAAAATAAGCTCTCAGTTTAGCTTATAGATCACCTTCCAAACCTCTGTGGGAAAAGCATGAGAAAATATTTTTCTCTCAATCATGATATCCCAGCAGAAGGCTTTTTCACATGGTGAAATCACCTTAGAACATACCACAATTCCTAAAATGAGTATGGTACCATCAACAAATGATTTATAATGTAACTAAAGTCTTAAAACCTTCTATTAACTGCAATGCTTTTTAATGAGGTGCTATCATGTATATTGGTCCCAAGATGGCTGCCAACACTTCTTGGATGAAGTGCTGACATCCAATCAGATCTCAGGATGAGATGTGTGGTTAGGCTCCGCCCACATATATATATGATTTTACTTTTGATTTTCTCAGGAACTACTGAACAGATTGACACCAGACCTGCAAAAGGCACATGCCTGACATGAGGACTACCTCTCTGCCAAATTTCAAGTAATTCTGTTCAGCCGTTCGGGCTGTACCTTCGACTAAAGGTCTTATGGAAAAATGCATGGGGAAAATGCGTTTTGGGACCCCCCTTTTTTCTCAGCCCCCGCTTGACGAATCACCCCGAGACTTTCAGTGTAGGAGCGGAGCGCAGCGCCCCACCTATTTTGAAAACTTTATGAGGATTCGTCAACTGGCGCCAAAGTTATTCCAAATAGAATGTTGCGGATTTCCTATGAAAACACGGTCCTAACTATAACTATCTACTGGCGACCGCCAGGAGATAATATATATATATATAATCTATATATATATATATATATATAAGTCAAAGAAATACCCTTTCAGGCATAGAGTGATGAATAAATTATGCAAAAAAGAAGCAGAGAACTCTGGGTAGTTCTCAAGTTTAGGTGGAAAGCAGCTCATGTATGGAGCACTCTCAACACCAGCGACACTATAGATCTGCTCACCTCAAATGTCTGTTTTTCTATCAAAATCTTTAAGCATAGGATTAGCAGAGTGCCATCCACGCCGAGATAGAAAAGGACAAAGTCTTTTGCCATTTGTACAGCAAAGTTTTTAAGCATAGGACTAGCACAGTGCTGTCCTTGCCGAGCTGTAAAATGACAAGAGCCAATTACCACTCCAGGCACAGTATTACAGCTTTGAATTGGTAAAATACCAATCAAGCCAACCTGAAATGAGTAAAAGCAACCCCTGACACATTGTTTCGCTCTAATTAGAACTCTTCAGAGAGGTATAGCTTTGTCCAGACACAAGGGAGCACCCAGTATAAGTCAAAGAAATACCCTTTCGGCATAGAGTGACGAATAAATTATGCAAAAAAGAAGCAGAGAACTCTGGGTAGTTCTCAAGTTTAGGTGGAATGGCAAAAGACTTTGTCCTTTTCTATCTCGGCGTGGATGGCACTGTGCTAATCCTATGCTTAAAGATTTTGATAGAAAAACAGACATTTGAGGTGAGCAGATATAGAGTGTCGCTGGTGTTGAGAGTGCTCTATACAGGAGCTGCTTTCCACCTAAACTTGAGAACTACCCAGAGTTCTCTGTTTCATTTTTGCATAATTTATTTGTCACTCTATGCCTGAAAGGGTATTTCTTTGACTTATACTGGGCGCTCCCTGGTGTCTGGACAAAGCTATACCTCTCTGAAGAGCTCTAATTAGAGTAAAACACTGTGTCTGGGGTTGCTTTTACTCATTTCAGGTTGGCTTGATTGGTATTTTACCAATTCAAAGCTGTAATACTATGCCTGGAGTGGTAATTGGCTTTTGTCATTTTACAGCTCAGCAAGGACAGCACTGTGCTAGTCCTATGCTTAAAGACTTTGCTGTACAAATGGCAAAAGATGTTGTCCTTTTCTATCTCGGCGTGGATGGCACTGTGCTAATCCTATGCTTAAAGATTTTGATAGAAAAACAGACATTTGAGGTGAGCAGATCTAGAGTGTTGCTGGTGTTGAGAGTGCTCCATACAGGAGCTGCTTTCCACCTAAACTTGAAAACTACCCAGAGTTCTCTGCTTCTTTTTTGCATAATTTATTCATCACTCTATGCCTGAATGGGTATTTCTTTGACTTATACTGGGTGCTCCCTTGTGTCTGGACAAAGCTATACCTCTCTGAAGAGCTCTAATTAGAGCAAAACACTGTGTCAGGGGTTGCTTTTACTCATTTCAGGTTGGCTTGATTGGTATTTTACCAATTCAAAGCTGTAATACTGTGCCTGGAGTGGTAATTGGCTTTTGTCATTTTACAGCTCGGCAAGGACAGCACTGTGCTAGTCCTATGCTTAAAGACTTTGCTGTACAAATGGCAAAAGACTTTGTCCTTTTCTATCTCAGCATGGATGGCACTGTGCTAATCCTATGCTTAAAGATTTTGATAGAAAAACAGACATTTGAGGTGAGCAGATCTAGAGTGTCGCTGGTGTTGAGAGTGCTCCATACAGGAGCTGCTTTCCACCTAAACGTGAGAACTACCCAGAGTTCTCTGCTTCTTTTTTGCATAATTTATTCGTCACTCTATGCCTGAAAGGGTATTTCTTTGACTTATACTGGGTGCTCCCTTGTGTCTGGACAAAGCTATATCTCTCTGAAGAACTCTAATTAGAGCGAAACACTGTGTCAGGGGTTTCTTTTACTCATTTCAGGTTGGCTTGATTGGTATTTTACCAATTCAAAGCTGTAATACTGTGCCTGGAGTGGTAATTGGCTTTTGTCATTTTCCAGCTTGGCAAGGACAGCACTGTGTTAGCCCTATGCTTAAAGACTTTGCTGTACAAATGGCAAAAGTCTTTGTCCTTTTCTATCTCGGCATGGATGGCACTGTGCTAATCCTATGCTTAAAGATTTTGATAGAAAACAGACATTTGAGGTGAGCAGATCTAGAGTGTCGCTGGTGTTGAGAGTGCTCCATACAGGAGATGCTTTCCACCTAAACTTGAGAGCTGCCCAGAGATCTCTGCTTCTTTTTTGCATAATTTATTTGTCACTCTATACCTGAAAGGGTATTTCTTTGACTTATACTGGGTGCTCCCTTGTGTCTGGACAAAGCTATACCTCTCTGAAGAGTTCTAATTAGAGCGAAACACTGTGTCAGGGGTTGCTTTTACTCATTTCAGGTTGGCTTGATTGGTATTTTACCAATTCAAAGCTGTAATACTGTGCCTGGAGTGGTAATTGGCTTTTGTCATTTTACAGCTCGGCAAGGACAGCACTGTGCTAGTCCTATGCTTAAAGACTTTGCTGTACAAATGGCAAAAGACTTTGTCCTTTTCTATCTCGGCGTGGAAGGCACTGTGCTAATCCTATGCTTAAAGATTTTGATAGAAAAACAGACATTTGAGGTGAGCAGATCTAGAGTGTCGCTGGTGTTGAGAGTGCTCCATACAGGAGCTGCTTTCCACCTAAACTTGAGAACTACCCAGAGTTCTCTGCTTCTTTTTTGCATAATTTTTTTGTCACTCTAAGCCTGAAAGGGTATTTCTTTGACTTATACTGGGTGCTCCCATGTGTCTGGACAAAGCTATACCTCTCTGAAGAGCTCTAATTAGAGCGAAACACTGTGTCAGGGGTTGCTTTTACTCATTTCAGGTTGGCTTGATTGGTATTTTACCAATTCAAAGCTGTAATACTGTGCATGGAGTGGTAATTGGCTTTTGTCATTTTACAGCTCGGCAAGGACAGCACTGTGCTAGTCCTATGCTTAAAGACTTTGCTGTACAAATGGCAAAAGACTTTGTCCTTTTCTATCTCGGCGTGGATGGCACCGTACTAATCCTATGCTTAAAGATTTTGATAGAAAAACAGACATTTGAGGTGAGCAGATCGAGAGTGTCGCTGGTGTTGAGAGTGCTCCATACAGGAGCTGCTTTCCACCTAAACTTGAGAACTACCCAGAGTTCTCTGCTTCATTTTTGCATAATTTATTTGTCACCCTATGCCTGAAAGGGTATTTCTTTGATATATATATATATATATATATATATATATATATTTATATATATATATATATATATATATATATATATATACTGCTCGACTCCAAATTATACGCACACTCGAAGTAAAATGCTTATAAAGAAGCTTCTTTATAAGCATTTTACTTCGAGTGTGCGTATAATTTGGAGTCGAGCAGTATTAAATTACCGGTGAGGGCATACCGGCAAACGCACCACCTGACATCGGGCTCAATCCCGGAATGACCCGTTTTTTGAAAGAATCACAATACGAGGGATTTCGAGCCGGCCACGAACATTTTGGATTGCCAAGAAACACTTAACGGGGAAGATACCGTGGATCAGCAAGGTTTCCCAACCACCAGAGGTAAGCCCGTGTTTGTCCTTGGCGCCGTGGCGGGAATGTACGCGTTAGCTTAGGGCTGGGGCGGCTTCTCTATACGGTCGCTGAGGCGGAGGCGGCTACTTATCCTCTGGGCTGGTTTAGGAATAGCGGATGATCCGAAAGGAGGCATGGAATGCGAAAAATAAAGCGCATTGGAGAGAAATAATTATCGGATACGATACGGGATCTTGTACCAGCTAAAGAACCTCTTTGTCTAAATTATTCTGATAACAGGATCATGTCCCCTTGCAATAACGACTGAACTATATTGTGGCATCAGGAACCCCACACGAAGAGGGGGAAGTATAAGTGTACAAATAAAGAAGCGTAACGAAATCAGAAACTTAAGTAGGAATTAACCAAAAAAGCTACATTAGCTTTAATTCCATTAAGTTTTTAAGATGCATGCATAGTGTTTGAACTCTGTTTCAAACCTCCATAACTTTTCTACAGTGACACTATGGAAGAAGAAAATGAGCGGCGCAAAGCTGCGCAATCCCTTTTCGCAAGAGCACCTGGGAAAGGGCGGTCTACCACATTACTTGCACAAAATAAAGACAACATTCTAAGCAGTCAATTGAAGAAATACGAAAAATTTAAAAGACAAGAAACATCAAAGTGGTGGGAAGCAATTTCCCTGCAGGACTATGTGGACAAATCGATGGTTCCGCGTGGCCTGAGAATATATATAACTCCCTCCCATGAATCGCCTAATCCACGCATGTTGGATGAATGGGCTGAAAACTCAGCAGAAAGTTCACGAAGAATGCTAAGCATATTAATTAAATATGCCTGGGAGGATAGAGAAAATATCTTGGAAAAAATTTTGGAGCTTGAAGAGGATTTGAAGAAACATGAAGATCAACAAAGTATTACGAAATTCAAGGAAGATCTTAAAGCAAGACTACTCAAGCATGAAGAAGAAATAGAGCTTCGTAAACAAAGAAAGCTCCATAGAGATTGCATAGACTACGAAACGGGCCGTATCCTTACAGATAGTCATAAGTATGACCATCTATACAACCAAACATCTTTGCAAGTGGAACCAACGACCATAAAGAAAACAACAACTGTACAAAATGAAGCAAGTGATTCCGACACAGATGTGTCTATACAGACAGCGAGCTCATCCTCAGAAGTGAAAGTAATTACACGTCAGGCCACTTTTTTAGACGAGTTTCGCGTGATGAAAAAAAGTCGACAACCTGGGAAGATAACTCCTACCCCAACTCCACCAGCTCGGGGCCAAGGAAGGGGCCGTGGAAGAAGAAGAGGAAGAGGCAGGGGAGGAGTAAACAGAGACGACTTAAACGCAAGCATCGAACAAAGAAACAGCGAGTCAATGGGAACAAGAAGAAGAGGCTCCAACAAAATGCAGTAATGATGGATCCGGAAACGGTAAATCAAACAATTATCAATCTTTCATCACGTACTCTGTCGTATTTTGACAAAACAACTTTATGTTTGGGTCTATCCTTTTGTCCCACAGAACTTTTTAATTATACCAATACACGTATAGACATTTTCAAATTTGTTCGGAAGATTAAACTAAAAAAATGGCATATGCTCAGGAACAATGCAACCTGTTCTGAGAATATATCAATATCTGCCAATCCAGGTGACATTAATCTTACAGTGAGTGACGCAGATACATTGTATACAGTCTTTGATCTTGGAAATAACATAGAGGACTTGGTGACCCAGGAAAGAATCGATTCTGATTTTGTGACTGACAAAGCTGCTTGTACCTCTTTTAAACCACGTTCTGTGTTTTATCCCAATTTACCATATGATTCAATTGATACTTTTCAGGATGTGGTTCCTAAAGAACTGAGGAAACAGAAACATAGGTTGAATGATAAACATGATATTAACTACAACTTATCTCCCAAACAGCGCAATGTGATCCTGTCCTTGGCTAAAGATGACAGCTTGGTGATACGTCCCTCAGATAAGGGAGGGAATGTAGTATTGTGGGATAGAAAATTGTACATAGATGAGGCTGAAAAACAACTAAAAAATGCTAGATTTTATTGTATCTGTGACACAAGTACGTACAATGCCAGCATAACGACTGCATGGGGTAAACTTGCGGAGTGGCAAGAAGAGGGAATCATTACTTGGCAGGAATACTGTTTTCTAAAGAGAGATTACCCTAAGCTACCTGTGTTGTATCTTCTACCGAAGATCCATAAACATCCCACTATTCCACCAGGGAGGCCTATAGTATCCTCAGTAGGAAATGTATTGGAAAACATTTCCAAATATGTTGACCAATTCCTCAAAGAATATGTTATTGAACTTCCATCGTATGTTAGGGATACAAAGGATTCTCTTAATAAGATTGAAGGCTTTGTGTGGAAAGAGAACTATTCATTGATTACCCTGGACGTAAACAAATTATATACCATCATTGATCACGACCAGGGTATCGAAGCATGTCTACATTTTCTAAATTCACGTAACATCATATATCTGGAACATACAAGGATGCTTAAAGACATGATATCGATATGTCTAAAGAATAACATTTTTCTCTTCAATGGTGTCTTGTACAAACAGGTGCGAGGCACCGCGATGGGTACATGCTTTGCGCAAAGCTTTGCCAATCTATTCCTAGGAAAGTGGGAAGAGGAAATTCGTTCTGACCCTAACATGGCAGATGACTTTAAGTCAGTAGTGAAATGGCTTAGGTACATCGATGATTTGCTGATAGTATGGGAAGGAAGCGAATCAGAAGCCTTAAATTTTATTGACAAACTTAATAACAACAAATACAATATTGCCCTGACCCATAACTTCAGCAGAACATATGCAGAATTTCTGGATATCAAGATTGAAGTCTCGCATGATAAAATCATTACCAGTCTTTACAGGAAAAAGACAGCTGGGAATAGTCTTCTTCATGCCCTCAGTGAACACCCCGAAGCCCTTAAATGGAGTATTCCATATGGGGAATTACTGCGGGCAAGGAGAAACTGTAACGATGAGGATAAATACACACTAGAACAAGAAGTCCTACTTAAAAGATTCAGAGAACGAGGTTACCCAGAATGGGTACTTAAAAAAGCATTAGAGAAGATCGCTAAGGTCAGTAGAGAAGAGTCGCTAGGCCAAACATTGGAATTAGATACCAATAATTCGGTCACAAGAGTGATAACTACGTTCAATAGTCACTCGAAGAAAATACAAAAAATCTTATGTGACAATTGGAACATTCTCCAGACAAACAATATTGTGGGCTCAGTAGTAGGGGAGAGACCTAAATTTACCTACAGAAAAGGGAGAAACTTCAGAGATATCCTTGTCAAAAGTGACATTACTATGACAAAAAAAGCACATTTCATGACCTCAAAGGCTTCTTCCCGTGTGGTCACTGTAGATCGTGTAAATTCAGTCAGTCAGTTCAGGAATTTAGTATTCCTGGTACAACACAACAATGGAAAATAAATCAGTTCCTTACATGCAGTAGTACCTACATAGTGTATATCTTGGAGTGTCCTTGTAAACTCAGGTATGTAGGGAGCACCACATGTATGATCAAAAAAAGAGTTATGGAACATTTGAGAGCTATTACTAATGTGGATATACATTATCCTATTGCCAGACATTTCAAAAAATGTCATAACTCCAACAGTGCCCTACTGCGCTTCTATGCTATCGAACAAATCATTCTTGGAAATAGAGGAGGCAACAGAGAATTGGCTCTCCGTAAAAAAGAATCCAAATGGATACTAGAGCTGGAAACAAAATTCCCTGGTGGCCATAATATGGATGATGAACTGGCAACGCATTTATATAAGGAATAACTGTTCGATATATAGAATCAGTATAGCTTAACTTTATTAAGCTATAAATATAATCCTCGGCATAATGCCTTGATTTTGTATTTTGTATTCTGACAGATTACTTTCCATAATAAGTCAAAGTTTATTCTCTCTTGTTTGTTTTACTTTCACAGGAAGAACGGAAGGGACCCACCGTATAGTATGGTCACTAGGCCTGGGCAAAAATTTCGTTCCGTTCGCGGAAATTGCGATAATTTGACATTTTTGCGTTCCGCGGAGAGCGCGAAAATGTCAAAAATTCCGGTTTCCGCAGCTTGGCGATAATTTGTTTCTTGCTCGCGCTGTAAAATGATACATTCTCGCGCGCGCGCGATCGCCTTACCTGAATCCCTGCGTTCGCCGACAAGTTTTCTTGATCCGGTCGCGTTCTCCATGAGATGTTGTATTGTTTTTAGCCATTTGCGCTGTCTCGCGACAGTTCGCGCCCGCAGTGACGTCATGCGTCGCGCGATCACGTCTTTCTTCTCGCGATCATGCACCGCGAGAACAACTCAAAACAAGATGGCCGCGCCCGCAAGCAGCCACATGGGTAAGTTGGCGACCCGCAACCATGCAGAAAATCGCGCGAACATGCCGGAAAAAAACTTCCGCATCTTCGCGATATTTCTGCTTGTTTGCGATAATTTTAAACATTCTCGCGATAATTTGCGAAGGTTAATTCCGCAAATTCCGCCCACCCCTAATGGTCACTGCACGGGTACCCTACCCTTTTCTTCCCTGGGCTCAGAAACACATGAAAAACAAGATAAGAGACATTTTAACCATTTTTCGTATTTCTTAATAATATTTGAAAGTCTGAATTTTTCAATTTTTTCACTGTATCACTGTTCACGGTATTATATTGGCTTTGTTGATAGGAATTGGACTATACCTGTACTCAAATAGGCATTTGCCTCTTTTCATCAGTCTTGTCACAACTATTGATTTGTGTGAGGCCTGGCCTCTTGACTTGCAGGATTAAGTACCAAACTTGACCGACATTTTAGATCATCAAGAATCAGTTGGACGTTTTGAAAACATATCATTAGTATATGTATAATGATCTTTATGCCACTAGTGCGTAGTAAATTAATTGTTTTCACCCCATTCCATTACAGGATGTACAATAGCAGTCAAGTACTATGTTATATTTTGGTATAAATACATTTGGTTGAACAAAAATTTGCATACCGGTAACAGAAACAACATCTTGATAGCTTACACGATCCAATGGGGCATTGTTTTTTCCTTTCTTAAATATGATTTTCAGCCACTAGTGCGAAATGTATATATGTTATTAAGTACTTTACATTACGTATTTTGGTTTCAATGGAAACATAAGAAAGTCAGCAATTTAATCCACTTATTCCCTAATGTATAAGATATGTATCTAACCATTACAAGATGGCCGACAATTGTCAGTGACAGGACGCATGATGATTTTTAGACAGTCCTTTCTCCATTTCTTATGTTTACTTATGCCGTCATTGTTGGCTTCACAGTTCGTGTGATCAAGACATTTTCTTGTCGAAACGCGTAACGAGCAATAAATCAGCTTCTTTATAAGCATTTTACTTCGAGTGTGCGTATAATTTGGAGTCGAGCAGTATTAAATTACCGGTGAGGGCATACCGGCAAACGCACCACCTGACATCGGGCTCAATCCCGGAATGACCCGTTTTTTGAAAGAATATATATATATATATATATATATATGAAATTTTATGGAGAAAGTGTACAGTACGTCTTTTTAAATTATTTAAATCGTCTAAACAATGGTTGTGTCCCCCAATCAAATGTATATAGTGTGATCCCATGTGACCACTCGATTCACAGACATATAAGAGATTGTGATAGTTTCAAGCATAATTGATTTTATGTGAATAGGTTTGTTTGTGTGCTGCCAGTAGTAATGGGTTATTTTCTCCTGAGCTATTTTGTACTTACTGTCAGGCCTTTAATGTTATACTAATTTATAGAGCAATATGTGTGAAAGTGAAGTTTGAACAATGCCATTTGAGATGTCATCAGTAATGTTATAAATTATGTCATTGAACTTGTCATGAGTTATGTCATATGTGAGTCCACAAGCAGTGTATGGAAGGGCGCTAGATATAGGTAGTGTTACTAGCTATAACTGCTGAATTTCGGTGCGTTTTATTTTGTTTAGAATTTTAACGTTACTTGAAATTCGCCTAACTATAATGTTACTTTCACCTTTGGTTTTTTCAGTGAATGTTTAGGTTTTTTTGAAACAAATATATATATTTGTATTACTCCTAAGTATATTGTTATTTTAACATAGGGTTTAGTCAGAAAGTGTCTAGTTTTTTTTAAAGTAAATAAAACATTTTTGTCAGTGTATGCATTGTTAGAAGTACTTTATAATATATGTTACATTTAGGCATTATTTTAGTAATTTTTTTATTGTGACAAAACATGATATTGTTAAGAGTTTGCAAAATCTTTTTAAAGTGTTAAACAGATACATATTAAATCGAAATTGCTTATGTGTAAGGCCGGTGTCAAAGTCTGCTCCACCAGTGAACTTCACAGAGTTTCTGCTTCTCCGCTCTCTGATCTGAACGTGCAGTTTGCCAAAAAAACTCTGTGGACCCCTGGCAGAACAGAGTTTACCAGTGCGTTCCATTTTTGTGAGCTTTCTACCCTCGTCATAATGATTTGGTAAATATTACAGAGCAAAACTTTCCACATACCTTGTCCTACTAAAAACAGTGAAGGTAATCAGTACCCAGTGTCAGTGGACACTCAATGATGATGTCACCACCAGTATCAAGATTGCTGGGAGTTTTAGTTCCAAACAGTTTCTCTACTCAGGAATTGTGAGTGCGGCATGTGTGTGGGAGACATTGTTGCTTGCAATGAGTAAATGCGCGCGACAGTGCGGCATAACAGGAGACAGGACTAGGCCCCTAGATGTAGTTCACAGAGTTCCGTGGAACTCCACACACTGACAAACAAACTCTGCAGAGTTCCACAAGCAGCGGAGTGTGACACAAAGTGCCATTCAGGCTGATCTTCCTGCCACTCGAAGAGAAATTCTATCTGAGCAGCATCTCATGCTCGCCAACTTACCATTGGCAAATGCAGAGCGCGGACTGCAGAAAACTCCGCAAACTCCGCGAACAGAGCATAGTTCACTGTACAGCCCTAGTCAGGATCTTCATACTACTGTGTCAGAGCTCAGAGCCCACCATGAAAGGAGAATTGAGCAGCCCACACAGGTCTATTCTAGGATGCTGGATATGAGCTGCGCCACCTGTGGGAACCAGTCTATGCGTGAACCACGGCACTGGTACACCGAGAGTTCTGAATCTATTTGAGGGTGCAAGCCTTTCAGGAGTTTGAGAGGCTGTAATCAGAGGTGTGTGGATTCCCTCATATGCCATATCTGTTTTTGTTTTGATGATACTGTGGTCTTGTTGTGAGTGACCATGCACAACTTTTAAAGGTGAGAGATGAGAGATCACAATGGCTTCGCAGTTTAGAATTGGGTTGCCAGTCACTAGAATGGAATACTGAAGTACGCCACACACTCACAGAACTCTGCAGAATTTAGCAGAGGTACACCAAATCACAAAGAGCACAATTGATGGACAAGGATGTGGCTTCCTGTCAAATTTGGTGTAATTCCATTCACCAGTTTTTGCTAAAACCTGTCTTAAAGAAGTCTATGGAAAATGCATGGAGATTTTATGCTTTGGTACCCCCCCCCGCCCTTTTTGCTCGGCCCCCCTTTGAACAGATCACCCAGAAACTTTCCAAGAAGGAGCTGAGGTAGATGAACTTTGTTTTTGGAAGGTTTTGTGAAGAATCGTCATACCGGACCAAAGTGATTAGCAAACCAAAAATGCTCCGTCTTTGGAAAAGCAGACTTCGCTTTTTTGTGATTTGGTGTAACTCCTTTCAGTCGTTTCTGAGAATTATATTAGCATTTTGCCCTACATTAAATTGGTTTCTTCAGAGGCAATTATGATGCATTGATGATTTATAAATGATTTAAGGCACCATGATTTGCTAAAAAAGAACAAGTGTGGCAAGAATCCATGACGAACTAAAGTCAAGCATTATGGGGACTGTGGTCTGAGCAAAGTGATGTACAAAAAATGCAACAAAGTAACTATGTGAATACCAAGTATGGATGAATACTATGGGGCAGATTTATATCTGTGGATATGCCATTATAATGTCACTGTTGCCCTCCATGGTGTTTTGTGCTTCTAGTGTCCATCCTGCCTGACCTCCATGGTCAGCTTGCTGCTCCTGCTCTCCCCTCTTGCCCCCTACCCTCTGTTTTCCATGCGCAGACACCTATTCCCTCACTCCTGGCTTGTCTGTTCTATTGTAATGCCCCTGATCCTTCCCTCCCTCCTGCCCTTTATGGTCCATTAAGCTGCATCTTTCTCTCCTATCTGTCCATCATGGTCAGCTTGCTACCATTGCCCCTTTCCTCTCTGTTCTCTGTTGTCCATTTAAATAGACAACAGTCCCATCCCTATTGCTTTCCACAGATGGTTGTGCTGCACTGCCATCCAACATGCCCTGTGTGGTGTATTGTGCTGCTGCAAACCCTGATGCCTGCCCTGTAAGGTCAGTTTGGTGCTTCTGTCCATGTCCCTCCCGTCCTCTGTTATTCAAGTCCATATCCCTACCCCAATTCCTCCCACTTTCCATGATCCAATGTACCATACTTGCTAACATTTTTAACTAGGGAAGAGGGAGATTTTGAAAAAGAAAAACTGGGAAACTGATTTTCCCTATTGACTTACATTGAAAAAGAGGAAATTGTAGACAGGAGACAGATCAAATAAAGCCCATTTGGGCTTAAAACCATTGAGCGTTAACTGGCTGGATCGAGTCTGTAGGCATGTATGGTTGTACAACCACTGCCTCTTCCTTCTGCCCACAATGGTCTCTTAATATGCCACAGCCTCTCTTGCCTGTCCTGCATCTTTGGTGTGTTGCCCCTGCTCCCCTTTTGACTACCCTCCACAGTCTGTTGTGCTGCCATTGCCCTTCCTGCCTGCTCAGTGTGGTCAAATTGTTGCCTCTGCACAATCCTACCTGCCTTCAGTTCTTCTAGTCCGTGCCCCTGACATCTGCCTCTCAATAGTATCCTTATGAACAACTAGATTGCTAACATTCTATATTTATCACAGAAGTGTGGCACACCTGACATCATCTTGATGTCATCAAAACTGTAATACCTAAAGCAGTTCCTTGGGAAATTATAGAAATGAGAGGGTCTTATTTGCATCGAAATTATGGTTAGTGCTCTAAAAAACTGAAATGAGGACATATTTTCTGAGTTCTCAAAGAGCGACAAAGCACTTTTACATTATTTGTTATCTTTATATTTTTTTATCAAGTTGACCACTTGATTAAATGTTGCACTTAGGGAAGAGGATGTGGTGTTACTTTCAGAGCTGCAGACTTTGCAACTGGGGGACCAGGTTGGAGTTTCTGCTTCAGCTCGACATTCTGTGGTTCTGAGCAAATCACTTAATCTCCCCATGCCTACAACCAAAATGAAGTTGTCCTTGTGTGATGTAACCAATGCTCATGCAAAGCACACTTCTGTCATTGGGCTATCCATGGGCTACATCTGGGTGATATTTGTGCTACATTTGGGCTCTTTTTTCTCTAGTGGTCATCTTAGGAGACTTATTTGTTATGAAGTTTCCTAATTTCCTCATTTACCGCAGTCTCCTCATTAGCAAATACTTTCAGTTTTTTACTTTGATTCCATCAAGAAGGCATTCAGATGTGTCACACATTTGCCACAAATTCAGAATGTTAGCACTCTAGTTGCTCATTAGATCACTATAGTAAAGCTACTGCTCACCAGGGAGTTAACTGGAAGTCTGCTGCTGTTATTGAAATTGTATGTTTCAGTCTGCATGTCAAAATGTTTTAATGAAATAGAAGAGGATTTGAGAGATCACTCAAAATGTGCCCTAATTTTTCTTTCTGCTGCACTAATAATAATTTCTATGGCAAAATAAACCCCCTCATTTTGTACCTTTTTAAATTAAATGGTTTAAGTGTTACTAGTTTATTCCAATCAAGATGGCTTCAGGTGTGTCATACTTTTGTCATAGGTAAGACTGTTAGCGCTCTAGTTGTTCTTTAGAACACTCTGGGAAGCTGCAGTAGAACACAAAGGAATAAACTGACAGTCACTGCCCCTGTTGGATGTACATATTTTACTGAGAATGTCAGACTTCATTCGCACATGACTGAGAAAGATAATGTGTACTCATTTTAGCTTCTAGAGCACCTTCCAAACCTCTATGAAAAAAGCATGAGAAAATAGTTTTCTTTCAAATATGATTCTTGATATACCAGCAGAAGGCTTCGTCATGGGGTAAAATCACCTTAGAAAACACCATAATTCCTAAAATTAGTATGGTACCATCAACAAATGATTTAAAATATAACTAAAGTCTGTTATCACCCTTTATCCATTCTCCTTTTTTGTGATCCTCAAAACCGTCCATTCACCACAATGCATATTGATGGGATGCTATCATGTATATTGGTCCCAAGATGACTGTCAACACTTCTTGGATGAAGTGCTGACAGCCATTCAGATCTCACGAGGAAATGTGTGGTTAGGCTCCGCCCAGATACATAATATTTTTCATATTTAAAAAGCTACTGAATGTATTTACACGATTTAAAGCAAAGAGTGCACTCTTAACCAATAGCTACCCTTCTGCCAAATTTGGTGTCATTCCGTTCAGCAATTCAGGGTGTAGCTGCGACAAAATTTGCCTATGGAAATTAACATAGAGAAAACACGTTTTGGGACCCCCTTTTTTCCTGGCCCCCGCTTGATGAACTTTCGGCATACGGCACTAAAGATATTGGCAAAAGAATAAACGCTCCTTGAATAGAAACAAGGTCCTAACTATAACTACCTACTGGCTATATATATATATATGTTAAAATATATATATATAGATATAGATATAGATATATATTTGAAATAAACTCCTTTTCGCTGTTGCTTTCCCTCTGCGCTCAAGAACGGAGTACAGACCACCAATGCGTGCAACTTCAAAATGTTATTCTGCTCATACACACAACTCCATCAGCAAGACGCATTTCGATCCCAAAGGGATCTTGATCACATGACGCGCTACACAGTGCGAGGTTCGTTTAAATACTTTTTATGTTTTTTAAAGTGACAGGTGCCTTGAATTGACAATCGTCGATTGAATAGACATAGAAAAAATGCTTTCATTCTAAAAGGAGTCTAGAAATACGAAATATTTGTTTAAATGCATATTAAAACCATAGACTCATCCCTTTAAAAAGCATTTAAAACAATCATACTGCAATATATAAAAATAGCCGTTGAATCAATCTCATAACATTAAATAAGATTAAAACATCGCTTTTTATGGTGCTGTCTGGTGTCCCAGTTTAAATACCTACTGGCACCTGCTTTCAATAATTGGTCAAAGTGCTAGTGTTTTTTTTACAGTACAAGAAGATGTAAACAACTAATATGTAAACAGATCGACTGAATTGTCTAGTTAGTGCAAACTTAGTTTGTGCAAAGTGCTGAGTGCATATAGTGAAAAACAAAAAGTACCCTTAAATTTATAAGTTATAGAAAACCGTGTATAGGTGTGAAAGATCTATTAGAAAAGGCGGTAAAAGATTCTAAAATCTAATATTTTGACATAAATTGTTTGAAATTTGACTAGCAGCTCAGTTTTGTTCAGACTACGGTTTTTTGAACCCGCTCTCCACTATATTCCCTATACGTGAATCAGAGGCAAGTAAATAAATCCTCGGTTTGATTCAAGCCTCCTGGATGTTTGGTATCGAGATTTAAAATATACTTTGTCTCTAGTTGTCGTAGGACTTTCACTCGGTCTCCTCCTCTCTTTCGGATCGGGATACTATATATTAAGAAATACTTTAAGAGTGTTGGATCTGCATTGTGTTTACCCCCAAAGTGCGTGGCCACCGGATATGTCTGGTCATGATTTTTGATTGCCTTGATGTGCAGAAGTACCCTCTTGTGTCCCTGCAGTATTGTACTGCCAACATATCTGAGACTGCACGGGCACTCCAGCACATATATCACATGGTTCGATTTACATGATAGGGCCTTAGAGATTGGGACCTCGGTTGAATTGAAGGAGGTTTTGTGGGTGGTAGTATTGATGCCATGTTGGCATGCCTTGCAGGATTTGCACTTATAGAAACCCAGGCGCTGGCTTAACCATGTATCTTTGTCTGGACCCTCTAGATCATTTCGTACCAGGGTATCTTACATAGATGGTGCTCTGCTATATGTTATGGCAGCTTTCCTGGGTAAAAGCTGAACAATAACAGGATCTCCCAAGACAATGAGCCAGTTTCTGTCTATGATCTTTTTATTTTTTTTACCCTGCTTGCTGTAACCAAATATAAACCTAAATCTTCCCTCTTTATCATTGGTGGCTAAATCTGGCTTGATTTGGTTATTGAGGAGGGTGTCCCTGCTTGTATCACTGCTTTTCGGAATAGCATTATCAATGCATCTAGGTGAATAACCCCAAGCTAGAAATCTATTTCTGCTAGATATCTGTGCCTGTCTAAGATCTTCTTCACTACTATATATGCGCCTCAACCGCAACATCTCCCCAAATGGTATACTTTTTATTAAGTGTTTAGGGTGGGCACTACTTGCATGTAGTACCGAGTTGCCCACAGTGGGTTTTCTATGTAGTGTGGTATGTAACTGACCATTTTTAATGTATATCTGAACATCTAAGAAGTTTACGGTTTTGGAACTGATGGATGCAGTGAACTGTAAATTCAACTTGTTGACATTCAGATTTTGAACAAATGTCTCTGCATCACTCATTGTACCATGTCAAACCATAAATAAATCGTCGATGTATCTCCACCATTTTTTGACATTGTTAGTCATATATATCACATACTCTTCATGGAGGACCTGCTCCTCCCACCATCCCATGTGCAGACAGGCATAGCTGGGGGAGAAGCTGGCCCCCATCGCCACTCCACGTTGTTGATGATATAGTGAATTTACAAACATGAACACATTGTTGTTGAGACTAAACTCTACCATATTAACCAACATTGCACTGTGTTGTTCAAAATCTGGCCCCCTATGTGCAAGATAGTGTCTTAATGCCCTTAGTTCATCCTGGTGCTTAATGGATGTATATAAGTACGTGACATCCAAGTAAATAAATCCTCGGTTTGATTCAAGCCTCCTGGATGTTTGGTATCGAGATTTAAAATATACTTTGTCTCTAGTTGTCGTAGGACTTTCACTCGGTCTCCTCCTCTCTTTCGGGATACTATATATTAAGAAATACTTTAAGAGTGTTGGATCTGAATTGTGTTTACCCCCAAAGTGCGTGGCCACCGGATATGTCTGGTCATGATTTTTGATTGCCTTGATGTGCAGAAGTACCCTCTTGTGTCCCTGCAGTATTGTACTGCCAACATATCTGAGACTGCACGGGCACTCCAGCACATATATCACATGGTTTGATTTACATGATAGGGCCTTAGAGATTGGGACCTCAGTTGAATTGAAGGAGGTTTTGTAGGTGGTAGTATTGATGCCATGTTGGCATGCCTTGCAGGATTTGCACTTATAGAAACCCAGGCGCTGGCTTAACCATGTATCTTTGTCTGGACCCTCTAGATCATTGCGTACCAGGGTATCTTACATAGATGGTGCTCTGCTATATGTTATGGCAGCTTTCCTGGGTAAAAGCTGAACAATAACAGGATCTCCCAAGACAATGTGCCAGTTTCTGTCTATGATCTTTTTATTTTTTTTACCCTGCTTGCTGTAACCAAATATAAACCTAAATCTTCCCTCTTTATCATTGGTGGCTAAATCTGGCTTGATTTGGTTATTGAGGAGGGTGTCCCTGCTTGTATCACTGCTTTTCGGAATAGCATTATCAATGCATCTAGGTGAATAACCCCAAG
The DNA here is from genome assembly GCF_964204655.1 of Triturus cristatus. Classification (NCBI taxonomy): domain Eukaryota; kingdom Metazoa; phylum Chordata; class Amphibia; order Caudata; family Salamandridae; genus Triturus; species Triturus cristatus. The sequence continues at coordinate 751,687,529 of NC_140589.1, forward strand.
CTAGAAATCTATTTCTGCTAGATATCTGTGCCTGTCTAAGATCTTCTTCACTACTATATATGCGCCTCAACCGCAACATCTCCCCAAATGGTATACTTTGTATTAAGTGTTTAGGGTGGGCACTACTTGCATGTAGTACCGAGTTGCCCACAGTGGGTTGTCTATGTAGTGTGGTATGTAACTGACCATTTTTAATGTATATCTGAACATCTAAGAAGTTTACGGTTTTGGAACTGATGGATGCAGTGAACTGTAAATTCAACTTGTTGACATTCAGATTTTGAACAAATGTCTCTGCATCACTCATTGTACCATGTCAAACCATAAATAAATCGTCGATGTATCTCCACCATTTTTGGCATTGTTAGTCATATATATCACATACTCTTCATGGAGGACCTGCTCATCCCACCATCCCATGTGCAGACAGGCATAGCTGGGGGAGAAGCTGGCCCCCATCTCCACTCCACGTTGTTGATGATATAGTGAATTTACAAACATGAACACATTGTTGTTGAGACTAAACTCTACCATATTAACCAACATTGCACTGTGTTGTTCAAAATCTGGCCACCTATGTGCAAGATAGTGTCTTAATGCCCTTAGTTCATCCTGGTGCTTAATGGATGTATATAAGGACGTGACATCCAATGTGATAAGCAGGTAGTCGTCTTGCCATCTTAAGTTTTGGATTTTAGAGAGAAAGTCCCCAGTGTCTCTAACATATGAGGGTAGCTCTTTCACATGGCTCTGAAGAAAATAGTCCACATATGCTGTTGCGGGCTGATATAATTGGCCTACCCAGGGGTGGGAGGGGATTTTTTGCACCTTTGGTATAAAATAGATTATGGGCATCACGGGATTGTCATTTTTCATGAATTTATATTCATCAGTTGTCAAAAGTCCAGAATTTTTCCATGCTACAAGTTTCATGCCATAGCAGTTATACATGCTTTTCTCTGTCCCTTAGTTGTGTCATACCTTCTTCTATATAATCCTTTTTATTCCAAAGCACCAAATTACCCTCTTTGTCCGAATTTCGAATGATTATATCTTTTTTCTCTCTTATTTTGTTCATCAATTGGTGGCATTGTAGTTATTGTTTGTTGAATTTATTTTTTATTTTGGCATTCACTGCATAGTTGAGTTTTTTAATGATAGTCGTGACCTGTTCGTTAAATATATCGATCGAGTCCCTAAGAGTAATAGGGGTAAATGTCGACCGCGGTTTGAAAGGTGTCATGCACTTCTGCTGTTCAGATTCACTGATCCTGCGCTCTCTTTCTTGTGTCAAAACATCACTTTCTATGGCCAACTCTTGTATTGCGTGCAGAGTTGGCATGTCTGTTGCTGTCAAATTGAATGGTGGGGACTGGGTCAGTTGGCTGTCCATAGAATGTTTTTTGGTTTGATCTTGCAAGAGAAAGTGTTTTTTGAGTTTTAATTTTCTTATGCTTTTGAATAAATCAATTCTGGTTGCCGCATAGTTTAGGGAACTCTCTGGGCAGTATGATAAGCCCAGTGCCAACAATTGCTTTTCCGCCACATTGAGTGTAGCATTGGTCCAATTGATAATTGTTTGACTGTTGGTACTTTGAATTTGATCTACCGGTTCCAATTGTGCCGTGGTTGCCCCTTCTGTTTCTGTTTTGGTTTTGGCTGCTATGCAATTTCATTTGGCTTGCCGTCTTTCCCTGCGCTTGACGGTTGAGTTCCTTCTTGTCTGTTTGGATTTTGTGGACGCAGGGTGTCCCTGTGTTCGATGCATAAAAAATCTACTTCGTCTGCCAGGGAAATGTTGGCTGGAACTTGTGTCATTGCTTGTTGTCTGGTCTCCATTTCCGTTTCACTTTCTTGGGCTGAACTGAGGTCAGAGTTGGATACTGCCTCTGCTACTTTCTTCTGATAAGCTAGTCCGGTTTGGGGTCCAGGTGTTCCGCCATACTTGGGGATTTTCAATCTTTCATATTTTTTGGCAAATATAAATACGCGACCGCATTCGTAGTCCTTGCGGTCGCGATGGAGCTTGTATGGCTTTCTTTCCCTTATTTTTTCTTCATCTTTTTTCAGCCTTTTGACCATTTCTTCTTTAAGTTTGTTTAGTTCATCTTGTTGCCCATTTGGCTTAACTCATCATTGAGAGCTTCTATCTCAGTTTTAATTTTCGCACGATCAGTATCAGCATATTTGAATAGAATAATAAAAAGTCTTTTGGAGGATTCTAAGTTTGTCTCCGCCCATTCCTTCATCATTGATTTATCTGGATTCTCATAACTAGGGGCTAGCAGGATACAGAGTCCACGTGGGACTCTCCCCACATCGAGGTAGCGCTGGAGGGTTTCCGCCTCCCACCACTTACTTTGCTCTGTTCCCATCACTTTTTCTAGCTGCCTCACCTTGTCCCTGAGGCTAACGTTGCACAACCCAGATGGTGCATTATGGGTGCTGAAGTTCCGCATTGGCATTCTGCTATCGTCAAACATATCCACCGCCGCTTCTTCTCTCTCTCATTTCCATCCCCCAGGGCTAAGATGGAAATGAAAGGGGAGGGGGGTCGTACAAATCTCTACCTTGTTTTACTCTGTGGCAGGGAGGTGTTCTATGCGTGGACCGTGGATGTTCCCACAAATCCACCCACAGTCTTGTAAGAGCTGCCAGCAAAATGTTTCTCTTGTTGCTGGCAGCCAATAACAGCGCTCACTCACATGGGAGTCTGACACTCATGGGAGCAAATTTGCCCAAGGGAACAAAGCTCCCTGGGCCAATCAGAATGCTCTATTTTTAAATTGGCACTCCAGAAGACTCTTGAGAGACTCTTGTGAACCAAACTATCCAGAAATACAATTATTTTGCAACCTAACTTTTTTCAAAAACTACTGAATCAATTTTCACCAAATCACAAAAAGCACAATTTACAGACCAATATCTACCTTCCTGCCTGCTAAGCATGGGGTTGGAGGCAGGTCTTGGCAGCAATCAACCCCAAGAAGGTTCTGAACTCTAGCTGAATACCACAGAGATCCAGTCACTTGCATGTTTTTTTACTAAAGGCCACGGGGAGCTCCACAGCCCCCACAGCCCCTCCAGCTCCCCTGCTTGTGCCCATCCTTGGTGCCAGTGGGAGTCGGCAATTTTTTATTCATTAGGAGGGGACATGTGGCCCTATCCCCAAACCTTCACAGGTGGCCCCAGGTACCCCATTCCCTGAGGCTCGTTTGTTTTTGTAAGGGAAGTGGGCATGTGGCACTGAACAGTAGCAATCTGAGTTTCTCCGCCTGCAAGAGCCCAGGCAGGGAAACAACTATCTGCACATATTTAAATCTCCTACCGGTGGGAGCAGACAGGTTTTCTCTGCTCGTTCTCTTGCTTGCAGGGCAACTGGTGGGATCCTTGGGACACAGTGAGTGAGCCATCCCTGGATTAAAAGCCCCATTGGCCTTTCAAAGCTTTCAGAGGAGAGGGCCATATGTCCCCTCTCCTTTATTATCATGTCGACCCAGGGAGGGGGACCAAGTGTCCCCCTCCCCTTTATCTTGTATTCAGCCCTGGGGGATGGGGTCTTTTCAGGATCAGGGAGAGGGACTGCACACTCCTATTCCCTAAATAATTAAATGCACCTCACCTCTGGGCCCAGCGCTGTGACGTCTTTTTAATAGCACAGGAACCTGTGCTTTATTTTTATATTTTGATACGCATTCCCAAATCTTCCATTAAATTACACACAAATTAACAAATTAAATCATTAATGTCCCCAACAGACCTAGGGTGGCAGGGTCTGCCTACCCTGCCCCTATATATTTGTGCGGTGTGTAATAACTCTGATGAAGATATTTAAAGTGAATTATACGCAGATTTCCGTTGGATGTCTGATCAGCCTCCAACTTCCGGTGGATAGCCACCCGATACAATCCCCTCCAATCTGGAGGTTGGCACAGAAATGGCACAAAATAGAGGACCCTAAGCTGAGGGAAGCACTAAATAAGACACTACATGCAGGTGTACAGACCGGGGATCCGGACCGGGCGTACAAAACCCTTCTATCCGGGCTGAGGGATGCATTCGATTTGGTGGCCCCTATGCAAAGAGAAAGGATAACGCACACCATGAAGGGTGCTCCCTGGTATACGCCAGAACTCAGAGGGGAAAAACAGGCCCTTCGTTAGGGGTGGGCGGAATTTGCGGAATTAACCTTCGCAAATTATCGCGAGAATGTTTAAAATTATCGCAAACAAGCAGAAATATCGCAAAGATGCGGAAGTTTTTTTCCGGCATGTTCGCGAGATTTTCTGCATGGTTGCGGGTCGCCAACTTACCCATGTGGTTGCTTGCGGGCGCGGCCATCTTGTTTTGAGTTGTTCTCGCGGTGCATGATCGCGAGAAGAAAGACGTGATCGCGCGACGCATGACGTCACTGCGGGCGCGAACTGTCGCGAGACAGCGCAAATGGCTAAAAACAATACAACATCTCATGGAGAACGCGACCGGATCAAGAAAACTTGTCGGCGAACGCAGGGATTCAGGTAAGGCGATCGCGCGCGCGCGAGAATGTATCATTTTACAGCGCGAGCAAGAAACAAATTATCGCCAAGCTGCGGAAACCGGAATTTTTGACATTTTCGCGCTCTCCGCGGAACGCAAAAATGTCAAATTATCGCAATTTCCGCGAACGGAACGAAATTTTTGCCCAGGCCTACCCTTCGTCATTGCGAGAGGCACTGGCGGAAAGCATACGACCAAGAATCCTTACTTATTTAGGATGAACTTGGTTGCATCAGATTGAGGCTGAGCAGGTGGGCTGGAATAATGTTTAAAATTTTCCCCCATGTTGCTGTGACTGTTTTTCTGATCAAGACACAATTTACTTTGTTTTGTTCTGTGAATACTATAGTACCCAGTGTAACCAATTCATTAGGTCTAAATCACTGTACTATGAAGGGAGGATTAGGGAAGCGACAAATGTCCAGAAAGAGACTTTTAACATTCTGAAGGAATTGAGTCACACAAAAGAACAAAGGACTGTTGTAAACCAAGCAGAATGTGAAAGGGTACAGGATTTCTTCCTGACCAAGGTTAAAAACATTATCATTGAAATAAGCAATACCAGCATTACTCCCTGTCCCCTATTAGTGGTGGACCCACTAGAGTCCCTGGATACCTTGCTCTCTACCTTCCCAACACTCGATCCTAAGGGCCAAGCCCACATTGTGGCCAAAGTAAAGTCTGGGTCTCCCGAAGATCCCTGCCCTCCTCTGGTGTTTAAAAAGGTCGTCTCGGCAGTAGGGTCAGAGATACTATCCCTACTAAATCTCTCTCTAACTACAGGGAGGGTACCTCAAAAAATCAAAGAAGCTACGGTGATGCCATTGCCGAAAAAATGCCGGGTCAGACCTGAGCAATCTGAAAAACTTCCGACCTATCTCCCAGCTACCTTTCTTGATGTAAGTCCTTGAGCAACATGTACTCAAAACTCTCTCGACCTTCCTGGAAGAACATCAGCTGCTACATACATGACAAGCAGGCTTCAGGGCCCACAACAGCACCAAGTTGGTGATGCTCTCAGTGCTGGATGAATTGAGGCTAACAGCTGACAAGAAGATTCCCTCTGCACTGATCCTACTAGACCTCTCAGCCGCATTTGACACGGTGGACCATGCGCAGTTGCTGGCCCGTGTCCGGCGTCTGGGATTTAGTGGGACGGTGATTCAGTGGATTACTTCCTTCCTGGAAAACTGGTCTCAAAGAATCCAAAGAGGGGAATGCAGGTCTAGGCAGGGTGTACTACGCTGGGGGATCCCACAAGGCTCAGCTCTATCCCCCCTGCTATTTAATATTTATCTTCAGCCGCTGGTCGAATCACTGGCAAAATTAGACTGCCATGTGTTCAACTATGCTGATGACATCCAGCTAATAGTTCGAGTTAATAACTGTCCCCAAGCACAGCTCAATGTCCAGAACATCCTATGGTTCACCATGAATTGGATGACCTCGAACGCACTGAAAGTGAATCCAGATAATACAGAGGTGCTGGCTTTAACTACAGAGGCCTCACCCTGGTCAAATCTTTTCTGACCCCAAGAGCTCAATACCACCCTGACACCAGTACCAGTTGTAAAGAGCCTTGGCATCAAATTAGACACCAAACGTACCCTAATCAATCAGGTGTCGGCAGTAGTGGGGAGCTGCACAAGTCTGCTGCGGCAACTCCGAAAGCCCAGTAACCTGCTGTCATTTTCTACCATGCTTACCATCGTGACAGCCCTAATACTGTCACGCTTGGACTATGGTAACGCACATATACATAGGGCTCCCTGAAAAACTCCTGGGGAAACTCCTGGTAGTTTTAAATGATATTGCAAGGCTGAATTTTAAATCTCCAAGAAGAACACATGCCACCCTCCTGCTGAAGCAGTTGCACTGGCTCCCTATTAGGCAGAGGGTCAGGTTCAAGGGTCTGTGCATTGCGCATAAAGCCAAATATGGAATGGCACCTAAATACATCACAGACCGTCTGAAGTCCTATGTGCCTAATTGGCACCTCCGGTCATCTGAGGCCAGCTTGCTGGCCTGCCCGCATTTTAAAAAGAAGCACCATGGGAGGACGGGCTTTCTCAGTCATGATCCCCCAGCTCTGGAATAGACTTCCGGATAATATATGTATGGAACCTTTGCTACTACCGTTCAGGAAAAAACTTAAAACCATCCTTTTTGCTGAGCAATCGGCTAAATCCATTCAGTGCGCTGACTACACTTGAGACCAATGGACCTTGAACCACGCTACTAGCGCCTAGAGACTTATGGTGATTGGCGCTCTACAAATATAATCTACCATAACATAACATGTCAAGGCACCAGTCAGTTGGCAGCCGTGCTCCCATTCCTTTTGCGTGAGTTGTGAGTCTAAGTGCACATTCCATCTCTCCAAGCTCTTATTGTGTGGGGGAACCCTATCTTCCTTAGCAGCATGACAGAGCTTGGTGACAAGCTTGTGACGGGTTGGGCTTACAAGCAATGTGTGTAGGGCCTGCGTCATCTGTGGTTCCGCAGGAAATGTGGGATAGTGGGCCTGTGTTGCTTTTTTCAGCCTGTGAAACAAACAAAATAAACAGTGGTGTCTTGTTCTGTATATAGCTAATATCCTCATCCGTCAGAAAAGCGCCGTTGGGATATAGGTCCTGCATTTTATCAATCCCCACCAGGGCCAATGTGTGCATGGTGCCTGCCTCGTGCATCACGGATATGTCCGAGTGATAGGCGAGCGGCAACAACGGGGAATACAGTGGTAACTTCCAGGCCTCGCAGCCCAGTGCCTGCCAGGCTGCAATTGTCATGTTAGTAGTGTTGATTTCATTACGGGGAGTGGTCCTGCGCGCGGGTGTTAATATGGAGCTTAATGGAAGGGGATGCACATCCCAGTGTTCCACAGCCATGTGAGGGATAAAATCATGAGAGCTGAACCAGAAGTGCGCGTACTGCGCGATTGAGCAGAGGTAGTATAGGTATATATGGGGCGCACTGAAGCCCACATTCTTGTAGTCTAAAGTGAGGGTCTCCCAATTTACCGGAGCCTGCTTGCCACCCCAGACAAGCCAAAGAAGCAGGGAACGCAGAGTCATAAAAAATTGTATGGTAAGCGAAATCGGTATGTTACTAAAAAGATATAAAAACTTAGGAAGCACTACCATTTTTATCAGAGCAATATGATCCGCTAGGGACAGTGGGAGTTTCACCCACCTATCCACCTGCCATTCTAGCTCCGTAGTAGCAACCCCGTAGTTCTCACGGATAACCACTTCTGGATCCCGGTTGTTGGACCCGGCCTCGTGGCGTGGTCCTTACCCCCGGGGATTGTGGCCGTTCCCCGCCCCGGCCTTCACGGGCCACCCTTCTGAACTGCACCGAGGCCCTTCATCCTGAGCTGCACGAGGTCGCATACCTCTCGTGGCTCCGCCATCTTGTTGGCATCCACGTGACTCTGTGCGCCAGCCAGCGCGACCCCGCTCAACCCGGCCTCGACCCCAGGGAAGCCCCGACATCGGGGCACCACGAACTGGCCAGGGGGTGCCGCAGGAACCATTCATCGCCCCCGGCGGAGGACAGTATCGATGGGACCCCCAACTGTCCTCCCCTCTCGAGGTGTGATCGCCCTGCAACTCCCTTGGGCCTGGCGCCTCTCCTGCTGGGCGTCTGGCCACCTCCACCCGGCCTCTCCGCCCCCCCCGGGCACCTGGGTCCGGACATCAAAGGGCTCCAGACCTATATCTGGGGCGACCCCGCCACAGATCGGCAGTTGTATCCCGGAGTCGAGAGCCCTGCTGATTGAATCGCGGCTGACCCTACGGAGAAGAACTCTTGTCGGAACCATCACGAGCCCTGCTGACTGCGTCGCGGCTCCTTCTTGTGAACACTTTAAAGCCACCTGGAACATCGGAGCCCTGCTGACGCTGTCGCGGCCCAACCTCGCTGAAACCTCCCTCGGAGCCCTGCTGACGACGTCGCGGCTCGAGCTGAGCAGAAACCATCTTGAGAGCCCTGCTGATTGGATCGCGGCTCTCCACGAACTGTACGCCGGAGCCCTGCTGACGCCGTCGCGGCTCGACCCCTCCGAGATCCGGAGGTCCTCCAGCTTGAGGATAAGAACTGGGCCCCAGGTACCCTCGTACCGCACTCCTGCCAAAGACTGTCCCGCTACCCCTACCCTTCCAAAGAGACACTGAGACTTTTGGTGGATCCCTCGATTCCTTCGTGTAAATATTGACCTCGTAACCTTTTTATTGCTGATAAAGAATTGCTTGTCTTGAGACAACCTCCTTGAGTCCTGTGTGGTGGTGTACTGTGCTAGTACGTGATAGGAGAAGGATCTCTCAGGAGACTTCTCAGCAGCGCTCGGCTACTTCGTACAGTGTGAGGGCCCCCCCCCTTGGTGGTCTCGCCGACTCCTCGGGGTCCGCCTTCCAACATTTGGTGGCCAGCGACGGGATCCGAGCCGAACGCAGTACGTACCAGCCAGTACCCACTAGCTGCCCATCCAAACGTACAGTAATCATGAGCAGCCAGGAAAACAACGCGACAATGGAGTTCCAGCCCGAACGGCTGGAAGAATATACGCACAAAGAGTTAAAACAGTTCTTCAAAGACAAAGGCATTGCAACCACCGGCCTAGGTACCAAAGAGGACATGCAGAAAGCTCTGAGGACATGGCTGGAGGCCGGGGCGGGCCCCTCCCAGGAAGAGGGTCCCTTGCCCCTGACTGAGACCACATCAACCGCACTGACTCCGGCAACCGGAGGAAGAAAGAGCCTAGAAACCGGCCTCTCCGAAGAAGAAATACGAGAGCGGGAGAAGGTCCGGAACCACGAGCTAGAGCTCGCACGACTGCGGCTGGACGGCGAACTCCAGCTGGTGGAAAAGAAACTGGCCCTAGAGCAGCTACGGCTTCAAGAGGAGATAGAGGAGAAGAGACGACACCGGGAGTTGGAGGAAAAGAAACTGACCCTTGAGCACGAGCGCAGTCTCAAGGAGCTCGAAATCAAGGCCAAGAACGGAGGGACCAATGCCCCCAGTACTAGAGACCCTCTACCGCCTTCCGAGACCAAGGTACATATCCCGAAAGAGGTCGTCAAGGAGTACTACAAGAATGACGACATCCAACAATGGTTCAAGGCCTACGAGGTGGCCATGACCTCTCATCGGGTGCCCCGAAAAGACTGGGGCGCGGGCCTGTGGGGGCGGTTCCTGAGTGAGGGTCGAGACACACTGCTCCAGCTGCCGGAGGAGGTGATGACCTCCTACGATCACATGAAGGAGGCCCTGCTCACCCGCTACGGGCTAACCGCGGAAATGTACTGCCAGCGGTTCAGAGACTGCAAGAAAATCCCGGGTACCACCTGGGTGGAGTATGTGGACTTTTTCAGTCGGGCCCTAGAAGGGTGGATCAAAGGTAGCAAAGTAACCACCTACGGGCAGCTGGTCGACCTCATCGTGTGGGAACATCTCTCCAACAATTGCTTCGTGGAACTGAGAAAGCACCTCCTCGACAGCAAAATGACCGACCCGTGAAAACTCGCCGTCGAGGCCGATCGATGGGTCAACTCCCGGGTCCCCCGGAACTCAATGGGGGAGTACCAGAGGAACCCCACCGGGCCCCCCCGCCAGCGGTGGAGGGGGAGGGCCAAACAGGAACTGAGACCCTCCCGCCGGGGCCCCCAGGAGCCCCCCTCGAGGGCCACCGCAGCTACAACTCTCCCCGAGCCTAGCCCGAAGGGGGCCGCCCCCGGCCAGATCCGGACCACGGCCACCAGTAACGTGCTACGGCTGCCAACAAACCGGACACTATGCCAGCGATCCGGTCTGCCCCCTGAACCGAAGAAACGGGGCCGGCGGGCCCCCGCCCCGACAGCTGGCGGCCGCCGCCCTGGGAGGAGAAGAAGAGGAAGAGGAGACCCTCGATCGAGGGACCACTGAATGGGAGCCGGCAGCCATGTCCCTGGTCTGCCTGGGTAGCCGAGAAATGGTGGCCTGCACCCCCATCCCAAGCAACACCCAAAAGTACCGGCAGCAGGTCACGGTCAATGGACAACGGGCCGAAGCCCTTCGTGACACCGGCGCCAGTGTCACCGCTGTCCGCTGCCACCTGGTGACCCCCAAACAGATCCTACCGAATGTGCTGTGCCCCGTCCGGACGGCCGACAACAGCAAAAGCCTGTGCCAGATGGCCCTGGTCCCCTTCGAGTGGGGAGGGGTGACGGGCCTGCTGAAGGTGACGGTACGCGACGACGCCCCCGTCGACTGCCTCCTGGGGAACGACTTGGAGAGTTCCCCCTGGGCTCAAGTAGAGCGACGAGAGCACCTCCGAATGCTGGGACTATCTGACTGGGCCTGCGCCATCACCCGGTCCATGACCGCCTGGGCCCCCCGCTCATCCTCGGCCTCCGGGGCCGCCCAGCCCGAGGGGCTCGCACCCCCTCCCGCCAGCAGCGAGGGGGAGGCGGACACCGACCCTGGACCTAGTGAATCCTCCCCCGAAGAGATGGTTTCCCCGTGCGCCCTACCAGAGCTGACACAATGGCGACACGAAGGGGGCCCCACCCGGGAGCAGTTCCAACAAGAGCAGCAGTCCTGCCCCACTCTCGAAGGGGTCCGCCAGCAAGCGTCCGCCCAAACCAACGGGGACCAGACCGGCACCCACTGGGTCTACTGGGCCGAGGGCCTGCTATACAGTGAGCAAAAAGTGGCAGAACTCGGGGCCAGCCGAGTGTTGGTGGTTCCCCTCCGCTTCCGGGAGTTCCTGCTCAACCTGGCACATGATGTGCCCCTCGCCGGACACTTGGGGCAAGACAAAACGTACAGCCGTCTGGTGACCCACTTCTACTGGCCCCGGATGCGGAGAGACGTGGACAACCACTGCCGGTCCTGCCAGACCTGCCAAGCCAGCGGGAAGACGGGGGGTCGGGTCAAGGCCCCCCTCCAACCCTTTCCAGCCATCAGCACCCCGTTCGAACGGGTCGGAATCGATATCATGGGGCCCCTGGACCCCCAGACCGCCCTGGGCCACCGCTTCATCCTGGTCCTCGTGGACCACGCCACCAGGTACCCGGAGGCGGTCCCGCTAAGAACTATAACGGCCCCCGTGGTAGGCCGGGCCTTAATGGGGATCTTCTCCCGAGTGGGATTTCCCCGCGAAGTGGTGAGCGACAGAGGCACAAACTTTATTTCCAGGTACATGCGGTCCCTGTGGCAGCAGTGCGGGGTCACATACAAGTTCACGACCCCCTATCACCCTCAGGGGAACGGACTGGTTGAGCGGTTCAACAGAACACTAAAGGGAATGATCCAGGGCCTGGAAGAGCCCCTCAGGCGGAGATGGGATGTCCTGCTGCCGTGCCTCCTGTTTGCCTATCGGGAGGTCCCGCAGAAGTCCCTGGGGTTCAGCCCGTTTGAACTATTGTACGGACACCTGGTCCGCGGACCGCTCAGCCTGGTCAAGGAGGGCTGGGAGATGAAGCCCCAAGGCGCCCCTCCTGACGTCTACCGATACCTCCTGACCCTCCGAAACCAGACCCGCAAGTTCTGAGCCATGGCCGAAGCCAACCTCGAGGCCAGCTAGGAGGACATGAAGCGGTGGTACGATCGGAACTCCTCTACCATAGAATTCGAGCCAGGTCAGAAAGTATGGGTCATGGCCCCGGTTGAACCCGGCGCCCTCCAGGACAAGTGGACCGGGCCCTTCAAGGTGGTGGAGAGGAAAAGTCCCGTCACCTACCTGGTCGACCTGGAGTCCCCCCGGAACCCCCTCCGGGTCCTACATGCTAACAGGCTACAACCCCACTTTGCCCGGACCGAACTGAGCCTGCTACTGGCGACCGACGAGGGGGGCGAGGACGACTCCGAGCCCCTGCCCGACCTCTTGCAGTCCAACGTCCATGATGGATCAATCAAAGGTGTCCAACTCGCCTCTTCCCTGACTCCGGAACAGCGCAACGACTGCCAGCAACTGCTGCAGGACTACGCAGCCCTCTTCTCCCTCACCCCGGGGGTGACCCACTGGTGCGTCCACGACGTCGACACCGGGGAGAGCCCCCCCGTGCGACACAGAGCCTACCGGGTACCCGACCGAGTGCGGGCATGCATCCAGGCCGAAGTAACGAAGATGCTGGCCCTGGGGGTCATCGAACCCTCCGACAGCCCGTGGGCCAGCCCTGTCGTCCTGGTGCCAAAGGCCGCAGCTCCCGGCCACCCCCCGGAGTTACGATTCTGCGTGGACTACCGAGCCCTGAATGCAGTGACCAAGACGGACGCCCACCCTATACCCCGGGCCGACAAACTCATCGACCGCTTAGGGGCCGCTCGCTACTTGAGCACGCTGGACCTCACCGCCGGGTACTGGCAGATCCAGCTCACCCCCGGCGCCCAAGAAAGATCCGCCTTTTCGACCCCGTATGGGCATTACCACTTTCGGGTGATGCCCTTCGGAATGAAGAACGCCCCGGCCACTTTCCAAAGACTGGTGAACAAGGTTTTGGCCGGGCTTGAGGCCTTCAGCGCGGCCTACCTAGATGACATTGCCGTGTACAGCAACAACTGGGCAGAGCACCTCCTTCACATTAAAGCCGTCCTGGCCGCCCTCCAGCGGGCCGGGCTCACAATCAAGGCCAGCAAATGCCAGATCGGCCACGGATCCGTGACCTACCTGGGCCATCAAGTAGGGAGCGGGCAGGTGGCCCCTCTCCAACCGAAAATAGATGCCATCCAGGCCTGGGAACCCCCCACTACCCAGACCGCCGTCCGGGCCTTCCTGGGTCTCACCGGATACTACCGGCGGTTTATCCGGGACTATGGGAGCATTGTTGGCCCCCTCACAGAGCTAACGTCCAAAAAGCAGCCCAAGAAGGTGCACTGGACACCCCGCTGCCAAGCAGCCTTCGACACCCTAAAGACAGCCATGTGTACTGCCCCGGTGCTGCAGGCCCCTGACTACAATAAGGATTTCGTGGTGCAGACGGACGCCTCCGAGTATGGGATCGGGGCCGTCCTGTCCCAGGCCGATGAAAAGGGGCTCGACCGACCAGTGGCCTTCATCAGCCGACGGCTACTGCCCCGGGAGCAACGATGGAGCACCATCGAGCGTGAGGCCTTCGCTGTAGTGTGGGCCCTCAAGAAGCTCCGGCCCTACCTCTTCGGTACCCACTTCCGGGTCCAGACCGACCACCGGCCCCTGCGGTGGTTAATGCAAATGCGGGGCGAGAACCCCAAGCTGCTGCGATGGTCCATCTCGCTACAAGGGATGGACTTTGACGTTGAACACCGGCCCGGCAATGACCACGCCAACGCCGACGGCCTGTCCCGCTTCTTCCGCCTTGACGAGGAGAATCCCCAAGGAGATGGGTGACTCTCCATGCCTTCGGCTGGGGGGGACGCCTGTTGGACCCGGCCTCGTGGCGTGGTCCTTACCCCCGGGGATTGTGGCCGTTCCCCGCCCCGGCCTTCACGGGCCACCCTTCTGAACTGCACCGAGGCCCTTCATCCTGAGCTGCACGAGGTCGCATACCTCTCATGGCTCCGCCATCTTGTTGGCATCCACGTGACTCTGTGCGCCAGCCAGCGTGACCCCGCTCAACCCGGCCTCGACCCCAGCGAAGCCCCGACATCGGGGCACCACGAACTGGCCAGGGGGTGCCGCAGGAACCATTCATCGCCCCCGGCGGAGGACAGTATCGATGGGACCCCCAACTGTCCTCCCCTCTCGAGGTGTGATCGCCCTGCAACTCCCTTGGGCCTGGCGCCTCTCCTGCTGGGCGTCTGGCCACCTCCACCCGGCCTCTCCGCCCCCCCCGGGTGCCTGGGTCCGGACATCAAAGGGCTCCAGACCTATATCTGGGGCGACCCCGCCACAGATCGGCGGTTGTATCCCGGAGTCGAGAGCCCTGCTGATTGAATCGCGGCTGACCCTACGGAGAAGAACTCTTGTCGGAACCATCACGAGCCCTGCTGACTGCGTCGCGGCTCCTTCTTGTGAACACTTTGAAGCCACCTGGAACATCGGAGCCCTGCTGACGCTGTCGCGGCCCAACCTCGCTGAAACCTCCCTCGGAGCCCTGCTGACGACGTCGCGGCTCGAGCTGAGCAGAAACCATCTTGAGAGCCCTGCTGATTGGATCGCGGCTCTCCACGAACTGTACGCCGGAGCCCTGCTGACACCGTCGCGGCTCGACCCCTCCGAGATCCGGAGGTCCTCCAGCTACCCTCGTACCGCACTCCTGCCAAAGACTGTCCCACTACCCCTACCCTTCCAAAGAGACACTGAGACTTTTGGTGGATCCCTCGATCCCTTCGTGTAAATATTGACCTCGTAACCTTTTTATTACTGATAAAGAATTGCCTGTCTTGAGACAACCTCCTTGAGTCCTGTGTGGTGGTGTACTGTGCTAGTATGTGATAGGAGAAGGATCTCTCAGGAGACTTCTCAGCAGCGCTCGGCTACTTCGTACAGTGTGAGGGCCCCCCCTTGGTGGTCTCGCCGACTCCTCGGGGTCCGCCTTCCAACACCGGTGAACCCATATCCCCAGGTATTTAACCGGTTCTGTTGACCACATAAAAGGGAACTCAAGCTCGTGTGAAAGTGTACATTCAGTCAGAGGTACCACCACAGATTTGGTCAAATTGATATTTAGGCCAGAGCATATTCCCGCAGAACCAGCGCCAAGTAGCTGTGTGGCTCCCGTAAAAAAAGCAGCATATCGTCTGCATAAAGAGAAATGATAACCGGACGATGTACAAAGTTGAGAGCCGCACCCTTGTGAAATTGTCTATGAAGGCAGGGCAGAGGTTCCAGTGTTAGCGTGAAAAGAAGCGACAAAAGGGGGCACCCCTGCCTGGTCCCTCTTGTGATTCATATAGGGTCTGATGTGCAGCCCTCAACACGGACACGTGCTGTGGGATCAGTGTATAGAAAAAAACACACCCAGTTGACAAAACTGGGGGAGAGTCCCATCCGTTGCAACACATAAAAAAGGTAGCCCCACTCTATGGAATCAAAAGCCTTGGCGGCGTCAAGCATGACAGCCGCCGCCTGGAGTCCAGGATCTAGGGTGTGAAACATGGCAAACAGCGTGCACAAGTTATGGGAGGTGGATCGAGTGGGTATAAAGATGGACTGATCCTGCAGTACCAGGTTCTGCATGAGTGGTTGGAGATGGGTGGCAGAATTTTCGCCAAGATTTTCGCTTCTGTGTTAATAAGCGACAACGGCCTGTACGAGTCACAGCAAGAGGGTGGTTTGTCTTTTTTAAGTAATGTGATGATTAAAGCTTCACCAAGAGACGGTGGCAACACCCCCGAGTCATAAACTTCTGCATACATGTCTAATAGATAAGGGGTGAGTTCCTCCGCATAAGCCTTGTAAAATTCACAGGGGAACCCGTCGGGACCAGGTGCTTTTTTATTACGAAGTGCGCTTATCGCCACTCGGATATCTTGTGCCTTAATTGGCTTGCTAAGAAACTCCCTCTGACCGTCCGATAGCCACGCAACAGCCACCCTTGAGAAGTAGGTGTAAAGTTCAGTGGTAACCCTCATGCCCTGCGAGGTATACAATTGGGCTTATGTATGTCGGAACTGGGCAGTGATGTTTAGTGTACTATAGTAGTCTCGGCCTGCATCGTTGGTAATTTTAGTAATGGTGTGCTGATCTATGCGGTTTTTAATCTTGGTGGCCAGATAATGTCCTGGTCTCCCACCCTCCCCGTAGGCGCGGGCCCCATGGCGTTTAGAAATGTACACAATAAACAACGTGGACATATCCGTGGAGAGGTATGGTCAATGCTAATGACCTATACAACTTTATACAGGAGCACTAACAACTATTAGTTGTTTTAGAAGACCCCTCACCCACCTGGCTAGTTGGTGGCATGCTTCATCATCAGGGTCCCAGCTGAATTGCCGAATGCAATCCAGCTGTGCTTCTACGCCTGATTTACAGCGGAGCAGTTTTTTTTAAAGTGAAGTGCTATGTGATTAAATGTTAAAAATGTCTCTAACAAATGCCCTTGTGATGAGTTTAATATGAGGGTCTTAGGACATAGTTAAAAACATAAGCGGGATATAATAGAGGTTCAAAATTGTGCCTCAATATCTCTTTGCTGTGTAGGTCAACTAGTTTCAGCCTTCTACGGTATTCGTGAGGCTTTGATCAGGACCGGGATGTGAAGTGGCTAAAAAGTGGAGCAGCCACTGATAGTGAACATATCAGCACACATCCTAAAGTGTTCTGTGAGTGTGGTGGGTTTGTGTTACTTACAGACCCTTCCAGGTGAGTATCTGTAAAAAAGGAAGAGAGGCATACAATATCACAGCATTAGAACATCATCTTTTATTTGCATCATGAGCTGGTGCTGGCATGCATGATGAGTATCTAGTCATGTACCATGCGTGGCTACAATGTGCCATTTTATCAAGGGGTGAGATATTGTAATCACTTTAGGATGTGTGTAGATATGTTCACTATCAGTGGCTGCTCCACTTTTTAGCAACTTCACATCCCGGTCCTGAAACTTATTGACCTACATATCAAAGGGATATTGAGGCACAATTTTGAACCTCTATCGTATCCCGCTTATGTTTTTAACTATGTCCTAAGACCCTTATATTAAACTCATCACAAGGGCCTTTCTCAGAGACACTTTTAACATGTAATCACATTTCAAATAGCACTTCACTTAAAAAAAAACCTGGTCTACTGTAAATCAGGCGTTGAAGCACAGCTGGATTGCATTTGGCAATCCAGCTGGGACCCCGATGATGAAGCATGCCACCAACTAGCCAGGTGGGTGAGAGGTCTTCTAAAACAACTAATAGTTCTTAGTGCTCCTGTATAAAGTTGCATAGGTCATTAGCATTGACCATACCTCTCTACGGATATGTCCACGTTGTTTACTGTGTAACATGGGAAAGAGGACATAGCCCCACTCAAATTTCCTCACTCTCTCGTTGTTTATCATTTAGAAATGTACCTCCTTTCCCCCTCTACCAGCTCATTATGTTCGAGTATGGAATCCTTTAGGGATATCAGTGTCGACTCGCAGTGTCAGGCTTCGTATTCCCGCTCGAGTTGCTGCAGTGTAGATTCCACCTTAGCTAATTGACCTCACAAATCTTTTAAAATGCCGGCTGATGTGCCTATGCAAGTTTCCCTGATAGTAGCTTTAAACCCTTTCCAGAGTATTCCAGCACTGTCTACGGAGCCTTCATTGTGTTCAAAGTATTGTGTAATGGCCTTGCATATTGTTTCGAGATAAAGGCAATCCAACAGCGCTTCAGGTCAGAATCGCCATGTGAAGGGTCTAAGGACAGCTTGCAGCATGTGTAAGGTGGGTTGGACAGGGTTATGATCTGAGAGTGTGTGGGGTAATCCTTCCACAGCATACACCCAGCCCTCTCACTCATCAGCCAGTAATCCAGGCGGGACCAGCTACCATTGGCCATGGAAATATGTATGCCCTCCAGCTTCTCCCTGTGGCGGTGTCGCCATATATCTAGCAGTCTCAGCTCGGCCATCCCATCATTTATAACACGAGCCGCCCCAGGGGAGTGTCCCTCTCTGCCACTCGATTTATCCTTGCGGGGGTTCAGATGGGTGTTTAGGTCTCCCCCCATATGAGCACGGTTTCAGGTCAATCCCGCAGACTAGCGATAAGATGCTCGTTAAGAGCAGGGTCGTTTACGTTAGGGCCATAGGTATTCACAATGGTGATGAGCATGCCCGCGAGTTTCCCATGCACTATGGCACACGACCCGCATTATCGGTACAGGTTGTAATCATGGTGAAGGGAAGGTCTCTTTTGATAAGTGTGAGTACTCCACAGCTATATGAGGAGTAGGAGGAGGCAAGTCAAATGCGTTTCTTGTATAAGAGCAAATTTTCACCCCATGGCGATCCAAATGCGCCAGCACCTGATGTATCTTTTTCGGTGAGTTGAGCCCCTGTACATTCCATGTTAAGCAAGAAATTAACATTGAATCATGATGCACAAAGCTATTAAAATATGCATGTAACATGATCTAAAATGAGTACCAAACGCTCTTATTCCAGTCTTTTCAGTACATGCAACATTAACAGCCATATAAACCCCTCCCTCAGTCCCCTCCCTCCCCCTTCCACCCCTCACCCAGTTTAGCACCCCCAACTTGCTAAAGCCATCCCAAACTTCCCAGATGAAATCCTGAGTGAAATACACAGTAAACAAACAGCTATGGGGAACAACAATGTGGGGAGCGCCAGGGCACAAATACACTCCTGGTGTCAAAGGAGGTGGCCGAGCATAGTTAACAAACTTTCCTGCCCAGATCCCTGAGATATCTTAAAGAAACAATAGGAGAGATTGCAGACAGTCAATCAGAATACAAAATCAAGGAATAAAGGAGAGCTTATCAGGATAGTTTGAGTACAGACCACCAGATTAGTCCACCTGGGTCTGCAGTTCCCGCACACAGGTACTCATATCACAAACCCCCGGAGTTTACAGTCAAAACTGGTGGTATTCATTGACAGGACCACCCACTGGAACATGTAGAGGATCAATCAGCTTTCGCCCCGCCGGAACCCCCATCTTCATCAACCACGGTAGTGGAGGAGTCGCGACTGCGCCACCTGAGAGTCTTAGCAAAATCCATTTTTGACTTAGGGGTGGTGAAAATGATGGGTTTCCTGTTGATTTCAATACGCAGTCGGGCAGAGTATAGCATGGTGTAGGGTATCTGCGCAGCAAGGAGAAGCTTCTTAACAGGTTGATATTCTCTCCGTGCCTTCTGCACAGCCACTGTGAAATCAGGATAAAATGCAAGGGTATTGCCTTCATGTGCGATGGTGCCCTTCTCTCGGGCCATGCGAAGAGCAACGTCCTGATCTCTGTAATTTAACAAGCGGGCTATCATAGGATGTGGAGGGGCTTCCGGGGGAGGGCGAGCCACCAGGGAACGATGGGCCCACTCCACGATCAGCACCTGTGAGAAGTGTTCCGCCCCAAAAATTTTCCAAAGAAGATTTTCCATATAGGACTCCAGGCGGTCCGTGTTTGTAGATTCTGGCAGGCCCGTAACACGGATATTATTGCGCCGGGACCTGGCTCCCAAGTCTTCGTTTCTCACCTGTATGACCGCTAGTACTTTTTCCATCGAAAGCGTCTTCGAAGTCACCTGTTGCAGGCCGTCCTCAGCTTCAGAGATGCGTGTTTCTGCTTCCCCCAGTCGCATTGCATGTTTGTCCAGTTTGGTAGACATGTGATCCATTTGCAGGTTCAAGTGGTCAATCTTACCATCAATGGATTGTAGGCTAGCCTGCACTGCCAGGAGAGTCTTTACAATGTTCGTGAGATTGTCGCCAGGTGCCTCAACCTCTGAGTCCAAGGCTGCCTGTTGATGGGTTTTTCCAGACTTACGAGGTTCAAATGTAAGGCGCTGCTGACCCAGCTCCTTTTTCCTCATCCTTGAGCTGTAGGGCTGATGTACTTGGAGGTCGGTCGGTCTGCTGATATATAAGCAAGTAAGCGCTACGGATAAGCGATGAACCCACTCCGGGATGAGAAACGCCGGGGGTGGAGCTCCTATAGTTAGTACAGCAATGTCTTCTATTAACAATAGTAGGAATAAGGTGCACAGGAGATTTGCCAGGTTATTCAGTGACCCCCAATGATTAGCGCAGTCCCTCTCGTAGTTGCGCTACCTGCAAAAGTGACCACAGGTGGTGGGGAGTGCTGACTCGTGGTCACCAGTATAGGTAATCGGGAAATCAATGTAGTCCACGCCCGCAAGAGCCACAGTCCACCTGTTGCACAGTCTAGTGGCGATGGTCAAGAATCCAGAGAAGGGGCCCAGATGTCTAGAACAATCACACAGTGTAATGGAGCTGTCTCACATAGCGGGGGAACAGGGGAGCCAGCAGCTCAGTTGATTGGGCAGCGGTGCGGATATCAGTGTTCATCAGGCCCAACTGTGCACCTCACAGGAGTCTCATGGCACCCTCAGGGCACCGTGCACACGTAGCAAGCCGCCTCGACAGACCTCTTTCCTTCCCAGCAGGACAGTCGCGGGACTATGTTCAGCTGTTCACCACACCTCAGAAGCCAGGCTGTGTGCTGGGCCAGTTCACTAAAGCAGCATTCCAAGCTGACGGGAAGGTCGCCCCATGCCTAACAGCCCTCTCCCGTACGCCATCCAGGCCAGTGATGGAGGTAGGCCCACTCCTCCAGTGCCTGAACTTGCCACACCGGACCGGCTGCCCCCTGAGCCGCAACGTCCGAGCGACACATAGGACAGGGCGCCGTCACTCGATCCCCCGTCAGCTCCCGTGGAGAGCTTAAGGCAACGTCCGCCATACGCAGCAGCCTGAGCTCCGGTCACAGCTCAGGCCACCATGTTGAGAGCGCCGGGTCAATTTTGCAGATGCCCGTTGTAGTGAGTCAGGCAGGCAGCCGTGCAAAAAAAAGATATCTGGAGGTGCTGGTGGTGTCAGGCACTCGTACTCGTTATCAGGGAGTCCATTCCAGTTAGGAAAGCAAGGATTATATGCGGATTTATGGCTCGGCCAGCGGAGCTGCTCTACAGAGTGGACATCTTGCCGTGCACCCTCCAGCGCCCCCAATTTTTGAGGCTTGCTGACTCAAAAATACTAAACTGATTTACATCAGAGCATGCTTTATGGATTACGATCTAGCTTTCTGCTAAATATGGTGTAAATCAGTTCAGTCATTTGGAATGTAGTTGTGTCTAAATTTCGTATGGAAAAATAATTGGGGAAAAATGTTTTGAGACATCCTTTTTCTCGCCCCCACTTGACAGATCACCACAAAACGTTGTGTATTTGAGAAAAAACGGTTTTCTCTAATGATTTTCTGATAGAGGTTATGGAAGGTGCTCTAAAAGTTAAAATGAGACAGATTTGCTGTTAAATTCACACTATCTTCCTCAACCATGCGAGAATAACATATGGCATACTTAGTAAAACATGTACTTTTACAGCGCCAGCAACCTGTCAGTTTATTCGCCTACAGCGAAGAATTAGAATAATAACATTCCATGTTTTGTGTGGCACACCTAAATTCATCTTGATGGTCTCTAAACAGTATCCTTAAAAAACTTTAGAAATTAACAATTTAAGGAAGCTCATTTTGCTATAGAAATTTTTGTTAGTGCTCCAGCAAGCTAAAATGAGGCTGCATGTTTCTTGAGTTCACAAATGCATTTCTCTTCCATGTCATTAACACATTCTGACACACAGACTGAAAAATGTACTTTTAACACCGGTGGCAGTCACTCAGTAAACTCCCCATTTGTACTGCAGCTTTCCCCAGAGTTCTAATAAATAGCTAGAGCACTAATGGTCTGTATTTATGACAGAAGTGTGGCACACCTGAAGCCATCATGATGGATTCAAAGCTGTAAATCTTAAAGCATTTCCATTAGAAACAATCAAAATGAAGGGGTTCGTTTTGGTAAAGATATTATGGTTAGTGCGCTAGCAAGCTAAAATGAGGACCCACTTTCCATGAGTTCTCAAATGTACTTCTAATCTGTCAGTAAAACGAATGACATGCAGACTGAAACATAAGTAAATAAGTAGTCTTTTATTTTCATGATTAAATAAAACCGTTCCCTAGCTCCCAAAGCTACAAAGATCAAATAGATAAAAGGAAAACCCTCTGGTTCTCATACCTGAGGGATTTTCTGCCTTAGGTGCAAGGATGGCACTGAGCCATCCTCAGCACATAAGGACTTGTGTGGAGGACGGCATGAAGCCGTCCTCCACACATGAGTGATTAAATAGTTGTTAGAACTGTCAGCCTTAGAGTGGTCTTTCCCCAAACATTTTGCCTGCTTGCCTTCAATTCTGCAGAATTTGTTTGTGTTAGCCTTAGCCCTCTGTGTAATTTACCACTGCTAAAGTGCTTGTGCTCACTCCCCAAAACATGGTTTGATAGGCATATGCCTAATTGTCATATTTAATTTACTTGTAAGACCTTTGTAGAGTGGTATACCATATACCAAGTGCCTGTTGATTAAATGCTACCAGTGGGTCTGCAGCACTTATTGTGTCATCCACCTAATTAGCACTCTGAAACATGTTGAAGGCCTTCCATTGCAGCCCTAATGAACTGTTACACTGCCATGTCGACTTGGCATTTAAATCCCCATGCCAAGCCTTATACTCCCTTTTATTACATATATGTCACCCTTATGGTAGGCCCTAGGTTGTCCACAGGGCAGGGTGCTGTGTAAGTAAAAGGTAGGACACTTACTTTTATACTTTTAAGTTTAGGATCTCCTGGTAGTGACACATTCCCAAATTTGTTTTTCACTACCCCTTTCATAGGATAACTTTGGGGATTCCTTATTACATTTAATAAGCTGTCATTCCTAATTGAGAGGGTACAGATCTGTCATGTTTAATACCTATGAAATTGCAAAGATACATTCTCTTTAATGGCAAATTCAAATTTAGCATTACAAGACTGTCTCTGATTGCATGTCAGGGTTGGGTGACAGCTGGGCTATGTGTAGTCCCTCTAGGCAGCCACACACAATGGGAGCTAGGGTGTGACTTGATGGGCCACCCTGGAAGGTTGGGAGGGAGGACCTTGCCTCTGTCTCACACTTTCACCTGACTAGGCTGTGTTCTGTCCCCCTGACTAGGCTGTGTTCTGTCCCCAAACAAATGGTT
The DNA here is from genome assembly GCF_964204655.1 of Triturus cristatus. Taxonomy (NCBI): domain Eukaryota; kingdom Metazoa; phylum Chordata; class Amphibia; order Caudata; family Salamandridae; genus Triturus; species Triturus cristatus. Next base: position 751,710,735 of record NC_140589.1, read on the forward strand.
TCATACCCCTTTTAGTGAGCCTGGAGCCAGGGCAGGAATGGAGGACCTCTTTGAAGTCTACCCCTCTTCAAAAGCACAACTATGTATCAGAACTGGACTTCAGACCCTACTAACTCAGTACAATTCTGGACCTGTGGATACCCTGCTAAGTAGAAGGACTGCTGCGCTTCTGCAGGACTGCCACTCTGCTGTGCTGCATCTGTGGAAGAACTGCTTTGTTGCTGTTCTGATGACCTGCTACCTGCAGACCTTTTTGCCTGAATGAGAAGGACTGGACCTGCAGCACTTGTTCCCAGAGCCCTTAGTTAGTTGGCTGGCCTCCTGATCTGAAGGCTCAGGAACATACAAGACTTCCAGCCACCCTGCTTTTTTGCTCCAGCAGAACTGACGGTTCCTCTGCGGCGTGAGCAGAATCTTAGCATTGCTGCTGTTGCGTGAACAGATCCAGTGCATCACCTTCAGAACTGGCGTTTTGCTTTTGGAACTGATGCATCCTCTGCTGCAGGTGCACAATTGATGGATCACCTTCAGAACCCTTGGAAATGACATATCGCTGCTGTTGCATGGAGAAAATCGACACATTCCCTCTTCGGCTGCACCCTGCATATTGGTCGATGTAACCAGGATTGAGGTACTTTCATTCAGTGGGCCTAACTTGTCCCTGGATCTGGCCCGTGCACTATCGTGGTCAGTCTGAACTTTTGACTTTGTCTGGGTGCGGCAGGACCAGATATCCCAAATATGTGCTCATTGCTTATAAGCGCTATTTTGTAGTTTATTCCATTAACATTTATATCTCAAGATCTACTTATTGGATGTTTGTCATTTTGGTCTTTCACTTCTAAAGTAAGATCTATTTTTGTAACTTGGTGTGGAATCTTTTTGTGCGGTGTGTTCACTGTTTTACCGTTTGAAGTATTGCACAAATACTTTACACATTGCCTCTTAAGTTAAGCCTGACTTGTCTGTGCCGAGCTACCATAGGGTAAGCACAGGTTAGTTTAGGGTGTGTTTGTGACTTACCCGGACAAGGACTGTGGTTACTCCTTAACCAGGGCTTGTACTCCATCCAACCAGCAACCCAATTGTTGTGCTGCATTTATTATATAAAATTACCTGTTTACATATGAGTTGTTCCCAAAGAGCGCGAAAAGATTTTTGTATCAATGAATATGTGTTGCTCTTTAAGGAAACAATGCATTGAGTATGACATTTTGTAGGTATGTTTCACAAAATAATTTTCTGTCTCTGTATACCATGCATTTCCATAGGAGACAACTTCAACTTGTAAATCGCTTATTTGGACTTGGAATAAAACCGTGATTTAACTATGTGTTTCTTGGTAATATTAGAAAATTAAAATTCCTGTGCTGAGATTAAACTATACGTGGGGTACCTTGTACTGAACATTCTCCAATGCTCCCTAACGTCAGATGGTTAAAAGATTGCAACATCATCAATCAACTTCCATGGACCTACATAATACATAATACATAAGCTTGCAATGCAAATACAGCTTTATATTACTCTTCTTCATATTTATAACATTCATCTGTGATTGTCACAACTTTAAAGATAATTGAGGCTCACAAAGGCTCCGGAGTCTCTCAATGGTAAAGAATAGGGAAAATTAAAAAAAATATTTAGCTCAAAAATAAATATTTAAAATATTTTCTTGTAAAATATTATGGTAAATTCATTTTGTAAATTAACTTTGCATGTAGAACAAAATGAAAAAAATAATACTACAGAACTAGTAAATTCATTTTGAATTCATTAATGGAGATATATTGAATTAAATTAAAAATAATTTCTTGAAGTTTCAATTAAAAAAAAATGTCTACTTAAAGAAAAAAATAGTTTAACGTCTATTAAGTAATATTAAAAGAATGTATAAAATTAATTAAAATTAATTTGTATTATTAGATTAGCAAATAAGTTATGTTGCATTCGGATTATAAAATATGTTTCAGGATTATTTTGACTTTCTTTGTGGTCTTGAACTAAAGGAAATTTGTTTCAAATTCAGGCTTACTCCCCTTTGCCGGAACCGGCCTGTGTTTCCGTTGTTGATATCAGAATTCTAGAATGTCCTTGTCCATGATGCTTCGATATGGGCAAGCAAAAAATGTGTATATCTGTTATAACATAACAACCGTTTACAATTCTCCACTGTGAGATGAGGATCAGCATCATACATGGATGCATGTTACTGTAGATCTGCAAGTAAAGATTGTTTTGCAATTATATCCCAACCGTTGGTGAAAGGACATGGAGGCAGGATGTCATGCAACTCTCTACAGGCCCTAGAATTCGTTGTTCTAAGTGATCCCACTAGACATATTTTGCAGCTGGGTGGCTACTATACGTCCTTGAAAAAAGCTCAAGGTGACTCTGTGTTCTTCTTTATGTTTGTCCCGCAATCAAGTTGCTATATATGAATCCTCAACCTTTAGAATGTTTTCCCCATACACCATCCTTAGAAGGAACACCACTGTAATGAGGCATGTCAGGAATTAAATCAGTGTCAACCTTAACCAGACATAAGTCCAAGGTGGTCTTACATATTTCCCTATGTTGCGCCTGATGAGCTGTACGTTCTGTCAGATCAAGGCAGCACTTCCTGCGTAGGACGGTTTGTCAAAACATTTTTTGGCGGCGTGGCTACGGCACCAGGGGAAATGGCCGCCGTTCTGAAGAGCTCCGTCAGAGCGTAGACGCGACGGGAGCCGTTCCAGATGAATAAGCGGTCACCCGGTCCTTAAAGCGGCAGCTTTCTACAGCGGAACTCCTGTGGACATGAAAGCTGCTTTCAGAGTTGCGTGGTATGTGAGGAGTATGATGTTTACTTCGTTTTCAACTTCGGCGGTTCGCGCTTGAGATGCGAACGCCATTTTGTTGCCTCAGTCTCTATCACCTACTACGCATTCGTCTGCCTCCCGCTGCAATATGAAACAGCATGCTTCTCCTTGAAAAGTACCTTAGCCCTGGATTGTGACTGCTACTTATGAATGGGGTAAGAGAACTTTGAAATTTTACGGACTTTTTGCTTTTTGCACTCCCAAGTTGGTCTGCGATCGCCTTTTTTGAAATGGTTTCTGCGCCAATGGTTTGCTGCTTATTTTTTACTTCATGCTACAATCTACACAGCATATTTTCTTCGTAGAGTTGACACTGGAATGTGAATTCTGTGGATAATTGACGGAAGAGGTTTTTTCTATAACTAAGAAACAACCGCCTCTTTTGCTTTTCGCTGCTTTATTTCTTACTCCTGATGCTCCTCAGGTTTATCGTCCTACTTCATGCTTCAGATGTAGTTTAAGTCAGTGTTTATCCGCTTCAAAAAGCTTCAACTTCATCTTCATGTTGTGAAAAGGGGACTCTTTTTCATCGAAAGTTGCTTTTTTGAATGCCATTTATAGCAATTTTAACAAACCAGTTTCTTTATATGTTTTAAGACCTGACAGCTTAGTTTTTGACCTTCTCTCCATATTTTTCTACTTTCTCAATGGCAATGCCACGCTACAACCGAAACTCTTCCCAACAAATTAATACAGCCAACGTGTCTTTGGAAGACATTAACCCTTTCAGTGTTTTGCAGGATAATACGGAGGATGCAGCTAATGACACTCCTTCCACAAAGAGTGCCTCTCCTCATACTTCTCGTCAAAGCTCGAAAAATTCTACTAAATTATCTTCTACACCAGGGAAACGAGTTAAAACGAATCCTCCATCTCCTACCAATACCTCCTCACCTATCTCTATGAAGGTGCTACTGGAGAAAATACGTTCACTCAAACCCTACATGGCCGAAACAAATTCTCTGCTTCAAAACCTCGAAGATAACTGGTCACACACTGAGCAAAAAGTAGAGATTCTTGAGAGAAAAGTTTCTTCAGCTCAAGTAGTCATTAACCAAGTTCCCTACATACACAGAGAAATTCAGAATCTTAAGCAACAAGTTGAAAACTTAGAAGATCGAAATAGGCGCAACAACCTACGCGTTTACGGGCTTGCGGAAGGCCTTGAAGGATCAAATTCCATCGCCTTTTTTCAATCATTCTTGCCTACTCTTCTTGGTCTCCCAAACTCTCCAGCTTTAAATATTCAACGTGCGCACCGTTTAGGTTCAGTGTCTCGTCCATCTACTTCCTCTTCTCCTACAGCAAAACCTAGAGGTGTTATCTTGTACTTTTTGGAATATACCGATCTACTTAAAGTTCTTCAGGCTGCCAAGCAGAAAGGGAAGATTACTTGGGAAGGTTCTAATCTTTTCTTTGCACAAGACTATGCCAAAACAACTGCAGATCGTCGGAAGAAATTTTTGGAGATGAGGCCTGCCCTTCGTTCCTTGAATGCACGTTATGGCTTATTTCATCCTTTCCTCTTTAAAGTAACTTATAATAACAAGACGACAAATTATGAAGACCCAGCGATACTTCAACAATTTTTGGACTCTTGCAGAAATGATTCCATGGACATCCCTACAGCATAATTGCCGGATATAATTCTTCTGCATTTTGAAGTGATGTTCTGTCGGGATGTCAGTCATTTACTTACTCTTCCCCGCTGTATCTGTATCTTGTTTTTTATATATTGTATTTTGTTCCGTTGTAACTTTTGTTGTTAATATTCTCTTTTTGGTTTCTTTTTAGATGCAGTTTTGTGACCCCCTGATGTATGTGTCCTTTCTTTCTACCTGGAGGTCGTTATCCCTTTGCCGCGTTCTCATGGAGTCTTCGGTCCGGTGTGCTACCTTCCTCATGTGGTTCCACCATCCCCAGTGTTATTGTTGTTTTGTGGTATGTCTTTTTGACCTCTTTTTTCATTCACAATTGTTGAATTGGTATTGTTTTTTGTTTTTTGTTTCTTCTTCCCTAAGTTACTTCTTTTCCTGTCTTTTTCTTTTCTTTTTTTCTTATCTATTTTTCTGTACTTTACATCACTCATCTTATCCTTATCCCTTTCATCCCCTCATTTCTGAGTCTCCTCTGCAATTCTTTCCTCTCCAATTTCTTTCTTATATGCAATAGAAATCTGAATTTGTATATTGTTTGCATAATACTTGTTCATGTTCTCTTTGATGGTTTGTTTTTAGAGTTGTAACTTGTAATGTTAAAGGAGTAAATAACCCTATTAAATGACAACGGGTGCTATAACACTTAGCTAGACTAAACACTGATATTGCTTTAATTCAAGAAACTCATTTATCTGAAAATGAAGCCGCTAAATTGAAACGAAGTTGGGTGGGTAATGTCTTTTCTTCCCCTGCTTCAGGTAAAAAAAATGGAGTTTCTATATTATGCCATAAGAAATACCAAGTTACAGTTGCCACTCAAGAAACTGATTTGGTCGTTGGGTCATTGTTAAAATTCTTATAAATCAAATACCCCTTTTTAATGTATATGCACCCGTTACTGTGGATAATACATTTTGGACGCAGATATCAGATAAACTCCTTTTGTTCGATGATGAGCATATTATTTTTGGTGGGGATTGTAATCAGGTTATTGACCCTATTTTAGATAGACAATCTTCTGTTAAGTTCTCTAACACAAAGATGCACTCACAATTTACCTCCTCCATACGCCGTAAATCTTTAGTTGATATATGGAGGCTCTGCAATCACACACTTCGAGAGTACAGTTTTTATTCTCCCCCGCATCACTCACAATCCCGTATAGACTATCTTTTTTTCAGTAAACCCCTATCTCAACAAGTCTCCCATTCTGAAATTGGTTCTATTTTAATTTCTGACCACGCTCCAGTTTTAGTTGACTTTGAGTTACTTCCTTTTACCCCTCATGCAGGCAGATGGCGTTTTAAAAATGTGTTGCTATCAGATCCGAATTTCACAAGCCAATTCACCACCTTTGCTTCTGAATTCTTTTCTTTTAACTCTACCCCGGACGCTTCGCGTGTAATGATTTGGGATGCCTTTAAAGCTGCCGCCAGAGGCTTTATTATAAAATTTGTTTCACACAAGAAAAAAGTTTTGAAGAGAAAAATTCTCAGTTACTTGCTAAAATCAAACACCTTGAATATGCTTACTACCATTCTAACTCTGAATCCGCATTAAAGAATCTTATTGACGCAAAATTCTCTTTTAATAAGCTTTCTACTGAAGCCGCTTACTCTTATCACTTAAAAAGTAGTGCCCGATACTATGGAGGTCAAAATAAGATGGGAAAACTGTTAGCGAATTACTTAAAAATCAGACGTGAAAGGACCAAAATAGAATCTATACGAACTGACTCTGGTTTATCTTTCTTTAAAGATAATGATATACTGAATTAATTTGTTTCTTTTTTATAAACAATTATATACTCCTGAACAACAACCAACCCCGACAGATCTCTCTACTTACTTTCAATCTATTGAGCCCCCTCTACCCTATGACATAGACTTTTCTTCCTTAGAATCAGACATCACCACATCTGAAATTTTGCGCACTATTTTGCTAATAAAAACAGGGAAAGCTCCGGGTCCTGATGGCTTTACTATTGAATTTTATGCTCACTTTGCAAATCTTTTGATACCTCATCTCTTATCACTTTACAATGCCTTTATCTCTAGTGGTTCTTCGTCAGAGACCTTTCAAGAGGCCATGATTTGTTTAATACCTAAAGAAAATAAAGACCCCTCTCTATGTAAAAACTATAGGCCAATTTCTCTAGTCAATCTAGATTATAAGATTTTTGCTAAGATTCTAGCCCTTCGTATTGATCCTATTCTACCAACTCTTATTGGCTCTGAACAGTCGGGCTTTGTAAAGGGTCGTCTATCTTCTGATAACTCCAGAGTCTTTTTTAATATCCTTAGCAAAGCGTCTTCTCTTGACTATCCCATTGCTGCTATAGCATTAGACGCAGAAAAGGCGTTCAACAGAATTGGTTGGGATTTTTTGTTTCAGGCATTAAAATGGATAGGATTTCCCCCTAAACTAATATCTCTTATTGCTATATTAAATTCTAGTCCTAAAGCTTCTATTTTTGTAAATAGCAAAACATCAGAGTTTTTTCCGCTTTCTAGGGGAGTGTGTGTCAGGGTTGTCCCCTCTCCCCTCTTTTATTTATAATTGCTTTAGAACCCTTTTTAAACAGGATTAGATTGGATGAAAAAATTACTGGCTTCCAACTCCATTCCTCTCATGTCAAAATGTCCGTATATGCGGATGATATTCTTCTGTATTGTTCCAACCCGTCATCCTCTATCCCTTCCTTTTTATCTCAGGTTGACATTTTTTCTCGATTATCGGGGTATCAGCTTAATTCGGATAAATGTGAAATCTTACCCTTAAATGTTCTATGTCTCAAACAAGATTTCATATAAACAGGTTTTTCCTGGCAATCCTCTAAGATCAAATATTTGGGCTTATGGTTTTCCTCCAACATCCCTGAAACTTTAAAGATAAATTTTGATAGTATTATAAAAACCTTATTAAACTCTATTGATCGCTGGCACCCACTTTTTCTTTCCTGGTGGGGACGCTTAGATTCCATCAAGATGATGCTTTCTCCTTTGATTCTTTATCTTCTCTCTATGATTCCAGTTCACATTCCTGTTTCCTATTTTAAGAAAATTGACTCTCATTTAACCAAGTTCCTTTGGAAAAACAAACCTCCTCGAATTGCTCTCTCTGCCCTAAAAGCAGACAAGTCATCTGGAGGGCTTAAATTTCCTGACTTTTGATCATATCATTATGCCTTTTCTCTAAAACAATCCTCTCGCTGGCTTTCTGAAGATCAACTTATCCACCCTCCTCTCTGGTTGAATATAGAAAAATATTTTTTATCTCCTTTTACATTCAAAGAATTGCTTGCTTTTACTAATAATAATTCTCTTTTCCGCTCTTCAGTTATTTCCCATACCCGTAAAATCCTTACCCCTCTCCTTCCTTCTTCCTATCCTTCCTCATCTTCGTTAGATCAACAACCCATTTGGTATAATAATTTATTGTGCATTAATAATCGTACCTTTTATTGGAAAATGTGGAGACTCAAGGGGCTCCTTTGGATCTCCCAATTACTATTCAATAACATCCCTATGTCTTTTTCAGATTTACAATCAAAATTCTCTTTACCTTCCTCTGGTAAGGCTAAATATGCTCTACTTTGTGCATCGCTTTCCCAGTATCTCCGTTCTTTACCAGCAATTTCCACTCCTCCTTCCAAATGTACCACTATTTTTCCTTTACTTTTGAATCCCACTTCAGATTCATCTTTCTATAAAGCAAGGAGAAAGCTGAATTGGCTTGGGAAAAGGACTTAGCCGATTGTATTTCTCTCTGGGATAAATTATGGCTAAAGATTCACAAGACATCTAGAGCTGCTAACACTTCACATTCCCTATATTTTATTTACAAACGTATTCTATTCACCCCTACAAGGTTGGCTTCTATTTCTCATGATTCTCCTCCTGCCTGCTAGTCTTGTCCTTGTGCAGCTGCTGACTTAAAACATATGCTTTTTGAGTGTCCTCCGATCTCTCGTCTTTGGCATTTGGTCTGGTGTCAAATTAATAAAATCTTTCAATCTCACATCCCTTTTTCACATACTAACATCTTTTTAGGCTCTCTATCATTTTCCTGGCCCACTCCTTCTCACAATCCTACACTACTTGATTTATTATTAGCAATAGCTTTTCATTTGATAACTTCCAATTGGAAACAGGCGGACAAAGTCACTTTTAAAGCATGGTGGAATGCAGTTTGTTTTCATCATAGGCTGGACACTAATTATGTCACTCCCATATCTCTGTCTATTAAAAGAGATCTTTTATGGCTTCCATTATCCTCCTTTTTAACCTGCATTGCATCTACAAATATATCATTAGTTAATTCTTCAGATGAGGTCCGGAAACCTCCTTGATATACTTGTCGTTTGTTTACTTCTCCACATTTTATCCCTCTGATTACTCCTTTTGTTGTATGGTTTTAGTTATAGTTAATATCAGCCATTTCAAAACTTGTTTTTCTATGCATATAAGGTTTTTGGTTTTTTTTTTTAAACTCAGGTGTCATTTCTAAGTTTGATGATGTAATATGTTATCCTCTTTACTCCCCTAGTTTCTTTTTCCATCCCTGGTCCCCCGCCCCCCCCCGTTTCCCTCTTCCCCTTTTCCTTTTCTTTCTTGTTTTTTCTATGAATTGTTATTGCTGATGTTTATAAGCATATTGTGTTATATCTCTTTACATATTTCAGTTCTTCTTTCAATAAAGACAAACTTAAAATTTAAAAAAACATATTTCGGCTTAGTGTTCAAGGCTCACTTTGCACTATGTAGGTTCAGCCACCGTTTCCCTTATCTACAACACTCACAACCTTGTTTTAAAATACTGTTCACTCTCTTGACCACCTCATTTGAATGGAAAGGGGTAGCAGTGCTGGTAAATGAGGGCTAAATGTCTCAAAGGGTTTTGTCCATTTTGTGTCTATGGGATAATGTGTAAATACATATGGCCCTGAGCCCCATCTAAGAAAGCACGTGTGCTAACAACCTAACAATAATACCTGGCCCCTGGATTGAGTGAAATGTGTGTACTACCCTTATTGCTCCTCATCTTAATAGACCTTTTGCGAATGACCTGTTGCTGTGGCCACACCCACATAAAATGTGTGCATGAATGACCCGCTTCCAGTTTAGATTAACATTTATTTAATGGGTAAATTGGTTTAATATGGTCCTGGTATTAAATATGGAAGGGACATACTTCTTTGTGTGTGAGGGTCTCCCAATTGTAGAATGTTTTATTTTTGTATACGTTTGGCACAGCATAATAAAATATACAGTTTTATTTCTTCATACATTAAAGGCCAGTTATTATGCTCTTGCAAACTGTGTAACTTATCAGATCCTCAAGAATGACCAGTACCTGCCCCCTCATGTGTGCCTGTAAATAGGGTTAACTGATTATTCTCAATTCTTATGCTACAATCCTCAACCTTGGTAGTACTGACTGTTGGGAGCTCATCTTTTCAACCAAGCAGTTATACTTCTCTGGGAAGTCAGGAGACAGGGTTATTTTGCTGTGTGATGTCTGAAATGCTTACTGTATATCTGTGCCAGTCTTAGTTTGAGAACGAGTCACAGATGCTATTTTGCATACCTGACCCTGCACAGCAGATTCTGAGGCCTGATCAGTGGATGAATTGCCTTTGGAGTGAATCACATCAGTTTGAGGTGCCAGCATGTGCTGGACCTTCACTAATGGAAGATGTCTTTGGAAGACAGATATCCAAGCTGAAAGCCTTTATCCCCTTTCCCTGTGAGTCTTTGTTACCACTGGTTTCCAAGTCTTTAAATCATTGTCAATATTGTACCCATGTGATGAATTGGATACCATCAGTGTAGGAGATAAAATATTAGCTTTGTCCAAGTCTGAGAAGAGTGCATTTTATTTTGAGTCACCTAAGGGCTCCACATGTATGTGTGTGGCTTTAAAGTCTAAATTTGCAATGTACAGCCGCACATGCTGCGAAAATACTGCTGCTTCATGCCTGTTTCATGCCTGTACATGTGTTGTTGCAAGCATGCATTTTGTAGGTCTCTAAGAATCTGTTTATATTCACGTTCCCAGTTTTTCTAGATACATTTGTGAGTAATTTATTGATATGGGTCTCCCCACGTTCTGCACAATGTGGTAGCTATGTACTAACAAAGTTGAAGCTGAAGAATCCGATTAATGCTTGTAATTCTTTAAGAAAAGAGGGCTGGTCAAGAGTCTGACATTTTCCCAAGAACCCCGCGTATGAGTCCCTTCCTTCATCAGATAACTCATATGCCTATTAATATCACATTCAAAAGGCATATTTTTGATTACCTGTAGCACAATTCATGACTTGCCTTTTCAAGCACTATAATTGCTTTGCCTACATTTTGTAAGTAGTTATGCATCTCATCACCAGTATTGTATATGGCATCAATGTATGCATTTAAAGCACATGGTAATAATTCAATTAATCATGCTGAAAATAAGATTGGATTATCTTTATACCCTAATAGCAATTTTTGGGAAACCTAAATTGAGCTGCACCTACTGTGACAGAACTAAAATCATGGGACTCAGGTGACAGGTTTTGAGTCAAAAACACATTTGCTATGTTGATTAGGGTTTTAACTTTTTGTGTGTGTTAGTGCTGTGATTAATGAAAAAGTGATTTTGTTGTGTAATGATGATACCCTGCGATAGGAATTAATTTATAATTGATTTGAGGTTTTGTTGAGTCCACGCTCCATTCTTCAGTAGAACTCTCTTTCTGTGAAACATCCTGCTTTCTTGCTGCAGCAACCCTTTTCTTATGAAAAGGCTACCTTACTGGTCCCAATTCCTTATTATCCGTCCTTCTGTCCTCTGTTCTTTGCCAGGTCCTGGGGAAAGATGGAAACCTTTGATTGACTCTACTATTCTATCTCCACAATCTTGTTAAGACTGGAAATAATTCTCATCAAATAACTGATATCTGGAGCCTTTATTTCTCTCCTATCCCTTATATCTGGAGCCTTTATTTCTCGTCTACCCCTTACAACCTCTAGTGTTTCATCCCAACGATAAAACTGGGGCTTCCTTCTGAATACAAACTGGGATTTCACACTCTCGCCTTGGGGTCACCGTGTTCACTGTTTGTTTTCTCTCTAGCTATTTTGATTCTGTAATTTAATTTTTAGTTGGGGGGTCCTCTTAATTAAACATCATGTTTGTATCTCCCCGTAGGGCCATAAATCAGATGTGCATGTTTGGTACCAACACCTCTCTCTGATCCAGTTGCAGAATATTTCTGGCATATGGCCAACAATGCTGCATCGCTTTTAATGTTCCCAAGAACAATTTCAGGTACTCAGTCTATATTAAGTATGAAATTAATTTCTAAACCTGTGGGTGAAACTCCATGCTCTTTGTGAATTTGATTTAAATCCTCTGGCAGTACCACAATTGAAGGTATACCATGTGTAGTCATACACACGTAGAAAAAGTAATTCCGATGATTTATACTGTTGTGGATTTGGAACCATCCCAATCACTGGAATCCTGGGTTGTTCCTAGGAGTCGAGTGAGGAAATACAGCTCCTAGCTGACACATCTTCCCAGCTAACCACAACATTATCTCATTTTGTTTAGTTGGGCCATGCCCCATTACCGGGGGTGTGAGAAGTGTGTGTAATTTGCTTTCGTGTAACTGTGAAATGTTGACAGAATTATGTAAAGATTAGCCTAATTAAATGAAATGACAATCCATCACTTAGTGCTAATGATTAGCACGAAATGTGTCCTAGCATCAATTTTTAGTGCGAGGATGCATTTTGCACTAAAAATGTATGCAAAACAAATAGTGCAGAAAACAACAGCAGCTCAAGTTCTGTTGTTCCTGTAAATGTTTACCACGAATGGCGTGCAATCATGCAAAGTAATGAAGCAATGTCCGGAATTTTGAATAAGTGTGACGCAAAATTCCCAAAATTACACTAGATCGATTTAAATTGCACCTAGATCTTACCCTTATAGAATTTGCAGCTAGTGGAATAATAATGGTATTCTGTGTCTGTGTAGGTGTTTGTACACTCCCTAGTTCTTCCAGACATTTAAAGGGAAAAATCTGCAAAACAAGCTTCATGAAACGGCTGGCTCTCAGGCAGCTAACAATCTTCATCTCATCTAGAGTACATTGCAATGCAGATTAATACTGAATGGGACTATATTCAAGCCAAAGACACAACTCAGGAGACCGTGACCAAATCTACATGTAATCTTGCCTAGGGACAGGACGTGGCCTAACGGCTAAAGCAGTTGACCGAAGAACTGGGTTCCATTCTCGGCAGGGAAGCTCAACATCCTTTGATTCTGGGCAAATCACTTAATCTTCCTGTGCTGAACAAAAAAATAATAATAATGTGTCAATTTGTAACGCAACTGGTGCTCATGTAAAGCGCTCTGATACCTTCGGGTCTAGTTTGCACTATATAAAAAAAATTTATTCCCCTTTATAGATCACAAAAGATAATAACCCAGGCAACACTTTTGAAATGTATCACTTATCAATTAGATGAACACAAACGTTTTACTTACATGGGATTTTATGGGATTTTAACACTGTACTGGCAAACTCCTCATTAAAAACGAGACTAACGACAGAACTCATTCACTTATGAGGAATTCCAGACATTAACTCCATGTTCAAAAATGTAAAAAAAAAAGACCAGTACGCGCTTTTACCCACAACTTTCCATCCTAACGTTAATACATTTAAATTGGAGAACAACCTCTGATATACCAACAAAAGCCATACATAACACTGAAAAGAGAGAGCGTTTTCTTGTGTGTACACTTAGGGGCTGATTCCGATCCCGTTGGGAAAGCCCTCCGTCCGAGTTGGATCCGAAGTGCTTTCCGACTGACTCGCAAACACCCGAATACGATGCGAACAAGCGTTTACGGACACGGGTCACACAGAGCCCCATTGAAGTCAATGGGAGCCTGTTGTACGAAGCGTACATAGGCTCCTATTGATGAAAAAGGTACGTTGCGCACAAGGGTGCCCCCTGTAGTGGGGACGCGTCTGTGCCACCCGCACCATACATGCATTTGTAGGGGGGACCCTTAGGCCCCCCCTGTGATCGACTCGTAAGGCTACGGGTGAAAGGGGGTCCGGCGCAGACCCACGAAGTCCGCTTCCCAGAGTGTTTTTTAAATATCATATATATTATAAATACATCTATACACATTAAACAATTATATAAATACAAATTAAATAAATATATATAACACATTTTTTTTAAAAGTACAAAATGTTTACCCTTTTTAATATTAATTATATACTACATTAACTAAAATAATATAACAAATATTAGATAGCAGAGTTAATAAAATTACTATTCCAACTCAAAACAGTGCAACAGTAGGGAAAATAATGGATAGCGTAGGGGTAAATATTATTATTCCCACCTCAGTAAGTGCAACATTTGGGAAAGTGTTGGATAGCGTAGGGGTAAAAATTACTATTCCCACCCCAGTGAGTGCAACAGTACAGAAAGTGTTGGATAGCATAGGCATTAAAATTACTATTCCCACTCCAGAGTGTGCAACAGAAGGGAACACGTTGGATAGCGTAGGGGTAAAAATTACTATTCCCACCCCAGTGAGTGCAACAGTAAGGAAAGTGTTGGATAGCCTAGGGGTTAAAATTACTATTCCCACTCCAGAGAGTGCAACAGTAGGGAAAGTGTTGGATGGCATAGGGGTAAAAATTACTATTCCCACTCCAGTGAGAGCAACAGTAGGGAAAGTGTTGGATATCGTAGGGGTAAAAATTACTATTCCAACTCCAGGGAGTGCAACAGTAGGGAAAGTGTTGGATAGCGTAGAGGTTAAAATTTCTATTCCCACTCCAGAGAGTGCAAAAGTAGGGAAAGTGTTGGATAGCGTGGGGATGAAAATTACTATTCCCACTCCAGTGAGTGCAATAGTAGGGAAAGTGTTGGATAGCGTAGGGGTAAAAATTACTATTCCCACTCCAGGGAGTGCAACAGTAGGGAAAGTGTTGGATAGTGTAGGGGTTAAATGAACATATGTATTAATTAAATACATTTTGTAAAATAAATAACATATTAAAAATTTATTAACTAAGAAATTATTAATAAATACCAATTAAATTAAATTAATAATTACTTAAATAAAATTACATTACTTCCCACCCTATTCCCCCATAAACACACAACCTGCTACACATAAAAAAGAAAACAATTAATGTAATGTTCAATTCATCTATTATTAAAACTCAATTAGCAATTAATAATACATTAATTTACAATAATAAAAAACAAAAATATAAATAAATAAATTATAATTAATATAATTATACATTATTCAATTAATAACAATTAACTACCAAATAATAATAATAATAATAATAATAATAATAATAATAATAATAATAATAATAATAATAATAATATTAACTTTATTCGATTTGATAGACAAACCATAAAAGCATATAAATAACAAGTTATTCATAAAATATTTCACAGGGATACATCTGGCTAAAATAGGCTGAGAGAAAGTTGTCATTTACATAATTCCACCACTTAAACATGCGTATTGCAGTGGGTAACAGAGATGCATCATATTTTCAGTCCCCCCTCGTGGTTCGTAACTTTAGGGCAGCTCTTATAAAGTTAACCACACAGAAAAGAGTAAAAACATCAGTTGAAAATTTTAAAAACAGCAGAGCTGTACGTGCCTGCCTGAATCTAGCTTTCCTTAACAGGCCCTTCAAAAACATTTTCCTGGGGAAGATCTAGATGAAGGGTATCCTGTGGAGACCTATTGTCGCAGCCACAGGGCTCTCTCTCTCTTCTGGATTTGTGATTAAACCTTCCGGTAGTGCCAATAAATGGTGAATAAAATGTAATCTGAAATGGGTAATTAAAAATCTGTCATGAGAACTCGTCATTAATGTTAAATATGGTTCTATACCCTGAGTTGTTTTAACTAGGACATGTTCTTTCACTGAGTGTTTCCCCAGTTCGACGGCTTCGCGTTGCGCCATAACAAAGTTTAAGTACAACGCTCTGATGTCACCCTTGTCTTTGGGTCTTATTGTCTCCAGTTGGTTAAACAGATCTGCACGCCCTAATTTTGTAAAAGAATCCCTGACATATTTTATCCATGGGATTTTCATTGCGAAGTCTAGAGAGAGACAATCCTGAATAAGCAGCCTTTTCAGACCCACCGCTGCGTTTGTCCAGATCTTAAGCCAACAGACTAAGGGCTTCACTCCCACCATATCTGAGATATGTTTGACCCCCAGTTCTTCATGAACACTAAATGCTGGGGTGCTATGAGGGACCTTGAGTATCCGCCTCAGATATTTGTTCTCTTCCCTTTGCAATTTAATGGTCTAAACAAATCCCCACACCTCACTTCCATACAGGACCTTAGCGCAACAAATAGAGTTATATAACTTTAAAATCATACCTGGGGTCCAGCACCCTAGCCTGTGTGCAAAATTTGTAATTGAACCTGTGGCCCTGTTCAAAGCCAAACACTTTTCATCTATTAAGGTGCCGATTCCGATCCTGGAAAAATTTTCCCTGTACGACTCGTATCCGGTCTTTTTACCATACGAATCATACAAGTAGCGTACAAACTGCCAAGTACGATTTGTATGGGAAAAAGTCCATACGAATCGCATTTGGAAAATGTCTCCACACGTCCTCGGGTCAGAAAAAGTGTCCGACACATCCCCGGACGATTTTACGTACAAATGTGAAAAGTGAAGTCCGAGCGCGCAAGTACGATCCGTCCCGCGCGTCCGATGTTACAACCGTATGGAAAATGCACCGTGGAGATATGTGCCCGCAGACGCGCCGACTCCCCCTGCCCCCGTGAGTACGTGCCGAACCCCCCCGTGTATGTACACCTGTGTATGTACGAGTCGTACCCCCACCCGTGTATGTACACCTGTGTACGTACGAGTCATACCCCCCCGTGTATGTACACCCGTGTATGTATGAGTCGTACCCCCACCCGTGTATGTACACCCATGCACGTACGAGTCGTACCCCCGTGTATGTACACCCGTTTACGTACGAGTCGTACCCCCACCCGTGTATGTACACCCGTGTACGTATGAGTCGTACCCCCACCCGTGTATGTACGGTGCGTACCCTCAGCGCTACGTGCTGGGGGTACGCACCGTACATACACGGGTGGGGGCACGACTCGTACGTACACGGGTGGGGGTACGACTCATACGTACACGGGTGTACATACACGGGGGGGTTTGCGTGTACTCACGGGGGCTGGGGGGGGTACGGCGCGTACCGGGCCCCCTAATCTGGTCGTTTCGCGGCGTACTTCACTTTTCCGGCACTTTTTGGGTGCCGTAAAAATATTGCCGTCCGGACTGCTGTCGGTTCGAATCGTACTTCCTGGTTCGTGAAACGCTGCCTGAAAGCGTCCCGATGTCACGTCGGCGCTTTCCCGGATCACATTTGTATGTATATTTTCGTCGGTCGGGGTTTTTTACGATTCGTACGGAAATGGTGTTTCCGTGCGAATCGTACTTGCATGTTTGTAATGTTTTTTTCCCGGGTACGAGTCGGACGGAGAAAACGCTCCGACCGACGGTTCGTACCCGGTTTTTCCAGGATCGGAATCGGCACCTATGTGTTTAAAATTCAGGCGACTATCAAAAAACATGCCCAGGTATGCAAAGGCTGGGACTTTGCCTAGGGTATATGAGCCTATGGTGTAATTATAATTGGCTTCTTTCCCATCTCCATGACATATGACTTTCCGAGGTTAGGGGACATATCCAGATTACCCATGAATTTCACAAACCTGTCAATTAAAAGCTGCAAACTGTGTGGGGTGCTGGCAAGAGGCACCGCGTCATCTGCATAAAGCAGAACCGGGGCTGTTCTATATCGCCTATTCTCGCCAGGTCTGCCTCAATGTTGCGCAAAGTAGTGTCAAGTCTGTTAATATATACAGGAAACAAGAATGGTGCTAAGATGCATCCTTGTCTGACCCCACTAGAACACTTAAAATGCTCCATTTCCTTCCCATCCTGCGTGTATCTTACAGCTGCTGTTGTGTTGGAGTGCAGCAACTGAAGGATGTTTATTATTGCTGTGTCTACCCCAAGATCACCCATTATAGCCCACAATTTAGTATGATTCACGCGGTCAAAGGCCGTAGTGAGGTCCATGTAAGCTAAGTATAGTGCCCCAGCCTTGACTACAGTGTATTTTGCCGTGATGAGGTACAGGTTGAGACATTGATTTACAGTAGATTTCCCCGGACTAAACCCATATTGCGCGTCCGTGATGATTTGTGTTGCCTCTGCCCAATCCATCAAACTGTTTCAAAATCTGTCAGGCATATTGGCCAATAGCAGTTTGGAGTGTCCCTGTTGCCCTTCTTAAAACACCAATTAATAATCAATTAACAAAAAATTAATTATCAATAACAATACATTTAAAAATATTAATTAATTTGTAATTCATTTTTAATAATTAAATTACTTCCCATCCTATTCCCCTATAAACCCACAACCCGCTACACATAAAAAATAACATAATTAATTCAATTTTCAATTAATCAATTCATAACAATGAATTACCAATTAATAATTAATTAGCAATAAATTAATAATAACAATAAATATAAACATATTAATTAAATAATTATAATTGAATTACTTTCCACCCTATTCCCCTATAAACCCACAACCCGCTCTGATACTAAAACACAAAATGTACTTTAAAAAAATTACTAATTTCTAAACATTTAATACATATATTTAAAAATAATAAAAATACATTACAAAAAATGTTAAACATACTTATAAAATACATACTAAAATACATAACACTAATATAAATATTGGTATTATTAACAACATTTTTGCTAACGATATTACTTACTTCGATATTACTAACTTCGATATAAAAAAAACCAATATTACTTACCTTAAGGTCGATATTCTGGTCAACGATATTCTTGACATCGATATTCTGTCCCTACGATATTAGAAACTTGTAGGTCGATATAATAAATTCAATATTTTGACTGGTCACCAAATGTCACCGAGGCCTAAAGGAAAGCGTACCATTTGCCACAAGTAACCCTTTTTAGTTGGTGCGTAAAGCAATTTTCCACCTATAACTCACTGGGCGCAATTGAAGGAATGTCTAAATTAAAAAAATATTTAAGAATTTGTAATGGACACAGCTATCCAGAAGGCTTTCCTGCCACAGAGCAAGAAAGGAGGGGAGTCTAAGTGCATCAGAGTAAAAGAGCCAGTTCTTCAGGCCTTGCAGAACGCAATTAGTGACGTACAGTTTCCAGAGATTCTGGAAGGGAAAAGACTCAAATAGTCACAATGGCTAGGAGAAGAGCACATTGATTGGAAGACCAAGCAAGCTCCCACAATGATCACCACAATGAGTCTGTCCCCCCGGTCAGCAAGCGAAATGCTCTCAGTTTGGGAAAATATGTTTACTTATGAACTGGGACTCAGTAAACAAGAACATAGACCAATTTATAATACAAGGAGGCCATCCTAAATAATGTGTACCAAAATCCAGATAATAAATAAGGTTTATACACCAGAGAATCATGAGACCTAAAAAGAACCCTGAAATAAAAGTCTTGATCACTGACCAAGTCCCACTGACAGAAATATATTTAGGAAAAAATGCTGGGATGCCAAGACACTCTTGGACACCCAAAGTTGGGAAGACATTATCAGGCAGACAAATATATGGTTACACATCTCTTTCTTACAGAATCTCTCACTGAAACAGGAGTTCTTCGCTTTCTGATAAAATGACCAGGTGAAGTCTGTAACAGGACTGTACCAGTATGACACTATAAAATTCTGGGAAGTTGTTAAAACAAATGCTATCCCCTAACTGTCTCTGACAAAGAAGTTAAGGCTAAAGCAGCATATCTGTCCGATGCACAAGGTCCCGACTGAATACCTATCAACTTCTTGAAATAAGGGGTCAAATTTTGAGCTTGATCATTTAAAACCCTTCACAGTATGCCTGAGTGCCAGACTCTTGGAGGGGCTCAATCCTCCACCCAATTATCAAAAAAGTGGATAGGGCTTATCCTAAAGCTATAGCAAAATTAGATGCCAAAGTTATATTCATGGAAGGGAATTCCTTGGAAGAGGATGTCAAAAGCCCACCAATCTGTCAGGCTGGAAAGGATATAAAACAAAAGATAACATTACAACAGTAAACATCCTTGCACATCGGTTATGTGGAATACAGTTCGGCCTTCAACAGATTGAACAGAAGGCTTCTGTGAGATAAAATAACTAACAGGGGTTTGATCAGTGCGTTATTACAGGCTATCCAACAACTTCATTGAAATACGAGGGTGCAAATAGGTGATGGGACGAGAATCTTAAAAAATACCCACCAATCAGGGTCTCAAGCAAAGATGCTGTGTAGCCCCCTCCCCCCTCTTTATTCAATCTATGCACAACCCACCTGGGTTGCAAGAGCATTACGGAATTTTCCTCCAGTTATGGTTACACGCATTACAAATATTCAGATGACACTGTCCTTTAGGATGTAACTCCATTTAGATTACAAAGATCATGGAAGCACTAAAAAACACAACAACAAAAGTATTTAGCCTATTCACTTTAGAGGACAAGACAGTAATATGCTCCGTATTTCCTCCGCAGTGCGAAGGATGTGATAATCTGCCTGGCAGCTTGCGAAAAATCTGGTGCTTTCACTGGAGGCTTCTCCCACTAGGAGCTAAGCTGGGTGCTGACGTGAAATGCTTCTACATTTGGCCCAGCCCACATGACACCAATCACTGACGTCAGAGCACTGGGAATTGCTAACTACATTGTTGCACTTGAGCATGGCCGCATGGGCCCAGGTAGGTGTTATAGTCCATGTTCAGTGTTGGATGTCACAGTCCTGCAGCACAATGAAAGTTGAGACAGGCACCCTAGGAATGGGGAAAGTCTTCCCAAAAAGATCCATGCTCAGAATGCATTTGGGGGAGAGGCGTGGCTTGCGTGCCGGAGCGTCATGGTGGACCCGGTGTAAGCTCCACATCGACGTGGGACTTTGTCACTGCAAAATAACCTAGTTTGGCCGATATCCCGACCGCAGACCGCAGGCATGGATGCATGAGGGTGCAGTGAGTCTCCGCACCACTTTTCGAGCATCTTGCTTCAATTCTGAGCCCATATGCCGCGGCGGTGATTTTACCACAACAAGACGCGGGTGTCCGCCATTTTATATCGCGGCGCTCGCGTTTCTTCTTTTTCGGCCCGTTTTTCATAAAAAACCCTTGAGGAAACATGCTTCTGAGCTTCGCACATAAATAATATCCGCTCAGTCTGCAACAGAATCTATAATGCTCATCTTGGCTTCGGGATTGCCCCTTCTTTAGTGTGTCACACTTGATTACTTTACCACAATTATTTTCTCTGCAAGCTATGTAATATTTCAACAGTATTATGAAGCAAGATTATATCTGAGCACTTCCTGCACAGTGATTGATGTGGCAGCCGACAACAGAAGGAGCCTGACCGCAGGGACATCACTACAGGGAACAACATCACTCAGTGCTCCTGCCATTTTGTATTATGGTGCTCACATTCTCCTTTTTCTGCCTGTTTTCATGCACGACTGGGCTCAAATAATGTTTCATTTAATTCCTTCACTTGGAACAACGCTTGGGCATTGTATGTCGTATAAAAGTGCATTCATTGACCATATGTCAATGGTTTTTGTGGCAATGTGACAATTTTCTTTTTTTCTTTCTCCTCAGTAGACACCTGCTGGGATATTTGTTATGATATTCTTTGAGGTTCTTGTGTTAAAATTGCTCAATATTTTTACTATAATGTGTGTCACATGTTGAGAACTATGATAATATAACTTCCTCATCACTACATGAAATATTTTTTTTTTCCTATATTTTTGAGACAAATTCACCCAGCGCTGTGCATTATAAGTCAATTCTTTTCAGTATTTCACAATGGCTAGTGATCTTCATGTGGCTAGATCTTCCTCCTCTGGTACAAAACCGAAAAGACATAAAAATGACCCGCCTTCTCCTATTCTCTCCTCACAAAATCCAATTCTGGACTCTATATTAGACGAGGTACGTGGCCTTCAACCTTTTATGTCCACTACCAATGAAAAGTTAAAGCAGATTGAGGAGAAATGGATTGTTATGGAAGGAAAGGTTTTGGAACTTGAACAGCGGGTAAGCGACTTACAAGATGTTTCTTCAAAGATTCCAACATTAGAACAAGGAATTCACAAGTTAAAAATACACACAGAGGATCTTGAAAATCGCAATCGTAGAAATAATCTGCGCCTTTATGGACTTCCGGAGAATATTGAATGTCCTGATATGGTTTCATTCTTACAGAAGTTCCTTCCTGAACTTTTAGATCTTCAGCCATCTTCATCTCCCATCAATATACAGAGAGCGCATTGTCTTGGTCGTCTCCAGCCTACTTCAAATAAACCACGTGGAATCATAATGCTTTTCCTGGAATTCACCGAGCTCATGCATCTCCTGAAGGTAGTAAGGCTAAAACGTTGTCTCATTTGGTCAGGCCATAATATCTTCATTTCTCAAGATGTTTCCAATGCAACAAATGCTCGACGTAAAGAATTTCTTGCTCTACGACCCCAGATGAGGCAGCTCCATATTCAGTATGGAATTCTTCATCCATGCCTTTGTAAAATTACCTATGAAGGTCGGTCACGTTCATTTGATGATCCTGACAAACTTAAACTTTTTCTTCAGAGTATTTCTTCCTGTGGCATGGATAATAGTATTTGACTGTTCTTATAGTACAGGATCGCTAATATGGTTTCAAAAGTTTACTTCGTTAAAATGTTCTGATTAGTCGTTGTTATCTTCTTATTTATGAGGTTCTCATCTTATCCATTTTTTATCACCGTTGACCGTGTCCTTCTATGTCACTATGCTCCTCTTACTTCGATTACTCCTTTCTTTACAGATCTGGATTCTACTCCTTGATCTGTTTACTTTTTTCTTCCTTCTGTCTCTTCCCTCTTTTCTTTCTTTTTTTCCTTTCTATCCCTTTTTTTTCCTCTTCCTTTTAGTTCTTTTTTATTGTAAGTTTGTCTCTTATTGCACTGTTTTTTCTTCATCACATAATAATTGGTGTCTTTCTTTTTCTTCCTTTTTGATGTTGGTCCTGCAGTTTCGTGTTCCTGTTTCCACATGTTCCCCTTAATCCGACAGTATGATTAACGTTGTCTCGTAGAATGTACATGGCCTAGGTCATCCTGTTAAACGTCAAAAGGTATTGTCTCATTTATCTAAACTCAACGCCCAAATTGTTTTTTTACAGGAAACCCATTGCAATGATGCAGAATCCCTCAAACTTAAATGCCAATGGGTCAATCAAATAGTTTTTTCTTCTGCTACTGACCGTCATGGTGGGGTTGCTATATTGTTTCCCAAATCTATTAATGCCCAAATATTATCATCAGAATGTGATTCTAATGGCCGTTGGGTACTGGTGGACTCTCTTATAAACAAAATGCAAATAACCTTTTTTAATATCTATGGACCTGTTAAACCAGACCATGAAATTTGGCATTCTATCAAATTGAAATTATCCTCTATATCCAATCCAAATATTGTGGTTGGTGGTGATTTTAATAACTGGTTGGACCCCTTTTCTGACAGGAAATCTAAATGTAAATTTAAACCAGATAAGACCCACAAATCTTTTCAGCCTGCCATGTCATCTCGCCCTTTATTTGATGTTTGGAAAACATGTAATCCAGATGCTTCATAGTTCACTTTTTTTTCCCCTGTTCACCACACAATGTCCCGAATTGATTTTATATTTTAGTTTCTAAATCATTACTCCCCTGTCTCCAAGCATCTGAAATTGGTTCTATTTTTATTTCTGACCATGCTCCTGTTTCTACCTCTATTGCTTTATCCCTCACTAAGTGCAAACAAGGTCGCTTGCGATTTAACAATCACCATTTGTCAGATCGAACTTTTATATCAGAAGTGACCTCCTTCATTAATACATTTTTTCTCCTTAACAATTCATTAGATACCTCAATTCACAATAATTGGGATGCCTTTAAAGCATCTTTTAGAGCCTTCACTATTGCTTACTCTTCCAAGAAAAAAAAGCCATTAAATACTCATTATAAAAAAAACCTGCTACAAATTAGAACTTTAGAACATAAATATTTTTCGTCCAAATCCTCTTCATCATTACAAGAGCTAATTAAAACTAAATCTACCCTGAACAAAATTGCCACTATAGATGCCTGTAACATCCTTCTTAAGATTAAATCTAAATTTCACGGGGGCAAGAAAAAAGCGGGAAAAATTTTAGCAAATAATTTAAAAATTAAATCAGAACGTAAGAATATCGGACCTATCCACTCAGAAACAACCAACAAACTCCTTACATCTGACTCTGACATTATTGACACATTTCAGTCTTATTACAATCTCTTATAAACAGAAAATATTAATCCCTCTGAAAGAGATTGTATATCTTTCTTCCAAGATATTCCCAAACTTAAAGCTCTCCCCGTTATTTTTTCACAATTGGAGGAAGATATCTCTCTTAAAGAAATATCCAATGCCTTTAAAGCCCTGAAAAAATCCGAAGCCCCGGGTCCTGATGGCTTTTCAGTTGAATTCTTTTTAGCTTTTTCCTCAATTTTTGCCCCTAAATTATTAGAACATTTTAATTAATTCCTATCTAGTTGTAAAGCCTGTGGTTCCTTTTTAGAAGCCCTTATTATTGTTATTCCCAAACCTGATAAAGATTCTTCATTTTGCAAAAATTTTCATCCTATATCTCTTATCAACTACGATTGTAAACTTTTTGCAAAGATTTTGGCATCCCGTTTGGAGAAAGTTATTCCTCTTCTTATTAATCCACATCAGGCTGGTATTGTCAAAGGACGTTTGACTTCTGACAATGCCAGAATGTTTTCAAATATTCTCACCCTTGGAGGAAAATATCCCTCTCCCTTAGCAGCCCTCTCTCTTGATGCTGAGAAAGCTTTTGATCGAATAAATTGGGACTTCATGATATACACTTAACAATGGTTTGGGTTTGGTCCAAAGTTTATTTCATATGTCAAACTATTGTATACTGCTCCAAAAGCATGTGTTTTTGTTAACGGTCTTTTCTCCCCATATTTCCATCTGCAAAGAGGTACACGACAAGGATTCCTCCTTTCCCCATTACTTTTTCTTCTATGTTTAGAACCCTTCCTTGAATGTATTAGAAACAACTAGGGGTGGGCGGAATTTGCGAAATTCACTTTCGCAAATTATCGCAAAAATGTTAAAAATCTCCGCAAACACGCGGAAATATCGCAAAGATGCGGAAGATTTTTTCCCGCCCGTTCACGGTATTTTCTGCGTGGTGGCGGCTCGCCAACTTACCCATGCGGTTGCTCGCGGGCGCGGCCATCTTGTTTTCACTAGTCTCGCGGTGCATGATCGCGAGAACAAAGACGTGATCGCGCGACGAATGACGTTACTGCGGGCGCGAACTGTCGCGAGACAGCGCAAATGGCTACCAACAATCCAACATCTCATGGAGAACGCAAACGGTCGGGAAAACTTGTCGGCGAACGCGGGGAGTCAGGTAAGGTGATTGCGCGCACGCAAGAATGTATTATTTCACAGCGCGAGCAAGCAAAAAATTTCCGGTAAAATGCGGATTGCGGACATTTTGACATTTTTGCGCTCTCCGCGGAACGCGAAAATGTCAAATTTATGCAATTTCCATGAGCGGAACGGATTTTTAGCCCAGGCCTAGAAACAACCCCCTTATTACTGGTTTTACATTGAAATCCCATCAAATTAAACTTTCTGCATATGCAGATGATATCCTTATTTATATGTCCAATCCGCTTTCGTCACTTCCCCCATTTTTACAAGGGATTTCATCATTCTCTAAAGTCTCAGGTTACAAACTAAATTTCTCCAAAACTGAGATTTTACCTTTAAATTCAATATGTTATAGTCATATGTTTGATTCGACTAACTTTACCTGGTGCCCTAAAAAAATTAAATATTTAGGAACATGGTTTTCCTGTAACATTTCAGATACTATATCCCACAATTTTACATCCCTGAAACCTAAAATTAGTAAGTTGTTGGCCTCTTGGTCTCCCTTATTTTTGTCTTGGTGGGGCAGACTTAATACAATTAAAATGATGATTGTTCCTCACTTTTCAATGTTACCATTCAAAATCCCCAATTATTATTTTACTCAGATTAACACTATGGTGCCGATTACGATCCGACAAAAACCGGGTACGAACCGTCGGTCGGAGCGTTTTCTCCGTCCGACTCGTACCCGGTCGTAAAACTTCACAAACATGGAATTACGATTCGCACGGAAACACCATTTCCGTACAAATCGTAAAAAACACCGACCGACGAAAATATACATACGAATGTGCTCCGGGAATGCTGCGACGTGACGTCGGGACGCTGTCAGGCAGCGTTTCACGACCCAGGAACCACGATTCGAACCGACAGCAGTCCGGACGGCAATATTTTCACGGCACCAAAAAAGTGCCGGAAAAGCGAAGTACGTCGCGAAACGACCAGAGTAGGTGGCCCGGTACGCGCCGTACCCCCTCCAGCCCCCGTACGTACGCGCCAACCCCCCCCAGCCCCATACGTTTGAGTTGTACCCCCCCAGCCCCCGTACGTTCGAGTCGTACCCCCCCAGCCCCCGTACGTTCGAGTCGTACACCCCCAGCCCCCGTACGTTCGAGTCGTATCCCCCCCAGCCCCTGTACATTCGAGTCGTACCCCCCCAGCCCCCGTACGTTCGAGTCGTACCCCCCCAGCCCCCGTATGTTCGAGTCGTACCCCCCGTGTATGTACACCCGTGTACGTGTTGAACCCCCCATGTATGTACACCCGTGTACATACACGGGGGGTTTGACACATACACGGGTGTACATACACGGGGGGTTCGACACGTACACGGGTGTACACACACAGGGGGTTCGACACGTACACGGGTGTACATACACGGGGGTTCGACACATACAAGGGTGTACATACACGGGTGGGGGTACGGCTCGAACGTACACGGGTGTACATACACGGGGGGTTTGACACATACACGGGTGTACATACACGGGGGGTTCGACACGTACACGGGTGTACATACACGGGGGGTTCGACACGTACACGGGTGTACATACACAGGGGTTCGACACGTACAAGGGTGTACATACACGGGTGGGGGTACGACTCGAACGTACATGGGTGTACATACACGGGGGGTTCAACACGTACACGGGTGTACATACACGGGGGTTCGACCCGTACACGGGTGTACATACACGGGGGTTCGACACGTACAAGGGTGTACATACATGGGTGGGGGTACGACTCGAACGTACACGGGTGTACATAGACGGGGGGTTCGACACGTACAAGGGTGTACATACACGGGTGGGGGTACGACTCGAACGTACACGGGTGTACATACACGGGGGGTTCGGCACGTACATGGGTGTACATACACGGGGGTTCGACACGTACACGGGTGTAAATGCACGGGGGTTTAACACGTACACGGTTGTACATACACGGGGGGTACGACTCGAATGTACGGGGCTGGGGGGGGTCAGCGCGTATGCGGGCACATGTCTCCATGGTTGCTATGGGAGTTCGGTGCGGACGGTGTTTTTTCCATACGGTTGTAACATCGGACGCACGGGATGGATCGTAATTCCTCGGTCGGACTTCACTTTTCACATTTGTACGGTAAATCGTCCGAGGACGTGTCGGACACATTTTCCGACCCGAGGACGTGTGGGGAATACCTCCCAATGCGATTCGTATGGACTTTTTACCATGCAAATCGTAATTGGCAGTTTGTACGGCACTTGTGCGATTCGTACGGTAAAAAGACCGGGTACGAGTCGTACGGGGAATTTTTTTACCGGATCGTGATCGGCACCTAGGTGTACCAAATTTTTATGGAATAATAAACGTGCACGGATTGCCTTATCTAAATTGATTCGCCCTGAAACAGAGGGTGGTGTTCGATTTCCTGATTTTAGAGTATATCATAATGTTTTATAAATACGTCAATATGCACTCTTTTTAGACGTTGCTTGAAGGAAATTGTTCTGAACTTGTTTTAAATGGGGAATTGTACTGCACGTGTGGGGGGCTCTTGAACCTAAAGTCTCCTGTCGCGAGGACGGCTCTCCGGTCCACCGCAATCGGTTTTCCGATTGATTGATGTGGCGAGAGTCCTCCCTCTAGCTCTATTCTCGCCGCGCAGGGTACCAGGGAAGCGGTTAGTGCTCTAGTGGTCAGCCTGCCCGGTTATAAATCCCAGGCATATCCGGCCGCGCAGCGGAATGCGCGCAACGGGTGCGCCTAAGGCAAGCCTGTCTGCTCCCGTCCGCGGCCAGACACTGCCGGCTGCCTGGGAATGCCGCCCGTTCTTACACACACACCCCCGCTGCCTAGGCTGATCTACTCTCAGGACAGGTTGGTGGAACTTAGGCCCTCAGCACCGTGTGTAGGAGGACTAACCACCCTTCAATTAGGGAGTGCCGCCGCGGCCGGGAGGTGCAGAGGTTGGGGTTGGGCCTGCAAAGAATGTACACACTCATCCCCTAATAAACTTTTACACTTACCCCCTAAACCCCCGCCGATTATACACAATAAAGGGACCAACAGGGACCAGGAGGGAGGGCCAGGAGTGCCCTTCAAGGGGCTTTATTTAAATGACAGATCCACCCCAAAACACGAGGCCGAAATTTGGGACCTACTGGACGAATTCAGACCTGACATAGGTCTCTTTACAGAGACGTGGTTACATAATGAAGCAACCCCTGCATTGGCAATAGCATTTCCAGCGGACTACTCTGTGGTCCGGCTGGACAGACTGGGCAAGCGGGGTGGAGGGCTGGCCATTGCATCGCGCTCCCCGTATCATGTTAAGACCCTAGATACTATCTCTTCTCCCAATCTAGAGTTGTTGATATTTAGGGTATTGCGGGGCCAAGTCATCGAATGGACGGGTGCCCTAGTGTATCACCCCCCTGGAGGCAATAAGAGAGAATTCTGCTCTACTCTGTTGGAAAGGCTGGCCCCGTACACGTTTCTAATGGATGGGTTCCTGCTGGTGGGGGACTTTAACCATCATCTGGAGGTGCCTTCCAGCTGTGAATCTGCCTGTCTGATAATGGCAATGGAGTCTCTTGATCTCTCCCCTAGAGTCACTGGTGCCACACATGTGGCGGGTCATATGCTGTACACTTTCTTTACTAACATTAAGGAGGTGGTGGTAGAAACCCCGCAGAAGATGGGCTGGACTGACCACTCAGCTCTTAGCTTCTTGTGGGTGCCCATAAAATCTTCCAGTCCCCCTCTTAGCCACAGGGACCTCCGTAGACCCTGGAAAAAGATGACACCGGCTGCCTTTAGTAGGGCCTTTATCTCTCCCACATTTGAGGAGGACGAAGATGGTGACATGGCTTTAGATCGATTTAAAGTAGCCATAACTAACGCCCTAGACTCCATTGCTCCTTTTAAGAGTGTAAAGATTCAGGCATGGGTTGCGCCTGCCCCCTGGTACTCAGATAGCCTCAGGAGAGAGAAAGTCACCTGTAGGGCCAAGGAGAGAAGATGGAGAAGGTCCAAGCTGGAGCAGGATGAACTGCTCTATCGAACCGCACATGGATCCTGCCTGAAGAGCTGTAATTCAGCAAGGAGATTGTATTTGGGTGACCGTATCATGGAAGCTAAAAACTCATCCCAGGAACTCTTTGTCATCGTAAAGGAATTCACTAATCCCAGGGCCAATAATCCACTCCCACCGCCTACACAGGAATTATGTGAAAACTTAGGCAGCCACTTCATTAACAAAATCGACGTGATCTATCGTACCTTTGATTCTGAAGAGGGCGCGCATGGTAAAGCCTCTATCTCGGAGAATCAGAGTCAGTCAACACTAGAACTTATCCCTAATGTTACGAGGGAAGAAATCTGCTCTCTATTAGCGCAAGCAAAATCCGGCTCTCCATCAGATCTAATGCCACCTGCTGTTATGTCAGCGTTATCTCCAGTCCTTGCCGAGGCCCTTACAAACGTCTGCAACATCTCGCTTGCAACCTCCACTGTCCCGCGCAAGTGGAAAAATGCACGCATTAAACCCCTTCTGAAGAAGGTGCTAGCGGATCCTAGCAATCTTCAGAATTTTAGACCGATTTCTCTTTTGCCGTGTTGTGCAAAAATTATGGAGGCCTTAGTTAATCTTCATATATACTTTACAAAGAATACTGAGGGTCTAATGTTCCGTATACACACAACACTAACAAACTAAGCAAGTTAAGACCTCAAAACAAACTTCAGTGAGTAGCATTACAAAAAGTATAATTCCCATCACCCACCAATGGTGGCTTATCATCATCTGGGAATTCAGGACTGAGCTGAGAAGACCAACCACTCTGATGGTAATCGTGGTCATTCAGTTGTCCCAGAAGTGAGAACAAACGGTGGGGTGATGGTTGCAGTGCAAGAGATAAACAAAAAGTGCTATTAAAAATGGCTATCCAGATGCTATAAATTTTATTCTGGCGCTATCGTGATGCCATTAATAAAACCTGTGCGTAAACAGCTTAACAGATAACTGTCGGATCGATGGTCTACATGTTTCGGCTACTGGACATTAAGTCCAAGCTCTCATCAGGACCCTAATACGCTACTGCAAAAAGTGTTAAACAATACAAACAAGAAAAATAGAGATATCCACCAAATTGGTATACCATACAACCTGGTCTGCTCTGTATGTCCCTATGGAACTGTTACAGGTTAGGAACCTAAATGTGAATCAAACGAAAAGAGGTTCAGCTAGATGTTTAGTGGCAATACAGAACATATGTGTTAAAAACATTGTATGTATTATTATTTGTCATAATCATAGTGTTACATGACCTGAAGTTAAGTTAGTATTTAAACTGTGCACTTACCCGGAAGATTATGGGTAAGCACCTCACCTCGCCTGGCATCTGCTCAGGATATTGAGGCACCGCTCTACAAAAGGGAATTTCAGGTATACTATTTAGTATTAATCCCAGTGAACATGACATGTTCAGTGCACCAGAACTACCAGAAATAATCATGGGAGCGTTAAGCTAGACAAGTGTAAAAACACGGCAGAGTGTTGGTCTTAAAAACAGTACAAGAGGGACACCTTTCTGTCGGATTTTCCGATACAAAACAATTACCGCATCTCAACGCCAGAAACAACCGTGTTTATCCGTGTATGTTGGGTAAAACACTGTTGCATATCATAAAGAAGCAGAAACTGTCTTAACTTGTGCAAATCTGGAATAGATTTGAGGTTTATCAAGGC
This sequence comes from Triturus cristatus, assembly GCF_964204655.1. NCBI lineage: Eukaryota > Metazoa > Chordata > Amphibia > Caudata > Salamandridae > Triturus > Triturus cristatus. The sequence continues at coordinate 751,741,661 of NC_140589.1, forward strand.
CCTTAGGCATGGATTTAGGAGAACCTACTCCAATCTCAGGAAAACCGGGTCGAGATACTCAAGAAAACATGTATCACAAGAGGTTGCAGAAACGCGCTGGTATTAACGCGCAAATGCGCGAGGTGACGATGTTGCGAATAATCGAGAATTTGGGAGTCAAAGATTGCAGCACTCACCTGTCCGTCGGTACCCCGCTCTGTCTTCCGAGCTAGAAGGGGAGGTACCCGACGTACTTCACACGCTCCGTAATATCGCGTGAATGTGCGTCGAGACGTCACGACGTAGAGAGCACTTCCGTGTCAGTATCACAAAACGTGTTAAAGGCAAACCAGCGTAATACTGAAAGTAGCTGGGAAATGTAGTTTCGTGTGGCCAAAATAGATTTTACGTAATTTTACTCGAACAGTGAGCAACAGCCAGTGGTGAGTTTTGAAATCTAAACTTGCATTCAGAATAATGTTAAAGCACCCAAGCCAGAAATAGGTGACAAAGAATGTAAAAGATAAAGGCGCACCCATCATGAAAATAGGTGACCACAGAAGTTGTGAATAGTGGGCAACTGGACGGCTACTCAAAAGGATGAAATACTGAATAGTCCCAATAAACAACGGAAATAATTCTACTACACTTATGTACATATCATAATTACAGATAAAGTGTAATACTGAGTGCCTGTTGTGATCTGACATAGACGGATGTGAGACGCAGAGACAGATGGAGGGTCAGATGTCTCGTCTCTCTAAAGTGACGACCACGGAATTTCGTCGTTCAGGCCAGAAGTGTCACTTCTAAGTTTGAAAACCCACTTCTGTTCTTTTTGGAACAGGAATTTGGTGATATCTGTGACATGTGTTGGAATAAACGGTTGTTCTAAGACCAGCCATCTCAAGTCTTCTGGTTTGTGTTTTAGTGACAGGAAATGATTGGTAAGTTTTGTGGCCTGTTTGTTCCGTCTAATTGTGCTCTTATGCTCATTTATGCGTGTCTTCACCTTGCGTGTGGTCATACCCACGTAGCGCAAGGAGCAGGGACAAATAATTAGATATATAACCTTGTCTGTGTTGCAATTGGTGTGTTTCTTGAGGACCCAGGGGATGCCAGTACCTATATCAATCATCTTAGTGGCCTGTGTCTGTGGACATGCTGCACATTGGCCACATGGGAAGTGACCCTGGACCGGTGGCAGATCCCATAAGGTATTGATGTTAGTTGGGACTTTGCATTTCGGTCTAGTGTGAACAAGACTATCTCTGAGATTGGTACCTCTTTTAAAAGAGAAAAGAGGATAAGGCAAATTCTCATTACCTATGTTTAAGACCCGCCAGTGTTTTCGCACCGTTTTCTGTACTTGGTTAGACCAAGTACTAAAAGTGTTGACAAACGTCATTCTAGACAACGGAGGCTTAGGCACGGGAGGTTCTATTAGAGCTCCTCGGTTGTTACTCACTGAAGTTTGTTTTGAGGTCTTAACTTGCTTAGTTTGTTAGTGTTGTGTGTATACGGAACATTAGACCCTCAGTATTCTTTGTAAAGTATATGTGGATTAGGGGATTTATACTGTAGCAGGTCTTTAAACTGTCGCTTGGACCCTCCTCCACTTTCACACCTTGTGAGAATTTTCTGTATTGGGCCTTAGTTAATCGACATCTCTACCATTATTTGGAGCAGAACAACATACTGGATGCCTCCCAATCGGGCTTCCGTGCCTCACATAGCACGGAGGCGGCACTGTTGGAGGTAACAGACACCATAAGGATGTCCTTGGATAGGGATGTCCCTGTGATGTCGGTGCTGTTGGATCTGTCGGCTCCCTTTGACACCATCTCCCATCGGATCCTTTTGGACCGGCTGCGAGAGTTCGGTGTCGGAAGCAGGGCCCGTAAATGGCTCCAGAATTTTCTGGTGGACAGAACACAATGTGTTCAGCTTGGGTCATTTATCTCCCAAACTACTAGCGTTGACAAAGGGGTTCCCCAGGGCTCAGTTTTGAGCCCTACTCTGTTTAACATATATGTGGCCCCCCTGGCCTCAATCATCAGAAATTGTGGGTTTGAAACTATATCTTATGCTGATGATACCCAGGTGATAGTCCCTATTGAGAACAGTCCTGTGGTCACCAGACTTAAATTTCGCCATTGTATGATCAGCATAGCGAAGTGGATAAGAAAGAACTTTCTCCAGCTTAACTCTTCAAAGTCTGAGATCGTTCTATATGGCAAGGCGAAGGAGATGTGGACCCCTGATTGGTGGCCATCTGAGCTAGGAGAAGCACCTGCCCCCAGAGGTTGGGCTAAGAATCTGGGCATAAAAATTGACAATAACCTAGCAATGCATGAGCAGGTACAATCAGTGGCAGGTGCCTGCTTTGGAACCATGCGAATGCTCAGAAGCATTTTTCCTTGGATTCCGTTTAGACAAACCCTTATCCGGTCACTTTTGATTAGTCAACTGGACTATGGTAATTCACTGTTGGTTGGGATGAGGGAGGATCTGGCCGCCAAATTACAGGTGATCCAAAATACGGCGGTCCCTCTTGTTCTTAAAAAGCCGGCTCGGATGCCCTCGCTACCCCTCCTGCGCCAACTACATAGGCTTCCCATCAAAAAGAGGTCTACCTTTAAACTGCTGCGTCTAGTTTATAAGTCCCTCTATGGGTTGGGCCCAGCCTACCTGACAAAGAAGCTCGAATGATATCATCCTACATGACTGCTGAGATCCAGCAGCCGAAATTTGCTCTGTGTTCGCAGAGTCAGGAAGGCTAGGATGGGTGGCCGGGCTTTTTCATACTTGGCTCCCACTCAGTGGAATTCCTTGCCAGATGAGATCCGTGCCTGTACCAATTTCTACAGTTTTAAAAAGCTGCTCAAGACCTGGCTATTCTAAATGTATCCTCCACTTCTTGGTGCTCCTCTCTCATGCGCCGAGAGATCCCCTGGGGAAGATTCGTTGCGCAATATAAATGAGCAAATAAATAAATTTTATGCAATGTCTAAAGATTATCAAGATTTACCTAAACCTTCTTGGGTTACTGTTGAATGTTCGCTGTTAAATGATTTCTCTTTTCAGTATCTTATATTTATGACCAATTGTACTTTTATCTCTGAGTACCCAATTTTGAAATACTCTCAATACCTTTTACATACACTTTTTTTCAAAAATGTTAATAGCTATCAATCTTTTCTAGCCTCCTCCCTATGGTTTAATAAATACATCAAATTTCGTCACAAATCATTTTACTACAAACACTGGAGAGAAAAGGGCATTTTTTATGTTAATCAATTGATAGTTAACAATCTGATTTTGCCCTTCCTTCAATTGCAAGAGAAATTGAATCTCCCTTATTCGTGTCTCCAACAATATAACATTTTAATTCCGGCTCTCCAGAATTGTTTACAAAGCTTCATATCCAACCCAGTTCCCATTTCATTCACACCTGATACACCCCTATACCAAGTTTCTTCTGACACAATTCTAAGTGCTTCCTTTATATACAAAACCCTATCCGTTCTTACCAGCACACAAAATAAAACTAATATTGAATTAGTTTGGGAACAGTATCTATCTCAAACATTGACCGTTTTTCAATGGGACTGATTGTGGCAAAAACTTTTCAAAACCTCCAAGGCCGCGAATATCACACAATCCTTATATTTTATTTATAATAGAGTTGTTATTACTCCCCTTTTTCTTCATAAAATCAATCAATCTGTTTCACCACTTTGTTGGTCATGTCTCGAAGCTGAAGGATCCTTGCTACACTTACTTTACTATTGTCCTAAGGTTCATGCTTTTTGAAAAACTGTCTGGTCAAAATGTCTTTCAATTTTTTCTTATGAAGTTCAATTTAATATTCACAATGTATTTTTAGGTATTCTATCTCCTGAATTTGACCAACTTGCTACTAAATCTATTTTATTTGATTTGTTTATTGCTGTTGCTTTCAAAGTTATATTAACATGCTGGAAAGACAATTCAGAATTATCTTTTTTATTTTGGTGGAATTTAACATGTGATGAACATAGAATTGCTTCTGTATCCCATGCATCTATCCATCTAAAGATAAAGTCTGATTTATTATGGCTTCCATTCACTACTTTTTGGTCATCACAATCATCTTTCCTATAGTATCTCCTTTCACTTCATATTCTTCTTTTTCTCCTCTCTCTTTTTCTCTTTTCCGTGTCTTTCTCTTTGCTATCCTTTCTTCTTTTATACTTTTCCCATCCTTTCTTTTTCTCAATAAAATTCAGTAATATATTATACTCTCCGTTAAGTTATACCAGAACACAGTATTTTAGTACAAAGTTTTACAATTATTATGCTTTCATATATGAGTAGTAGTAGGAATTTTAATACAATTTTATACAATCTGTTGTTTCCATATTTATCACTTACTTTCTTATTGACTGTATTGATGTACAATATTTGTCCGTATTTCTCTTCTGAGCGCATTACTGTATTTATATTTCAGTGTTCTTTCTCTTAAATAAAAATTATTAAACACAAAAAAAAAGAATGCATTTGGGTATTTAGGAGAGAAATCACGGTTACTCAAAGGGACAAATGCTATTTGGGGGGTCGCCCCCACTTCTATAGTTCCCCATGGGGGTACGTAATACATTTCATTTTTTATTCCTAGTGGTGGGGAGTCTCTGCCATTAACAATGACCTCCCCCAAGGAAGAGAAAATAGCAGCCACCATTGTGATTATACCCTCTACCCTTGTCACGCTGCTCCTGTTGGAATGGTGGAGGGAGTTCAGCATCACCTGATAGAGGGACCGACCTTCCATGATGGGTAAATAATTATAAACATTTTCTCTTCTACTACAATTGTTCTTATAATTACATTTCAGTGTGCTTTGATGTGCATGTTGCAAGTTGAAGTTGAAGTGGCAGAAGTGCACTCTTGACACCTAAGGCATATTATGCCTTTATTTATTCAAATGCATTTGGCAGTCTCAATTACTATTGTACAGCATTGCATTGTATTCTCATTTTCTGCTCATACCATGGACACACCATTGTCAGTCCTTTAACAATTCCTCTAGCACCTCTGTACATAGCCCACAGTATTCAAGCATAACAGTCTTATATTGGAAACAGAGATTGTGCCCTGTTGGATGATTGTTATCCAGGCTTTGACTTAAATAATGGAGGAAAGGTCTGATGCTTGTTATGATACTGAGACTGCTTATGCTGGGGCTGCTCCTTAGCTAAGGCCTTTCAGCACAGCAAAATAAGGAAAAATAAAATGGTAATAATGCGATGTTAATGTCATTTTATTTTACCATGCTGAGACAGTTTTGTGGGGTGGGGCTAGGCTGGGTAGAGTAGGTGGGAGGAGTGGTGGCACCCTCATAACATTCATGCGCACATTGCATGCTCTCCACCGAGGCTGCATTACAGCCTGGTTAGAGAACATGCTCAGAGTCCCATTCCCCATCTGAGCACCAAACCACGGTGCTCAGACTAATCACAAAGCTGCATTGCAACATTGTGATTGGCTATAGGGTGCCTGGGAGCCCGGGTGCTTCCTGCTTGCAGTGAAGAAGCCAGGAAGAGGACGGAGAAGAAGAAGGCGGCCGGCCAGTCGGCTGGCCGGCAGGTAAGTGATCTATTTTTATTAATTATTTCTCAACCACTTCCCCCCCTTGACCCCCGTCCCTACCCCACTGCTGCTTTGCGAAAACAGCCGCAACTATGCATATGAGAGAGAGGAACTTAGACCAGAATCTGAAAGTGATATTTCAGTTAGTGTAGCTCCCGCTGATGACTGTTCTTGAAATTATCTTGTAGAACATGACAATGCAACACAGCAAGGCAGTTGTGAGTTCCATTCACAAGCACAGTCTATACAGCAGAGACGCAGTGGTACTGTACCCCAGTTCAGAGTGATGTGTTTTGAATTAATGGAAAAATATTGTAAAAAATGTAAAAAGAAATCTGAGGGACTTATTTTTGAGAGCCCTGCTTCATTTTTGCACCACTTAAAGTGGTACATGTGTGATGCAGGGCTCTAAATCTGATTTTTACCTACATGGCTTTGAGTGGCCTCATAAATCTTCAGTAATGCAACACTGCACAAATCACTGCTTTGCCATACTCTGCACTTGGGAGACATTCCATGGGCGTTGCGTGTTTCTGTCCACGTAACACCCATGGATTTTGACGCTGCTGCAGATTTGTAAAAAATCCAAAATGATATTAAACTTGGGAGAAATTTAGGACTACTGTTGGGTTTTTGTGGTTCAGAGATGGGTAATGTTTAGGAAGATGAGGGGATTTTAGGGTTTAGGAATAACTGGAGTTTGGGCTTAGAAAGGGGTTTTTAGAGTTCTGAGATGGGTGGAGTGTAGGGGTGGTGTAGGGTTTTTAGGGTTTACGTATGAGTGGCATTTAGGTGTGTAAGGTGTGTTTGATTTCAGGGATGGGTGAAGAATAAGGGTGTTGAGGGGTTTTAGGTTTCATGGATGGGCAGAGTTTAGGGCTGGTGAGGATTTTTAAGTATCTTTATGGGTAGTAGCTAGGGTGGTGAAAAGATTTTAGGGTCCAGGATGGGTGGCTAGGGTGGTGAGGGGTTTTGAGGTTTTCGTAATGGGTGGAGTTTAGATGTAGAAGTGGAGTTTTAGGGCGCAGAGATGAGTAGTTTAGGGTGAGGAGGCGTTCTTATGGGTCATAGATGGCAAATGTTTAGGGGTGTGAGGGTTTTTTAAGGTCCAGGGATCGGTCGATTTTGGGTGTGCTGATGTTCTTTACACGGTATGTTGTATAGCATAGACAGTGGGTCGACAGGGGGTTTTAGCAGGGGCATAACACAGGCCCCTACAGCCCCCACGGTGCGGCGGGGTCCCAGAGCTGCAGGGGGCCTCCTCAGCACAGTACTCAGGCCTGAGAACTCCAGATTAAATCTGGAGCGGGGGCCCCTCTGTGTACCTTGCAGGGGGTCCCTCTCAATTTTTGTTACGCCACTGGTTTTTAGGGTTCTAGAATGGATGGAGTTAGGGGTAGTGAGGGATTTTATGGTTCACTGATGGTGGATTCTTTGGGTAGAAAGAACTTTTAGGCTTCAGGGATGAGTGTTGTTTGGGTGTGGTGAAGTGCTTTAGGGGGTAGGGAAATGAAGATGTTTAGGGTTGTGAGGAGTCAGCGATGGATGGTGTTTATGGGAGGTGATGGGTCAACAAATTAAAGGCATCCAAAGTAAGTTTTTTGACAATGCAAAGAAGATAAATATGATATAATGTCCCCTGAAGTAAAGCACTGAAATAAATATCTCAGACAATACTGTTTCTGAAAGTAAGACCTGTAACCATTGCATTTATTATACATAAAAAATATAAGGATTCAAAAGCCAATTGCAACCAGAAATATATTCTATTAATTGGTTTCTACAAAAAGGTAATTTCCATTCCTTCTGAAAATTTCCTTTAAACAGTTTAAGTGAAATGGCTTCTCAGTAATGGCATTCCATTCATTTTTTTTCTCTATGAAATCACATACCAGTTAAGAGTGTAGGCAAGTACCATGCAGAGTACAGGAAGAGTGCTCACTATGTAGCCTCCTAATTGATTTCAGCCGCAAACTCCCCTATTCAATGGAGATAGGGGATTAAGATATTGGGTTATTAGTTGTGCAGGATGTGAGGCCTGTGCAAGTAATAGGTACACAAATTCCCCTTACTGGGAACCAAGCATCCGATTGCAGAGATTGACTCTCTCAGTGAAGGCAGCAGCACAAATGTTTTTACCACTGTGCCCAGTGCTCATCTCAGCCAGGCATTTGCTTTCCAACTTGCTTCATTTTTACTACACCTGCTAAATTAGATTTGAACCACTGTGCTCTTACTGACAGCTGGGCAGTGTGTTCATCAGGGGAAGTAAGGGAAAGCTCGGAGGTAGCCGTTATATGGATCTCCACAGGTTCTGTAGCTTTCCCTTATAGAAATGTGAGGAAAGTGTGTGATTTTAACCAAAGTGTGATGTTTGCAGGGCACTCTGGTTAAGAAAACATTGTAGGATCCATGTAAACTGTCATGTTTGACGGTGCTGTCTGTTAAAAGTTTAACACAGTGTCAAGAACTGCCGCCAATGACAGGTCCCTGCCAATGTTATGAGCTAACCTCAGGGCCAGTGGACTTCTCCAAATGTGGAGGATGGGTATTTTACTCCTTCACCCTGCTAGAGTAAAGTCCATCCTCAATTTAAATCAGTAAAAATTCCTTAGTGCTAAATTAAGATGTAACTTCCCACAGATCATGAAACCTGTGCTCTCATTCACATTTAAAATACAAATTTGAACGTCTGATTGTGTTCTAAACATTTAGGGGCATATTCTCAAAGACTTATCGCCGGGTTAGCTGTACTTTATCGCAGCCAAAGTGGCGATAAATATATCGCCCTATTCACAAGCTGGTGCTACCAGCCGATATCACCAGTTTTCCTTTGCAGCCGCAAAAAACATCGCCACAGATGACACCGACAACTAACGCTAATGATATGCAGAGTAGGCGTTCCCGTGCCTAAAGCAGCGACAACACCACTTTCCAACATTCTCAATGGCCAGCCAGATCGGCGGTAAGATCCAAAAACATGCGATAAGGCAGTTTAGCAGCAGGGATTTAACACCTGCTTTTTCCTGGTATTAAGTCGGACGATAATCTGCATCAGAAATGGGAGCCCAGTCCACAGCTACACCAGAAGAACAACAGATGCCATGGAGCTACTGATCATGCAGCTTGGACACCCAAGAGGGCCACAACACCCACCGCCACCACACCCAGGACCCCCCTCCCCGGGCCCTACCCGGATGAAGATATTTTACATCAACTTTACGAAATCTTGAACAAAACACTTCGCCTGATGTCGCACAATTACAACAATTAACATTCATGTGTGGTCAGAAAAAGGAGAATCATTCATTCATCTTTGAATTTCCAAACAAATTATTTTATTCAAATTTAACTCAACACAACTATTTGGAAGAGTCATGGCGGGCCTTCTCTGGACAATCTGTAAGTCACAGCCTGCAAGACAAAATTCAACATAAGAAGGTGTGTCATGCACTCATCAAAGGACAGAGAGCGAGAGAAAGAGAGAGAGAAAGAAAGGGAGAGAGAGTGAAAGAGAGGGAGAGCGAGAAAGAGAGGGAAAGTGGGAGAGAGGGAGAAGGAGTGAGAGAAAGAGAAACAGAGGAAGAGAGAGAGACAGTGAAAGGAAGAGAGAGAGAGAGAAGGAGAGAGAGAGTAACAGAGGGAGAGAGAGAGACAGTGAAAGGAAGAGAAGGAGAGAGAGAAAGAGGGAGAGAGAGAGAAAGACAGAGAGAGAAAGAGAGAGAGAAAGAGAGGGAGACATTGAACGGAAGAGAGGAAGAGGGAGAGGGAGAGAGAGTGCCGACACTGCAGACCCAAGCCTCACTGCTCACCTGCTGCCACTGGTGTGTCTCCAACGACGTGCCGGTATACACTGCAGTCCACCAGGTCCCTTATCTGAAACAGAGTCCAGATTTATGAATGGCAGAGTTCATATCATTGCACATGGCATCATCACAGGCTGCACACCCGCTCAGCTCTATAGGTGCCACTAACTCTGTGAACCGCAAGGCAAGGCAGCATGGTGGTAGGCCCATGCTGCCCGCTGGCTCAGGCCTACACTGCGGTCTAGCAGGGCTTACACAAATCCCTACCAGTCCAGACCTCCAGGAAGGCGCATCATCGCAAGCTGCACACCCACTCAGCACTTAAGGTGCCCCTACCTCAGTGCACCAAAAGTCACCGTCCCATGGCGGTAGGCCCGTGCCGGACGCAGAGTATCCGGTGCCACCAACTCTGTGCAACGCAAGTTATGGACTCTTTCTGATTGAGTCTCATGATATGCCAGGCGGACGTGGCCATGTCACCTCCGGCAGTGGCACCATAAGCCTAAGGCCTCGCCTCAATTGCAGCGCGAAAGCCACATCACATTTTCAAAATACAAGCAGTAGTCAGACTAACATTAGGGATGAAAGCTTCTTTGTCTCAATACATAAGGCAGAAGGACATCTGTACCTCTGACCTTGGTCTTGCATGCGGCAGGCACCTCCTGAGAGAGATACCATAGCAGATGATGACGACTCCCACACTACGCACAGCGCTAATGAAAGACCAACGTATCCACACCCCACACACAGAAGTCCTTGCTCGAAGTACTCTTCCATGGAATGCCCTGGACACTTACGTACACAACAACCCATACTTCCAAACGCTGCACACACATACAACTCATTGCTCCGAGCTGTGGCATATCATCCACATAACTGCCACAGGTCAGAAGAGCGCTGGTTCTGCGAGAGCCACCAACGCAATGGCAGAACATCCCGGGCACATGGACAACCCTTGTCATGTGGAACTGTATTGTGCACGTATGCTGCATTTGTTGTAGGCACTGGCAGCATTGCGCATCAGTTACCGTCTGATCTTCCGTCTTGCGTACGTCACCTGCATCCAGCCCTGGTTCCACTGTCTATCATGCATATTCAAGTGGCCCATGGATGTCTGTCTATCCAACACAACTGTAGCTGAACTGGATTATGACTTGTGTGTGCGCACCCTGTTGGCCCACGACCAGGAGTGTAACTGTGATACCCGTTCATGGGATGCCTTGATATTTGGCGTATGTGCTGGCAGTTGGGCATGGGAGAATGCACAAGTCCTCATGTGCTCCCCTATTGGGCTGTGTTGCGGATTGGTGAAACGGCGTGGACGGAGCACATTTGTCCGGACCAGTTAATGGATTGGCTCGCCCTCGTGTTCGTTGAAGTCGACAACGATGTACAGTTGGAACTGATTGCACAGGAAGCTGTGCTTGCATTCATGGATGAGTAACTACGTTCCTGCAGCCACAACTGACTGTAACCCAGAGCACAGGTCCCAGCACCTTGTTGCATCTTGGAGAAATGGTCACATATCCCACCACAACAGTGGACATGGCTGCATTCACCTGGACTCAGAATGCATGTGCGTGCACCTACTCGTGTTGACACATACCTGTGCAAGGTGAGGCAGTCCCATGGGCGGAGCTGCACAGCGTCGCTTGGCAACGTTCTTGAATCTGACATACTGTTGGAGGGAGAGTACACACATGGCAATGTAGTACTACATGTGACCTTGTTGGACCCTTTCACCTGCTCACTTTCAGCAGAGCAGACAGTCAGTGCAGTCCGGTGGCACAGCACTATGCAGATCCCATGGGCTGTGAGCCGTGTCCCCTGACACGGGGCAATGAGCATACGCCAAACATCACATGACTCGTCCAGCAAGGCAAGGTGGGCTGAGACCGTTGTCATCCGTGATGATTGGTGTTCATTTTTGCCTCCCCATTTCTTGCACCTCTACATGTTCCTATGCTGCCTGTTAGTGTCTGAAGCATTGGTCTGCATGTTATGGCCCTTGTCTTGCCGGTACTGACACGCACATGCTAATAAAGTCTGCGCAACTTCACTTGTGTTCAACTGTGATGAGTGTTGCTTAGAATGACAAATCGTGTGCCTCAATGAGCATTGTCCATACACAGGGAGGGACTGACTGATGCATTTCACCTAGGGGTGAGTCCATATTGCCAGCTCTACCTCTGTGAGCCAGACATTGTGGTTAGGATAGTTGCCGGTAGACCTTTGCTCTTACGTGTCTTCAGCAATGTATGGTGTCCAACTTCTTGCCAAGTGGATCAATGTGATCCATAAAAACAGGCTGTGTCCACACAGTTGAGTGTGAGAAGTTATGCGATGAGATGTTCTGTTGTCACATGTGATGGGGGACACTACTTTAAGCCTGCTACTGACTTTGGCATTTTTACACACAGCCCTATTTTATACATGGACGTGGGGCTAGGTAGGGGGGTTGTGAGATTGTTATTCATGAGCAATGAGGCCACAGCTAGTTCACATCTTCACAGTCATCTAATTGGCCATGTGGGTCAAAGTCAAACATGCGCATTGATGTCATTTCCCAGGGTGTACTTTTTTGTGCAATCAATGTCCCTAAATTCATTCATACTTTTATACTTGATTGAACATAGACATGACACATCTGTGTGATTTGGAATGTTTTATTCACATTCTGTGGAGTGTCGGAGCTGGAGCAGTACATGGCCATGCAAACCCCATATTACATAGTTGCCCAGTGGAGGGCCAACCAGAGTCCTTTGGAGAATGACCAGTTAATTAGAAGAGGAAGAGTTCAGTCTGCAGCCTGATTGCTGTGTCATTGGTAACCAGAGCAGATATGGCAGTCCATGTCGGGGTCCAGGTGAATGTCGCAGAGTGTTTTGGGAGAGAGTGGAAGGTGTTGTTCCAGGGCATGATGCAGAGGGCTGAACCAAGCAGCAACAGGCCATATGGCGGGGATGAATGCTACAACCTCCTTTCTCACACAGAGTCATTACCATCGACATCTTAGTCCTCTGATATGTCTTCTGTGTCAGGTGTGTCAGGTGTGTGTGGTGGTGTTATGGCTGCATCACTGTGTGCCACTGACACATCAGGGGCGGAGGTGGTATGGCTGAATCACTTTGTGCCACTGACACATAAGGGGGTGGAGATGTGTGTGTCGAAGTTCCTACAGCAGTCATCTGGGACAGACTCTGTGGCAGCAATGTCAAGATGAGGAACTGCAGGGCATGGAAGATCCCAGCTACATCTCGCTGGTGTCCAGCCGTGGCAGCCATCCTTCCAGCCTGCATCCACTCCATGTTCTCCATTATCCTCCGCATCTGTGCCAACTCTGTCCTGTCATCGCTGGAGCCTGTCTGACTAGACAGTTCTTGTATCCGAGTAATGGCTCCAGCGAGGTCAGCCAAGGATTGTTGTAGAGCATGGAACGAACTGTGGGTGTCTGTTAGGGACTGTAAGTGGTCCCTGATGGGACTTGTACACCCACGTATGGCATCTAGTTTGGCTGCCATGAGGTCAAAACCCACCCGCACCTGTTCAGCCAGCCCCCTCTGGCAGTCTAACACATGGCCATGTATTTTTCCGTGAGGTGCTGGGAGCCAGCTGTGGTGGTGGGTGCTTCCTGCTGTGTGGTCTGGGCAGAGGGTGGGGTCACCTTGATGCAGCTGGGTTGCCCTGCTCCTGGAGGTGGGGTGTGGGGGCTGTCCACGAGCCGTTGGAGTGTGTCGGAGCAGATGGCCAAGGGGTCCTCTGCATCATCACTGAAGAGATGCCTGGTCTGCTCTGCAGGAGGTTTTGATTGTCCCTCTGCAATGTAAAGGGGAGATTCAGGTTAACAGTGTGTTGCATGTATGTTGACGCATTGTACATATTTACATACAGACTGCATGACAATGTACAATGTGACTGTTTTGGAGGAGCTGGCTATTTGAGGGGAGACAATGGACAGTTCGACTACATGACGGATGTGAGGTTGTACTCTTACATTATCATCCCACAGTTTCCTGCTATGCCAGATGTGATTGGCCAGTTTCTCCCCACAAGCGGCACCAGTTGTGTCCTCTGTTCTGTAGTGAAAGTGTTGCACTTTGTACCACATTGTCGTCAATGTTGATGTGCTGTGATTGCTATGTGTGTGTGATGCATTGTGGGAGAGTCGCCCCTGCAGCTTTGATTTAGTGGTCCTATATCCCTTTGAGGCGGTGTGCCTTTGACTTGTGTGCTTTTACGGTGCTGAGATGCTGGCAACTTGGGTCATTTGTGCTCTTGGATGGTTTTTGTACTCTTGTGCATTGTGTGTATTCAGATGTGTTGTTGACATCAGGGGTTGTATGTGCATGTGGATGTGTGACCTGCTCCTTTGAGGATGTGATCCACACTGGGCCACCTCAGTGTCGTGTCGTGCACCATGTCATGTATTTTGACTACAGCCATGCTATTGGTCATGCAGTGTCACTTGCATTGTCATTGTGCCTCACAGAGCCGCTGCTTTGCTGGAGTCAGCACATGTGCATGGGTAGGTTGTGAGATTGGTGATAGGGAGGGGGGCCCCTTTATGCATATAGTGGACGGGGGCCTACTTGGTGTTTCTATGTGTGCTGCTGTGTGCCAAGGGTATCAGGGACATGTTCCACAATCATTGTGTTTGTGCAGTGTGCTACACATAATTGTGCATGTATGCCATTGTGCCCATCTCCCCCCACACCCCCAGTCCCTGGTTGTTACTCACCCTGTTTCTGTTGGGTCAGGTCATATGGAGCTGTGTCCGGACCCCCAACTCCTTGCACCGTCTCCACACTGATGACTGTGGCCACCATTTCCTCCAGCTCATCCAGCTCCTCCTGTGGCGCAGGACTCCCACCTCCAGTCGTCGTTGCTGCCTTCCGGTTGGCAGCGAGTTTCTGCTTGGTTTGGCTTTTCACATCATGTCAGCGCCTCTTGACCTACTCCATTGACCTCCTCAACACTCCGACTGCATTCACGTTGTTCACGATAGACTGCCATATCTCCGTTTGTGTTGCCAATGACACAGTGGAGGTGATGAACAGTTGTTGGTAGTGTTCTATCACCTCTGTGACGATGATCTGGTTTTTCTGCAGACTGAACCCCGTCTTCCTCTTCCTCTTCTCCTTGCCCTTCCCCGAACACGGGGGTTCCTGGCTGGTCCTCCGTGGGGCTTGTGGGGTTCGAGTTGTCCTCTGCACTCGGTCCGGGTGCATCCATGGTGCTACGCAGTTTATTTTGGTTTTGATGTATTTTTTTTGTTGCTTTTATAGTGCATTTTCCCGCAGGACACGTGGGAATTGCAGGCCTGTCACTGGTTATTTCTGATATTTTTATCGCGGTTGGCCACATCGCAAATTTTTTCGCATTCGGGTTTCATGTTTTTTTGCCTTCACGGTAATTTTATCGCAGTCACTTGATGCGCTAGCGTGAGACTATCGCATGGTACCGCCGTGTTGAGAATACAATGTTAACACAGCGTTATTTTCCCGCGATAGACTGCGATATGCAAAGTTGCATTAAGCTAATTTTGCGATAATTATTACACCTTCTTGAGAATATCCCCCTTAGATGCTATTTAAAGAACAGAACATGTGCATTTAAATCTGACAAAAGGGGCGATTTGCCGAATCAGCCTGTTTATGAATTCTAAAAAAGGCTTTTTACATGTATTAAACCCTATTTTGCGATTCGGTAGCGGATCACAAAATGGGTTTTTGATTCGGTACTTGGAACAGGCGTGTTTAGGGCGTCCCTTCCAAATAGTGAATAGCAGCGGTATGTGTGAATATTTTGTGGCTATGAATGCGGTCGCAAAACATTCACAAATAACCATCAACTTCAAGTTGGTAGTAACCCATTCGCTAATGGGAAGTGGTCCCATTGATCACTGCCCGCTCTTCAAAAATGGAAAGAATACTTTTCTTTTAAATGCAAACTGTTTTCCTTTAAGTAAGCCTGGGCAGGGTTCATGAACAAAAATCTCTGCCATGCGACACGTTCTGCAAGCTGCGGAGTGCACCTGGTAAAGACTGTTCACGCCTATTTTCAGTGCTGGGTGTTTGTCCTACGCTGAAAAATCAACATGAACAGCATCATGAGCTTTGCAAGAGGGCACTGCTTCTTTTCTGCCGCTGAAGTAGATTCTCAACGCAAACAGATGTTTCTCAACGCGAGGGGTCATGACTACCCGCAACCGCCCGCATTGAGAAATACAACTACCCGTGTTGAGAAATCTAGCCAGGAGGTGGATTTTTCGTGCCCGCGATACCCAACTTGGCATTGGAGAGCACGAGCGAGCAAAAATCTCACCAGGAGTTGGATTTTCCTCACTCACACTCGCCAACTTGGTGCTGGGGAGCACGAGCGAGGAAAAAAGTTTCTCTACACTGCGCGGAATGGAATTTTTTGGAGCACCGCTTGCTGCGCGGGGTGCGGAAAACTCTGCAAACTCAGTGAGCGTTGCAGAGTTCACCACCCGGACTTACCTTTAAGGAAAACGGGCTGCATTTAAAAAAAAATATTGCTTTATTTAAAAGCAAACACGAACATGGTGGTCTGCTGACCCCAGCAGGCCACCATCCCTGTGATTTTAGAGATTCCTAGGGGGTCGCAAATTATTATTAATGAGGTAGGTTGATTTGTGACCCCAGGGATCGCTAAATGAAACTCTATGATTTTCATACACTTGTAATAGTGATTCCCTAATTGCGATTCACAGAAAATCACAATTAGGTAATCTCTATTGCAAATGTTGATACATGTGGGTCAATGTATAGCACTTAATGTGTTTATTTAATAAGTTTCTTTTCCCTTTTCAATCATTACAAAATGCTGATGCTGGGAGGTCTAGCCATTTATGGCCAGTCTGGTTTCTGCTTTTTAAAATCTAATCACCCTACTTATAGCTTAAGGGGTTATTTACTAATGTTTCCATTAACACAGGGCAGCAAGCAAAGTTGCTGTGCTGTGGTGCGTGAAAAGGAAAGAGCAGAAGTGTGCCATAGCCACTAAGATTTGGTGCAGTTCTGCTCTCTCCTAGCAGTGGCACGCTGTGTGCTGCCTAGCGCCCAGTCAGGCACCCTTGTGCCATGCTGAAACGATGTCTGAGTTATGAGCAGGATTGTTTTGGTACATGAGGGGATACCTTAATGTAAAAAATCAAATCTAAAAAGGCATTTTCCTCTATGTGTAATGCAGATGCATCATGCATAGAAAGATGACGAAAAGAGGAGAAAAACAGATTTGTTTCCTTGTTATACCATTCTCTGGGAGGCATTTGATGTGATCCTGGGTTTACACACCTTGGTAACTCTGGAACTTGGTTAAATCCATGGTTGGATGCATGGAAACAACCATACTCCACCTGCCTACCAGCTTTAAATGTGACGCAATGCAGTACAAGCAGGTGCATTGCGCTACATTTCCTTACAAAATCCCTCAAGGTGGTGCAAATAGCCCCTGCGTGGCTTTGTAAACCTTACTTAAGCCTTAGCTTTGTGCGACGCAAGGACAGTGCAAAGGCTTAGTAAATCAATAGGGGCCGATTCACAGAACTAATCTGAGATAAAATCCTAAAGTTACTACTTTTGGTATGCACAGAAGGCATTTAGTAGTAGTAAAGTTAGGACTCCTAACTTTACTACTACTAAATGCCTTTTGTGAATACCGAAAGTCATAAAGTTAGGATTTTGTCTCAGTTTAGTAGTAGTAAACTTAGGAGTCCTAGCTTTACTACTACTAAATGCCTTCTGTGAATACCAAAAGTAGTACGTTTATGATTTTATCTCAGATTAGTTCTGGGAATCGCCCCTAGGTTATTTTATTTTACGTGGCAGGGCAAGGCAGAGTGGACAGGAGCTGTGCTGAAACTGAAGAAAAAACACACATTATTTGCTTGTGTTCCTCCAAATTAAGCTCTGCATGCAGACAGCACAGAGTGTATTTCTGCCATCCTGTAGGAGACAAAGGACAAAGCTGGTCTGCAGGCCTCACTTCCCTTTAGCCCCCATCACACTCTGTCAGGGGGTCAAAGATCCATTTGCCCCATCTATACAGTGCCACTAGTACGACCCCCTGACATATTTAAAATTCTTTGTTGTGCATTGGAAATCAATTAAGATTTAATAGCAGGACCACTATCTTCAAAACCTGAATGTTGAACAGCCACCATGTCATGATTGCCAATTGATGCAACTTTGTTTGCTTTGTGTAAACAAATCCCCAAAGAGTGGAGCATATTTGTGCAAAACAAAGAACATAACAATGGAATACCGAGATGCCGACATTTTTCCCTGCTTCTGAGGACAACTGATTGTTTTTCCTACACCGGCCTTCTTTATTTCGCATTGCAGGAACAATAGCCATTGGGAAGCCCCCTGGACTGCTGGGGCCCCGCTGAATGTACTTTAGTGGTTCCCTCAACTCCAAAGGAGGCGTGAAAACGATATCAATAAATACAGGATTGCCAGCCACACACACCTTGCGTTTATCTACGAACGCATTTTTATTGGCTGGGAGCACACATTCCTGGCGCGCGGCCTCCAGCTGCTTTAGCATGCAGCCTGTGATTTCAGCTGTTCCGGTGGCTAGATTGCACCCTGGTAATGGCTGCATGTGTTAGAACCAAGTGTCAGAACGAGCCTATTCTTAGTGGCTGGCGAGAAAGGAAAATTAAGACTTTTGCTCAAGAAATCTAATCTTAGTGGACAGGCTTGCGAATAAAGGTCACCTGCTGGCTTTCCCTTCATTTCCTCGAGGGATTAACTATACAGTATCTTTCAAGGAAGTGACTGAAAATCACTTGATCCGGTTGCTGCTGGAAAGCAAGAGCTTTTTTTTTTTTTTTTTGTAAAGAAGAAAAATAGCCTGGGTTCTCTGTTTTAATTTGAACAAAGAATGGGAGGTGTATTACTCCGCGACACAGACCTGCCACATTTTCAATTTTGTTTCGCTTTTTCGAGGAAAGGCGTGGTGCATATTTTAAGACTGATGCAAATACTCTCTGAAAGGTCAAGTCGATCCCGTGAAAATGAGGTCCGGCAAAGGAGGTGTCTGTCATTTGGAATGTCGGGAATGTGCAAAAATTGATGTCAAGCCGTTTTAGATTTGCTGCTAAAGCTAAAAGGTCGCTGTTTGCAGAAGCAGAACTGTTTCGGAATTCACCAAGTGTGGATGCAGACTACAACAGGTCTCTCCATCACGTAGGGGCTGATCATCATGAGCAATGTGCCCACCTGTATTTGCACACAAGCAGCACATGTCTGTCATTTTTATATCTAATCGCCAAGTTGTTTACATCCGCTCGTTTAAGAATTAGTGCCGAAGGTTCATTGTCATCAGCTGGTGTAACTTTTATGAAGCGTGTCTGTGCATGAGTGAGAATATGGAAAAATCTTCTATCTGACCCTTTTAAGTTAAATTCGCGGAGAAAAAGCAATTCCCCCTTTCACGGCAGTTTAATTTTTCAGTCCATCGCACATATTTCTCCAGGAATTTAGTAAATCAAAAGCTGCACTGCCAGAAGAAAAACGACAAGGATTTATAATCATTCAGCTCCATTGATTATCATACAAGGATTGCATCGAAATTCTACTCGTTTTAAGTAGACATTGAATGAGTGATGATATTTTTTCTGCATACCCTTGGACATTAAGGATACATTGTCCTCACCCTCACATTAGAAGGATAACATGCAATCTCCTGCTCATGTATGGTTGGAAGTATTTTGCTATCTTATACTATCTTACAAAATATGGAAGGAAATACTACCTTTTCTCCTTTCAATTTCCTTCCATGGATGATTTTTTAGCCGGTGGGGATGGCGATTGAGATGTCCAGGGCTGAGATGGGGTTCATCCAGGTTTTCGTGAAGAAGGTGATGTCGGGGGAGATGGAATCGAGCAGGTCCCAATCTCAACGGCGTCTCTTTTGAGGGAGGGGGTGTTGAGTAGGATGCATCTAAGGTGGTCAGGTCCAATTCTTGAGGGCCGTTCGGTTGTGGGTCTGGTGTGCGGAGACAGGAGAAGGTGTAGATGTGGCAGGTGAATGGACCTTGGGCATTTTTTGGCGATGCACGCTGGCAGGCATTGGAGTGTTCAGCGTTGAGGGCATGGAGGATGCTGGCATTGTAGCAGTGAATGCCGTGGGGATCAGGGTCCATGGCAATGGGCACAGTCTAGGCACGGATGGTCGTCGACGGGCGCAGACAGGCTTGCCTTTGAAACGCAGTTGGCATAGTTGCGCAGCTGCCGCTATTAAGTAGTGTTGGGGAGGACGTAGGGCTGGTCAGCTGGGCGGCGGGAGGCAGGAAGCGGCGCTGGAAGGGGCAGGCTGTGGGGGGACAAGCAGCGGCAAGGGCGGGAAGAAAGAGGCACAAAATAGGGTAGAGAATGAGAGGAAAATGCAAAATACAGAATTAAACAGAAAAAGACAAAAACAAAAGAAAGGAGGAAACAGAAAAGCAGGGACAGACTCATCGCTGGGCCACTAGGAATGAGGCGTGGGTGGGAGCCTGCAGGTGGAGAAGGACCTCAAACACAAGACCTGGAGCGCAGAGGGGCAACAGCTATCAGGTGGAGCTGTGTAGTGGGGAGCCACGCACGATGACAAGGTCAGTGAGATGGCTCCTTCACCATGCACCATCCGCCATTAAGTAGTTTTGGGGAGGAGAGAGGGTTGGCCAGCTGGGAGGCGGAAGGTGGAAAGCAGTGCTGGAAGGGGACAGGCCACAGAGAATGAACGGCAATAAAGGCAGGAAGAAAGAGACACAGAATAAGGAAGAGAATTAGGGGAAAATGTGAAAAACAGATACAAAATAGAAACAGATCAAAAGGATAGAAAACAGAACAAGAGAAAGGCGGAAACAGGAAAGCAGAGACAGACTAACCACTGGGTCACCAGAGATGAGACATAGGTGGGAGTCTGCAGTTGGAGGAGGGCCTCGAACACGAGACCTGGAGCGCAGAGGGGTATCAGCTGCCAGGTGGAGCTACGCAGTGGTGGCACCATGCACGCTGTCAAGGCCACTGAGGTCACTCCTTCACTGTGCAGCAACTGCCATAAAGTAGTGTTGAGGAGGAGGGAGGGCTGGTCAGCTGGGAAGCGGGAGGTTGGAAGCGGCACTGGAAGTGGGCAGGCCGTAGGGAACAAAGCAGTGGCAAGGGCAGGAAGAAAGAGGCACAGAATAAGGCAGAGAATGAGTGGAAAACTTTAAACACAGAAGAAAAATAGAACAAGACAAAAAGTCTAGAAAAATAGAACAAGAGAAAGAAAGAAACAAGAACGAAGAGACAGACTAACCACTGGGCCACTAGGGATGAGGCATAGGTGGGAGCCTGCAAGTGGAGGAGGGCCTCGAACACAAGACCTGGAACGCCGAGGGGCAACAGCTACCAGGTGGAGCTGCACGGCTGGGGACCAACGCACGCTGACATGGTCAGTGAGGCTGCCATTAAGTAGTGTTGGGGAGGAGGGAGGGCTGGTCAGCTGCCAGGCGGGAAGCGGAAGGCCACACGGAATGAGCAACAGCAAGGGTGGGAAGAAAGAGGCACAGAATAAGGCAGAGAATGAGGGGAAAATATGAAATACAGAAGAACAAAAGAAAAAGACAAAAAAGCTAGAAAAAGAGAACAAGAGAAAGGAAGAAACACGAAAGCAGAGACAGACTCACCAGTAAGCCACCAGGGATGAGGTGAAGGCAGGAGCCTGTGGGTGGAGGATGGCCTTGAAAATGAGACCTGGATCGCAGAGGGGCAACAGCTACCAGGTGGAGCTGCACATCAGCAGAGCAAGGCACGCTGACAAGGTTCATCCAGCCGCACGTAGCAAGGGAATGTCTGATTGCTGAGCCAGGATCTCCAAAATGTCGCAGCGCAGGTGACTGAGGCCAAAACCCAGGTCTTCTTATTGGAGGACCATCTAGTCATTCTCAAGCTCCAGTTTCCAAATAACCAATGTGCCGAAGACATCGAAAATCGCTCTCATAGGAACAACCTTCGGTTCATTTGGATTCCCTGAGGGATTTGATACCACTGAAGCATAACAGTTTCTAGAGACATGGCTGAGGTCCATGGGTCCCTGAAGACAAGCTTTCACCCTGGTTTGTGCTGGAGTGGGTCCACCGATCCTTGGCTTGCCGCCATCCTCCAGGGGCACCTCCCTGCCGGCTCATCACTTGGATCCTGAACTATCACAACCGTAAAATAATTCTCCAGGGAGCCCAGGGTCACCCAGAGCTCCGCTTCCAAAGCGCAAAGATCATGATTTTTCCAGACTACACCCGGGTGGTACAACAATATTAGCGTCACTGCCCTGTGTCTCCCTCCTAAACTACCCAGAAGGAAATGGACTTGGTTCCTTTGGGCCCATTCGCGCCCTCTGGGCTGACGTGGGTTCCCAGACTCTGACCAAGTGGAGACTGGGGTAAAGAGGGACACAGGATGATGATCTTGGGGATACCCAGACTTCTTCCGATTGCAGAGTGGTGACTCTGGTGCTCCACCTTGAGTGTCCCGTGGGTCTCTGGACTCCTTCTGGGATGGACCCTGTTAAACTTTAAAGTACACTTAAGACTATGCATGCTGTCACCTATTGGGATCCTATTGTAAGAGGGGGACCTCCCTTGGGGGCTACTGGTTTTGACACATGTTATCTTTCAATCCCATCGCCGAAGCAGAGATCATTAAAATGATTACCAGTTCCAAACCCTTGTCACACTTTTCGGACCCTATCCCTGCCCAACTGGCTAAGAAGCTCAAACTCACCCTCGCCCCGCTCCGGACCAAGATTATAAATAGATCCCTGAGAACCGGGGTCATGCCAGACTGTCTCAAAATAGGCAAAGTCATGTCATTACTAAAAAAAAATGGGATTTGACCCAAACGATCTCTATAACTTCAGGCCTGTCTCCAATCTCCATTCTCAGCCAAAATCCTAGAAAGATGTGTTCTCTTGCAACTTACTCAACTCATTGACAGTAACAACCTTCGAGACCCTCACCAATCGGGCTTCAGAAAAGGTTTAAGCACAGAGTCAGCGATCCTGAATGTCATAGATGATGTCCACAAATCACTAGACACGGTAAACTCATAATCCTGAACCTATCAAGTCAAGTCAAGTCAAATGGTCTTTATTCGGATAAAAAATATCCATAAAAGTACAGTTCATCAACACCAAGAAATTAAAAGTATACAGTTTAAAAACAGTAATAAAAACAAGAGCAAATCCAAAGTTCTAAGTGCAGGTATAGGCAGAGAAATACAGGAAGAGCAAATAAAGTGCAGGTATATTCAATGAAACATCAACAGTTATATCATTTGGCAAGCAACAGTCAAAAACAGTCAAAAACATGTTCTAAGTATATTAGTGCGAGTTGTCCACCCAAAATCGAATAGATCAGACTTATCCAGACATATAATCGGGGTCATGAGGAGATGTACAGACTGACGATATCAATAGATATACCGGGCAAATGGTAATCTAATGATGGCCATAGATGAACAAAGACAGCTAATAGATGCAGTCTTATATAATAACCATCGTATTCCGCGAACGTATCGCCACCTGCAAAAATGAACTTGCTCTGAAAATCATCTCATCACTTCCTAGCTGTAATATTTCGATATATGCCAGTTTATAGTCAGTAATAGCTTGTGACCTGAAGTAGGGGATAAAATACTGTTTTGTGTATCGAGTGTAAAAATTACAAAAAAGCAAAAAATGTATGGTTGTTTGTTTTAAACCATTACCACAGGGGCAGGACAAATGTTCAAGATTTTTATTAAAACCAAGTGGAAAGCAAAGTGAGTATTTTATGCTCCCATCCCTAAGGCGAAAGAGAATGCTCCTGTTCCATCTACCGATATTCCTTTTCAAATATTCCTGTGGGGAGGTTATGTTATATGAACCTATCAGCAGCCTTCTACAACGTAGACCACAAAGTGCTCATCAATGTACTTTGAGAAAGGGTCGGAGCAGAAGAGGTGGTCTTGCAGTGGTTTACCTCCTTTTTGCAGAACCGCACCCAAAGAATAAAAATTTAAAACTGCACGTCTGACCTACTCCCCAAAAGCAAGGGTATCCCTCAAGGATCAGTTCTCTCCCATCACTGTTCAACATCCACATGGAGCCCCTCACCACTATACTAAAAAAAGCCAACATCCCCTTCCACCTATATGCGGACATTACCCAGATCTACCTAGAAATTTCCTCCATTGGTGACATTCAGTGTCTAAACGTCACTCTAAGAGAAGTCCAACACTGGCTATCCCTCAACCACCTGAAACTCAACCAAGATAAGACAGAAATCCCTCTCATATCCAACAAATAGCAGACCCCCCCAAATCACAGAATGGCTAAAACACATTGATGCTCTCAACTGCAGTCTCACCCCATCTGACTCCATAAAATCACTGGGAAGCACTCTGGACCCAATCTTAGACATGGTAAAATATATCAAGAACACCGCAAAGAGCGCTTTCTTCAACCTAAAACTACTCAACAAAATAAAACCCTTTATGCCCCCGATGACCTCCAACAGGATACTCAATCCCTGGTGCTCTTCAGATTGGATTACGGGAATGCAACCCTCACAGGAACAGCAAAATCCCACTTACCTCTCCTCAGATCAACTCTAACTGCAGCAGCCAGTACAAACACAAGTCTCCCGCTCTCAGAGAGCTTAAATCGCTCCCAATCGAAATGCAGGCCAACTTCAGAACTGCTTGTCTCACACACAAAGCTATGCACACTGGTAAACCTGCTTACCTAGCCTCCAAACTCAATAAGGCCGGTCAGACAAGGAACCTCTAAAGTACTAACACTCTACTTCTCATTCCTCGGAAAACTTGAAAACAAAAAACCTTATCACGCTCCTTCTCTGGATATGCACCCAAAATTTGGTACTCCATCGCACTCCATATCAGGACTAATCCCTCCTTTTTAAAATTCAAAAGCCAGCTTAAAGACCTCCTCCTCAACTGAACTTTGACGAATGGATAGCTGCCGCTTAACGTACAACCTTGCACACTGCAGTATATAGTCACTTTGATAAGAAGGCTTGTACATCACCTACCTCTTGTCTCGCTCCTTTGTACCCCCTCCCTGAACTAGCTTTGTCACAAATTGATATGTTTATTATTGTTATTTTTTGTGTTTGATTGCTTCATGATATATGTTGTAAAGAGCTCTCATAACTTCGGGTCTGGCTAGTGCTATATAAACCTCTTAAATAACTTGTTAATACATAGCAAGTTTGTTGTTAGGGTGGCCGATACTCCTGGGATAGAAGTGTTGTGGGCTGGGAGCATTGGGTGGGTTGGGTTGGTTTATTATGTAGTTTTGTTGTGTCTTGCTTATTTTCATGTCACACTCATGCTTTTCACCTGCACCATCACCCAAAGCACGGGGCAATGCTTCGGCCTTCCCCCTCTAGGGGCACCACTAGTCCCACCTCCATGGAGTCCTGGTATGGTGGTCTCATGCTTTCACATATATTTCCTCTTCATTGATGCACATTAAAGTACTCTCTTGGAGCGTGGATGATGTACTAGACCGTATCAATTGGTCAGCAGTCCTTAGATACAAATATTTCAAGCCAGCGATGGTTCTCCTCCAGGAGAGACACTTGATGGGTATGCAATGCCCTCTTCTGGGGCATATCGGATATAACCTGGTCTATCATGTGGGGTATTCCCAGTGATCTCAGGGAGTGACCATCCTGTTACACAAGGAGTTTCCACTTGTGGTCTCTGCCTCCCATGTTGACCCTCAAGGTTGCTATGTAGGTGTTGGAGGTAGGGTAGAGGGAAGACACTATAACTTCCTCTCTGTTTATGTTACACAAGCCCAGCTCCACCCCACACTTCAAATGGTTAGGACCCTGCTTGCAACTCTCCTGCAATGGACTCATCAGACCCTCTTCGGCCAGGGCATGAGCTGCATGCTAGGCAATTGCTGTAATGGGCTGACTGATTGGTGCTTTGTGATGCATGGCGCACATGGAATTCGCGGGCCCACACCTACACACACACACACATACATCGGCAGCCCTTAAGACTCTGTCTTGCATTGACCTGGTGTGGCTTCTGGCATCTGCCATTCTTCAAATTTCAGAGATCGAGACTCTGGCCCGGGGCATCTTTGATCATTCCCCTGTTCTGCTCCAGCTTGGCCACCAAGAGGCAGTGCTGTGCATTTGTGGCGATGGCGATTCCATGCTTGACAAGTTAATGACACAGAATTTTTGGAACTTTGTAGAGTCAAAAACTCACACCTACTTCGAGGTGAATCATGGCGCTCCACCTTCTCCGGGGACACTTTTGGCAGCTATCAAATTATCTCTTAGAAGGGTGATTAAGGGTTTTGTTTGGTGCAAGGAAAAACAGAAACTCTCGCAGGTATCAGGTCTTGAAATCCAAATTCTCACCCTTGAACAAAGGGTGCTACACTGACCCTCATCTGACATAGACCGGCATTTAGTCTGTGCTAGGTCCTGTTTCCATGAGATTTAGCTGGAAGAGGCAAGGCAGTGCTAACAAACCTTATTGCAGAAGGTTTACAAGCATGTGGACAAATTGGGAAAACTTCTATATTGGCTAGCCACCAGGAATGTTGTGTCTAGAGTGGTTTCCCATGATTTGTGATGCCGATGGTCATGTCCACATGTCGTGCTCCATGGTGGCCGAGGTTTTTTGGACTACCACTTTACTTTGAATGAGGAGGTCCCTCGTCCCCAACTGAAGATGCCTGACTTGATTCTCCTAGATATCACACTGCCTTCGATCTCCCCATCCCTTGCAAGGGACTTAGATCAACTAATCATGTTTGATTGATGTTCAGAGAGACTCTTTCAGCTTTGACTCCTGGGAAAGCTCTGGGTCCAGGTGGCTTTTCAATAAAATACCTTTCCAGATTCAAATCTCTCCTACTTCCCCATTTGTTGGCACCCTATATAGAGAAGCGGGGGGCAATTCCAGTGGGGCTAGATATGGCAATGATAGTTGTGCTCCCAAATCCCGGGCTAACTGGCAAACAGTTGCTCTTCAGATTGGCCTACATCACTTATAAATGCTGATATCAAAGTGTTTGCCAAGGTGTTGGCCAATCGCCTTGCTCACACCTTGTCCTTGTTGATTCATCCAGACCAGACCAACACTGCTTTATGCCTAACTGGAGTGCTTGACATTGTATACAGCGAGTCCAGTTGGCCCTTTCCCAATCCCATTGCCTCTAGGGCCTCGCCGTCTTACTCCTTTTGGACTTTGAAAGGCATTTGACACAGTTGACTGGACCTACCTTGATGCATTCTTGTGGAGAGCCAGGCTTGGTCCTCATTTTTGTACCCTTATTGGGCTTCTCTACACCAACCCCACTGCTCAGGCCCTGATGAATAGTGCTTGTCCCTGCCCTTCCCAGTCCACTGCGAAACTCACCAGGGTTGTTCTCTTTCTTCTATTTTATTCACATTGGTGCATCATATCCTCTGTAATGCTCATCTTCGAGAGATGGTCCTGGGATGGGTGGCCTAAGGAGCGCATTGCTCTCTACGCTGATGATATCCTGGTGTTTCTGACCAACCCGCAGGTCTCAGGGCCCGCTGTATAGAGATCCTGCAATTGTTCGGAGACAGTTTTTGCCTCCAAATGAATGTATCTAATTCACGCTTGGGATGTGGTTGCACCACACTGCTGGGCTTGAAGTTTTTCCCTGTTGGGAAAGGATTGGCATCTCTCATTTGAGGGACATCTGGGTGGAAAGTGGTTTACACACATTCCAGGCACAGCAGGAATATTACCAACTTTCTTGCACCCAGTTTCATGAATACTTACAGCTGTGACACCCTCATGGCTAGTATTCCTCTGGATATTTTTGGGATTTACCACTCCCTGGTTATTAATGCTCCGGACCACTTTTTCAGGCGCGCTTGAGGATAACAAGTGTTGTGAGGCCATAATGGCCCCCAGGGAGTTGGCCATTCCTGCAAGTCTTCATTTGGTCCAGCTCATTTATCACCATGTTGCATACCACTTAACTCTGCAGTGACTCCAGCAGATGCGCAGGTTCTCCCAGACTCCCTGAGCCAGATGTCCCTTGCCTGAGGCAGACTTCTTCCACGTGCTGTGGGTGTGCCTAGGGTGTCCCCATTCTTGGCAGGGACCTAGAGATAGCTCTACACAGTTTTGGGCCAACGGCTCTGTCTTACCCCAAGGACCACATTATTCGATCTGTTAGAAGATGTGGATGGATAGAGGATGGAACCTACTTTTATAGGGGTGGTGACACTCGTGGCGAAATGAGACATTGTCCGCCCTACGAAATCCCAGTTCCCTCCCTAGTTGACAGGGTGGAAGAAGAAGGTGGACTGTGTTGCTCACCAGGAATGCCCCATATATGAGTCTAGAGGATACCCTTAAAAGGATGAGAAGATTTGGGGTAATGATGGGCCTGCTATGAACTTGGTGTGCGGATTGTTTAATTGCACTCATGCTATGCCATCTATTGTGTTGATTGCTGTGTACCGGACATGTTTGTGTTGTTCTTGAAAAATCAATAAAATTGGTTATTTAAAAAAAAGAAATGCTAGTAGAGAACCTGCAGCACTACTTGTGCCACCCCCTTAAGTAGCCCTTTCAACATGTCCCAAGACTGCCATCTCAGCCTGTGTGTGCAGTTCAAACCTGGCAAGATAAACCTCTTTGTTAACAAAGGTGTCATACCACCCTGAGATCAATAGATTTAAAATGATGGACTTGTCCTGTACTTTTGATGAAAATATTAAGTGTTTTTATTGTGACCCTCACACGCCCTATTAGTGTCATGCTTCATTATCGGGTCACACCTGCTCCCTATATACAAGGATGGGCTCACCCGTTTTCTAAGGTGCACTTTGGATAAAGCTTTAAATCTAGTGGGGAAACCAGTAACCCAATTTCCTAAAACTATCATACCACATTTAAACTAATTGATGTTAGACAGGGCTCTATTTAAGTTCAGGAAATACTAGATAGTAATACATGGTGTTGTTCCAAGTTCTAAGAGACTCCATCAGGAGCCAGGAGGATGCTGGTCAAAAACGATTAAATAAACATCCGCCATACATGCAGAAACACTGAACAAAAATGGTTCCTCAATTGCACTCCAATAAATAATCCCAATACATTTCCAAAGGAAATATGGGTAATTGTCTTCAAATTTGAAGCTCATATTGCTTTGCTGTAGCTGTGTGCTCTTCACCATGGAGCACAACTTGAAAATCTATATAATTTCTGTATTCAAACTTGAATGCAGTCTCACTGTGCACTTTTGCCAAAAAGTCAGCTGGGGCTTCAATTCCTTTTTCCAAAATAAATGTAGGGCCCGATTACGATGTCGGGGGGAATTTCCACCTGACATGGTAGGTTTAAAGTCCCACCACCGCTTTATGATGACAGCGGTCCGAGTTTAAACCAGCAGGGGAATATGACACAGTTTCGACGGGCTCAAGGAACCCGTCAGTTTGGCAAAATGGCACAATAATCCCTTAGGACGCGTTTCCACCATCAGGATTATGGTGTCCATTTCCGACAGCCAATCCATGTAGGCCTTTCCAACATGGATTGGCTGTAAGAAACTGACTTTGGGGGCCACTAGAAGTGCCCCCTTCCCAGCTGGCCCTCCGCATTTGGGCCTGTAGGTCACCAACCCCTCTGCACCATGTGCGATGCCTGCCACACGGTGTAGTGATGTTTACAATCTTCCATTTTTCAATGGGCACTTGTGCTGCAGGTGTTTTCAGACCACCGCACAATCTCACATTGAAAATTTGAAGTTTCCGACCGCATTATGTGCGGTACCATACTAATTGGGAATATAGAACTGCCGGCCCATGGTTGGGCGGTTCCTTTCCTGCAACGGTGCATCCGCCCGACATCTTAATGAGGGCATATATTCTTATTGTCATAAAAAATTGTTTTAGTTACTTCTATTTGTATACAAAATAGTGTTTTCAATTCATTTTTACATATACCAAATAATCTTCTAAATAATAAGCTTGAATGGGAAATTTACAAATACATCCATATGAAATCAATCTATTGCACAGAGCTCCAATGCATTTAAGGCAAAGGTGCCCTTCATCAGGGTGAAAATCTATAAAGAAAACATAATCATCAATGACACATATCTACATAGTAGGAAACCAGTCTGTGGTGTCTTGGTTTCTGTATTGGTTTCTGTGTACATCAACTATATATACAAAAAAGGAGTGAGGGAGAGGTAAGGACAGAAGCTCACTTAGCCTCCCAACGTCAGTACATTAAATCAAAGAAAATGAACCATGACACAGAAAAAAATGCTAAGGAAGGATATTGAGGACCCTATGCAAGACACTCATCCAAGTGTTTGACCTCCAAGCAATATGCTTATCTCCGCTGGGGTTGATTTTGTGGATAGCATCATCATAGGATCTCCTTCACTTGAGTGTCCCGTTCTCCCAGTGAAAAGTAATAATCCTTCCTGGAGGTCAACTGTCTATCTGGAGACACTACTGATGTGTGAAATGAGTTCAAAATTATATCTCCAATCCCAACCCCTAAAATTGTTATAGCTGTAAAGTGACTTTTAAGTGATATCAAGATTACCGTCACAATAGACAGAACATCTTGTACTCCACAACAGTCATAAGTACAAGTTGGAGTTAAGATGTATTGGTCGACGACGTTTCGATCCCCAACAGCGGTTATAGGATCATCATCAGGACAAGTAAATCTGAATGCCTGAGAGGATGCCTAAATAAGGCAAGGAATTGGGATAGGAGAAGGAAGAGAGCGATGGGTGGGGTGAAGGAGGGGAGGAGAAAAAATAAGAAGAGTTAGGGAAGGACCAGAGAGTACGCCAATGATTAAAAGTTAATCGATAAATGAGTTAAGGGTGAAGAAAGAATGAAGTGTTACATCGCACACTCTAGAACCAGACTAGTTCACCCCTGGTGACACGAAGATGAGGCAGCGGTCATGTGTGGACGGGATCATGCTGGCCATGGGAAGTGGAATATATTGTTGCGCACATGTAATTATACGTGTTGTGCAGGATGTGAAGGCCGTACTATAATAGTTGTTGATTCAGTCCACTAATTAGGAGTTAGACTTACTGTAGGTCCAAGCTGGGAAGCACAATTTCAGTTGTAAAAGGGGAACGATGTCCCGCCCATGGAACCGGGTCTGTAGAGGAACGCGAAGGTGAAGGACAATGCTGCAGGAGAGTAGAAAAAGTTGAGGTCCGCTCATTGAGGGGAACCCGCCCAGTAATTGGCAAAAAAGGCTTCAGGCGGTGCTTACCTTCCAGAGAATGTTAGGGGGGTCAGTGCCTCGTACCTGGCTGTGTTCCACTAAGCTCCCAATGAAGCGAGATTAAGTGGAAACCTGCAGGAAGAGAAAGGGAATGGTTAGACGCAAGGGTGTCAATCCGCTGAGAACGTGCGTTCATGAAGTCCAACGCGTCTGCTTACCTTGTGGTAATACGCGCAGCTTCTCAGGATTGCAGGCACATAGTATGCGTGTGCTTTGCAAGCAGGAAAATACAGAGGTATAAGTTGTGGGTGCCCATGTGTGCACCAGATGAAGACTAGAACATAAGGATTTCCTTATTGCTGGGGGCGATAGGCGCCATGCTGGATGACATGCACAGTATGAATTGGCAATTGAGAGGGAGTACGGCAGAGGGAACAGAGAGAATAGATTTGAAGCAAGAAATAAAGCTGTCAAAGGCGTGACACATACAAGATGACATTGTATACATCAAAATGTGGCATCATTAAATAGTATTGGGAGACAATGCAAGCAAGGTCTTCAAGTTAGACCAAAGAACGGAAGAATGAATTGCACATGCCGTCCGGCATGGCATATCATGGTTCCATAATCGAAATCAAATTTAAGCACCATATTGTGGCATAGTTATATTGCATTGAGAGACAGAGATAGCACATGAGCAAAAATTAAAACCGACATATTATGGTTCCTTAATCATGATGACATTTAAGCATCAAATTGTGGCACAATTACATGGTATTGAGAGAAAGAACTAGCACAAGAGCAAAGCATAATCTACAAGCTAGACGTGATTTGTAAACAGTGTTAAGTAAATTGTAAATTGGTGAACAAGGGCAGATGGTACTTCTTGACTAACTAACCTTCAGTTGTGTGCTAGACTAGTAATTAACACAGAAACACAGTCAACGTGAAGTATTATTCATACATGTTTTAGGTGGAGAAGGAAATAACATTTTCAAATCAAGTTAGTCCAGTCCTCCTTACTGTTCAGTCCAGTATGGAGACTGTTAGTATGTAAAATTCCATTTAAGTTCCTCCTTGTTCAGGATTCCACTGATGTCAGAATTTCGGAGTGGTGGGTGGATCATGTTAACTACTTGCCATTTCAAGTCGTCCTCCATATGCCCTAGGCTCTTGAAGTGTTCCAGCAGAGGTGTATTTGGTGTTTGGCATCGCAGTCTGCTCCGATGTTTGCAAACTCAGACCCTGATTTTCTGTGTAGTGTGCCCAATATAAATTCGGTTGCATGGGCATTTAATTGCATACACAACATTATGGGTAGTACAATCGTAAAAATGTGTTGGG
Organism: Triturus cristatus; assembly: GCF_964204655.1. NCBI lineage: Eukaryota > Metazoa > Chordata > Amphibia > Caudata > Salamandridae > Triturus > Triturus cristatus. The sequence continues at coordinate 751,773,699 of NC_140589.1, forward strand.
GCTACATCAATGCTCCCATAAACAATTTTTGCTTTCAATTATCAGGTTGCAGACACTACAACCTCCGCAATGATAGTGGCCCAGTGTGGGTGGCAGGCCCCATATTTCTGTGAGTGTTTGTAAAGTTAAAGGCTAAGGCTGCCCTGACTAAGTTCTCCTTTATGTTCTTATTTTTCTTGAAGGCAAATAGTGGGCGTTCTAATGTCAGTTTGCCAGCAATGAGTATAGACCAATGTTTTAGAATACGTTTTTTCACCAAATTAGAAATAGGAGAGACTGTTATCACATATACCATCCACTCGTCATTGCTTTTGGGTTTGGGAGTCAGGAGTGTCTCACGTGGGCTGTACCAGGCTCATTTGAGTGAGTTCTTGACAAGTTTACCAGGGTAACCTTTATTGGTCAGTTTCTTGGAGAGGGTCTTAGCTCCCTTAAAGTAGTCACTTTTGAGAAAACAATCCTGTCTTATGAGGAGGAATTGCCAAAAGCGTAAAGAGTCTCACAAGGCACATGGGTGATGGCTATTGTAAGCTAGTAAAGTGTTTTTCTCAGTAGGCTTATGGAAGAGTGTAGTGTAGAGCCTGTCACCTTCGGATATGATTAGAAGGTCAAGGAAGGAAACCTGATTTTTGCTGTGTGTCAGGGTGAATTTAAGACCGTTTTAATGGTCATTGAGCCAAATCAGGAATAGGAGCAGAATAGTTTCAGGTCCCTTCCAGATCAAAAAGATATCATCTATATATCTTCTCCATTCTAATATACTAGAGGCAAATGGATTGACTGTAGATAGAATCTTGTTGGTCTCAAGCCAGTCCATGTCCAGGATGGCAAAGTTTTGCGCAAAAACTGCGCCCATGGGGGTCCCTCTGATTTGTTGGTAAAAAGTGCCATCAAATGCGCAGAAATTTCGTGACAGACAGATTTTGAGAAGTTGTAAAATAAAGGGAGTGGGAACTGGGTGTGGGCGGGGTCTTGAGTCAAGAATGTTTTGCATAACGTCAATCCCCTCATCCTGTGGGATATTGGTATATAATGACACCACATCCAGGGTGCTCCAGGATTCACTGATCACTAGAAAAGCTGAGAATGAAAACGATAGATAAACCAATAGGGTAGGAAGTCAAATGTGGGCCTTTTGGTAAAACTCAGCCCCGCTCGTGGAGTTTGCGGACTTCGGCAAATCTGAGTTCTATGTAGAATGCAGAGTTGCTGATAATTCTGCACTCCGCAATGGAGCAGAGTTTTTTTTGTTAGTGTGTTTCAAATGTCCTCTCAAGCACATGGGAGTGACTTTCCAGGGCTCTATGCATGCTCCCGTGAGATTTTGCGGTTGCCAACACATTGACTTACGGTGAATGTTTTTTGACGTATGTGATCCCGAACAGGCATGTATTATTTGTTCCCCAAGCCTCCTTGCTTGCTGTTCGACCATGTGGCTGTTATCCCTTTTGCGCAGGCATCCAGTGGGCTTTTGCGATAGGCCTACATGTATTGTTCTTCTAGCATTATATTGAGGCCATGCCTCCTGACTTGCTGGTTCAAAATGTGGTCGGTCGGTCGGTTGCCATTTTGCGTAGCCACCAGTGTGCTTTTTCCTTAGGCCTGCATGTCTTCTCTTTGTTCTCAATGCCTTTTTGCTCAGTGTTGTTGTAGTTGATGACCATGTGGCAAAGGCAGGCAGTCATTTTGTGTGTCCAGCCAATGTGGCCCATTACCATATGCTTGCATGGATGGTTGAGCAATGAGATAGCAGTTTAATACATTAAAATTACAGCTTCAGGATAATTTTACTTATTTATAAGTGTTTTATTTCAATTTTGTTTCAATTTCAGTTTTTTTATTATAATTTTTTATTTTTATTTTTCTCAATTTGAGTTTTTTATTATTTTATTCTCATTTCCTTATTTTAGATTTTAATTTTTTTATATTTTTAATTTTAATTTTAATTTATTTTAATTTTATAATTTTTATTTTTTATTTTGTAATTTTAATTTTAAAAAATGTTGTTTTATTTAAATGTAGAATTCCTTTTAGATTTTTTTAAACCATTTTCATAAATTCTGGCATTAATGAATCAACCCCATGTCTGCACAACAGCATTAATTGTCTAGGGATTATTCCATTGTCATTTGTCAGCTGTACTTCCCTGAGTGCCACATCCCATGTGATGCATATAAAGCAAACAGTTACATCTGTATGTTTTGTTGTTGTTGCTCTTTCTTATCCATCCTGAGTGTACACCATAAAAGTTTATGTTGGTGTGGTTTTCCGTTTTACAAATGGATACACTCTATTGTTAATTATTTATAATAACTTAAGTAACCAGTGACCACAATCAATGATATTGTTTGCTTGTACTGCTAATTGAACTGCAACAATGCCACATTTCATTGATGTTCTTCTTGCTTCTTTGATTTTAGATGCACAAGAGGAAACATCAACCACAGTACTGCCAGACAGAAGGCATGTGCACAACATGACACGTGACCACACATCACAGACATCTCTTCAACTTGCGAAGCTAAGTGCCACTGCTAACAGTGAAAACAAAGAGGTATGCAGTTCCTGAAAATGACGTAGGGTGTGTTAGAATCACTAGAAGATACCAAGGTGACACTGTGAGGGTGATAAGATACGCAGGAGAGAAGATCACTCCTTCTGGAAAAGAAGACCCTCACACACCCAACAAGCGGGTGTCTTGCTTCATCACCGGGCCACTGCTAACAGACAGCTTTAAAACTGGCCCCAAAGACATGTGTTACCAAGAATGTGGCCCGTGAGAAGAAGAAGGAGGTTACCATCACTAGTATGTTGACCCAGAACGTGTTCGGGAAAAAAAACTGTGCCTCCCGCACTGGCCTCCAGGGAGAAAGCTGGGAGCAGCACCTCCACATCAGTGGACCCACCCCAACCTAGACCCAAGACCATGTCTGTCACAGAGGCAGCCAGTCTAATCACGGCAACGCCATTGCCCAGTGATGTTGAAATTGAGTTATCTCTATCTCAAAGTAGTACTCAATCATTGCAGGATACTCATAGAAGTGGACAACAACAGCAGCCGCAATGAGCCAATGACCAATAGAAGTTCCTCCCAAAGTAGGAACAGTTCAAGGGATTGGGGTCCATGCTGAGAAAGTAGAGGAAGCCACTCTTTCAGAAGACCCATTGTCTTCCAGATCTGCAGCAAGAAAAAGGAGCATTAGTGCACCATCTTTTTCTCCAAGCCTCCTTTCTGATGAGCTAGACACCACTTGGATTCCTCCTCAGTCTGAGAGTGAAACACAGCATGAGATGCTAGAGATAAGGAAGGTTCCTGAAAGCCTTATAGTTATGGATGCAGATGTAGAAGAGGAACATGACAATGAGCCAGTCATCATGGATGTTAGCCCAGCTCCAGTAGGACCGACATTACCCCATCCCAACTTACTGTGAGGGATGTGACACAACATATACAGCCACCACCACCACCAGCTGCCATATTTTCAAAGCCCCAGCAGCAACCTACATTCACAACCAGCTCAGTAAAAGTAGGTACTGCAGAGAGTCAAATGTTAAAATGTCCCCTACCGCCAATTCATCCATCATTGGCAGTGGCACCAGTACCAGAATGTTGACTTCCTCAGTTTGGAACTACTTTACGGTTGGCAAGAAGGATGGAAACACTGACATATGCTCCATTTACAGAGCACATGTTAGTTGGGGTAAGCTTGGTATAAACTATGGTACCAGAGGCCAAACAATCGATTTGAGAAAATACCACATGATCCAGTGAGAGGCGCACCTAAGCAGCCAAAAAGCTGCGAGTGTTGATGGTGAAGGGGTGAAAAGCTGAGCAGGGAATCCAATCACGGTGGAAGGTGAAGAAGAGGAAGACAGTTTCATTACGCAAAGCTACCCTGCCCTGGGCAGTGCTGTGGTATCACCCACATCAGCAACATCACAATGGCACAAGACTCAGATTGAGACACCTATGCAAGAGAGTACAGTGACTGCTCCACTGAAATGCACATTGAGCCTACCAACATCTGCTCTCAAGAAGTCACCTGCATCAGTGGCATCTGAAAAGAAAAAATTCAGGACACTATTCCTGGCATGTTTAGGCCGGAGGGCCAGTACATACAGTGCAACGATTAAGCCTGGGCAAAGCACTACGCTACGCTCGCGTAGTTTGCGAAGTTTGCTCTACTTCGCACTACGCGAATTGCACGTAGCACAGTGCAAACACGCATAGCATAGCGTCGCGTAGTGCAGTTGTAATTTTTTGCTTGCTCACGGTCCTCAACGTCAAGTTGGCGACCGCAAGCAAGCAAAATGACATCCCGGCACGAATTTTCCCTCGTTCACGATCAGCAACATCAGGTTGCCAATCGCGAGCGTGGAAAATAAACCTCCCGGCGAGACTCTCAGCGCGGGGAGGTCAGGTTTCTCATTGCGAGTGGTCGCGTATGCTCGCGACCGCTCACAATGAGAAACTACCAGTCCGCGTTGAGAAAGCTGCCGCTCGAGTAAAAATCTACTCGAGCGGCAGAAAACTACAGCTCGCACTGTGCAAGATGCCGTTGCAATGATTGCACAGTGCCGGATGCTTGTCCGCACTGTGCAATCACTGAAAACAGCATCTTGCACAGTGCGAACAGGGTACTATGCAGTGCTACGCATAGCTCGCGTAGTGCGAAGTGCACTTTGCGTAGCTACGCGTAGCGCTACTTCCCGAACTACGCCCAGGGTTAGCAAAGATGGCTAAAATGTTAGCACTGGACTTCCACCCTTCTTTTGTGGAAGGGGTGGTTAGTCTTGAATTTGTGACACCCATCTGCCCGAAATAGAGAGTTCCCATCTGGTCCTATTTCACCGGAGTTGAAATATCATGATGTGCCGAAATTGCTTGCAGAAGCTTTATAGCAGTGTGCTGTACACACTAGCTACCTGATGACAGACATGTGGGCCAGTTGTCAAGTCACTGATAACATGTGCATCACTGCACACTGGATCTCTTTTGTGGGGGTTAGAGAAAACATATCTGCAGGTGTTGACACTGCTGAGATTTTTAATGGCACTCAGAAACATGCAACAGTAGCAATGTTCGACATGTAGAAATCCCATAATGCTGCAAACATTTTTAAAGACTTTAACAACAAGGTCTTTGAATGGCTGCGACAAAGAGGGTTTAACATTGGATGTGTTGCCACGGACAATGGCAGTAATATAGTGAAGGCCATGAATGATGGTGGCTAATTCAGGGTCCTGTGTTTGGCGCACTGCCTCAATATCATTGTACAGGACTTTCTGAAAAAAAGTAGGCCAAGTAAGCAACTTACTGTCCACCTTCAGAAGAATCTGCGCTCATTTCAGCCATTAATTTAAAGCCCAGAAAAAGCTGAGGGTCATTCAGCATGTTAATACAATGCCTGTTAAAGCAATCATACAGCAGGTGCCAGCACATTGGAACTCGACGTATTACATGCTTGAACACCTGTTTGAGCAGTACAGACGATCAATGAATATGTCATGCAAAGTGGGGATGCAAATGTGAAAGGCATGATCATTGAGATGGACCAATGGGGCCTAGTCAAATGCCTGACAGAGATGCTGCTTCCGTTTGAGGCATTAACATGAGAACTCAACACGGAGGAGAGTATCATGGGCCAAGCTATCCCATTGTTGGACATGCTACAGGAACAGCTAAAGGAGGTGTCTGCAATGTACTCAAGCGTGGAGGAAAAAAGATACGTATGAGTTGGTGGAGGGCTTAGTCCTTTGCTTATCTGTTAATGAAAGGGTGCAAAGAGATATTGTGTCATTCAAACATTACATCTGTGCCACAGTTATTGATCTACGGTACAAACCATTACTGCCCACTTTCATACTTTTTTCAGATGGGGATGTAACAAAATATAAAAAATGGATAGCTGAGCAAGGTGGAGCACCAAAGACCGTAGAACGGATGGTCCAGGCTTATCTGGATGACCCAACAGAGGTCTACCTTGATGAAAATCCATTGGTGTATTGGTTTGGGAATAGGCACCAATGGACAGTGCCTAGCAGGCTGGCAATAAACTATCTGGTTACCCGGTAGCCGGTGTCTCTGCTGAGCGTGTTTTCAGTGCTGCTGCGGCTGTTGTCACGGTGAGAAGGAGCAATCTTTCACCCAAAAATGAGGTGATATTAACAATGATTAAAAGTAATCAGCACTTTATACCACCGGCTTACTCCATACCTGAAGTACGACAGGAGGAAGATGAGGGAGACACATGTCATGGAAGTAGTGTGTTGGCTGATCTACTCGTGGGCAAACCACTTGAGTTTGAGGACGAGCTCTACTTCACCAATGACTAGGCCTGGGCCAACAACCATAGAACATTCTCTCTCTATTGCTGATCTGCTTTGATTTGACAAATCCCACATCCCCACCCTCCCCACCCACAACAACAAACAAGACCCACCCAATAAAAAAAAAAAAAAAAAAGGGACAGAGGGAACTAGACACAGCTCAGGATCACCTCAAGGTACTGGTCCATTCTTCTCTTCCAGGCCTTCATGCGCACCAGCCTTGACAGGATGCGGCGCAGTAGGGTGTGGTCTGAGACTGAAAGGGGCAGCTGTTGTGGTGGTGAAGCAGGAGGTGTTGGGGCCTGGCTGGGGCCTGGGTGACTGCCTCCTCCTCCTGGGCCACCAGCCACTGGTATTCAGCCCACATTGCCTGCAGAATCCACTGCCGCATTCGTACTACTGCATCCTGGCGCCCTGGTCCTTGGTGACAAGGATCAGCTAGAAAGAAGAAAAACCCCATAAATTGTAAACAATGGCCTGACACTCTGTACCAAAAACGTATTTATTTGATTCAGTGGGTGTCACAGTAGCAGTATATTGATGGTCGCCTAGGGCCATTATATTTGATGTGATTAGAGTCACAGCCACCATTACTCGCTCTCATAAAACTAACGGCAAATGTCAAAAGCTTCAACTTTCCGAAAGTAATGAAGGCAGAATAAATACAGCAACACACCAGTTGGATAAAACTGCTATATTATTTCTTTTGAAGGATTTCCTAATAAAGTGCCTGGATGGTTTGTAGCTCCTCAAATTAGGCTCATCTACTAAAGAACGGTCTAATTTTATCTACAAAAACGACTGATATGATCATACAACTTTAATTTTCTTTTAGCATCTCTGGTCTGACCTTTTAGTTTGCATATTTTTCATAGGAAATTGGTCAACTACAAATTATCCAAAGTGATTGGACCTTTGTCTCACTCTCTGCAAGGTTTGGGAAGCCTGTTTGATCTGGGGTCAAGGTATTTAGATGTTATCTTAATAGCTGGTCATACAAGCTGTCAACAGGGATTGCCAAAGAAGAATCCTTATGTTGTTATGTGCATTTTAACTTTGTTATCACCTCAGGCCAATTAAACCTTTAACTCCCTCACCTATAACCTACATCCTTTTGAGGAAGTAGATGAAGGGAAAAGTGTGAGCAGCATGCTTGCTGTTTGGGAAAAAAATATTAGGATATATAGAACATAGTGAATACATAATTATTACTCACCAAGCCCCACAACCTGCATGTCCAGCAGGTCTAACAGGTCCTGGTGTCGTGTAGTTCATAGGACCCCCCAGGACCTGCACGTTTTGGATGACCTAAACTGAGGGCTTGGTTTGAAGACAGACTCTGGACACCCCCACAGAAGGAGCCAGCCATTAGACCTGCTAGCTCTACAGTGCCACTACCACCCCCTGTACTATACAGTGTGGCAGGTAGTTGCTGGCAAACACTAAACATGACAACCCTGATTCCTCAGTTATCGTGAAAACGATAAAGTACCTTTCACTCAGTCACTTGTGCTTCCTTTTCTCAGAATACATAGAATGACGATTGGAACGGTTTCAATAATTATTTATTGGTCAAGCATCAGTCTAGTATGAAACATGTTGGCAGCGACAATCAAAAGACAGGAGCAGGCAAATGTAATCACTAGTACCAATTTCGTAAAAAGTAGATACATTTTTTCCTTAGTGCTAATAAAATGAATAAAAGCATATTACATAAAACAATAGCATTGGCATACTCCTACAGTGCATAGCCTACCTAGCTGTGCCTAGCCTAGAGGTGTAGGTGAAGCATGTATGTGTATGTGCTAGGATATGTCCTAATGGAACCTAATGGAGCCAAGAATTCCCCGGGGAAGTGCTAACCCCTCACCTGATGGTTCTGAATGAAGGACCTCGTCTCTGGGTCGAGGATGGCACTCCACAAGGGATGCCAGGTCTCTGCCTGTCGAAGGCTCAGTCTGCAGAGTCTCGGTCCAGCCTGGAAGGAATTATTCCTCTGTCTTGGTAAGGGGGAGTGAGAGTCTTTTATACTAAAGTGGTCACTCTGGGGTTTTTCTAGAATCTATATGTTTTTAAAACATTCGCTAATTCCCTGCTAATCCTTTTCTAAACAAACATGAGCATCTGCAGCAGGGATGCCATGTCTCTGCCTGTTGAAGGATCAGTCTGCAGAGTCTCGGTCCAGCCTGGAAGGAATTATTTCTCTGTCTTGGTAAGGGGGAGTGAGAGTCTTTTATACTAAAGTGGTCACTCTGGGGTTTTTCTAGAATCTATATGTTTTTAAAACATTCGCTAATTCCCTGCTAATCCTTTTCCAAACAAACATGAGCATCTGCAGCTGGCTGTTGGCCCTGAAGAAAAAAGTGGTGACCCTTGCACAGAATAAATCTACTGTGCCTGGCAACATGTTTTGTGTACGTCAGGTACAAGGTTTAAGATATGGTACCAAGAGCCTAATGTCGGAGAGACAGAAGTAAGCTAATGGGTAAAAGGTCACCTGTGTAATACCGTTATGTTGCGTGGATGGGACGCAATGTATGTAATCAGTATGTACATGATGGAAATAACCTAAGGAACATGACAGTGGTCCAAGATGATCACCCTCTGCATCAGCTGCTGATGAGTGTGCTTAATCCTCGAACAGTGCCAAACAGCCTGGCGTACCCTCTCCCAGTTTTGCTTCCACTCCTGGAGGGCGTAGCCACTTCCAGTCCTGCTGGCTGTTGTCACGGTGGAGGGGAGGTGGCGATGCACATAAAAAAAAACAGTGCTTCCACCACCACCTGCGTGAATAGTGCAAGGGCTGCAGCCCTTCTCTGCTCTGCCATGGTGTTGTGTAGGGGCCAGGGAAGGGAATAAAGTAGAAGAATTTCAAAGAAGGAAGGAAGGAAAAAGAAAGTCAAGCAAAAAATAAAGTACAAAAAGTCATGCAAAAACACAAATATTTAGAAACAAACGTAAAATACAAAAACACAAAGACACAGGGAAAGGATATAATAAAAAATCAAGGGATAGAACAACAGATCTCCCTGACAACGAAAAACGAAAGGAATCTCACCTCATTTTGTGCTTGAATAGATTTTGATCCGCTGAATGTAACTGGCATTGAAAACATTGACTCAAAGACCAATTATCTATGGGGGCGTGGCCATACCAGCATCCAAGATGGTTGTGCAGCACTGAAGCTCCGCCCTCAATAGCTCAACAATGTCAGTTTCACAGGCTTAATTCTACCCATCTACATCCTTCATAGACAAGACTAGCCTGCGTGCCTCATGCGGCAATCAACTGTGTGCTTTGCACTATGATGTGGGTAGCAGGGGCAATGGACCAGTAGGGGTTCGGATGCAGTTCAGTTCTCCTCAGAGGCCCCGCAACAACAGGGCTGTGGGCGAGCCTGAGGACAGGGTTATACAGCCCTGCTGGGCCCATTGTGACCAATTCTGCAACAACGAGGATCATCTGCTAGCGGGGCAGATGACCGCCATTCCCTGTGATCACAGGCGGTCTTCAATTGGAGAGGCAGCATGGTGGGCCCGGTATGCCTAGAGCAGAGGGGGCTAGCTCTGAGGAGACACTGATCCTCACTGCAGCACCTTTCAGGCCCCTATCGAGATCACCACTGGCCACTGGTGTGGATAAACACTACCTGGCAGATCCGGTGAGTGGCCTGGCCGGCGTGTAGGCATTGGCTGGCTGCACCTCAATGGCTGTGTTGTGTGGCTGTGCAGCTTCTGCTGGCCCGTGTTGCCTTCCCTCACAACCTCCGGGCACATGTCTCCTGCCCCAAGGATCGGTCCTACACCACACTAGGGGAGGAGGGCAGATGCTGCTTGGATCATCTCACACAGCACTACCGCTGCAAACATCTGCCTCCATGTGGTTAACGCCCTGGCCTCTGTATTTCTTCCTGGCAAAACCTGAGATGTGGCGGTGACCCCTGACCTGAATGGGGATAAAATTGGATGTGCCACTCACCTGCCTCTTATTTTCTGTAGACTCTGAACACTGGCCTTTACTACTATTAGCATGCACCCATTTGTGTTTCTGTGACAGGTATACCTTCTTTACTGGTGGCTGCCCCTACACCAGTTCACAGCTGACCACCAATATGAGTAGGGGAGACCCTAAATATGGAAAGCTTCCGTTTCAAAGGGCAAGGCAGTCCAACAGGCATGAATTCACATCCAGCATGGAAGATAGGGGATCTGAGTGCACTGCCGAGGAACATGCAACCGGCGTCAGAGCCATCATGGTGGAGTTGAGGGCCAGATTCTGTTCTATTGAGGCCCGGTTCAGTACCCTAATATCCCGCCTAGATCACATGTGGAAAAGGATTAAGAAACACTGGACCCACCTAGATGGAGTGGAGGAGCGTATATAGTGTGCAGAAGATGGCACCTCATCCCTTTTGAAGCACCTAGACAAAATGGAGCGGCTCCTCGAGACTGTCGCTATTAAGAATGAAGAATCAAAGCAATATCATGCAGGAACAATATTTGCATTACAGGTATTGCGAAATCTACACATATGGGATGACCATACCACTTTGTGGAGCAGCTCTTTATTGACTTATTGGAGCGTAAAAACTTTACAGATGCTTTCATGGTGTCGAGAGCGCATAGATCGCTGGGTCCCAAAGCACCTACCTGGGGCACCCTCTTGTCCCATAATTGCTTGTTGAATTTCTGTGACAGGGATACAGCACTCAAATTGGCTTCGGAGCAGGGCCCCTTGCAGTATCAGGGCTCTGCCATATCTTTGTGCCCTGACGACACACGCTCCAAATTTGAAGATGTTAAAGCCCTACTCTGCAAAAAAAGCCTTCATTATGGAATGCTATACTCAGCTAGGCTCAGAGTGGATGTCAAGGGAAAGGCACAAATCATTGACTTCCCGTCAGAGGCACTCAACTGCTGCAAGTCACTAGAGCCCAGCAGCACCAGGTTGCTACAGTCCTTTCCAGACAGTATTTTGGATTCCATTCAGAACTCTCAGAACACGGTTCACTTCCCTCCTGGCTAAATTTCTGCCTCCAGGCTCACATCGGCATATTACTTAGATGGCTGCATGAGTGGAACCCGTATTTTCTGCCTCGTTTGTCCTTGCTTGGATTATTGGCTCAGTAGAAGCCTGTGACTAACCATTTCCCGATAGCAGTTCCCTCTTCACAGGGTTCTGATGGATGGAGCGTTGCTCTCCCCCATGGTGTATACCATTATGTTTATTGAGATTTATGTTAGTTTATCGTTTCTTCAGGTATTCACTGAGCAAGGATTGCTCCGTATGGGTGGTGGGAGGGGGTTATTTGTTTATGTTGGGGATTGTTTTGCTGTTCTTTTTCTCTCTTGACTCACACTCAGAGCACCTACACACACAAACACTACTATCATGCTGCTTTTACACCTTTTATCATGGCAGATGTCCACAAGCTGAGATTACCTGTTTGACATGGAACATTCAGGGCTTAAACACCCTCGCAAAGGTAATCAAGTACAAGCATACCTTAATTGACAAGGGGTAAAGATCGCATTGCTCCAAGAGCTGCAACTTCTGCCACAGGATTCTCTTGTGCTTGCCAAATCCTATGGGTCACATAGGTACTTGTCTGGCTATAGTACCTATTCAAGGGGAATTTGCACCCTTATCCATTACAGCACACTCTCCTATCTCAACGCTAGCTATGTAGACAAGGATGGTCGATATGTGGTTCTGGCCAGCTGCTAACATGTCCCTAACATTGACGATCCTTCCTTCTTCCACGACCTCTTGTCTGTGCTGGGGAGGACCAAAACTGGGTGCAGAACCCACAGCTTGACTCCACAGGATCGCACACTGTAAGCAAACCACAAGCCTCTCAAACACTCTGAGACATTATCGACACATACACCTTAAGAGATACATGGTGACATATGCACCCAAACGCATCAGCATATACCTTTAATTCTGCACTACATGCCATCTGGATACGTATTGATTACTGGATCCTTTTGATTGATGCACTCCCATGGCTGAGGGATATGCAACATCTACAACACACACTCTTTCAGACCACTCCCCTGTATTACTAACTCTTAATATTCTATTTGGTTGAGGTATTGAGAAACAATGGTGCTTCCCTGGCACTGCTCTTATGGATGCGGTGTTTAACTCGTAGTTAGAGACACCATACTGGAACACTTTAACTTAAATGGAGGATCTGTGTCACAACAGCCCACTTTATGGGAGGCTTTTGAAGCATACATTTAGGATAGATGTATCTCGAAGCATGCAGGTGTCCTCCAGGACAACCGCAATAACATTAATAGTGTGGAGAATGAGCTGAAGGTCCTAGATAACTCCAGCACAAAGCAACCTGGAAGTACTACTTTATACCATTGATCAGTACTGATGGATGAATTTCGTGCCCTGGCAGAAACGGAAGAGAACTATTTTGGCAAATTTGCCTAAGCTGGATGATATGGAGAGGGTGAACACCCAGGACATACTCTGGCGTGCCTCCTCTTTCCGCACTGATGCCCTGATTATATACCAGAATGATTACTAGATGGCAATAGCATGGTCACTAATGCTGTTGCAATCACCGCTACCCTAGTCCACTATTATGAACGGTTGTACTCTACTAAACTTATTTGGAATAACGTGCCCAAGAGCAGAATACCTAAATGAGGTCTCAATGGTGTGGATTACGGATGTGCAGCATCAATTTTTAAGTGAGCCATTCTCTGCTGAGGAAGCTGCCCTTCTCTGCTGAGGAAGCTGAGCAAGCTATTGATGCACTGGATGGTTTCAGAGCCCCTTGCCATGAAGGTCTCATGTTTTTTTTTTTTAATCCATATAAATCCATTCTTGTTCCCCATCTTTTGAATATGTATGCTGAGGCCCTAAAGGTCGTAGAGCTGACCCCACATTACATTAAGCAGTAATTACCCCTTTATTAAAGCATGGCCATCTGTGTGCCTCATACACACCCCTTTCCTTTTTAGATTTTGACAACAAAATGTTAGCTCAAATGATATACACAAGGCTGGCATTACTGCTGGATGAGATCATCTCACCGGTCCAATCAGGGCTTCTCCCTTACATATCTACATCTTGCAATCTTGGCATGGTATTCACTGTCCTTAATTAGAGTCTCACCAGACATGTCTGCAGCTGCCACCCTGCTTGATGCTGTAAAAGCATTTGACACCTTAAAGTGGCATTTCCTTTGGGTGGCACTGAAGAAATTAAGGCTTCCTATCGGCTTCACAGCACTGATCAAGCTCCTTTGCTTCCTACCACTGGCTCTGCTCTGAGTGAATTGCTCAATTACTCACTAGTTCAAAATTGCTAGATGTCCACGACGGGGATGTTCCCTGTCGCCGTTACTTTTTATCATTGCCATGGATCCATTAGTTCATCATTTGCAAGAAAAACATTTGTACCATGGCCTTTCTTTTCTCCTGCGGGGATGATGGAAAACTCTGATGCAATTGTTTGCTGCTTTGCCAGGGATTCCTCTTCTGAAGAACTATGTTCAACAGGGTGTGGCTGCTGATCCTCACTGCAATCAGATTCCATTGTATGTGGAAATTATTTGTTTTAAAAACACCAAAATGAATTTAGAAGAAGATAAGAGTAGGTGATAAATTGTGAATTGTTTTTTTTCCTGCAGCGTTTGTGTTTGTTCACCACTGTCCAAAGATGAATTTTTATACAGCACATTATTTATGATGTACAACTACAAAAGCTGAGAACAGTCAAAAAAAGGGAAAAGGAATTTTACAGCTTAAAAAAGTCTAGTGTTTTGTTCATAATATGAACTTGGGCATTGCAGAAACTATCATTTTAAACAGATGAATGACACCAACTAGAGCAGTCAAGAAATTTCCTAAATACGTCTTCCTGTGTAGTCAAGAAACTTAAGTTGTGAAGCTGTATGCCAAGGGAGACTCTCTTACAGCAGCTGCGACATCCAGACACACACTGATATACCTATGCATATACCCAGTCACTCACCCATACAGCCACTAACACACATATTCACTCACCCACACAGTCAGTAACACCGTGACTAACATACTATTGCAGGTTTTATCACATGCACTTACTTACCAATACATATACTCTCACACCTACTCACTTGCTCATACAGCTACTAACCATGCACTCACACACTCATACAGCCACTTATATACCCACTCAGTCACCCATACAATCACTAACACACCCACACTAAAATACCCAGTCACTCTCCCATCTAACCAGTGACACATCCAATCACTCACCTATATAGCACAAACACAACCACTCACTTACCCGTGCAACCACTCATACAGCCACTCACTCATCCATACAATCACTAACATACCCAGTAATTCTCCCATGTAAGCACTCACACACCCAATCACTCATCCATTCAACTACAAACACACTCACTCACTTACCCATAGTCACTGATATAGCCACTCCCCCCTTTACAGCTACTAACACAACCAGCCAGTCGTCCTTACAGCTAGTGACACACACACTCAGTCTCTCATACAGCCACTGACACAGTTACTCACTCACCCATACAGACACTCACACACCTACACAATCAGTAACACACTGACTCACTTACTAACACAGGTTCTACCACATGCACTCAGTTATCCATACAGATACTCACACACCTACTCACCCGATCAAAACAGATACTAACACATGCACTCACTCACCCATACAGTCACTCAATCACCCACACTATCACTAGCACACCCAGTCACTCTCTCATGTAACAACTCATACACTCAATCACTCACATATACAGCTAAAACATATCTACTCACTCTCTCATAAAGCCACTCATCAACCCACTCAGTCACCCATAAAATCACTTACACACCCAGTCACTCTCCCATGTAAACAATCACATACCCAATCACTCACCCATACAGATAGTGACAGAGACTCAACTATACAGCTAGTAACACAGATAGTCAGTCACCCATACAGCTAGAGGTACACACACTCAGTCTCTCATATATTTATTGACACAGTCAGTCACTCACCCATACATGCACTTACAAACCCATTCACCTAACCCATTCAGACACTCATGAACGCACTAACTCACCCAT
Source organism: Triturus cristatus (assembly GCF_964204655.1). NCBI lineage: Eukaryota > Metazoa > Chordata > Amphibia > Caudata > Salamandridae > Triturus > Triturus cristatus. Next base: position 751,789,133 of record NC_140589.1, read on the forward strand.
ACACCTACTCATTCACCATTTACAGCCACTTACCCACACACCCACTTACCCATACAAACAATAACACACAAATTCACAAACCCTTAAAGCCACTCACACACCCATTCAGACACTCATACACCCACTCACAAACCATCTCTCTCACAATACAGCCACTCATGTATCAACTCACTTACCCATACAAACACTCACACATTCATTCACAAACCCATCCATCCACTGACACACCCACCCACTCACCCACATACCCACAAACTCAATCATTTACACACCCACTCACTGACTCATACACCCACTCACTTACGCAAAGAGAATCCCACTCACTCAAACTCTTTCTTATATATACAGGAACATACAGTTATCTTTTTTCAAACCAAGAAAGGTGGTTCTAATGAGAACCTTTGTTTTTTGTGTGTCTTTTTCGAACTTTAAAAAAAAATAACATTTGTTTTTTTGTGTGGCTTTTTTCAACAAATAAAATGGCAACTAGAAAAGGATTTAAATCACAAAAATAAAAACTCGGGATAGAAGCATCAAAAAAGATGGTGGACTTTTTCTGCCTCCAGAACTGCAACAACAGATTCTTCCCCTACATTGAGGACTTTATTGCAGTCAAAACAAAATGTCCCAATTCTATTGAGCTCTGGTGACCTCTCAGGGAGATGTTGCTCTACCTTCGTTGGTATAGGGTTCCCTGGTGCAATTGGTGTCACACTTGATGTGGATGCATATTCTGCACTGTGCTCCCTCTGTGCTCTGGCCAGGTGCTTGGAGTGGTCCGTCTTTAGATGTGTCAGAATATTTGTTGCGCAACACAAATATTTCTTTGACATACCTTTGGAGATGGTCTTCTCACAGAGAGAGCACTTCACATGCTTTGCCCGCGTTTTCTTTTCTCCAGCAGGGATGGTGAAATATTAACCCACAATGGATTGGCACTTCGCGGGGGTACCTCCTCTAATGAATTGTCTTCCACAGGGTCTGACTCCTGATATCCACTGCCACCAGATGACATTTTATTTTTAAATTCAAACCAAAAAACCACCAAAACTATTTTCCACTTAGAAAACAGCAGGTGTTGGAATGTGAACCTACAATCTCAGCACTGGACATCTAAAGAAAAGAAACTGGGTGGGGACTTTGTTAGAAATGGGTACTCTGGTTGGCTAGGGTATGCACCTAAGCCAGGCAAAATCTACCACTCTAGTCAGGATAAGGGGGTTACATGTCTAAAATAACCCCTCTTCACCCCTTGGTAGCTTGGCACGAGCAGTCAGGCTTATCTCAGAGGCAATGTTTAAAGCATTTGTACATAACAAACAGTAATACAGTGAAAACACTATAAAAGGACACCACACCAGTTTTAGAAAAAGAACCAACATTTATCTGTGTAAAACAAGACCAGGACAATAAAAATACAACATACAGTGATCAAAATACGAACTAATGCAAAAATACGCTTTATATACAGTTTCGTAAAGTCAATACCTCCATCCAGGGCTATCACGGTATGGTAAGCAAACAAATCCAACAGTTCTGGACGACCATGGCATCGGCATATACGGTGTTGGGAAGAGCCGCAATACAGTACCTTTGGAGATGCAGGGAGTCGGACCTTGCGATGAGCCCCAGAGGAGCGGCGTTGACCGGCATCATTGGTGAGACCGGGGCTGGGGTGCAAAGTGGGATGGTACTCTGTGTTCTCCGCGAGCGGTGACCACAGGTCACGGTGCAGACAGGGGTGTTGTTGATGGTGTTGCATCATCATCGGGGATACCAGGGTGGCAGTGTAAAGCAAGGCTGTGCAGAGTGCAGTACCCACTGGTCACGGTGCAAGCAGCAGCACGGTGGTGGCAGCGTATGTGTCAGTGAGACCAGGGTTGCGGTGTAAAGTGAGGTGGTGCCCTCTGTGGTGCCTTCATGCAGTGGCATTATTAACAACGTTGGGTTAACTTTTTCCTCTGTGGCAGCTGAAATATTTAGTTCCAGAAGTGGGTACCCAGAAGATGTGGAAATCTTTAATTTCCCAGAGACTTCCAACAGGAGGAAAGCTCTACATCAAGCCCTTGGAGATACTTAGTATGCAGAAAGAACAGCCCAGTCCTTTCCCTGCCTAAGACAGAATCAGCAACTGCAGGCCAACCCAACAATGCAACAACAGCATAGGAGCAGGACTCCTCCTGGCAGCTCTTCTTCCTGACAGGTTCCTTAGTACAGCAGTAATCTAAAGTTCTGAGGTCAGGGCCTCAAATGTAATACCACATTTTCCTTTAAAGATGGTACAGACAAAGTTCCTGTGGCATACATAAACCAGTTTAGCCTGGCTCAGGCCAGGTTCACCACAGGAGGTGGAGGTAGCTTTCTGAGAAGCAGCCACAGTCCATTCAGGTACAAGTAACACCACCTCCCACTACTCTAAATGCAGCCAGATCAATTCCGTCTGGCTATAAGTCACCCAGGAAAGGCAGGACACACCTCAACCACCCCCCTTATGTCTGTCTAGTGTGAATGCACATCTTCTGCTCCCAGGTTTCCCTATCACTCTAAACCCAGGTAGGGAATACACAAAAGGTAGAGACAAACAGGATGGTTAAGCAAGAAAATGCCACTTTCTAAAAGTGACATTTTCAAACACAGAATTGAAAAATCATCTTTACTAAAAGACGTATCTTTAAATTCTGAGTTCAGGAAGCCTAGACTCCATTTCTCCCTTCTTGTCCCAATGGGAAGTTAGGCTTGTAAGATGTTACAAGGCAACCCCGATGTTAGCCTATGGGACAGATAGCCTTTCAATAGTGAAAAACGAACTGCACAGTATTTCACAATCAAGATAAGTAACACACACCAGTACATGTCCTACCATTCACGTACACCGCACCCTGCCCACAGGGGTACCTTCGGCCTACCTGAGGGGTGTCTTACATTAAGGAAAAGGAAGATTAGGGCCTGGCAAGTGGGTGCACTTGCCAGGTTGACATGATAGTTAAGAACTGTGCACAGACACTGCAGTGGCAGGTCTGAGACACCTTTGAAAAGCTACTTGTGTGGGTGGCACAATCTGTGCTGCAGGCCCAGTAGTAGCATTTGATTTACAGGTTCTGGGAACACATGTGCACAGTAATTGGGACTTAGTAGTAAATGAATAGGCCAATTATGGAAACACCAATCCATAAACACAATTTACTTGGAAAGCATGTGCACTTTAGGACTGATTAGAAGTGCCCAGAGTCCTAAAACTAACCAAAAATAGGTAAAAAACAGGAGGCCAAAATGTAAAATGTCTGTGGGTGAACCCGCTGAAAAAGCCAAGTCTAACAGTCTTCCTTTCTAGAATAATGAAATGTTTTTTGATCAATGAAATCCCGTACATCCTTTATCACGTGAGATTCGCGAACACCGACTATTCTTGAACACTGACGTATTCGCAATAACAGGAAATGGAGCAAAACGGTGTTAAAACATAAAATTACTTTGGAAAATATAACTTTATATGTTATATGTTATATTAGTAAACTACTGATCACAAACATTATTAACAATATGTGTATATATGTTTTTTACACTTTCTTAAAAATCACCAAGTTCGTGATAAACCGCGGTACCAGAATATACATGCCGCTTTCGTGTGCAAACGGTGATCACACTCTTGAACGGTTGCCCCATCGTTCAGGTAGACAGGCTAGCAGCAGGAGCAGAGAGGAGTTCCAGCGCCCAAATTGGTTTTCCCATTGGGAGTAAAGCCCGCAGTTGATCACACCTCTAGGGTTGGCTACCAACCTCCTAACATCCAAAGAAGGATTCAGATGTCTTGGGAGTAGACCGAATAGTGCACCCTAGGATTGCTAGATGCCATACTTAGCTGGAAGTCGTCACAGGGCAGGAGAGATCCTGGAAGGTGATTGGCTAGTGACCACATCATTACCCCAGGGCACTTTCTGGGTATAATTATGGCACACCTGGTATCCTGCACCTCAGATCATGCCAGAAGTGGAGAAAGGACCTAAGAAGGACTGCCCTGCTGACCCCTGGAAATGGCGAGAGAGGCAGCAATATCTGCAGGACTGCACTTTCCACACCTTGGGCTTGTAACAAGATAACTGTGCATGTGGCTCCTGATTCCCAGATTAAAGAAGTGACTGCAAGGGTCAGTCAGCTAATCTCCTGTGACCAGCACTAGGGCCATCAAAGCTTAAGAAGTCCCACCTGGCAAGTTGGTAGCCACATTCCTGGAATGATCACCAACTGCCATTTGGCACCTCAAGAAACGGATCCTCGATGGCCAAAAAGTAGCACCTGAGTCCCCTAGACCCAGGAGTTTCATCCACTGCCAGGTTAGTCACCCCAAGAGACACAAGTTTCCACCAAAGGATACTGCTGGACCCATTGTGTATGGAGGAGACAGGTAGCCCAGCAGCAGCTGAGCTTCCACTGGCATAAAGAGGACTTTGAGGGCCCCCAAAATATGTGACTAAAGTCACCCCACCTCATCCGTAGACCAAGGAATATCTACTAGGATACCCCCATTGGCCGCACAGCACCCAAGTTGGCTGCACCATGGAGGTTTTGTCATGAAGCGTGGAACTGGACTTGAGATTACTTTGATGACCAGGTAACTGTCCAAATTCTCCTTAGTTGCCCACCTGATGTTCTCCCTGCCTGATATGGTCACCCCACTAGGGCCAGAGTAGTCGAACACAACTCTTTCAAACTTTCAAACGTTTCTAAACTTTATGGTTACCATTGTTTGTTTGTGCTTTAGACTAAGAAGGTGAGATTTACATTTTATTTTAAAATCTATATCCCAGGAACCCTTCGTATTCTGAATACTTTGGTGTCTAAACCTTTGCAAAAATATAATTTAGGAATTGGTGATGGATTTCTTTTGTGTTGACTCTCTTTTTTTGTTGCTTGGTGCTTCTAATGAAAGTTATGTCATAGAATATGTTATGAATGATGTAATATATGGGATATTTAGCAGTGCATGGCGAGTGATATATTTACTTTAGGGCTTGAGTTACATTTACTGGAGATAACTATGTCTGTTGAATGCCAGTGTTTTTCTATTTTAAAACATACTGTTGTCACTGAAATGTTCACCTAACTATAACATAACTTTAACCTTTGTTTTTTTCCGTTAATTTCAAAGGTTTTTTAATGTAAAGTAAGATATAATTAAATTTCTAACTGTAACTTCATTTTAACTTATGGTATATTCAGTGATTTTCTAGCTCTTTTTTTTTTAACTCAAAGTAACATTTTATTATCATAAGTAACACCAACCCCATGACACGAATGGGCTGCGGCGAAGCATTGCACCTAACCCCCCGTGAGCAGCCAACCCCACAATGCACACAGCCTTCTGGCATGCACAGCGTGGGGTTATTCTCACCCTTGGTTGTACTCACACAGACTTGCTGACTTTGTGACAACACCAAAATATGAAGAGTTGACCTATTGGCTTTATGAATGGGTAAGCATATCAGTATATATATAAAGAAGATCTTTCATCTTTCTGAAAAATCACCAATATTTTTAATCAAATGTATATTTCAGTAGTTTACACAATGCAATGTTTAATAGTTAATATTATGGTTTTTATTATTGCATTTTGTGGGTTAAAAAATGTTAAAAGAAAGAGTTAGAGACATTTTGTTTAGTAAATACGACTAATGCAGCCACACTCCGAGAGCCACCACAGGGCCCTCGGACACAATTCACTGGACCCATTTTTTATTTCGGAGAAGGAGGGCGTATGGCTCCCCTCTACGATCCCTTATGGCCCTTGGGACCTCATCCCCCGGGGACTTAGAAGGATGCCCTGGTGCCCATCTGGGGCCCTCACCAGACACTGTAGTGGGGAATGTGCCCAAGGGAACCTGTGACTCACAGCATGCACCCATCCACGGTGCAATGGGAGCCAGCATTGCACCTGCCCGGCGGGAGTATGTATTTCTCACTGCTCACACCCGGCGGGTGCTATCTGAGTTTTCCTGCCAGCAAGAGTGCAGGCAGGGAAACAAATGCCTCTACCTGCCAAGAGCATTTTTAAAGCTCCAAGGTGGGAGCAAACATGTGCTCACTGCCCATGCTTTAGCAGACAGGGAAACTGTGTCCAATGAGTGCCTCCCCAGGACACCACGATGGAGCTAGTCCGAGGTTATAGGCCCTCGGGCCTCAACAGGCTTGGGGAGGGGAGCATGAACCCCCTCTCATTTAATCTTAGTGCTGCGCCATGGAGGATGGAGTTCCAGGGGCCGTGATCAGCTCAGGGAGGGGGCCGACTGCCCTTCTGCTCTCTGATTATTATGCCGGGCCCTGAGGGTTGGGAGCCTCAGAGCTGAGATTGCCTCGGAGACTACTGAATAGATTAAGAAATCACAACAATCACATTTTCTGGATCAAAACCTAGCTTCCTGGCAAATTTGGTGTAATTCCTTTTAGCAGTTTTTGCGGTAACACTGTTCAAAACATCTATTGAAAATGCAATGGGATTTTGAATATTGGGACACCCCTTTTTTCTCAACCCCCCACTTGATGGATCACCCCAAAATTTTCTTTGAAGAATCTAGGAAAAAAAGAGCATTTTTGGGACAGTTTGGTGAAGATTTATCAAATGGCGGCAAAGTTATTAGCAAAACAATAAATGCATTTCCTATGTGAAAGCTGACATAACTATAACTACCCAGTGGCGACCGTCACTGTATCAAAATTATGATCTCGCACATGTTAATAGTCAACAGTTTCATTCAAGACGTTTGTCGTTAGTGTATCTAGCAGTGTCCCATGTCTCAAGCCAAATGCATACATCTTTGATCCATGGAATGGCAAAACCTGTGGAGACCTATGGCAGGATCACAAAATATTTTTTTCTTGGTGCTGTTGCATGTCTGTGGTGTTAAATAAGGCCATGCTTGATGCAAACAATTTTTCCACCATATTCTGAAAGCATATTTCTGTAGGATTTAATGTGTGGCAAACATGCTTGTGTACATTCAGGCAGACAGACTTAAGCTGGGATTCAGCAATACCACAGCAGCACACCACCATAACAACATTCCACAAAAACAAATGCAAAAATAACCCATAAAAAATAGAAAACAACAACACAGGTGTAATGCTCCAACTAAATTCAGAAAAATAACAACACCACAACAAACCTCAGAATACTATTCAACAGTGCAACAACAAACCAATACAACACAACACAGCACAATGCATTAGAATAATACCCCAAAACAACACACAGTACTCCTTTGCAATTGTATTTTGTTAGATTATGGTGTGCTTTTGTGTTGTGGTATTTTGATATTGTAGTGTATGTTATTGAATCTTTTGTTATCAATCAATCAATCAAGCAGGATTAATAAAGCGCGGCTAATCACCCTTGAGGGTATCCAGGCGCTGACGGCCTTGCTGCTTCAGATAGATTCAGTTGAACAGCCAGGTACCTTCCCAAATTCTAGGAGGGACATGGAGGTCTGGAGGTGTATGGGTAGATCGTTCCAGGATTTCCACTGCTGCTTCGGCAGATGCAGGGGGTGTGTGCATGCGAGAGGAAGGCAGAGTGCCTGTCTGGAGGGTTGGTGGAAGTTCAGGTAGTGGTTGATGTAGGCTGGTTCTTGGTTGTGTGGGGTTTTGTGGGTGTGGATCAGCATCTTAAATTGACATCTCTTCTGTATGGGGAGCCAGTGGAGTTTCTTGAGGTAAGGTGTGATTTGGGTCAGTTTGTGTCGGTTGAGGATGAGTTCTGTATGGTTTACAGTCTCTTCAAGAGGTGAGTGGTGATCCCTGTGTAGAATGAGTTGCAGTAGCTCAGCGCGGCTGGTGCTTGCAAAAACTGGTGAGGCGGAAGTCCATACACAGCATTGCACCACGCAATTGACCAAAGCGAGCAAACCTGATGCCTGATTTTCTCAGAAAGTTTGGCTGGGAAGAGAGGGTTTGGCTGGGAAGAGAGGTTGAACACAGATGTTCATTTTTACACAACTCAATACTTTTCTTTTTAATCAACCTTGAGAGGCTAAAAGGCTGAGTGGAGCGCAGGAGTTCAAACCGTGGGATCAAATACAGATCATCAGCCTCGTGAGAAGGCTTAGTGGATGCATTAGTCCAATGAGCCATCAGACCCGGCTTAGTGTCAAGAGGCGTGAAACTGACCAGATTCCCTTCAAACCATCACCAATATTTCCAGCGTATGTTCAGCACAATTTCTCATCAACTCACATATATTCATCTATCCAGCCATACACACTCATTTCCCCACTGAACTATATACTCCCCTCCACACCCTCACCCATTTGCTGTTTATTCACTAACTCATACTCATTCACACACTCAGCCATACATTCTCATCAAACTATATCCTCCCACTTATTCACCTAATTCACATTGCCTTACCTGCTCACTGTTGTATTTCCAGTTATTGAAATATGTTATTGAAGGCAGCAGGTTGCATTCATTCAATTCATCGTGTTGCTGTTTTTGTAAATGTAAATGTGGGTGTACTTGTAAAGTGCACTGTGACTCCATGGAGTATCCTGGCGCTGAAGACCGCTGGGGAACCCGTCCTGGTTTTCCCTGTGAGATGGTCCCTTTCTGGGTATCTCCAAGGTGAAACCAAGGTGAAACCAGGCATCCCCGGTGTCTGTGGGGGGCCGTTGTAGAGATGAGGCAAGTTTAATGCCCAGAGTTGCCGAGTGTGTTCCTGGTTAGAGTAGGTACCAAGGCGAGAATTATCGAGTCCGTTTTGACCCTGGTCCACGACCCTGCCGCGTCGGGAATTGAACCCTGGTCCCTGGCCGATTCTCTGCTTACGGGTCTGCCGCCTCTAACCAGTGAGCCACACCTCTCCTTTGTCTACCCACCTTATAATTTCCAGTCATACACCCAGCTACTCACTCACCTACTCACTCAAGATCATTCCCCTACCTACTCCATTCAACAAATATTTCACTTATTCCCACTTCATATCATTCACCTACCCACTCATATTCACCCATTTGCATCAAGCTTCCCACTGTCATTCACCCAATTCATTTAACCATCACATTTACCTATTTACCCAGTGAACCCCTACATTCAATGCCTCACCCATTCACACAAACACACCAAACATTACTCTTTGAGTAACCAGCAATTTCATTAATAAAAAGTTACACCTTGTTATTGCTTGTTTTATTCTCTTTTCAGATTACATCTAGAAGCCTACTGTTACACTAAACACATATAATCTGCAATGGAAAAAAAACACATGCAGTTGTGTCAGTAAAAGGTTTTGAACTGACCTGATTAGTACTGCAGAGGAGACAGCAGTTAGAAAGAAAAATTTGGGGGCATATTTACAACGAGGCGATAAAACATTATTGCCGCTTTAGCGGCCGTTTTCGGCCGAAAAGCGGCGATAATTTTATCGCTATATTAGCAAGTTCACACTAACGCGTGAAACCTTGCTTTAGCGTGGGTATTTCGAACGCCCAGCTTTGCATCTCGAATGAGATGCAAAGTGGGCGTTCCTGACCTGGCATGACAGGAGAAATGTCGCTAAGCGACATTTCTCCTATCATCAAGCCCCACGCTATGAAGCATAGCGTCAGGAAAAGTAGCGATAACACCAGTTATCGCTACTTTCCTAACACCTGCTTCAGGACTGACTTAGCCATGATATCCTATGGAAGGAGGATATCATGGCTAAGTTTGTGAGTCCCTATCAACAAGCTAACGTGAGATTATCGCTGGGTTTCCAGCGATAATCTCACGTTAGCCAGTTAGCATGAGGATTTTTATCGCTATTGAGATAAGCGTTGCTAATAGCACGCTATCTCAGCGATAAAAATCCACGCTAGCCGGCGATAATTATCCTAGCGCTAAGTGCGCTTTGCGATAATATCGCCGGTTGTTGTTGATATGCCCCAAAGAGAGACAAGGAAAGTATAAGATTTTAACTATTTTCTCCAAACTTACTTTTGCAATTTTTTTTAGGCAGCTGCTGATCTGTTCATCTTACGTGTAAAGGTTAAATGAGGTCACAGTCGCCTATCAGGATTTCTTTTTTGACAGTTTATTATAGCGCAAACTCAACCTGTTCTGGGCAGCTCACAGTTAAGGGTTCTAATACATGCTGAGTTGAGCAGGAATGTGCTCGTAAACACACCAAATCTAGCCCGACCTGACTGACACCAAAGTCTGAAGAAAATACGTTTGTCTGCAGTGTCTTTTGGAAACTTGCTTAACCTACCCTTTCACATCGCGTCACAGGGCGGGGTTTGGTCAGTCAAGCTTGCTGGCCCCACCTCACCCTGTGATGAGATATTAAAGGCTGGAGTAAGTGCTGCTGAGTGACATGCAAGGTTGTGGAGCCCGGGCTTGACAGCTAAATGCTCTAGGCTGATTTTAAATGGGCGCACTGGAAGGAGGTGGAGCAACATCACCACACTCTCAATTGCTCTCAGGAAAAGGTCAGGGCTGTGCGTGGATTAGCCCTGCTAGTACTGAATCAGCCAGGCACACCTTGCGAAAATGCCTAGAATGGTAACCTTCATTTTAATTGTGTTTAGTTCAGCTTTTGTTTGTTCTAGGAAGCCATAAAGTAAAGGGGGCGCAGCCCCTGCACCCCTATACAGGAGCCGCTGCTACTTGAGGGAACTCCATTGGCGTCCTGTACAGAAAAGATACCAATTCAAGCTCCTGCCCCATACATAAAAGGCCCCTCACAACTGCAGACTCGCCTACCTGAACTACTGCCTGAACTTCCATCAGCCCACCAGATACCTCAGCTCCGCATCCCTTTCTCTAACCCTCACCCCCTGTATCCAATGTTGCAGATGCAGAGGTCGCTCCTTCTCCTACCCAGCATTGAAGACATGGAACAAGCTTCAAACCTCCCCATCTCTTCCAAAGTTCCAAAAGTCCCTCAAGACCTGGATATTTGGCTAATCAACTGGACCCTGCCATCACCTGGAAACCCTCACGAGTGACAAGTAGCCCTCTAAAAACCTACTGATTGATTAAGTTACTATAAGGATGTGAACAAATGCTGCTATATTAACAGCCAAAAGAACTACGGGGCATATTATCAAGACAGGCGATAAAATTATCGCCGCTTTAGCGGCAGAAAACTGCCGCTAAAACAGCGATAATGGGCTTGATAATATGCTCTATGGGATTCCAATTAGAATTCCAATTCCGCAGAGAATTCCAATGGAAGCCCATGTTGACACCAGAACATGGGCTTCTATTGGAATTCTCAAGGGCATATTATCAAGCCAATTATCGCCGCTTTAGCGGCAGTTTTCTGCCGCTAAAGCGCGATAATTTTAACGCCGTTTCTTGATAATATGCCCCTACGTGAGTAGGTCCTTAAAGTTCACGGTTTAAAAGCGTCAGGGTAAAATCGCCCAATAATGCCAGCAAAGTCGAAGCATGGAGTGCCTGGGGAATGGTTTATTTGTTTGTGATTGCCACCTTCATTTTTAAGCTGTGCCAGTGGTGTGATTGGTTAATCATCTTTCTGCCACCTATGCACACCAGAAGCATCACCATAGTGTTTTGCTTAGCATCTGCTATTTAATGCCAGACACATATAAAGGTCAACGGTTTTACCTTATCAAGGCTGATTAAAAGTAAATGCTTGGCACACAGGTCAGTAAGAAAACTGGCAGTCACCTGTGTTAGGTCTTGCACGGAAGATTTAGCTAGAAATAAGCAAGACGCAAGCGTAGGAATTTCACCCAACAACGGATTGGCTACTTTGGTTCATATTGATTCAGAAGTCCAATAAAGGGCTGTCAAAATCGTTCCTGCCTCTGACAATACGTAATGGCCGTGCCGGCTCAGCTGCTGTCCTATGGGTGGTCTTTATCTGAGAGCCTGTCGGCGGGCGATCAGCCGGGACATGCGTTATGCATGAGGATGCAGCTACCAAACACTGCTCTGAATGGTTTGTCAAATCCAACCTGGAGCGCGTGTCATATCTCAAACTACAGCGAATACAGCTGGCTTACGCGCAAAGATATGTCACTGCCTATCAGGGAATATTTTAAAAAGTACCAACAGCAACTTGAATCTTATAGAACGAATGAAAAACAAACAAGCCAAAGGACAGTTGAATAAATGCTTTTGTTTTTACATTCAGGATTCTCCGTCAGAGTATTTTGAGTCCCAGCTTGCAGAGGGATCAGATCCATGCTGCAAATGTGAAGTGGCAGAACGGGCAGTTCCTTTGCCAATTTGTTTGGATACAACAGTAAAACAGCAATTTGCAGAAGCAGAACTGTATTTGCGCAGAGTAATGAGCAGATGTTTCCTTGAAATGTATTTGGTTGCAAACGATTTCTCCTTATTTGTGCGCGAAAGTACTGGAGTTTTCGAAAGTAATTGACTTTTTGTCTCTTTTTACGCTCCTTTTTGCTTTGTTTTTCTCACTCTCTTAAATCCAATCACTTTTCACTCACTCTCACACTATGATTTTTATTTTGCCACTTTTGGCCTGTCCTTCCACACATGTTTGCCTTTGTTTTGCCTTTTCGCCTCTGTTTTTAATTTTGGACTCTATCTCGTTTTTTTTTAAGCTCTTTTCTCTTTTCACCTCTTTCAGCCTCTCTTGCTCCTTCTTTGCCTCTTTCCATTTCCTGTAGCCTTTTTAGGTCTCGGCTAGGTAGTGCATGCACTGTCTTGTCGGGAGATGCTGTATACAGTATGGTGAGGGAAGCTCCGCCCACTTTCCTCCTAGCTTTACCTATCTTTTTAATTGGCCGAAATATTAAATTCTGCATTGTGATTGGTTTTCGGGAAGTTAGTGCCACCTCCTGACGACCATGTTGTCATTTTTCTCCTCCTATGGCTATCAGCCCCTTTACTTTAAAAACTCTTTTGTTCCCCTGCCTCCCCCCGTTCCCTCTCACAGTCCATCACTTCTCTGCCCACCACAACCCCCCCCAATCCCGTTCGTGCCTTTTTGGACGCCTGCACTTTGTTTACAATGCAATAGGGCTCGCGTAAATACGAGTCCTATTGCATTTGTAAATGCTTGTTTGAACCTGGGATTTGCTGAGTGCATTCGCACTCTATTTTGCCTGACTTGTCCTCAACACATGCGCAATACAGACGTTACCTGGAAGCGGAAGCGCGGCTAAAAGAAGGCAGAAGGGCGAATGTCAGCAGAAGCATGGCGGCTGTAAAGCAAATGGGCGTCCTGCGGTGCGCTCTACCGAGGGCAGGCAGCAGCCTCAGCTTGTTTGATTGGCCGTCAGCCCCTGTGGCTCTACTGTGGTTTAAGATTGGCTGAAGGAACTCTTGACATTTCTCCATTGGCTGTTGGTGGTTGCAGAATGGACAGAGACTGTTAAAGTATTTAGCTGCTCCACATCACCATCTTCCGGCAGTGGGCAGGCTCTTTTGATGTCAGCAGCAGAGGGATGCTGCCTTCCTCTGCCTGGTTGTGTAAGTGAGGTGGTGCTGGGTCCGAGACAGCTGGAATAGTCCAGTGACCCATGTGAACAGTAACGGTGCTGGTGAGTAGACCCACCCCACAAAACGGATTTGTTCTGAATGGGTTCTTCCTCGCCGCAATATTCGGAAGCCAAAGCATGCCAACTCTAATCCGCTATCCTTCTTCTACCTTTTCCTGACTCTGCTCCATAGCAGCCTGCCTGGGCCCCTCCCTGTGCCGCTACCGCTGACTGGCCCTTGTGCATTCACGGTGCTATCCGTTTCTCACATCTGGAGCGTTCCGCTCTTGTATCACCCATCTTGAGTCTGCTTTCTGCCGTAAGTCGCAGAGAGGGCGATGGTAGTTAGACTGGCAGATCGATGCTTGTTTGGAGTGACTGCCCATCCCCTCGGAAGGTCTCTGCACTACCGCCCTAGAGACTGGACTGCCCCCCCAACTCTGCACTCACCACTGATGGAGATGTGACCCTTTAAAAAAGAAAAAAATCATTCTATTTTGGTGCCGATTCTGATCCTGTAAAACCCGGGTACGAATGGTCGTACGGAGCGTATTCTCCGTCCGACTCTTACCCGGGAAAACCACCATACAAACCCGCAAGTACGATTTGTACAGAAATGACATTTCCGTACGAGTCGTACAAAACACCGACCGGCTAAAAAATACCCACAATTCCGATCCGGGACATCACGTACGTGACGTCCGGTCGGAGTCAGGCAGCGTTTTACGAACCAGCAAGTAAGATTCGTGCCTACGTCACTCCGCACGTAGCATTTTTTACGGGAGCCAAAAACTGCTGGGAAATTGAGGACGACGCGGAGAAGGAGCACCTGTATGTGACGGACAGCCATGGACCCCATCCTACGTGTCATCCCGGCCCTCATAGCCTATGACCTGGTGCACAGGAACCGATGCAGACGCTGCAGAAGGTCAGAACAACACCCAGGGGCAAAGGTGGGGGGCAGGGGCAGGAAACATAACCCCCACCCAAGTTAACAAGTAAACATGCCCTGTACATACCTTACCTCCAGGGTCTGGTCACTTCGGGGGGTGGGGGCGTGTCCACCAAGGCCTGCGTCCTGCCACAACGGAAGTGGACGTGGCCGCGTCCCATCACCACAACAATTGTGATACGCACCGTACCCACGCCTTAAGAGTGTGGGTACGGGTCGTACCACGCCTACCCCTACGTCACTTCAACAATGGCGGTACGGCCCGTACCCACGTTCTAAAGGCCTGGGTACGGGCCGTACCACCATTCTTGGGGTGACATAGGGGTACGTGTGGTGCGACCCGTACCCATGCTCCGAAGGCCTGGGTACGGGCCGCACCCCCAATGGGGGTGACGTAGGGGTACGCGTGGTGCGACCCGTACCCACGCTCTGAAGGCATGGGTACGGGCCTTACCCCTACGGCACCCCAACATTGGGGGTATGGCCCATACCCAGGCCTTCAGAGCGTGGGTACGGGTCGCACCACGAGTACCCCTACGTCACCCCAAGAATGGTGGTACGGCCCGTACCCAGGTCTTTAGAACGTGGGTACGGGCCGTACCACCATTGTTGGGGTGACGTAGGGGTACACGTGGTACGGGCCGTACCCACGCTCTTAAGGCCTGGGTATGGGCCGTACCACCATTCTTGGGGTGACGTAGGGGTACTCGTGGTACGACCCATACACACGTTCTCAGGGCGTTAGTACGGAGCGCATCACGCGTACCCCTAGGGCACCAGCACATCATTGATACAAGGCGTACACACATCATGAATGATGGGATAGGGCCTGGTGCAGCATCTGACCAGTATATTGGGGGGGTGTATGCCCAGGTGAGCAGTGTACTGCACCAAGGGTGCAGGCGGGTGGGTGGGTGTCGTGCTACGATCCACATCAGTGGACAGAGACATAGGGGCGGGTGCCTATCACTCCCAGCAGTGCCCAGACATATGAGGGGTGGGTGCCTATCACTCCCAGCAGTGCCCAGACATATGAGGTGTGGGTGCAGAGGACTCCCAGCAGTGCCCAGACATATGAGGGGTGGGTGCCTATCACTCCCAGCAGTGCCCAGACATATGAGGGGTGGGTGCCTATCACTCCCAGCAGTGCCCAGACATATGAGGGGTGGGTGCAGAGGACTCCCAGCAGTGCCCAGACATATGAGGGGTGGGTGCCTATCACTCCCAGCAGTGCCTAGACATATGAGGGGTGGGTGCCTATCACTCCCAGCAGTGCCCAGACATATGAGGTGTGGGTGCAGAGGACTCCCAGCAGTGCCCAGATATATGAGGGGTGGGTGCCTATCACTCCCAGCAGTGCCCAGACATATGAGGGGTGGGTGCAGAGGACTCCCAGCTGTGCCCAGACATATGATGGGTGGGTGCCTATCACTCCCAGCAGTGCCCAGACATATGAGGGGTGGGTGCCTATCACTCCCAGCAGTGCCCAGACACATATGAGGGGTGGGTGCCTATCACTCCCAGCAGTGCCCAGACATATGAGGGGTGGGTGCCTATCACTCCCAGCAGTGCCCAGACATATGAGGGGTGGGTGCAGAGGACTCCCAGCAGTGGACAGAGACATGGGGGTGTGTACATCATCCTCCGATGACCAAAACTCCATGGGTGCATGAAGGCATCCACAATGTGCAACTATGTTGAGAGTGCCATGACAACACATCACTGACAGCAGTGTCCCACTCCCATGAGGATGGATGTCCTTCCCCCACTGCATGACACACCACATATGGGTGTGATGACAAATTACACATGCATACCCACCCCTGGCAGTGGCAGCACAATACACACACTGAGATCATGCAACAAGACTGTATCCTCATGTGAAACCCCACTAAACTAAGAGAGCCTAAGGGAACACACACTGTCACGCACATTCCAGGACTGATAGGAATGTACAGGTGCTGGGGCAGCCAACAAGTTGTTGCCTCCCATGGAAGGAAAAGGGTGGAGTACCCACAGATACAATGCCCACAATTGCCAGTCAGGTGCCCAAATACCCTGCAGAACAAGTAACACATGTGTGCTAGGCTGGGAGTACACACATGCATAGTGCAGAAAAGGGACCATGTCCACATGAAGCCATGGCAACATACTCCTTACACAAGTACAGTGACTACCAAGGATGGCACAGACGATGCAGGCGGAGACATTGCTGAGCAGGCATGGCCAAAGTTGAAGGGATCCGTCACACACCAAGGAAATGTAGACACAGGTCAGCACAACAATTGGGAAACACCCTGCCGGGAAGATGTCAGGTGCCACAGAGGAAGGAACACTCCTTGGGACAATGTCACCATACAGTAAGAGCTTACATGACCAAAGATTATTTGCAGAGACCTTGTGATGGCACGCAGATACCAGGGTCCACCCCATGAGCAGCACACTACAACATTTCCCAGACACCTAACACATTATCACCACCCCAACTCATGGAGCAGCAGCACCAACAGCAATACCAGAAAAGCATTAGTGTGCAAATGAAAAACAAAATGCTTTATTCAGCATAAAAATAATATTTGAATTGAAATGTACACTATATACAAGGTCCATATGCGAACTCCTGGGGGGGGACACATTGGGACGCGTCTCCCCTAGCTTGCCTGCACAGTTCAGAGTTCCTTTTCATCCACAGGGGGGGGCATCATGTGGGGGGGAAGGACCAGGCACTGCAGGGACAGGAGGGGCAAGGGTAGGTGTTGTGGGTGCAGGGACGGACGACTCCACCACAGGGGGTGGGGCAGCGCCAAGGGTGGTGGTTAGGATGGGGCTGCACACGGTCGCAATGTCTTCCAGCGTCTCCCCTGCACCCAAAGGAACCACAGGCCCCAAGGAGGGGGGGGGGTCAGAGGGATGGGTTGCAGCGCTACTGGGGGAGGGTGTGGACAGGGGGGGGACTCAACTCCCCTGCCCGGGGACTTCCTCGAACGCTTGCGGGGTGGTGTCACACTGGGGCTGAGGGACAGACTGGCCATGAAGGACTCTTTTTCTGACTGTTGGGCAGGGGAGCTAAGGGAGGTGGTTTTGGAGGGAGTGGGTCGTGAGGAGTGCGTACTCCCACTGTGGCTGCGTGTCTGCCGTTTCCCACCCGACCCAGTGGGTGTGCCTACTTCCCCCTGTGTGTGCGTGACAGGAGGTGTGCGCTTGCCCTTCCCTGTTGGTGTGCTGCCTGTGTCTGGTGGGGTGCGTGCATAGGGATGTCTGTGTGTGCTTGGGACAGGCATGGGAGTGGGAAGTGTGGATGGTGCAGGGGTAGGGGGGGACGGAGCGCTGCAGGAGACCCACTGATGCCGTCAGTGACGAGTCCATGGACCTCAGCAACATCCGTTGGTCAGACATCGCTGCTGACATGCCCTCCATGTACGACACCATCTGTGTCAGCAGTCTGGTGTGGCCATGGAGGACATTAAGCAGCGATGTCTGACCAACCTGCAACTGCCGCAGGATGTCCACAGACTCAGCATTGACAGGGGCAGGGGGTGCGGTGCCTGGCACGAAGGAGACATGTTGTCGCCTAGCACGGACAGAAGGGACCCGAGCAAGTGGGAGGGCGGTGATGGGAATGGAGGGGCGGTGAGAGATGGAGTGCTGCTTTCAGCTGTAGGAGCAGCCTCCGCCCCCTCTGGGAGCTCAGCCTCGGACCCGTCAGCGTCATAGTCCGTGTTGGGACTGGACTGGTCCTCCGCCTGACTCCCCTCGCCCTCCGTGCCACTTGCTGCGCCAGACTTCCCAGCACTGGTGGCACCGGTGTTGGATCCCTCCTCCACGTCCGTGCCGGTGTCTCCCTCGGTGTCCCCCGACGATGCTGTGGGCAAGGTGAAGAGACAGGAAATAATCAGACACCTGTATACATATGACACATGAGCCCAAACTACATAGGTCACAGTGCATAGCATGAAAAGCATCATGAGTAACATCTACAATACTACGCACATATGTAGGCCCTGCACTACACAGTTGGTTGACCCACCATGCCACTTGGAAACAATGGAGAGTATGACACAACAGCAAATAACTTGACATCGAATTATACAGAGAAGCAAGTGTCTGTGGACAGTCAAGCACAGCATCTGGACCACACACCGTTGGCAAAAAAGGATGAGCAGGAACCATGTCTTTAAACTTTAGACACATGCTGCAAAGCACAAACATTAAACCCTGCACAACATGACTGGGTCAATACTTGTTGAGTGTCTGTTCAGACTGTCATCACACACAGGCCAGACCTGGAAAGGAGACATAAGGTTTGGACATGTAGGCCTTGGCCGCACAACCCCCCCCCCCCCCTACCTGAGACTATGTGATTGAGACAGAGGAAGGACTTACACCTCTTTATCTGGGGTCACAAAAATGGGCTTCATGAAATCCAAAGTGCACTCTAACTACCCCTCGTGGGGCTGACCACACATATTATTGACAAACAACCATCATCAGATAGTTGTACCGAGACACACAGGCACTGGCCACAGTGAGTATGCACAAGCCACATTGGGTCACCCTGTACAGTGGACACATGTAGCACACTTTACGTAAATACAAATGAGGCCAGGGTAAAATGCCACAGAGCCCAACCTATGCTGAAGACACAGAGAATGTCCACAGTGTTGGATGACACACATGATTCCTAGGAAAAGGTGTCTCAGGGGACTGTAGTGGCCACACTGCTCCATTGTCCTGGATAGATCTGACTGCAACAGGAGCAACCGTCCCCGCACTATGCATATCTCCCCCTCATGCACATCATGTCTGAGGCCACAACATCGGTCATGCATGCTGCAAGTCTGTTCATTTCAAGCCTCACACTCCTATGTTGAGACTCAGCATCAGTGCCAACAACCATGGACCCCAAAATGACTGAACTGGACAGGGCAGAGGCAAGGTCCCAACACATGTCACAGACCACCCCCACACATGATGCTGCAAGCTTTGGGCACTTGGATTAACTGGCAGCCTAGATTACCTTGTGCAAGAGTGACTACACACAGACCAGGGAACACATGTCAAGGAGGGGAAGGGAGGAAGAACAGCACCGGGTGACTTGGGGGAACAGGATATGCACTACACATATAAACCCTGGCAGTGTATCCAGGTGACTGAGCACTTCCAAAAGCTGGTGACACACAACAAACACACATGTACCTACCCCCTTGCTGCTGCTGCTTCTCCTGTAGCCGCCTATCCGTGTCAGGGAAGACCACCTCCAGGACACGCTTCATTTGGTTGGTCAGGTGCCGGCGCCCGCCGTGTTTGCGTGCAGGTGAGTCCCCCAGCAGGACCCGGGCGATCCTCCTGGTCCAGCACCGGATGTCCTGCCAGCGTTTCCTTACCTGGGCCAGGCGCCGACTGCGACCCTCCACCGACCTCACGGCCCTGACGGCCCGCTTCCATATCTCCCCCTTGGCGTAGGCGGCTACCTGTGAGGATGACAAAGTGAGACAACATCAATACACCTGCTCCATGTCACAGAGACACACATTAGAACAATTTGGTTTGTTTGAAAAGGGCCTAGTATGCAGCCAACTCATTGCACCTTTGTCATAGGGA
This sequence comes from Triturus cristatus, assembly GCF_964204655.1. Taxonomy (NCBI): domain Eukaryota; kingdom Metazoa; phylum Chordata; class Amphibia; order Caudata; family Salamandridae; genus Triturus; species Triturus cristatus. The sequence goes on from NC_140589.1 coordinate 751,809,131, forward strand.
CATTATCCTCTGGGGAAGGCCAAAAGCACTACGTGGCATTGACAGTACACAGGTGGCATGAGGGGTGCGACACAATCACTGATCATGGCTCACACTGTGCATCACAAGCAACACCAGGATTATGGACAGCACCTCAAAGCAGTCACATGCCCCAGGCCACTCACGCAACCTCAGCGGAGTACACAGACACACACAGGCACAGGCCAATCATCTGACCTTGGCAACTGCGGGTAAAAACCTCACTCTGCACATGTGCCCCTTGACTGGGGGGTGTCACAGGTGTGGGGCTAGCTCGCACGTCAGACACATAGCACGGCTCCCTGCTCACATCAGATGGGTAGGGCATATGCATCCTCCATGCAGCTGGGGTGCAACACTCCACATAGACACTCACCCACATGACAGGGGACTTACACACACACCAATGTCCAGGGCCCGTACACATCATTTGGACACTCTCACCACAGGTACACTCAACTCACACACATCTGTGGGTACAGTCACCTGTCACACTGGGGGGGACCACAGAATCACATCAGGACTATAGAAACAACATTCCCAAGAGGATTAGCCAGGCTGAATGTGGCATGCACCATGCAGTGATAGTCACAGTAAGCACAATGCAAGTGAGGAGTGCAGATATGAACCACATCATGCTCTGCATGGGAGACATAAGGCATTCCCCCCCCTGGGACCCACCATGAACAACATTGCATGTCTGTCACACTTGGACACAATTCCAGAAGTGACAGACACAAAAAAGGGGCACAGTCAAAGCTAGTGGAGTCAGCACTCACCTGCTCCCCTGGTTTCCCAGACAGGCAGGGGTACTGTGGGAGGATGACGTCCAGCAATGCCTCATTCTCCTCTTGGGTGGAAGGCTGGGCCCTCTCCACAGACCTGGACATGGTGTCAGAGGAATCACAAGCAGCAGCAGTGGTGTGGAATGAAAGGTTGTGCAGGAAAGTGCTCTCTCATGGGTCCTGGCTGCCTTATATCTGCCTTGCTGGGCTGTTTCATTTACAGGAGTGCAGAGTGATTGGTCAACCTCATTTGCATCCTACGTTTCCTCCAATCCCTTTAAACCTACCCCAGTGAGGGCCTTTGCATGGTTCAAAATTTTAGCATGATGTCAAGTCAACAACCACTTTGCAACATAGTATATTGTCTCCAACCAACTTTTGCTGGCCACCTGATGAAAGATTTTGAACTGGAAACTCGGTCTCCATGACAACCAGCATGCATTTAGGCCCTTATACTTGTCCCTCATGTGTCCCCTATGTAATTTCACTATCCACACACAGGTACGGTGCGTTCCACACGTACCCCTAGGGCACCACTACTCCAGTGATACGGTCCGTACATGCATGTGTAGGGTCCGTATCCCTATGGTAGTGTTGCCGTAGGCATACGCCATAGTGATACGGTCCGTACACGCGTGTGTAGGGTCCGTATCACTATGGTAGTGTTGCCGTAGGCGTACGCCATAGTGATACAGTCCATACACGCGTGTGTAGGGTCCGTATCCCTATGGTAGTGTTGCCATAGGCGTACGCCATAGTGATACGGTCCGTACACGCGTGTGTAGGGTCCGTATCCCTATGGTAGTGTTGCCGTAGGCGTACGCCATAGTGATACGGTCCGTACACGCGTGTGTAGGGTCCGTATCCCTATGGTAGTTTTGCCGTAGGCGTACGCCATAGTGATATGGTCCGTACACGTGTGTGTAGGGTCCGTATCACTATGGTAGTGTTGTCGTAGGCGTACGCCATAGTGATACGGTCCATACACGCGTGTGTAGGGTCCGTATCTCTATGGTAGTGTTGCCGTAGGCGTACGCCATAGTGATACGGTCCGTACACGCGTCTGTAGGGTCCGTATCACTATGGTAGTGTTTTCGTAGGCGTACGCCATAGTGATACGGTCCGTACACGCGTGTGTAGGGCTCGTAGCACTATGGCAGTGTTGCCGTAGGCGTACGCCATCGTGCTACGGGCTGTACACATGCGGGTACGGCCCGTAGCACTATGGCGTACACCTACGGCAACACTGCCATAGTGCTATGGGCCCTACACACGCGGGTACGAGCCGTATCTCTATAGCGTATGCCTACTGCGACACTCCCATAGGGATAGGACCAGTGTGTACACGTACGTGTGTATGGTCCGTACACACACGCGTACTCCTACCCAAAACCCATATAGTGATACGACCGTACACCCGCCCTCAGAGCGTGTGTACGGTGCGTTTCACAGCTCACATTGGTGATAGGAGGCGCACAGGAAAGGAATGGAGGTGTCAGACTCGCACAAGGATGGACATCAAGTCATTGTCAGTGCAGTGCTTCATGTGTAGGGCCTAGGTATGTCAGGCAGTGAGCTGGCACATGTCTCCTCATGTTTTAACCCAATAGTTGTGTGATGACCTGTGTACACATGTCATGTGTGATGGGGCACTATGTGGCGCACTTCCCCTTCACACCTTTTACATGTGTGCATGTAGTTCAAACTTGTCAAGCACTGCATCACTGGCATGGCACAGTCACCAACACCTGCAACTGTCCCCTGATGCCAGGTACACGGATGATGACACCTGACATCTCACTACCAGCGTGCCCCGATGTGACTATGTGTGTGTCATGTGTTTCCATGATTTTGCTGTTGGTGTTCCGTCAACGGCATCTGCTGTAGCTGCATCCAACATGTGTCTGTGTGTAGATGCCCATGTCACACTATTACGCACACCAGGACACATGTGGAATAACACGTAACGTGTGTCTGTATGCATCGAAAAGGGACTTGCGAGCTTAGGACATATCAGCGTAGTCTCAATGTCTGTGTGATCATTTTTGACATGTACCCCTTCATGGCAAGGTGTGTGGTCTGTCCTTTTTCCATGACATGTGACCTGTACATCTAGCTTGCTGGCAGCTGTCTGTATGAGATAACATCCTTCAAATGCACATATGTGGATGTATGTCACTCCTGTCATGTGTCTGGCTGTTAACTCACACTGGCCCACAGCTACTTTCATGGCATGTCATGTAGACCTTGACAATCCACGTTTGTAGCTGGCTCTTGGTAGGAGTATCACCTGGCTGGCATACGTGTGCAGGATGTATTGCACAGACCAGACTCTGTATGTAGCATATGTGTATTAGCTGTTGAACATGTGCTCAGTTCATTGACATTGGTGTAGTAATGTACTTAATCTTCGTTATTCCTTCCAAATTTCTGCAGGGCACCTCCTCTTCCCTGACCAATGCCAGACCTGGCTGCCATGAGGGAACGTGACTGCATACGCCGCTACAGATGTAACCAACAGTTAATTGTGGACCTGACAAACAGGCTGGCCCCACACCTCCAACCGCGACACAGTTATCCGACTGCGCTGACCCCCAAGATGAAGGTGATGTCAGCCCTACATTTCTTTGCCACCGGTACGGTTTAATTGACCATAGCTGATGTGGGTGGCATGTCCCAGACCATGTTCAGCCGTGTCCTGCATGATGTTTTAGAAGCCATGTTGGAGCACCTGGATGAATTCATCCATTTTCCAACTCGTGAGCAGTTGACAGGTATCAAGGGTGAGTTCTATGCCCTGGGAGGGATGCCCCATGTAATTGGGTCCATTGATGGGACACATGTGGCTTTGGTACCACCACAGGCTCAGGAGGTAGCCTTCCGTAACCGTAAACATTACCACTCCATTAATGCCCTTGTGGTGTGTCTTGCTAACATGGTGATTTCCCATGTCTGTGCACATTTTCCAGGGTCAGCACACAATGCCTACATCATGTGGCGTAGCAGGGTGGCAGAAATGATGCTGCAGCTGCACAACGAACGAGCATGTCTTGTTGGTGAGTAGACTCTGTTTGTCCAGTATTCAGCGGTATCTTAGTATGTGACGCATCTCCTGACACACTTCTTTACATGATGTTTCCATGTAGGGGACTCTGGCTATCCCAACATGCCATGGCTGGTGACGCCTCTCCGCAACCCGAGAACAGCTGCAGATCACCGTTACAACAACGCCCATGGGCAGATCAGGCGAATGATTGAGAGGACGTTTGGCCTCCTGAAGAGCCGATTCCAGTGCCTCCACAAGACCGGCAGGTCCCTCCCATATGCACCGGTGAAGGTCTGCAAAATCTTCCTCGTGTGCTGCATGCTGCACAACATGGCAGTGGAGAAAGCTGTGCCACTCATCCTGGATCCCGATGAGCAGGAACATCCACCCGTGGAGGATGACGGCCTTGGTCACGAGGCAAGTGAGGAGGAGGAGGAGGACATCCAGAGTCAGCTCATACGCAACTTCTTCTCATAATGGTGAGTCCCTGGGTCTGAGTGTGCAAGCTTTGAGCCTTGTGTGGCATGTGTTGCAATGTGTGTGTCCAGCTGACTGTATGCTAAGTGACTTTGAGGTGAGTGCTGATGTGTCACTCGAGTGCTGATGTCATTCCACACATTTTAGCTGACACACTCAATTGACAACTGGCATGGTGTCAACCTTATTCATTTAGAGTCCATGACCATGCATGCGGATGACTATGTTTTTCCTGACTTCTTGTGTGTCTCTCATCCCCAGGTATTTGCACATGCTGTCTGCTCGTGGCATCGTTGTGCTCCTGCTATTCCTCATGAGTAATGCAACGTGTGCTGAATCAGCATTACATGCACGGACATGGTGAAAATTCTCCTTTGGGTAAGGATTGCAGCAAGTCTTTTTGGGTGTGGTAGTTGTTTGTAATGTGTGGGCACTGCTCCTGTGCAGGTTATGTTACTATGCATACATGTCGACTCACCATGGGCCACATGACATGTGGCATGACTCACATGAATTGATAGTCACACTTCGTGACAGTCATCTGTTATGGGATTGTGGTTTGTGATGAAGGCATCAATGTGTGTACAACTTCCCTCTGAAACATACGGGAGGCTACGGGTGGACATATTGCGGGACATCCCCATATGATGCTCAATCGGGAATTGCAGCCTCTCCGTGTGCAGCAGGGGATGTTTGGCTCAACCCCTTCACTTGTGTGCCAGTACAATGGATTTACAGCATCAGTGGTGCAAAGGGTGTGTCTGGTGTAGATCCCACATGTTAATCCAATAGACCTGTGAGTCTGTTAATGTTGATGCTTTTGCATAAGTGTGAGCCTGAGTAATAAAGGTGTTCCTCAGCCTCCAAGGTGGCTCATCTCTGTCAATGCAGGTATCTTGCCACTGTGCATGCGGCATCTCTGGCATGGTTGTCAAGGATTGTGCATATGAGTCTATGTGTAGATTAGCAACCTGCATGCTGTTCTTCATGTATTTGATTCCATATTGTGCATGATGTCCATGGCTGTGTATGTGTTTTGGCATGTTAGTCCCCCCACGGGCCGTCAACACCTTCTGGGGCGTGTTTCCTGTGCGCAGCTCGGCCTTCAGTTTCATGATCCGGTGTCAGTCATCTTTGGTGATTGTGCATCCTTTGTCTCTGGGTGTGCCATTGCAAACCGGTAACTCCTTCCTTGACATACACCAGTAGTCCTTTCTGACATCCTAGTCTTTGTGTTGATATTGTGTCATAATTCCCAGGACATGCCGCCTGCTGATGCAGCCACTGCAGCAAGGGCACACGTAGTTTCCAGATTTGGCAACACACACACATCAAAGGTGCTCCTCCCTTCCTCCCTCAACACATTAATTTGGCTGTCTTCGGATTGTCTGTGCCACAGTTGCGGCCACGCGGTACCAAAGGCTGGACCGTCTGCACATGCAACGTGCACATTGCACGATCCTCAGGTCCTTGCATGACCCACATCACACTACAGTGTGATGTTGCAGCCACCCTCCAAGCAAGGTCCATCCACACATCTCCCGCCTGCTCTCAGGCATGCACTGTGCGCACACACAACACCTTTGCATGATGAGTGTGCAACTCCGACTGCCTACACAGCGCTGCCACGCCTTCCAGGACCTGTCACACCCACCAGGTCATGTCCTCCTACTCCCCACCGGATCTGTACCCCTGCAAGGCCATGGGAGTGGGACTCAAGGCTTCAGCATGTAGTATGCTTTCGTCGTGAGGCACATGGCACAGGTATCATCTTTCAGCGTGTCAATCTACAATGTGTCCAGGACCCCCCTATCCACCATCACATGCGCACATGACCTCATCATCAACTCGTATGCCATTGACAGCCAGGCGCTCCTCACCAAGGAGGCAGACATTTCCAGTTCCAATATTCAAGATTCCATGGGATCCATAGATGAATGGCAGAACAGCACCCACCTGAGGCTGGACTTGCACAGGACTGAGGTCAACATCTGAGGATTGTCCCCTTACAGCTGGCTCAACTGCTTGTGTTCCACCCACAGAAGCCCCGCACAGGCACCCAGTGTCCATGCACACAAGATGTTGTGCATCATGGATTGCTTGCTCTAATTTGCCATTGTAATCACCAGCATCTGTACCTCACACTGCAACACCCTCAGCATTATGCACATGATCCTCAGATAGATCCACTCCAAGGTAAGACGGACCATCCCCCAGGTCCACGACAACATCCGTGTCAAATACTGCCCTGCCCTCTACGGAGCAGCCACATCCAAAATCCAGGGACACTTGTCCACATCCAGGCTGCACCCGCACACCTCAGCGTCAACATCCCGCGCCCCAGCCACATCACCGTCCAGCAGAGATAGCTGCAATGGATCACTGTGTGCTGCAGGATGACCTTCAGACTCCTCACCCACACTCAGGAGGCAGGGCAGGCCACAACCCTGACCCAAAACCAACCTTGTACCACTGTCATCCGAGACCCCGTAGTGTCATCTCCGTGCATACAACCTTGACCTGGCCACCATTCTTCTGATCCACCATACTCCTGCATGCAGGACATAGTCCTCCCACCTGGGAACACATACCTGGGACTCCCTCCCCGGGAACCTCCAAATGAGGCATGACCTCTACGCCTTAATGTTACTCTTCCAAATAGGTGTGTCCTCACAGTTTCCCTAGCACCCCCTCAGCAGCTAGAGGCCATCACAGGTGAGTATTGTGCTCCATGTCTGCATTGAATGATACATTGTGACCCATGTGTGTCCTGTACCAGACTCCGATCCCAGGGTATGGATGTGTGGAGTTAGTTCAACACTCAGGCATAATTTGACATTTACACACACATATGTTGGTGAATAATGCCAAATGACAGCAACATCTCATGACAAAATTAAGTATTTATTTTTGGTGGGGTAAGTCTTTTGGTGGATGAAGTAAGGTGCTCTACCGGGTGCATTGAATCCAAAGTTCACATGGGGAGATGGCATCCTTGTCAGTTGGAGTCATCAGAGTCCAGACCACAGTGTTGGTCATCATTGGTCAGACTGTGACCAGCAAGTCCATGTGGCAGTGAATGTCATTGGGTGCGGTGCTGCTGTTGCGCCAGAGGTCCAGGTGCCAGGCCAGGTGACCTGGGAGATGTGGATGGTCCGCTGACTCTCACGGTCTTTTCCGTGGACGACCCACCTTCCTCGCGGGACCATCAGATGCAGGCCTTGACGATGTCTGTGATGCTCCGTCGGACGAATCCTCCTCCCTCTCCTCCTCCCTCCCGGTGGCTGGTGGTGGTCTTCGCTTGGTGGCACAGGGAGGGTTGCCCATGTTGTCGGCGATCCGACGGAGTGAACGGCTCATGTCCGTTTGCACCGCCAGGAGCTCAGCCAGTCTTGCCTCCATCCGTCCTTGGTGTTGTTGTTGACTGGCATGTTGCTCAGCTTGCAGGTTCTTCATCTCGTCGAGGGTCCCCTTGATGTCTGTGAGGCTCGACACAACCTGGCTGATGCCCCTGGTGTCACGCCAGTATGTGTCCAGGATGTGGCGCATGTGTGCCATACCGGTTCCCTCAGCTGGCTGGTCAGATTCTCGCCTCCGCCTGCCTCCACTCCCACCACCCCTGCCCACACGAGCCTTGCCTGCCATTGTGGGCACATCAGGTCTACGGGACCCCTGAGGGATGGCATTAGCGTGGTCGTCTGCCTCCTCCTGGGTGCCCGGAGAACCTTGTCCCTCCTGGTCAGACTGGCTGTGTTGTTCAGTGCGAGCAGGGCTCCTGGGTGTCTCCTGGGATGTGGCAGGAATGGGGGTGGGGGTTGGCACAGATGTACCTGACGCAGGTGCTGCAGGGGCTTGGGCACCAGAGGGGCCAGGTTGGTCGGGGTCATCCATGGAGTGGTGAGAGTCGTCGCTGCTGGTGGGATCATCTTCACGCTGAGCCTGGGACTGTGATTGTTCCCCCCTATTGTTGGGGGTAGGTAGATGACGTTGCCCTGTGTGTGAGAGAGAGACAATGTTAATGCTGTTTCATGCCACATCCATGTTTCATACATATTCAAGTAGTCACAGTTCCTCCAGGTGGTTGGATGTGCCTAGCATTCCTCTCAATGTACACTTGGGGATGGGTATGTTGCGGGGGACAGATTGGTATGTGCTCCTGAGTGTTTTCCAGTAGATTTTTGGCTGGGATGCTTATTTGGCTATGGATTGGTCTTGTTGTGTCACATGTCCATTGTGAGAGTGGGTAAATCCGTTGCCTGCCCCGGGGGTGTGTGCTTGTGTGAGGGGGGGGTGTGTGACCAGGCCTGCTGTTGTGTGTAGTGTGATTTGTGATTGAGTCTCCCAGGTGATGTGTCTGTCCCCTCATGGTGCATGCTGGCATGACAGTGTGTGTGAGTTCCTGTGCTGGGTATGTGAGCTAGTGGAGTTGTTGTTTGAGTGTACAGTGGTCACAGGAGGGCCTTGTGCTGCCTACAGCAGGGCCAAGTGTCAGCTACCTTGTCATTACATTGCCAGTCCCTGTGCATTGGGCATGGTGCATGGGTATGTACCTAGGCCATATGGGCTGTGGGCATTGGTGTCTGGTTCTGAGTTGCACAATGTGTTGTGTGAGCCCCACCCTCCCAGCATCCCGGACATCCAGTCTTGGGTTTGTGGTTGGTGTGGCCTGGGACATGGCATTGCCTTTATTTGTGAATGGGGCATGGAGACGTTAGTGGCATGAGCGTGGTTTTTAGGATGTGGTTGTGTGCGGTGAGGGCTTGGGGGTAGGTGAGTGCATTTGTTGTAGTTGGGGTGTGGATGCCATGCCCCCATGTTACGTGAGTTGTTTGTGTACTCACCAGTCTCTGCAACTCCTTCGACTCCGTGTACTCCCACCGGCGGAAGCGTGGCCATCACCTTCTCCTCCCAGGGATGGTAATGTACGGGTCTGCGGGGCAGCCTGCCTCCAGTGATGTTACTCTGGGCGTATTCCTCGTTCATTTTCCTCTTGACTGCCCTGCGCAGATCGTACCACCTGGCTTGGCATTCATGCCTGGTCCTTCGGATGGGCGCAACAGCATTCACCTTATCGACGATCCTCTGCCACAGGCTGGTTTTTTGGGCTATGCTGGTCTGTCTGACCAATGTTCCAAACATCTGTGGCTCGACTCTGATGACTTCGTTGACAAGGAGCTCCAGCTCCGCCGTTGTGAACTTTGGATTCTTGTCAGTGGGCATGGTGTGGGGTGTGGGTGTGGATGGTTGTGGGTGTGTGGGTGTGAATGTGACGGTGTGTGTGTGAAGGTGAAGAGGGGGTGTTTGTGAAGGAGGTTGTGTGAAGATGTGTAAGTGAAGGTGTAGTTAAGGTGTGAGTAAGGTGCAGTTGTTTGTCTGTGGTGTCTGTGAGCAGTGGGTCTGTTGCAATGGCTCATGGGTTGTGTGTGTGGGCCCTTTTTATTGGTCCATTTGTGGGTGTGGCTGTGTTTGAATTTGTGGTGGGTGTGTTATAAGAGGTGGTTGTGATTTGGTCCTCTGTTTGCCTGTTTGGATGTGGCAGGTCAGTCATAGAGATGTATTTTGTCATGTTGACGTGTTTTGTGGTGTTGTGCGAGTCGAATTGACCCTCCTTGTGCTGTTTTACAGTGTCCTGGTTCTGTACGAGTCTTTTTTGCGAAGGTACGGTCCGTACATACGCGATGCTGGGTGAGGGTGCTGGGGTACGGTGTTGGGGTACGGTGCGTACAGGTGCGGGGCTGTGCTACGGTGTTGGGGTGCGGCATGTACAGGTGCGGGCTGTGCTACGGTGTTGGGGTGCGGCGCGTACAGGTGCGGGCTGTGCTACGGTGTTGGGGTACGGTGCGTACAGCTGCGGGGCTGTGCTACGGTGTTGGGGTGCGGCGCGTACAGGTGCGGGCTGTGCTACGGTGTTGGGGTGCGGCGCGTACAGGTGCGGGCTGTGCTACGGTGTTGGGGTACGGTGCGTACAGGTACGGGGCTGGGCTACGGTGTTGGGGTACGGTGCATACAGGTGCGGGGCTGCGCTACGGTATTGGGGTGCGGCGCGTACAGGTGCGGGCTGTGCTACGGTGTTGGGGTGCGGCACGTACAGGTGCGGGCTGTGGTACAGTGTTGGGATACGTTGCGTACGGGTACGGGGCTGGGAGACGGGCCTGGGGTGCGGCGCGTACAGGTAGGGGGCTGGGGTACGGTCCTGGGGTACGGGGCGTACAGGTGCGGGGCTGGGAGACGGGCCTGGGGTGCGGTCCGTACAGGTGCAGGGCTGTGCTACGGTGTTGGGGTACGGTGCGGAGGGGGGGTACGGTGCTGACATACTGGGCTACGGTGCTGACATGTGCGGGGTGAGGGGGGCTGTACGACTCGTATTCAGGCACAAGTTTACCCATGTACATGTAGGCTACAGCGTTCGCTCCGTACGGGGCCTTTTACATGCGGTTGTGTATTCGGACGGGCGGTACGGATCGTACTTGCGCGCTCGGAATTCTGTTTTACGATTTGCACGTAAAAATGTCCGGCTCCCTGTCGGACACTTTTCCCGACGCTATTCAGACGTAAAAATTTACGCCTCCCTCTCGGACCATTTTCCCGACGCAATTCGTATGTATTTTTCACGTACGAATCACACTTCGCAGTTTGTATGGTACTTGTACGATTCGTACGTAGAAAAATACGGATACGAGTCGGACGGTAAATTTTTTTAACGGATCGGAATCGGCACCTAAATGTGAGAAAATCATTTTACTGGTATGACAGCTCCGTTGGTTAATGTAATCACTTCAGGTGTTTTGTGGGTGTCACCAGATGATCACTGATCTGTATCCTGGTCAGAGCACTGCAGAAATAGTGATGTGTATTTTTAGTGCTAAGCAATCCAAGGCTGTGACAGAAAACACTGTGAATATGTACGTCATTAGTTTAAAAAATACTATATACAATATGAGATAGGTTGCACACAGTGTAAATAGGCTGTAGCAAAATGTGCTTAAATATTTTGTTTCAATGTTTACAGGGCTTTCAGAAGTTATGCTTTTTTGTAATATGCTGATTGTACCAAGTGCAAACTCTTCTTATTAGTTTCTTATCAAAAGGGCACATTCCAGATTCTATCAAAAAAAGACTATAATGACCCCCAAATGGTTGTTAGTTTACTGATTAAACAATTATATATATTTGCATTTCTGTCAGGTAGCAGGCACCGTAGAGGGAAAGATTGTTTTTTCTTTAGCTGCCTCTCACTTCTCCCAATAGAAGAAGAGTTCCTTCTTCTCCTCTTTTAACCTGTGGTAACTCAACTGCTCAGGAACAGATGTTTTTAAAATACAATGTATGGGAACTGTTTTGATCAAACTAATATAACTTAGAAATGTCATACCTTCATTCCCCTGCCCACTTTGATCTCTTCAACTCCCCATGGTGTGCTGCGGTATGTAAAAGATTGTAGTGAGGTCATGGAATATAGTGAGGTCATACTGATCACAGGGTGGTTGAGGTCTTAAAAGAAGAATAAACTGTGCATGTTCACACAATGCTACAGTCTGACACTGCCTTTATTCCAACTCTCTTGTTACATGTGCTTATTAAGTTGTTAAGTGTATCCACTTTCTGACAGCAAGACAACCTACAAGCTGTTGCAACATTTTATGAAGGAGGTCACAAGGGCAAGGATAATAGCAATTTATTTGAGGGAGGTAGTGGACAGGAACGATGACTTTCAGCAGGAAAATGTGCTGTGTAGCAAATTTCATGACAGCATTTATCTGGAATTTATAAGGGAGTTTTCTATCCAACGTAATTTCCAGGTTACTGGTGTTAGATACAGGTAGTGGAGAGGGAGTTTAGGAACTTTGTCTAAAAGAGCAACAGACAGTTTTCTTCTAATCAATGATGAACATGGGAGAGGCAAATTGATGATACATTAGATAATTTTCCAGATTTGCCTTCAAGCTTGAGGTGGATTTGCATATTGCATATTTGCCATGTGATGGCCAATGTCATAGGATCCTGTTAAGAGGGTACTTATAGATTTCCAAAAATGTTGAAGATAAAGTGGGGCTATGAGATATACTGTCCGGTGTAGTGGTGGGTTTGGATAAGAAAGAGTCCTCTTTGACTTGATAAAGTAATTAAATTAGGAAGACGATAAACAAGGAAAAGGCATCACTGGAACCCTGATTGACATAAATGAACAGTAGACGTTGTGAAAGAGTGGAAAGTAAAGCATGCAAAGCACCTTCCTGTCCTTCAGCTCTGTCAAATTGGTTCACAATATTTACCCATGCAGAGGGAAAGGCACATTCTTTCTTCCAAAGTTTTGTTACAGTATGAGCCACAGGTAAAGGGCAGGGGATGCATCTACTCTTATCCCTCATGTAGACAATAAGCCTCCATCATTTTCCTGTACAATTCACAGATCCTGAGGAGTGTCGTGAGAGAAGGAGAAACCAAGGATGCAGATTAAGAAACTGATATGTTGATGCAAGCTGTCAGTACCGCTATTTATTTTCAGTGGAATGCATAACATTCTAATGTTCTGTTTAAAAATATAATCAATTTTAAAGTATAATTTACTCCAAAATGTACACACATATTAACAATAAAAAGGATCGTATGAGCCAGACAATGTTATTCGTTTCAAAGCAAAAACCAAAGGAAATGATGGACGGAGTGTTGAACATTGCAAGCATTCACCCCCAGTCAACTGATCTGGGTTTAATCCATCACCGTTCTTTAGCCCACTCTGCCACCCCAGTTCAGACATGGCCATATGCAAATCAGTCTGACTCTGTGCCTCATGGGAACAGTCCAGCCCGAACTGCCAAGCCGTGTCTTCCCTGGACCGGAAACAAGCTTCCTAGGACCGGTTTCTGGCATTTCAGCCGTCTTCAGCCAGGCTTGCTTGAATCCAGTGACAAAGTGAGCAAGGGACTCACGTCTGAGCATACCCTGCCAATTTATGGTGAACAAAGCAAAAACCAAAGGAAATGATGGATGGAGTGTTGAACATTGCAAGCACTCACCCCCAGTCAACTGATCTGGGTTTAATCCATCACCGTTCTTTAGCCCACTCTGCCACCCCAGTTCAGACATGGCCATATGCAAATCAGTCTGACCCTGTGCCTCATGGGAACAGTCCAGCCCGAACTGCCAAGCCGTGTCTTCCCTGGACCGGAAACAAGCTTCCTAGGACCGGTTTCTGGCATTTCAGCCGTCTTCAGCCAGGCTTGCTTGAATCCAGTGGCAAAGTGAGCAAGGGACTCACGTCTGAGCATACCCTGCCAATTTATGGCGAACAAAGCAAAAACCAAAGGAAATGATAGACGGAGTGTTGAACATTGCAAGCACTCACCCCCAGTCAACTGATCTGGGTGCAGCATCAGGTGCTAAAACAAAATGATTATAAATAAAATATTTTTCTGTAGTGAAACTTGTTGGAAACAACAGTTTTTATTTGGTGTGTACCCCCAGATATTTTCCTTGACTGTTTTTGCTGGCTGTAGAACTCTGTGCACTTCACCCCGGCTAACTAGGAATAAAGTGCCTGTGCTCTCCCTTTTAACATGATGAAACTGGCATACTCATGATTGGCATATGTAACGTACCTATAATAAGTCCCTACTATATGGTACAAATTTGTATTCAGGGCCAGCAAGGTAAATGTTATACGCAGAATGCAGCACCCATTGCACCATCCACTACAGTGACAGTGTAAACATGACTGCAGTCCTATCATGTGTAGCTTGACTATGCAGTTTTATACTGCAAAACTGACTGGTCATAATAACCCCTTTTGGCAGCCTAAACCTTCCCTTTAATATTAATAGGTCACCCCTAAGTAGGCCTTACAGCCCATAAGGTGGGGTGCTTGGTATATAAAATAGGGGATGTAAAGGTTTAATGTTAAACATGTCATTAGAATAAAAGATATTCTCACGGAAGCAAGGTTGAATGCTCCATAGGAAAGCTTTGGGATGCAATATTACAATTAATGATACTATCTCTCACTAGGACACCCTTACCAATTCCATTCTTGGATTTTTTAAATATATATTACAAGCCCAATTCACTGGTTAAGTTGGATTTGTAATAAAATATTGGAAAAGGTACTTTTAGAAAGTTATCCTTCCATTGCCTAAATACTCTGGACTCCATTTGCACGAGACGCAACTGTCAACCGAATAGCCCCCTTGATGAGGTGTGAACTTACATGCAGAGCTTAGGCAAAGGCCTTGTATGTGGGGAGGTTTTCTGTTCCTCTAGTAGGATGACCATCTGGGCTATGTCCAGGAACTGGATTAACTTTATTGAGGCCTACCCTGCCACAGGCAAATGTTAGCTTACACCTGGGCCAGGCCCTCTTCTGTTTTCCTTGCCAGGCAAGCACCAATCTCAGTGGGAGGCCTGGTTTAGAATGACTACAGAGGAGGGATTGCTCATTTCTCTGGCCACACCTCTGGGGTGGGCACATATGCTCAGCACAGGGGGAGAAGGGTGTCCCCATCTTGTATTTACACAGAGAGGGACCCTGAGTGATTGTTTGGAGTAGAGCACATGAAGGCACAAAAGTGAGTAGGGTTGACCCTGGGACACTATACCCTATTGGTTTAATGAGTGGACAGGAGTCACACTAATCCACAATGTAGTACCGGGCATAAATGTGGCACTACCAGTGTCCATATCCCCTGTGCCTCCAGCCCTGCGCCATCCTAACCCATCCCGAACCTGTGAAAAGGCAGAGGGGGAGGAGTGGTTTGCACTCCAATTGTGCATGACTGCTTGGCCGACATTCTCAGTCATGCGCACTTTGCATGATCCCCACCAGGCTGCATTAGACAGCCTGGTGGGGAACATGCACAGGCCCTCAATTCCCATCTGATCACTGATCCACGGCGCTCAGACCAATCACAACGCTGCATTCTGGCATTGTAATTGGCTTAGGGGAGCCAATCACAACGCTGCATTGCAGTGTTGTGATTGGCTATGGGGAGCCTGGGTGCTTACTTGTTCCGAACTCACCGAAATAGCGAGGAGAGATGGTAAGTAGTTTTGAAAAATTTTATTTTGTCCCCCCCACCATCCCCTCTGTCCCCCGTCCTCCACACTTATTCCCTGCCAACCGCTACTGTAATAAGATGCATTTTTTTCAACTTGGGGTTACACCTCTGATGTGATAGCTCCAAGTGTAGTGTAGTTCCCATTTGCCTTATAGGCTCTGCGCATTGGAATAATATACACTGTAGTTTTTGCATAGGACTAAGGTCAGTATGCTCCTATTGAGTACATTAAACTTAATTACTTGTATGTGCCAGCTAACTCAGAGGTCACTAGAAACTTCTCGAATGAACAAGAAGAGATTCATTTCTGACAACCACATAAACATGACAACTTTGTTTCCCTTAGAATCGGAACGCGTCTCAGAATGGTGGAAACAATAGATAACAGTTTCACTCAGTCAATCGTGCATGCTTAGTTTCTCTCCAGAGGTACACAGAAATAGATAGACGGGTATTTCAATAAAAGGGTTTATTGAACAGTCTTGTTTCTTGTGTAAGATATATGAGCTGTTACAATCATTAGACAGTAAGCAAGATATAATACGCATAGCGTAAGCAGTAAGAAGAAATAATACTGAAATAGCATTATCTTTTAGCTATGACATATAATTATATATACATATATAAATAACACTGGCTAAGAAGTAAATTCTCGTCTGATGCTTCTAAAATAGTCCTACCCCGGTGTAACTAACCTAAGTGTAGTATGAGGTAAGAAGTAGGTGCTGTTTTCTATAGTCTGGTATATACTAAGCTTAGTATGCCAAGAGTCCCTCTAGGTTCTAGTCGGCTCCATACCTTTAGAATGAGCGGGGTGGGAATCTCTATCCGGGTCTCAAACTCTAACATCCCGCGGAGAGAGTCAGAACACTGGAAGCTGGATACTCTGCAAGCAGAGATGACAGCGTCTGGTCAGTGCGTCAGGCCAGGATATGGTCTCTTCCGAACTTGCCGTGGCGAACCGTGTAGTCAAGTCGTACTGAGTCGTGCCGTCATTTGCCATGGTAAGGGAAGGCATATTTATACCTGGAAGGTGCTTAGGAATGCTAGCATTGACGTAAAGTCGGGCATAGGAAGACTTCATGGATGAACCCCTAAGGAATAGTAATTCATGCATAATAGATGAGTTCTTGGAGAAATCAATAATCCTAGCTAGGGAAAGTCCCGTTTGGCTTAAGGGTCTGGTTTCTAAGAACTCGTTGTGACGTGGGATGGACGGATGTAGGTGACCAAGCCTGTATTTGGTTAGCATGACTAATGCCTATATAAGGACTGGGATTCTATGCCTAAATAAGGGCAATGCAAATTGTCCCTATATAAGGACATGATTCAGGGAAACCTATATACGGGTATCTAAATTGAAACACAACACAAGACACCTTTGTTTGAATGATGCGCTCTATAAATGCTCCGTAACGTCACACATAACGTAACATAACATAACAAAACACCACCTTACAATCACTTGTGTGTGGAGCATGTGAAACACAGGTAATGTACTTTAATTTATTCACAGTAACTTACATTGACAACTAAAAAACAAACTGATTGCATTTCTTAAAATTTTGATTTAGGTCAATATGTGCCCCGTGGAATCCTCTATGTAGGATAAAGAACAAAGATCTATATAAAGTGTACAAAAATAAACACATCAGACTGATTCCTCCAACATGGCGTTCATTTAACAGTACTGATAGGGATCTTTTTGGGTCACACTGGAGAATGTTACGCGCAGAATACAAGAGGGTGGCCTGTACCTCTGGTGCAGATTGGGGTGTACAAATTCTCCCTACTTCCACGGATAGAGTAAATTCACAGATACACGCACATACGCTCATCATACGCTTGGGCCCATTTCACGAACATACACTCAGATTACTCTATTAGCACTGAACCTGTGGAAAGAAACCTTCTAAGCACCCTGCATCTACACTTAGGGTCGATAAGACCTAATTGTGACTGTCCTGGGTCATGATCTAAACAATCTATACAACAATAATCAAAATAGAGTACTCAATAATTGACAAGAAATAACCACCAACACTGTATTTAAAATTATGGTACTTTATCTAAATTAGTCAAAGAAAAATCAATCAAAGTAAATCATTATTCTCATAATTACCTATTCTAGCTAAATGTCAGAATGGGTCAGGACAGGTCTCTCAGTAGAAGTCTCCCGAGTCGCCGTCCTCACAGCATAGATCCTCACCAACGCAGGTTTGGGAAGAAGTGGCAAAGTGGCAAAAACCCTCTCTAGGCTAACAATATTTATAATAATTCTAACAAAAGAAAGCAACATAAAATGTTTTAGATATCCGCTGAACCGCTGAGCAGAGCGAGCAGGAAAGGATGTAGCATCGCTACATTTGGAAAATCTCCGCTCAGAAAAATCACAAAAATAAAAAGACGGAACACGGAACTAGAATTTGAAAAAGTATCTTTTCATGTTCACATTACCTCGGAACCAGCATTATGATCTCAGAGTTCATTCATTATGGCTCCTTTGTCCTCCAAGGTTGCTCAGATGTATTTGGATATTCGCCCAGAACTGCTGTCCTCACGGAAAACTTTAACCAGGCGAAGACTGTGGTCAGATGACTCTCGACCATGTTCAGCAAGGCCTTCTCATCACAAATCATTCACTCGAGGCCAGGCTGCAAACGGCAGCCATTTTATACTAGGCCAAAATGTACCATCTTAATTAAAAGAGACAAAAACAACGTTACCACAGCATAGTGATTAAACAGTGTTAACCCCACTAATACCCTTATGTGTATGTAATTATCTAGCCTTTGCAACACAAGAAAAGCATTAGTACATGACATTTAAAAAGCGTTTTCGTGCTTTAAAATAAACAGCACTCAGCAACATTTATTAATAAAACATGTACATTATTAATAAACGACACAAATGCTTCCCCACGTGTAGTTTTCTCTTGTTATTTCTTGTTGGTTAATTAGAACACTTACACAAAACAAATAATTAGTAATTATGAATTAATAATTTTAATTTCTTTCGACAATAGACAAACCAGAGCTTAAAAAACCCAATAGATTTTCAACAGAAAACTCTGCTCCAGCAATCCCCCCTTTGGTGATATTATCACCAAATAAACAACCCAAAAAAAAAAAATTAGTAAAATTTTAGTCCCAATTTTTAGGAGAAACTGGAAATGTCTTTTTCTTTTTCACAACACTAGACACCAGACTCCCTTTCATCATCCCTCTTTGTCTCCAAATAAACACTCTCCCTCAATTCTTCTAATTCTATTTCCTGTGGATCTCTTTTTCTTTTATTTCTCCTTTCAATATTTCTTTTAATTAATTTCTTTTTCCCTCCCCTGTTTTTACAACACAAACACACCAATCTTAGTATCAATAAAGCAACAATTATACAAGTCAAAGGAAACAATATCTTACCTATAATAGTACTACCTATCTTTGCAATAAAACTCTTAACAGCAACTATTTTATTAGCTATTTTAGTCCAAATGCTCTCAGCTTTCAGTGGTACTAATTCTTCATGCAAATCAGTAATATTTTTGATATAGACCTTCAGGTCTTTACTTTCGTCTGGAATGTAAGTGCAACAATGTTGAACTTTCAATATTCCACAGACCCCACCCTCTTTGGCTAATAAAATATCAAGGGCAAGTCGATTTTGCATAGACATGGCACGTACGGCAATCAATTCCGTATTCACCAAAACAAACCCTCCAGCGGTATTTGTCGATAAGCGATCCACCACTGTTGACAGTTTCCGAATTCCATATGCATTCAAAGAAATTCCCACTGCTGGAATTAAAGCTCCAAAAATGTCACCAACTATTTCTGACCAAGTTTCTCTCTTACAACGTGCTAGTAAATTAATATGTTCTACATCTTCTATTCTATCTATATGAAAAATCTTTGGAAAAAACCAGGCCCACATAACACGTGCCATACCAATGGTCAGGCAACTTGTAATAAGCCTTGTTCCCACAAACATAATACACTCCTGGGAAAACTGGATCCTCTCCTCCTCTAAAACCCCATCCTGTCGCAATGAAGTATGTATCATGACACTCACTAGTCCCAACAAAGTATGTATCATATTGGGATTTCTTTCTTGTAATACACAGCTTACCCTTCTGTGGTGCATCTAAAGCTAAAGTTGGACTAGCTCCATTTCTCAATTCTTTTCCCATCTCAATGTCCCAAATTGTCTCACTCACTTTGTATTTCCCTGCCTTTTCATGCACGCTCAATCTCCTTTCCTCCACCATGTTTAGGAAAGCTTTCTCCTCTTCTTTCAAACTGCAAGTTAAATTATTCTTAAAAATGTAATCTAATGTTAATTCTTCTTTCTCAATAAAAATCTCACCAAAAATGTTAGCTTCTTTTGCTGGATTCAGCTGTTCATTCATAGGCAATTGCCCAAGTATACTATCTTTGTTAGACATCTCATAATCTATTTTCCCTAGCAAATAAAAAACACTACTTAACACACTACAAGAAATTCCATACGTAGCTGGTAAATGGTGATAAATAACACCCTCTGAAACGGATGCAGGTAATTGCATACAAACGTAGCAATCCCTCACTTCCATTGTCTTCACATATTCGTACAACAACTTCGAAAAAACATTACTAGAAAAATCATTAATTGACCTATCTTTATGCATGTAAGTATTACTAATTCTAGTTGAAACTACTTTTTGTGAACTCTTCTCTACATTAGTCTCATTCTCAGTATGTATTTCAAATGTACCTATTGTAACTCTAAATGTAACTAATAAAGCTAAAACACCCCATAGTAGCATTAATAATCCCGTACAGCAACAGCACATTCTACACCATCTTTTCAAGAAGGCACATCTACTTTGATTATTCTCTATGTTAGCCATTTTACTACTTTGACCGTGTCTTTTGACTTAGCCTCTACTACTCCACTACTGTATTACTCTTTATTTCTGGATTACTTCAGACAGCTGAATTTCAGACTTTCTCCTTTTCACTTTTCTCCAAGTGATTTCTTCAGTTCACTCAATTTGGATATTCATCACTTTTCACTCCTTCTTCTTCAGCAACATCAAATTGTATCAGATCATCAACAACATCCTGTGCATCCGACTCTTCTCCAATGTCAGTCAGGATAACTTTTAAGATTCCAACAGATTTTTCCTTTTCCTCAACCACTTTTCTCAAGATCCCCTCCGGATTGTCTCGATTCACTGTTTCTTCTTCTTCTCCTCCTTCAGACAGTGCCACATAAGACCATTCCGGTGATCTGTACTTTTGGTTGGGTCTTCTAATTCTCTTTATCTCCTCGGGTTCTCTAGACTCCTTTTGCTCCTTTCTTTTTACTTCGTTTTGACTCGACACCTCATTCACTTGTTCAGCTTTCGATGTATTTGCTCTTATCAGTCTGTATCTCAGCCTCTTCACTCTGTTGTTAGGCCAAAAATCTCCTCTTACAACCTTTTTCGGTCTTGTTTCTGTATTATTTCTTTCTCCAATCCAAGTTCTCTTTCTCAGAACTCGACCTTCTGATTTTTCATTCTCACTTTCATCCGATTCTGTTTCAAATGCCTCTTGTTCTTCAGCAGTTTTCTTTCGTTCCACAGTCTTTTTCACCACTGTTTGAGACTTCCCTACTTCTTTCCCTCCTCGAGTCTCCGACACGCAATCTTCTTGCTGTCTACTTGTCCCTTCACCTAGCTTATCAGGAATGTTCCCTACACCTCCTCGGGGGTCTTCCGCAATCTGTCCCTCACTATCTTCTTCTGACCCTACTTCTTCAGGTATAATCTCAAGTGGTTCTTCAATCTCCTCCTCTGATTCAGGAGTAGTCTCTGTGGAATTACTCTTTTCTCTTCTTTTTCCTCCACTGCTTTTTGGAACTTCAGGCTCTCTTACAGAATCTGATCTCCCTTCTGAGACTCTCAATGTTTCTCTTGAAGTCTTTTCTGCTTCTTTTCCTGAACTTTGATTTTTTCTCACTGGTTCTGGGTCTTCATCATCACTGGAATCTGATTCTTCAAAATACTCCTTGCCAGTCCCATCCTTTGGGTTTGGAACTCTCAGAGTATGACTCGCATGTACCCAGTTTTTCACACCAGCACACTTCACTGCAGTTGTCGTAGTCAAAATAACTTGTCTTGGTCTTCCCCACCTTGGAACCAAGCAATTTCTTCTTCTGTGTACTTTAATCCTCACCCAGTCCCCTGGACTCAGATCATGAGCTTGCTTCTTCTCAAGTGTGGTAGCTTCTTCTCCAACCTGGTGAAACACAGAATGAACTGCGTCAGCCAGGCCTTTACAGTAATCCAAAATCATGTCATCAGTTATTGTCATCAACTTATTGACAGGCACATATGCATGTCGCATTGCGCGTCCCATCAAGATTTCGTGCGGACTTAACCCAGTAGTTCTATCTGGAGTAGATCTAATAGTCATTAGCACTAAAGGCAAGACATCAGGCCATTTCATTCCAGTGGATAAACACATCTTACCAATCCTGTTCTTGATTGTGCCATTTATATGCTCAACCACACCAGAAGCCTCTGGCCTGTATGCACAATGTAGCTTTTGCTGTATGCCCAATGCTTCACAAATCAAACTCATGAGCTCATTATAGAAGTGTCCACCTCTATCAGACTCAATCGGTACTGGAAACCCGTACCTAGGAATCAACTCTCTTAACAGTAATTTTGCTACTGTTACTCCATCATTTCTCCTAGTCGGATAGGCCTCCACCCATCTTGAGAACAAACAGACTACCACTAGAACATACCTCAGTCTGTTCACTTGGGGCATTTCAATGAAATCTACCTGCATTCTCGTGAAAGGACCACCTTCTCTGCCTATTGTTCCCAGACTCACCACTGTCTTTTTCCCAGTGTTAAATTGCTGGCAAATCAAACATCTCTGACAGATGCTCTCTGCAATTGTCCTGAACTTTGCATTGTACCAAGTCTGTTTAAAAGACCTGATCATCGCATCCCTTCCCAAATGTCCCTGGCCATGATACATCCTTGCCATTGTCGACAACATGGAATTAGGCATGACTGGTCTGCCATCTCTATAGACCCAAACATGGTCTATTTCTCTTGGGGCACAACCTGCCTTGATCCAGTCTTTCTTTTCTTCCTTCCCTGCCTCATCCTGCAACTGTTTCACTTCATCCCACGTTTCTAGGACATTAGTAAACATCACAGAACAAAAAGACATTTCTCCTTCTCGTTCCCTATTAATCGAGTGATTGTTCTTAGCACAATATTGTGCAATGTCGTTAGCAAATCTGTTGCCAACAGTCACAAAATCATCTCCTTGTCCATGAGCAGCACATTTCACCACTGCTAATTCTTTAGGCAGCTGTATCACCTCAAGCAATTTCCCAATCACTTCAGCATTCTTTATTGGAGTCCCACTCGACGTCAAGAAACCTCTCTGTAGCCAAAGTTGGCCAAAATCATGCACAACTCCAAATCCATACTGACTATCAGTCATCACAGTCACTCTCAGATCTTTCCCAATCTCACAAGCTTTCGTCAATGCCACCAATTCTGCAACTTGTGCAGATTTCACTCCTTTCAATGATGATGCTTCCATCACTTCTGAAACCTTACACACTGCATATGCTGCACTCAGCACACCCTCATCATTCCTCAGGCATGATCCATCTACAAACAGCACATGATCACTCTCAAGTAAGGGAAGATCCCTTATGTCTGGTCTCGGTTTTGTACAGTAATCCAGCACATCCAAACAATTGTGATCCTCTTCTGTCTTCACACCCACATTTTCAATATCCGGCAACAATGTCGCTGGATTCACATTCACACATCTCTCCAAAGTCACATTTGATGCTCCCAGAATGACTTTCTCATATTTAGTCAACCGACTATGTGACATGTATTGAGTTCTGCTTCTTGTCAAAAGAATTGCCACATTATGAGGTACGAATACCCTTACAGGATATCCCAGTATGATTCCCTCACTCTGTTCCAGACTTCTGCATGTTGCAGCCACAGATTTCAGACAACCTGGTAAACCCACAGCTACAGGGTCAAGTGTTGATGAGAAGTACGCAATAGGCCTTCTCAGTAATCCATGCTGCTGGATTAACACTGAAAGTGCACATCCATTTCTCTCACTGCAGTACAATTCAAACTCTTTCTCATAGTCTGGCATACCCAAAGCAGGGGCTTCACACATTCTGCTCTTCAGCTCCTCAAATGCTGCCATTTGTTCTCCATCTAGTTCCAATGGATCTGTCATCTCACTTTTTGTCAGCTTAATCAGTGGCTTTGCTATCAGCGAGAAATTAATTATCCACTGACGACAATAACCCACCATTCCCAGGAACATTCTCACTTCCCTCTGGGTTTTTGGGGCTTTCATTTCTCTGATAATTCTAATCCTGTCATTAGTCACTTTTCTCAGACCTTTTTCAATATTGTGTCCAAGATAATGCACCTCTTTCTTGCAAAATTGCAATTTAGCTGGAGATACCTTTAACCCTCCATCTGCCAGATGATTCAGTAAAGCTATGGTATCTACTTCACAAGCTTCACGTGTCTTTGATGCCACAAGTAGGTCATCAATATATTGCACTAGTACTGAGTTTTCAGGCATGATCAAACTCTCTAATGACTTTTTCAATAACTGATTGAATATCGAAGGACTCTCCGTATACCCCTGTGGGATACGACACCATGCTAAAATACGCTGGCCAAACCTAAATGCAAAAATCGTCTGACTGTCATGATGCAATGGAATTGAAAAGAAAGCATGACACAAATCAATCACTGTGTACCACTCAGCATCATGTGGAATCTGATACAAAATCACTGACGGATTTGGCACAATAGGACAACATGCCACCACAATTTGATTAACTTTTCTCAAATCCTGTACAATCCTGAACTTCCCATTAGGTTTCTTTAGCCCCATTATCGGTGAGTTACACGGGCTACTCAATAATTCTCTCAAAACTCCTTGCTGAATCATTTTCTCAATTATAGGAGTTATTCCTTCAATTATTTCTGGTGTCATTTTGTACTGAGGAATGTTACGATAAGTAATTCCCTCTTTCACTGAAATTTTCACAGGATCTACATTATTCATCAATCCCACATCCTCTCCAGTAAAATCCCAAACTGTCCTTTTCACTGTGTCTCTCAGCTCTTGAGGCAAATCCTCCGGATCAAACGCAGCATATGCACCAATTAACTCACTCTCTCTATTTTCTAGAGTCACTCGGTACAAAACATCCTCATCTGGTGTTTCAAAAGCTATTCCATCCGGTGTACAAAAAATTGTACAATTCATCTTACAAAGTAGATCCCTACCTAACAGGTTCACTGGACTAGTGTCACAGACAATAAATCTGTGCATGTCTGAAAATTTCCCTATTTGTACTCTTACTGGTTCAGTAAGACGTGTCTTGATTTGTGTATTGGCTACACCAACTACTTGGATTGCTTCGTCCGAGAGAGGAAGATTTTTAATATCTGTTGACCTGACAGTTGATCTTGTTGCACCTGTGTCTACTAAAAAAGTAACACCTTCTTCATTTATTTTTCCATCCACAAATGGTCCTGCTTGGTCTATTTCTAGAGTTGCACCAAGTATGCACTCTTCCTCCTCTCTTCGGCACCATCAATAATCACCTTCAGACTCACTCCCTTCATTCTTTAACAAGTACTGCTGTACCTGGTTAGAACGCCTTGGTTTGTTTACCTGCTCATCATTGTAGAATCCCGAATCCTTATTATACTTTTGTGATCCTCTATTCTGCGGCAAGGGCGGTTTTGGCTCTTGATTCTGCTGTTTCACTACAGAAGTTTGTTGCTGCTGTCGATTATCCCCTTCGTTCTGCACCTGTTGATTTAAGGATTTACTCTCATTATTCGCTAATGGTGGATTGGTACATTCAGATCTCCAATGTCCCAGTTGGCCACAGTTGTGACACGGGAACTTCTTTTTGGCTTCCTCAAGATTCCCCTTTCCTTTCCCTGCATATCTAGGTCTATTCCCTGGATTATTTCCTGCATTGTTCGCCTGTTCCACCAATTGTTCTTCCTGTCTTTCCGCAACTTTCACTTGTGCCCACATTGCTTTCTCTTTCAGCTTTCTCTGTTTTGCTTCAATTTCATCACTGAAGTATTTTGCATGTCTCAAAATCTCATCTATTTTCTTACTCTGCCAGTCCACTGTATGCTCACGAATTCTCTCACTAATCTCAGGTCTCAGGCCATATACAAATCTGTATACAAAATGACTCAAATCCTTGTCACCCAGGTGTTCATCCCCACTGAATTGTTTAAAAGCCAGTATCAGCCTCTCATAAAAAGCATGAACCGATTCTTTTGCTTCCTGATGTGTTCGATCTATTTTAACCCAGTCTGTCTCTTTTGGAGGTACTTTATTTTTCAGGTATACGATCACCTGCTCATACTTTCTCATTACCTCTGGATCTGGTGCTCCTGTCCTTTGATCTCTTGGATATTCCTCAGTAGGCCAACTTACAACTATTTTACACTCAGCCCACAAGTCTGCTGGAACAATTATATCAAACAGACTATTCAGGTCAATCCACAGCACTTTTGACAATTTCACAAACCTGTCTACCTGCCTATACCACTCGACGGGCTTTTCTCTCAGTCGAGGGAAATCATTCGTAAATGATAAAATATCCTGTCTGGTCCATGGAACATGTACATATCCTCCTCCAGGTATTTCTCTCATAGGATAAGCCTCCTCAGTTTTCTCTTTTTCTCTCACAGGAAATGCTAAATAAGTCCTATTTCCTGATTCTTCTCTTTTCTTGTACCACCTATCCTTCCACTTCTCAACATCACCCCATTTTCGCAATAAAGCGATCATCTCTTTAATCTGTCCTGTTCTACCAGCACCATTCAGATTTTCAATGTCTTTGTCTGTGAAATCCATCCTGTAAGACTTCTGCAAAGCTTTCACTTTATCAATGTCAACTCCATGCTCATTCGCTATTGCTCTTAATCTGTCATGTGTATTTTTAGTTCTCCAGGTGATATTTTTACACATAAATAACAATTCACCATCATGATGATTTTTCAGAATTTCTGTTGGAACTGTCCCTGCAACAAGCTCTTCTAATTCTACACGTAACCTAGCCACATCAATTGCCTGTGAATCTTTATCCCTCTTTTGAAGAACTTTCATCCATTCATTCAAATCCTCAGCTGTTATTTCAGTAGATTTTCTCACTGGAACCACTTTCTTCTGCGGTTCTAAAATCGGCATCCCTGAACAACTAGCTTCACCAGCATTCAATCCTGAATTAGACTGTATCTCTAATCCTTCACTACATGTCTCATGTCTGGATTTTTCTGTCCTTTTTCCTGAATCTCCTGAAGGACCAACCAAACTTGTCAATCTATTCCCCACATATGGAATCACCAAACCATTCTCACCTGTCCTCTGCTTATCAAAAACAGGCATAATCGGACCTATGGTTACGGGCACCGAAACAGCATCTAGATTCTTTGTCAGCTCTTTAATCTTTTCAGTCAACTCTGATGTAGTTCTGGCTAATTCTCTCGGGTTTTCGCCACTGCTTCTATTCTCTCTTTCCCTGAAAGGATTACCACTTCTTAACTCAGGTGTCACATTTTCTGTCTCAATGATACGCAATGTATCTCTTATCGGAGAAACAACTGGTGTGCTCTCTTCTGGTTCTGGTCTATATGGAGGTGGTCTTTTGTAAATCATGTCATTCAAGACTTCATCCTCATACTCATTAACTCCATATCTTCTCACTTCTGCCTCAGGAACCCTTTCTGTACCCTTCTCTTCAATTGTTCTCATAGGGTATAATCCCTCTGACATACTAGCATCTCGCCATCTCTTCATTCGATCATGATGAGTTTCACGATCATGTCTCCTCCCAAACATGTACCTATAATTTCCCCCAGACCTCTGTTTTTCTCGCTCATGTACTTCCTCTTCCCATTCCACTAAAGCCTCAAACTGTGTCGGCCTTGGTCTTGGGTCAAGACATAACATCTTTTCCCGCAAATTTTTCAACACGGCCAGATTAAATGAACCATGTTCTGGAAATGCTAGAACACCATCCTCCTTTGTATACCTAACCCAATTCTCCAACCATATACAGGTATGATACCCATATCTCGCAGCCATGAAGGATGCATGCGTTTTCGATGGAGGTAACAATTCACCTTCTCTCGTTTTAACATCTTTGTCCTTGTCGAACCAATTTTTAATCTTTCTGAACAAAGATTTTTTCTTTTTCTCTTCTTGGTAATACATTTTAGCTTTTACCAAACTTTTCTAATCCCTTCCGTAATACAACTCAATAGTACGATGTTTTATCCAATAACAGCGCGACTCACACTAACGCACCAATCCTGGAGCGTCTACGTCACAAGAATACAAGGTGACTCTTTCCAATCCTTGCGCGGCTCACGCCAACGCACCAATCTCAGCGCGAGCACTGTTCTGATCCAATATCCAATCAGAGCGTGGTCTGTTTGACGTCAGCAGTCGCTGCAGTCTCTCCTGCTCCTGTCTCCTGTCAGTCGTCTACCCCTCCTTTACAATACTTCTCAGTAGACTTCGTGTCAGATTCTACAAAATCTATTAGTTACAACATATAAACATCTCCATTGTCTGCTTCGCTAACCAAAGAATAGTAAAGAAAATCTATTTCACAAGAATCCCGTTGACACAGTAGCATGCATTCATTAACTGTTTCCTCTAGGACTGCTCCAAAGAGTATTACAATTAACTAAATATATGAGCATTCACGCACATTCATACAAGAAAATGTAGTACATACACACAGAATCCTGCTTTTCCCGAGAACAGCGAACAATCTGCCCTACTACAGAATTATAACATACGTTAACCAAGCAGTGTTTACCTCTGCCCAGTCGTTCAGACAAGCTCAGAGAATACCTATTACTCCTCCCGCGATAAGCTTTAACGGTGAACCTTACGGATCCCTGGGACTTAAGACCAGAGTTTCACAAATAACCTTCGCTACCATACACACTCCTTTTATACCAGAAATATTTCTAATAGTAACACACAACGATGTCACTAATTCCGAACACAGACAATGTGACGCGCAACTTCAATTGTCACACGTTTTTCCTGCATACGTACAGGACCAACAATCCCGTCTTTCCCGAGAGCAGCATATACTTCCCTCTGCCCTACTACGGAACTGCTACCAGCTCCCAAATTCCAGAAGCACTACATAAAACTCAACATGACGACTTCAACATTTAGTATTAGTACATATACCAACATCAATCAATAATCAATAAATCAAAAGCCAATATACAATCAATCTAATCAGATCAAGACAATCATCAATAACCATCAAATTCTGCTACCAGGAAATTGGTGCAGATTGGGGTGTACAAATTCTCCCTACTTCCACGGATAGAGTAAATTCACAGATTCACGCACATACACTCATCATACGCTTGGGCCCATTTCACTAACATACACTCAGATTACTCTATTACTGAACCTGTGGAAAGAAACCTTCTAAGCACCCTGCATCTACACTTATGGTCGATAAGATCTAATTGTGACTGTCCTGGGTCATGATCTAAACAATCTATACAACAATAATCAAAATAGAGTACTCAATAATTGACAAGAAATAACCACCAACACTGTATTTAAAATTATGGTACTTTATCTAAATTAGTCAAAGAAAAATCAATCAAAGTAAATCATTATTCTCATAATTACCTATTCTAGCTAAATGTCAAAATGGGTCAGGACAGGTCTCTCAGTAGAAGTCTCCCGAGTCGCCGTCCTCACAGCATAGATCCTCACCAACGCAGGTTTGGGAAGAAGTGGCAAAGTGGCAAAAACCCTCTCTAGGCTAACAATATTTATAATAATTCTAACAAAAGAAAGCAACATAAAATGTTTTAGATATCCGCTGAACCGCTGAGCAGAGCGAGCAGGAAAGGATGTAGCATCGCTACATTTGGAAAATCTCCGCTCAGAAAAATCACAAAAATAAAAAGACGGAACACGGAACTACAATTTGAAAAAGTATCTTTTCATGTTCACATTTCCTCGGAACCAGCATTATGATCTCAGAGTTCATTCATTATGGCTCCTTTGTCCTCCAAGGTTGCTCAGATGTATTTGGATATTCGCCCAGAACTGCTGTCCTCACGGAAAACTTTAACCAGGCGAAGACTGTGGTCAGATGACTCTCGACCATGTTCAGCAAGGCCTTCTCATCACAAATCATTCACTCGAGGCCAGGCTGCAAACGGCAGCCATTTTATACTAGGCCAAAACGTACCATCTTAATTAAAAGAGACAAAAACAACGTTACCACAGCATAGTGATCAAACAGTGTTAACCCCACTAATACCCTTGTGTGTATGTAATTATCTAGCCTTTGCAACACAAGAAAAGCATTAGTACATGACATTTAAAAAGCGTTTTCGTGCTTTAAAATAAACAGCACTCAGCAACATTTATTAATAAAACATGTACATTATTAATAAACGACACAAATGCTTCCCCACGTGTAGTTTTCTCTTGTTATTTCTTGTTGGTTAATTAGAACACTTACACAAAACAAATAATTAGTAATTATGAATTAATAATTTTAATTTCTTTCGACAATAGACAAACCAGAGCTTAAAAAACCCAATAGATTTTCAACAGAAAACTCTGCTCCAGCACCTCCACCTCACAGAAAGAGTAGAAATTAGTATGTGGGTTTTAAACAGTGAATGTGACCTAATGGATCAAATAGGGCAGCTTAGCTTTCTCTGTTATGTAGATAATAGAGGCATGAAAGATGCCCAGCTGTCGGTCTTTTTTGTGTAAATATTTCTTTATTCGCAGTTTACAATAATAGTCGGTTGCAGAACTAACCCATCTCACATACAGTATGGCATTCTAAATAGATGGGTTACTGGTAATATTTGCTCGCCAATTGATTAACTTCTTGTATTATGTTATGTTATGTAATGTTATGTTATGGCTGATAAAACATCTGTCTCATTTAGAATACCCACTGCCTGATATGCAAATGTGTTTGTGATGTATTTGCCATTTGTGAGCACTATTTGGGCCACTTGGGCTCTATGGGTAGCCAGTGACTGTTTAAACTCCCATTAAATCTGCCAATCCAGGGTCAGTAATTAGGTAAGGTATGTGTGTTAAAATATGAGACCCCTCAACGTGAGGCTGTGCTTGGAGAAAGGCTATCGTTTTTAAGTTAGGGTCCATCCTATCTGTGTTTTTGCAACAGTGGTCTTTTATGTGCAGCGGCATCATCCATGTGCTGAGGCCCACAATGGGAGATTCCCGTCCCATGAAAAGTTTGGGATCAGTGTCAAAGATGACCTGGACCCTCTGGTGGTCACCAGTAAGTGTGTTTACAAAGGGGGAGCAAATAACATTCAATGTGCTGCTTTCCTGTAGTCCTTACATGCCCTCTGTCTCCTGCTCCTCTGTGGAATGCTCAAGGTCCCTCGACGGTTGTCCCACAATAATTGTCACCGTAAACTTGTTTCCACCTTTTAACATCTTCCGTCTCCATGCACGGCCTCCTCTGTACATCTTCTTTTCGTTGCAGGGCCTCACCATGATGTGAGAGGTACCTGTGGTCCTTTAATGCTGTCATATCAGCTTGCAAGCATGATAACCTAACCACACTTTGGCAACAGGACAGC
Organism: Triturus cristatus; assembly: GCF_964204655.1. NCBI lineage: Eukaryota > Metazoa > Chordata > Amphibia > Caudata > Salamandridae > Triturus > Triturus cristatus. The sequence goes on from NC_140589.1 coordinate 751,840,220, forward strand.
ATCACAATTCAAGGTTCAGCAACAGGATCCAAATGCCTTCCGAACAGGATACGGGGACCGCCCCACTAGTCAGGCTCTCTTCCCTCTTCCGGACCAACTAATAGACGAGGTTCTATTTTCATTTATAACTTGCATTTTGAGTGGAAAATGCAAAAGTAGGTATGCTCCGAATTCCACAAGATGGGAACCTTTCCATAGTATCCATGGTCTCCTTTTTTTAGATAATCCAGTAGATACGGTCCTCAAACATGCGAGTTTTCTAGTATGCACACCCATCAAGAGTAAGATATACATATAGGGCCTGATTCACTAAGTAAACTCACACTTTTGTATAAGTTTACAAATGTTTGCTATTCACAAAGATATTTTACTAGTAGTATTTCTAGGACTGCTGATTTCCCATACATGAAATGATAGGACAGTCCTACCTTTCTGTCTGTGGAGGCGCAGCAGTCCGAAGGATACTACTTGTAAAATACCTTTGTGCATAGACAAGAATTGTAAACTTACACAAAAGTGTACATTTACCTATGTGAATCTGGCCCAATGATTGTAGGGTCTGCCTAGTTACTAACAAAAGTTTCTTTCTTCAAAAAATTAATGGAAGTTTTCGGGGACCAGAGGGAGTTGATTAGGAAAAAGCTTTCTTCCTTGGCAGTCACAGGAGAGGCTGGCTGCACTGTTCTCTCAAAGGATGTTGTCCCCTAAGGCTCCATTATCTTTTCTCTTTCAATGCAACTACTGTGGGAGCTAAACCCTTTGCATGTGAACTTGCTCTAACAGTATGTGGATTCATTTAGCTGGTTTCAGTTAATTATTTCGAATACACAGCAAATACTATGGATGAGAACTTCAAGGCACAGAAATACACAAAAAATCCAAAACACATTATTGCAGAACAAAATAAAAGAGGATATATAGAAAAAAATCATCTTTCAGGATCATTTAGATTTTCACTTATAACTGATTATTTTCTTTACAGAAGGTCATCTTTAAAAGGTTATTTCAGTTACATGAAATCGAATGCATTTTGTCAACTTTCGTCAGTTACCCAACTGCATAGATGAGGCACAACAGCTTCTGAAGTCTTTACCGGGTAGTCAAGCTTGGTGGCCAATGCTGCATGTCTAGGCCATGTTAGAAAAGGCAAAGGTGAGGGAGTGAAATTTTGCATCGACAGTTGCACAAAACAACCACCGAAAAAACCTAACGACTGGGTCAAAAGAGTAATTTGCTGTTACCGACAAATGTATGATGTTACAACAAATACATTTACAATACATGCCTTTAGAACGCAGTTTTTACATCGCAACTTCCTTTACAACACATACATTTACATCGCATGCCACTACAACAAATGTTTTAAAACTACATTTACAGCGCATTCCATTACATCACATAATACCTTTACAACGCATACCATTACAACGCATGCTATTACATTGCATTTAAGGTAAGTGTTGGATAGTGTAGGGGTAAAAATTTCTATTCTAACTCCAGGGGGTGCAACAGTAGGGTAAGTGTTGGATAGTGTAGGGGTAAAAATTACTATTCTAACTCCAGGGGGTGCAACAGAAGAGCAAGTGTTGGATAGTGTAGGGGTAAAAATTACTATTGTAACTCCAGGGGGTGCAACAGTAGGGTAAGGGTTGGATAGTGTTGGGGTAAAAATTACTATTCTAACTCCAGGGGGTGCAACAGAAGGGCAAGTGTTGGATAGTGTAGGGGTAAAAATTACTATTCTAACTCCAGGGGGTGCAACAGAAGGGCAAGTGTTGGATAGTGTAGGGGTAAAAATTACTATTCTAACTCCAGGGGGTGCAACAGTAGGGTAAGGGTTGGATAGTGTAGGGGTACTATACGTTGTAATGGCATGCGTTGTAATGACATGCAATGTAATGGCTGTGTTGTAGTGACATGCGTTGTAAAGGATGTTGCGATGTAATGACTGCATTGTAAATGCAGTGCGATGTAATGACTGCGTTGTAAAGGTTGTTTCCCGTTACCGACCAGTGCAACTTGTTTCATCAGTTTATTGGTGCAAATGTAACTTGTGTATCGGACGATTGATCCAAATATTGGTGCAATGCTGCACTGCTCCAACTGGGCAGAGTGTAACATGTCTCAAAATCGTTGTGTTTCTCGTGATTCTACTATACTGTATTGCATTGGATCCTTTGTGTAGCGCTTCAAATGCCTGATGAGGCCGAAAAGCACTCGAATTTTCATTGGATTTTGTTTCATACTTTGCAAAGTTATGCAGAGACACTTCAAACTCGTTTGAACATACAGCCAAGGAAAAAATATATCATTCTTTTAGAAGGAAACCTTGTTGGCTTCTGTAGAGCCTTCTGTCATGCATGTTAAGCTCCACGCTTCAAATACAAAGTTTGTTGGCATCTAGGATGGTTAATTAAGACAGCACCAAGCTGCTGAGAACATTGATGCCAGGTTGGTTTCAGGATTATCCGAAGATAGAGATAATACATTGTTTTGCACATGTCGCACAATTTACATTGGCAAGTGATCAAACAGCAGATTATCTTCAAAAGTCTATGCCTGGCTATTGAAGCCGTTTATGCAAATGATTCCTTTTAAATATCTGATAAATAAAACAGGAACAAGCAAGGGCATTCTCTTAGATCGCTTAAGCCAATGGTTTATGTTCCTCAAGTCACACACAAAAAACATTTCATAAGTCATTCTGTCGAAACCAGCATTCCATAAGCCCTGCATTCTGTTTTGCTGGCAGGGCTGCTGTGTAAAATTATCAATTATGCAGAAGAGTAGAAATTATTATGTATGGTTTAACATGAGTATTGGATTCAGAAACTGAATATTTACTGCTATTATGTAGCAACAGTGGAAGAAAAGTTGTTACTCGGTGTTGCTGCTTCATAAGGGAAGAGTTTTGGTGGCTGAAGGTATCACCAGCCTTCTTAAGCTCTCTTGGGTTCAATGGCGGCTGCCTCGCAACGGGTGTGGGGAGTGGATTAAAAAAATTCAATTAGCTTACCTTCTCTGCCGCACGCTTCTCTTGCCGCCGCACGCCTCTACGCCATCTGCCGTGCTGGAAGCACCGGAAGCACCCAGACCTCCGGACTCTCCCAGCCAATCACAATTCTGCAGGAGCAGCATCGTGATTGGTCTGAGCATCCTCATTGGACGCTCAGGCAGTGCCTGGGGAGGCTTCGCATGTACTCCATAGGGCTGTGCAACACAGCCCAATGGAGAACATGCGAAGTGAGCATGAGACCATCATGTGCACTTAGATGAGTGCAAACCACTCTTCCCCTACTCTGGCGTCATAGAACCCAGCCCTGCCTGACTCCTGCATAGAAAAATAAAATAATAATAACGCCCAGTTATTATCATTTTATTTTTATTTTTTGCACTGCAGAAATAGCAGTGGGGCAACACTCCTCCGCCTTTGCAGAGGAGCCGCCACTGCTTGGGTTTCCATAACTGTGGGACATAGTATATAATGCAGGGTGTACTCTTGCTCTGCCAACTGCCACATCCCCTGTCTGCCACATGTATCTGCTGACCTGCAGCTGATTTGAAATTGAAAACTGTGCAGAATGCCTGTGTGAGCAGTGCTGACTCTGCTCCATGAAGAGCAGAGTGAAGCTTTAGCATGGATGTGGGGGAAGGCACAGCAGGCCTGATTCACAAAGGTAAAGTTTGACCAAAAGTCTAACTTTACTACTTTTCAGTATTCACATAGGTACGTTACGAGTAGTATCTTTATGAGTGCAGAGTTTCTGTACTCGGTGGAATCTCCACACTCTGGGTGGAATTTCTGCACTTTGGGTGGAATCTCTGCATTCGGGGTGGAATTCCACCCCAAGTGCGGAGATTCCGCCCTGAGTGCAGAAACTCAGCCTGAGTGCGGAAACTCCATAGTCGTAAAGGCATTACTTGTAACTTACTTTATGAATACCAAAAAGAAGTAAAGTCAGACTTTTGGTCCAGACTTAGATCTTTGGTCTAACTTTAATTTTGTGAATTGGGCTATAAAGTTGTAGGTGTCGGCAACAGGAGGCCCAGTATTTATTTTGATTTATTTTTGGTAGGGCTTCACTGAAGAGATCAGTAGTGTGTATGTCCAATGCGTAGTTGACAGGTAATTTGGGTAAGTTAGTTTGAAGTAAAACTATTTGATCTAGGGAGATCTTTGGAAAGTGTCATGTCTATGGGTTCGTGTGCCAAATGGCACCTTTGGTACTTTGCTTACCCACGGTAGTGTTCTGATTCCATGCCTCACAGTCCAGGTAGATTGTGGTGAGTGGTTGTGCACTTGAGGTGAAGATGTGTTTATGCTAGCTTTATCAGAATGGTTCTACAGTGTTTGCTATTGTTTTTTGTGACAGTGCTATTGATTTGGCTGCATTTTGCCAACACATGTTTAGGCTGACGTGTAGTGTGCATGAAGGTGTGAGGGGTCTCTCTAATCAAGTGTGAGCTGTTGAGCATACCCATTATAAGGTATCTGGACTAATGATGCATGTGGCTAATCTTCCATCAGGAGTGCCGATGGGAATCTGATGAATCCCTGATTGAGCTCCATCGGACATGTATTGGGTGGTTGTGGTATGTTCTCTTAATAGCGCTATGCTTGCCAGTGCATTGTGATTTGTCCATTCCAAACGCTGATTTGTATCCATGTTACAGCCACCATATTTCTAAGTAATGTTTCATGGGAGATGAGTGGGTAGAGTAAGAGAGAGCATAGAAGTCCTTATTAGGGAACATAATATGTAAAAAAAAAAAGACAGAAGTGATTGCAGTTTCAGAATCATCATTCTGTACAAGAAGAGGCTATGAAACTAGCGCAGGAACACTACTGCAACTGCCATAGACCTTTAATATGGGTCTCTTGATAAACCACAGTCTTAGTTCCTATAGAGTGCTTAATGTCGGTCTCTTTCTTTCTCCCCCCTTACCTATGTTGGAGTCACTGCCAATGTCGCCATTCTCCTATCTTGCAGCTGTTGCATTATTTATTTCTTCCTAACCTAATCAAAGTCAGATATATTTTCTTTTACGTGATCCGGGCCAGTGTTTGCCTTTGTCAATCTCTCCTTCCTCCAACTGGCTACTCATAGCCCATTCTTTGAATCCTACCACCCCCTCCCCCTTTCTGAGTACCAGTGGGGTGGAGCAGAGGTCCCCTGCAGGTCACAGTCATGCTGAAAGCCTCAGTGTTGGACGAGCGGGACTGAGGTATTGCACAGTGGGAGTCCTTGCAAGGGATTGTAAGGGGTAAGATCATGGTCCTGGTCGCCCGAATGTTCTGTATCTTGACCCTTCTGAGGATCACTAAACAGGGCAGAGTTTCTCTCTCTGAAAAGGTCTCACTTTCATAGGGTTCTACAGCTCCATCCGAAGCCTTCTAAGCCCTATCTGCGCATGAGCAGCAGGTTCCTTTGTTTGTCTGTCTGTTGTTGATGTACGAGCTATGCCAGCTCTGTCTAACATGGTGTTCAAAGGCAGACTCCGCCTTCCAATTTGATATACTCTTTGATGCTGCAGATATGCCAGGAGATGAGATGCACCTCCCTCGCCAATACGCTGACACTCAGTCACCAAATTATTAATGAGCACTTTCACAGCTGGTAAAGTCTAATAGTTATGTGTGAGCTACTTTGCGGAATCTGAAATAGCTAGCATAGGTTTAAGTATTGATATTTATCTAATAGTCTGATAAGCAAAGCAATCAGACACTTGAACATATATTGAGTGTAGTGTTCCAGGAAGTAAAGCATGAATCACTACACCTGCTTGAGTGTAGCGTTCTCTTTGTTTATTAACATTTTAAACGGGGCAACTCAAACTGATCAGTCTTAAAACTCTACTAAACTCTTGAAATTTTTACATGTATAATGCCTCCTCTGCTTTTCATTGCTTGTTTTTTTGGTCGCTGTGCCATCAGCCCGTTTAGATTTTCTTCGAATATTACCTCCAATTTGAGACGATCTTCACTCGTCAATTTCCTAGTATTTATTCGCAATAAATAACATTGATGTTTTGTTTCCAAAATCGAATTAATGTAACTTAGTGAAATATTTCAAGGGGCCCTGGCTCTTATTCTGTTTTCTGTTTCGCTACAGTCATCGCCAGATCCATTTGTTTGGTCTCATTCAGATGATCAAATGAAACAACTCTGCTACCTCAGTGCTGCCTTCTATATTGAATATTTGCCAATTCGCCTAAAACCTTGACGTTGTGGGGTCCTACTCTCATCCACGGATCTTTCTAGAGAAGAAGGGATATTGAATACTGAACACATGTGGGCACTTCAAGGACTTGGGTCCCCTCTCATTTAAAATTTAAGAGAGGTCTGGGTAACTTAAAATAATTATGTTACCTCCTTGGCTAACGTTACAACGGACTCTTTCCAGGTTTCTTGAGACATACCATGGTTCAAGCCCTCCACTCATCTTGCTTCACACTTCTGCTTTTGTTTCTTGAGGCACCTTCACAGGTTTCTTTGCTCCCAACATCAACACGCAGTTGATGACACCGCAGAAGCTCAGCGTGACTAACTCCAGCATCTTCCACACATAGCAGCACTTTCTCAAACATCTGTCATGCACATAAAGAGATGGTAAGGAATTCAGACAGAACCCTGAGATACGCAACACTGATTCAATAACCTGTTCAGTACCAGAATATGACTTTGCATAACTGAGTTAGCTGTTGCACACTTCGTGTACCAACCACTATAATAGCCATCGTTCACATAGTCTCTTCGCGTCTTGCTTTCAGGATCAGGGATGTGGCTAGAGGAATCTGAAAACACATGAAAATGTACAGTTTGGACCTTGGGGGAGAGCTCCTCTTGTAACGAGCTCACTCAAAGAGCAGATTCAGCAGTGATCTCAAATGTGGTATCTTTCCGTTTCATTAGCTCAGGCACTAGCTATGCCTTATGCAAAGCTGTATAAGTGACCTCCTAACTCTACATGCTACTCCCAACTTAAGTGCTGACTCGTTGCCATGTTGTTTCTAAGCACTCATAAACGTATTAAAGAATGACTTGGAATTATTGCTTGGAATACAGTGTTTTAAGAGACTTAAGTCCAGATGCCGTCCCACTTGTCACCAGCTTCAGACAAGTTCTTTGGGGCTTGCTTGGCTCAAAAGCAGTCAGACAATCCTTGGAAACACAGGGGCAGATTTATGACGACTGGCACATCCCTGCATATCAGCAGGGATGCGCCAGTTATTATGCGCCACAGCTGCGCCACCATGGATACTCCGCATTTATAATGCGGCGCACCATGGGGCAAAAACGGCACAGATGCATGACGCATCTGTGCCGAAAAGTGGCGCATTGCTGGAGTTGCGTCACAAGCGCGACGCAGCTCCAGCAATGATCTGGGGGGCCCTATCTTCAAAATGCTGCGTCAATCCTTACGCCTGCTTCAAGCAGGTGCAGGGTTTTGACGCAGCATGGGCCTAAAAGTGACTGAGTGAAATCTTGTAGATTTCACTCAGCCAGTTTTAGGAGGCGTTCCTGCGCCGGTACGCCCCCACCTGCCCTGGAACGCCTACATGTGGCGCAGGGCTTTACAACGCGACGCATCTCCCAGATGCGTCACGTTGTAAAATACCCCGCACCATGGCGCAGGATTTGCGCCGCTGCTGCGTCACAAAAGTGACCCAACGGCGGCGCAAAAGTGGCGCAAGTGCAACATAAATCTGCCCCACAGACTCAACTGTGAGATAAGAAATTTGACAGATGCCTGCTTTTCCGGTCATGTATTTATGGAGTAGTGAAAATGAGCAGGGAAGACTTATTTTTGGAGGCTGGTGTGGGGCAAATCGTCTGTTGCGCCTTGAAATTTTCACTTTTTTTTGGTCCAATTTTAGTTGGGGCTGGAATTTATTTTCCCTTGAGCCAAGTTGTTCACTTCATCCTTCCTTAGTGATAGCTGGAGTGAGATGACATACAGGGAGCACTAACCCAGCCTTTATTAGACTGCAAGCGGCAGATGTTTGAAGCAGGTGACTTACAGGAGTGCAAATGGAGCACTAAAGACATGCCTGGGCACAAGGTCAGGACTCTGCTCTGGTGCTGGTAGACTAACAATGGACGTTTGAAAACCTATCTTTTAAATGCTCATTCAAATAGGAGAAGTACATAGAAGGTAAAATAATGCAAAATAACCGAAGACTCTAACTAAAATATAATACTGAAAATTGATTGAAAGAGTGTTTCGGTGTCACTTTTGTGGTTGGCACAGGGAGTGGTGATAATATTACTCATTTAGGATTTTTAATTTTATAACTTGGATTGCTATTCTGTGGATGTAGCCCTTGATAATGGTTCCAGTGGGAGCTATAGGGTTTGAGAAGGCAGCATTAAAGTCTGAAATAATATTAAGTAGTTCAATCTCTGCCATGGAGGGCAGGTGATGAAGTATTCTAACATTTTCGATTTCATTGTTAAGTCTTGTGGCCCTCCCATAGCACCCTCTAAAGTTATATTTGGTGCACGTGCAGTGAAGACAGGCATTTGCACTTATAATACTACATGCACACATACAATTAAACACATACCAAACGCATACAAACTCACAAAAGAAACTATGGAGCTTCTACTGGTCAACTTACAGTATCTTGCTGCACCTTTCTTCACAGCATGACATTTGATGACGTCACATTTCCTTTATGGTTATCTTGATAAATAACTACCACGTATAGTGTGTTCTGTACAAACTGAGCAAAAGACACACAATTGATGGACGGAAAGAAGAACAAATCAAAACATTACTGTTTTTGTTGCATAGAGCCTTGTGTTACCTGCAGGTCTCAAAAGTTAAGATCCTTGTAATATAGCTTAGTGAGTTATGACCCTGCAGCAAGGACCTGCCTGCAAACAAGAAGGCATATATTTAGAACCTTGCTGTTATTTCCTCAATCTTTTCTTATTTTAAGGATGCTAAAAAAGGCTTCTTTGGGTAGTAATAAACAATTATCAGTAAGTGTCATAAATATAGTTATTAGTGAGATAACTAATGGACAGATACAACCAACATTCTAACAATGCATGCAGATGTTGAGCTTACAACCTTGGCAAAGTCAAAAAGCTATCCCCGCCCCTTGTCCCACCTTAGCACCTCCCTAAACTCCACCCACTTCTCCTTTTGGTGAGTACCTGCACTTATTTTTTTCCATTTAAAGCACTGGTCCATACATTATTATTTATTAGCACTAAAGGTCTAAAATATTATTACAGCCAGACTAACCCTGTAGCGCACTGACTGAGTAATGTAATTATAATTAGCAGCTGAGATCCTCACTGGTCATGCAGCCTGCTTGGTCAGGTCTTACATACGACAGAGCCTGGACAGACTATTTGACAATTGTTAGTGCCTTTTCATTTCTGGTGGTTTACAGCAGTTTCAAGATCTTAGAGTTTCTGGTTGCTCAAATGGGTGTAATTTCTCATTGTTAGATCTGGGGGTCTCTAGTTGGCAGGGTAGGTACCACTGTCCAAGTAGGGACCCTTGCTTCTAGTCAGGGAAAGGGGGATACACTGTTAAGATAACCCCTGCTCACCCTCTAGGTAGCTTGGCCTGAGCAGTCTAGGCTATCAAAGGCAATGTGTAAAGTATTTGTACCAACACTCACAGTAACACAGTGAAAACACCACAGATTTACTCCACACCAGTTTCAGAAAAATAAGGTATCTTTACTAAAAACTTCACAAGACCAAATACTACAGAAAAACCAACATACAATTAAAAAGGTTACTTTAAAAATAGTTCAATAGTTTGCAGAAAGTACCCCAGGATGTAAAAGTCAGTGTCCTGCACAATGCGACTCTCAATGCACAAAATGCGACACTCTCGTGCCCAACAGTACCTGTAGTTGCGATAAGGTTCCCAAAAGCTATAACAAGGAAGATGGCAAAGGCGATGCGATACTCCTGAGATCCTGGGGAGGCTTTGCAGCAGCCCTGCTTCACGCAGCAGAGGTGGATGCGCCGGCTCCGATCTGTAGGGGAGGATGCGATACCTTTGGCTTTCGTTGCGTAGGTTTCTTGGGGGGGAAGCTTCACGCACAGGTTCGATGCGACACTCTTCGATGTGGTGCGATGCGTGGCGCAGCGTTGCCTTCCAGCGCCGCAACTCTCGATGCGCCACGGAACGGGACTCTGCGTCGACGCACCCGATGACTGGAGACTTTCACACATCGGAAGTGGTGTGGCTCGCAAACTGGTTCTGCGACAACCCTCGCAATGTCAGGAATCTTCACGCTTCGGGACGATGCTCGACGCACTCGGCGATGCGGGGACCCTGCGTGTTGCGATGGTGCCGCGATTAAATTTTCCTCGCACTCTAGTTCTTGCGACACGCAATCGGATGATGCGTTGGGTACCAGTTACTCTTTTTCACGCTTCTGCTTCCCAGCTCCCAAACACAGCAAAACGACCTCCTGAGGCCCCAAGACTGGGCAAGCACTCCAAGGCAGGTCAGAACTCTCTCAGCAGAGTTCCAGGGGAGCTGGTGGTGAAGTCCTTTTGTTCCTGGGACTTCTTAACAGGGAGCCAGCTCTTCTCAGGCCCTTGGAGATCAGAATCAAAAGAAGGGGACACAGCAAAGTCCTTCCCCTCTCCTTGGCAGCAAAGCAAAACAGCAAGCAGGCAGTCTTCTCCTCTTCAGTTCTTTTCAGCTTTCTCCTTGGCAGAGGTTTCTTCTTAGTTCCAAAGAGATCTAAAGTTTAGGTGTCTGGGGTCCTCTTCTTATACCCCTCCAAGTCTTTGTCTCTCTGTGTTTCAGTGGGGGATTCCCCTGCTCAAACCGGTTCCTGGGTGTGCTCTGCCCTGGAGCACCTGGTTCCTTTCAGAGTGAGGGGCAGGGTCGTTAGACGCTCAGCAGGAGGTGGAGCCTTCTTTGTGCCGGCAGAGGCAGAGTCCTCAGCCTGGCCAGCAGGGGGTGGAGCCAGCATTGTGCTGGCAGGGGCAGCCCTATTCAAACCCAGGGACTACTCCTCCCACCCATCTAAAGCAGATCTCTCTATTCACCCTGCTGCTGACTCATCCAGGCTCCTGGAGCCACCTAGCCCATCACATGACACCAGTCAGCCAACCAGCACCCAGGCACACAGGAAGGTTAAACAGGAGAATAGCTACTTTCTAAAAAGTGCTATTCTCACACAATGAATTTAAAAACCATCTTGCTAAAAAGATGTATAATTAAATTCTGAACACAGAGATACCAAACTTGGATTTTCTATCTTGCCCTTATGGGAAGATAGGCATGTAACAGCCTTCCCCATTCTATCCTATGGGCAAGATAGCCTCTCAGCAGTGAAAAACGAAAATGGCTGTAATTCACTACCAGGGCATGTTACACACCTCAGTACATGCCCTACCTTTCAGATACACTGCACCCAGCCCAGGGGGGTACCAAGGGCCACCATAGGGATGCCTGACATGTACAGAAAGGGAAGGATAAGGCCTGGTCAGTGGGTGCACTGGCCAGGTCGACATGGCAGTCCTGGACTGCACATAGGCACTGCAAGCAGGCCTAAGACATCATTTTAGCGCTACTCCTGTGGGTGGCACAATCAGTGCTGCAGCCCACTAGTAGCATTTGAATCACCAGCCCTGGCACACGCAGTGCACTTTACTAGGGGCTAACAGGTGAAACAAACATACCAATCATGGATAACCAATCAATATAACAATTTATACGGAGAGCATATGCACTTTAGCACTGATTAGCAGTGGTAAAGTGCCCAGGGTCCTATTGCCAACAACCATGGGTCAGAAAAAATAAAGGAGGAAGAAGCAAAAAGTTTGGGGATAACCCTGCAAAAAGGGCTGTTTCCAACACAACCCCCTTCCAGCCTAAAGCCAGGGTAGACCAAGCGATACCTCGATGGGATTCCTTGCTTAGGGCGATAGAACACGGAAACTGGCCCAAACAGCAGAGCACTATTCCTGTTCTACGCCTTCCTGAACCCGGTTGGATCTCTCCATCCATACTCTCAGGGTCCACCATGCCAACCCATGTGGAACCCTTCTCCTCACCCGTGGACACCACCTGTGCAGCAACTAACCTTAACTTGCTCACAGGTGTGTCCCAACAGACAGACAGCAAGCCGCAGTGACCACTGACAGTGGTCAGGGATGAGACCCAGGCCTTATGCCTCTCAGGGCTCTCAAACCCCTGTGGCGTCAGAAGGTGGGGGGCAGGAGCCCCAGGTGCTCGGCACCCTTTGTCCACCTCCTTTCCTGTCAGGTCGGGTCTGACAACCTGGCACTGCCCCACCAGCCCCGGGCCTGTATCCGGTGGCTGGACAGGAGGCTGGGGTAGGCTTTTCCATACCCAGTCCTCCTCTTCCTTGGGGCTCTGTACCCTCCCACCTGGAGCGGTACCCCCTTCCAGAATAGTCAGGGCACCTGTGGCAGGTGTCCTGCACCATTCGCCCACCAGTTCAGGGGTTCTATCCTGCAACTGGGATCCCAGGTCAGGGGGGACACCCCGGACCTGGCCCTCCAACCTAGGGTCTACACCCTTCAGGAGAACCAGGGTCAGAGGTGAGGACTCCCTCCCTCTGCACCCCCTTCCAGAGTGCTGCACCCTCCCCACTGGAGTGGTACCCCTGGAAGCCAAACCGGTCAGGACACAGCTTACAGATGTCCTTCCCCCCAGGTCAGGCAGATCCTGAACCTGGCCTCCCAACCCAGGGACTAAACCCTGCAGTTGCACACCTGCCTGGCATGCCAGGACTTCTGGGGATTCACACAGTATCTCCCCGAGGGTGACACATGACTCATGTGTCTCGTGACAGTCTGCCTGGCGCAGATCTCCCGGCCCCTGTCCACCTGACAGTGCGCGAAGATCCCCCAGGACAGAAGTGGTGTCACCATGGTCACTCCTAGGGGACTCAGCCCTTCTGGCTGGTCCCTGACCCACTGGTTCTCCCACTGGGGAACACATCCCCTCTCACCCCTCAGTCTGGACTTCTGCACCCTCCCAACTGGAGCAGTACCGCCAGACACCAGAACCACTGGAGCTCTGTTTACAGAGGCTCCAGGTTCTCCTGACACTAGGAGATCCTCCTCAAATGGCCTACTAGCACTGTCTAGGCCCCCAACCTGGTGTTCCCTTAAGGAACCCACCAGGCCCTGAGACTGGGTTTCGGGCACCTTGGGACCCACAGTCCCACACTCACCCCTTCTCCACTGAGACAGGACGTGATCCCCTACACCCCCCCCCACTACACTGGGACCTAACCGGGCTACACTGAACCTCTTCCATCTCACAGGTCTGGAAGAGATCTGGGCCACTCCTTTTGGGATCACTCCCCAATGCCTCTCCAGACCTTTTGGCATCCAACCAAAGGTCTGCCTCCCACGCAAGCTCTCTGGAACCAGAGAACTCACACTCCACCGGGTGTTGGCATAGCTCTGGAAAACAGGGACTTAAAATATGCACTCCAACAAATGAATCACACAGCCCCCCACAGTTGTTAACCAAGCTACCCTTTGCCTCACCCTCCAGTGCCTCACACAAGTACCCCACACCCCTCTCCTGAGATTGGCAAGACAGTACCTGACTGCCTCTGTCACACAACTCACACTCTTCTGGGTGGTCTTCACACTCACACACCAAGGTTTCTACCATGGGGGAACCCCTCTCCCTGTACCTCTCATCTAGGGTCAGTAGAGTGTTCCTCCCACCACTAGGAATATGGTCCCCTGTGCCAGTTCCCCAATCTACTTCAGGGACACTGCACCCCACTGGAACTACATCATAAACCTGAACCCCCTGGTGTATGTCAACCCCCTCCTTCAAGTTAGGTGCCACATCTCTGGGTGTTTGTACCTTTCTCTCAGCACTAGAAACTACAATCTTGCTGCCACCATCTGAGCTGGACTCCACCTCCAACTCTGCAAAGCTCACTTCTTGAGCTACCCATTTTTCTTCTTCAGCTGAGACACTCATGGCCTCAAGCCTCTCGAGCTCCAAATCAAGCTCCCTCATCCTCAACTCATGAGCCAGAAGCAATTTCTTCTCCTCCAACGCCTTTTCTACTTCCAATTGCTTCACTTTCATTTTCATTATTTCTAATTCATGGTTTCTCACCCTTTGATTCTCCTCCAACTCCTCTGGAGTGAGCCCCCTACTGGAATGGGAGCTGCCAGCCCTTGAGACTGTTCTGCCCACGGGCAGATCTTGGGGAACAAAACCATCCTCTTCATTTGCATCACTTTCCTCCTGGGCCTCCCACCAGGCCTTCAGGACTCTTTGTAGCTCATCCTTTCTAGCTCCGCTTTTAAAAGGGCAACCACGATCTTTGCAGAATTGCTTGAGATCTACAACTCCGTACGAATACAGATCCTCAATGGAAAACTCCAATTCTGCCTTCTCACTTGTTGCCACTTGAGACATGATGCTTTTGAAGAGTTACTCAAAAATAGAAAAAATAATACAGTATGTGGTTGAATATTGGTCTGCACTCCTAGTGATGTACACCAATTACTGTGGGTCAAGTACAAACACAAGTTCAATCCCACCGCTGCCACCAATGTTAGATCTGGGGGTCTCTAGTTGGCAGGGTAGGTACCACTGTCCAAGTAGGGACCCTTGCTTCTAGTCAGGGAAAGGGGGATACACTGTTAAGATAACCCCTGCTCACCCTCTAGGTAGCTTGGCCTGAGCAGTCTAGGCTATCAAAGGCAATGTGTAAAGTATTTGTACCAACACTCACAGTAACACAGTGAAAACACCACAGATTTACTCCACACCAGTTTTAGAAAAATAAGGTATCTTTACTAAAAACTTCACAAGACCAAATACTACAGAAAAACAAACATACAATTAAAAAGGTTACTTTAAAAATAGTTCAAGAGTTTGCAGAAAGTACTCCAGGATGTAAAAGTCAGTGTCCTGCACAATGCGACTCTCAATGCACAAAATGCGACACTCTCGTGCCCAACAGTACCTGTAGTTGCGATAAGGTTCCCAAAAGCTATAACAAGGAAGATGGCAAAGGCGATGCGATACTCCTGAGATCCTGGGGAGCCTTTGCAGCAGCCCTGCTTCACGCAGCAGAGGTGGATGCGCCGGCTCCGATCTGTAGGGGGAGGATGCGATACCTTTGGCTTTCGTTGCGTAGGTTTCTTGGGGGGGAAGCTTCACGCACAGGTTCGATGCGACACTCTTCGATGTGGTGCGATGCGTGGCGCAGCGTTACCTTCCAGCGCCGCAACTCTCGATGCGCCACGGAACGGGACTCTGCGTCGACGCTCCCGATGACTGGAGACTTTCACGCACCGGCAGTGGTGCTGCTCGCAAACTGGTTCTGCGACGACCCTCGCAATGTCAGGAATCTTCACGCTTCGGGATGATGCTCGACACACTCGGCGATGCGGGGACCCTGCGTGTTGCGATGGTGCCGCGATGAAATTTTCCTTGCACTCTAGTTCTTGCGACACGCAATCGGATGATGCGTTGGGTACCAGTTACTCTTTTTCACGCTTCTGCTTCCCAGCTCCCAAACACAGCAAAACGACCTCCTTAGGCCCCAAGACTGGGCAAGCACTCCAAGGCAGGTCAGAACTCTATCAGCAGAGTTCCAGGGGAGCTGGTGGTGAAGTCCTTTTGTTCCTGGGACTTCTTAACAGGGAGCCAGCTCAGGCCCTTGGAGATCAGAATCAAAAGAAGGGGACACAGCAAAGTCCTTCCCCTCTCCTTGGCAGCAAAGCAAAACAGCAAGCAGGCAGTCTTCTCCTCTTCAGTTCTTTTCAGCTTTCTCCTTGGCAGAGGTTTCTTCTTAGTTCCAAAGTGATCTAAAGTTTAGATGTCTGGGGTCCTCTTCTTATACCCCTCCAAGTCTTTGTCTCTCTGTGTTTCAGTGGGGGGATTCCCCTGCTCAAACCGGTTCCTGGGTGTGCTCTGCCCTGGAGCACCTGGTTCCTTTCAGAGTGAGGGGCAGGGTCGTTAGACGCTCAGCAGGAGGTGGAGCCTTCTTTGTGCCAGCAGAGGCAGAGTCCTCAGCCTGGCCAGCAGGGGGTGGAGCCAGCATTGTGCTGGCAGGGGCAGCCCTATTCAAACCCAGGGACTACTCCTCCCACCCATCTAAAGCAGATCTCTCTATTCACCCTGCTGCTGACTCATCCAGGCTCCTGGAGCCACCTAGCCCATCACATGACACCAGTCAGCCAACCAGCACACAGGCACACAGGAAGGTTAAACAGGAGAATAGCTACTTTCTAAAAAGTGCTATTCTCACACAATGAATTTAAAAACCATCTTGCTAAAAAGATGTATAATTAAATTCTGAACACAGAGATACCAAACTTGGATTTTCTTTCTTGCCCTTATGGGAAGATAGGCATGTAACAGCCTTCCCCATTCTATCCTATGGGCAAGATAGCCTCTCAGCAGTGAAAAACGAAAATGGCTGTAATTCACTACCAGGGCATGTTACACACCTCAGTACATGCCCTACCTTTCAGATACACTGCACCCAGCCCAGGGGGGTACCTAGGGCCACCATAGGGATGCCTGACATGTACAGAAAGGGAAGGATAAGGCCTGGTCAGTGGGTGCACTGGCCAGGTCGACATGGCAGTCCTGGACTGCACATAGGCACTGCAAGCAGGCCTAAGACATCATTTTAGCGCTACTCCTGTGGGTGGCACAATCAGTGCTGCAGCCCACTAGTAGCATTTGAATCACCAGCCGTGGCACACGCAGTGCACTTTACTAGGGGCTAACAGGTGAAACAAACATACCAATCATGGATAACCAATCAATATAACAATTTATACGGAGAGCATATGCACTTTAGCACTGATTAGCAGTGGTAAAGTGCCCAGGGTCCTATTGCCAACAACCACGGGTCAGAAAAAATAAAGGAGGAAGAAGCAAAAAGTTTGGGGATAACCCTGCAAAAAGGGCCGTTTCCAACACTCATATTGATATGTTTGCCTGGTCTCCATTGTTTGATTTTGCTCGCAAGAGAGTGTCACTCATAGTCGTTGAAATGTCACTCATAATTCCACAGAAATTATGACAATATCACACATAGCAATCCGAAACCTTGGCAGCTATGTACATGTGTATCCCAAATGTATTAAAAAGGGGTTCCCTGTACGTGAGGTGGTGAAGCTTACCTCAGTAAGCATTTTCGTATATGTTGGTGAATTGAATAACATAGAAACATGCTTGCTTGTATGGGTATCTTAAAAGTAGGTGGTCATTCTTAAGTTATTGATTCGCTTTAAATTCAGTTACATTTTTAAACCTACTTGTTACTTCTGGTCAGATTCAAGCATTAAGTTGGAGTTCTCTTTTTGGACTATAAGTTTCTTGAAGTGTTTTTCAATAGGGTTCCTATAGTGAGAATATGAGAAAGAAAATAGATGTAATTGGGATAATTAATCCTTGTTTCATTTATTTAATCTATACATTTATTTAACTATTTTTTCTTGAACAAGAACATGTGTTACTTTGTGCAGCTTGGACGTTCAATCCAGAAGAGAAAAAGGCTCCTCTCTTCTTTGGCAGGTCAACTGGAACATGGATTATTTGGTGTCCGTCATGCACCTTGTTAATGGGTAGTGTTTTCTATTTTTTTCTGTTGTAGATCTGAATGTAATTGGTTTAGTGGTTACCATTTTTGGTAGATGCTGATTTATATTTCATACATGTCTACAAATTACATTTTTGTATTTCTGTATATAAATATAAGGGGGTTGTTATTATTGTTTTCAATATGTTACTTCAATATTTTTGGATAGGATATATATGTTATCAATGTATGTGAATTGATTCATTTTATTTTTTAAGGCAGGATCATTTTGATGCCAATTTATTTGTACTTGCTATTATGGTCTTTTCAACATTTTGAATGGCGACATTTTGAATGCCACTATTAATGTATTTTCAATTGTGTGTTTAAAAGTGGATAGTTTTGTAGTTGAGATTGTGAGATCTAACCGGATCATGTTTTGGCAAACAGCTGCCCTTCAATCTCCAGCATCTCATTTTGGTACTCACAGGTGAACCACATCTCTAAACCCTCTACTGCTTCTCACCACATATACTCACCATTATTACGAATGTGTGGACTGCAGACTAGCTCAAAGTTTACATGTAGATCAATTCACTACAAGTATCACTTGGTCATAGCCTTCTCAGTAGCCATAACATCCATTCGCCTTGCACGGTTGCACATACATTCTGTGGACAGTGTGTTATTTTGTATTAGGTACATCATTCGCCTGTGACTTTTGGGCCATTAGTACTGAATGCAAATTCTTTATTTCGTCATGCATCTAATCGTTTAGCAGTATGGTTGTGATCTTGTATATTTCGACTATGTGCTTTTTGTTCAAATATATCTAATGTTATATACATACACACACAAACATACACACACACACATATATATATATATCTTCCTATATAAGATGCTAAGAATTAACATGAGATAATTCACATTGAGACCCAAATTAGGAGGCCACATTTTCATAGTCCTTTTGTGTGAGACAGAACAGTGCACATTCTCTTATGCAGAGAGGTAATTCTCAAAGCAATTTTTGGAAGATAACCCACCCAGGGTGTCATGGAATGGGTTGAGTAGAATGAGGAAGTTTGCCAAAAGCAAACAGGAATGTGATAATGTGTTCAACCTCTTATGATGCAGATTTTTTAGCTAATAATTATTAAGACCAGATACACAATAGGAAGGAATTACAATAAAAGGTCATCACATTTCATAATATTTACATTGTTTAAATTCTAATTTGCTGTCCATAGCTTTGATTTATTTTTGTCCTGTACAAGCTTGGCTTCTATTAAAAGGTCCTGCTTGTGTCCTGGGTCGGGGGATAACTATGACTAATGTCTCTGGTAGCTCTGGCTGTTCCTAATCTGAACCCTTTTCAGGTGAGTTGGCAAAGGAAACAAACCACTTGCGAGCAGGCTCTATGTGTCTCATAAAACAATTGTCACACCGGAGAACCCGCTGTCAGTCACTTTAATGATTTAACAGCAAAAAGAAAATGAATTCTAATAACTGTATGTGCCAGAAAAAGGCTCCAATAAATACACTTTAGAATTCCCATTTTATTCCGCAAAATAATCAAATCAATGTAGCAATGTCCTAAGAGTTTAATTTACTTCAAAGGGGTCTCACTTGTCACCGGCAGATGTCAGATGACACCTGGCCAGGACCCTTCATTTGTTCCAGCAGTCAGACTGGCACAAATCCCATTGGCAGGGGAGTTACCGTCAGAACTGGTTAAGACCGACCACAGAGACAGGGCTGCTCTTTGCCCTGGCCGCACATCTGGGATGGGCACACAGGCCCTGCACAAGGGGAGAAGGGCTGCTCCATCATGGATTTAGGCAGAGAAGGGGACTGTGGTGTAGTGTCTTCCCCAGTCTTGGACATGTAAATAGATTACACCACATGGGAGCTGTGGTTAACCATTACTTTATTCTCCAGCATTCACTTGCACACTATGCATCACATCATACTTCACATAACCACACCCTAACACCTCCCTGAATTTCACCTAGTTCCTGTCCAGACTCGCCTAGAACCATGAGGGTCCTAGTCCGCATGACATCAATATACTACATCTCCCCTTTGTTAAATAAAAGGTGGCAGATTTCACTAAAATCAGATCTCCTCAATTAGTCGGTGAGGTGCTTGCACTTGTCTGCTGGCTCAGGGGATCCAAGGTGATCGAGATCTACCCTGATTGGGTAACACAGGCATAGGCACTTGAGCCAGACCTGTGGGCGGGGTGGCCTCAAAAGGGTTTTCAGGAATCGATAAGTGCTGAAGTATGTGTTTAAAGTGTGATATGTTCCGAATGATGGATTCTCCAGGACGATGTTCTGTCACCATGTGTCCCCTGTTTGCCATAACCTGTAAAGGATCAGTGGCAAAAGTAGTGTCAGTTTTCTGTTTTTGTCTCACTTCCAGAGAGTGGGAGATATTATTGCCCAGTTTCATTCTCCCAAAAGAAAACACTTACTCACATAAGGGCAACTGGGCCAAGAAAGGAAGAAACTGACCCAAATCTCTACTGTATTCCCAGGGTATCCAAAGATGTTGGAGTAGACGCCTCACTTACTTATTGTGACATGCTTCATCATTGGTGCCTATCCACACCTTGGTTGGGTAGTACCACCAGGGCAGACTCAACTAGAAATAGATCTCTGGGAGTTCTTAGATAAAATATAAATTGGATAGTGCGGGGATCCAGAAAAGTGTGATGGGTAGTGAGTTTAAAAAAAAATACCTCAATATATCTTGAGACAGTTTCTTTATTGGTAGGATATTGAGGGTATGGTTAAAACTCGAAAAAAGGATAACATTGAGATTTAATACTCAATTATCCTTAAATAAAGAGGATAATTGAGTACTAAATCTCAATGATATACTTGTTTCGAGTTTGTTGCTAGGTGCCAATCTTTGGTTTGAGCTTTGGTTTCGGTTTTCTGTTTTTGTCTCTGTTTAATCAATACCCAATCTCCTTTGTCAAAGGCTGTCTCCTGGGTTTGGAGGTGCTGATCTGAAAAGATGTTCATTTTTCTTTTCTGAGTTGTGTTGGTGTCATGAACTATGTCAGTATTCACTGATCAATCCGGGGTCCATGAGGTAGTTTTGTTCTGATCGCTCTCCCAAAAAGCAAGGTGGCTCGACTCTCACCAGTTGAGGAGTGGGGAGTAGATCGATAGGCCCGAAGGGCCTGGTATATGGCTTGGTTCAAATCGAATCCTTCCATGGACGCTTATTAAGTTACACCCTTGAGGGTGCCCAGAAATCATTCAACTACACCATTGACTTGGGCCAGGGGGTGTACTCTTTTGATGTTTGACACTGAATCAGAAAAGTAATTCTTTCAACTCTTTCCTGTCAAAAGGTGGGCCAGTATCATATTTGAGGATCTTGGGGATACCCCAAGTTGCAAAGATGTTATAAAGTCGATCTATGATTCTGTCATGGGTTGTCAAAGACAGGGTTTCCACCAAACGAAAACACTAATATTCGTCAATGACTACCAAGAGATAGTTTCCATTTCCTAAAGGTCCAAAGAAGTCAATTACTGCTTTCTCTCAGACATGGGCAGGAAGGTCAGACATTGTTACTGGGTATTGGTTTACCTTCGAGGACAAGCGATTGCAAATGTGGCACGCTTTCAACTCCTCAATTCGCTCATCTGGTTAAGGGAACCAAACTCGATCTCTTGAGATTCTTTTGAGAGCTTTGAGTGTCCTTCATGGGCCAGCTTGATGACCGGCAGCCTTAGGCTCTCAGGTATGATGATTCTCGAGCTTCTTAATATTGCGCCTTCTTGGGTGACCCCCATGAATTTTAAGTTTCTTGATCCATCTGGTTTTAATCTCTTCCCAGCATAGACTATTCAATGAACTAGGCTTGGATGAACGAAATGTATGGCATAGCTTTACGAAGCCATTCATGCACCAGAATCTCTGATTCTGGAGGCTAAATTCCAGCCGAACCTAATTCCAGCTGGGGAGGCAGACTTTGGTAGTTTGAAAATGGCCCTTTAAACCTTCGTCTGGAGCTCATATAATAGTTCTGCCTCCTTACCGCACCAGGTAACTAGGCCATATGACAGGGTGGGGAGAATTTGAGCTGCCATCACTTTTAAAAGATGGTTGTAGTTTGAACAGCCCAATTTTTTGTTCAGGAATCTATATGCGAAGATTAGCGATTGGGCTTTAGCTCTTAAGTCCATTTTATTTTCCTTATATGTTGTTCCCCGCCCCAGTTTTATGCTGATGTATTTATATGATGCTTGCTCTTCTACTATTGATCCTTTTATGAGCCATTTGAACTTTGTTTTTTTGGGGTCCACTAGGCGTACAACCTTGGTTTTCTCTTTGTTTAGGTCCAGGTTTTCCTGATCCAAGTAAGTTGCTAAGTTGTTTATCGCTGTTTGTAATCCAATGGGGCTTTGGCTCAACACCACGATGTCATCTGCATACTGTAAGAAGGGGATTGCCTCTTTGGCCAAGTTTGGTGGATGGCAATCGGCTGCAGGCGTGTATTTGACAATATCTGCGAGGAACAAGTTAAATAGGCTCGGAGCCAGGATGCAGCCTTATTGTAGGCCTTGCTGAGTGTGGATACTGGCGGTTGCACTACATCCATCACTTAGTTTCACTCTTGCCCAAGTTTCACTGTGTAGGGCGATTATTGCTTCCAATAATTTGCTCGGTAACCCCCAAGTTTTTAGTTTTTCCCAGAGATGATTTCTGCTCACTCTATTGAACGTTCAGGTCGACGAAACATGCATAAAACCGAGTTTTCTTTTTTGCCGCTTTTTCAGTTAAGAGTGCCATAATAGACAGATTTGTTCTAGTGTCCATTCCTGGCCTAAAACCCGTTTGATATTTAGGGATTATGCTATTCTCATCCATCCAATCTCGAAGGTGAACTAGGAGACATGATGCATAGAGTTTGGCCTCTACGTCCATCAAGGATATCAATCTGCAGTTTTCAGGCTTGCTATGATTTCCTTGTTTAAATATTGGATGGATTATGTTCCCTTTCCAGGATTTGGGAACCTTATTCTGGCTATAAATGTGATTAAAAAGGGGCGTAAAATAATCTGCCCAGAAATCTGGAGCATCTTTAAAACGCGCATTGGGAAGCCAGTTTGGACCCGCTGCCCCCTCCGTTTTTACATTTTTTATTATTCCTCCTAATTGTTTGCTGTCAGTTAAGTTATTTGACTCATTGCTGCTTGTCTCTAGTCCTGGTTCATTACGTTCTGCCTGGGGCTGGGTAGTAATTCTTTCTACCTCGAGCCACTGTTCTTGAGATGTTTCTAAAGCCGTCGTCGCTGTAGCTCGCTTTTAATACTCTGTGCTATTGTACATCTTTTGCACATGTTGAATCCAGATCTCTTCTCCGATTCCTGCTTCTTGTTGGAGTCTTGAACCCTTTGTCAAGTTATTTTTGATGCCCCAGAATTCCCTGCTATTTGGCAGTTTACTTGCCCACAGTTGTTTTTTTCAGATTGATTCTTTGCACTTTGCTTTTGCTTCCCTCAGCGTCTTCATGCAATTATTTCGTATTTCCTTCAGTTTGCCATTGTCTATTTTCCTACCCGTTCTTGCCACCATGGCTTGTAAACGCACCTCTCTTGCGATCCTTCTCTTTTGGTCTCGCAGTTCGATATTGAACCATGGCTCCCTCCTGTTATCTATGTTCTTTTGACTTCCATAAGTGGCTGGGAATTTTTGAATGAGAACGAGGTCCAAGTGTTCCCAGTTTTTTACTCTGTCCTCTTCTATCGGTGACCCAATTTGACTCGTGTATTCCTTACGTGTATCCAGTATGATCTTCATGTCCGATCCTCTCTACTTCAATCTCGGAAGGTTAAACTTTTCTGGGTATTGTACTAGAGACGTTTTTTTTGGACCTGAGCAAGAGTGATATTGATGTTCGTGATGTGTGGGAAGTGATCACTGTCTATGCGTGGGCGGACTTGAACTAAGTCTATGATTAGGACAAGATTGCTGCTGGTAATGGTGAAGTCAATAGTTGATTGACATTTTCCGCTCAAATGTGTTATAGCCGCTGGTCTATCTTCGGTTACGTTACCGTTCAGGATGGTCAGACCGTGGATTTACAACTCATATGTTATTATTTAGAATCCCCAGTCCTCCTGCCTCTTTGTTTTGTTCAGTTTCTTATTTGTAAGATTACTATTAAATTCTCCTGAGATGATCAAGGAGGTTTGTTCATATGATCTTTGCAGCACGTTAATCAGGTTCATTAATGTAAAAAAAATAATCATTCTGCGTCTTTTTCTCAGGGTGGGTATAGAAGTTGACTAATATTAATTGCGAGCTTGACTTGTTAAAATTAAGCTTACCGGTAAGTTTTATAACTTGCAATCAGTTTACCCCAGCATCTAGTTCTTCTATTAGCCATCCGTGTTTTTGTGTTGTGTAGATTGATAGACCTCCTCTCGGGTGTCCAAAGATTGAGAATCATTCTGCAAGGATATGGAGTTCTATGTAACCCGCAATTAGAACTGGGTTCATATTCCACATATCTTGAAGCAAGATTAGGTCTTGTTTTTGAAAAAAAGACAGAGTTTCTTGGTCTTGGCCCATGTCTCTAAAGCCATGGACGGTCCATGAGCAAATCTTGATTATGTCCTGGCTCACTTCTCCAGAGTCACGGTCGTTCCTAGGGCCTTATGTAAGTTCGTAACCACTGATCTGGCCTAGCTGCCCCCACCTTATGTCATCCAAACTTGACCTTGGATTTTCATCAGGTACGCTTATTACTCAGTGCCTTTAGCACCCAGGACCAGTCCAAGCTGTCACCTATTTGGTATTAGAAATTTACTGGACTTGTTCTTACATTGACCATGATTGAATTGGTTTGCCTTGGTGGTGTGTTAGTTCGGGCACCACGTAGACATGTTTTTTTACTTTTCCCGTTTATATTTTCCCTTTTTTGATTTGTGGTGGTTTTAGGAGGGGGTATGGGCACTTTGGGCGCTTGTGGGGCCTCAACATGATTCCCCAGGCTTCAAACATTGATCTTGTTGCGTATATCCTGTCCACTAGTTCCTTTGAGGACCAAGTTGTCAAGGACTCTTCGTTGTCTGGGGTAGATGTTATATGTTGGAATTCCATGGATAAAAGATCTTGTGAAGATATTCCCTTTAGTTCTGGAATTTCTTGGAACAGCTTTAGGAGGTTCCCTTGGTTCAATATGTCCTGCCTTCCTTTGGTAGGATATTCTGGCACAAATGTCAGTTTTGATGTATTTTCCGTGGTGTTATTTATTTTGAGGGTCTGTGACGTTTTTTAAAGTTTTGTTTTTTACTACTTGAGAATTTAGAGTGTCTGATGTTTCATAGCCAATATGAGTTTCTTGGCCAGCTAGTTCTTCGATGACCTTTTTGTATGATATGGGCGGAGTGTTTCCTTCCTTTATAACTTGCTCCGATTTTCCAGATTATTTAAGTATAGATAGCCGTGTTGACTCGGTTTTTGGTTCAGCGAGAGAAAGCCTGCATGTTCGACCCTTTCAATTTATTGTGACTTTTATCGGGTTTTGGATGCTTTGAACCTTGTTATATATTTTATCATGCACATTTTTGCCTAGTGTTTCTTCAGTGCTTACTGGTTTATTCCGTGTTTGGACCTCCTCTTTCAGGCTGGATCTTTACACTCCTTTATTTGGACTTGCAAAAAGTAGTTCCACACAACGGCGGACACGGTGTGACCGCACTACCCTGTGAAGTTCCCTTGTTGTTTCTGAAAGAAGTAGTCACTCTGGTTGAGTGTGCACAAAAACCACTCCAGCACTCGCCGTCGTTGAGTGCCAACTGCTATGCAGATAAATGAGAAAGTCAGATTTGTGGAGTGGTGCACCACTCGATATTGAGACAATTGATAGTTAATTAGTCAATGAGTCTTGTGATTTAAAAGTCTTGAATAATTCTTTATTTTAAAAAATGCCAGCCAACGCGTTTTGTTCATGAGAATGAACTTCTTCAGGGCATGCGTATCAACTCCTGGTTGAGGAAAACGATAGTGTAGGGTGGTAGTCCGGGTTGCACGGGCCGCCTTGATAAGGGCCGATGTGCGCTAAGTCTGGTATTAAGGCTGAGAGTAGAGCTGTCCGCTTCAACTGAAGCGGACAGCTCTACTCTCAGCCTTAATACTGGAAGCATAGCTTTGTTTTCTTCAAAGACGTCGACTTGCGTGCATCTGTTTTGTGCTTGCTTTTCACTATCCACACTGATTCAATGTGCGCTGTCCCTGCTTCCTTGTCAGCAGCTTGTCATTCTGCTCATTCATCTCTCACAGCCATTAGCATTTTCTCTAGACTGAGTTTCTCTCTCAACATGTGCCTTCTAAATAAGCTGCAAGGCAGCCATGGCTCGGAACTACATGGCTTTTTCTTCAGTAATGTCACAAAACTTGCATAGTTTAATAAGTGCGTCAAGTCTTTCAACAAACTCATCCATTGTTTCACCAGCCTTTTGCTGCTCTTATTTGAAGATTTACCTTCATAGTCAACATTCAGCATTGGATTTAACTTGACTTCCAGTGCTTCTTTAACTTTTTTTAGTACAATGCTGCATCAGTCTGTGAAACTTTCTATAGCAATTGTTTCACTCCATCACCTGCAAGGTTTTTTCTAACCCTGGGCGGGGTTTGCGGAGTTGCACTACGCCAAACTACGCGAAGTGCAAAAAAAACTGTCGCACTACGCGGAGCTCCGGAAGCGGCAGAGTTCCATGGAAAAATGCAGTTTGCGGTGATTGCACAGTGCGGATGCTTGTCTGCACTGTGCAATTGTTGCGAACGGCACTTTGCACAGTGCAAGAGGTTCCTTCTTTCTCTTTTCTGCTGCTCTAGTAGATTTTTACTCGAGCGGCAGCTTTCTCAACGCGAACAAGCAGTTTCCCTTCACGAGTGGTCGCGAGCATACGTAATACGCAATGAGAAACCTGACGACCCCACGTTGGGAAATCTCACTGGGATGTTTATTTTCCACGCTCACGCTCGCCAACTTGATGTTGACGATCGCGAATGAGGAAAAATCTCGCCGGGAGGTTGATTTTCCTCCCTTCTGCTCGCCAACTTGACATTGGTGAATGCGAGCGAGGAAAAAAACTCTGCTCCGCGAAGCAGAGTATTTCGGACCTCCGTGAGCTCCGCATAACGCGGAGTGCAGGAAACTCCGCAAACTCCGCGAGCGGAGTGGAGTTCACTGCCCAGACTTACTTTTTTCAAGGATATGATGATCTTCTTGTTGTCTTCCTCCTCTAGTGCATCTATGAAGTCATCTAATGTTTCGATCCACACAGCCCACCTGGCACCAAGGTTCTGCTTCTTAGAAGTATCAAAAGTCTTCAGGCACACGGCTGCATTGTATTTCGCACATCCTTCTGTTACCATTGTGTTAGCATGTGCCTTTCAGACGATCACGGTGCAGGCTGGCTCTGACAACTCCTGCAAGTAGACGTTGTAACAGAAGCATGTGTTGCAGTATGCTTCAATCACCCTTGATGGTGAGTAGGTTCTCTGTTTCCTGGACATTAGATTTATACTGTGGCCATGTATGGACTGGAGCAGGGCTTTCACTCCACATGTCCCAGTTGTAGACTGCTATGCATATTTTCTGGGCACACCTGGCATGCATGAATAGTTTGCTGTACTGTTGCAAACTATCAGGGACAGCATTCTTGTTACACTTCACAAGTGGTGCCATCTTTCCTAGCCTTGGAGCATGCAAATACACTATGCCACATAGGAGCTGCAGTTAAGTATTAGTTTATTCACCAGCATTAACTTGCACTGTGCGCACTACATCATACTTCCCATAACCACACCCTAACACCTACCCATATATCACAGTATTCCTGTCCAGCATCCGCCACAATAGTCCTAGTGCATATAACATCAATATGCTTCTTGTGGATTGGTTTGCAGTAGGGCAAAAGGGAAATGCTGCAAAAGTGATAAGGGTCGCCCCTGGGAACCATTATCCAAATGGTTATGGCATAGTTTAGAGACACCACCACCCACAAGCTGGTGCCAGGGATAAGTGTAGCATCCAATACATATAGCTGTACGTACTGTAGATACTATAGGATCAACAGCACAAATAGGTTGAAGCTAATCCCACATCAATTG
This sequence comes from Triturus cristatus, assembly GCF_964204655.1. NCBI lineage: Eukaryota > Metazoa > Chordata > Amphibia > Caudata > Salamandridae > Triturus > Triturus cristatus. Next base: position 751,867,915 of record NC_140589.1, read on the forward strand.
TTGCTTGATAGGCCCTAACACACCTTACTAATGTTATTCTCCTTTACTAGGTCTCATACTGCTCTCTAAAACCCAGGACGGGTTCAGTAGAGCACTTAGGATATTCGCCTGCCGATGTTTTAAGATAAAAATTCCTTGAAACACCAAGTTCTTCCTTTATTAGAGGTTGTTAAAACTGTGGTCACTAGTTGGCAGAGGTTTGCACCCTGTCCAAGTAGGGACCACCACCCTGGTCAGGGTAAGTCAGATGCACACTCAAAAATTAACCTCTGGTCACCCAATGGTAGCTTTGCACAGAGCAGTCAGGCTTAATTTAAGAAGCAATCTGTAAAGTATTTATGCAACACTTAAATTACAGAAACTCAATGAAATCACCACAAAAAGACTCCACGCAGGTTTAGAAAAATAGAGAATATTTATCTGAGTGAAACAAGACCAAACCAACAAACATCCAATAAGGAGAAGTTGGGATGTGAATTAAAAAAAATTAAAGGTGAAAACAGTGCTTAGAATTCACTAGCGCAAAGGACAGGTGCAAATTCAGTTCAGACTGACCACAGTGGAGGGCAGGACAGCTACAGGACCCAGGCAGGTCCAACTTAAGAAATGCCTTGAATGGAACTTTTGTCGGCATTGAGAGTCTACCACGTTGCCGTTGGGTGTTGCAAATGTAGTCCCGCATAGTCATCAAGCATCGTTGAAGTGAATGAAATGCATCATCTTCAAGCCGCGCAGAGTGCCAGCGTTGAGCCATGCATGCTATGGGTCTGTCGTCGTCGAGCTGCCTCTGTGTCGGCATCGAAGGTCGATGCAGTGGAAATTCTCACGCAGTCAATGCAATGTGTCAGTTTTTGCAGACGTCAGGTGCAGAGCTCACTTCTAATTCCCAGGACTGGAGAGGGCACCTCAGGCAAGGGTAGGACTCGCAGATGGCAGAGTCCAGGAGCACCAGCAGTATTGCATGAAATCTTTTGTGTCCCTGAGACTTCAGGAAACAGGAGGCAAGCCAGCAAGCCCTTGGAGTCACTCTGAGTTCATGTGAAATGGGTCCAGTCCTTGTCCTTAGCAGGGCACAGATCAGCTGGGCTGATAAACAGAGAAGCAGTTCCTCAGAACAGTCAGCTACAGCAAAGTGGCAATCCTTACCACACAGAAGTCTTTACTCCAGCGAAGTTCTTCCCAGGTTCATTAGTGTACTGATTTGGTAGTGTCAGAGTACTGGAAATTATATCCAGAAGTGCCTTTGATGTAGGGGGTGACATCAAAGGAGTTCCCTGAAGTGCACAAGGATGACTTTTAACCCAATCCTATCTGCCAGGCTATCTGGGGGGGGGGAGGTAATCAGCCCTTTGTGTTAGGACAGGACACAGCCTTTTCAGATGTATGTGTGAGCCACCTTTCCCCCTTCCTACCCAGGAAGGCTGTCCAGAATGCAGATGAGGCCTTTGTCACACCCAGTCCTTCCTTTATTTGTGGCTGTCTAGAGGGAATGCAGTGTAACTGCCACTCAGCCCAGACATGTATTGGAGACAGGCTGCAGGCAGACAGAGCAAAGTTAAGAGCAGAGAAATGGTAATGTCAAATCCAACTTTGACACTAAATAGGATTTATCACCACCAATCGAAAGGTATGAAACATGATGTAACTACACCTCCCTGATCAGAAATTACAGCTTAAAAGTGTTTTAAGGAATCCCTCATGCTAGCCTGTGAGAGGAGTAGGCCTCACAACAGTGAAAAATGAATGTAACTTATTGTCACTGTCAGGACATGTAAAACCTAAAAGTACATGCTGTGCCTTTTAGTTCAAGAGCACCCTACCCTTAGGGTCACTTAGGGCCTACATTAGGGGTGACCTATGTCTAATAAAAAGGGAGTTTAAGGCTTGGTAAGTGGTTTTAAATGCCACGTCGAGGTGGTAGTAAACTGCACACACAGGCCCTGTAGCGGCAGGCCTGAAACTGGTTTGAAAGGCTACTTGTGTTGATGACACAACCGATGCTCCAGGTCTACTATTAGCATTTAGAGGACAGGTCTTTGGTATATAGTATACCACATTACAAGAGACTTACAGGTAGACTAAATATGCCAATCAGGTGTACACCAATGTTACTTTCTTTAGGGGAGGAACACATGCACGTTATCACTGGTCAGCAGTGGTAAATTGCTCAGAGTCCTAAGGCCAACACAAAGATAGAGCACAAAGTGGAGGGCAGCGGGGAAAAAGTTTGGGGAAGACCACCGTAAGAATTACAGGTCTAACAGCCATGTTTTGTTATGGTTAAAATAATATTAAGGGATTGTCTATGGAGCTAATGGCCCTCCACCCTATAAATTAAGATGACCTGTTTCAGCCCTACATCTGAGTGGCCACAGGTTCCAGGGCTTTCTTCAGGATTAGGTAGTTATGCCCCACTACACTGTCAATATTATCAATCACGCCTAACTCATCAAAGTAGTTACGAAGAGACCCCCAAGAATATTTCTAGCACAAGGCACCAACATCCTTAAGATGAGGCTGGGATAAATACAACAATGTGTAGGGAACACATGGCTGGGTAAAGAAATGTACAGCAGCAGAAAAATGTGATATTGACAGGCACTTAATGTCACCTCCCTCTCTCCAGAAGCCCTGCCTCTGACACAGGAGTTTAATGTCTAGTATTATTACTACTATCACAGTTTCCATGTTACTGTTTTCCACATTTTGCATGCCTGACCACACCAAAAACTGAAAAACTAAACCCCTATGATAATTTAGTGACAATTATTATATTCCTGTGTTTACTGCTCAATATTTAAATTCCTGATAAGGTGAACGAGAGCTGTGGAGAGAAGAAACAGAAGAGATTGAGAAAGGAAATGTGTGGCAGAATGGTCTGACAAAGAGATAAAAATGGAGAGAACATTAAAAAAAGGAAGGAAAAGAGGGTAACCAATGGGAACCAGATTCAAGTCTAGGCATCGACGCTCAACATCCTGTGATTGTGGGGAAATCACTTAATCTCTCCGTGCCTAACAAAAATGAATGTGTCCTTGTGTAACCCAACTGGTGCTAATGTAAAGCGCTCTGATACCCGATACCTTTGGGTCAAGTTCGTGCTTCGGGTCAAACTACGGGGAAAAACAATAGGTATTCTATGGGTGGAACATTAGCATTCCCATACAGCCACCCATGGATTTCACGCAAACTCAGATTTATAAATGTTTGGAAACCTGGGACTGTGTGAAATATCTATGACTCCCAGAGTAAGGCATAACAAGGAGAATATTTTACTTCTCCTCGTTATTTCCTCTTTCTATGTGAGCTGCAATTTTCTGCATAGAAAGAGGAAAATGACTCCAGAAATTATTTTTGTGCAGGAAGGTGTCGCAGGAAGGTGTTACTGAATCGCAAATAGGATTTGGTACATCAGGAAATGCTTCTATCCGGTCGCAATGGCCAAATTCTGCGAATTCGGCCATTTGCGAGCAGAACAAAGCTTCTTACATCTGGAACCATATGTGAAAGACAAAGCTCTCGGACTCCTGTCTGCACGATTTTTTGGCCCTAGTGATTCTCTGTTAAGAGAATCCCAATTTTTTTGTCTCATCTTGACATGTATTAGTAAATATATGAGTTTTCTTTCTATTTAAGTACTGTGTTTTGCGAAATACCCAGAATTATTCCCATCACATGACCTCTGAGTAAAGGCCCACCTGCAATTCTGTACTGAGTCACAGTAATAGGGCAGAATTAGCTACACATGGCAATTGCTTTGAACATTTCCATAATGAGATACTGACTGTGCCTCACCAGCAAAGTGTAATAACGGTACTTATGCATTGAATGTCACGTAATAACGGTAATTTCAAGCGGTACGACACATTTGAAATTGTGTACTAATTGCTTGTATGGAATAAACAGGACATAGCTAACATTGGAAAAAACAGAAAGCAAGGCAAAGAAAACTACAAAGGGGCAGTGGCTGGGTGGGTGAAAAAAATACATTAAAAGGTTAGCACCTAGATCAAACTGAATGGTACTGTTTATTATTATATGAATTGACTATAAAATAACCCTGCCGTAAATTCAAATGAAAATCAATTTTGAGGAAAAACACACCATAAAACGTTAGTACAGCATTTTGCCCAAATTTATATGAAGATATAAAAATGAAGAGCCATATTTACGAAGCCCTTTTTTGTTTGTCTTTCACCACACAAGGCAACGCAAGGGATTCCGTGAGATTTACTAAGCCACGCGCAACCATCTTGCATTGCTCTGCTTGGGTTAGTAAATCCAGAGGAACATAAGGCAGCGCAAATCTGTTCCTTGCGTTACTCTGCCTTGGGAAGGCATTCCATGGGTAAAGAGTTGGTGTTCCCATAAATCCACCCATTGATATTGGTGCAATCCCAGATTTACTAAGAGAAGTAAAACTGGGATTGCGGCAAAATACTACTCCATCCCAACAGAGGAGTAAGAAGAAGAAATGTGTTTATTTTCTCATCATTATTTTCTCTTTCTACGTGTGCTGCAATTCCGAATAGAAAGAGAAACATGCCTCTGGGGCTGTTTTTGTGCAGGAAGGTGTTCCTGCCTGTTACGTAGACAACCTTGCATCAGTGCACAAGGGTGCCTGCTTCGGCATAAGGCAATACTCAGTGAGCCAGTTCAGGGAGACGCAGGAATGCACTGTATCTTAGCAAATATGGTTCATTCTTGCTCTCTCCATTTGATGCAGCGCTGCAAGTTGTCTTGCTGCATTGCGTTCTGTCAAACGTTAGTAAATGTGGCCCAAAGTGTGTGGTAATACCTAGGTTGCCTGATGATGATGCATACCACAACTTGTATGGGAACTGTATGACGCCAATGACTTTGCTGTTTTCCCTTAATTCTTTAGGATTTTGCAGCAGCTGACTTTTTGGACCTGTTAGTCTAAATTTAGGGTTTGGTGTGTGGAAGGAGTACTTTACGGCTATCACCCCCCCTTTAACACCTTATGCAAAATTCAGAGATGCCCACCAGCCCCGCGAACATCTCTATACATTATCATGAACTGCCAAATTGACAGTTTTTGTCAATGTAGGAAAAGTTTAAAGTACAGCTCCATCAAACATGATAGCCAGACATTTACCAATGTATTTTATTTTTCTTCATCGTAACAGCCCCACTTTCCGCTGAAGCGGGGGCCACACCTTCAGGCCTTCGGGATGAGCTGCCCAGGCCGGTGTGACCACTGTGCCAGGCTACTGACCTCTGCTTGCCCTTCTTCCTGGGAGTGGTGTGCTTGCCACAGTCACCTTCTGGCTGGATGATGGGGCTAGCACCATTTCCAACAGGGCTCGTTCATGTTCTCCGGTGAGGGGCAGGCACACACGCTGGAGCCACTGCAGTGCGGTGCAGCAGGGAGCTGAAGACCACATGGCTCAGGCAGCCTAGCACAACAACCATGTGGGCGTGCAGGGCATCGTGGTGAGGGCTGACCAACCGTCTTTGTTGGCTCACATGAAAGCCTGGACAAGGGCCTCACAGACGCCCCCTCTGTCAAATACCAATCAAGCTACCACCAGTGTAGATTGTTTTAACTGCTGTCAGACACTGGACAGCCTCTTGAGCAATCTGCCTGGCGTTATGTCATGTCAACCCATTGTGCCACTGTTCTGGTGCTGGTGCCCTGTGGGCTTTCTTGAGCATCCCTCATCCTTGGTGCACTCCCTTCACTCCTGGAGCGCACCTCGGATGTTACAATGATGTACTCTAAATTTAATTTGAGGTATAGCTAAGATGTTCATTGTAACCCTTAGGAGAAAGGCAATGTACTCTGGAAGTCTCTACAAACTCAGCAGCGACCCTGTAACATAATCCATTCATGCAAGTGAATTATCATGCTAGGCGTTGTCCCACAGCAAGTCTATATTTTGCTGCTTTATGAGGTTAAGAATAAATAAATTAACAAACAATAAACAAACAAAGGTTAAGAATAAATAAATAAAGAAACAAATAAATAATATATTTAAAAATGTGGAATAGATACAGATGTTTTACCAGTGTTGTGGAGGGAAAAGGATCACGCACAGACACCAAGGATAGAGTAATTAAAACTGACCACACCTAATGCGCTGGCAGCCTCTTTATTGCCCCCTGCACGCAAGGACACCAGACGGAACTACAAGTCTGGATGTCCACAGGGTATGTTAAGTAAAGTTTGTAAAACAGCAACTACAAATCCACCTCTGACTGGTGTGCACCCACATGGGTGTGACCTTGTAAGATTCACAACACTACATCCCTCCTTTATTTTAGAGAGAAATAACACTTGTAACCAATTTTTTTATTAAAGGTAACCACCAATAGATAATGAACAACAGATCAGTGTGTGGAGGGGATACTATAGGGTGATCACTAGTCCGATATAAAGCCTCTGAGCTGCTGTGATGGGTCGGATTGGCCTTAAGATGGCATCGCTCAGCACCTTCTTGTTAGGTTAACCAGGGAGCCACCATGTGACCTCCAGAAGGAGGCTCGGCTTGAGAGTGAGTTGCCAGGTGATGAGAGGGCATATCCACCCCTGACATGGGGGAGGTCCGGCTGCTAGCAAGGCTCTGATTCATGGCTGTCAGATCGGAAGATGAGTCCTCTTCCTCTGCCTAGCTGTCTTCTGGAGTTCTCTGACCTGACTGGTCATTGCCCAGAGCTCTTTGCACTTTCCTGAAGAAAGAACATGTCTGAGTGACTGTTCTCTCCTTCTGCTGGCAGTGACCATGGTCCCCTTCAGCGCAGTCACCTCTCAAGGGGACGACTCCAACTGCAGACAGATCTTCCCAGCTATCTATCTTGAGATCCCACACTATCACGATTTCTCCTAGTTGGATATGGCAGTGGTTCCCAAATGTTTTTGACCCAAGATTCCCTTGACCAATATGGTGGGGGGTTGCAACGGTAGCATGGTAGCACGGCCTCGGTAGTACTCCCATTTTAATCCTTGAAAACAATTGGGATGAAGGTATGGAGAATAGTGTGTGCAATGCAAGGATAGGCCTACTCTCTTTTCACAATACTTGTGTGCCCTCAGGCCATGCAGTGACTGCATCTGTTTGCAGTTCGTGCACACTCAGCCAGAAGCTGGACACTTCTCACCAAAACTAACCGGGGCATCGGGGGCAGTGGTGTGCCATTGCACACAGTTTGGTAGCTACTGTCATGATGGACTCTGCTCATAAACTGTGGCTGTGGTGCCCTTGGCTGGGTTTGGAGGCGCACCGGGCAGGGCAGCACACGGTTTGGGAGCTAATGAGCTAAGATAAGGGATTGATACCATGGGGCGGATTTACTAAGATCCATGCAGTGCATTGATGCATGGAAATCTGCAGAATTATATTGTGCCAACAGGAAAAAATAGATCAGTATCATATTTATGATAATATTATTAGTGACACAAATAACATGGCAGTCAGGTATGTACCGTGAATATCGAACCCACAAAATTGGTAGAACATAGTTTTGAGGAAAAAATATCACGAACAAATATCAACATGTAAGTAAGTCTTGATTTTCTATAACTAAATCTACATATATGTACCTACTCAGTACATATATTGTCATGGTACGTAGATGTAGTTAGGAATTGTAAATCCATACTTCCCTATATTCACTTAACTTTTGATATTTTGTCCCTCCATATTCTTTCTTCGATATTCCTGTACCATGATATTGTTGGTGTCCGTATTCAGTAGTGCAGCCAGCAATCATAAATCGCTAAGTGGAGTTTTGCATTGTAACAGAGAATACAAGTTATAATCCAGCACCAACGTTTGTAATTTATGCAGTCAAAGCAACTTCTTGAGAATGATTGTAACTCATATGACTGCCCTATGATGACAAGCTAGATTTACTAGTTTGGAAAATGACACAATGACACCCATCCTACTCATGACCATGTTATGCACCTGTTTCCACTTGGCAGTAGATTTTCATGCCGCAGTAGGTTCTAGTGTTAATTTTGCAGCTGTGGGTAGGATAAAATGCTATTGCTGTTGACGTGTTTCAGCAGTAACATTTTCATACATAATCAGGAGTTTTGCAATACTTGATACAATACTGCTTTACGCTCGTCATAACTTCAGATACAAATATACTTTGTGCAAAAGAACTAATCAACACTGCCATTTACAGCAAGTTCTGCCACAAATGATTTTTGAGTTCTGCAAATACCTGTCCTATGCTAAACAATAATATACTGACCTGGTGACAAATCTCTGCCTCCGAGCTTGCCGTGAGGAGAACGGCTCGGTCCACGGGCTCATCCGCTTGTCTTTTACACCCGCTGCCACTGCTGTTACCATTGCCCTGAGGGAAACGGCTCCAGGAAACTACAACTCCCAGCGGCCTTTGCCCCGGGCGCACACTGCTGAGGTCATCGTTGCGCCCGGGCTGCATTTAAGCCTGCTGAGCACCCCGCGGCGCGGGACGCGCTACTGACCTGGTGACAAATCTCTGCCTCCGAGCTTGCCGTGAGGAGAACGGCTCGGTCCACGGGCTCATCCGCTTGTCTTTTACACCCGCTGCCACTGCTGTTACCATTGCCGTGAGGGAAACGGCTCCAGGAAACCACAACTCCCAGCGGCCTTTGCCCCGGGCGCACACTGCTGAGGTCATCGTTGCGCCCGGGCTGCATTTAAGCCTGCTGAGCACCCCGGCCAAGGGCGGGCCCGTCCTTGCCCGTCACTGCCCGGAGCGGACTGGACTGGGCAATCTCTCTAACATCGCACCCCCATCGTTCGTGCCAAGGTACTGTTGTTCTTCTACTTTCTTGAGCCCCATTGCAAGCAACTCTGTTATTTGACCCTGTACATTTGATAATTCATTTTTATCGCATCTGTGATCTTTGGCCTCTTTCTAATCAATTCCTTGGCCCCTATTATGCCACCAAAAGATTCTAAAGGCAGAGCGGTCAACGCACGCCTCACTGGGACAATGGACCAATTTGTTACTAAGGTCAACTGCGTGATTTACCAAGAAATCATGTTGCTAGAACGCCGCGTTTCACAGGACCTCGCGGCAGCCAGGAGGTCCTCCATGGGTTATTTCGCCAATGTGCGCTCTCCTGAACAGCAAACCTCTAATCACACTACTACTACTGGCTCTGATGTGGACCTTTTGGGCCAGGACTTGCCACCAAGTGGAATTGTCGCTGCTGTCTCCCTGGAGGACCAGTCTATGGCCCTTGACTCCTTGTTAATTTCTCCTCGTTTGCTGCCGCCTGTCCCTAGTATAGTTTCTGAGCCCGTTACTAGGCAACTGCGAGCAAGAAATCCCGGGACAATCTCCAAAAAGAAACAAGGGTGTTTATTAACCAATGGTGGGATTGGTAAGAATAGCAAAAAAAAACAAAAACCAACAATCCTCAAGGGAAAATTAAAAGCACCCTCTGTTATTCCTGAACAGCCGTTACAGGCGGTCCCACTAGACAAGGTTGCTTTTCAATCCCACTTACCATCAACTAGTATGATGTGTCAGGATGTTATTGGGGGGACTAGCGAGGTAGATAGGGAAAGACTACCAGAGCTACCGAATATACTCGACGTACTGGATGCGATTAGGCTTCTCCTTCGCCCTGTGGAGGACAGAATGCTTAAAATTGAACAGCTTTTATCTAGGATCGAATGCGGCTTAGGGGCCCTGACTAATACCCCAAACATTTCCCACCAACCAAGGGCTTTGAAAATACCAACCACCTAAAGAGTAGAAAAAGATCTGGCGGCCCCTCAAGCCCAACCAGCAGCCCCCTCTGAATGTCACCCATCTATGGCAATCAATGAGTCCACACTAGCTCCTGATCATAGGAAACCCATGCAGCCTAGTACAACCCAGTCGAAAGAAGTTGTCAGGTCACCCTCATCTAGGATCTCTAGTGGGGCAAACATACCCAACCTGCCACCTGAAACCTCTCGATACGTAGTCATCTTAACAGGGGTCCCGGAATTGGGCAAAAATGAAGATGAGTCCCCTACAACATTGAGGAACAGGGTGGTACATTGGCTTAATAAAAATAGACCATTGCCAATGCACATAAGTAGCAAATTACTCATGGTAAGAAGGGTCCCATGGGTAGGTCATTTGCCGAAGAACACAAGGGGGGACTGTATTATGATCAATTTTAATGACCCAAAAACTGTTGACCATATCTGTAATTGGAAATACTCTGGTCCAGGAACATCTATCACAGCCCGTCCCCTGACCTATTTTTATCCTCCTGGTCACTTTTCTGATGCGTGGACGCTTGTTCACCGGAACAGGAGTGGCTTTTCGCTAAGGAGCTGGCCTATACCCCCATTGCCGCTAGATCCTATTTTCTTGGAAAACCGCTACAGCAGCCTTGAGACCGTTGATTGACTACAGGGTAATGGAGGTGTATCCATCAGATCCCCGCCCTCCTCAGGCTGCCCCACATTAGAAACCACCATAACATCAGAACACCCGGGTTTCGATTTACATACCCCAACAACCACACCCCAGAGCCCCATCATTAGCACTGATCATCATCCAGTCCATCACCTAAGTGCTTTAGTTCCCCGGGAAAGTCTTTCCAGTCACTTCAAGCTTGTTTCGTGGAATGTGGCAGGTCTACGTGGCAAGCTCACTCTCTCAGACTGGGGTGATTTAATCGAGGAATATGACATATGCATGTTCCAGGAAACCTGGAGCGTTGAGCCCCTGTATAAGACGGGGTTTAGTTGTTTTTTTGTACCAGCCATTTCAACTGGCCGCGGTCGCCCCTCTGGCGGGCTCATGGTCTGGGTTAGGGCAGATCTTAATCTTAGGACTACCCTTAATAGCTGCTCTACGCCTGACATTATGAGTCTCACCATCAAAGGCACCAAGACTGGCTACTCATGGGAACTATTTAATGTCTATGCCCGAGGAACCCAGGGGGGAGCCAAGTCCCCTACTATCACAGCCCTCTCAGGTATGCTTTCCTCTTGCCCTCCCGAGTCCCTCCTACTTGTCGCTGGTGATCTTAATTGTTCATTTGAACCTCTTGCTACAGATGACATTCTGGGAACACATGATGAGGACACTAGATGGGGTATACCCCCACTGTCTCTCAACCCTATAAAAAGATGGTCCCCGGTGGTTATCCAAATAAACGCTCTGTTACTAGAATTTGGCCTTAGAGCCGTTAACGGGCGCACAACTTCTGATCTAATGGGTGCAAACACTTTCAACAGGGTTGCCTCCCAAAGTAGAATCGATTATATATTGATAGATAGGAGGGGATGGAAACATGTTGATGATATGACTGTATTATCAACAATTAATAGTGACCATAACCCTTTGTCTCTCAGTATGCGGGAGATGTGGCACAGGCAAGCCCAAGCCCCTTCACGTGGATTGCAAATGACAACCAAGACACCCTTGCCCTCCAACTGTAATAGATTCCTCAAATGGCCTAAATTCATTCTGTGTAATACAAAACTTGCTGCTCTGGAGAAAATCCTCGCTGATCATACTGCCAGGCTCTCCACAGCATCCACAGTCTTGGCTGGCCACACTAAAGTCTTTGAGGAAACTATGGTCTTGATTGGCACCCTGTTCCTTGATCGTAGGAAAAAACTTAATGCAAGAACCAAGCCAGAAAACAAGTGGTTTAATAAGGACTGCAGATAAAAAAAAAACAGCTTGATCCTCGCAATTAAATCTAACATACCGGGCGAGGTCAGGCCAGCGAGGTTGCTCTACAAGCAGGCCCTTGTTTCTGCCAGGAGAGACTGGGAAGAGCAACGCTGGGACTCCCTAAAATCCGCAAGCCATTCTAAAAATGGTGAGCTATTTTGGTCCTTAGTGAGAAGTTCTATTAACTGTAATGTCGACCAAATTCCCAATCATATTACAGATAGGGAATGGTTCGACCACTTCAGGAATTTATACGTAGGGGTGGAGCATGCGGAGGATCTTTGCACTCAAACTGGCCCTATAGCTACACACCCAGACCTTTCCCTATTCTCTAGGATTGAGAAGAAGGAGGTTGAGACCGCCATTAATAAAATTGTATCTGCAAAGGCCCCGGGACCAGATGGTATCCCAGGTGACCTATTCAAAGCCAACATCGATGGATGGGCTGCCTATTTTGCAATATTTATTAATGCCCTGTTGGAAGGCTCACCGGTGCCTGAGTCCTGGAAAGGAGCTTAAGTGATTCCCATCTTCAAGAAAGGCTCTAGGGGGGATCCAGCGAACTACCGCCCAATCAGCCTCATTGACTCTGGGCAGAAATCGGCCGGTAGGGTCCTTCTGGAAAGGATCCACTCCTGGGTGGATGAAAACGGCATTATGTCAAAGTTTCAGGCAGGCTTTAGGGCCTGCACTAGCACAATTGATCAAGCATTTAGGCTAGTGCTCCTCCATTGGAAGGTGGTCACTATTGGTAAGGGCGCCCTATACCTGGCGTTCATTGACCTTAAGACCGCCTTCGATCTGGTTCCCCGTGACCGTCTGTGGTCGATCTTGAAGGAGATGGGGATTCCATCATACATCCTAAACCTCCTCATTCGGATGCACGAAGACAACTTTGCTCGCATCAGATGGGGGTCTCAGGAACAAAAAACCGACAAAATTCCGGTGAATAGAGGGGTTCGTCAAGGCTGCGTGTTGGCACCCACGCTCTTCACATTGTTTGTGAATGGCGTAGTCTCTTACCTGCTTGAAGTTGAAGCTGATGTCCCCGCATTGGCGGGTGACAAAGTCCCCGCCCTTCTTTTTGCGGACGACACGCTTCTAATATCAAAAACTCCAGCAGGATTACAGAAGCTCTTAGATCGCTTCTCTTTGTTTTGTGAGATGAGAGGCCTTGTCATTAATACTTCTAAAACCAAACTCCTCTATTTCAATCCAACCAGATCCTTCAGATCCACCCTGACCCTAGATGGGAAACCACTCGAGCGAGTCAGGGAGTTTGATTATTTGGGGATCAGAATCTCTGACAGGCTCAAGTGGCAGGCCCATATCGACAAAATGGCGTTAAACCACAGACGGGTAACTGGAGCCCTGGGGAAGGAATTCCGTGCCTCCACCACCAGACCCATTGCCCCAGCTTTGGATATCTACGCTGCAAAGGCGGTAGGTAGTGCCCTTTATGGAGCGGAACTATGGGGCTTTTGTTGTGTAGATGCCCTGGTGACTAATGAAAATAAGTTCTTTAGAGACCTTGCATCGCTCCCACGGGGTACCCCAACGAATCCACTACTGAGCGACCTAGGCAGACGCTCCATTAGAGACTTAGTTATTCTCCGCCCTCTGTTATATTGGGCGCGGTTGTGGCGCACCCCTGAGCTCTCCAGCTATGCTGATGGCCTAAGGGAGGTCATGAATCTGCGAGGAGCCCATAAAATCGAGTGGCTTACAAACATCAAGAAGCTACTGGCCGCAACAGGCCTCGCATCTGACCAGGAGTTGGGGGCACCATTATCTAAGGAGGAAACTAAAAGAGCTTACTGGGATTGGGTTGATGCTCAGGAGTTAAGGGACCCCAATCTCGGTAGGTTGACAGAGGCATTTCGTCAGCACAAGCATATGCCCTTTTTAGAACCCTACCTGGACTTCATTACGAAACCCAAGGACAGATCACTCTTTATCCAGTTTAGGTTTGGGATCCTTCCCCTCCGCGACCGCACCAGCAAGTGGAATCCCCCGCATAAGACCCCCCCGGATTGTCCAACCTGTCTGGGTGCTGCTGAAAATATCTCCCATTTTTTCTTTGTTTGCCCAGCTTATGCGCATCCAAGAAGGAAATGGCTTAGGCCCGTTTGTTTGCACCTAGGAGTAAGGGATCACCTTGCCGCCCTGAGAATTCTCAAAACGGACACTAGCACTATTATAGTCTGTGGGGTGGCCAAATTTCTAGGTTGGGCATGGTTGATCAGGCAGAGGCAAATTAGCTCCAGCTGATTATTCTTTTTCATTCTCAAAGCTGCCAAGTTTAATGCGTTTTTAAATATTTATTGTATATAATGTTATTAGACTCTTTTATGATATATTTAAAAAAAAAAAATGTTTTTTATATGTAATTGTGTTTTATGTATTTTTGTGCTTTTATGACATTATTTGTCGAAATAAAGCTTTGATTGATAATATATCTGGGCACACGAATACCAGCCTGTTGTGTGCTAGAATCTCTGGTACAAAGTTAGAGAACTGGGCAGCATAGCATGCTATGAAAATAATGCTTTCATTATTATCATTATCACTGTGAGACAGCAGACAGGGAGGCCTAGTCCAAGGGAGCTGTCACTAACCTGGGGCAGGCATTATTATTCATTGTGCATCCTAGGCATAGCTTGCTGGAAGCTACCTTAGTGGTGGGATGTGGGGTCAAGTGGTATTCCTGCAGGAATGAGCAGATCACACCCTCAATGTTCCTGCCTTCTGCTGCTGCTATCCAGATGACTTTAGTTGCAGTCTGTACAAACCTTTCCACCTCTCCTTTGGCCTGTGGCCATCCTGGAGTACTACACCAGTGTTTTGTGTTGCAGGACTGAAGATACTCTTTCTGCACACTGCTGTTGAATGGGGGCCCATTGTCTGTGCGAGGTTCTCCAATCAGACCATGAGCAGCTTCGATCACTTCCATCTTTGCATTACCTCAGTCAAGGCTACAATTTCTACTTGCGCATAGCAGGAGAAGTCATCTATTACAATAAGCATATGCATGCCATTGGTAAGGCTTCCAAAACTGGCACTCGCCTGCTGCCATGGGGCTATAGGTCCCTCTTCCGTGATAACCAGAGAGGGGATGTCTGGTAGAACGTTTGCTTGACAGGCACCATAGTCTCTCGGGGCCACTTCTATACTCTGATCCAGCCCCGGAGACCAGACTTTGCTGCAAAGCCTGCTCTTTGTTTTCACCATCCCCTGGTGTGCCCTGTGAGCCAACTGAACAGCCTGTTGTTGGAGGCTCAGGGGTAGAACTAACCAGGGACCCATCATCAGGCAGTTATCTCTTTTTAAGGAGAGTTCTTGTCTCACTTGGAACAGAGCTTCTAGTGTGTATCTGGCATCCTCTGTTCTTCGGGCAGGGTAGGTTGCAATGCCTTCCAATCACTGGCTCATATTGTGGTGATTGCCAGCTAAAGCAAGTTGTCCTGTGCTGTGACTGCTACTATATCTGCCCGGGACATCAGAATCAGCTTGGACATCTCGACTATCCTCAATCAAACATATGCTTCCGTGTCTTGCATTTCCTTGGTTTCTGTCGTAGTGGCTGGCCTGACATGCCGTGAAAGAAACTCCGCTGGGTTTCGGGTGCCTGGTCTGTACACCAAAGTGAAGTTGAATTTTTGCAGTTGCATGATCCATTTTTAGATCCGTGGGGGTGACTTTGACACTGATCCTTTAAAAAGTGAATTCAACAGCTTGTGGTCAGTGTAGACGATAAAGAATGTCTAGAAAGATAGATGTAGAAAGTGGTCGCGATAGCATCCCTCTCTGTTGGTGAGTACCACTGTTCAGTGGGAGTCAGGATCCGGCTCCTGTATTCAACCTAGGCCCAGTTCCCACCGCTCTGAAGTTGTGACAACACAGCGCCGATCCCTGTGGGTTTTGCTTCCACTGCCAGTTCTTAAACTTTTTAACAGCACATCTTTGGTGTTTTGAAGGCCAGTTATTGCTCCTCATCCCACATTCAGGGACTGGATGCTTTTGTGAGCTCATTTAGGGGTCTGGTGATGTCAGACAGGGTATGCATAAAACGGCCGCAATACGTCACTATCCCTAAGAAACTCTGGACACTGACAGGGGGGTAGAGGGCATCCTGAAAGTCTTGCACTTTTGTCGGGTCTGGCTCGATGCCATTCCCTGAGAACTTAGCCAAAAAACTGATGGTGCATTGTAGGAATTCGCATTTTCCTTAGTGTAGTGTCAGGACTTTGTCTCGGAGTCTCTGAAACACTGTCTGGAATGTTGTGAGGTGGCTTTCCAGGGCCAGTGCATGCAACAACATATTTTCACTCACATTTGGGACACCAGGTAGGCTGGCCAGCATGTTTCTTATGATGTTCTGGAAAACTTCAGCAACACTCGAGATGCCGAAATTGCACCTGGTGTACAGTTGGAAGCCAACATGGGTCGAGAAGGTTTTAATGGGTCGTGAGTCTGGATGGAGAGTGATCTGATGGGCCATTACCTCGGTTCCAGTTTGAACAACCATTGAGGCCCTGCTAGCTCCACGATGATGTTGTGTATTGTGGGCTGGAGGTGATATTCTCACTTCATGGGCACATTCAGCCCTTTCATATCTGCATAGATTTTCACTATGTCTGTCTATTTGAGCTTCTTGGTGACTACAATTGGAGAGACCCATGGAGTGGGGCCTGTGACTAGTTAGATTATGTGGGATTGTTTAAGGTGTTGCGGTTCTTGTTCCACCTTGGGACAGAGGTGGAATGTCACCTGGATTTGGTAGAGCACCACAGGTTTGATCAACTTGGCAATATGAAGCTTGACAGCAGGGCCTTTTATGCAGCCAATGCCTTCTAATATCAAGGTGAACCCTTGCATTGGACTGTTGATTTCACTGGCATGGGTGCTGAATGCAAAACGTGCTAGACCAAAATCTTAGGCTATTTGACAGCTTATCAGAAAACGTAATGAAGTTATATTTTGCATGATAGTACATGGGTGAAAAGTAGGAGTTGAATGTAAAGCCTTGATAAGTCTAGAGAAAGTAGTTGAGCTTCCTTTGTGTGTTGCCAGAAAGACTATTTGCGGGTGTCACATTGACATACCACAGGCTTGCCAAGTCTTTGTTAAGCACCCTTTTCATGCTCCCACAAACCGCCTGTATGTGCTACTCTGACATTTCACAGTCAGGCACTACTTTGCAGCACGCTAACTCAGAATACTGCATTCTTCCCATACATTTCAGCCTTGAAAAAGACTCTGTGATGATCATGAAACATGTGTCGGCTGCCTGTCTGTATTGGATATTACTTTTGACACAAGGAATGTGAATAGCTGTGGAAACAATAAATCACATAAAATACAACTTCAACCTTGCTAATATTTCTTTATTGATTATATTTTATGATTTTGGACTTCTTTGTGTGCTTCGATATCTCTTTGATTACATGTACACCTAACTAGGGTTCCTCCGATTATTGCCAACGCACCATAGGTGGCAGTGTGTTCATACCATTAGAGCACCAACCAGAACTTTGTTCTTTGATTTGCATACTGATTTCCCTAAATTTGTGTACGGCTTTGCATGTGCAAATATACTGGCCACCATCACCTTGTGTAGCTTATCAGAAAACAACTTCCCTCATTGGACACGTATACTTTGGTTCTAGTGGTGGTGTCATGGTGGTTGATGATGGCGTGGAAAACTCCTGCGAGCCTTAGAGGTGTTCGATTGCGACATGTGTAGACCTTGACTTTGGGTGGACTCAG
Organism: Triturus cristatus; assembly: GCF_964204655.1. Lineage (NCBI taxonomy): Eukaryota > Metazoa > Chordata > Amphibia > Caudata > Salamandridae > Triturus > Triturus cristatus. The sequence continues at coordinate 751,885,342 of NC_140589.1, forward strand.
TTTGGGTGGTGTGGGCAGTTGATGATAGAGGTCAGCAGCTATGAGATTGATAGAGGTACACAAAGAAAGGTCACAGTGGAATTAGTTTGCAAAGTATGAAAGAACACATATGTTGACAATGCATATAAATTTATGACAGCACCTGATGGATGCCCTTAGCCATTCATCATCTAAGGTGCTTCAGTTCACCCATCCCCTAATGGTGAGTACCCAATCACCTTGGGGTTGTAGTTTACCCTCTGCTTCCTAAGTCTTAATCTAGCTGTACCTCTTTGTCCTCTCTGTTTTTTCCACCTTAGGAGCCATGTTGGCCCACATTCCAAGTTTCCAGCTCGAATCTTTCCTGCTGATGCTGGTAATTGAAGCTTTAATTTTATACTTTGTATATCTGCCTGCTAGTTAGACACACCTCACTAATACTCATTATTATCCCCAGGTGCGCTAAACCCCCCCCCCCCCTTAATTCCTTGGTCCTGATAAAGACCCCGCTTCCAAGACATTCACTTTGCTGGTCCCAATAGGGGTCGAAATGTCGACTGTCTTTTTACCTTCATCAACAAACCGGATTGACAGTGATTCTATAACTGCTTTGTCTGCTTATGTTACATTTGTTGTTCTTGCCACTAAACTGGCAGGATAAGTCCCTAAATGTACTGTGGATGTATCTATATGCACGACCTTCCCATTGCACATCACTTGCACTGACCCCAACTCTTGCACTTGTCACCTTATTTGCACCTGTTTAACTAATATAATGATGTTGACATATATTTTGTCTGCTGAATCGTTGATCGTTTGACCAAATACTTGCGTAACTGATTAAATCAAAGTCATGATTCGCATCCATCAGGTGCTGTCATAAATTTATATGCATTGTCAACATATGTGTTCTTTCATACTTTGCAAACTAATTCCACTGTGACCTTTCTTTGTGTACCACTATATATACCCGAGTCCAGTGGTCTGTCGGGTTACCCCATTGACATGTAACTCTTATGAGATTGATAGAGGCTCCTGTATCAATCAGAACAGTTATTGCTGCCATTAAATTTGACGTTGCAGTTGTGGGGAGGTGTGGGTCAAAAAACCCACGCGGTTCTATCATGTGCACCACATTAATAGATTCTTGTTCATAATCGGCCATGTCACTCTTCTCTGCTGTCTCGGAGTGATTTTTAATGGTGCGTATGTTTCACATGGCTCGGGAACTGGATGGCTTTGAGGTTGACCAGCAGACGTTGGTACAATGATTCAGTTTGCCACATGCTCTACACTTTTTCCTTGCACTGGGAAGTCACCATGATGGGGTGATGGCCCGCCACACCACCTGCATGGTCGGCTGGGTAGTTTGGGCGTGAGAACCTCAGACTTGGTATAGAGAGGCTCCTTGTTGACAGCATTAACAGGCTCTATCTTGATAGGGTGTTGAAAACAGTGTCTTTGTGTGCTGCCCATGCCTTGGACAGCTCTTTGGATTGTCCTAGGATGAGAATATCCCTGATCAACATTTTGGCCACTTGTGTTAGCTGAAGGAGGAAACATTTGTAGATCTGGTTTGCAAATGGTTTGAAATGGACAGAAATTGTGTTCTTGAGTGTTGTGTAGATGTGGGGCAGACCAGCTTCCACAATGGTTTTAGACAAATTATGCTCATAACCCTTTCCCAAGAGGAGAAGCAGTGGCTATTTCCACTCATTTATTGTGCCCACCACCCGAAATTAGGTCTCCAGATGTTTTACCCATGCCTTCCACCTCGCAACCTGAGTTGGTGACTGGCCTGTTACTGAAAAGTACTCGAGAGCTGGGATCGACTCAATTGTCTTGGGGGCGCTGGTGATGAAGGCAAAGCAGGAAAACCGGGGTTGCAGGATTTTTGGCATAGGCGTCAGAGCCAAGGAAGGTAGCCGCTGGGCACTATCCCCGGGGGCCACTTGCTGGAATTCTTGAAGATGGTGCTATATAGACCTCTGCTGCCGAAGATTGAAAAGCGATTCCAGCTATACAGCGCCCAAGTGGGGGGAAGGACAGTGCGATGATGGTAGAAGTGCACAGAGTCTTACCCTGCTGAGGCTCTTCCATGAGCAGCCATGCAGGCCAAACATGCTGGGCTAGGGTGGGGTTACCTCAGGCGCTGAGCTGAGGAGACACGTTTGGCTCCCATGTAGTCGAAATGTAGACGGAAGCTGTGGTGGGTCGGTCGCTCGGGTCTTAAGTACTTCTTCTCCATGATTGCATTGTAATAAGTTCTTTGATGATGATCATGTCTTTGTCTGTATTGGTGGCAGCAATGATTCGTTCCATAAATAGAGTTGCTGCTATGCTGGACCTCACTATAAAATTGACGTATTCCTCAGCAGTCCTGGATGTTGAATTGTGACGATGTAGAGGCGCTTGTGAAATGTAATCTGCTGGGATTTGATCCTTCTTAGGTTTGTGTACAATATCATAGCCGTACTCTTGCAGTCTTAGCCACCAAGAATTACTCATAGCCCCACCAAACTTCAACCGTTATTTTGGTATGCAATTTGGGGTTTGAAAGAGACCATTTCAGATGCCTTCTCAACTGAATGCTTTATTGTTTTAAACTCTGGTCGCATTCAGTAGACCACTGAAATGGGACATTTCACTTTGTCAAGTCTCTCAATGGGGCACTCACTGAACCAAAGTTATGAATTTATCTTGAGCAATAACTATCCATGCCTAGAAAGGATCGTAGCATGGTAACATCTTGGGGAGGGCAAGAGGATTACAGTGCTTGCCCCTTGTCTGTGTCTGGAGTCATTCCCCAATCAGAGCATATGTGCCCAAAAAACCTAAGTTTTGCTTTGTGTAACTGACATCTAGCTGCATTCAGGTTGAGACCTGCATCAGCAAGTTACTGGCACACTTTGGTAAGGGCTTTCTTGTGTTCTTTCTGTTTTCTCCCAAAAACCAGTATGTTGTCGCTGTAATTGAAAGAATATGAAACAGCTTGGATTACTTGGTGAATAACATCCTGAAATATCTCAGCAGCCGAAGACACTCCAAAACTCAGTCTCTTATATCTGAACAAACCTACATGAGTCGAAAAAGTAGTAATATACCTCCATAGTGAAAGTCATAGTTTATTGTATATGATTACTTAAAATCGTTACAATTTACGAAATATAAAAAATGTCATGACATACACAAACAATAAAGGCGCCAAAACCAAGTTGTGACCCAATAACAAAAAGAACATACAATTTTTTAAATCCGAACAGCATTGATGATGCACACAAGGTGTTAACTGAAGTGCAAGTGCTAAGCCACCGGCATGTATTATTTCAGTTTAAATGGTTGTTACATTTCCTAGACGACCGCAATTGATCTTCCGAGTGACAAATACCGTTATGGATTCAGAAACGGAAGCCATCTACATTCACTGAATTAAGGGAACTCAAGCGGCAGAGTTTATCAAAAGATGTTAAGTTAATCTTTCTGTGTTGAAGTGAAAATGTGCCTGGAAAAACAGCGGCTTTATGATAAGGGCCAGCCGCATTGATACTTGTCTCTGATTGTGAGTAAAAGAAATTAAAGTAAGAAACACAAGGCTTTACATTAAAATTTCAATCAATATTACAAAATTCTACTGTTCAAATTGGCCCGTAATGGGTTGAGCATTTAGTCCCCTTGTTACATGGGCTTGTGAGGTGCTGCAGTGTTTGAGCTATTACCCATACCGGCTTACTTTTAATTTCCTCTAAGTCGGCTTGCCGTAAAAGTTTCCTTACTTCTGCCAAATATTTTACACCCCGGCAGGACAAGATTATGGAGGAATCTTCCATCCAGCGTATCACCGCTTGCCTGCATGTGCGAATGTTCAGTTCATTAAAAATGGGTTTTAAAAGTAGTTTCCTCAACTCCTTGACTGCAGTGCATCCACATAGCAGGTGAGTTAATGGTTAATACAAAAAGCCACATAATCAACAGTGCACTGCTTGTTGCTTTTCCATGATGGCTGTAAGTCCTTCTAATCATGCATACCCAACCTGTAATAAATAAAGCTCTTTTTTAACTCAATACTGAAATGGGCTACTAAGTAAGCTTGAGGCTTTATAGATGTGTAGGAGTTTATCACTGTCCACCCATGACGGCGTTTGGAAATTGCTTTTTTATCTTTCAAAAAAGATTTCTTCTTTGCTGCATCATTACCAGATTTACTGAAGATTGCCTGATCTACCATGCTGTCCCATACTAATTGTATTTCAAGCTCAGCCAAAGATTTTCTCAGGTACGCTCCCCATGAATTTGATGTTTCTTGATCCATCTGGTTTTTAATCTCTTCCCAGCATGGACTATTCAATGAACCAGGCTTGGATGAGCGAAGTTTATGGCATAGCTTCACAAAGCCATTCATGCACTGGAATCACTGATCCTAGAGGCCGAATTCCAGCCGAACCTGGGCTGGGGAGGTGGACTTTGGTAGGTTGAAAACCGCCTTGTAAACATTCGTCTGGAGCTCATTTAATAATTCTGCCTCCTTACCGCACCAGGTGACTAGGCCATATGACAGGGTGAGAAGAATTTGAGCTGCCAACACTTTTAAAAGATGGTTGTAGTTTGAACAGCCCAATTTTTTGTTCAGTAATCTATATGCGAAGATTAGCGATTGGGCTTTAGCATTTAAGTCAATTTTATGTTCCTTATATGTTGTTCCCCGCCCCAGTTTTATGCCGAGGTATTTATAGGATGCTTGCTCTTCTACTATTGACCCTTTTACGAGCCATTTGAACTTTGCTTTTTTTGGGGTCCACTAGGCGTACAACCTTGGTTTTCTCTTTGTTTAGTTCCAGGTTTTCCTGATCCAAGTAAGTTGCTAAGTTGTTTATCGCTCTTTGTAATCCAACGGGCCTTTGGCTCAACACCACAATGTCATCTGTGTACTGTTTGAAGGGGATTGGCATTTTGGCCAAATTTGGTGGATGGCAATCGGCTGTGTGCCTGTATTTGAATATATCTGCGAGGAACAAGTTAAATAGGCTAGGAGTCAGGATGCAGCCTTGTTTTTTGCCTTCCTGAGTGTGGCTACTGGCGGTTGCACTACACCCATCACCTAGTTTCACTCCTGCCCTATTTTCACTGTGTAGGGCGATTATTGGTTCCAATAAGTTGCTAGGTAACCACCAAGTTTTTAGTTTTTCCCAGAGACGATTTCTGCTCACTCTATCGAATGCTGATTTCAGGTCGACGAATCATGCATACAACTGAGTTTTCATTTTTGCCGCTTTTTTAGTTAGAATAGACAGATTTGTTGTAGTGCCCGTTGCTGGCCTAAAACCCGTTTGAAATTGAGGGATTATTCTCTTTTTATCCATCCAATCTCGAAAGTGAACTAGGAGACATGATACGTAAGGTTTGGCCTCTACGTCCATCAAGGATATCAATCTGTAGTTTTCATGCTTGCAATGATTTCCTTGTTTGAATATTGGATGGATTATGTTCCCTTTCCAGGATTTGGGGACCTTATTCTGGCTATAAATGTGATTAAAAAGGAGCGTAAAATAATCTGCCCAGAAATCTGGAGCATGTTTAAAAAGCGCATTGGAAAGCCCATTTGGACCCACTGCCCCCTAGGTTTTTAGTTTTTTTATTATTCCTCTTAATTGTTTGGTGTCAGTTAAGTGATTTGATTCATTGCTGCTTGTCTCTAGTCCTAGCTCATTACATTCTGCCTGGGGCTGGTTAGTGATTTTTTCTACCTCGAGCCACTGTTCTTGAGATGTTTCTAAAGCCGTTGTCGCTGTAGCTCGCTTTTCATACTCCGTGCTATTGTACATGTTTTGTACTTGTTGAATCCAGATCTCTTCTCTGACTCCTGCTTCTTGTTGGAGTCTTGAACCCTTTGTCAAGTTATTTATGATGCCCCAGAATTCCCTGCTCTTTGGTAGTTTACTTGCTCACAGTTGTTTTTTTGGTCTCGCAGTTCGATATTAAACCATGGCTCCCTCCTGGTGTCTATTTTCTTTTGACTTCCATAAGTGGCTAGGAGTTTTTGAATGAGAACGAGGCCCAAGTGTTCCGAGCGTTTTACTCGGTCCTCTTCTATTGGGGTCCCAATTTGACTCGTGTATTCCTTACATGTATCCAGTATGATCTTCATGTCTGATCCTCACCACTTCAATTCCCAAAGGTTACATTTTTCAGGGTATTGTACTAGAGAGTTTATTTTTTGGACCTGAGCGAGTAAGAGATTGATGTTCATGATGTGCAGTAAGTGATCACTTTCTATGCATGGGCAGACTTGAAATAAGTCTATGATTAGGACAAGATTGCTGCTGGTAATGCTGAAGTCAATAGTTGATTGCCATTTTCAGCTCAAATGTGTTATAGCCGCTGGTCTATATCCGGTTACGTTACCGTTCAGGATGGTCAGACCGTGGATTTCCAACTCATGCGTTATTATTTGGAATCCCCAGTCCTCCTGCCTCTTTCTTTTGTTCAGTTTCTTATTTATAAGATCATTATGAAAATCTCCTGAGATGATCAAGGAACTTTGTTCATATGATCTTTGCAGCACGTTAATCAGGTTCATTAATGGAAAAAAAAATTCCTTCTGTGTCTTTTTCTCAGGGTGGATCTAGATGTTGACTAATATTAATTGTGAGTTTGAAATGTTAAAATGAAGCTTACCGGTAAGATTTATAACTTGCAATCAGTTTACCCCAGCGTCTAGTTCTTCTATTAGCCATCCATGGTTTTGTGTCGCGTATATTGATAGACCTCCTCTCGAGTGTCCAAAGATTGAGAATCTTTCTGCAAGGATATTGTGTTCTTTGTAACCCGCAATTGGAACTGGGTTCCTATTCCACATTTCTTGAAGCAAGATTAGGTCTTGTATTTGAAAAAATAAACAGAGTTTCTTGGTCTTGATCCATGTCTCTAAAGCCATGGACGGTCCATGAGCAAATCTTGATATTGTCCTGGCTCACTTCTCCAGAGTCACGGTCATCCTTAGGGCCTTCCTTAAGTTCGTAACCATTGATCTGGCCCAGCTGCCCCCACCTTATGTCGTCCAAACTTGACCTTGGATTTTCATCAGGGAAAACTTATTACTCAGTGCCTTTGACATCCAGGACCAGTCCAAGCTGTTACCTATTTTGTGTTCGAAATTTACTGGACTTGCTGTCACATTGACCATGATTGAATTGGTTTGCCTTGGTGGCGTGTTAGTTCGGGCACCACGTAGACATGTGTTTTTACTTTTCCCAGTTAAATTTTCCATTTTTTGATTTTTGGTGTTTTTTAGGAGGGGATATGGGTTCTTCGGACATTGGTGGGCCTCAACATGATTCCCCAGGTTTCAAACTTTGATCTTGTTGCGTATATCCTGTCCACTAGTTCCTTTGATGACCAAGTTGTCAAGGACTCTTCAGTGTCTGGGGTAGATGTTATATGTTGGAATTCCACGGCTAAAAGATCTTGTGAAGATATTCCCTTTGGTTCCAGAATTTCTTGGAACAGCTTTAGGAGGTTCCCTAAGTTCAATATGTCTTGCCTTCCTTTGGTAGGATATTCTGGCACAAATGTCAGTTTTGATGTATTCTCTGTGGTGTTATTTTGAGAGTCAGTGGTGTTTTTTAAAGTTTCGTTTTTTACTTCTTGAGAATTTAGAGTGTCTGATGTTTCATAGCCAATATGAGTTTCTTGGCCGGCTAGTTCTTTGATGACCTTTTCGTATGATATTGCCGGAGTGTTGCATTCCTTTATGACTTGCTCTGATTTTCCAGATTTTTTAAGTATTGATGGCTGTGTTCACTCGTTTTTTGTTTCAGTGAGAGAAAGCCTGCATGTTCGACCCTTTGTATTTATTGTGACTTTTATCGGGTCTTGTTATTTATCATGCGCCTTTTTGCCTAGTGTTTCTTCAGTGCTTATTGGTTTATTCCGAGTTTGGACCTTCTCTTTCAGGCTGAATCTTTGCACCCCTTTATTTGGACTTGTACCTCTGTAGACCGGGGTGCATTTACTAACTGGACCTGCGATGTTTTCTCTTCCCCTTCTCCATTCTCGATTAATTGAATTTGATCTAATCTCCATTTGTCAGGTCTGGGAATTTGTGCAGCTTCATTTGCCACCACTTGGCTAGTTGTTATGCGGGGAACCTGGTTCATATTCTCTTGGATGATGGGGGCAAGAGTGTTCGAGGATTCTTGGTTTATGTTAAATCTGTCAGAGTCTGTTGTGTTGTTCGATTGGTCTGAGACTGCAATTAAAATATCCGGTGTGGCTTCTTTCAGTAGTCTGTTTTTTTTCCTTTGCGTGGTTTGGTTTGTGAATATTTAAAAGATTTTCTCAGGACCTGAGGTTGGTTGATTATTGTATTTCAGCCTGGCCTTCCTGGCGCATTCTCTTTGCCTTTTTGTGGATTTTGCGATTGACGAAGTGTTGATAGTGCTCTGTATTACTTCGATTTGGTTGTCTCTTACATCAGGCCTTTCCACTGTTTCATCTTTCTCTGCTTCCCCCTTATAATTGCTGCTTATTTCTTTTGTTGATAGTTTTACTTTTGGTGACTCCTCTTTGACCTTGTTCTCATCAACCTTTTGAATTCCCGTTGTTGATTTGGCCTTTTTTGTTGATTGAACTGCCCCTAAAATATCCGTTAATATTTTGGGGAGATTTGCCAATTTATCAATTATTTTACCGCAGCAGCAGTTCAGCTGCTATTGGGAATTGCTTGTTTGTGGCTCTAAGTATTCCCTGCTTGTTACAAGGGACGTGATTAGGTCCAGCTTAGTATTTATACCTGAGATGTATCCGGCAATTAAGTTTATAAGGTCTATCTGCACCTCCATTTTGTCTGATTGGAAGTTCAGTACCCTTATTGCTTGTTCCAGTTTACCTAACAGAGATTTACTCCATGGTGCAGTTGGAAAATCTTTGGGGGACTTTCCTGAAGCCCCCGACTCTAGATCAATCCTACTGACAGATGAAATTGTTATTGGGGATGACACACCTGTTTGATTTATTTTTGTTGAAAAACTTCCTTCTTATGGTACGTTCTCCTGTTGATCGTTTCTGTTGGTCGGGTTTAATGGAGTGGATGCCACCACCCCTGCTCCACCCTGCGCTCTTCCCATTGGGGTGGCAAGTGATGTGGTTTTCCCATGAGTTTTCTTTGTTTTGATTTGTTGTGGGACCATTCTGATGCACCTGGGCTGTTACAGTTACCTGCCTTCTTTCTGGGATTTCTGTAGTAGGTTTCTGTGAGGCTGAATTCACTTTTGAATCTGTATTGCTGTTTGACTGTGTAGGAGGGGAACTTGCTTTAACAGAAAAAGAGGTGCACTTGTCTTGCTGGTCAGACGTTCCTGGATTGAAATGTCATTTTTTGACCCATCTGTCTGGAATTATTGGGCTCGGCAGACAAGCTGTCTCTACTGTTGGTGCGTAGATAGCAGCCATTGGGTTCTTTAAGAAGAACAATTTCTGTATTCCAGTATTACTGCCAGGACTGAGAAATGTTGATTCGGGCGTTGGAGCCGAAACTAGTCTCTCTCTCAGTCTGGAGGCCTTTCTTTTTTGGCTTGATAGAGGACCTTGTACTGTACGTTTTTTTTTTTTTACCTGTTGCCGCCTGACAAATTTTTGCCAGTTCTCATGTTCCTTGTTTAGCTTATTTCCCCCTTGGAGGGCGGGTGGGTTGCACTACCGAGAGCAGAGCACTCTGGTGATCCGCAAACTACAAGCTATGCCCAACCTAGTTTGACTGCTTCCGCGGATGTGTCGGGCCACACTTAGCGGCCGCCGATAATGGCTACCGTGCTCTATAGTTAGCGCTTACCCACTGTTGTTGCCCTCTGCTGTCCTCTGATATCCCCTGCATCCGCAGCCTAGCACTTACTGACAGCTCCCGCCACTCCCGCTACCGGTGGCTGCTGCTGGGCTGAGCTGTGCTGGGACTGGGACTTGCTGAAATTTAAGTTCTTGGATTACACGTTGACCTCTGTCTGGAGGCCTTGTTGCTGCATAATATTGCTTATTACCGCCACGGCTCGTGGTATTCATGGTGCTCGTGTTGACCTCTGCGTAGTGATACAAGTGCTGCGAGGCAAGCTAGGGCCAGGCCAGGCAGGGCAGCGCATGCGGTGTTTGGTCGCGGTGGGCGTCTTGGCTCTCACCCCCAAGTCCAAGACCAAAGTCTCCCGGTCTCCGTGCCGCCGTACCACCGAGCAGCCGTACCGCTCCTTCTCCTCCTCTCCCTCTCGCTGGCAACGCTGTGAGCTGTCAACCGCTGTGAACCGGAACCCGAAGCTGAGCCAAAACCAAGTATAGGCTCACGTGGGGGACCAACTTTGCTGGTGAGCACTGTAGAAACTGCTGGGCACCATACCAACAGAACCTCCAGTTCTCCTCCAGCTTGAGTTGATGATATCCTTTAATTAGGTCAAGACGAGAAAAAGCTCCGCTCAACTGCAAGGTCATGTCCGCTATATGTGGACCAGGGTGTCTCTCCCTCTCAATTGCTTTATTTACCTGGCACATATCAACACAAATTTGCAACGCCCTGCTACTGTCCTTTTTTGGTACAACTACTATGGGTGAAACCCATTGCTTGGGGCCTATGTAGTGTTCAATGATGTCATGTTTTAAAAGTGTTTTCAACGCTTTCTCTACAGCTTCTTGCAGATAAAAAGCAGCTTTAAGGTACCGCTGGGCAACAGTGCGACTGTCATCGTTAATATGAAGCTGTACTTTCATTTTCTTGAGTTTTCCCTGGCCATGGAAGAATGATGGGAATCGCTCATGATCTCAGACTGAGCACAGAGGTTGTAGTCGAGGGATATCAACCCAAGTCAGCAGTGGTGGCAAAACTGAGCACGCACTCATTAGACAATGTTCCTATTAGAACATGAATGGTGGCCTGTTCTGACGATGTTTTGTGTTGCATTGTCGCTACGAATGACCTTTGGCTTTGTAACAGCTTAAAAGCTGCCCAGGTATATATCTGTGTATCCGACGGAGTGAGGCGGAGCACTGGGGATAGGCTGTTAAATGTTTCCATTGGCATGATATTATTCGATGCCCCACTGTCTAGGATGAAGGTTATGAGGTAACCATTCACTTTCAATGTAATTTTAAGACAGTGTCCAAATTAAGTTTGTCTCTTTGTTTGGTGAGTTTCCTTGCACTTGGAGCTTCATTACTGGCAGCTAAACCCATTTGTGCATACCATCCTATGGTAGATATCATCATCGGACACCCATCTTCTTCACTGGTACTCGATAAAGATGTTGAAGAACCTTTATATGATGAGCTTGATGATGATTGATTTTGTTGGGTTTCTACCCGGCGTAGCTGATGTTGTCATTTATGTTTTTGGGCGTGGCAAGAGTGCTACTGGAACGTTCTTGCGTCTATTTTTTCTTTCCGCTGTAACACACATAATTGTTCCATATCTCTGCACCAAGTTATGAAATGGCTCTCTTTCCCACAACGTTTGCAGACTTGTCTTAGGACTGGGTATTTACTTTCATGGGGAAACAAAAACCCACACTGGAAGCATAGCTTTGTTTTCTTCAAAGACATCGACTTGCGTGCATCTGTTTTGTGCTGGTGCTTGCTTTTCACTATCCACGCTGATTCAATGTGTGCTGTCCCTGCTTCCTTGTCAGCAGCTTGTCATTCTGCTCATTCTTCTCTCACAGCCATCAGCATTTTCTCTAGACTGAGTTTCTCTTTCAACATGTGCCTTCTAAAGAAGCTGAAAGGCAGCCATGGCTCGAAGGTGAGCGGCTTTTTCATCAGTAACGTCACAAAACTTGCATTGTTTAATAAGTGCGTCAAGTCTTTCAACAAACTCATCCATTGTTTTACTAGCCTTTTGTTGCAATTAGTTGAAGATTCACCTTCATAGTCGACATTCAGCATTGGATATAACTTGACTGCCGGGGCTTCTTTTACTTTTTAGTACAATGCTGCCTCAGTCTGGGAAACTTTCTATAGCAATTCTTTCACTCCATCACCTGTGGAGAGGTGTGGCTCACTGGTTAGAGGCGGCAGACCCGTAAGCAGAGAATCAGCCAGGGACCAGGGTTCAATTCCTGATGCGGCAGGGTTGTGGACCAGGGTCAAAACGGACTCAATAATTCTCGCCTTGGTACCAGCTCTAACCAGGAACACACTCGGCAACTCTGGGTGTTAAGCTTGCCTCATCTCTACAACAGCTCCCCACAGATGCCGGGGATGCCTGGTTTCACCTTGGAGATACCCAGAAAGGGATCATCTCACAGGGAAAGCCAGGACGGGGTCTTCAGTGCCAGGATACTCCATGGAGTCACAGTGCGCTTTACAAGTACACCCACATTTAAATTTAGCTGAAAGCTTTTTTCTAACCCTGGGCAGAGTTCGTGGAGTTGCACTACGCGGAACTACACGGAACTACGCGAAGTGCAAAAAAAACTCTGTCGCACTACGTGGAGCTCCGCAAGCGGCAGAGTTCCATAGAAAAATGCAGTTTGCGGTGATTGCACAGTGCGGATGCTTGTCCGCACTGTGCAATCATTGCAAACGACTCCTTGCACAGTGCAAGAGGTTCCTTCTTACTCTTTTCAGCTGCTTGAGTAGATTATTACTCAAGTGGCAGCTTTCTCAATGCTAAAAGCAGTTTAACATCGCAAGCGGTCACAAACATACACGTAACGCGGAGTGCAGGAAACTCCGCAAACTCCGCGAGCGGAGTGGAGTTCACTGCACTGGCTTAGATTTTTTCAAGGATATGATGATCTTCTTGTCGTCTTCCTCCTCAAGTGCATCTATGAAGTCATCGAAGGTTTCGATCCACACAGCCCACCTGGCACCAAGGTTCTGCTTCTTAGAAGTTTTGAAAGTCTTCAAGTACACGACTGCATTGTATTTCGCACATCCTTCTGTTGCCATTGTGTTAGCATGTGCCTTTCGGACGATCACGGTGCAGGCTGGCTCTGACAACTCCTGCAAGCAGACGTTGTAACAGAAGCATGTGTTGCAGTATGCTTCAATCACCCTTGATGGTGAGTAGGTTCTCTGTTTCCTGGACCTTAGATTTCTACTGCGACCATGTATGGGCTGGAGCAGGGCTTTCAATCCACATGTCCTAGTTGTAGACTGCTATGCATCTATTCTGGACACACATGGCATGCATGAATAGTTTGCTGTACTGTTGCAAACTCTCAGGGAGAGCATTCTTGTTACACTTCACAAGTGGTGCCATCTTTCCCAGCCTTGGAGCATACAAATAGACTATGCCACATAGGAGCTGCAGTTAAGTATTCGTTTATTAACCAGCATTAACTTACACTGTACGCACTACATCATACTTCCCATAACCACACCCTAACACCTACCCATGTATCACAATATTCCTGTCCTGAATCCGCCACAATAGTCCTAGTGCATATAACATCAATATGCTACTTGTGGAATGGTTTGCAGTAGGGCAAAAGGGAAATGCTGCAAAAGTGGGAAGTGTCACCCCGGGAACCATTACCCAATTGGTTAGGGCATAGTTCAGAGAACCCGCCACCCACAATATGGTGCCAGGGATAAGTGTAGAATCCAATACATATAGCTGTACGTACTGTAGATACTATAGGATCAACAGCAGAAATAGGTTGAAGCTAATCCCACATCACTTGTTGTTTGATAGGCCCTCACACACCTTACTGGTGTTATTCTCCTTTACTAGGTCTCATACTGCTCTCTAAAACCCAGGATGGGCCCGGCCATGTTCCGTAGAGTGCTTAGAATATTCACCTGCCAGTGTCTTAAGATAAAAATTCATTGAAACACCAAGTTGTTCCTTTATTAGAGGTTGTTAAAGCTGGGGTCTCTAGTTGGCAGAGGTTTGCACCCTGTCCAAGTAGGGGCCGCCACCCTGGTCAGGGTAAGTCAGATACACACTCTAAATTTACCTCTGCTCACCCTATGGTAGCTTTGCACAGAGCAGTCAGGCTTAGTTTAAGAAACAATCTGTAAAGTATTTATGCAACACTTAAATTACAGTAACTCAATGAAATCACCACAAAAAGACTCCATGCAGGTTTAGAAAAATAGAGAATATTTATCTGAGTGAAACAAGACCAAACCAACAAACATCCAATAATTAGAATTTGGGATGTGAATTAAAAAAAAAAGTGTAAACAGTGCTTAGAATTCACTAGCGCTTGGTGAAATTTCAGTTTCTTGCATAATTCAAGTAATTTTGCATTACTCTTCCTACCAAAATTCCTGAAATTACACTATTGCATCACATCTCTAATTAATCCCTGTTGCTGGCAAACATTTTGTGCGAGGTCATGGAAACACAGCAAATCACCAGAATTCGAGCAGCTGTTGTTTGTGGCAATCGTGCTTTGTAACGTGATTGAGCATAATGAGTTTTCACCTCCAAAACGGACATGAGGCTGCACTTCACACTAAAAGGGCCATATTTAAAAAAAAAAATTGTTATGATTGCACCACTTTTGTGGCGCATCCATGACGTAAAATGCAAGTAGATATTTACGAAGCCATGCAAGGGGCGAATTGTGCTACCTTGCGTGTCTTTGTCAAAATAAAACTGTTATGCAATGCAGCCGCTTGCGCTGCAATGCGTTACCTTTCATTCAGGCAGGGGAGAGAATGTGGTCTAGCGGCTAGGGCGGTCGACCGCAAATCTTGTTGAAAATTGAAACAGCGATGTGATTAAGCATTCACTAAAGACATGAATTCCCCTTTAGGACCGAGTTTCTTCCCTTATGTTGACTAATGTTTGAACTCCATTTTGTATTGTCATGTCTCCACGTGCTCAGCACGAGAAGAGTCCTATCTTCGTGTCAGTTGCTCTCGTTATCTGCCTAGTAACAGTCTATAAATAGCTCCTTTGTCCGTCTGGCGCATGCCCAGACTTGACCACATCTGTGATCAGTTAGTCCTTCCTTGACCATGTTTTCGCGGGCTTAGGAGTGTGTTAACTCCGCCCATATATTGATTCTGTATCGAAAATGTCCATAAAAGGCAATATTCCTTGCTTCATGTTGTATCCACCCACTTATGAGCCACTCTGTTGTGTATAAAAGGGGACCGTGTACGCAAGTTCTGTGTGCTACTCTATGCAATACTGAAGAGTGTTGTATAGGTTGTAGGACCACCCTTAAGGGTTAATAAACTCTGTCTTTGTACTTTGCAGTTTCCGTGCCAACTTCCTTCTAGTTTCCGTTACAGGAGAGCGAACCCTTGTATTCTGCGGGCCTAGCTGGGGCCTGTATTCATCAATTGGCGCCCGTCACGTGGGGCTCATCGGCGACTCGGATGCTCGAAGGACTGGTCGTGACAAAGGTGAGGAATTTGGCCGGGGATGTGATCACTGCCAGAGGCATTTTAGTCCTGGCATCCCGAGGTTTTCTTCCTCCCCTTCCGAACTGACCTTCTGGGTGGCGCCGGTCCTCGACTGAGACCTCTTCTGTCGGTTTTGCCGTGACAGCCGTTTGGGCGAATTTTGGAACTTGGCAGTTGGAATCTGGACACTCTTGATTGGTAAGAACCGTTGTACGGTGCTTGCTCCGAGTTTTGAAGCCTGGGTTGGCCATTTGAGTTTGATTTGTGATGACCGGTCATATCTTGTATTGATTACTGTGAGAATATATGCGTTGCAACACATATAGGCAGGTAATGTGGAGATATTTCTCCGGAGTTGTTTAAATCTGAACGGCGCAAAGTTTAAGCGCCATTTTTGATAATACTGCATATTTTGCATTATTTTTGAGCATGCCTGCTTTTAGCGCACTTCGTAAGTGGTGCTGCTGCTTTGGAAACCGGTTAAACCTCGAGGAATCTGCTCCAGCTCCCCCAGAGGGGACTCCTAATAGGGATATGTATGTGAAGCATGGTCTTTCTTCTATAATGTACAGCACAGTATGGAGGAAATACACCAAAAAGGATCCTGAGTTGCGCTGGCCTTTGTATGGATCATTTGATATGCGTAAGATTGAGTATGTGGAACAGTGTATGTGTAAACGGCGTGCTCGGCAAGACATGTTTGAATGTGTACGGTTATGGGTGAAGGAAGTGGGTGAGCGGGAGAAACGTGAGAAAGCGCTGATTGATAAAGAGCAACGGAAGAATGATCATGTGCGAGCACAGGAAGCGGAGCGTCAGGAGGAAAGAGAACTGGCGGAGAGACAAGAGAAAGAGCGTAGGTTGCAAGTCTCGGGTCAATATGCTGTCCGCCAGCCACTTTATCCTGTCCTTACTAATCTTGAAGATGATTTTTATTTATTAGATCGTTCTCCGCCTCCTTATGCTGGCGCGTCTGCCCCGAGATCACGGGATTCTGGATTGGTTTCGGATAAGGTAGACACGCGGTCTATGTTATCACTTGACCGTATGGGTGAGCTTCGGAAAGTTTCTTTTCGTGCACTTAAGGGCAAGTTATCCCTCACTGAATTGTTGGACTCTTGGGAAGAGTGGCAGGATAGAGAGAAGTTGTATTTTTTGGGACACTTTTCTGAGGAAGTGATTACTGCCTTTCGGAAATATTCAGAAGTTTTTGAGCCTGATGATGTAGTATTAGATGCTAAAGCATTACGTAACGGTGTTTTTCTCCCTCTAAGGCGCTTGATGCGGTTCGACGGCTGTTTGCACTGCGGGACGCGGCGAGTGCCCTTAAAGAGAGAGCGCGCCTAAAAGCCGGGGAGGAGGAGCAGTCGGATCCACGTATCGGCGGCGACCAATCATCTACTTCCCACTCAGATAAGAACGACCTAGTGCATGCTAAACCAATGCGAGAGGCGGCACCTTTGTATGTTCCTCCTAAAGGAGCGGGAACTAGTTCGGATATTACTTCCGCCGATGCTAAGGGATATTTTGTGTATAATTGGGTCTATACTCCCTGGCATAGGGCTGACGTTATGGCATTAAAGAATGCATTGCCTGACCCCCGCAAGAATCCAGCGGCCTTTTACGAAGAAGTCGAAGGGGCCTTGAATTCTTGTACTATGACCTTAGCAGATATAGATTTGTTCTTTGGGCTTATCCTACCACCGGATATGTGGCAATCTGTGCGGAAGGTGGATGATCAAGCCGCTTTTAGGGCCAAGTGGTCTGAGATTGAGGATGAGGATAGGGAGAGGAAACCCGCGCAAAAACCACCTCAGATTATTTTAGATCTCCCCGCTGCTATTTTGACCAAGTTGAAAACAATTATTCCCCCTAAAAAGATTGACTGGAATATGTTAGCTTCGTGTAAACAGAAGGTTGATGAATCAGTCTCAGATTTCTTTACGCGCTTTGAGGAGACATTTCACGATTTCAGTAGTCAGTCACTTACGGATGATACGGGTCGCCATCTTTTTGTGGATAAATATGTGGCGAATTTATTACCGGGAATAGCAGCTCGTCTAAAAGCGAGTGAAAGTTCCTGGTCAAATTCGTCTCCGGCATCCCTCCTGACTATGGCTCAGAATTATGAGCGTCAGGAACAAGAAGCGAAGGGGCAGGAGGAGAAGAAATCGAAAGATTTGAAAACAAAGGTGATGTTAGCGCAAGTGTATGGTCCGCCCCGGCGGGGTGTCGATAGAGGTAGGGGAGGATTCTATGGTCCCCCTTCAGGTCGGTCAGATGTAAATAGGAATCAATGTGCGTATTGTAAACAGTCGGGTCATTGGGCCAGAGATTGTCCGGCGTTGTACGCATCTCGTCAGGGACGTGGTTAGGGACCACCGAGAGGTAGAGGGGGCTTTTCGAATTTCAGAGGGAATTCTAATGATCGTGCTCGCTTTGAACCTACCGCGCAGCAGCGAGATAGACCCAATGTATTTGATCGACAGCACCAGTATCAAATGTCAGGGACTGACCGCTCTGGGTACCATGATTCGCAGCATGCATAGGAATGCGTTGGATGGGGGTTAGAATCAGTTGAAGTGCCGGTTGATCAGAAGGGTCCTTATGTTTCCGCAAAGGTTTTGGGTTCTACTGATCGGTTCCTAGTTGATAAAGGAGCGACCCGCAGTGCGCTGTCCAAACAATTGGTTCCGAGGGCTCCCCCATCTGGCTTAATGGTTACATCGGTAGGGTTTGATGGTACACTCTCTCGAAGCCCTCTTTCCCGACCCCTTGCATTCCATGTTGATCCCTTTTCTGCACCCTGTCCGTTTCTGCTTGCCCCGAACACGCCTGACAACATTATGGGTCTTGATATGCTCAAGCACTTCAGAGCTACGATCCGCTGCTCCCCCGCTGGAGTACGTGTGATATTGAATGATAATCACCCGATGACGGACCGGATGTGTGTGGTCGTGGAGGATACTGTGTTAGCTTCTCTCCCTCATTCTTTGTGGGCTACTTCAGATACCGATGTGGGACAGATGGTGATTCCACCTGTCCATATTAGTGTCCAGGAGGGTGCTGTGTTACCACGCCTCCCTCAGTATCGCATTTCCCAGGAGGGGGAGGAGGCACTCATTCAGATTGTGCAGGATTTGATTAAGGTGGGGGTAGTGGAAGAAGTTCCCTATAATGTTTGCAACAGTCCTATTTTACCCATCTTGAAGAAAGATACGGATGCCAAAGTTTATCGGTTTATCATTGATTTAAGGGAAGTGAATAAGATTGTGATACCTCAGTATCCAGTGGTTTCTAATATCACGACGTTGCTCACTTTGGTCCCGCCAACGGCGACCACGTTTTCAGTTATTGATTTGAAAAATGCCTTCTTTTCGATCCCTATTCATCCTGATAGCCGATACCTTTTCGGTTTTACTCTGAATAATAGGTCTTATAGATTTTGTAGAGTCCCCCAGGGCTATACAGAAAGCCCTAGCATTTACAGTCAAGCATTGAAAAGGCAATTGGATTCCTTTGTTCTGCCCGCGGGTGTCGCCCTTATACAATATGTCGATGACATCTTGTTGGCGGCCGACACTCCTGAGCTGTGTGAGAAGTGCACGTTATCTTTGCTTTCCTTTTTGGCATCTCACAATCACAAAGTGTCGAGGAAGAAATTGCAATTCTGTAGACCAAAGGTGACTTATTTGGGTCACCTTTTGTCTAAGGAGGGGCGTGCACTCACACCGGACCGCATTCAAGCCATTTTGGACACGCCAGTGCCTTCCACACAGAAGGACGTGCGTGCATTTTTGGGTCTTGTTTCTTTTTGTAGGCAATGGATATTAGGATTTTCACACATAGCAAAACCATTGTTAGCCCTTTTGACAAAGGACACAACGATTCCTCTTCCCTGGTCAAATGAGTGTGAAATTGCCTTTCAGCAATTGCGACAGGCCCTTTGTTCAGCACCAGTATTAGGGACCCCTGATTATACGAAGCCCTTTTCACTGTATGTGCATGAGAAAGATGGATGTGCATTATCAGTTTTAGTGCAGATGCACGGCGACAAGCAGCGCCCTTGTGCATATTTTTCGGCTGTACTTGATCCTGTTGCCCGAGCATTGCCTGGTTGTTTTCGCTCGGTTGCGGCGACAGCTGTGAATACGTCAAAGTGAGGGAATTGTGTTATCTCACAAACTGTTGGTATTAGTCCCCCATGCTGTTGATGCCCTGCTTAATCAGACAAAGACGCAGCATTTGACCAGTGCTCGTTTAACGGGATATGAGTTGACGCTTTTGGCTCCTCATATTACGTTAAAGAGGTGTGTAACGTTAAATCCGGCCACATTGTTGCCGTTCCCGGAAACTCAGTCTGAAGCACAAAAGGCACATGACTGTATTCTTGTGACTGAGGAACAGACAAAGGGTCGTATTGATCTCCAGGATACGCCCTTTCCAGATGTAGATGGAGAACTGTGGGTGGACGGATCATGCCTGAAGCTACCAGATGGTACGACTTCAGCAGCGTATGCAATTACCACACTGCAAATAATAGTGGAGACAGCACTCATACCACAGAAATCAGCTCAAGCAGCGGAACTAATAGCATTAACACGAGCATGTGAGCTCAGTGCAGGATTGTGTGTGAATGTTTATACAGATAGCCGCTATGCCTTCGGAGTAGTGCATGATTTCGGCCTACTCTGGAAGGAGAGAGGGTTTCTAACGTCACATGGAGCACAGATAATGCATGGAGAGTTAGTTCACAACCTTTTGACTGCATTAACATATCCGAAGAAGATTGCTATAATTAAATGTAGTGCCCATAAGAAAGTGGTTGATAAAGTTGGAGAAGGGAATGCTTTGGCAGACCGGGTGGCACGAGAGACTGCGATGCAGCCTGGTGCTACTGCAATGTACGTTGTGAAGTCGCAGGGAGAAAGATGGCACGATGCAAGGAAAGAAGTGCTGGAAATACAGAGGACCGCTTCCGATAAGGAACGGGAGCAATGGTCTAATGATGGAGAATTGGATGATGAAGGTTGTTGGAGAAATAAGCAGATGGATAGATGGAAGTTACCCACAGCTTTTGTACAACCTATGGTTCAGATGGCACATGGGCTAGCACATGTTGGAGCTTCTGCAATTGTAAAATTGCTTACCCAAGTCTGGGAGCATCCAGAGATTGCTAGTACGGCAAAGAGGGTGGTACAGACTTGTATGATTTGCCTGAAGTACAACCCTGGAAAAGGGACACGAACTCCAGCAGGAGGGTTTGTAACACCCACTGCACCTTTTGAGGTATTGCAGATGGATTACATTCAGCTTGAACGCTGTAACAATCTGAAGTATGTTCTAGTAGTGGTTTGTGCCTTCAGCAAATGGGTTGAGGCCTACCCTACGAAAGACAATACTGCAATGACTACAGCCAAGATGCTATTGAAGGAGTTTTTTCCTTGATATGGCGTTTGCAGACTGTTGTGGAGTGATAACGGACGCCATTTCATAGCAGACGTTATTAAGTATGTACTGAAAGGACTGGGAGTTTCCCAGAAATTTCATGCAGTGTTTTACCCTCAGTCTGCGGGATTAGTTGAGAAGTACAATGGTACTTTGAAGCTTAAGATCGCGAAGATCCAAGCTTCGACTTCTTTGACTTGGCCAGATGCTTTACCGCTGGCATTATTGTCAATCAGATCGATACCGCATTCTCGAACCGGTCTCACGCCATATGAGATCGTGTTCGGACGCCCAATGAATATTTGGGGTACGCCAAAGCCAAAATCCGTGTATGACATACCTTGTATAATGATGAGCGATTACTTGGCACAGTTGACTGATAATTTGGTTTCTATTCATCAACAGGTTCGAGAAGCGCTCCCTGACCGATCCACTGGTGAAGGCCATTCTCTTCGACCTGGAGATTATGTCCTAATCAAAGCGTTCGAGAGGACGAACAGTCTGGAGCCGAGGTGGTCGGGTCCTGAGCAGGTGCTGTTGGCGACAAGAACAGCGGTGCGAGTCTCCAATCGAAAGAACTGGATTCATTCTGCGCACTGTCGGAAAGTGCCGCCAGGTTTGGTGGAGCCTGCTGTGTTGACCGACCATCGAGAGATCCTGACTACCCAGAAAGGCCGTGTTGTGGAATCGAACGACAGCGAGGAGCTCTTCTCGGACCAAACGATTCCAGAAGTAAGGCGATATCATTTCAGACCAAGGAAGTGAATTCTTCAGTATCGGGACAAATTGTCAGAACGGCCCTTAGGTTAGTGAAACGGAGAGCCAATGAGGCAAGGGGGGGGGGATCAGCCCTGCATTAGCGTAGTGACACCCGTCTTGGCCCGCTGGTGAAGAAATCAACGGCTGCCTAAGGGGAAGAGTTCTGACAACCTTTTAGTTTCAGGAAGATATTGACCTCTTACTATAAGATGGCGAAGAAGAAGATTCTTTGTGCGACAAGCTTTATTATCATTGTGGCTATTGTTGGTATAACCACATGGTTTGTTGAGGATGTGACTCCTGCCCGTGAGTTGCTTGTTTTGACCACCCCAGTGCCTGAGGAGCACTACTTTTATACCCTTCCGTATCAAGAATTGAAGCATCGTCAGTCTTATTTGAATAACACTTTCATTCAGATGTTGCATCATACCCATGTTGCCACTAATGCTACGAACTGTTGGATATGTGGCATGATGCCAGCTCATCAGAAGAAAGGAGGAACTCCGTTCATACCTCTTCCTTTTTCTCATAATGGCTCCTGTAGAGCATGGTATACTTTGCTTTTTGCTACACGGAAACCTACAGTGGGACGATTACTCTTTAGACTTAATAGGGAATGTCATCAAGATAAACATGGTTATCCACAAGCGAATGGGACAATTTGGGAATGGGAAGAATATCGACCAGACAATGAATCGATCCCCTACATTTTCACGAACACTAGAGACACTGGAGGGAAAGAGCGATTCGTGATTCAAGTGGCACAAGCTCAAGCGGACCTGTGTGTCCAGAGTGTGGGTTATATTCCTGTTGGTGTTAGTGACTGTATTATTATCTTGAATATTGACGGGTTGAATAATAGTACTTTCTTAGCATCCCATAACACATACTTTGTATGTGGAAATAAGGGTTATTATCGTTGGCCAGCCGGTTGGTCCGGAGTATGTTATGTAGCATTCCTATTACCTCCTGTATTCTTGGCACCTGCATCTTATCATAAAGATTTGAAGTTGTTGAATAATGTGACTGTAAATAGGTATAAACGTACTCTATCTATTGATGATGTTGATCAAACTGATACTAGCCTGCAGCAGTATATTGATTTTAATTTAGGATTGGTTTTTTTTGTTGGAGCTGCCCTAAATAGTAGGAAAGTTCGAAGATTAACAAGAGTTGTAGAGGCTGTGACAAATCAAACCGCTGCTGCTCTTGGGAATCTTACGGAAGAATTACAAATTACTAGAATTGTTGCATTACAGAATCGTATGGTGTTAGATGTTATGTTAGCTGATCGAGGTGGAGCATGTAAAATTATCGGAAGTAGTTGTTGTGTGTTTATTCCTGACCACACGCCATCAGTCTATAATGCTATCAATAAATTACATAAAATTGCAGCTGAAATCCATACAGAAAATGGCACTTGGACCTTTTCTGGATGGTTTTGGGCATTGATCACCACATGGGGGTGGAAGGTTTTAACTGGTCTCTGTATTATCATAGCAATTCTGTTTTCTTGTTGCATTTGTGTCCAATGTGGTCCTTTACTCTGTTCCCTATGTGTGTCATCCTGTATTCCTGATAAGAAAGCTATTGCCAATGTCACCTATCAGAAACATTTAACTAAAGAAATAGAAGAAATGATGAAAATCGACATATATGATGATTATTCTAATAAACCGGATGTCTTCAGTAAATGCTGAAAGGGTCGTCTGTTGAAAATTGAAACAGCGATGTGATTAAGCATTCACTAAAGACATGAATTCCCCTTTAGGACCGAGTTTCTTCCCTTATGTTGACTAATGTTTGAACTCCATTTTGTATTGTCATGTCTCCACGTGCTCAGCACGAGAAGAGTCCTATCTTCGTGTCAGTTGCTCTCGTTATCTGCCTAGTAACAGTCTATAAATAGCTCCTTTGTCCGTCTGGCGCATGCCCAGACTTGACCACATCTGTTATCAGTTAGTCCTTGCTTGACCATGTTTTCGCGGGCTTAGGAGTGTGTTAACTCCGCCCATATATTGATTCTGTATCGAAAATGTCCATAAAAGGCAATATTCCTTGCTTCATGTTGTATCCACCCACTTATGAGCCCCTCTGTTGTGTATAAAAGGGGACCGTGTACGCAAGTTCTGTGTGCTACTCTATGCAATACTGAAGAGTGTTGTATAGGTTGTAGGACCACCCTTAAGGGTTAATAAACTCTGTCTTTGTACTTTGCAGTTTCCGTGCCAACTTCCTTCTAGTTTCCGTTACAGGAGAGCGAACCCTTGTATTCTGCGGGCCTAGCTGGGGCCTGTATTCATCAATCTGGGGAACCAGGTTCAAGTCTCGGCAATGACGCTCAACATCCTGTGATTGTGGATAAATCACTTAATCTCTCCATGCCTAACAAAAATGAATGTGTTCTTGTGTAACACAACTGGTGCAAATGTAAAGCGATCTGATACCCGATACCTTCGGGTCAAGTTCGTGCTTCGGGTCAAGCTCCGGGAAAAGAACAATAGGGATTCTATGGGTAGAACATGAGCGTTCCCATACATCGACCCATGGATTCCACGCAAACGTAGATTCACAAATGTTTGTAAACCTGGGATTGTGTGAAATATCTATGACTCCCAGAGGAAGGCATAACAAGCAGATTAATTTATTTCTCCTCGTTATTTCCTCTTTCTATGTGAGCTGCAATCTTCTGCATAGAAAGCGGAAAAGGCCTCCAGAAATTATTTTTTGCAGGAAGGTGTTACTGAATCGCAGATAGGATTTGGTACATCAGGAAATGCTTTTGTCTGGTCGCCATGCCCAATTCTGTGAATTCGGCCATTTGCGAGCAGAACTAAGCTTCTTACATCTGGAACCATATGTGAAAGACAAAGCTCTCGGACTCCTGTCTGCACGATATTTTGGCCCTAGTGATTCTTTGTTAAGAGAATCCCAATTTTCTTGTCTCATCTTGACATGTATTAGTAAATATATGAGTTTTCTTTCTATTTAAGTACTGTGTTTTGCAAAATGACACATACCCAGAATTATTCCCATCACTTGACCTCTGAGTAAAGGCCCACCTGCAAATCTGTACTGAGTCACAGTAATAGGGAAGAATTAGCTACACATGGCAATTGCATTGAACATTTCCATAATGAGATACTGACTGTGCCTCACCAGCAAAGTGTAATAACGGTACTTATGCATTGAATGTCACGTAATAACGGTAATTTCAAGCGTTACGACACATTTAAAATTGTGTGCTATTTGCTTGTATGGAACAAACAGGACATAGCTAACATTGGAAAAAACAGAAATCATGGCAAAGGAAAACTACAAAGGGACAGTGGCTTGGTGAGTGAAAACATACATCAAAAGGTTAGCACCTAAAAGGTACGGTTTATTATTATATGAATCGACTATAAAATAATCCTGCAATAAATTCAATTGAAAATCAATTTTGAGGAAAAACACACCATAAAACGTTAGTACAGTATTTTGCCCAAATTGATAAAAAAATAAAGAGCCATATTTATGAAGCCCTTTTTTGTTGGTCTTTCACCACACAAAGCAACGCAAGGGATTCCGTGAGATTTACTAAGCCACGCGCAACCATCTTGCATTGCTCTGCTTGGGTTAGTAAATCCAGAGGAACATAAGGCAGCGCAAATCTGTTCCTTGCGTTACTCTGCCTTGGGAAGGCATTCCATGGGTGAAGAGTTGGTGTTCCCATAAATCCACCCATTGATATTGATGCAATCCCAGATTTACTAAGAGAAGTCAAACTGGGATTGCGACAAAATACTACTCCATCCCAACAGAGGAGTAAGAAGAAGAAATGTGTTTATTTTGTCTTCATTATTTTCTCTTTCTACGTGTGCTGCAATTCTGAATAGAAAGAGAAACATGCCTCTGGGGCTGTTTTTGTGCAGGAAGGGGTTCCTGCCTGTCACATAGACAATCTTGCATCAGTGCACAAGGGTGCCTGCTTTGGCATAGGCAATACTCAGTGAGCCAGTTCAGGGAGAAGCAGGAATGCACTGTATCTTAGCAAATATGGTTCATTCTTGCTCTCTCCATTTGATGCAGCGCTGTAAGTTGTCTTGCTGCATTGCGTTCTGTCAAACGTTAGTAAATGTGGCCCAAAGTGTGTGGTAATACCTAGGTTGCCCGATGATGACGCATACCACCACTTGCAAGGGAACTGTATGACGCCAATGACTTTGCTGTTTTCCCTTAATCCTTTAGGATTTTGCAGCAGCTGACTTTTTGGACCTGTTAGTCTAAATTTAGGGTCTGATTTAGAGTTTGGTGTGTGGAATCAAGGCAGACTGAGTGAAGGAGTACTTTACGGCCATCACCCCCCCTTTTACACCTTATGCAAAATTCAGAGATGCCCACCAGCCCCGCGAACATCTCTATACATTATCATGAACTGCCAAATTGGCAGTTTTTGTCAAAGTATGAAAAGTTTAAAGTACAGCTCCATCAAACATGATAGCCAGACATTTTCCAATGTATTTTATTTTTCTTCATCGTAACAGCCCCACTTTCCGCTGAAGCGGGGGCCACACCTTCAGGCCTTCGGGATGAGCTGCCCAGGCCAGTGTGACCACTGTGCCAGGCTACTGACCTCTGCTTGCCCTTCTTCCTGGGAGTGGTGTGCTTGCCACAGTCACCTTCCGGCTGGATGATGGGGCTAGCACCATTTCCAACAAGGCTCGTTCATGTTCTCCGGTGAGGGGCAGGCACACACGCTGGAGCCACTGCAGTGCGGTGCAGCAGGGAGCTGAACACCACATGTCTCAGGCAGCCTAGCACAACAACCATGTGGGCGTGCAGGGCATTGTGGTGAGGGCTGACCAACCGTCTTTGTTGGCTCACATGAAAGCCTGGACAAGGGCCTCACAGACGCCCCCTCTGTCAAATACCAATCAAGCTACCACCAGTGTAGATTGTTTTAACTGCTGTCAGACACTGGACAGCCTCTTGAGCAATCTGCCTGGCGTTATGTCATGTCAACCCATTGTGCCACTGTAATCTGGTGCTGGTGCCCTGTGGGCTTTCTTGAGCATCCCTCATCCTTGGTGCACTCCCTTCACTCCTGGAGCGCACCTCAGACGTTACAATGATGTACTCTAAATTTAATTTGAGGTATAGCTAAGATGGTTATTGTAACCCTTAGGAGAAAGGCAATTAACTCTGGAAGTCTCTACAAACTCAGCAGCGACCCTGTAACATAATCCATTCATGCAAGTGAATTATCATGCTAGGCGTTGTCCCACAGCAAGTCTATATTTTGCTGCTTTATGAGGTTAAGAATAAGTAAATAAACAAACAAAGGTTACAAATAAAGACAGAAAGAAACAAGTAAATAATATATTAAAAAATTTGAAATAGATACAGATGTTTTACCAGTGTTGTGGAGGGAAAAGGATCATGCACAGACACCAAGAATAGAGTAATTAAAATTGACCACACCTAATGCGCTGGCAGCCTCTTTATTGCCCCCTGTGTGACCTTGTAAGATTCCTAACACTACATCCCTCCTTTATTTTAGAGTGAAATAACATGCATAACCAATTTGCTTCCTTAAATAAAAGGTAACCACCAATAGACAATGAACAACAGAACAGTGTGTGGAGGGGATACCAGAGGGTGATCACTAGTTTGATACAAAGCCTCTGAGCTGCTGTGACGGGATCGGATTGGCCTTAAGATGGCATCACTTAGCACCTTCTTATTAGGTTAAGCAGGGAGCCACCATGCGACCTTCAGAAGGAGGCTCGGCTGGGGGTGAGTTGCCAGGTGATGAGAGGGCATGGGGGAGGTCGGGCTGCTAGCAAGGCTCAGATTCTTGGCAGGCAGATTGGAAAATGAGTCCTCTTCCTCTGCCTGGCTGTCTTCTGGAGTTCTCTGATCTGACTGGTCATTGCCCAGAGTTCTTTGCACTTTCCTGAAGAAAGACATTTTCTGAGTAACTGTTTGGTCCTTCTGCTGGCAGTGACCATGGTCTCCTTCACTGCTGTGACCACCCAAGGGGACGGCTCAAACTGCCGACATAACTTCCCAGCTATCTATCATGAGATCCCACACTATCACAAGATCTCCTTGTTGGATATGGCAGTGGTTACCAAATGTTTTAGACCCATGGCTCTTGACCAATTTGGTGGGGGGTTGCGATGGTAGGATAGTAGCACAGCGTCGGTAGTACTCCAATTTTAATCCTTGAAAACATTTGGGATGAAGGTATGGAGAATAGTGCATGCAATGCAAGGATATGCCTACTCTCTCTTTTGAATTTGAATTTAAAAACATTTCTATAGCGCACTTTTACCATGCGGTTTCTTGGCGCTGTTAGATTGTGAGAAGCAGGCAGGAGCAGAGGGGAGTTTAAGCATTGTAGGCTCGGGGAAAAAGAAAAGTTTTAAGACCCTTCCGGAACTCAATGTAGGAAGATGACATACGGAGTTCCGGGGGGAGGGAGTTCCAAAATGCAGGAGCAAGCACTGCGAATTTCGTACCGCCAGTCTTTTTCTTGCTGAAGCGGGGGATGGTTAACAATGCCTGATGAGTAGACCTAAGCTCTCGTCCAGGTATGTAGGGGGTGATGGCAGAACAGATAAATTCCGGGGCAGTGCCTGTTTTAGCCTGGAAAGTGGTGCAGCCAAGCTTGAACAGAGCACGCTCTTTCACCGGCAGCCAGTGCAAGGCCTGCAATAGGGGAGTAGCTCTATGGTATTTAGGCAGGCCGTGAATCAGGTGGGCAGCCTGATTCTGCACTAGCTGCAAACGGCGAATGGCGTAGGCTGGAGCGCCATTGTAAATGACAATACTTTTCACAATACTTGTGTGCCCTCAGGCCGTGCAGTGACTGCATCTGTTAGCAGTTCATGCAAGCTCAGCCAGGAGCTGGACACATCCCACTTAAACCAACCGGGGGCATCATGGGACACTGAGGTGCCGTTGCACACAGTTTGGCAACTACTATCATAATGGGCTCTACTCACAAACTGTGGCTATGGCACCCCTGGCTGGCTTTGGAGGCACACCAGGCTGTGCAGCGCACAGTTTGGGAATTACGATAAGGGATTGATATCATGAGGCTGATTTACTAAGATCCATGCAGTGCAACAATGCATGAAAATCTGCAGGATTTCATTGTGACAACAGAAAGAAATAGACCAGTGCCACATTTATGATGATATTAATAGTGACACAAATAACATGGCAGTCAGGTATGTACCGTGAATATCGAACCCGCAAAATCAGTGGAACATTGTTTTGAGGACAAACTATTGGAAAACAATATCAACATGTAAGTAAGTCTTGATTTTCTATACCTAAACCTACATATATACCTATTTGGTACATATATTGTCACGGTACGTACATGTAGAATTAGGAATTGTAAATCTATACTTCCCTATATTCATGTAACTTTTGGTATTTTGTCCCTTGATTTTCTTTCTTCGATATTCTTGTACCACAATATTGTTGTTGTTCATATTCAATATTGCAACCAGCAGTCTCGAATCTCTAAGAGGAGTTTTGCTTTGTACACACAACAAAAGGGGGGAGGGGGTCAGATCGAAAGGTTTTAAGACTTGTAAGCATCGGTTCCCCACACAATTAAAATGAAAACACAATATGGGACCCTCGGGTCTGGGCAGAAAAAATAGGAAAGATATAGATCATCCAGAGTAAACCTTATACATCCCTAGAGGGATCCCTTTCTTAGGACGAAATCCCTCACCCACCATAGGTGGCATGCTTCACCATTGGGATTCTCCTTGTGACAGGAAAACCTAGTCCCGCCATGGGCTACAACCCCCTCTCTGAGAGGGAGGAGCTCAGGGATGTTTTGTTTCCTAGTTGAAAGATATGCTAAATCTAACAATGAGGAGTGATAATCTTGGTTGGGTGAATTACGCAGTGCAATAAAAATGTAAGTGAAAGGAGGGGGTTAAAACTATCTCCCAGGTACGTAGTCTACCTTTATTAATACGTCCTGGGGCCAGGATTAAAAAACAAGGCACAGGTACGTAGTCTACCTTTATTAATAGGTCCTGGGGCGAGGATTAAAAAACAAGGCACTAGCAGGAATAGCATATACCTGCGTAGAATATGCTTCCTTATCCCGCAGTCTTTTTGTCCACAGGGAATCACAACGCGGTTGTTACAACGACTGCGTTGTGATTCCGCATATCATTACTCCACAAGTCTGAACAACGACTTGAGGAGGGGTGGCGCTGGATGTTGGAATAGTATAATTTACTATTCCGACTCCAGTCTGTGCGGACAGTAGGGAAGGTGTTGGATTTTAAATCCAACACCTTCCCCCCCTCCGCAAGTCGTTGTTCCGACTTACAGAGTAATGGTATGCAGAATTAGAAAGCGGTCGTTGTAACGACCACGTTGTGATTCCCTGCGTACAAAAAGTTTTGTTATAAACATTGTTTTTTCCACCTGCGTGTAGTGACGAACTGATAGGTCTACATGTTTCAGCCAAATCACCCTCACTAGAGGTGTTGCTGCATTCGTCAGGATCAGAACTTTTTAAACTTCTTTTTGAATATTGCCGACTGTTTAATGGACTATGCTCAGCACCTGCGAACACAGTGCCCCTTGCTGGTTTTAGTGGCGCACTGGGGTGCCGCTGCACACAGTTTAGGAACTACTAGGATATGGCGCTGCTTGGCCAGCCTCCTCTTTAAGGAATAGTTGTTTTTGTGAGCTTGCTGAGCATCTGATTGGTTTGGGTGATTGAGTGTGCAGCTCCCACCAGGTGATGGGTAACTGTATCATTGATTGTGCATCTTAGGCATAGCTTGCTCTCTTCTTACTAGTGGAGAAGTTACGGCATGACATTATGAAAGGTGAGCATTGTAAGGGAAGAGGAATCCATTAAAGAGAGTAATTTTCTCTCTGGATTTCCCTTCTCTTTTTGAAACTCGGGAGCAGCAACACTGTCCTGGTGTCACCAGGGCTCTAAGTGGAAGCTTTAGGGGGATCATGACAATGCATGCGATTGGTAAGGCTTCCAAAATTGGCACTCGCCTAATGCCATGGGGCAATAAGTCCCTCTTCTGTGATGACTGGAGGGAGGATGTCTGGTAGATTGCTTGCTTGACACGCAGCACAGTCTCTCATGGCCACAGCTACACTCTGATCCTGCCCTTGGGACCAGACTTTGCTGGAAAGCCTGCTCTTTGTTTTTACCATCCCTGGTGCGCCCCATGAGCCAACTAAACTGCTTGTTGTAGGAGGCTCCGGAGTAGTACTAATCGGGGGCTCTACATCAGGCAGCTCTCTCTTGTTACAGGGAGTTCTTGCTGTAGTTGGAACAGAGCTTGTAGTGTCTATCTGGCCTTCACCTTTCTTCAGGCAGCATAGATTGCAGCACCTTCCAGTCACTGGCTCATATTGTGGTGATTGCCAGCTGAAGGCAGTCATCCTGCATTGTGACGGCTACTATATCTACACGGACATCGGCAACAGCTTGGACCTCTCAACTATCCATCAAACGTATTCCGCTGTGTCTTACACTTCCTTGGTTTCTGTCATAGTGGCTGGCCTGGCATGCCGTGAAAAAAATCTGCTGGGTTTTGGGTGCCTGGTCTGTACACCACAGTGAAGTTAAATCCTTGCAGTAGCATGATCCATTTTTAGATTCGTGGGGTTGGCTTTTACACCGATCCTTTAAAAAGCAAGTTCAACAGCTTGTGGTCAGTGTAGACAGTTAAAAGTGTCTATAAAGATCGATGTAGAAAGTGGCTTGCAATAGCCTCCCTCTCCATTGGTGAGTTCTGCTGTTCGGTGGTTGTCAGGGTCCGGCTTGTGTAGTGACTTATGCCCAGTTCCCACAGCTTTGAAGTTGTAACAACACAGCGCCCATCACTGTGGGTTTTGCAACCACTGCCATTTCTTACTCTTCTTTTGGGTCAAAGTATGCCAGTGTCATGTTGGCCAACAGCTCATCTTTGGTGCTTTGAATGCCAGTTATTGCTCCACATCCCACACCTGGGGACTGGATGCTTTTGTGAGCTCACGTAAGGGGTCCAGTGACATCAGGCAGGTTGTGCATAAAATGGCCGCAATATGTCACCATCCCTAAGAAGCTCTGGACACTGACATGGGGGTAGGGGGCTCCCTGAATGTCCTGCACTTTTGTCGGGTCTGGCCCGATGCCATTCCCTGAGAACTGGTAATCAAAAAACAGATGCAACATTGTAGGAATTTGCATTTTCCTCAGTGTAGTGTCAGGCCTTTGTCTCGGAGTCTCTGAAACACTGCTAAGAGCATGTGAGGTGGCTGTCCAGGGCCAGTGCATGCGCAAATATATTGTCACTCACATTTAGGACACCAGGTAGACTGCCAGCATGTTTTTTTCAGCGACACTGGATATGTCGAAATTGCACCTGGTGTACAGCTAGAAACCAACATGGGTAGAGAAGGTCTGCGATTGGGTTTATGTTGCGATCAAGCCACCTTTCTGGCTTCCCCTGACACTTTACTCAGTCAGCAATTACCATCTCATATTCGATGCTCCATTTTCCATTTCATTTTGTAATAGAGGAATCATATGTTATGGCTGGACAGCAACCTGTGAATAAAGATTTATGGTCTTCCATTTAGTTCATACCTGAAAACTCACCGACATTTGGTGGTGTCTCATGTTTTTACTTCCATACACCACCCTGAAAAACATTGATACCCCATAAATGTTAATAAATTCACCAGTTTTTTAAACCTATTTCAACTGATGTAAAAGTGTTCATTCCTTGTTGACCTTAATGGGACCACCCACTCAAACATCAGACTGCAACTAGACTTTTGAGGCAAGAGATTGACAGGTATGCTGCTTTAAATCCTGATAGCGTCATTATTGGAAAGGTCTGCCACCGGCAATAAGATCACTAACTCAGCATAGGGCTCAGAATATGTCTTAGAAAATTATTCCTATGTTCAACCCTTGGTAAAGTGGCTGCGAGCAGGCGGGCTTAACTTCAAAGTCAGGTATGTAAAGCTTTTAAAAACACCAATTCAGTAAATAATTAAGACACAACACAAAATAAAAATCAAACACCAATTTATAGAAATAGGAAACATTTGTATCTTTTAAATGACACCAAAATGAATAAAATCAACTGTAGGAAACAAGAGATATGATTTTTTAAAGATTTGTCACTTTCTAGTGCTTAGAAACCAACAGTGCCCCTTTTAGTCATTTTGTTGCCTCTGACAGGGCCACATTCACCTTTAGCAATTGTTCTGGAGGATCTTTCACCAGTCTTGTGCAGCCCCCTCCAGCAGGCTGGGTCCAGTCAGAACTCCTTCGTGAAGCTCTTCTTGCAGGTCCAAAGTATCCAACACACAATCCA
Organism: Triturus cristatus; assembly: GCF_964204655.1. Classification (NCBI taxonomy): domain Eukaryota; kingdom Metazoa; phylum Chordata; class Amphibia; order Caudata; family Salamandridae; genus Triturus; species Triturus cristatus. The sequence continues at coordinate 751,918,233 of NC_140589.1, forward strand.
ATGTTCTGGAATCTCCAAGAGGGTCCTTGAAAGTGTGATACTTCAATTCTCACCATCCACTTGGACAAAACCCTTACAAATCCACTGGTAGTACTCCAGGCTGGGGATCCTTTGTGGTGATGGTCCAGGTGAGCTTTGTTAACCTGTAGCTTGCAGGGAGTCCAATCTTTAGTCCTTTTGAAGCAGGTTTGATCCACAGGGATGTAGTTTCAAATGGTGCAAAAAAGGCGCAATCTTCAGAGTCCAGGCCTTTGGAAATGCACATCAAACTCTTCAGCGTAGACCCTTCTGATTCTCTAAAGTTTCGAGTAGCAGATCTGAGAGGCACTGCCCCTCTCAGATACTTATTCGGTGTTCTTAGGGGTCAAGCAGGAGGACACTCTTGTCCAATAAGCTGCAGGGTTCCACCCAAAGGTCTGACCACTTCCTGCAGAGTGTGGCAAAATGCTAACTCAGAAAGCACTATTCTTCCAAAATTCAATATGTCAGAATTTTCAGCAGGGAAAGAAGAGCTGGCTAAACACACCCCTAGGATGGCTAATCTCCATAGTCTCTCCCCCTTGCATCTGCTCATTCCTTCCTTAATCCTAGCATCTGGCTGCAGGTGAACAGGGGTCCTCCCCTTCGCTTGAAGTCCATGGTTTACGACTCCTCTCCCTACTCTGGCATTCCGATGCCCAGCAACCTCTCCTCCCCAAGAGGCTTCCTAACTGCAGGGGTCATTTATCACCTCTTCGAAGCAGCCAGGCTCACCCACTTATCTCTGACTAAAAAGGGCAGAGCAGTACAGGTTTGAATTTTGGCTTATAGACAAAAAAAGTCTTATGACTTCTTGTCTGTACATTTTACAATAAATTCAAGAATACCATATTGTTGGATTTATCATACCATTTTACTGAGTCATTTAATCCTAGTTTTATGGGTTTTCTTTCTCCAGTTATTAACTAATAACCTATTCCAATATTAACCTAGGGCATAGGATTTGCAATGGGAAAAGTGACTTGGGCAATCTTTCCAGCACCAGGGCTTATAAAAACATATAGGGGTTCTGAATATGTAAAAATATTGCAGATCCTCCCTCCACAGTTCTCCTACCACCAAAGACAATTTTGGGCAGCACTTAATCACAATGTGGGGAGTGTAATGTGCAATTTCACTTTGCCCAGGGCATATGAAACTCATTTTATAAGGGTCCACCTTATAGATACCTGACCCCCTACCCCTGGGACACCTAGGGGAGACCCTGGGGGTACCTAATATGCCCAAACATTATAGGTTCACCATTTGTAAGTGCCCCAAACACAAAAGTCGAGTTTGGGCACAATGTACTTTTTATAAACTGTCCTGTAGCCCAGAGCCACTTTTTAAACTGACCTCAGGCTTCAGCAGTGCACACATGCAAGTGCAGAAGGGGCTGCTGGCCGCTAAACTGCCATGCCCTATTATATACTAGGAACTGATAGGTAGTTTCAATCCCCATGCCCTATTATGTTCTATTGCCCTATGAGGTAGGTCACGCCAATCACAGGGGTACCCCAACCCTTAGTGTGCCCTAGTGTTGGTAGGTGTTTTCACTGTATTCTAGTTGTTTTCAGCATAGCACTGGCACTGGGCCTGGTTAGGCAGAGCCCTGGGTCAGTCCGAGTCAGTTACCACCAGTACTAGTCAGCAAAGAGTTAGAGGGTGCCCAGGGCACAGGATGACTTTGCAACAGACATTTTTTCCAGTTTCACTATCAAATAGATCCTTTCTCTACTTACAGATCTGTTCCATCACCAGTGTGGTTGTCACATTCCTTTAAAAAAAAAAGAAAAGAAAACACATGGCTGCTTCATGTTTACCATTCTGAACAGCTATTAGGTCAAAAGAATTTATATAAAATTGTCAGAATTCCTTTGGAACATGCAAATTATCCCTCTACTTACTCCAGTAGTCATCCTGCAAATATTTTTCACCGATTGCTTTATGTGATTGCTGTTTCAGATTTAGGTACAGAAGGCTAAAATGCTGCATTTTACTATGTTCCCTATAATTTATCGACCTGGTAGTAAATAAAGGTATGAGGACTCACGGAGTTTCACTCCGAAGAGTTCCGCAGAATTACCCAAAAACTCTGTGAGATTTCGCGGAGTTGTGCTGGTGGCAGAGTTGTGGTATGTCGCACTGCTAACACTGATTTTTTGTGTAGGGAGCTCATCCCACATTGTAAAATCAGCGCAAATGGCACCACATGGCATGACAGAGGCTGCTGCTTTTTCCTGCCCTTCGTGTAGTCTTTCTACTCGAGCATCAGCTTTCTCACCGTGAGCGACAGCTTTCTCAATGCGAGTGGTAGCAACCTGCTGTGACTGCCTGTGTTTGTTGAGAAAAAAACAAACACACGGCTGTGTCATGTTTACAATTCTGATCAGCTGAGTGCTCATAGGTCAAAAGAAATCATATCAAACTGCCTGAATTCCTTTGGCACATGCAAATTATCCCTCTGTTTACTCTAATAGTCTTCGAAGTACACAGCCTGCAAATAATTTTAGCCAATTTATTTATATGATTGCTGTTTCTGCTTTAAGTTCAGAAGGTTAGAATACTGAATTTCACTACTTTCCATATAATTTACCGACCTGTGCCTAAATAGAGGTGGGTGAAGCTCGTGGACTTTCACTCTATGGAATTACCCAAAAACGCATTGGAATTCTGCGAAATTATGCGAGCAGTGGAGTTGTGGTACACTGCGCCACTTGTAGTGATCTATAGCACCAGGAGCTTGTCCCGCACTGTAAAATCAGTGTTGATGACACCACGCGGTACGTAACAGGATACTACTCTTTTCTGCCATTCGAGTGATTTTCTACTCGAGCTGCATATTTCTCACTGCAAGTGGCAACTTTCTCGATTGCGTTGTGAAATCTCACCGGGAGGCAGTCTAGTGTTTGATTTTCTTGCTCGTGCTCGACAACTTACAGTTGCTCACTGTGCCACTGGACTCAAGCTAGCCTGGCTGATGAAGGGTAATACACAGAAACCGGTCCCAAGATGCTTGTTTCAGGTCCAGGGAGGACCTGGCTTAGCAGTTCGGTCTGGACTGTTCCCATGAGGCACAGGGTCAAGACTGATTTGCATATGGCTAGGTCTAGGGGTGGCATGGTGAGCAAAAGAACAATGGATTTAACCCAGGTCTCTTGACTGGGGTAAATGTATGATTTATTCAGCATTTCGTCCATCGTTTGTTCGCGTAGCACTTTTCACCCTAAGTGGGATGGGTATGCCCAGACGTGGGTCCCTTGCTCATTGCACCACTGGATTCAAGCTAGCCTGTCTGATGAAGGGTAAGACACAGAAACCGGTCCCAAGATGCTTGTTTCCAGTCCAGGGAGGACCTGGCTTGGCAGTTCCGTCTGGACTGTTCCCATGAGGCACAGGGTCAAGACTGATTTGCATGTGGCTGGGTCTAAACTAGGGTGGCATGGTGAGCAAGAGAACAATGGATTTAACCTACATTTCTTGACTGGGGGTGAATGTGTGATTTATTCAGCATTCCGTCCAACATTTGCTTTCGTAGCACTTTTCACCCCAAGTGGGATGGGTATGCCCAGATGTAGGTCCCTTGCTCACTGTGCCAGTGGATTCAAACTTGCCTGGCTGATGAAGGGTAATACCCAGAAACTGGTCCCAGGATGCTTGTTTCCGGTCCAGGGAGGACCTGGCTTGGCAGTTCCGTCTGGACTGTTCCCATGAGACACAGGGTCAAGACTGATTTGCATATGGCTGGGTCTAAACCAGGGTGGCATCGTGAGCAAAAGAACGATGGATTTAACCCAGATCTCTTTCCTGGGGGTGAATGTGTGATTTATTTAGCATTCTGTCCATCATTTGTTTGCGCAGCACTTTTCACCCTAAGTGAGATGGGTATGCCCAGACGTGGGTCCCTTGCTCACTGTGTCACTGGATTCAAGCTAGCTTGGCTGATGAAGGGTAATACAGAGAAACCGGTCCTGGATGCTTGTTTCCGGTCCATCGAGGACCTGGCTTGGCAGTACGGTCTGGACTGTTCCCATGAGGCAAAGGGTCAAGACTGATTTGCATATGGCTAGGTCTAAACTGGGATGGCATGGTGAGCAAAAGAACAATGGATTTAACCCAGGTCTCTTGACTGGGGTAAATGTATGATTTATTCAGCATTCCGTCCATTATTTGTTTGCGTAGCGCGACACCTTACAGTGGGTGACCCATGTGTGAGAAAAAACTCCACTACACGGTGGTTGGTTGAGTTTTTCTGAACTCCACGCTGCAAATGGAGAGGGCACAACTTGGCGAACTTCGCTGGAGGAGCAGAGTTTACGACCCACCCCTAATCCCACACAGACAGACAATGTTGATGGTAAAAAAAAACTATTAGTTTGGCAGAGGAACCCTCAATGAGGATAGTGGGAGGAAGGTCGTGTTCCTGCAGCAACTTTGCCTACAAGTGTTGGTTTTGAGTCGTTCAGTTTTCCTTTACAGTGACTTGCACTTTCATTTTCCTGATGTCTTTCACCTTACAAGAACAAGGGAATAGGAAGCTTTCTATTTGTGATGTGTTTTGAAAGAATATAGTACTTCATGCGTAGCTGAATTATTAGCCCTTAGGTCCTACTTTCAAGCGCTGCAGACTCATGTTGGCATCTTATGAAGTCTTTTCTAGTCCCATGTACTGTGGGTGGAGGAAAACTTATTCCATTGTCGGTTTCCAAGGATAGCAAAGTACCTTTTCACATTAGTCTTTCTAAATTTCGCCTGCTCTACAATGCTAGGGTTGGGGAAGAGGATAAGGCCCACCTATATTAATCCTGTCCTTTATGAGTCAGCCGCTCTAAGTACAACTAAAATGACGGTTCTTTTGTTCAGGGACTATTGGCAATTGGATTACTGTAAAGGTTGTTATTTTATTTGAGGTTAGCCTGGGTCCTAACTCTCATTAGCTGGAAGCCTATCTGGGCCTTAGAAATAATCATTTCATATTGTGCGGTGCACTAGGTGACAATTTAATGCTTTGTTTATAGCCACTGGTCACGTTGTCTTGATTTGATATACATCGTTGCTGCTTAAGCTACCTATTATGGAACAGTTGAATATTGTTTTTCAGATGCAGGTTAGGTGTTGCCATTAAATTAAATGTACTTGGCTACAGCGACTAAAGCTTGCACAATTAACAAACCTATCTCCACAATTTCAGTCTCTTATCCTTAGATATAAGAATTGTGGGCAAGACATACATCAGGCTGGTTGGACTAATACACCCACTGAAGGAGGCAAGGGTGATCCCTTGGACATTAGGGTCTAGATTTGTAATGAGCTTGTGTTGCTGTAGTGTTATTCAAAGTGACACAATCCCAGAAGTCATATTTATTATGCCACACCAATCCAGCTTGCATGGCTGTGCGTGGCATAGTAAATCTGGAGAAATGCAAGGCAGTGAAAGTCGCTGTCTTGCGTTACTCTGTGCTGGGAAGGTGATCCATGCGTGGAGGGTGTGAGTTCCGAAGCATTCACCCATGCTTTCTGACACATTTCAAGATTTACTAACACTAGTGAACCTGTGAATGTGTCAAAATGCTAGGCCTTCCCAGGTGAGGTGTAACAAGGAGAAATATATTTATTTCTCAACTTTTTTTTCCTTTCTCTATGTGCGCTGCAGATACAGCACACATAGAAAAAGGAAAATGTCTCAAAGGATTGTTTTGATGCAAGAAGGCACCTTGCACCATGGTGCAAAGGGGCCTGTGTTGTCGTTTGGCAGCCACAAGTGTGCTAGGGCAGGGAGAGAGCAAGGATGTGCCATTGTAAGTAAATATGGCACATTCCAGCCCCTTCCATTTGACACAGTGCAGCAAGTTGTCTTGCTGCATTGCGTTAGACGAAATGTTAGTAATTCTACACTTAGGTACGGTGTTGGCAGGACTTCTTAGCTTCCTGACCACCCAGAGACAGACTGAATACATTTATGTGTCTAGTGCCAATATCCCCAAGGGATGAATGGGCCCTTGCCAAGTTCCTAGGCAGGGTTTGTGTGCAGAGGTGCTCCTGTGCCCTACATACTGTTCAGAATGTAATCCGTGTAATAGGGCTCACAAAAATGACCGTATAACATGCAATAGGAGCGCAGGTACGCTATGCCTATGTGTTGCTTGCAATTTTATGTGATTTACCCTAAGCTAGCATTACTTGCTAGTACTTATGATTCTTGTCATTTCTAGCGTTATTGGATGTATAATATGGAAGTCTATTTGTATATAATCCTGTGTGGAGTCTCTTTTGTGATGTATCCATTGTGTTGCTGTGTGAGTGTGTTGCACAAACGCTTTACACATCGCCTCTGATGATAAGCCTGCCTGCTCTGCACCAAGCTACCAGAGGGTGAGCACAGGTCATCTTTGGTGTGTAACTGACTTGCCCTGATTAGAGTGGTGGGTTCTGCCTGGCTTAGGTGCATACCCTGGCCAACCAGAAACCCAATTTCTAATAGTTTGATTCTGTAGTCCTTTATTGATTTGCAGGAATTCCTCTCCTAGCTCATTTTGCTTGCGCTGAAATGGGCAGCCGTGTGTTTAAGTGTTCAACTGCATTTATGCTAGAAACATACCTAATCTGAGTATTTGCTGGGTAGATGAAATGTCAGCCAAATAGTGACAACGGCTTTCCTTCCTTTCGGTATGAGGCTGGTCCACATTAAGTTTCAAAGTAGACATACTTCCTTCTCTCTGTTTTGCCTCAGAGCCCGGTGAAAGCAGTAGAGGCACATGTGTCCGAAATGTTAAATGCTTCCTAGGAGAATATATATCAAGAGATAAGAGATGATTGAATGATCCATTGACACATTTCTACCATTTATTGCACAGTATACTGATTTCTGGAGGAATATGTTGATACCTGATCTCTGCCCAATGTCTACCAAGATGTACCAAAATTGTTGGTCACAGATTTCAAGGGTCTCAGAGTCTGTCATTTCAAAAAACAAAAATTTAGAATTATGGATCACATAGATCCATGTAGAAGGCAGATGGGCCAGGTCTAACCACGTAAATATCTAACTAGTGTCACCTTGGGAAGACACATTAGCGGGGAATAAGCCCACTGGACTATCAGTTGCTGATAAATGGGTATTACAAATGCTGACATTAGAGGGACCCTTTCTCGTAGCAATGCTGCTGAATCCTACAGAATTTCCAGTAGCTGGACTCATCTTAGGTGTTCCTGGTACATACATGCCTCACATGAAGGATCATGTCATTGCAACTTGAGGTCAAGGGATTTTGGTTGTTTGCAGAAATACAGTTGATGATCAGTTAGCTTGTGGGGCAGTTGAATAAACAACCATCGGAAAAGCTGCATGGGACAACAGTGAATGCTTTTCCAAACAGAATATCCACATGAGAGTAGTGGTATTGGTAAGTGCTTAGACATGGCTGAACAGGTATATGAAGTGTGGTGCTTATGGGTCAGTATCCAAAGCCAGCATGACAAACATATCAGTTAATGTCTTAATTCTAATGACTTCCTGTTAGCGGCCTATCAGAAATTCTGGCTTCTGTCGCTATATTGTAGTTCACTGTAATTGCATTTATATTAGGGGTGGGCATAACTGGCATAATTCTCTCTAGCATAATTACTTGTAATTACAGCAAACTTACTCAGAATTATGCCTAATTACATGAGAAGCGCAACCCTGCATTTAGCGCTATTTTCCAAAATAGACCCATAGATGCATTTTGTGTAAAGAAAATAGCACTAAATGCTACAGGACATGAACAGCAGAAGCCAGGACTTGCTCACTCTCTCTTAGTGCATTGTTCCTGGGGCCCTGCAGTATGATCTTTGCCCCAAATCACTAATAATTACTGAAGCTGGTGTGATTGCATAATTTCAGATATTTTGCACCACTAGAGTAATGCATAACTACTGAAATTACTCTTATTACACCAACATAATTAATATTTCAATAGCACTAGCCCTGAAGAGCTGCTGTATCACTTTTCATAGTGTAGCCCAGTTCTCATGGTTAGTAGGTAATCCAGTGCTTATGTATTGTTGATTATTGTGTCATCTATGAGAAACTAGTCCCCCTCACATTCACTGATTCCCCCATTTCACTAGGAACCCTCTTAAAAGAGGCAGGGATCCTTTATCATCTCTATGCTGACAACATCTAACTCTACCTCAAGATGTCTTCCACGCACAACATGCAGCTTCCACCACCCTCAAGTACATCCAAGAATGGATGACATCTCACCACCTCAAACTGAATCCCTCTAAAACGTAATTCCTTCTTATCTCTACCTCAATCTCTCCACCTGCTGTGTAATCATGGTTGGATAATCTGAACATTCTTAACAATAAACCTACTGTTGTTGACAGTGCCAAATCCCTAGGTGTCATCCTCGACAAAAGACTTATCCGCCAAACCCCAATCAAAACCATGGCCAAGATTGCATGCTTCCAACTGTGCCTTCTCTGGGGGATCCAGCGTTACATTCCTGAGCAAGACCTGAAAACTTTTGTCCAATCTTTGGTACTCTCCAGACTGGAATATTGTAATTATCTCCCTGCAAGCCTCTCCAAGGCCCACTTATCTCCTTTAAAATCCATCCTCCACCCGCCTGTGTGTTTTGTCTACGGGGCCAAACAAAATGACCATATTACACCTATGCTGATAACTTTTCTCTGGCTTCCTACTGAAGCTAGGACCATACACAAGACTACTTGTAACACCCAGTGGCATAGCCAGCCTTTTTGCCGCCCATGGCTATCCCTTCATTTGCCGCCCACGGCAGCCACATGTAAGAGTGGGGGGAAGTTGCTATCAGGCATTTCTAGACCTTCACAAAATGCTGAAAATCTGCTACTTGAACTCCCAACCTTAAAAAGAAAAGCATTAGGGCCACATTTTTCTCAAGTAATGCATCTAGAATTTGGAACTCGCTACCTCCAAACCTTCTCATCACCACCTCTTTTCGGATGGTCAAAGAGAACCTTAAAAAATGTTTCTCAATAGTCACTCCTCGGCAAGCTCCCAACCAGGCAAATGCCCTCACATCTAATGGTGTGACCCTGACTTTTACATGACACTCTGGAGAGTTAGAACAACCTTTTCGCTTTAACTCTGTAAATTTGTAATATATATGGTGTATCCCTAATCCCTTTACCTTTTCTAAATCTGTAATCTGTAATGAATATGTAATTTGTAAATATGTAACTTTCACAATGAATAACCGTGGTAGGTATACTTATTGTCATCTTCGCTCTATTGTAAACACTCTGACACCTCTGGATAATGTCAGCGCTATATTGTTATATTCCCAAGTTAGGCCCATGTAGCGAGGCAGCTTATTCCTTACATTGTCGTAGAAAATAATACTTCAGCTGTGAACTTTTGTACACATTTGCATGCACGTCAATGTTGGATTACCTTCTCTGAAACTACTTTGTTTACACATCGAGCTTTGCACAGCATTATCATGATACCTTGATCATGTACTTAGCCTCGCTACGCACTAGGTACAAAAGTCGTCCTATTATCATCCACGGGGCAATAGCACTATCTACATATCCCTAACATCACTAACCTAGCACGCATATTGGGAAGGCTGCTTTTTATAATAAATAATAGGCATTCCAAAAGATTGATAGAGGAGGCACTTCTGCTGACACTGAAGGTCCCTGCATGCGGAGAAATCACCATGCACCGGTCTGACATTCTGTGAGGGGTGTCCAACTCAAGACCAAGACTGGGTCCTTCACTCTTTCCCCTCAGGTATTTGGGCTGGATCATCCCTTGGGGAGATTCTTGGCTCTACACCCATACACTCAGAGTAGGGACCGCATCGTAGGAATACTTTAGATTACCCCATTGCATACATACCTGCATATATTCATTGCTTCTGCACCATAGTAGAAATGTATCTACTGTTTACTCTTTTGGTGCTTGCAATCTCCTTATTTGCTTCTGTCTACTAATCATTACAGCTCATGTATTTTATACAAGAATAACGTTGGTTCAATAAATATATTGAAAATGTCCCACTGTGTATTCTGTGTACTTCTCTGAGAGAAAGTAAGCACAAGTGACTGAGCGAAAGATTCTGTACTGTTTCCACGATCCCGGAGTGTTCAGGATTGTCATGTTCAGGGAGTGCCAGAAACTGCTCGCTCCCTGGTAGGTTAAGATGGCTTACGGTGGCACTGTGAGCTAGCTGGTCTATAGGCCAACATATCTTACAGAGTGTCCGGAATCAGTATTGACACCAGGCCCTTAGTTTATGCTGTCCAAACAATGTGCAGAACCTACAGATTAGTAGCAATTACACGACAATCTAAAAACGCATATATAAATATTCAAGCAAACAATAAGTGTGGAAATGGTAGTGGGACCCTGGAAGTGGGGGGTTAGGGGGCATGGTCGATCCAAGCTGACTTGGCTTTTTGCTGTCTTCTCCTGCTGTGCCTCCCTGCTTGTTGGTTTATTCTTATTCTCGTACTGAGCCCATCTGAACAGAAGGCTTGCCTGCATCTCCTATTCGATAACAATCCCCCGCTTAATCTCGAGTGCGTTAATATGTGCTTCGCGCTAATCGATTTGGGAACAACCGTTTGCTGTGGCAGTGACCGATGCAAGGACCGTCCCTGACAAGCGCGTGCCTCCGTCCGCACTCCGCACTGTAAGGAGTGACGTCTTCATCAGGAGCGCGATAATCCGTTGCCAGTGAATGAACGATACCTTTCACTCCGCCAGCACTGCCAAGGACAAAAACCTCATTAATCAGCCTTCAGTGCCGAGCAATCCTTTCCCCTGTTTGGAAACGGAGGCGCAGACATTATTATACTCTTGTCAGCTCCCTGTTGCTGCTGGCGGCCAGCAAGGGGTCGAAAAGCCACAGAAACACTTCCAGCGCCGAGCACCCCAGTAGAATTTATGATGCGTCATTGCATCTGATACGGGAGGCTGTGACACATACATTATGCTGCTATCTCTGTCTTGGGGAAGTGCCTTTTGACATTGAACAAAATGATAGAAGTCACCTGCTCTCTCGCAGGTACATGTTTTGTCAGGGTGTTTGTCAGAGTGCTTTTTGCTGCCGACTGTACCTCTTCCTGTAAAAGTGCTAGTTACAGAGGTCACTTTCTCGCAGATATATCTTACCTGACAAGAATATGTACCTAGTAAAATGTTATCTTTCCCATCCGCGCGAAATGCACTCCTCTGCTTCATACAGATATTCCATTTTACCGTGAAAATAAACTTTGCAGCTCAGGACGTCTACTGTTGCAGAATGTGTTTCCAGTTGGTAATCATGATTTGGTGCAGGAGGCTAAAAAAGCTTCCAACCGTCAAAGTACTGAATTATTGCACAGTTTCTGAAAAGACAAAGCTCATCAAAACACTCGGGGTAGATGGGAAAGATTTCTATTACAGATGCTGAGAATGCCTGCTGAGGTGCTGATTTTCTATGTCGTTCAGAAGCAAACAGACGCACAGAAGGCAATTCGCAGAACAATACAATCATCATTGTATTTCACAAGTAACAGCTCGAAAAACCGTGACACAGCATCTTTGGCCCCCAGTCCTTTAATTTTGTTTGGAACATTCAAGTGGTGAGTTGAAAATTGGCTTTTTATCTTTGATCACTTTTGGACCAAATAGCGTATTGTACAAGCTCTTTCTGTGTCACTTCCTGTTTCCCTTAGTGGAAATAATTTCTTGCATTCTCTTAGTGCTGAGTAAGCCCTCATGCATATGATTGAAACAACAAGTTAACTCTTTTCTTTTTCTGATTATAAACTTCGGGCTGCCATCAGTATTGAAGAATTTTGTGTAAGGAAACTGAAATAGAGCTAGTGGACCTGTGTCCCTTATTAATTGGCCTGATCATTCTTTTACTTCTTCTGATGGAGCCTGGCTTCCAGCTTGTAGTCAGGTGCCCAGCTACATCTTCATATCCCCTTTGAGTTCACTGTTTCGTGTTCATTCCTAGCCACAGGACGCTGTGTCCAGTGTATCTGAAACAGCACTGTGGTTGAGTGTGCCTTTGTCGATATGAAAACCTATCTCCAAGCCTGTGCAGGTTTACATAAAGGTGTTGGTTTTAAATATGCAACGGTGGTAGCATGCTATTTTATTTCCCTTTAAAGACAGTTTTCTAGAGTTCATTTGAGAGGTGACCTGCTCTACATCAAAAATTTCCATAGTGGTGACATTCTTAAGCATGTGGTCCACAAAATTAAACTTTGACAAGGAGCAGATGTCTTTAGGTTTTGCCCACTAGAGAGAGCATTGGCTGTCAGTTTGCAAGAAGTATTTTCGGCTTTCAGTGGGCTTATAGCCCACCCATTGCCTACCATTAGTCACGCTCAATAGCTTGATTTTTATACATTAGCTTATGTGGGCTTTACTACCTCTTCGTGAGTTTGTCCCTCCCCTGAATCATGGGTGCATTATTTGTGTCCTTCCATAGTTCACTTTTCATGGCTACTTTTTTTATTTTTGCTTAAGCACCCCACAAGAGTGCATGTGTTTTGTAGCTATCTCCCAAACCCCACTTGCATTATCAGAGATTCTGTATAGCATGCATAAAACCACTGCCATAGCTCATAGTTTCCAAACGTGAGACCTGTTAGTTTTGCCCATGCTTATTTTGGGTGTGGCCACTATTGGTGCATTTTGCATGTTTAATATTTACTCTTCACTCCTAATAAATGAATAAAGGTTGTAGCTGCTAATTGGGAGAATGCTCCAAGAACACACACAAATGTTACACTTTTTCCCCAACCCCACAAAGCAGCAAACAGGGGGCCTCATTTAGGAGGAATTGGCAAAGAGCAGCACCGCAAGTCTACTTGCTACACTGTCCTACGTCGATGTGAAAGGAGAGGAATGCGCTGTATTTATGAAATAAATACAGCGCATTCCTCTCCTTTCACATTGAAATAAAGGATGTCTGTGTGACATGTGGGATTGTTTTTGTGCTGGAAGGGGCACCTTCCTGCACAAAAACAATCCCAAGAGGCGTTTTCCTTTTTCTGTGTGTACTGCAGAATGCAGCTCACATGCAAAGAGAAAAAACAAGGAGAAATTAAAATATTTCTCCTCGTTATGTCTGCTCTGGGGATGCATAAGGATTTGGTGTTCCCCAGGTTAACATGATGTTGTAAATCTGGGAAAGCATCAAAATCAATGGGTGTTGCTTGAGAAAATGCTTATGCCGAAAAGGGGGACCCCTCTGAAGGAGATGATTTGAGGTCAGTGAGAAGAGGGGAAGACCACAGCACAATGTAGAGAGCTCCCTCTTGACCAATATTTCTTTCATGAATGTAGAACTGAATTCAGCATGGGCTAAGCAACAATGTCATTACATCAACAAAATTCATACGATAAAATTGATTTTATCATTGTTATTTTACTTCTTTTTTATATATCAAAACTTTCTTTACTTTTTTCTCCTTTCTTTTAGTATAAAACTATTTTTGTATACATGTACATACAAATGAACACAATTGTTACATAAAATTCAAGTTTAAATGCAATACATTGTTAGGCAAATAACCCCTGAGTGAGAAATCATACATAAAAAAAAATCATAGATACTATAACACAACCATCCAACCTCATACAGACTCATACAACATTCGCAAATACATATATCTGGAAAAAAGGAGACAAAAGATTGCACAGTCTCCACGACCATATAGAATAGATGTGTTCAGTAGGATTTGAACAATATTGGTAAACGTGTGTTTCGGTGGCAAATAAGGGATAGTGCCGCCACCTTCCTCAGGACCTTGCCAGATACCAAAGAGACACAATAACACCTAGTGGATACTAGTTGTGTCGATGCAAGAGTTGTATCAAGAGGGATGGCCACTAACTGTAATCATAACATGTAACAGTGCCTTTTACTGGTGATACAAGTTCTAGAACCCTCACGTATTGTGTACAGTAGGCTAAATTTCATGTGTATAATGCATAACAACAGAAATAAATCTTCTAATTGCGTGGGGTCAGGCACTTATTCAGATATATTAATTTCGTTGAAACGTGCTAAACCGGATGGCTTCTCAAATGTTCCATTGCGGAATATTCGCTCATCAGGGTAAATGCTGGGTAGGCTAAGAGCTCACACAAGCGAAGTCGTCTATCAAGTCAGTCAAATGTAGAGTTACGTATGGGCCATCGAAATACCCAGCCATTGTGTTATAGTATGTATGAATTTTTTTTATGCATGATTTCTCGCTTAGGGGTTATTGGCTTAACAATGTATTGAATTGAAACTTGAATTTTATGTAACTATTTTTTGTTCATTTGTATGTACATGTATACAAAAATAGTTTTATACTAAAAAAAGGGGAGAAAAGGAAAGACATTTTTGATATATAAAAAATAAGTCAAATAAACATTGATAAAATCAATTTTATGTTATGAATTTTGTTGATGTAATGACATTGTTGCATAGCCTATGCTGAATTCAGTTCTACATTCATGAAAGAAATATAGGTCATGAGAGAGCTCTCTCTATTGTGCTGTTGCATGAGGACACCCACTCAACACCCATAGAACGCCTCCCTAATGCAGTGTAAGACAACGCAGCAACTTACGCTGCGTTGCCTTATTCCATATCTATTAGACCATTAAAAACCACGCAAAGTGGCTTTGCTTGGCCTAATAGATATGATTGGGAGGTTTGAACCACCAGAGTGTCAGACAAATTAAGCTCGGGCAGTGCAAGCCGGCTGTAAATAAGTCCCAAGAGTGCATCTCAAGGACAAGGGTTACTTTATTTGATAAACCTGATGATGAGATTTTCAATGTTTTTACATTTTCATTGTCGATGTTTTGGGTATCATATTAAAAGACTTACATGCAAACAGTAATATTAAATCTGCAGTACCTCTGCTCCTATTTCTGTACTGTTGATTTCTTCCTGAGAACAGTGACTTTGGTAGCAGGGGTATCTGAGCAAACGTTCAGCTTAGTATCAAGTGCTCAAATCCACAATAAAACACATTTCACAGTTCATGCGAGCCTTCAGTACAAATGCAGAGTTGGCTAACCTAAACAATGTGCTATATGCGGCAGATTGTGAATTATAGTGTCTCACTGTCACATTGAAAACCCTATTGGGTAAATAATAGGCCTGGGCTAAAAATCCGTTCCGCTCTCAGAAATTGCGATAATTTGACATTTTCGCGTTCCGTGGAGAGCGCGAAAAAGTCTAAATTTCCGCAATCTGCATTTTACCGGAAATGTTTTGCTTGCTCGTGCTGTAAAATAATACATTCTTGCGTGCGCGCGATCGCCTTACCTGAATCCCCGCGTTCGCCGGCAAGTTTTCCCGATCCGGTCGCGTTCTCCACGAGATGTTGGATTGTTGGTACCCATTTGCGCTGTCTCGTGACAGTTCGCGCCCACAGTAACATCATTCGTCACGCGTTCACGTCTCTCTTCTCGCGATCATGCACCACGAGACAAGTGAAAAGATGGCCACGCCCGCAAGCAACCGCATGGGTAAATTGGCGAGCCGCGACCACACAGAACATACCGCGAACGGGCGGGAAAAAAACTTCCGCATCTTCGCGATATTTCCGCGTGTTTGCGGAGATTTTTTACATTTTCGCGATAATTTGCGAAAGTGAATTTCGCAAATTACGCCCACCCCTAGTAAATACATTAAGCCTCCGCCTATAATACGAAGGCACCAACCAGTATCAGCCTGATGACCACAATTGAGCAGGATTTTGTTTTAGTGGAAAGCTGATACTGGTGCCTTCATATTATAGGCGGAGGCTTCATTTATTTACCCAATAGGGTTTTCAGGACAGTTATACATTCTGACATGCTGTACAATGTGACAGTGAGGCACTATAATTCTCAATCTGCTGCAGTGTTCAGCAGAGGACAACTGAAGCAAAGTGAAGGAGACACAAGTGAAGAGGGCTTGGATAGACACCATGCAGTGGGATAATTTTTTCATACCTGTGCCAGTATTATTTAGTTCTATTTATCACCTATAAATAACAATAATCCATATTTTTAAGGGGCGAATATACTACTCCGTAAGGTTTCAAGGCGCTGGAGGCCATCGGGGAGATTCAGGGGCATATTATCAAGCCATGCGATAAAATTATCGCCGCTTTAGCGGCAGAAAACTGCCGCTAAAACGGCGATAATGGGCTTGAGAATATGCCCTTGAGAATTCCCATAGAGGCCCATGTTAGATGTGAAGGAAGTCTAACATGGGCTTCAATTGGAACTCCATAGAGCATATTATCAAGCCCATTATCGCCGTTTTAGTGGCAGATTTCTGCCGCTAAAGCGGCGATAATTTTAACGCCGTGCTTGATAATATGCCCTTCAGTGAGCTCTTTCCCAAAGTCACATAATATTGAGTTGAGCTGCCGCTTAACCGCTGCTCTGGAAGCAGCCGCTCTGGCCACTGCGCCAAGGCCGATCATGTGCCTTTCTTCAATGTCATGGAAAATTATTCTTTCGCAGACCCTGTATGCGAAATTCTCGCTTTAGTAAATTGTAACGTTTGCATGTATGAACATAGGCAGTTTTCAACAGAATAGGCAAACAGAAAAGCTATTTTAATCAGTGCGAGCAGAGTCATTTCATTACAGCATGTACATTATTACTTTGAAAGTGTCTTATTACATTGAAGCTTGGTTGTCAAAAATGACAACTGTCACAAAACTCTCTTTCAGTAAACATTTATTGCATTTAAGATGGCCTTTTCAACACGTTTAACATAACATGCATGTCACTCAAGTTGTGATAAACTCCACATTAGGGTATTACATTATGTGAAGCAGGAATTGAACGCAGTAAGCATATATTTTACATACAAATGAAACCATTCTTAAGTGCCGTGTTCAATGACAAGCATCCTTCAGGAATATTTGAAATGCAAAACCAAGAAAACGAAGCACCCACACCATCTGCTTTTATGGAGTAACAGCCATGCAATCAAATACACTTTGAGAGCTCCTTTCATTTAACATTCTTCAGGCACAGAACGGAACACAAACTAAATCAAAACCAGCATGCTGCATCCTGACATGTGTCGAGGCTTCAGAAAATATAAGCATTATCAGTACAAAGTACACAAGGATTCCCAGTGAAATCTGGAGAGAGGGAACCCTTGCTTAAGGATCGCCAGTCCATATATTTTTTGCGGTGTTAATAGGAGCACGTAATATTAGTTGCAGAATATGTTACACATTTAACAAACAAGGGTAGATTAAGCACGCGCGGCTACTGCCACTATGGAGTGGCAGGGCGGCTGGGCCGCAGGAGCGTCAGACGGGGAGCAGGGCAGAGGAGCCGCCGCTGAGATTAAGAGGTTTGCACAAAATCAGAGGATATTAACTTTTGTGGAACAGAGGCCGAGAATCAAACTAGCTATTCCAGTTCTAAAGTCCACGGTCGCCTGCTCAAGACACAAAGTCACATCTTCTCACTTTCTAGATAGAAAAGGATGCAGTATTTTGAATGTATGAGTTTTTTCAGAACCTGGATCATGTATGATTTGCCATGTTGAAACAAAGGCACAACTTCCTTGATGCTTTGCAGACAGTCGCTGGTAGAGTGTACACATTCAAAAAAAGAGTCCATTGTTTGAGCTTCAGGATCACTAACAGAATATCATGGTATGGTAAACAATATCGTTGAAAAACATATTGTGTCAAATATATCATTTATCACAATATCGTGCACATATACTCATAGAGATAAGTACGAAAATATCACAAAAAAATATCGTTGCCACTAACATCATCCATAAAGAGATAAAAATATAAATTTTTAATATAAATGGTTTAAAGTAGAACATGTTAAAAACTTTAGTATATAAATTGCATTTAATTTAATGCAAATTAAACATATTCCACTAATATGTAATACTATATACCCACTCAAAGCATATATATACATATACATTTATATATCTCTATATATATATATATATATATATATAGTCACTGAAAAAAACATAGGTTTCAGGGGGCACGTTTGCAGAGTGGTGCAATGAGGGGGCGTGGCCTCCTTCCCCGATTCCGTTTTTTTAATTATTGTTTTTTTAAGAAGGGGAGCTGTGTAGCCCCCATTATTTTTCAAATTTTTGGGCCCTGGGGACCCCATCCCCAGGGCCTGCCCCCAATTTTCTTTTTTTTAAACAATAAAATCGGGAAGGGGGCCGTGTGGCCCCCCTCCTGAGGCCCCCGGGGCCAGCCTTTCTATTTATTTATTTTCTAATTTTTGGGGAGGGGGGCCCTTGGGGCTAGCCCACTCCCTTGGGGACCATGGGGAGGGTCCCCAATCCCCCCATGGTCCCAGCCGGCTCCTCGCATCCAGTGGGAGCCAGCATTGCTTTTCCACATGG
Source organism: Triturus cristatus (assembly GCF_964204655.1). Classification (NCBI taxonomy): domain Eukaryota; kingdom Metazoa; phylum Chordata; class Amphibia; order Caudata; family Salamandridae; genus Triturus; species Triturus cristatus. Next base: position 751,936,637 of record NC_140589.1, read on the forward strand.
GGAGCAGCTAACATGCTGCTCCCCATGTGGAAAAGTAATCTGCTTTGCTATTTGGAAGAGAGCAGGTTTCCTGCTCTCTCTTCCAAATAGCAAAGCAGTTTGCAATGACAGTGTGGGAGCCGCGAGGCACCCCGGGACACTGCAGGAGCCGGCCTCTTGGGGGTGGCGGTCCCCAGGGCCATCAAGGGCTCCAGGAGGGGGGGCCGCGCGGCCCCCCTCCCACCTGTTTCAAAGCCCCGGAGGGTGGTGGTCCCCGGGGCTGGGTGGGCCTGAGAGCCCCCCACACAATTGAAATAAGCCCCAATTTACATATTTAGAGCCCCGGGGAGGAAGCTCCCCCCATACAGGGTATATTTAAAAAAAATAAAGCCCTGGGGGTGGCGGTCCCCGGGGCCGCGGGGGGCCGTGAGCTCCCCGCCATTCATTTTTTAAGTCCCCCAACAAAGAACTTAAAGCCCCGGGTGTGGCGGTCCCTGGGGGGCCTTATATCCCTCCAACGAATATTAAGAAGGCCTGGGGGTGGTGGTCCCCGGGGCTGGGGGGGCCTGAGAGCCCCCCAACAAATATTAAGAAGCCCCAGGGGGTGGCAGTCCCTGGGGCTGGGGGGGTCTGAGAGCCCCCCACACAATTGAAATAAGCCCTGGGGTGGCGGTCCCTGGGGCTGGGGGGCCTGAGAGCCCCCCACATGATTAAACAAAGCCCTGGGGGTGGTGGTCCCCGGGGCTGGGGGTCCCCCGGTGGCCAATTACCAAAGAAGCGCAGGAGACCACGCTTCATTTTTTTAAATTTCCGGCCGAAATTCACGCTGGGTGCGCGGATCTCGCGATTGTTTTTTGTTTTAAATGCTTTGTTTGGTCCTGGGGGTCCTTGTGGGACCCCCTGAGCAGGCCTAGGGGGTCAGGGTGTTTCTACCCTGCCCCCTTTTTGCGTTTTTCGCGTTTCTTTTCCTGATTTCTTGTGCCTCGGTTCTACCGAGGCACAAGATGGCTGCCAACACTTCCTGATTTGGAGTTTTGATAGCCAAGTAGAATACAGCACGTGCACGGCAGGGTGCGCTTAGGCTGCGCTTCGGGTACGCGGACCCTCTGAGGCCATAGATATATATGTACTTTTAAATGTCATTTTCTCAGGAACTACCAAAAGGATTTACACCATTTAACCAAAAGACATGAGTCTGAACTAAGGACTACCTCTTTGCCAAGTTTGGTGTAATTCCGTTCAGCAGTTCGGCCTGTAGCTGCGGCTAAAGGTCCTATGGGAAATTGCATGGGGAAAACACGTTTTGGGACCCAGCTTTTTTCTCAGCCCCCGCTACACGAATCATCCCGAGACTTTTAGGATAGGAGCGGACCGGAGCTGGCCAAAAATTTTGAAAATTTCGCGAAGATTCGTCAATCGGCGCCAAAGTTGTTCCAAATAGAATGTTGCGGATTTCCTATTGAAAATAGGTCCTAACTATAACTATCTACTGGCGACCGCAAGTAGATTATATATATATATATATGAGTTTACGCCCAGAGACAGGCGTACCCATCAAACAGGGCTCAAAATCAAGGAACAGAAGGAGGAAAAATCGCAGATGGGGCCAACAAAACACAGCAAAAAAAGTATACAGACGGAACAAGAGGAAATGAATTACAATAAAGAGAAACCAGATAACACAGTTGTAAACTTAACTAATATGGCTCTGACTCCAGATGAAGAACAAATTCTTGCTTTGGGATTATCGTATTGCAAGACAACCAATTTTGACTATACCCAAACCAGAATAGACCTTTACCACTTTACACGGAAATTGAAATTGCGCAAACATTTTTTTAACACCAAGGAAAAGATGAATATGAAAGACCAAGGAGCAATTGTAGATCAAGAGCCAGATAGTTTATCCGCAGTGGATTTATCCTTCCTGAAAGACATGGCGGAACTTGAGAAGGAATGTTCAACAGAGGTACCAAATTTGGATGATACAGGAATGAATTTGGATTTTAACCCCTTGAGTGCCCATGACGAGATGGTCTCGTCATGGGCCGCGGTTGCGCTGTGCCCATGACGAGACTATCTCGTCATGAGCCCCTCCCGCTAATGAAACGCCCGGCACAGGGCGTGGAAAGGGCGGGGCACTCAAGGGGTTAATATATCAACATCTGTGACAACACCATTTCGACCTAAATCCATTTTTAATCCTCTAATGCCAAGGGATAACATTGATATCTTTGTAGACAAAATGATTCAGGATCTTAGAGTTTTGGCAACTGAAAGCAGTAATACATTCAACATGTTAAAAAATAAAGAATCAGCTGGATATTCCAAGACAATGCTAAAAATCAAAGAACGTTCCGACATCGTGGTACGTTGGTCGGACAAAGGAGCCAACATCGTACTTTGGCCTTTAGATATGTACAATAAGGAAGCATTGAACCAACTATCAGACATGAACTGCTATGTACGGATCAGTGCCACTAATATCATCAGTACCAAAGAAAAATTCCACGGATGTTTGTATGAATGGAAACGGAATGGGCTAATAACCAGAAATGAACTTGATTTTCTAAAAAATGATTACCCTGTGACACCGCAATTATATTTGTTACCAAAAATTCATAAAAATGCAGTGTGTCCTCCCGGCAGACCAATCATATCTGCCATCGGGAGTCTATTCGAAAATACCAACAAGTTCATAGATTTTTTCCTTCAGCCATTTGTACGGACCTTACCATCCTACACCAAAGACACTGGTGATTTTCTCACTAAGATTTTTGATTTCAAATGGCAGGAGGATTATTTGTTTGTTACACTAGATGTACAGAGCTTGTACACTAGTATAAGACATCATGATGGCATGAGAGCCACCAAACATTACTTGAGCACAAGGGATTCAAGTCTACATGAACACACAGTGATGTTGTTACAGATGGTGGAGTGGTGCTTAACAAATAACATTTTCTTGTTTGACAGGCTACTATATAAACAGGTACAAGGTACAGCCATGGGTACTTGCTTCGCCCCCAGCTATGCGAATTTGCATATGGGCTGGTGGGAGGAGCAAGTACTCATGAAAACGTGCAATACTCAAATGTATGAAAATGTTGTCATATATCAACGTTACATTGATGACATCTTTATTGTGTGGAAGGGCAGTGAACTAAGTGCCATTGATTTTGTAAATGTCATTAATACCAACGACTTGAACCTTAAATTTACAGGCACTATAGACAAGCAGTCCATTGTGTTTCTCGACTTAGAACTCTACACCATGAACAACAAAATACATTCGCGCACACACCGCAAACTGACATCAGGGAATGCCATTTTACACGCTCAGAGTTTTCATCCTGTTAAACTCATTGAGAGCATTCCCTTTGCTGAGTGCCTACGCATGAAGAGAAATTGTAGCACCGCTGAGAGCCTTATTGAATCAACCAATAACCTATGTACAAGACTTAGTAACAGAGGTTATAAAACAAAAACTCTCAAACAAGCTAAGGAGAAGTGCCAAAATATCCAAAGCAAAGATCTTCTATTTAAGAAAAAGGGCAATAGAATAACCTTAGGGGAAACAACCCAACAGACACCGAGGTTAATCACAGGTTACAATATTTTCCATCAGAGACTAAGACAAATTTTATATGGACATTGGCCGATAGTACGATGTGACCCTGTTATAGGTCCCTCGTGTACTAAGCTCCCCCAGTTAACATTCAGGAGAGCCAAGTCCATGAAACAGGAACTTGTATCCAATGCCCCTGTATCTGACAAAGGTACCAGTTGGCTAAAATCCCAAAAAGGATTTTTCAAATGCACAAAGTGCAAAGCCTGCCAGTATGGAATCAACACTAAATCAATCGCAACTCCACTTAGAAAAACTCCCATTGAGATCAGGGAGCATTTCACGTGCAAAACTGAATTTGCGGTATATGTGTTACGCTGTACCTGCAATAAGATGTATGTTGGCAGGACCATTCTCCCTGCACATGTCAGAATTCTGCAACACTTAAGGGCAATTAACAACAAAGACCCGACATATCCAGTTGCTCGACACATTAATAGAGTACATGATGGCAAAGCAGAAGATTTGGTATACTTTGTGGCTGACAGTGTTAAGAAAAACATCAGGGGTGGGAACAGACAACTTGCGCTAAGGAGGTTAGAGTCACGATATATAATCCAGTTAGACTGCAAGATTCCAAAAGGTTTGAATGCCGACGAAGCACTAAGCGTTCATCTATAGATTCAAAACTGCCTTTTTAAATTTCTTGTAACAATCCTTTGAGTCTTGACCCAGTTTTTATTTATTGGTTTATTATATATCTTTTTACACGTGCCTAGTAGGTCCCCCTATGCTAATATATGGCAGTTTATAAAAACACTATGATGCTTTATTGGTTAAATTGGTCATTGTCATTAGATTTTGAATGAGGAATTTACAGTGATTATTAATAGCGGTATAGCAGGCCCAATTGGGCTTTATTTCACAAATGTTTACAATGGTTTACAATTTGCACTATTATGCTTATAATTCACTGGTTATCTCAGGTATTATTTATTTATCAATATGAATTAATGATGGACCTATGTAACCTTTTTGAATGTTTTGTATTACTACAATTGTACAGAGAGACACTGGTCTGAGGAAAGACTTTTTCAACTATAGTATTTCTTTCATGTTAATTTTTGTTTACTGGTTGCTAAGTAACCTGGGGGTGTGTGTTAAATGCACGTAACCAGCTTATAAGCATTTCATTTGAACGGGTTCTGACACAGTGAGCAAGGCGGACTTATTTGCGGAAACGCGTCTAGGCCACAGCTTTTTGAAATAAAGCATTATCTTTAGAACCTATCCCACGGAGTCAGTGCCTGTTTCGTATGTAAGGAACCCGGTTTGGAGCTAATATATATATATATCTATATATATATATATATATATATATATATATATATATATTCACTGAAAAAACCATGGGTTTCACACTCGTTATAGTTAGGAATTAGCATTTAAAAAACCTTAGAAATTCACTGAAAAAACCATAGGTTTCACACACGTTATAGTTAGGAATTAGCATTTAAAAAACCTTAGAAATTCAGTGAAAAAACCATAGGTTTCACACATGTTATAGTTAGCTGGACATTTTACTCGTAAAAAACCAATGAAATTGCCCCGTTATAGTTAGTTCAGCTAACTATAACTCGCGCGCCCGCAATGCACTGCTGATGACGTCACATATTACATCACTCATGACATGGTCAGTGACATCACTCATGACATCACTGATGACATCTCAAATGACATCACTGATGACATCATCCAGTGAATGTGTGTTTTTCTGAAAATTAAATATGTTTTATATATGTGTATCTCAAGGTCGATGGAAGAATAAATGGGTATATAAGTGTCTAGATGGATGATTTGTTTTTGAAAAATTGATTGTGTTACTGACTGATTAAGTGTATCTCTCACTTTGTGTATAAGTGGCTGCATGGGTTGGTGAGTAGCTACATGGGTGTCTATATAGGTTATTAGATGTTTTTTAAAGTATCAGTCTGAGTGTCTGTATGGTACGGTGGGGGGTATTACGTAGTGCATAGGTGTATGAATGAGTGACTCACTGTTTGTATGTGTTGAAGACAGCATGTGTGCAGGACTGTATGTGTGGATGAGTGTGTGTATGGGTGTGTTATTGAGTGAATGACTGTCTCAATAGTGTCTTCAGGAGTAACTACATATGTTTTTAACTAGTATATGTGACTATTGGTGTATATATGTGAGTATATGTGAGAGGGAGAGATTGAAAGAGTTCCTGTATGAATAAGTATGTGTTTCTATAAGTGATTGTTTAAAAGACTAAGTATGTGTAAGTTTCCGTAGAAGTAAGTATGGTGGTGTGTGTATTACTGTATATGCAAGTAAATGTATGTTTTATTCTTTATTAGCATGAGTGACTATGTGTGTGAGTAACTCTATGGATGAGTGGCATTGTGTAACAGGATGTATAGATGTATGAGTACATATGATGAGTGAGTACATGTATGAGTGACTGTATAGGACTGTTGGTGAATGAGTGGATGTGTATGTGGATCTTAGAATTACTGAAGAGGTTGTTGTAACTGGTATTGGTATGTCCATTGTTTTGAAATTTTTAGTCTCTATTTTTGAATGTGTGTATCAAAGCTTATATTAAGGTGAGAGGAGGTCTGCCACTCTATCACAAGGATGATGTCATCAGTGATGTCATCAGTGATGTCATTTGAGATGTCATCAGTGATGTCATGAGTGATGTCACTGACCATGTCATGAGTGATGTAATATGTGACGTCATCAGCAGTGCATTGCGGGCGCGCGAGTTATAGTTAGCTGAACTAACTATAACGGGGCAATTTCATTGGTTTTTTACGAGTAAAATGTCCAGCTAACTATAACATGTGTGAAACCTATGGTTTTTTCACTGAATTTCTAAGGTTTTTTAAATGCTAATTCCTAACTATAACGTGTGTGAAACCTATGGTTTTTTCAGTGAATTTCTAAGGTTTTTTAAATGCTAATTCCTAACTATAACGAGTGTGAAACCCATGGTTTTTTCAGTGAATTTTCAAGGTTTTTTAAATGCTAATTCCTAACTATAACGTGTGTGAAACCCATGGTTTTTTCAGTGAATTTGCAAGGTTTTTTAAATGCTATTTTTTTCTTTTATTCTTCATTTTTTTCAAACATATTTTTAATTTAATTTTTGTTATCTTTTATAAAGACTATGCTTAAATTTTTAAAATCCTTAAATATTTTTTTTATATATATTTTTTAAAATAAACATGTAAAATGTATTTCCAGATTTTTTTTTTTTTTTTTATAGTACGCGTACCGTAAGCTCACGGTAAGCGTACGGTTTACGCAACGTCCGTAATCTATCTACGCTGCTTGCGCATAGTTACGTACTTTGCGTGGCCGCGCGTACTGCGCGTGGGACGCGTGCGCGCTTACGCAACACGCGCACGTTACGCGGAAGTGCCGGGAAATGACTGTTATGCGCATGCGCGCAAGCGCGTGTCTTTTTTACGTGCACGCGTACTTTTTGCCGTAAGCGTACCGTAAGCGTACCGTAAGCGTACGGTAGGTCATGTGATCTTGAAACACAACTTTTGATTGGTTGAAACTACTTTCAGTTCTAGAACTCTCCTACACCACACCCATTCCCCTCATTTCTGCTTGTGATCCCTTGGGAGAAGGAGCTGGTTTGTCTTTGGGATACGATGGCAGAACAGCAGAGCTCTTCTGAGAGTGAGGCTAGCACCAGCAGCACTGTCTTGAGGCAGAGAGCGAGGAAAGTAAAGCCTTCTTACGTTTGGGAGTATTTTACTTTTCCAGAAGGCCAGCAAAAGGTGAATGCACCCTTAGTTACTTGCAAGCTGTGTAAGCGTGTACTTTCTAGAGGTAATCCTAACAGGAAGTATTCCTTTGGGAATCACACCATGAAGAGACACCTCCAGGAAGTACACAGAAGGACACATGGTCATCTTTTTGGAGGTAACTCTTCAGAAAGACGAGCCAGTACATCCACAGCAGCTCAGCCTGGACCATCATCTGCAGGGCAGACTCCTTCTTCTGCAGGTCAGGTGAGCCCTTCATCTGTGGGGGGAGAATCTCCTTTTGCTGGCCCTCTGGAAATTAACCCTCGGTTTGCGAGGGTTGAAGTACGGTGCGCCACTTGTCACGATCTAATTACTTATAGGGAGACCAGTGTTTCCCTGGTGAACAGTAAAATAGATCAGCACACTTGTCGTACCGTCTAATATTCCCAATCTTTCTTTCCTCTGTCCCTGCATGAACACAACGGTTCTTTTAAGAGCCAACCTTATCTTTCATCTTTTTTTTTCTTTTTTTTTTAAAACTTATTTTTTTTTTTTTACCGTACGCGTACGGTAAGCGTACCTTTTTTTTATTTTTTAAAAAAAAACACTAAAAATCATTTATCTCATTACAAAGTCCTTGAGAGACTACAATTTTTATTTTTAACTTACCATACTCACTAAAAAAAATATTTATTCATTTGTTTTTTTAAAAAATAGTTTTTAAAATGGTTGTAGTTTCCGAAAATTTTCTATATCGATCTGAAAATAAAGAAAAAAGTATTAATATTTTTTATCCATTTTATAATACAATACACATATTTACCTTTTTAACAAAAAAATATTTTTGCCTTATTTTTGCTGTTTTCAGAATATATTGCATTTCACTATTAATTGTGAAAGCAATTGCATTCATCATTTTACAGCGGGCAAAAAAAATTAACAATCACAAAGATTGTATTAAAAAAGCCCAGAATGTCTTCTCACTTAAACTTATCATTACAGAAATGCATATTATTCAAAAAAAATATCATCTAAAAACAATACTTTTTTCTTTAAAATACCGTCTGATATGTTTGTTTCAGAAGTATAATCACAATATTATATCTCAAATAACTCCAAAATACATCTGATTTTATTTCCTTTAGGCCAAATAGTATTTTTTTTTTTTCCTGGAATAAATTTCCAAGGGAAAACCATTAAAATTCTAAAGTTTAATCTGTCCAGATCTCACCAATTCTCTGTAACATTTTGGTTCACGAAAATTTTTTGAATAATTTATTTAGTCCACAATAGAATTGCTTACTTTTCCACATGGCCAAATAGTAATTTTTTAAATCATTTTTGAAAAAATTTCCAATGGCAGTCCACTAGCATTCCATAATTTAAAATGTGCAGAAGTTACCGATTATCTCTAAATTATTGGTTTTTGAAAATTGCATTAAAATTTAAAAAAGTCCACATTACAATTGGTTATCTTTCCTTTAGGCCAAATGATAATTTTAAAAATCTTTTTTCTACAAAATTGCAATGGTAATCCAGTAAAATGGTAAAATTATTTTGTCCAGATCTTGCCAAATCTCTCTAAAATTTAGGTTTCAGGAAGATTAGATAGGAATTTGCTAAATCAAAAGGCAAACGTTGTTTGAAAATCAATTGGGAATCATTACACAGTGTCCAGCCTTTTTCACATTTTAGATAAACTGTGTAATGTCCAGAAGTAACAGTAGGTCCATCATGGAAAATTATTGCAACAGTTACAAAAGTTTTTCCTGAAATTGATAATTGCTGTCCTGTAAACTTCTTTATTAAAGTATCCAATTTTGATCCATCAGCTCTACATCGTTGCATCATTAAAATTACATACTGTCCGTATTCCTTTAAAATTAATGTTGAAAACATGTCAGAATTACACTCACCACATTTCATGCTATGATTAGCATCTTTAACTAATTTTGCAAAAGTGACTGTTTTACTCTCTGGCAATGTCAAATAAATAAACCTTTCATTATCAACAATAGAGCCACATATATTATAACAATTATCACAACTATGTTCCCATTTATAAGAGAGACCAAAAAAAATGTCAATGGGAACTCCTTCTTCTTCCACTACCTGAAGAAAATACATCAAAAATTCGTGTGCATCTTGCTGTTCATTTTGAGAAAACTGTGTTCGTCCTGAACATACATCTAAAAGTTTTCTAATTTCAGTAGCACTTTCTATTTGAGTTTTATCTTTACTCAGCTTTTCAAAAAGGAGACTGAGCTCTGAACAGAATCTTTTTCCCTGATTTACTATTATCTGCTCTTGCAAACTTTCCAGATAAAATGCAACATTCAGCACTACATTAGCGTAGCAGTTGACACCAGAGCTATTTTCAAAATGACATCCTACAACCTGTTCTTCATTTTCCTTATTCTTTTTGCTTGCAATTACATCACTCCTCTTTTTTTTCCTCTTCTCTACATCTTCATTACAGATATTCTCATTTCTCCTTTTACGAGAAACTACACGTTTCTCCAACACAGGATACTGACCTAAATGAGGAGCATAGCTTCTTCTTAATCTATTATACTCCTTTACACAGTTTGTATCAGCACTAACTTTTGAGTCATCAAAGTCTATCATGAATAAACCTGATAATGTTTTGACTCGTGACAAAGCTACATATGCCATACCTTCTTTGAACACAGTTGAACCAATGTTCACAAATGCACAATCTACAGTCAATCCTTGAGACTTGTGGATAGTTACAGCATATGCTAGTGAAAACGGAAACTGCTTCCTACGTACATATAAGTCTTTCACAAGCATGAAACGAACTGAACAACGACAAATGTCTTTAACTTCCTCTATCTGATCAAATTTTATCTGTAAACATTCAATTCCTTCTTTTTTCTGATAATTAATAAAACCCACAACTCTTCCCATCGCTCCATTCACTAAGCCTTTCTCAACATCCAAATTTCTCCTTAAAAACACTCTACAGTTCATGCAAACATAAAGATTTTTTTCTAATCCTGCTGTTTTGGAGATGTTCTTCTCTAGTGAGTCCAATTTATTTTTCAGTTTGCCTGTTACTGTGACTGTAATTCTTCCATCCTCAATTTTGTCCACTGCTTCCAATTTCCTGATGTCTTCCTTTTCCAATTTCAAAAGCTCCTCATTAAATATTGAGCATTCACGTAGAGTTGGCATTAAGCAGATGACACTTTTGTTTTCTGCAATATTCTTGTATATTTTCTCTGCAACTATTTCTTCCTTTGGAAATAAATTATGTAGCAGCCGACTCTGTAATGCTTTTTTCCCAACATCTGTGAGTAGTCCAATCCTGATATCTTTCAGAATACTTCCATATTCTTCATCGTTTGCTTGCCTCATATTAGTTGTAAGTTCCTTGTACTCAAAGAAGGACCAAATATTTGTATTTCCAATGCTTCCCAATGACTTCTTTGTGTCTTCATGTGTCACAGTATTAAACACTGGTTGTCCTTTAACTGGAGTAAGTTGCAAAAGATCCCCAAAAACTATGACGTGTTTTCCACCAAATAACACGTCATAGTCTGTCTTCAAAATTTGCTGCATTCTTAAATGCACAAAGGCAAGCATTAAGTTTGATACCATGCTCACCTCATCAATAATGAGAACTTGCATCTTCTTCAATACTCGTGAAACTTCCAAGGATGCTTCTCCAGTTAGCTTGTTGAATTGTATTTTGTTCTCATGCTCCACTGGTAACATTAGCAAACGATGTAAGGTGATTCCTTTTATGTTATATGCTGCTAACCCAGTTGGAGCAGTAACCACACAAGACAAAGTAGAATCCGTTTTTTGCTTTAGGTAGCTTCTGATGACTTTAATTAGGAAACTTTATCCAGTGCCAGCTTGTCCGCTTACATACATCCTGATTGGATGAAATGATGTGCATGAGCACTCTTTTTTGATATGTAGAAATCCGTGATCAATTTTGTTTTTGATCTCTTCATAAATTTGTTGCTGCTCTTGATTCAGTTGTCTTTCCAAATTTTCTAAGTCTATAAATTCTTCTTGAGCTTGATTCATAGCCGTTTCCACTTCATTCATGGCTATTGATGCTTCATTTTCAACGATTGGTTGTCCTAGGGGATCTTGACTGTGTGTTCCTGAACTTTGGCTGTCCTGAGAACTGTCTCTAGCTATTTCTGCTGCAATTGTAGTTTCCTGTTCAATTTCTTCATTTAACATTTGCAGATAAGTTGAGAATGTACTGCATTGTATGGTGTCTTTGCAAGCATTAAAAGAATCTTCATAGCTCTGGAATTCTCCCAGTAGTTCATCCTCTGTACGCCATGGTTTAAACAACTGTAAAAGAGCCAAGTAGTAAAATTCTTTCTTGTCGGTAGTGTCGCAACTCAGCTTCCGGTGATTTATCAAACTTCCTTTGGTTTGCTTCACCAAACATCCTTCTTCACCAACAACTTTATATTTTCCACTGTTGATGTCTTCTGCAGCTTTCCGTGAATAAATGTAGTTCTGTAACACTTCATAGAGACACATGTTCTCCAGATGATGACTTCTCTTGGGATAATATGTGTCCAACATGTTTGTTTTCAATATGTCTGTACTTTATGGGTCATTCTCAGCCAAATATTCAATTTCTCCAACAGATTTCAGTACCCGATTTCTCATTGCTGCAAGGCCTAAACTTGCCCAAATTATTCTTCTTGACTTCGAGTAGAGACTTGCAGAAGATAACCTATCTGAACATTCGTAGGATCCAATTTCTCGATGCGATAACATCTTCAAACTGAAACTGTACAGCTTCTTACTGACAGTCTTCTCGTGAGAAATCTCTTCCCACATTTCCTTCAATTCTGTTTTTTCTGATTTCGTAATGTAAGACGTTACATATCGAGCAACAGCAATGGAATTGTCAGCAACATACTGTATATCCATGTTAGCGTTCCACATGGATAAAATGACTGGGTTGTAGTCATTTATATTTTTTGATTCTTCTTTTCTTTTAAGGTTGTAGGTATTCTTAGGTGATTTTCTTGTGATAGTATGTCTCACAGCTGACATAAAACTGTTGACTCTTCCATTTGTAAGAACAGGTCTAGGAAATCCAAATCGACATTTAGTGTAGTATTTTTCTTTGCTCTTGTATTTCCGTCGACAGTATTTTCCACACCGATGACTTTGGAAACGTAGAACTTGCTCCTTTAACTTGTTCTCTTCTGTGCTTTTAGGTATAGCACATGTTGCATATTCTTCAATGTAAGATAACACTGCTTCATCAGTATCTGTTCCAAACTTTGGGGCATCCTTGATCCACAGCAGCATATGAATATGAGGAGCACCTCTTGCCTGGTACTCTTTTCTCCAAAAGAAATCCACTACTTCTCCAAGGGGTGGATTTTTTTTATTGCAGATGAAGGACATCATAGCCTCAAATCTATGATTGAAATATCTGCAAACATTAACCGGATCCAATGAGCACAGTTCTCCTGCTGTCTTGTATTCGATGTTTTTAATGTTTGAATTGGCCTCTCGTAGAAAATCCAGTAAATCATCCCAAGCGTACTCGGCACAGCTTAGGGTAAGGAACCATGTTGGTGTTCCTAAATTGCGTAACATGCATTTTAGTTCACCATGGCGTCGGTACCAATATTCATTTGTCCCACGCTGACAAGCCATCAGATTGATCAGTTGTGTTTCCAAATGATCATCTCGGTGCTGCACTTTCTCCATAAAATCCTTAGCAGACACATTTTGTAAATGTACTCCACTTTTTAAAATGTGATTTACTGCATAAGACAGTGCAGACAAGTCGCTTTCAAATAAAAGATGGAACAAATAAGGAATACTTTGTCGAAATCTGGGATCTTCAGCATATAGTCTTGTAGTTCGATACTCTGAAGCTGGAATCTGTTCTGGACGTTCATCGTATCGTCCTCCTTTTCCTTTAGGAAACAGCTGGGGAAAACATCGAGCTTCCAAGCTCTCCTCCCATACACTCACGGGATTTCCTTTTGCTTTCTTCATCTGAAAGAGATCAATATTGTCTCCCATAACTTCTTTCGAATGGAGAGGATGTATGCTAAAATGTTCATAAATTTCTTCTTCCTTTGACTTGTCCACTTTTTCAATTTGTCCAGTTGGTGTTTCTGTGTCTCCTTGTAAATCTTCTTCTTCTTCTTCTTCTTCTTCTATATAAATTGATTCATACCATTTGTTATTTTTTTTCAAATACAAATTTGCTCTTTGTACTTTCCGCACATCTACCAGCTCCTGCCAAATCTTCTTATTCTTTGTAGGTACACCATTAACCAGAATAATTAATGGTTCAGTTTCCAAAGTATCCGCATCAATAGTTTCCATATTTTTTTTCAAATCCAAGGGCAAATACACCACTCTACCTTTTAAACCTCTCAGTAAATCTGAAGGAGGTAATTTACCAGTTTTGGGCTCCATACGTACTATGGTCTGGAACGGATGAACACATTGAATGAGTATAGACTCATATGTATTTAATTCAGAAAGTTCAGCAGGAATAGCATCCAATTCTAAATTATTATGTACAGCTCTGGTCGGCATTCTATTTTCCTCTAACTTGTTGTAGCAGTATTTACAAATACGCTGATCTTCACCCAATTCAAAACAATTTTCAAGAAATATATATGTGGCAAAATCCATCCACTTATAATTATCTTCATTTTCACTCTTTCTGTAGAGATCAACATTCCTAGTTTGTTTTCTATAATGAGTTCTGCGGCAACAAATACAAGTAACATTTGGTCTTTCATTAGAGATTATTGCAAATTTTGTTATGTGATCATTAAATGTCTTACTTACACAAGGTTCTACATTCTCTTCCACTTCTGCCTCATTTACTGTGTCCTTCTCTGCACTGTTTTGTTCAGGACCAAAGTAACAAAACTGAATTTCATCAACAACCTTCTCTACATCTGATACCGTTCCTCGGAACAGAGCCCTATTCAATTCATTTAACTTTATTGCTGGACTTTTGGCAAAATACAACCGTCTCACAAACTTTCTCATTTCAGTATGATGAACAGCCAGCATCCTAAAATGATGGAAAACACTATTGCACACTTTTCTAGATAGACAAGCAAGAGAATGACCCTGCAAACCAGTATTCTCTCTCACTCTGCATGGATCCAGACTTTGAAGCACCTTAATCTTTTGTTTTACACTTTTTTTACTATATTCTCTTAGAAACTCTCGAAATCTGTCAATAGATTCCTGACGCACAGTGCAAATACTACTACAATTCCAAGTGTACACTGGGGCTTTAGGACGTCTCCCCATTGCCTCATCTGCCATCACTTGTACCTCATCTCTTGGAACCATTATCTCCTTCTCCATTATGCTACCATTTTTTACTTCGTATGAACGACCTCTGGTGTCAACTGCATGCAGCAAACTATTACTTTGAAAATAGCTCTCTTCATTAAAAAAAGGTTCACTACTTGAACTATGCATCCACTTTCCTAAAAAAACTTTACAAAAGTTTGTTCTGTTCACTACTCTTTTGCTTTTGCTTTGTGATTTCAGTACATTAACCATTTTATCTAATGTACGCATCCTATTCAAAATTAAAATGAATAGTTTCCTTTTTAATTCTAATGCCTTTGCTGCAATGGCTTCAATTTCTTTTTTTCTCTTGTAATATTTTGCCTTTTGCTTATATTTCTTTATATCCTTTATCAAATTGGACATAACTCTTCTCTGAAACATTTTTCTACGTATCTCTTTAAATGCTGTTTTTCTGTTTATGTTAAACTTTTCAATTGGAGAAGGTATATTTGCATTAACTAAATTCTCAATTTTTTGCTGTTCTCTATTTTTTGTTACATTTTTCCGAGAACAGACATTTTGTACATTTTTCTTTGTTTTGAATATTTTGTTTACAAATTGTTTTTTTTGCTTACCAGAAGATTTTTTCTTTTTCCCAACATCAGCATCTTCTACTAACTTTGGTCCTCCAGTTGTCTTCAAATATAGTTTTTTTTTAGCGTTTTTTGAACTCGAGATTTTGTAGGCATCTTAAATTTTGTTCACTGTTCTTCAGCAATACCTGAAAAAAACTAAAAAAAAAATCCGTTATTGTATTTAAATATATTACTAAATTTCTTTTCACAATAGTCACAAAACGAAATTTCTTTGCCAATTTGAATTCACACAAACTGCTCTTTTTTTTGGGCAAGTGAAAATCTCTTTTACAAACTGTCACATTATGAAACCACTTTTCAGATTTTTTAAAAAGCCCATGTCCACAGTGCTACACTCCACCAAGGGCAACCAGCCTTAGTGATGCTGAATGTATTTGCATTACAGACTTAAACCTGAAAACCCCACTGGCTTGTACATACTGTGCATGACTATACACGGCAAGGACATGGGTGTGTGCTAAGCCTCTGCTTCTTCCCCCAAAAATTCGCTCCCCCTTTCCATCTAATGCAACTGTGAAATCACCAGAGCAAGACGCAATAAATCTCTGTCTATAATTCTACTATGCACACAGAGTCATGTTTTCACATTAGTGCCAAAACGAAATTTCTTTGCCAATTTCAAAGCACACTTACTGCTCTTTTATTTTTTCAGGGGCAAGTGAAAATCTCTTTTTACAATTTGAAATCACTTTTACAGACTGACACATTATGAAACCACTATTTTTGCTTTATTTAATTGCACGTGTCCAAGCTGTTTTTTTTTCAGACCACCACCATGTGCATTCTCTGTGACTGCCTACACTCCACCAAGGGCAACCAGCCTTAGTGATGCTGAATGTATTTGCATTACAGACTTAAACCTGAAAACCCCACTGGCTTGTACATACTGAGCATGACTATACACGGCAAGGACATGGGTGTGTGCTAAGCCTCTGCTTCTTCCCCCAAAAATTCGCTCCCCCTTTCCATCTAATGCAACTGTGAAATCACCAGAGCAAGACGCAATAAATCTCTGTCTATAATTCTTCTATGCACACAGAGTCATGTTTTCACATTAGTGCCAAAACGAAATTTCTTTGCCAATTTCAAAGCACACTTACTGCTCTTTTATTTTTTCAGGGGCAAGTGAAAATCTCTTTTTACAATTTGAAATCACTTTTACAGACTGACACATTATGAAACCACTATTTTTGCTTTATTTAATTGCACGTGTCCAAGCTGTTTTTTTTTCAGACCACCACCATGTGCATTCTCTGTGACTGCCTACACTCCACCAAGGGCAACCAGCCTTAGTGATGCTGAATGTATTTGCATTACAGACTTAAACCTGAAAACCCCACTGGCTTGTACATACTGTGCATGACTATACACGGCAAGGACATGGGTGTGTGCTAAGCCTCTGCTTCTTCCCCCAAAAATTCGCTCCCCCTTTCCATCTAATGCAACTGTGAAATCACCAGAGCAAGACGCAATAAATCTCTGTCTATAATTCTTCTATGCACACAGAGTCATGTTTTCACATTAGTGCCAAAACGAAATTTCTTTGCCAATTTCAAAGCACACTTACTGCTCTTTTATTTTTTCAGGGGCAAGTGAAAATCTCTTTTTACAATTTGAAATCACTTTTACAGACTGACACATTATGAAACCACTATTTTTGCTTTATTTAATTGCACGTGTCCAAGCTGTTTTTTTTTCAGACCACCACCATGTGCATTCTCTGTGACTGCCTACACTCCACCAAGGGCAACCAGCCTTAGTGATGCTGAATGTATTTGCATTACAGACTTAAACCTGAAAACCCCACTGGCTTGTACATACTGTGCATGACTATACACGGCAAGGACATGGGTGTGTGCTAAGCCTCTGCTTCTTCCCCCAAAAATTCGCTCCCCCTTTCCATCTAATGCAACTGTGAAATCACCAGAGCAAGACGCAATAAATCTCTGTCTATAATTCTTCTATGCACACAGAGTCATGTTTTCACATTAGTGCCAAAACGAAATTTCTTTGCCAATTTCAAAGCACACTTACTGCTCTTTTATTTTTTCAGGGGCAAGTGAAAATCTCTTTTTACAATTTGAAATCACTTTTACAGACTGACACATTATGAAACCACTATTTTTGCTTTATTTAATTGCACGTGTCCAAGCTGTTTTTTTTTCAGACCACCACCATGTGCATTCTCTGTGACTGCCTACACTCCACCAAGGGCAACCAGCCTTAGTGATGCTGAATGTATTTGCATTACAGACTTAAACCTGAAAACCCCACTGGCTTGTACATACTGTGCATGACTATACACGGCAAGGACATGGGTGTGTGCTAAGCCTCTGCTTCTTCCCCCAAAAATTCGCTCCCCCTTTCCATCTAATGCAACTGTGAAATCACCAGAGCAAGACGCAATAAATCTCTGTCTATAATTCTTCTATGCACACAGAGTCATGTTTTCACATTAGTGCCAAAACGAAATTTCTTTGCCAATTTCAAAGCACACTTACTGCTCTTTTATTTTTTCAGGGGCAAGTGAAAATCTCTTTTTACAATTTGAAATCACTTTTACAGACTGACACATTATGAAACCACTATTTTTGCTTTATTTAATTGCACGTGTCCAAGCTGTTTTTTTTTCAGACCACCACCATGTGCATTCTCTGTGACTGCCTACACTCCACCAAGGGCAACCAGCCTTAGTGATGCTGAATGTATTTGCATTACAGACTTAAACCTGAAAACCCCACTGGCTTGTACATACTGAGCATGACTATACACGGCAAGGACATGGGTGTGTGCTAAGCCTCTGCTTCTTCCCCCAAAAATTCGCTCCCCCTTTCCATCTAATGCAACTGTGAAATCACCAGAGCAAGACGCAATAAATCTCTGTCTATAATTCTTCTATGCACACAGAGTCATGTTTTCACATTAGTGCCAAAACGAAATTTCTTTGCCAATTTCAAAGCACACTTACTGCTCTTTTATTTTTTCAGGGGCAAGTGAAAATCTCTTTTTACAATTTGAAATCACTTTTACAGACTGACACATTATGAAACCACTATTTTTGCTTTATTTAATTGCACGTGTCCAAGCTGTTTTTTTTTCAGACCACCACCATGTGCATTCTCTGTGACTGCCTACACTCCACCAAGGGCAACCAGCCTTAGTGATGCTGAATGTATTTGCATTACAGACTTAAACCTGAAAACCCCACTGGCTTGTACATACTGTGCATGACTATACACGGCAAGGACATGGGTGTGTGCTAAGCCTCTGCTTCTTCCCCCAAAAATTCGCTCCCCCTTTCCATCTAATGCAACTGTGAAATCACCAGAGCAAGACGCAATAAATCTCTGTCTATAATTCTTCTATGCACACAGAGTCATGTTTTCACATTAGTGCCAAAACGAAATTTCTTTGCCAATTTCAAAGCACACTTACTGCTCTTTTATTTTTTCAGGGGCAAGTGAAAATCTCTTTTTACAATTTGAAATCACTTTTACAGACTGACACATTATGAAACCACTATTTTTGCTTTATTTAATTGCACGTGTCCAAGCTGTTTTTTTTTCAGACCACCACCATGTGCATTCTCTGTGACTGCCTACACTCCACCAAGGGCAACCAGCCTTAGTGATGCTGAATGTATTTGCATTACAGACTTAAACCTGAAAACCCCACTGGCTTGTACATACTGTGCATGACTATACACGGCAAGGACATGGGTGTGTGCTAAGCCTCTGCTTCTTCCCCCAAAAATTCGCTCCCCCTTTCCATCTAATGCAACTGTGAAATCACCAGAGCAAGACGCAATAAATCTCTGTCTATAATTCTTCTATGCACACAGAGTCATGTTTTCACATTAGTGCCAAAACGAAATTTCTTTGCCAATTTCAAAGCACACTTACTGCTCTTTTATTTTTTCAGGGGCAAATGTAAATCACTTTTACACACTGACACATTATGAAACCACCATGTGTAACTACAACAAAAACAATTCCCATTTCTATTATTCATTTCTTAAGTTACCACATACATACCCTCTCAAACTGAAAACTCACCTTTAAAATTAGTTAGTTCTGAAAGAAATGTGACACTCAAACAGCAGATTATCAGAGCCAGGATCTCTGTTCTGTTCACCTGTCTCCTCTCAGCAGAACCAGATAATGGCAAACTTTCCCTCTATTTTTCCACACATATACATGTAAGTTTCAAATCTCAGTGCTTCCCCCTTTTTTTTAAATGTAATCTCACATTTCTATTGGTTGAAAACCAACCCTTTTCCAAAAGTACCCTGCCCCCAACTTGACTTCTGCCTAGTACCCTTCCCCCAACTTGACTTCTGCCTGCTACCATAGCAACAGCTCATGGAACACTGCTGTGTTCAGTTAGGTCAGAAGTTCGACACACAATGTTTCAATTCCACAGAGCAAGAGTGCTTGACTTTTCAAACCTAACAGCAAATCCATAGTACTATTCTTTAGTCACACATTTTTTTGTACCAATACAAAACATGCTTGTATTAATTTTCACATACAGCCTAGTTTTTTTTCTAGAATGGTATGAAACAGCCAATCAGTTCTTTTTGTTTTGTAAAAAATATGTATGCCTCCATTTCCAAACTGTCTTTCTTTTCATATTGCCATTCTACTGAAAGACACCTCCTGAGTGCATCCAGTTCTCCTTTGAAGATGTTCACAGTGTGGATTGTAGGGCACAGCTATGTCTTCTGGAGTGAAAAGTTTGCAGAGAAAACAGATATGGTGAGAGACCTTGCTTTGCCAAATGTAGACATTAAATGGATTGGTCAGAGAGGGTTAAAGTGGCACCAATTGATGCCATTGGTGAAATCCTTCATTCAAATCCAACACCCTGACCTCATAATAGTGCACTGTGGTGGCAATGACCTAGGCACTTTGACTGGGGTAGGTCTGGAAATGCTTATGAAGGACACCTTTGCACAACTGTTTACACTTTTCCCTAAAACTGCCTTTGTGTTTTCCAACATATGCCAAAGGCAAAAATGGAACTGGTCCAATCATTTCTGTCCACAGATTGACAAAGCAAGAAAGCACGTCAACAAATCTGTTTCTGCTTTCCTCCGTGACTATGGTATGGGTGCCATTTACCACAACAACTTGCGTTATGACATGCAAGACATTTATAGAGGAGATGGTGTGCACTTCAATGATGAAGGGAACAGAGTCTTCCTCTTGAACCTTAGACTCTGCATCGGTACTTACTTGTAGGTACCACTAAAAAAATGACTTCATAAACCCAACAGCTCTTTTTAGAGCTCCCTAATATCTAAACTCTTAAATCTGCTTTTCATTTATTTATTTTTATTTTTTTTACCGTACGCTTACCGTAAGCTTACCGTACGCGTACCCCGTGATTTTTTTAAAAATCAATAAATGTTTTTTTTGTACTTTTCTGTCCTTCTTTGACCCCCTTACAAATGTTAGGGGGTCTGTAACTCTCCTCATTGCCCCCTTTCCTTGTTTTCACTCTTTTTTTTCAGAGTGAAATACACAAAATGGCGGCCGCCGCTTCCTGGTTTCGGCCGATTCGAATGTTTACTAAGATCTAACAGCCAATCAGAATCGCGCTCGCGCACGCCGCCGTACGCTTACCGTAAGCGTACGGTAAGCGTACCGTAAGCGGGCTCAGATATATATATTGATTTAAAGGCTATTTTCTCAGAATCTACTGAACAGATTTACACCAAACCTACAAAAGGCACTTCCTTGACCTAGGGACTACCTCTCTGCCAAATTTTGAGTAATTCTGTTCAGCCGTTCGGGCTGTAGCTCGTTCTAAAGGTCCTATGGAAAAATGCATGGGAAAAACGCGTTTTGGGACCCCCCTTTTATCTCAGCCCCCGCTTGACGGATCCCCCCGAAACTTTCAGGGTAGGAGCGGAGCGTAGCGCCCCACCTATTTTGAGAAATTCGCGAGGATTCGTCGACCGGCGCCAAAGTTATTCAAAATAGAATGTTGAGGTTTTCCTATGGAAACGTGGTCCTAACTATAACTACCTACTGGCGACCGCCAGTAGGTAATATACATATATACATATATATATACATGTGATCAAGGCTCTACGGAGTTGAAACACGTCATGGCTGGCATACCTTAAGAAAAATAAAACCAATTGTATGCACTGAAATGCTGTCCGTGCTCCTTTCTTTCAGCACAGTGAAGCGCTAAACGGCAGAGGAGTGTTTTGGATATTTATATATATAAAACCTACTGGCGACTGTAGTTAGGACCTAGTTACTATAGGAAAATGGCAATATTCTATTTCCAATAACTTTGGTGCCGATTGACGAATCTTCGCGAAATATTCAAAACTAATTCTTTGTAGAGATCAGCTCCTATGTTGAAAGTTTGGGGGTGATTCGTCAAGGGGAGGCCGAGAAAAAAGGGGGTCCCAAAACGTGTTTTCTCCATGTTAATTCCCATAGGAAACTTTAGACAAGGCTACAGGTCGAACGGGTAAACGGAATTACCCCAAATTTGGCAGGGATAAGGGTCTTGGTCTAGAAAGCATACTTTTGTTTATTTGGTGTAAATTCGTTCAGTAGTTTTTGAGAAGTATCGAAATTTACAGATATTGATAGTTGGGAATTATGCCATCTGATTGGCTGAGGCGTTACAAGCAAAAGCTTGTTGCTGATTGGCTGCGAGCGGTGCAAGCGGTTGCAACTAGGAAGTGTTGGCTGCCATTTTGTGATTCTGTAAGGTGAAAAAAGGGGGGAAAAAGTGGGAAACAGGAGGGTAGGAGCACTGTAACCTCTGTGGGCTGTTTAGGGTGTGCTATAGAAGTGGTGCGAAGCAAAGTATTTACCCCTACAGGTATTTAAGTGTTGGGCTATGGAAATTAAGTGAGGTTTTGGGTGGAGTCTGATGCAGATAAGGTGAGCTGGTGCGGGACCCGGGGATTAAAGCGTGAGCCCAAATTGTGTGTCTTATGCTGTGAAGTCATGTGCCATGGCCGCTGCACTACAGTTGTGGAAGTAGTGTGTGGATGTGTTTATAACTACTAGGACGAACTACTGACCTGTTCTGGTATGAAAGTCCTGGGGTACGGAATATATGTGAGGTATTGTGTAGAGTCTCATGTTGCTAAGCTGAGCTGCTGCCGGAGTTGGGGATTAAAGCGTGAGGCCAAACTGTGTGTCATATGCTGTGAAGTCATGTGCTCTGGCCGCTGTGCCACATCTGTGCAAGTAGTTTCAACATGTAGTTATAGGTCCTTGGATGAACTTTTGTTTAGAACATTGTAGCTTGTGTATGGTGCTAAGGTGGTGTTGTATAGGGAGTGCGAAGGTAAATCAATATGGTATTTGTAGAGCTGGGGATCAAAGCGAGAGGTCTGTGCTGCAAAGTGAGATGGACTGGCCGCTGCGCCACAGCTGTGTGGAGAATACATTTTGGCGAGTGTGCGGGAGTTGGCGTTATCTGGCCCTAAAATTGGGGGCCTAAGTTGTAAGTTATAGGGTGGGTCTAAAAAGAGCCCTTGTGTTCATTAGTTGGAGCTACATATAAGTGCGGATGCACAGCTTAAAGTTATTCAGGAAAACTCGGTTTCCCTGATCTGTGAAGTGTCCTCCATCACTTCTGTATATATACGCCATATCAAAATGTATGTTGTTGTTGTTGTATATGGACCCCATTTTGTGGTCTCTGAGGTATCCAGAGACGGCTTTGTTTACTTTTTTCTGAGATTTTTCAATCTGAGGACAAAATTGTTTGGAACATTTCCACTTCTGTCTTTGGCATATATTGGAATATACAAAGACAGTTTGAGGCAAAAGTAACATCAATTGTCCAAAGGTGTCCTTCATAAGCATTTCCAAATCGACCCGTCAATGTGCCTAGGTCGTTTCCACCACAGTGCACAATCATGAGGTCAGGGTGTTGGAGATGCAAACAGGTTTTAACCAAAGGCAACAATTGGTGTCACTTCAATCCTCTCTGTCCAAACCATTTAATGTCCACATTTTCTAAACCTAGGTATAAGTCAGTACGTCTCTGTTCTGCATACCTCTTGCACCAGAAAACATAGCTATGTCCTACGATCCACACTAGCATTTTGAAGGTATGGCTGGAAGGTATGGAAAGATGTCTGTAGCACATGCAGTTCCTTCGTA
Organism: Triturus cristatus; assembly: GCF_964204655.1. Classification (NCBI taxonomy): domain Eukaryota; kingdom Metazoa; phylum Chordata; class Amphibia; order Caudata; family Salamandridae; genus Triturus; species Triturus cristatus. The sequence continues at coordinate 751,960,080 of NC_140589.1, forward strand.
GAATAAGAGATATGTTTAAAGATGGGGAACTAGTTTCTTTTCGCATACAAAACGGTACCTGATTGGGAGATGAAAAGCATTGTTTTTTAAAAGTAGGGTGCACATTCGTTTTGTGTAAAAGTATGTTTGTGATTGGTTAAGAAAAAGCTATTTGCACGTACATATTATAGTACATATTATAGGATAACATTTGCTCAATTCAACCACACCTGCTACTTGCATTTGGAAGGCACTGTTCGAACTTAAAACAATTGTGAACTTTTAACCTGCACGTGCCGTTAAATGTTTGAGAAAATGTTACAAAAAAATATCGTTAGGTTTAAAAAAATGTATGAACTTTCAACCTCCACGTGTTGTAGAATGTTCTAGAAAGTGTGTTGATAGAATACGTTGCATTTCTGACTTCGATGTGTACTTGAATATTAAAAAAACTAAATAGAAGTAGAAAGACAGTAATAGAGAGAATTTTTAAAAGCTAAAAGAATCAAGGAACTATTGTAATTTGTTCTGGGTTACCTACTGGCGGTCGACAGTAGGTAGTTATCACTGTTAACGGTCTGAAAGTGCGGTGTTGCTCAGAGTGGCATGGTGGTGATATGATATGGTGCTACACTCGGATAAGAAACCGAGGAGAGAGTCTAAACCGTGAGGTAATTGCTGTAAAGTGATGTTGTCTGGTGTTTGTAGCATACGTGTGCAAGTAGTGTTATTAGGCGTTTATACCATACAGGGAGTGGGAAGCGAAGTACTGACCGCTACTGTGTGTTGATAGTATTCCGGAAGCGGGAAGCGAAGTAGTTACGCCTACCGGTGTGAAGACTTGGGGATGAAACCGAGCTGATTGCTGTAAAGTGATGGGCTCTGCATGGTGTAGGATACTAGCCGCTGTAGTATAAGTGTGTAAGTAGTGTTAGTATGCATTTTTAGTATATAGGGAGTGGGAAGCGAACTACTCATCCCTATTGGTGTGAAGACTCTGGGATTTAAGCCTAAATTGTGAGCTCATTGCTGTAAAGTGATGTGCTCTGGGCGCTGTAGCATATTTGTGGAAGAAGTGTTAGTTTACATTTATACAATATAGGGAGTGGGAAGCGAAAGTCTTACCCCTACCGGTGTCAAGACTCGTGGATAAAACTATGAGCTCATTGCTGTAAAGTCATGTGCTCTGTGTAGTATTCCATTGGAAGTCATAGTAAAATGTTAGTATGTAATTCTACTAGACTCTAAGGGGCATATTATCAAGGAACGGCGTTAAAATTATCGCCGCTTTAGTGGCAGGAAACTGCCGCTAAAACGGCGATAATGGGCTTGATAATATCCCATAGAGAATTCCAATAGAAGCCCATGTTAACACGAGAACATGGGCTTCTATTGGAATTCTTTAAGGCATATTATCAAGCCCATTATCGCCGTTTTAGTGGCAGTTTTCTGCCGCTAAAGCGGCAATAATTGTAACGCCGTTCCTTGATAATATGGCCCTCAGTATGTAATGTTAGAATGTAGGGCTGTCATGAGGGGAACCTTGCGGAGTTTGTACATGGTGCTGGATTTGACGGTTGCTTTGCTGTCTGCTCCTGTTGGTGGTTGTTTCAGGTGTCTTGTTTTCTTGTAATAAATCTACTTATTGGATTCACTGTTGTCTGCCTCTTCACTACATAAATTTGGTTACGAGTGGCAGAAGGCAAAAAGAAGGCCCCACTCAGCAATATTTCAAAATTGCATGCATTGTGCTAAAGACCCGTTTTGTTTGTGTAGCTGTTTCTACTCATGCCAGGGTCGTCGGCTCATTGAACTATGTCATCCGACTTCTGGTAGGATTTATATTTTTAGATTTTGCGCTTCCTCTGCTTCATCACTACATTCTGGTCGCTGTACTACACATGTGTAAGTAGTGTTAGTATGCGTTTATACTAACAAATGCATCATGGTAGCAGGGAGGGCGACCTCTCAGGCGCAGTGCCTTATTTTGAATTTGAATTTTGAATTTGAATTGGGATTTGTAAAGCGCGTAGCTACCCTGGGGCGTCCCAGCGCTGGCCTAGCCTACCGTTCTAGAGGGGGGGGAATGGGAGGTGATGGTTTATGGAAAGAGCCAAGTTTTTAGTTGCCTACGGAAGGCCAAAAGATTGTGTTCTCTCCGCATGACAAGTGGAAGGGCGTTCCATAATTTAGGGGCGTTGTAGGAGAACAAGCGCCCCCCGGATCGGGATTTTTTAATTCTGGGAACGCTGGTAAGGGAGAGGGAGTCTGATCTGAGTTGTTTGCTAGAGATATGGGGTTTGATGAAGGATCTCAGAATCTGGGGGCCTTTACCGTGCATTATCTTGTGAGAGATGCAAAGGGATTTAAAGGTAATCCTTTCTTTGACTGGAAGCCAGTGCAAACTTTTGAGTGCTGGTTTTGCAGAGCATCTCGCTTTGATTCCGGTTAGAAGTCTGGCCGCGGCATTCTGAGCGCATTGCAGTTTATGAATGACTGATGCTGGTGCCCCCAGGTACAGGACGTTGCCGTAATCCAGTCTGGAGTTCACCAACCCTTGCAGTAACAATTTCCTCGATTGGAATGGGACCAGATGGAGGATCTTTCGCGCCGTTCGAATAAGGCCAAAACAGGTGCCCGTGGTTTTTCTGGCCTGAGTTTTAAAGTTGAGGTCTTGGTCCAACCAGATGCCAAGGCTTTTGACTTCAGGTTTGGGAGGAGGAGGCGTTCCCATACATGGTGGCCAGGAGAGGGATGGTGGGAGTTTGTGAGGGTTACCCAGGAGAAGGATCTCGGATTTTTCTCCGTTTAGTTTTAATCGGGAATCACACATCCAGTGGAAAATACTCTCGAGACATCTTGCCAGATTGTCTAGGCTTTTACTCATCTGGTTGATCGAGACCACCAGCTGGTTGTCATCGGCATACATGACTGTTTTTATGCCAAATGGGGCAATAACGTCTTCTAGAGGGGACATGTAGACGTTAAAAAGTGTGGGGCTCAGGGAGGAGCCCTGGGGGACCCCGCACTGAAGGGGCTGGGCTGTGGATACTGTTGAGCCATCCGACACTTGAAAGGTTCTTTCTTTCAAGAAGGATTTGATCCAAGACAGGGCGGATCCAGAGAGTGCTATCGAACGTAGTCGGTGGATGAGGATGGCATGATCCACCGTGTCGAAGGCAGCACTCAGGTCGAGGAGGATCACTGCCACTGATCCTTCTTCGTCTATGATGGTTCTAGCCTCTTCGACCACGGCTAGCAGCGTGGTGTCAGTTCCCTGACCAGGTCTAAACCCTGTCTGAGATTGGCGAAGGAGATTGTTGGTTTCCAGAAAGTTGGAGAGTTGGTGGTTAACGATTCGTTCGGCTACTTTGCTTATAGCCGGAAGAAGAGAGATGGGTCTGAAGTTGGTAGGGTCCGTGGGATCGAGGTGGGGTTTCTTTAGAAGAGCCCTAACAGTGGCTTTCTTCCAGTTGGCTGGAACCGAGCCCAGTGAGAGAGAGGCATTAATGAGGTGGGCAAAAGGAGGGGCAATAGTGGGGGCGACTAACTTTAATTTGCTCATGGGGGCTGGGTCTGAAGGAGCACCACTTTTTACGGTTTGTAGAGTGGATAGAAATAGCTCCGTGGTAATCTGGGGAAAACTTTGGAGGCGTGGAGCTTCGAGGCGTTGGGGGGAGATGTCTGGAATTTGAGGGGAGTTAGGGGCTGGAAGTGAAGTCAGAATTTTGTCGATTTTTGAGGAGAAGAACTCAGCAAGCTGGTTACATCTGATGCCCGACGGATCTGGTATGGGTAAGGGGTCTGGAATTTTGGTAAGTGAACGTACAATGCGATAGGTTTCTTTCGCAGAGTTGGAAGCCGCTGCTATTTTTTCCTCAAAGTAGGTTGCTTGGGTGTTTTTTACGCAATTTTTGTAGTGTTTGATGGCGTCCCTGTACTCTTTTTTGCTTTCCGTTGTCCAGATCTTTCTCCAAAGTCGCTCTAGTTTTTTGCAGTTTTTCCTGAGGATGCGTAGTTCTTGGGTGTACCACGGTGATTTGGCTGATTTCTTTTTACTGGGAAGGGGTCTGACTGGCAAGGTATTGTCGAGGGATTGGGTGATCCAATCGTGTAGTTGGGCGTCTGCTTTGGAGGGGTCTGGGTCCAGTGCTGGTATGGTGGAAGTGAGTGCTTGTGTCCAGGCGTTTATGTCCAGATTTTTCCAAGGGCGGGAGGGTGCTTGGGGGGCGGGTCTTTCTGGTGTCGCAGCCGAGAATTGTAGCTTAAAGGAGACTAGGAAGTTGTCTGACCATGGGATGGGGACGGGGGTATTAACAATTATTCTCGAGAGGTTGGTGAAAATGGAGTCCAGCAGGTGACCCTTGTTATGGGTGGGCTGGTTGCTTTGTAGATGGAGATTCAGGGAGGCTAGATCTGCTTTGAGATCGGCAGCTGTTTTGATTGAGGGATCATCGAAGTGGATGTTCAAGTCTCCCAATACCGTAAAGTTTGGGGATAGGCAGGCGAGGGAGGAGGTGATATCCATTAGGGAGTCACAAAATCGTTGTTGTGGGCCTGGCGGGCGATAGATTAGTATCCCTGAGATGGTAGTGGATGGGGGCTGGTGGATAGAGAAATGTACGTTTTCACAATCCAAAATGGGGCTTTCTTTAAACTGACAGGACAGGTGATCTCGGTAGATAATCGCTATTCCGCCTCCAATACAGGACGGTCTGTTTTGGTGCTTTATAAGGTAACCAGGGGGGAGTGATTGGATGATATCTAGCTCCGAGTCTGGAGTCAGCCAGGTTTCTGTGAGAAAGAGGGCCTCGATTTCCGACTCCTGCAGGAGTATATTGATTACTACCTGGTGCTTTGGGAGGGATCTGCAGTTCAGCAGAGCCAGCCTGAGCCAACTTGGTTTAGGGGGGGGGTGTGGGGTTAGCCTGTATGCACAGCTTAAACATCGGGAGTGTCCATCCGCTACAATAATGCTACCATGACAGATCGCGTGAGGAAGGTCCCTTAGCCCGAGCAGGGTTTCCTGGGTGTATCTTAGTGGGCATGGGATCGGTTTAGCATGGGGCATGGGCTCTGGGCTTGGCCTGGCGCGGACGGGTGCAGACGGGCTTGCCTTAGGCGCGCCTTCGGCGCGCAGACGGCGCTCCCGCTGCGCTCGTCCGCTGCGCTTCCTGTCGAGGCACATGTTATATGCGGGGGCCGAGAGGGAGGGTCAATGGGCGTGGCCTAAAAGGGGCGTGTCCCGGGAGGAGAGATCAGGTGAGCTGAAATCCGCTACCCGTGCCAGGTCGTGACTTATCAAGTGCCCTGTGGCGTGGTGAGTTCAAAGCGCGCACACAGACAAATGACAGTGATATTTGTTAAAAAAATGCTTAGCTCTGTTTTGCTCTCCCGGCTTCCGCCTCAGGAGGTAGGTTCGGTCGTGAATGGGGCGCTTATTAGTAGCGTTTTATACTTGTCGCGGTGGGCGTGGGCTAAAAGGGGCGTGTCCCGCTTCCTCGCGGTGCTGGCGGCGGGAGAAGAGATCAGGTGAGCTGAAATCCGCTACCCGTGCCAGGTCGTGACTTATCAAGTGCCCTGCGGCGTGGTGAGTTCAAAGCGCGCACACAGACAAATGACAGTGATATTTGTTAAAAAAATGCTTAGCTCTGTTTTGCTCTCCCGGCTTCCGCCTCAGGAGGTAGGTTCGGTCGTGAATGGGGCGCTTATTAGTAGCGTTTTATACTTGTCGCGGTGGGCGTGGCCTAAAAGGGGCGTGTCCCGCTTCCTCGCGGTGCTGGCGGCGGGAGGAGAGATCAGGTGAGCTGAAATCCGCATTTGTTCTGTAATCACACAGGCCGTACTTATGGTGTTATAAAGTGATACACTCATAGAACACTTGCAGTTGTACAATTACCCAGGCTTCATTTGTCTAACAGTCAGTTAGATTATGTTTGGTAGGTGCACTCTAATATTAAATAATGTTGTCCTTAAAATCTCCTATAAACAGATGATTTTCACAATAAACAATAGACAAGTGTCGTCAGAAAAAGAAGACCTATACACTCAGTTATTTATTTGAAAAAATAAGTAACCTTTATTAAAATAGAAATGTAACTTTAATAGAACAGTATAATAAAAAAAAAGTGGGTTGGACTCCAGTGGAAGCAGCGTAGGAAACCTGCAAGACAAAAATGAAACATAAGTATGTGTGCTATGTGGAAGAGGTAAAGAAAGGTAGTCCGAATAAAAGGACCATAGTGAGAATGGAAGGGAGGGGTAGTGGGTGGAAGGGAGAAGCGGAGGGAGAGTCAAAAGAAGAGAGGGAGGAGAAGACAGAGCGTTGGCCTATTGCACCCAGCCCTTAGTGTTTACCTTTTGTCACCATTTTTCTAGGACGCTGGGGTCTACGAGAAAGAGTGTGATTCAGCAAGTCCTTAAAATTAAATACATGAGGCCAGAGATTATGGGTCATATTATGAAGGAAGGGCGATAGCATTATCGCCACTTTAATTCCCTTAGAAGACCAGGTTTTGGTCTACCTTCAATTTACTAATTTGTGTGTTTCACGCCTAATAAGACTCGCCTACCATGTTGGGCCTCTAAATTGTTCATTTTTTCAGATTTTAGGATGTATGTGTTATATGTAGTTATGGTGTGAATGGATTTAAGTATGAATGAGAATGCTTGAATAATTTATATCTTAGATTTTCCATGGGCATTACTGTTTTGTAGGACCATTATGTCCTTTGTTTGTTGAATTGTTTTTGCAATTTATAATTTGCACATTTAAAAAGCAAGGTTCTTTCAATTAATCTGTAAATAAAAAAAAGGATAAACATCTCATATTGACTTGTAGCGCTATTTATGCATGGTCTAGATAGAGTGGTTTTTGCCTCAAAAATTGACTTAGATGCATTAGTTAAAAAGTTGTAGGTACAGCAGATTGTTTCGTGTTTACTTTTGATTTATCCCCTGCTGCTCTACCTCTATTGACTTAGGGGTTCCCCTTTTGTAGTGGTTTTTTCTTCCCAGCCTTGCTTGCTGTGGGGTTTTCTTATAGTTTCGTATCTTCGAATTGATCCTTGACAGTTGCACACATTATTTCTGTTTCAAATTTTCTTTTCTGTATCAGCCCTTAGGGAGTATCTGTTATCCTTTTCTCTCTTTCTTCTTTTCATATCCTTTTTTCATTTAACTGATTGTCATTCAAAATTTCCTATGGACAGTATTAAAACCTTTGGTTTCTCTGATGAAGATTATGCACGCCTCATAGGTCAAACACTTGACCCTGATAGACCTTTCTCACTCTCTAAAGGTCCCAATGAGGATTGGACTAAACTGTTCAACCTAAAAAAAAAAAAAAACGTACTGAGTCACATGCCAACTTTATGTTGGAGTATCTAAAAGCGGGAACTATTCCCATTGGCCTCAGAGTCAGGAACATACCAGGCCTATTTGTTGAGATCAGGCAATTCCTTGAGAAGTGGGCCCTGATATCTAATAGATGCTCTAGAGACTGGATGATCCTTATTATTGAAACTGCAAGGGAGGTAATCCAGTTATTAAATAAGGAAATCCAGGACCTAGAAGACAAACTCAAAGCATCTAGCGGCCTCGAGGAAGGCAAGAAGAAATTGGAAGAGATTGTGATAGAGTTAGATTCATTTAGTGAATATCTATTCAAAAGAAAGACGGACAAGCTAAGAAAGGATATTAGACTCTTCTCCCAGGAAAGGGCCTATCCTTACCTATCCGAAAACTTCTATACCTCAACAAATGATAATGTGAATGGCAATTCCAATCCCCAGTGGAGCAGCAAACGTATTATTACATTTTCAGATACTACTGACTCAGACAGCGAGGGGCCATCTTATCAAACCCCCCAATATAGATCAGACGCGGAGAGATATCAAAGTGAGAACCGTTTTTTAGGGAATCGAAGGGGCGGATCCCGCCCACGATTTCAAAACCAATACCGAAACCAATATCAGAGTACACATCAAAGAAATCAATATCAGGAACCAGTCCAACAACAGAGATACCAGGAACAAGCTCAACCACAAAGATACCTCAGGACCCGCCAGAACCAATACTGGCGAACATAGCCAAAATTCCAGTGTTTAATCTATCAGCACATATGATGGATGACCCCACTGAAACATTACTTACCAAAGGACTTTCCTTTGTTCCTTCGGCTACGATGAACAAATTTGAATTCATGACAGACATTCATGCTTTCTTCCGGAAAATCAGACTGAAATTTTTTTTTCATAACAGAGAAGTGAATGATGACAATGGGAATCGCTCTGGTCTTAAACCACCATAGAATTTTACACCTACCATTGATCAAATTGGTAAAGAAGTAGACCTCTTTGAGAAAGCCGTCCTCAACAAGATTGAAAAAATAACCACATTTGTACCCTTTCCCACCAATAACATCACCAGGGAAGAAAAGAATGCCCTTTCAACCTTGAAGAACAACAAAGATATCACAGTGAAACCATGTGACAAAGGGGGAGGCATAGTAATCTTTGACACTTGTGACTATAAGGATAGAATGAATGTGTTGTTGGGGTCACCCAGGCACTATTTGAAAATCACCACCAATCCAGAACCAAGACTGAAACGCAGAATCCTTCAGGTTGTTGTTTCAGCCGTAGAGAAGGGGGAAATCTGCGAAAAAGAAGCAGAATATCTCACCCCTACACATACCCGGATCCCCATTATCTATGGAGTTCCCAAAACTCACAAGAATCAGAAGGACCCCCCAATGAGACCCATTGTTTCCATCATAGGATCGGCGACAGAACCACTTTCAAAATATATTGATCGGTTCCTCCAACCTTTGGTCACCACGCTCCAATCCTATGTTAAGGACACAGGACACTTTATCTCTAAAATAGAAGGCCTACAATATGATCCAGAGCGAGAAATATTAGTCACCATGGACATTGAGTCCTTATATTCTAACATCCCACAAGGAGATGCATTAAGAGTAGTTAAGGACAAAATCCAATCAGAAACATCATTACATAACAACATATTCCTGACTCAATGTTTGGAAATTGTCCTGGAAGAAAACATTTTCGAATTTGATGGTGATTTTTATCATCAAGTTCAGGGAGTTAGCATGGGGGCGGCCTGTGCGCCCAGTGTCGCCTGTCTGTATATGGGACACTTCGAAGATCGAAACATCTATAACGAGGTGGCCCCCTTTTATGAGAACATTCGTCACTGGTCACGCTTCATTGACGATATATTCTTCGTCTGGAGTGGTGACCAAGAATCCCTCAATGAATGTATCTCTTGGATTAATCTAGCTGACTCCAACCTCCGATTTACAGCACAAAGCAGTGTTGAAAAACTAGAGTTTCTGGATGTTTATGTGAAGCATGAAGACCTCCAACTACAGGTATCACTCTTCACGAAACCTACCTCTAGGAACACTCTGCTCCACTTTGAAAGCTTTCATCCCAACAGCCAAAAATCGAGTATACCATTCAGCCAGTTTCTACGATTGCGTAGAAACTGCACTTCAGTCAAAGATTATCTCCTTCATTCTGAGTTAATGAAACAAAAATTCATTCAGAGAGGGTATCCTAACAGGCTTGTTAGGGATGCTCTCAAGAGAGCAAGATACTTTAATCGGGATACGTTGTTCATCCCCAAGGAGAAAGAAAACAAGATGGACAAACTGGTATGTGTTATTAAACACTCATCCATAAATCATAAAGTACGTCAAATTGTCAATTCACAATGGCATTTACTTAATCTAGACAATCAGACACCCAGGATTCCCAAACCTCTTTTCGCATTCCGAAGGAACAAAAACTTAAAAAACATGTTGGTGAGGGCTAAACTACCAGAACGGAATGTCGCGACACAGAGATCCATCACAGGCAACATTCCTGTATTGGGACACTATCAATGTGGAGGCTGCCAGGCATGCCCTAATGCCATTGTTGATGACAACATCGTAATCAACAATAGGACAGTCAACCTCAAAGAGATGACAAATTGTAAAACATCCAACTGTATATATGTCATCTTATGCCCTTGTAATATCCCATATGTGGGAGAGACCGGCAGAGAATGCAAAATACGCATAGGGGAACACAAGTCCAACATTAGGCGAAACAACCTTACAGCCCCATTGGTCAAACACTGGATGGAGGCCAAACACACCGAGAAGGACCTACGTTGGACCATCTTAGAAAAGGTCCGAACACAAAAAGGCACTGACAGTGCTCGCATTCGCAAAAAGCGAGAAGTTTTTTGGATTTTCCTTCTGGACTCTAAAACAAGGGGTTTAAATGAGGAATTACCTTGGGAAAACGCGATCATGTAAATAGCATGACATGATCCTTTATCTGCCTGTGTAGGCGATTCCTCGTCATCTTGTTCTATCTTGATCTGCATTTCCCCCTGTTGATTTATCAACCCTATCTACTACCACTCTGATGGGGTTGTTAATTGAATTCCCTTTGGAATTTTCTTATACCTATCATTTGAGCCATCGTTTTTGGTATTTAAACTCTCTTTAACTGACTACGCGATCCGAGATGTCCTTATCTCGTCTTGGCAAATGTCAGTACTGACAGTGCTATTTTTAGCAACCAGTCTCTGTTGCTAATTGAGAGAACCCCGTTCCGACATATTTGGTGGAATCCATAGCCACTTTTCATATGTCACTCCATGACGTGGTTTGTACACTCCCCCTAACAGTACTTGAACAGCTGAGTACTATCAGGCTGTTCGTGTCTCTTCTTCGGAGAGGGGCCAACTGGGAGAGGAGCTCATTCAGCCGTTATTTGTACATCAAACGCGTCCGTGTATCCTGAGCGAGTTAAGACGAAAGACCACATTACCAGGGAATCTTCTGACGGTGAGCGCTTTGAAAACCCGTGGGATTGTCTAAATTGAAGCTTTACCATCTCCATGCGTTCATCACGAACGCTAATGTCATTCGTTTGTTTGTTCCTAGACCTCGCGGAAAGTCCGTGCCATTGTTTCATCCACACTGCCACATCGAAGCTGGTTTCATGTCCAGCTGGAGCAGCGAGGTGCTACTTTTTAAATTATCAAGTAGGTAGCCCACTTCATTAATCATGTTTGTTCGTTTCCAACCCGGAGTCTCGCTTAGACCAGTTTACTGACAGTCCGTGTGCTTCCTTGCTTTTTAGGCTTAGAACCTCTACTCATCTTCTTAGGAGCACCCTCAAAAGAAACCTTTGAATCGCTGACCCGAGGTAGTTCCGTATCTTTAGATGTGTTTCACGTTTTATACATAATTCTTGTAAAGTGTGCTAAATACTGGAACGATAATTCCTCCCGTCTTTATCTTAATTTTAATCTTCATTTTTAGATCCACCACCCCCTCTAGTGGACGAGCTTTATTTAATCGCTATGCTCGCCCCCTGCTAGAATTTCTGAAGTTATTCTATTGAACTTAAGGACATTTTTCCTCTGTCTTATGGTGAGCATGTCTATTGTACTCTATCTCTGAGCCATGTGTTTCATATGGAATTAGTGACCTTATTTCAATCTAATCATTCTTTTTACTCTGGCACTTATTCCGAACTGTCGCTTTAAGACTGCTTGAAACTATTTTTCAACCTTTGAGCTGGGTATGCACATCTTTTCCTTAATTACGGTTAGCATATGTGGCTTTGACTTACTCTCTTTAACTGAATTTCTTTCACAAAACTTACACAACTTTATTTAGATGGATTAACACACCTAGAAGATTCCTTGATTAGTTGATAAGATCATGTTTGATTGGGGAATTTTTCACTTCATTTCATTCATTTTTTTCATTTCTTTTCGACTATGTGTGCAACTTTCATATATAAACCATGTATCCGGTTCTTTACCACTCATCCGCCTAGACCAGTGCTCAACTAGTCCGATTATTGATATGTATAATTGCCTAAAATGTTAGACCTTCAAATGTAACAACTTAGAAATAGCATATTATGTTCACATTTTGTGTTTATTACTTGATAGGTCCCATGGAAATCGCATATGAATAATTTCATGCCCTGAAGAAGGTGTTACCCCAGGAAAGGTGGTGTCACACCGAAACGCGCGTCGGCGTCTCGAACTGAATTGTTCGCCACACAGATCCATTAAGACCTTACAATCTCAAAAGAATAATCCTTTGTTTTTTTCACTCTTCTTTCCCCATTTGGATATCCTTGATTGTAAAATCTCTACCTTCAATTTACTAATTTGTGTGTTTCACGCCTAATAAGACTCGCCTACCATGTTGGGCCTCTAAATTGTTCATTTTTTCAGATTTTAGGATGTATGTGTTATATGTAGTTATGGTGTGAATGGATTTAAGTATGAATGAGAATGCTTGAATAATTTATATCTTAGATTTTCCATGGGCATTACTGTTTTGTAGGACCATTATGTCCTTTGTTTGTTGAATTGTTTTTGCAATTTATAATTTGCACATTTAAAAAGCAAGGTTCTTTCAATTAATCTGTAAATAAAAAAAAGGATAAACATCTCATTTTGACTTGTAGCGCTATTTATGCATGGTCTAGATAGAGTGGTTTTTGCCTCAAAAATTGACTTAGATGCATTAGTTAAAAAGTTGTAGGTACAGCAGATTGTTTCGTGTTTACTTCAGGTTTTGGTGTGAACCTGGGCTTCTATGGGAATTTACAAGGGCATATTATCAACCCCTTATCGTCGCTTTAGCGGCAGTTTCCTGTCACTAAAGTGGTGATAATGTTATCGCCGTTGTTTGATAATATAGTCCTACATTATTAGCTACAGGAAAATCGCTTGCATGCACCTGTGCACCCAGGGTGCTGCACCCCAACCCTGTCCCCCGCACTGTGCTCAATTGTAGGTCTTGCACACCGAGTCTTCACTGCTCATCTGCCACCACTGATGTGTCCCATGACGTGTTGGTGCAAGCTCCTAGTCCGGCGTATGTTAGTCCAATAGACCAGGTCTCTGGTCGGGGACAGTGTCTTGATACCATGATGGAAGGTGTCAGAATGCCAGGGCATCATTGTGGGGTCATCTCCGGCTCCGCCCTTCTTGTGGCAATCAATGGAATGTTTGAAAAGGGAGAAATTTAATAGTGGAAACGTCTGGTGGAAATGTCTGGTGGTAAATGAAGGTTTATTTCAAGCTTGATAGATAATAGGAGTTGAGCGCATCCTTCGTTTTTGAAGTACGATCTACCAACTGTTAGTGGTAATCGTGGTTCAAAGAGGAGTTGGAGTGCACGAGAATATACAAGGTTAAATAATAATATGTTATGCCAACGTTCACATACAAAGGAACAGAGCGCATGCTAGAAGCATAATGTGCGCATGTAATGCAGTGGTGGGAGCCTGTGTGCATGTACACTTAGTAAGGAGCTCACTACAGTGTCCTAAAAGCCAACGCCACGTGTCTGAAGGGCAGCGCTGCCCGCTGGCTCAGGCCTATAGTACGGTCCAGCAGTTCCTTAAAATTAGACCGATGTGACTGAATGAGGTCAGAGATCATATCATTACGCGCGGCAACATCGCTTTTTCACACATGCGCAGTCTGGCTGATGCATCCCATCTCTCCCGCAGCACTGCGCTAAAGAGGTGTCTGTAGGGCAGCGCTGCCCGCTGGCTCAGGCCTACAGTACAGTCCAGAAGCTCTTAAAAATTAGACAGAGTTGTGACTGAATGAGGTCAAAGATCACATCATAACACACGGCAATATTGTTTGTTCGGACCTGCGCAGCTAGACTGAAGCACCCCTCCCCTCTCACCTCAGTATGTTCAATTGGAGACCCTGTGCACCCAGGCCACTCTGCTTACCTGCTGTCATTGTTGTGTGAGCAAACACTATGTGCAGCAGTGCTCACAATTCAGATGAAGTGTTGATTGCAGGAGAGTGTACACCTCATGGATTCCTTTCATAGACGACGGGCAGTAGGGCTCACAATATAGAGCCCGTGTTGATTGCCAGGATGGAGTACATTTCATGGATCCATTTCTTTTTTTTTATTGCACATTGTGATATGCGAGGTGGATGCGGCAAATCATTTGAGGTAGTGTGGAAGAACAGGGAAGTGTGGCATCGTGGTTATCCTATTTATACGTACGCAAAGTGGGCTGGGCTTGCGTACGCCAGGCCAGCGTAGGGGTGTGAATAATTATTCCAGGGACTTGGTCATTGTTCAGTTCCTGCCTTATGTGTGTTTCTTTTGTAGTTTTGACCTCGCAGAGTGTGCAATTTAGATTAGTGTAACCTGTGTCAGGAGGGCAGAAACCATTGTTAATCAGATGGCATGTGATCTAGGATGTGCAGTCTGCCCTTGGTTGACGATGCTCCTTAGAGCCAGCAATACCCAGGCCGAAAGGCAGCACAATAATGTGCAGACACACACACCAGGGGCATCGTGTAACACATATTTGTTTTTTGATGGAACGTTTGAGATGCATGGCAATCACACGTGGAAGGCTAATGTACAGAGCATGAATATTGATCAAGTTGATCGTTACATGTTGTGTGTAGTATGAGATATGTGTATACAGGAAAACACTTTAAAAAAAAGCTTTCTAAGCAGAAGAGATGTCTCTCATCAAAAGCTGTAGAGAGAATGAGTAAAATGGGTGGGGTCGTACAACTGTTGCAATGAGAAATGTTATGAAGGCGGACCCCAAGGACCTCAAGAACTTCCGGCCCATCTCCCTGCTCCCTTTCCTGGCGAAGGTCATCAAGAAAGTCGTCAACACGCAACTGACCCGCTACCTCGAGGACAACAACATTCTAGACCCATCCCAGTCCGGGTTCCGAAGAAACCACAGCACCGAGACAGCCCTCATCGCCGCCACAGAGGATATCAGGATTCAGCTAGACAACGGCTAGACATCAGCCCTCATCCTCCTGGACCTGTCAGCCGCTTTCAACACGGTCTGCCACCGCACACTAAAGACACGCCTCCGAGATGCTGGAATCCAAGAGAAGGCCCTGGACTGGACCACATCCTTCCTCTCTGGGAGAACCCAGAGCGTCCGCCTCCCCCCTTCTGCTCCGAAACCACCGACATCATCTGCAGCGTACCTTAGGGCTCTTCCCTCAGCCCAACGCTGTTCAACGTCTACATGGCCCCCCTCGCCCATGTCGCCCGCCAACACGATCTCAACATTATCTCCTATGTCGACGACACCCAGCTGATCCTCTCCCTCACTAAGGACCTGCACACTGCCAAAACCAACCTCCATGAGGGAATGAAGGCCGTCGCTGAACTCGGACAAGATGGAGGTCCTCATCCTCGGATCCACCCCCTCATCCTGGTGGCCAACCACGCTAGGAACAGCACCGACACCCACCGGCCACGCACGCAACCTGGGAATCATCCTTGACTCCTCCCTCTCCATGTCAAAGCAGGTCAACTCCGTCTCCTCCTCCTGCTACAACACCCTCCGCATGCTCCGCAGGATCTACAAGTGGATCCCCCCCGAAACAAGAAGAACTGTGACCCAGGCCACCTGCAACGATTGCAACGCACCCAAAACGACTCCGCTCGACTGATCCTCAATGTCCCTCGCTGCAGCCCCATCACCCCTCACCTGAGAGACCTACACTGGCTCCCCGTCGAACAGAGGATCACCTTCAAGCTACTCACCCATGCACACAAAGCCCTCCACAACACCGGACCAGCCTACCTCAACGGCCGACTCAGCTTCTACACCCCCACCGCCAGCTCCGGTCCACCAGCCTCGCCCTCGCTGCTGTCCCCCGCATCCAATGAACGACAGCCGGCGGCAGATCCTTCTCCTTCCTCGCCACCAAGACCTGGAACACCCTCCCCACCCACCTGCGGCAGACCCAAGACCTGCTCACCTTCAGAAGACTCCTCTAGACCTGGCTCTTCGAGCAGTAGCAGCACCCCCTCCCCTCAGCGCCTTGAGACCCTCACAGGTAGTAGTGCGCTTTATAAATACAATGATTGATTGATTGATTGATTAATGAGCCAATCAAATGCTTTTTTTTAAGGTCACATGGCAATCGCGCACCGAGCGCGCAAGGAAGCCGCACCCGACACGATTTGCTCAAAATATATTTAGCATTATATAAGTTTATTACAGTTAGAAATATATAAATCTTTAAAATAATTTAGATTTTCGCGTGCTCTCATATACTGTTTAAAGTTATTTAAATATACTTTTGAGACAAAAAAAAAAGGAATGGCGTACCCGGCGCGATACTATACGTCTGTGATGTAACACAGGGCCTGGCAGCGTGTACTCGTCTAATATGCAACGCACAGCAGGTACGACCCCATTCGTTCATGACGTAACGTGTGGCTTGGTACTGTGTACCCGTCGGATACCAAAGTAGTACCTGGGGTGACTTCATGCGTATATGATGTTCCGCGGGATGCGGTGCCACAAACTGATTGGATATGAAATGCGCATCATTTACGAGTTTAGCAATATGGCAGATAAGATTCGTGTGGTGATGGAGCTTGGTACGCTACCGGTATGGGAGTGCAGTTTTCTCCCCCCCCCAAAAAAATATATATACATATTTTTGGGGGAAGATATAAAACATGACATGATTTTTAAAGTTAGAAGCAAGAAGTATAATAGAGTTCCAACATTTTTAAAAATATAATATAAAAAATATAGGTTTTATAAATATTAAAATATGAAATTAATATTTATAAAACCTTTTAAATTCACTGTAAAAACCATAGGTTTTACAGACGTTATAGTTAGGAATTAGCATTAAAAATCCTTTCAAATTCACAAAAAAAATATAGGTTTCAAGGACGTTGTAGTTAGTTGAACATTTGACTCATAAAACCAGAGAAATTTGCCTGTTATAGTTAGTTGAGCTAACTATAACTCACGCGCCCGCAATGCACTGCTGATGATGTCGCATATAACATGACTCATGACATGGTCAGTGACATCACTGATGACATCACTGATGACATCTCAAATGACATCACTGATGACATCACTCATGACATCATCCACGTGACAATCTGATGCACATACTGAAGCTCTAATATAAACTTTGATACACCCATTCTAAAATGCTGTCTTCTATTTTTGAAACCATACACAGAAGAATGCCATATACTACATAGCACTTACTATTTCCTAGGTCTACACACATATCCAGTCACTTATACATGTAGTTACTCATCAATAGAGGACTATAATATGCACTCATACATCTATACATGCAGTCACACGCTGCCACTCATCCATAGAGTTACTCACACACCTAGTCAGTAATGCAAAGAATGAATCACATACCCATTCAATCATGTATACAGTTATACACACCAACTTCGTTATTTTTAGACATACCACATCACTTATTTATACAGATACTAACACATATTTACTGTCTTATACAATCACTGTTAGAATCAGACACTTATTTATACACCCACTCTTGAAATAACTTCGTCTCACGTATACTCATTTATATACACCAACACTCACATATAGTGGCTTAAAACATATGTAATTAGTCACAGATATACCACTGAAATATTTATTCACTCACCAATACACCCATAGACACACTAACTCACCCATACAGCCCTTTCCAGATACACTTTTTAATCCATACAACCACTGAATCACCCACTCAGACATCTATGCACAGACTCATATACCCACCCACCCACACAGACACTCAGGGACCCATACAGATACTCAGACAACAAATCAATAACCTATATAGACACTCATGTAGGTATTCAGCAACCCATGCAGTTGCTTATACTCCAATGGAGAGACTAATATAGACTTTTACACAGTTTAGTCACTAACCCATGCATCCAGTAAGACACGTTCATTCACTCACTTATACAGTCAGTCACACACATACAAAATAATTCCTTTAGGCACTTGTAAATGCATTCATTCTTCAATACACCTTGGCATATATATATAAAACATATTTACATTTTATAGAAACACACATTCACTGGATGATGTCATGAGTGATGTCATGAGTGATGTCATTTGAGATGTCATCAGTGATGTCATCAGTGATGTCACTGACCATGTCATGAGTGATGTAATATGTGACATCATCAGCAGTGCATTGCAGGCGCGCACGTTATAGTTAGCTCAACTAACTATAACAGGCAAATTTCTCTGGTTTTATATGAGTCAAATGTTCAACTAACTATAACGTCCCTGAAACCTATGTTTTTTTTGGTGAATTTCAAAGGTTTTCTAAATGCTAATTCCTAACTATAATGTCTATAAAAGCTATGGTTTTTTCAGTGATTATACATATATATATATATTTCACTGATAAAAACAAAGGTTAGATGAAAGTTGTAGTTGGGAAATAGAATAAGTTGGCTAAAAAAAACAAAGGCTACAGGGACGTTATAGTTAGGCTCACATTTTACTCGCACAAAATCAGAGAAATTAAGCAGTTATAGTTACCTGAGCTAACTATAACTCATGCCCCCATAATGCACTGCTTATGACCTCACATATTACATCACACATGCCATGGTCAATGACATCACTGAGGATATGTGAAATGACCACTGATGACATTACTGATGATATCATCAAGTGAATGTGTTTTCTAAGGGTTTATGTGTGTTAAACGTATATGCTAACCAACTTTAGCTACTAATGAGTGATACTATTTCTAAC
The DNA here is from genome assembly GCF_964204655.1 of Triturus cristatus. Lineage (NCBI taxonomy): Eukaryota > Metazoa > Chordata > Amphibia > Caudata > Salamandridae > Triturus > Triturus cristatus. The sequence continues at coordinate 751,978,697 of NC_140589.1, forward strand.
ATATGTGATCTGAGTGGCTGTACAACTGTATCAGTGTGTGAGTGAGTATAAGGGTGAGTGAGTGCATGCATGAGGGGCTGTATGGGTGAGCAAGTGTGTTTCTGACAACCTCTGTGTGTGTGAGTGGTTGATGAGTGGCTGTATCGGTGTGTGAATGGGTGTCTGAGTGGTTGTATGGCGGTGTGGCTGGGTGTCTGAGTGGTTTTGTGGAAGGGAAGTGTAAGTGGCTGTATGGAGGTGTGAGTAGGTGTGTGAGTGGCTGTATGGATGTATAAGTGGGTGTCTGAGTAGCTTGTGGGGGAGTGAGTGGCTCTTTGAGTGTGTTAGTGGGTATGTAATTGGGTGTGTCAGCGGCTGTATGAGTGGGTGTGTGAATGACTGTTTGTGTGAGTGAGTGAGTGAGTGTCTGAATGGCTGTATGAGTGAGTGACTGGGTATATATGTGGCTGTATGGGTGAGTGGCTGTTTGAGCAGGTGTTTGATTAAGTGAGTTGGTGTGTGAGTGGCTGCATTAGCAAATGAGTGACTATATGAATGGCTGTAGGAATGAGTGAGCAGATATGGGGGTTCGTATGGATGTATGAATGGGTATGTAAGTGGTTGTGTGAATGCTTGTATTGTTGAGTGAGTGGCTGTGTTGAGAGGCTGTATAGGTGAGTGAGTGGGTGTGTGAGTTGCTGTATGGGTGAGAATGTGTGAGTGGCTCTATGGAATATGTCATCAGTGATGTCATTTGAGATGTCATCAGTGATGTCACTGATCATAAGCATTCATTGCGGGGGCATACGTTATAGTTAGCTCAAGTAACTACAACTGCTGAATTTCTCCATTTTTTATGAGTGAAATGTGAGCCTAACTATAACGTTGCTGTAACAATTTTTTCAGTGAATTTCTAAGGTTTTTTTTTAAATTCTATTTTGTAACTATAACATATCCTATGAGTGATATAAGCCTTGAAGTAGTGAAAGATGAACTTAAAGGTTTTTCACTACCAAGACATGAAAAACGTGAAAGTACATGTCCTGCTTTTTAAATACAGTGTATCCATCCGTCTGCGCTGTCCAGGTCCTGTAATAAAGAGAAAGCTTTGGGTCTGGCAAAGGTCTATCTTGCAAGGTCAAAATGGCAGTATAAACTGCAATGGCGGGCCTGAGACATATGGAAAGGGCTATTTAAGTGGGTGGCACAAACAGTGCTGCAGAACCGCTAGCCACATTTAAATTACAGGCCCTGTTTGCATGTATTACCACTTACTTTATGAGGGACTTATAAGTAAAATTAAATTTGCCGTGGGAATAACCAATAGTACCATGTTTAGAGGAGAGAGCACATGCACTTTAGCACTGGTTATCAGTGGTAAAGTGCTCATAGTTCTAAGGCCAACAGAAACAAATTCAACTTAAGTAGGAGGAGGATGGTAAAAGGTTTGGGGTGATTCTGCAAAAAGGGTCATTTCTAACAATTGTGGAGAGGACAGCCTTCTCATGAGTGGTGGGACCCTCAAGGTACAGCTTGTGCCAAACGAATCCTGGAGAACTCCTCTTTCAAAACCTTCTTTCATTGTGTCACTTCTTTTAATATCCCATATGGTGTTTGCCTCCTTCTCCAGTGCATTGACAGAGTATGTCAACTCCTACCATATGGCTGCCTTTTTTGTTCTACTAAAGGTAAATGGAGGAAGCACATGTAATTGTTCATAGTTTTCCCGCACATTTACCTATTCAAGTATCTCCTCTTTTTTTTAATTAGTTTTAAGAATTTTCATGTATTACAGCAGTTACAAATAACTGAAATTGCATATTTGCATCTTTTACGATCACTACTTGTCACACATGTTGACCCTTTGTACTGTAAATTGCGTATCTGGTACCAAAGGCTAACAGGGTACAGCACTTGCTATAACAACATAATATTTTGTCTAAAAACATTCTACTAGAATGTACACAACATTGCTTGTAATAACATGTTGGCTTGTGGGGGGAAACACTAGGATAGGGGGTTAAGGGGTGGGGGAATCGCATTTCACTGAATTGGTATTTTAAGCACAGATGGTGTTGCTACTACTGTGCCTGTCATAGGTCTTGCCACCTTTTCCGTCATCAACATTTTGTTTTCTTATGTCCCATTGTCAGTGTCTGTTATCTTGTATACTTGTCAGGGGTTGCTGTGTGCGTGCTGTCCATGCTACAATTCTGGGTTGGTGCCCATTGAGAGGGGCCTCTAGCTACTGTTGGGATGCCTCTGCATGCTCTTGTGTCCCTTCTGTCATTTGGGATAAACCCTGTGTCTCCAAGTGCTCCTGCCACGCGCCTCAGAGGTCCATTAGTATTGTGTCCCAGGTTACAGCTAGGGGTGTCTTATGTATGCCAATGGTATCTTATCGCCAGAGCACCAGGCTTTCCACCTGCACCCAGCATATCATGGAGTGATACCATGCCTTCACTTCCGGGGTCCCCTGGGATTTTCAGCATTTAGTGATGAGGCGCTTTGCTACTATAAGTCCCAGGTCTTTAAAGCAGGTTGTCACCTTATGTTTCTTTTGCCTCTGGTACAGCCCCAATCGGCACACCTCCCAGTTCCACTCCAGTGTGCGGTCTGTGCAGCGCGCCAAGTGTGTTGTGATTATCTTCCAGTAGGTAGCCAGCTTGCTGCATGCCCACAGCATGTGTATCAGGTCTTCTCCCACCAGTTCGCAGCGAGGACACCGCTCATCTACTCGATTGAATATTCTATTGGTTAAGGCCGGTGTCATGTAAGCTCTTTGTGTTATGTAATATTGTATGAGCCTAAACATAGCATTCCTCGGTATGTAGGTGGGGCTTTCTAATATTGTTGCCTATTCCCAGTCTGTGCTTTGTGTCTGCAGATCTGCATCCCAGCTTCCTTTCAGTTTTATTAGTGGGGCTGCTGCATGTGTCCTTAGTGACTCTGCTAACCACCTGACAAGATGCCGGCCCGCCCCCATTATATGCAAATACTGGAGTGTTTAGTGCATTTTTGGTTCTTCTGCCATGTCACCCCATATGAACCTAAACGTTCTAAAGAGCGCTGCGTGCAGTAAAAACTGGCCCTGCAGTAGGTCATGTTCATTCACAAGCGTGTCAAATGGGAGCAGTTGCTCGTCTTGATATAAGTCCCCCACCGTCTGGAGTCCCACGTCCTCCCATGTGCACAGTTCCGCTGCTGTAGTTTCTTGCTGCTGCCTCGGCGTGCCCAATAGCAGAATAGAGGGTGCATATGTGTTGACCTCTTTGGTGAGTCGCAGACTCTCTGAAAGCAGGCATACGCTTCTTTTACCAGCTCCTGGGTAGGACCCGGCCCCTACCTACCCGGATGAAACAGGGATATTATCTGCACTTGGGTATAGCCCGGTTGCTGTGTAGCAGTGTCAGCGAGCTGCCTCTCACTGAGCCAGCCATCCACCCACTGCAGCTGTGCTGCCAGATAATAGTGCTCCATATTTGGGACTGCCACTCCACCACCATCCACAGGCAGGTAGATCTTGGCTAACGCCACTCTGTTTCGGCTGCCTTGCCTAATGAATTGCCTCATGTCCACTTCAAATGAGCGGAACACCGCAGGCTTGATGTATACTGGCAGGTTTGCAAAGTGGTATAATAGCAGTGGAAGTGCCACCATTTTCAATAGGCAATGTGCGCCAGAATGCCATCTGCGATCAGAGTGCCGTTACTGCTCTGGTGTAATTACCCTCGAAAAGATCCAATGGTTCTCTATATATCCGAATCCCCAGGTACTGAAATGCAAACTGCTGTTAGCGTACCAGCACGCCAGTTACTGTTAGCGCAGGGTCTGAGGTAGTTTCATTAAAGAGATAAAGGCATAACTTGCCCCAGTCGACACGCAGCCCGGACAGAGCGGCAAAATCTGAAAGTGCCTTTGCAATGGCATCGCACAGCTTCCGAAGATCGCACAAATATATCAGAGGATCATCGCCATATAGGGATACAGCATGCACCCCATCACCTAGTGGGAGTCCCCAGTCTGCCATTGTACTACGCAGAGCTACTGCCAGTGGTTCGATAGCCAGCGCAAACAATAACGGGGTAAGGGGGCAGCTTTGCCACATACCTCGACCTATTGGGATATGTTCGGAGACTTGCGGGCCTGTCTTGACCTTTGCTGTAGGACACGTGTAGAGCAATTTAACTAGTCCTACGTAATCATCACCTAGATCGTATTTGGCTAAAGTGGCAAATAAAAAGTCGCACTCGAGCGTATTGAACGCTTTTTCTAGGTCCAACACAAGGCACCCCGAGTGTGGCCAGCGCTCTCTAGAGTAGTGGACGATTCTGTAAACCGTTGCAGGTTGAGTGACGTGCTGTGCGCTGGTACGAATCAATTTTGATCCTCATGCACCAGTCGCGAGACCACTGGGGCCAGACTACTTGCCAATAGTTTGGCAAGTATTTTATAATCCATATTTACTAGTGGCAATGGGGGGTATGAGCCCCGGAGCTCCACATCTCTGTCCGGCTTGGGCAGCAAAACAAGCAGGGACTCATGCAGCGACCGAGGTAGGATGGCTGTCTCTTGTGCACTGATATATAATGCAAGCAATTTCAGGGTAAGTGTGTCTTGATACGCATATTCCGTACCAGAGCACAAATATAATCTCAAATACTGGTTATTATCATATAACAATATGAAACAGGACAATTTCGTAGTGGTTGCACTTTAATTTTCTTTCTTCCGTTGGTCCAGCCAACACGTGTTTCATTGCCCGGGAGTACCCGCGACTTCCTCAGGGCTGGAAGAATAAGTACAAGAACTTGCTTGTGATGTATACATATCATTAAGAACATTAGAATAAAACATAGGTGGAGCCCACATTGTGTTTAAAAAAAAACATACTTAATGATTGGTCATCAAGAGTCCCAGTGGACCATGGTGCTTGCGGATAAATTTGAGTAAAGACCAACATTGCTGATGCGGAGTGTGAGGAAATATATATGAAATAGAAGTGAGTCTCTGTGATTGTGAGGAACTTGTGCTCTTAGCCTTAATCCATGATTTAAGCCAGTGTTGTGACGATAATCATTATAAGAACAAGTGATTGTGCACATTAGCATTACTTGAATGGTGTCAATGTACATCTGAGATCCAGGACGACACGTACCTAATGAATATGAAGCGATGAAGATTTCAACCTAATAATAACGGAGAAAAGAGTGAAATATCACTCCTGTAAAATGTTTCACATTTGTGAAAGAGGAAGTTATAATAATAATATAACTACGTTGTGACCGGTTATAATTCCGTCCCGGACAGACAGGCAGGGAATAAAAATTGGGTCCATCAGGAAAGGGTGTGTCCTGTGCATCTGTAACAAAGATATAGGATAAGACTAGACCCAAATCTACCATGGCATATCACCAACAAAATATCAGAAAACATCAATATATAGTGTGAAGTGTGCAAATGTAAGCACAATTCAGGAGAAAACTCAAAATTAAATCCATCACGTTCTATTAGCAAAGTATATAACAAAGGTCGTGTTCAACCTCTCATATTATATTAATGTATGGTACAAAACGACCAAATCTAAACTCCTATAAATCTATCCCAATGTAGCATCATAATGGATGTCAATAGAGGGTGATGTGAGGGGTTTGTGATAGAGCCATGGACAAAAAGAAGTAATTTACAAATCCAATGGGTAGACGTTTTACAATCAGACAAATGATCAACTGCAATAGCAAATTTGTTGTATATATGCTTAAATGCAAATGCAACACATTTTACATAGGCAGTACGATCCGGCCTCTAAAGGAACGGATCAGTGAACATGGACGAGCCATCAAATATAAAGACACCAGATATCCCACTGCAGTCCACATAAATGAATGCAACGCACAAGACACATATAAAATATTCACCTTCTGTGGGATTGAGAAGATTAAGACGGAGCCCAGGGGGGGAAACAAAGGGCTACAGTTGAGACGTAGAGAGGCAATGTGGATTATGAAAATGAGAGCTGTCGACTACGGCCTCAACTTGGATCATGAACTACATTATTTTCTGGGTGATTGAATATATTTATCAATTTCCGCTTTATATAGCGATGCAGTGAGTTTAGGAGGTCTTACATACAACTAAGTTGAAACCTGTATTATTCTTAAACAATTACTCATGATGTAACAGTAGATTGTTTATTCATTTAGATACCACCCTACATCTGATCAATATTAATGGACTTCTGATTGGAACTGTCTATATTCTTCCAAGTTTACCAGTTAACAAAAACTAATACCTATGTTCTTTGTCCCGCTGTTTGTATGTATATATTCTCTGATATTTTATGTATCTGTGTATTTACACAAGTCCCTTCATGCTATGCTTTCCACTGATCGCAGGATTAAGCGACTTTATATATCATATTACATGTATTTTGATGGTGATTGCCCGATTTGGCGATACCCATTTTACTATTGTAGACTACGCTGCTGAAACAGAGTGATGACGTAGCACTACTTATATTTAATTAATAATGATATGATGATTTGGGTTATGGACACTCTCACCTTTGATTTTAAAGATACTGCTGTTATTGCTACACCTGCACCTTTTGACATGGATATTATTACTCACGTTCTATTCCCGTTTTTTATATAACTGTTGAACTCACCTCATATTAAAATTGATATGGGAGATTACAGGACATGGCAACTATATTTGGCACTAAAACTTTTGATTATCGAATATAATCTCATGAAACTTTTCGTACTCGTATCATTAGATAGAAATACTGTGTTTAAAGAATTCCAACATGGCCGCCATATTAAGAAAGGGATTGTTACTGATTTCAGAGGTTAGAGGTATAGGCCCCACACTCTAAACCGGACTTAAACTGATAGCATTTCCGGTTCACGTTACCCCACGGCCACATTGGGGACCGAGAGTTTAACGTGTACACACGCCGAAGCACGAAAGGTAGGGGTTGGGCTGTGGACTCTTGGAATTTATTATTGATATACGATGTCATTTGGGATACTCTAAGTCCTATCTCTATTTACAGTGCCCTATACTGAACTTGGATTGAACGGAAGCAACGACTGCAACGATATTTTGTGATTTCATTTCTCGCTTTATTTAAGAATATCTGAATACGCATATGAGTAAATACATTGGGAACACCCTTCCCAATGAGATCAGACACACTGATGAACTTTTACCTTTTAGAAAAAAGGTCAAAACTTGGCTTTTCCCTGGCTAGCCTTTCGTCCTCTTTGTTCCTCTTTCCTCCTCAGACTCTGTCAGCGCCAGGATGCCTGTAACTGGCGACAGTTCGCGCTCTATAAGATCCTAAATAAATATATAAATAAATAGGAGTGAACAGCACTTTAGTTGTGCCTTTGATATAATGTTGAGATTTACTCTTTATGATGGGAGGATCTTAGAGAACAGGATTGCTTTAGAATAACGTTAGACTGGATTCCATAACTAGTCATTTTATCCAGTTCCACTTAAAGTACCTTCCTATATTAGGATACGATGAGCAAGGGTGCCTTTGCTTCTGACTACGTGTGACACAGTGCTCACGATTTATGATATCCTATCTCTATATCAGGTATGCAGGGCACAGTTTTAATGAGTTTGATGGTCTTGTGGTCGAATATTACGTCGGACCGCAGACACATATAATATTTGCTCTGGGGGCATAGCATGATGTGAAATCTCTTTACTAGCTTAACTGATAAGAAATGTTGGGCATTTCTTATATCCCCTCTATTGACATCCATTATGATGCTACATTGGGATAGATTTATAGTAGTTTAGATTTGGTGGTTTTGTACCATACATTAGTATAATATGAGAGGTTGTACACGACCTTTGTTGTATGCTTTGCTAATAGAACGTGATGGATTTAATTTTGAGTTTTCTCCTGAATTGTGCTTACATTTGCACACTTCACACTATATATTGACATTTTCTGATATTTTGTTGGTGATATGCCATGGTAGATTTGGGTTTAGTCTTATCCTATATCTTTGTTACAGATGCACAGGGCACACCTTTTCCTGATGGACCTATTTTTTATTCCCTGCCTGTCTGGCCAGGACGGAATTATAACCGGTCACAAGGTAGTTATATTATTATTATAACTTCCTCTTTCGCAAATGTGAAACATTTTACTGGAGTGATATTTCACTCTTTTCTCCGTTATTATTAGGTTGAAAACTTCATCACTTCATATTCATTAGGTACGTGTCGTCCTGGATCTCAGATGCACATCGACACCATTCAAGTAATGCTAATGTGCACAATCACTTGTGCTTATAATGATTATCGTCACGGCACTGGCTTAATTCATGGATTAAGGCTACGAGCACAAGTTCCTCACAATCACAGAGACTCATTTCTATTTCATACATATTTCCACACACTCCGCATCAGCAATGTTGGTCTTTACTAAAATTTATCCGCAAGCACCATGGTCCACTGGGACTCTTGATGACCAATCATTAAGTATGTTTTTTTAAAACACAATGTGGGCTCCACCTATGTTTTTATTCTAATGTTCCTAATGATATGTATACATCATAAGCAAGTTCTTGTACTTATTCTTCCAGCCCTGAGGAAGTCGCGGGTACTCCCGGGCGACGAAACACGTGTTGGCTGGACCAACGGAAGAAGGAAAATTCAAGTGCAACCACTACGAAATTATCCTGTTTCATATTGTTATATGATAATAACCAGTATTTGATATTATATATGTGCTCGGGTACGGAATCTACATTGTGTGTGATCCCTAGGGATTACGAATTGGGAGAGGTGGGTGACCCCTCTTCCCTTGAACACCTACAGATAACTTGCACAGACTAGATACTGGAAAGGCGAAGCACCATTACCAACCAGGGACTCATCATCCATCCATTATTTACTGTGTCTTGATACGCCTTGTAAAATTCAGCCGGCAGTCCATCTGGGCCTGGTGCCTCGCCTGTGGCCAATGACCGAATCGCTAACTGCACCTCTAACAGCTTTATTGGCTCATTTAACTCAGCTCGCTGAGAGTCATCTACCGTCAGCATGGGTATCTGGGACAGATATGCTTCCAGCGCCTCCGGGGCTGCCAGTACCACTGGTTTATATATGTCGGTGTGATCAGCGGTAAATTCGCCATGTATGTCGCATTTTCGCATTAGCAGTTGACCCGTTCCGGATTTTAAGCGCAACGTTGGTTGTTGCGCACTATTTTGCTTGATTAGACACGCCAATAGTCTCCCTGCTCTATCAGCAGAGGCATGAGTACGAGCCGAGTGTGCCGCATAATTTAGACAGTGTAGTCTCTCCATTACCTCCACATATTCTTGCCTTTGATCGTCAAGCGCCTCCTGCATGGCATCGCCCCCTACTAAGTCAGTTTCGAAATTGACAAGGGTGTCCTCAATGTGTTTAGCTTCATGGTCCAACTGACGACATATACTCCAAGTCAGAATCAGGCATTGTTCCTGTAGCACCGCTTTGTAAGCGTCCCATAGTATCCTGTGACCTGTCACCGAACCTTCGTTTGTGTCAAAGTATTTTACTATGGTCAACCCCACTGAGTCTCTAAAGGAGTTGTCCTCCAGTGCTACTGCTTGTAGTCTCAATAGTTTAGTGGCTGGCATCGAAATGACTCCACCTAACTGTAATATATGCGGATTATGATCAGAATATGTGTGTCCCAGGTAGTCCACATTCATGCAGTCCGCTATCAGTGCCATGCTTCCTACGAATCTGTCTAGCTGCACATGTAGATCATGGGGGTGTGAGTAGTATGAGTAGAGGCGTGTATGTGGCTTTAATGTCCTCCATAAATCTGCGAGCCCTCAACTACAGAGCCACTCATTCAAGCCTTTAGCGTTAGATGCAGCAGTTGTCTGCTGCAGTGGCGGAAAGGATCTATCTAAGCCTGTATCCAATCATGTGTTATAGTCCCCCAACCAAGGGATATCACACCACTGCGATAGCTTTGCTGATAATGTACGCCAGAATGGGCCTTGTTCAGTGTTCGGGGCATATATTGACCCTAGCACTATCTGTCTGCCATTGAGCCTGCCTTTTGTCAACACAAATTGACCATGTACATCTATTTCCGTTGCTTCCGATAGATAGTGTGTGCTCGGCCTGACCCATACTAGCGCTCGCCTTGCATATGATGAGTAGCCTGGCAAATATTTGCCCTCTCCATTAACGCTGTAATCTGTGTATCTCGGGCTGCAATATATGTGTTTCCTACAAAAACGTGATGTGCGCTGCAAGTCTCTTCAAGTATGCATATGTGTTATATCGGCATGCTGGTGTGTGCATACCCCTGACATTCCATGTTATTATTGTTGTCGATGTCATCCTTTGTTTGTACAACATACATGTATGGTCCGATGGCTTGCTGCTCTGCAAGGGGGGAGGGTGGTGCGCACATGTAGCCTAGGCCTATTCCACCATCCTGCTGCACGCAGTTCCTAATGGTGTGAAGCCGAATTCATTTCAGCACGCACAATGAAATTTGTTTTATTTATTTATTTACTTTACTCTGGTCGTCCGTGAGCCACAGTTTACTACCCCACACTCTGCCCCTCCCCCGCCCCACCGCCCCGTGGCAGTCCCACCACGAGCCGTTACTGAGTTCCTGTAATATTGCATCCCGGTCTTTGTAATTCAGGAGTTGGATTAGGAACGGACGAGACCCAGCTCCTGGTTGCCGCTGCCCTGCCAGAACTCTGTCCCTTTCTATTGTGAAAAATGGGGAGAGTGAGTTCGGTGGCATCAAAGTCCTCAGCCAGGTCTCCGTATAGGATACCGTAGCACGCCCTTCCGTAAACGTCCTTCCGCATCATCATTCCTGTTCTCCAGAATGTGCACTTTCTCTGCTCCTGCCCGCAATTCAACTGCTGAAGCTTTGGTGGTGGGGAGGATCTCTTCCATTTCCACCTCCATCTCGTCGACCCTCTCCGCCAGTTTGCAATGATCTGCGTGTAATATTGTAAAATCTGATGTGATTTTATCAATTTGTCCCTCTAGGGACGTTTGCATTTGCGCCAGGGACACACTCAGCTACGTCACCGCCTGCAACACATTGTCTATCTTAGATCCCAGTGGGGGGTTTACCGCACTGTCGTCGTTCTCTGGCTCATTTTCTGGATGGCGCTGTGGAAGCTGTGGACTGCATGCTTGTTCCTGCCCACTGTCTGCCCATTGTCGCTACCAGATAAGTAGGGGCTAGGTCAACTATTTATGTGCGCGCTGGGTCAGCCACTATTCTTACTGCTCTGAAGCGCTGATTGCGCAGCAGGAGAAACTTGGTGTCTTTAGTCGCGTCAGCCCCAGCTGCATACCTTACATCAGGGGCCGCAGGGCCCTTCGCTTGACTTGTCTGCGGATGCTGTGGGCCTCCTGTAGCTCCTGTTGCGGGCCACCACCACAGAGTTGGATCCAATCCTTTGTCAGGGCAGCGTGACCCGCTTGCTTTCACCCATCACCCACACTTTGGCTGCTTTCACAGCGTTAGCACTCTCCTTAGCAGCAGCTTCTCCACCATGGTATTCATGTCTATGGGACACTTCTTTCTAGTGTCTGTCTCTGATTATGGCAGTATGAGCTGTTATAAGTAAGACGGCCACCATCTATGGTTTGGTCTGCAGTGGCGTAGCGCGGCGTGGAAATGGCTGCCTTCTCAGTGCCCAGGTCCAATGCAGTAACCCAGCGTGTCCGTACTTCTTCACTACAGCGGGAGGGTCACATACTCCACTCGCCTCCTCCCTCCATACTCTGGGGCTCAGTCCGGACTGGCGGCACTTCAGGACTTCTCTCTAGCTGGCCGTGTCCCAATCTGGTGCTCACAGTTGTTACGCACCCCTGGGCCCCAGCCTTGGCAGTAGCCTTGCGAGCCCTGTTTGCCTGGGTTTGAGTGGAGCATCTGTGCGTTTACACTGACCTGCTCCCTGTTGCTGGGACTAGGCTCATCCCAGCCCCTGGACCCAAGCTACGTAAAGCACACTTTCATGCACCTTACATCAGGGGTCACAGGGCCCCCTGTTTCTCTGATCTGCGGATGCTGTCGTCCTCCAGTAGCATCTGATGTGGGCCACCAACATGGAGTTGTAACCAATCATGCATCAGGGCAGTGCGACTCGCTTCCTGTCACCCATCACCCACATCGAGCCGGTTTCACAGTGTTGGTGCTCTCTTTGGCAGCAACTTCTCCACCCCTGAATTCGAGTCTGTGGGACACTTCTGTCTAATACCGGCCTCCGATTAAGGCTATATGTGCTGTTGTGAGTGACAAGGTTGCCTTCTGTGGTTTGGCTTGCAGCCGTGGAGCGTGTCGTGAAAATGGCCTCCTCCTCTGCGCCCAAGTCGGATGCGGTAACCCCGCACTTCAGCCCCCAGTCTTGCCGCTGCAGCATGCAGCATGGTGCTCTCAGTTTGTGGCACCTACAGTAAGATCTGGATGACAACAGGGACCGTTAAATCATTTCGGATAACCGGGCCTCAGTCCGGAGCTGTCCTAAAGTGAGTCCCTCATCTTGGCGAGCTAGCCACGCCCCCACTATTGAAGTATCTCCTCCTCAGGGAAGTTTCTCTTCCACTTCAAAATTATGGTCAACATTATTGCAGTATAATGTGGTGGTTGAAGAATCTGAATGACAGAGAGGAAAAAACAGAACCTACAGTATGTTGTTGGAAATTTGCCATTTCTGTAAGGTCCACCCGGATTGTTTGCCTTTTCGCTATACCCAATTTTTGCTGGTTGTAGAACGTAGTGTATCATACCCCTGCTAACCAGTGATAAAGTGCCTGTTCTCCTCCTTTCAATGTGATGAAATTGGCATACCCCTAAATTTCCATATCTGACAAACCTATAAATTCCTGGCATATGGTATGAAGTGTACCCGAAGAATGTAGGCTAAATGTCACTTGTGTACTGCAGCTATCCATTGTGCCATCCGCTTCATTGTCAATGCAAACATGACTGCAGACCTACAATAATGAGCCCGTCTTGTAAAAATTAACTCACTTTTGACAGGACAAAACCTTCCTTTCAAATATTTATTAGTCACCCCTAAGTAGGCCTTATTGCCCATAAGGGAGAGTGCAGAGTAACTTGTAAATGTACGGCATGTAGGAATTTAATATTAAACATGCCCTTACATTAAAGATGCCCCAAAAGCCTATTTTCACCATTACAAACCTGGTTCTTCCATAGGAAAACATCAGGCTATATTATTACATTTAAAACTGATAATTTATGTTTTAGAAGCAGCTAGAAATCTATTTCAAAGACTGTTTTTAATATTTATTCAAAATCCAATTTAATGGTAAATCAAAATTTGTAAAGCTATTAAGGAAAGTGTACTGTTAGAAAGTTGCCTTTTCTCCACCTAAAGCCCCTGGCAGCCCAGTTGTATGATCGCATATAGTAGCAGAATAGCCCCTTTGATGAGGTAAGGAATGGCTCCTAGGACAGGGACAAAAGGGTTTTGAGCGTGAGCTGTGTTGTGCTATGTGGACAGGATAGCCTCTATCGACGGCCCATGAACTTGATGAACTTCAAAAAGATCTACGCTGTCCGAAGCATATGTCGCAAACACCCAGCACTATCCCCGTGGTTTGCTCCCTGCCCCCCCAGCCAGGCAGGATCCAATCACAGTGAGCCTCTTTTGACATTAATGTAAACCCCTGGAGAGTTTTAAAACCCGCTTGACAAGTCTGCTAGGGGTTTACACATAACTCATGGAACTGCATTCAATCTGTGAGAACAGGATGCCAACACATTTCTTCTCTATCGCTGTCTGGTTGCTGGAAAACTCAGCTCAGCCATGGCGGAAAAGCCGCCACTGGAATCTAGCTAAACAGAAAAGGCTATTTCAAGTCCCAAAAAAACCAAGGTCAATAATTATATTATCAGAAATATGTGCCCCATATGTAGTATTTGAACAAGGTAGAAGACAAATATTGTAGCATAATAAGGGTCATGGTGGCACTCCTAGAAGTCAGAAAAGGTCACAGTCAACCATGCCAGGCATTAAAACGTGCATTACAATCTTTTAATTGGTGTGATGCCTCTTCATGCAACTGATTTAATGATTGTTTAATTTAATTATTAACATTAATGTTGTCCAAATGAGATTTTCTCCTAGATATGGCTTTTTTCTGATTGAAAGATGTTAAGGAACTGCGATGGTTATGCATCTCTAAACAACTGGTACTTGAATATTGGTCTTTTATCCCCCAAGCATAGCCCTCTAAGCATCCTCATATTCCTTTGAGAAGCAGAGAACAAACCATGTTAAAAATGTTCCATTTAAAGGAAATGTTCTCATAACCTTCAAACAGTATGAATAAAAGGAAACCCAAAGTGTCTGCAGGGGAAATGCTCTGAAGCAGTAGAAATAAGCACGGTGTCTCCCGCCGAGAATTATTTTCTACCACATTCTATTTTATATGCAAATATTGAGAATACTTTTCAAATATTCAAGCCCTGTTCTATGAATACTCAGAAACAAATTTTCCAATGAAATGGCATCTAAAATTAGCACAAAAGAACGTTTACAAGAAAACTAGCCTTTCTCCTCAAATGTTGCATATCCGGTGGCAAAGACCACATAACAAAGTACATTAGTTCTTCTTGACCATCCTGGAGGGACTAAGCCACCAGTGGAATTCCATGGAGAATATTGATGAGATACATTTTAATGGATGTGCATGGGGTTTTAGCTGTGCGTGCTATAATATTGATAGCACCTTGATTTGTTGCATACCAAGAACACCGTCGACGAGTACCCATGTTGTACACAGTATAGTGCCATATTAGGTGAAAATAGGAGCTATTCTCCAGAATGCGACAAGCACATACATTACAATGGCAACAAAGTTCACTACTGTTTTCGCTTGGCTGTAACCACAAGGCAACCTTGGCTACCAAATTAGTCTTGACTGATCATCCCTACCTGAATCTACATGTTTATTGCATTAAAAACAACAAAGCCAAAAGTCTAAAAAGAAAAAGAGGTTCCATAAAACGCACAAAAACGAAACAGTGCTGTAGGAAAGAATACTTTTTGGTAGAAACAATTACTCAGAAGCTGCGAAACAAAAATTTGTGAATAAAAGCTCCTATGTAAATTTGTAGCATCAACATGGTTAATAAAGGTAGAATGACTTATTTAAAATGTTTGTAGGATTCGTCATGGACTCCTTCGGCTGCCTATGTTCACCTCTGGTCTATTCAGGTCATATAAAAAATGCGCGCTGCTTTTAGGCATTTTTACTGCATTTTAATCTGCTTTTACCTAATTGTTTGAATTTGAAGTTATGAGCTCGGCCGCCGCTTCTCGGCCCATTTTTACTTCCTCATTCATGACCCGTGACCCCCCCTCATTGAAACAACTAGAGACGCCATTTTGGTGAGTGTGTGCACTAGTTGTCCAAGGGGGCTGGGAGCATAAAAACACGTGCTGCGCGGACTCTACCAGGCTTGACTCTAAGACAAGCCTGTCTGCGCCTGTCACCGTCCCGGAAGCAGTCAGCACCAGCCATGCCAATGTAAGGGTGGTCTTCCACCTCCAAGCCTTTCAGCTGCGGAATTGTTAAGAGGTAGGCATGGACATTAAAGCACTGGATTTTTGTGTAAAGATCTCACCTCATTATTCCCTAGGGTGGGATTCTATTATACAGACACCCGGGTCCCATGGGCCTTTTTCCTAACTTATTTAATGTTTAGATTATGCCTAGGGCACTCCGCTACTCGCACTTTATGCTTCTTAGAGACTTTAACATTCATATCGACAACACAGGGGTGGCTGATATGCGTGTTTTTCTGGCCTTGCTACAATCGGCACAACTACAACAATATGAAACATTTCTTTCGCATTGTGGGAACCACACTTTGGATTTCATTTGCTCCAGCTTTCCACTTGAGGTGGCGCCCCCCTGCCAATAACATCGTCTGACCACTACATGATTTATTTCTCGTGGCATACCCCTAACAAGTGTCAAATCACGCAAAGGCTCCACTAAAATGAGTGGAGGAGGGAACAAGAGGCCTGGGGTTCTAGGAGCTAGCAGCCTCTAATATGAATGTTTACCACAAAGAGCTGCTCTTAGTGTGATAACCCAAACGAGTTACAGGAACGTCGTGAGTGTGGGCATCTCACAAAAAATTGCGGACTGGTCTCACACACCACTTGGTGTCATGCTACATCATTGACCAGTCCTCGCCCTCTAAAACCTTCGTTTGATAGAGGGCGGGCATACACTTGACGACAAGGATGCACTTCTAAATAACTAAGTGGGGGCCCGTGAGAAAGTGAGTGGGGTTAAAAACCATTACAGTGATCAGAAATGTTTTAATGTAGCTGAAAACTGTATGATATTAAAATCAACGTGACGGTGATGGGGGAAATTAGTGTTCCCTAACCGTCTTGCAAATGGTCGACATGTTTCTGCCAAAGCGGCCCAGTTGGGTCCATGGCATTCATCAGGACCTAATAATATATAGGGGCTCCGTTCTTACCAAGAGGTGGTAAGATGTTACCACTGTGTGGGTGTGGTAAAGACCACACTTCACTTCCTAGAATGCTTCCTAAGGTGAAGCCTACAAAACAAAAACATTTGAAACAGAAGGTTAATTGCAACTCGTTGGGTCAAACCTGTAAAGGAAAAAAGAGAAAGAAAACAATGCATGCATTGATTGCTAAGAGTGAAAAGAGTGTTTGTGACTTTGTGACACTCTATTTGTGTACTCAGTTGTGAGATTGCGTGGATGGAGGCAGAGCGCGCTGTCTCCAATCTTACCCTAATTAAATGGACAACTTGTCCCATGGGGGAAGGAGGTGGAGGTAATCCAATTTTATTTTTCACCTCTGTAAAAGAAAGAACATAGAACCAAACTATTTATCAAGTGTGTAGATGGAAAGGATATTCACACAAGATGGTTGGTTAGTCATTTCAAAAGATGCCTTGGTAGAAAAGGCAAGGAGAAGCATGTGATGAAACAGCCATATGGGCTGGGATGCACACACACACATACACACTGGTCTTCCAATACCCATACTCTTACTGTGACACGTTTTCTATTACTCCTGTATCCTGTCGGTCCGCTCTCGATCCTCCCGATTGTGAAAAGTGAAGGGAGTGAGCGCCATCTTATACAATGTGGACCGATCGTGTTAATTAGAGTGATGATCGTAAATCACTTGCCGGTGCGTTATTCCCGGTGTCCCAAAAGCACTGTGCCTGGTCTTAAGATGTCCATAGTGGGTGTGAGCATGCCGAAATATGCACGGAGGAAGGAGCCTTATTCGTTGCAGGGGCTCTATCAATGATTGAGGTGCTGGGGGTGGGGGGGGCGAATGCGGAGGCTCGTATTGGCGATTCAGCGAAGTGAGGGGAGTGGCCCAGTCGCATCCCTTGCATCTATCCAGGGATATTGAGAGCAGGATCTCTATAGGTAGGAAAACGGGAGACATTCTAAAATTGAACGTGAGTGGATACCGTTCTGGGGGCGGGGTGAAGCGCACGTCAACAGTCAACGCAACAGTGAAGAAACTATCGCCGCGCTCAAGCGCATATGCCAGACTGCGTCGCCATGGCAATGCTATACAAAGCTGAAGTGCCGCAGGGCAACGCAAAGCAAGTACAGAACATACAATGAAAAACATCCAATTTGAATATGCAGACGGTGAAGAACATGTTCCTCGCTAAGCCAGTTCATGTTGTAAACTAGGACCATGTTCCTATGATGAGTGGATGTAAGATATGTTGTACATAAAGTTCACACTGCGTGATGCTCATGCTTGTCGTGTGGGTGAATTGTACGACTGCCATGAGCGTGTGTGAGGGGATGTTTTAGATCCCATCACGCGTGCACTATCGGCCGGAATTGGTGTCATCCATCACAAAAGGTAGTTTTGTTAGACACTGGTATTGGCTGGGAAGTGGAGCAGGAGTGTAGAAGATCCACAGAGGAAGCTTACCTCTATTTCATATATGAGGGTGTGAGAGGGGATATATTATATCACAAAAGGGGGCGTGCACTTTCGGCCAGAATGGTGTTTCACATCACAATCGGATGGTCTTGTGTGACAGTGGCAATGGCTGGGTAGCGAAGCAGGAGTTAAAAGTGCTAGGGAGGAGAAACACCTCTATTTCATATGTGATGAGGGATGCTTGAAGGCCTGTGTGGGCGCTCATTGTTCTCCAACAGTACAAAAACTGTAGTGTATTAAAGACGAGTAACGTGGGGCATATATTCATAGTGTGTGGTGCTTAGCACTGTTGAAAGGTTTTCTTTGTCCAACAAAACATAATCTATAGTGTATTGAGGACGTGTTGACATGAGGCTTGATTTCAGAGGTGTATGGTGTTGATTGCGCTCGCACTGTTGAAAGGGTAAGCGCCATAATCATATCCACTGTATTTATCGTTTGAGCTGCAGCCATGGGATGTCATAATTGAGGCTTTTCTCATGGGAACATAGGCGGTACACCCAGCGTTGCTCTCTAAAAGGGAGGGCTTTAGTGAGGTTGAATCTACTTTTTTCCATAACCTCCAGAATAGTCCAGCTCAGATCTGTGTCCTTATGACTTTTCTCAAAAAACTGTCGTGTCAGCTTTGTATTAGTTTTTTTGCACCTGATCGTGCTACGGTGCTCATTAATGTGGATTTTTATCTTCCTTGTAGTCATCCCCACATATTGGAGATTGCAGGGACATGTTAGAAGATAAACCACATTTTCTGTGTTACAATTGCTGAATGTACGAATGCACCACGGTTTTCCTGTACCAATGTCCATTTCTTTAGTGTTTTTCGTAAGGTTGCATGACTGACATCCGCCGCAGGAGAAGTGTCCCACTACACGTGGTTGATCCCAGAGTCTAAGTTGTTCTGTGTGCTCCTTTGTACTCATCTGGGCATGTACCAATTCATCCCGGAGACTTCTGTTGCGTTTGAAGGCAAAAAGGGGGGTTTCCCATTGTTTTTCAGCGCTATTTAGAATGGACCATCTTTTTCTAATTATTTTTTGTATTGAGTTTGATGCTGGTGTAAATGTGGTTAAATCAATAAGGACATTGTTCCCTGTTGGCGACGAAACAAAAATGCCGATCACCTGCTCAACAAAGGTGGAAATGGAGGGAAGAGTGTAAAAAGAGGAGGGGGAAAGAAGGGGGGGGGGAAAGGAGAGGGGAATAGAGGGGGGATGAAAAGAGGCAGAGAGAATTTCCCCAGTCTCAAGGATCCACTCCTGAAGGGGAGGACTCTATGAAGCCTCTCGTAAGCCCTCACACACCCCGAGGGATGTCTTGCTTCATCATTGGGCTAGTTGTTGCTCCTCGTCGGGCCGGCGCTGCAATGCCCGACGGTCCCCCGAAGGGTCTCTCTATCGGAGGTCTTTTAAAGAGAAAAGCCGTTAGGTGAATGCGGGTATGTGGGCAAAAAAGCAGTGAGGTGGATCCGAGAGGTAAGTGGTTGGGTGCGTGCAAGGTGTGTGGATTAAAAATGCCTAGGGGTGTCCAAAAAAGTGGATTTTTAATAATATGGAGCCTCTGGCAGACTAAAAAGACCAGAAGGTCACGGGGTCACTAATCAGCGTAAGGTGCTGGTGTGACTTTAATAAAAGGTCGACATGTTTCACGCCTAGGATGCCCGGACGGGTCAGTGGCGTTTCATAAGGACCGTAGAGAGGTGAAAGGTAGTGCACGGTGAAGACGGGAGTGCCAGAGATTGGAAGGGTAACTCACGTCTAAGAAAAGGTTAAAAGTGGTACGGGGCTGCGGGGTACAGTGACCTGGTCAGCAAGGACAAGAAGAACGTACCAAACTACACACCTTGCACGCACCCAACCACTTACCTCTCGGATCCACCTCACTGCTTTTTTGCCCACATACCCGCATTCACCTAAAAGACCTCCGATAGAGAGACCCTTCGGGGGACCGTCGGGCATTGCAGCGCCGGCCCGACGAGGAGCAACAACTAGCCCAATGATGAAGCAAGACATCCCTCGGGGTGTGTGAGGGCTTACGAGAGGCTTCATAGAGTCCTCCCCTTCAGGAGTGGATCCTTGAGACTGGGGAAATTCTCTCTGCCTCTTTTCATCCCCCCTCTATTCCCCTCTCCTTTCCCCCCCCCCCTTCTTTCCCCCTCCTCTTTTTACACTCTTCCCTCCATTTCCACCTTTGTTGAGCAGGTGATCGGCATTTTTGTTTCGCCGCCAACAGGGAACAATGTCCTTATTGATTTAACCGTTACGAGTGGAGCACGGACATTGGACCATAACCAGCTCCTGGTTCCCCCCCCTCCTTTTTTGACTGGGTGTAAATGTGGTGACACAGACCGGTCTGTTGGTTTTTTCTTTCTCTACATCCTCCAGTAGTGCCTCTCTTGAGTTGTTTCTTGCTCTTTTGTTTGCCCTTCTCACCATTTTTCTTGGGTAGTGGCGTTCGATTAGTTTCTTTTCAAGATGTTCCGCCTGTTCTTTATAGGTTTCTTTCTCAGAGCAATTTCTCCTTATTCGGAGAAACTGACCAACCGGTAGATTCTCTTTAAGGGCTTTCGGGTGGTAACTCTCATACAAGAGTAGGCTGTTCCTGTCCGTGGATTTGTTGTGGACCTTAGTCGTTATACCCTCGCTGGTTAGTGTTATGTCCAAGTCCAAAAAGATGGCATGGTTCTTATTAATGGTATGAGTGAATTTGAGATGTCTGTCTTGTAAATTCACCCAATGGACAAAGGCCATTGCGTTCTCTTCTGTGCCATTCCATACAATGAGTACGTCATCAATATAACGCTTCCAGATTTTCAAATGGCTCCGAAACGGGTTCGGATTGTTGATAAAATCCTCCTCAAATTGCTGGACGTATAGACATGCCATACTGGGGGCAAATGTACTCCCCATCGAGGTGCCTGTTATTTGGTGATAGATGGCTTGTTCGTACTGAAAAAAAATTTCTGTAAGGGCCAGTTCAGCACATTCCATAACGAAATGTTGGGGGGTGATAAAGTCCCATTCTCTTTGTAGAATGATTTTTTCTACGACCTCCAGTGTTCGTCGTTGGGGTATGCTGGTGTATAAGGCTTCGATGTCCATAGTTATAAGCCAATCGCTGGTGACATCTACCTCCAGATCTCTTAGGAGGCAGAGGACATCTTTTGTGTCCTTTAGATAAGATTGTGTTTCTTTCACAATGGGCCGTAGGAACCAGTCGCAAAATTGCGACAAAGGTTCTGACACTGATCCGATGCCAGATACGATAGGCCTGCCTGGTGGTGGCATGCGATTTTTGTGAATCTTTGGTAGAATATAGAAGCGTGGCATCCTTGGCTCCTCGTTGATCAGGAAGTCGGCTTCTTGTCTTGTGATCCAATCATTGCTGAGTGCCTCCTCCACTATGTTTTTTATTTTTGTCATGATTGGGCCGGTAGGATCCGTCTGGTGTATGGCGTAGTTAGTCGTATCAGTTAACAGCCTCAAGCACTCGTCCCGGTACATCGTGAGGTTCATAAGGACAATAGCACCGCCTTTGTCCGCTGGTTTTATAATAACATCAGGGTTATTTTTGAGGGCTTGTAGGGCTGTTCGTTCCTTCCTTGTTAGGTTGTTGAACCCTCTATTATTTTGGAAGTTGATATTTTCTATATCCCTGAGTACAGCCTGTTCAAATCCAAGAATTTGGCACGAAATGTTCTGATTTGGAGGTTGGAAGGTAGACTTCTTACGCAACCCAGTTGATTTCTTGCTTTCTTCATCGTTTTCCGTTGCGTCTCCGAAAAACTCGCGGAGTTTAAGTTTGCGAAAGAACTGAGCCAATTCCATATTGAGAACAAAGGGGTCATTTCTGCATGGGGACCTAACCCAAGCCTTTGTTGAGGACGGTCTCTTCGTCACATGTGAGTTTATGTGAGCTAATATTGACAATGTTAGTTAGTCTCTGCTCGTTGAGGGCATCTCCGTTCTCCCTCTGCTCCTTGTTGTCATTCCTTGCGGCGGTTGTTGGTCCTCCCATTGGACCCTTGTATTTCTTCTTTTTTGCCTTCCTCGTCCTCTGCCTCTGCCCTGGAATAAAAAAGGCGGAGGGCCTGTGTGATATCCAAAGCCTGGTGGGAAATAGGGCTGTTGCCAATAGCCGAAGGGAGGGGGTTGTGGTTGTGGTACTTGCATCAAGGGCTGGTACCCCGATGGTCTTCCATACTGTGGTCCCGAGCTCTCATCACTGCTGGAATCACTTCTCTCCTCTCCTGAACTGAATGTCCAGTTCTGGGGGTTGGGTCTGAAACGTTGTTTTCTCCCTGGTTGCTGCGGAGCCGGTTTGTTGTAATGTTCATACGTTACATATGGGTAGATCCTTTCCTTACTGAACTTCTGTACATCTTTTTTTAATTTCGTCAGCTTGGATTGTGTCAAGTATTCTTTATATTCTGAGTGATCTTTGCTAATCTCATCTAACTTCTTTTTAAAGACTGAGAGTTGTACTGTGGTTTTGAGTTTGCACTCGCTCTGCTGGATCTCCACTAGGAGAGCATCTGCCAGTTGTCTAGCAGTGTTGATGATAAGAATGAGCCAGTCTTTTGTGCATTTGCTCGCAATGCTGGACCAATTAATTCTAAACTCTTTGTTATTGAGGAACAATCTCGGCTCATTGGTGACAATCAGTCCTCTAGGCGCCGTGTTCTTCCGGAGGTATTCCGTCATAAACACCCCATGAAGAGCTGTGCAGATTTGTTCTTTTTTCTTTGCAGAAAGTGCTTCCCACTCGTCTGAATTCTGTACTGTTTGTGTAACTATGGTTTCTGCTAGTAGAGATGGTGTGTTAAGAATCTCTGCTAGGATTTCATCCCCGAATGAGAGTTCGGTGTCCATATTGAAGAATAGGGTAATGTGAACGTGATGTTCAGTCTAATCCTTAATCTGTCTTTTTTTTTAAAACAGTGTCAAAGGATGACTACAGTAGTTTTTCTGTTTGCAGAATTCTGTTTAACAGAAGAGGTCCCTTATACTAGGGAGATTACCCCTTAGTTTGTTCCCACAGCCATCGGCTTTACAAGGGTCAAATCACACAAAGGCTCCACTAAAATGAGTGGAGGAGGGAACAAGAACCCAGGGGTTCTAGGAGCTAGCAGCCTCCAATATGAATGTTTACCACAAAGAGCTGCTCCTAGTGTGATAACCCAAACGAGTTACAGGAACGTCATGAGTGTGGGCATCTCACAAAAAATTACGGACTGGTCTCACACACCACCTGGTGTCATGCTTCATCATTGACCAGTCCTCGCCCTCTAAAACCTTCGTTTGATAGAGGGCGGGCATACACTTGACGACAAGGATGCACTTCTAAATAACTAAGTGGGGGCCCGTGAGAAAGTGAGTGGGGTTAAAAACCATTACAGTGATCAGAAATGTTTTAATGTAGCTGAAAACTGTATGATATTAAAATCAACGTGACGGTGATGGGGGAAATTAGTGTTCCCTAACCGTCTTGCAAATGGTCGACATGTTTCTGCCAAAGCGGCCCAGTTGGGTCCATGGCATTCATCAGGACCTAATAATATATAGGGGCTCCGTTCTTACCAAGAGGTGGTAAGATGTTACCACTGTGTGGGTGTGGTAAAGACCACACTTCACTTCCTAGAATGCTTCCTAAGGTGAAGCCTACAAAACAAAAACATTTGAAACAGAAGGTTAATTGCAACTCGTTGGGTCAAACCTGTGAAGGAAAAAAGAGAAAGAACAAACAATGCATGCATTGATTGCTAAGAGTGAAAAGAGTGTTTGTGACTTTGTGACACTCTATTTGTGTACTCAGTTGTGAGATTGCGTGGATGGAGGCAGAGCGCGCTGTCTCCAATCTTACCCTAATTAAATGGACAACTTGTCCCATGGGGGAAGGAGGTGGAGGTAATCCAATTTTATTTTTCACCTCTGTAAAAGAAAGAACATAGAACCAAACTATTTATCAAGTGTGTAGATGGAAAGGATATTCACACAAGATGGTTGGTTAGTCATTTCAAAAGATGCCTTGGTAGAAAAGGCAAGGAGAAGCATGTGATGAAACAGCCATATGGGCTGGGATGCACACACACACATACACACTGGTCTTCCAATACCCATACTCTTACTGTGACACGTTTTCTATTACTCCTGTATCCTGTCGGTCCGCTCTCGATCCTCCCGATTGTGAAAAGTGAAGGGAGTGAGCGCCATCTTATACAATGTGGACCGATCGTGTTAATTAGAGTGATGATCGTAAATCACTTGCCGGTGCGTTATTCCCGGTGTCCCAAAAGCACTGTGCCTGGTCTTAAGATGTCCATAGTGGGAGTGAGCATGCCGAAATATGCACGGAGGAAGGAGCCTTATTCGTTGCAGGGGCTCTATCAATGATTGAGGTGCTGGGGGTGGGGGGGGCGAATGCGGAGGCTCGTATTGGCGATTCAGCGAAGTGAGGGGAGTGGCCCAGTCGCATCCCTTGCATCTATCCAGGGATATTGAGAGCAGGATCTCTATAGGTAGGAAAACGGGAGACATTCTAAAATTGAACGTGAGTGGATACCGTTCTGGGGGCGGGGTGAAGCGCACGTCAACAGTCAACGCAACAGTGAAGAAACAATCGCCGCGCTCAAGCGCATATGCCAGACTGCGTCCCCATGGCAACGCTATACAAAGCTGAAGTGCCGCAGGGCAACGCAAAGCAAGTACAGAACATACAATGAAAAACATCCAATTTGAATATGCAGACGGTGAAGAACATGTTCCTCGCTAAGCCAGTTCATGTTGTAAACTAGGACCATGTTCCTATGATGAGTGGATGTAAGATATGTTGTACATAAAGTTCACACTGCGTGATGCTCATGCTTGTCGTGTGGGTGAATTGTACGACTGCCATGAGCGTGTGTGAGGGGATGTTTTAGATCCCATCACGCGTGCACTATCGGCCGGAATTGGTGTCATCCATCACAAAAGGTAGTTTTGTTAGACACTGGTATTGGCTGGGAAGTGGAGCAGGAGTGTAGAAGATCCACAGAGGAAGCTTACCTCTATTTCATATATGATGGTGTGAGAGGGGATATATTATATCACAAAAGGGGGCGTGCACTTTCGGCCAGAATGGTGTTTCACATCACAATCGGATGGTCTTGTGTGACAGTGGCAATGGCTAGGTAGCGAAGCAGGAGTTAAAAGTGCTAGGGAGGAGAAACACCTCTATTTCATATGTGATGAGGGATGCTTGAAGGCCTGTGTGGGCGCTCATTGTTCTCCAACAGTACAAAAACTGTAGTGTATTAAAGACGAGTAACGTGGGGCATATATTCATAGTGTGTGGTGCTTAGCACTGTTGAAAGGTTTTCTTTGTCCAACAAAACATAATCTATAGTGTATTGAGGACGTGTTGACATGAGGCTTGATTTCAGAGGTGTATGGTGTTGATTGCGCTCGCACTGTTGAAAGGGTAAGCGCCATAATCATATCCACTGTATTTATCGTTTGAGCTGCAGCCATGGGATGTCATAATTGAGGCCTTTCTCATGGGAACGTAGGCGGTACACCCAGCGTTGCTCTTTAAAAGGGAGGGCTTTAGTGAGGTTGAATCTACTTTTTTCCATAACCTCCAGAATAGTCCAGCTCAGATCTGTGTCCTTATGACTTTTCTCAAAAAACTGTCGTGTCAGCTTTGTATTAGTTTTTTTGCACCTGATCGTGCTACGGTGCTCATTAATGTGGATTTTTATCTTCCTTGTAGTCATCCCCACATATTGGAGATTGCAGGGACATGTTAGAAGATAAACCACATTTTCTGTGTTACAATTGCTGAATGTACGAATGCACCACGGTTTTCCTGTACCAATGTCCACTTCTTTAGTGTTTTTTTCGTAAGGTTGCATGACTGACATCCGCCGCAGGAGAAGTGTCCCACTACACGTGGTTGATCCCAGAGTCTAAGTTGTTCTGTGTGCTCCTTTGTACTCATCTGGGCATGTACCAATTCATCCCGGAGACTTCTGTTGCGTTTGAAGGCAAAAAGGGGGGTTTCCCATTGTTTTTCAGCGCTATTTAGAATGGACCATCTTTTTC
Organism: Triturus cristatus; assembly: GCF_964204655.1. Lineage (NCBI taxonomy): Eukaryota > Metazoa > Chordata > Amphibia > Caudata > Salamandridae > Triturus > Triturus cristatus. The sequence continues at coordinate 752,004,768 of NC_140589.1, forward strand.
TAATTATTTTTTGTATTGAGTTTGATGCTGGTGTAAATGTGGTGACACAGACCGGTCTGTTGGTTTTTTCTTTCTCTACATCCTCCAGTAGTGCCTCTCTTGAGTTGTTTCTTGCTCTTTTGTTTGCCCTTCTCACCATTTTTCTTGGGTAGTGGCGTTCGATTAGTTTCTTTTCAAGATGTTCCGCCTGTTCTTTATAGGTTTCTTTCTCAGAGCAATTTCTCCTTATTCGGAGAAACTGACCAACCGGTAGATTCTCTTTAAGGGCTTTCGGGTGGTAACTCTCATACAAGAGTAGGCTGTTCCTGTCCGTGGATTTGTTGTGGACGTTAGTCGTTATACCCTTGCTGGTTAGTGTTATGTCCAAGTCCAAAAAGATGGCATGGTTCTTATTAATGGCATGAGTGAATTTGAGATGTCTGTCTTGTAAATTCACCCAATGGACAAAGGCCATTGCGTTCTCTTCTGTGCCATTCCATACAATGAGTACGTCATCAATATAACGCTTCCAGATTTTCAAATGGCTCCGAAACGGGTTCGGATTGTTGATAAAATCCTCCTCAAATTGCTGGACGTATAGACATGCCATACTGGGGGCAAATGTACTCCCCATCGAGGTGCCTGTTATTTGGTGATAGATGGCTTGTTCGTACTGAAAAAAAAATTCTGTAAGGGCCAGTTCAGCACATTCCATAACGAAATGTTGGGGGGTGATGAAGTCCCATTCTCTTTGTAGAATGATTTTTTCTACGACCTCCAGTGTTCGTCGTTGGGGTATGCTGGTGTATAAGGCTTCGATGTCCATAGTTATAAGCCAATCGCTGGTGACATCTACCTCCAGATCTCTTAGGAGGCAGAGGACATCTTTTGTGTCCTTTAGATAAGATTGTGTTTCTTTCACAATGGGCCGTAGGAACCAGTCGCAAAATTGCGACAAAGGTTCTGACACTGATCCAATGCCAGATACGATAGGCCTGCCTGGTGGTGGCATGCGATTTTTGTGAATCTTTGGTAGAATATAGAAGCGTGGCATCCTTGGCTCCTCGTTGATCAGGAAGTCGGCTTCTTGTCTTGTGATCCAATCATTGCTGAGTGCCTCCTCCACTATGTTTTTTATTTTTGTCATGATTGGGCCGGTAGGATCCGTCTGGTGTATGGCGTAGTTAGTCGTATCAGTTAACAGCCTCAAGCACTCGTTCCGGTACATCGTGAGGTTCATAAGGACAATAGCACCGCCTTTGTCCGCTGGTTTTATAATAACATCAGGGTTATTTTTGAGGGCTTGTAGGGCTGTTCGTTCCTTCCTTGTTAGGTTGTTGAACCCTCTATTATTTTGGAAGTTGATATTTTCTATATCCCTGAGTACAGCCTGTTCAAATCCAAGAATTTGGCACGAAATGTTCTGATTTGGAGGTTGGAAGGTAGACTTCTTACGCAACCCAGTTGATTTCTTGCTTTCTTCATCGTTTTCCGTTGCGTCTCCGAAAAACTCGCGGAGTTTAAGTTTGCGAAAGAACTGAGCCAATTCCATATTGAGAACAAAGGGGTCATTTCTATGCATGGGGACCTAACCCAAGCCTTTGTTGAGGACGGTCTCTTCGTCACATGTGAGTTTATGTGAGCTAATATTGACAATGTTAGTTAGTCTCTGCTCGTTGAGGGCATCTCCGTTCTCCCTCTGCTCCTTGTTGTCATTCCTTGCGGCGGTTGTTGGTCCTCCCATTGGACCCTTGTATTTCTTCTTTTTTGCCTGCCTCGTCCTCTGCCTCTGCCCTGGAATAAAAAAGGCGGAGGGCCTGTGTGATATCCAAAGCCTGGTGGGAAATAGGGCTGTTGCCAATAGCCGAAGGGAGGGGGTTGTGGTTGTGGTACTTGCATCAAGGGCTGGTACCCCGATGGTCTTCCATACTGTGGTCCCGAGCTCTCATCACTGCTGGAATCACTTCTCTCCTCTCCTGAACTGAATGTCCAGTTCTGGGGGTTGGGTCTGAAACGTTGTTTTCTCCCTGGTTGCTGCGGAGCCGGTTTGTTGTAATGTTCATACGTTACATATGGGTAGATCCTTTCCTTACTGAACTTCTGTACATCTTTTTTTAATTTCGTCAGCTTGGATTGTGTCAAGTATTCTTTATATTCTGAGTGGTCTTTGCTAATCTCATCTAACTTCTTTTTAAAGACTGAGAGTTGTACTGTGGTTTTGAGTTTGCACTCGCTCTGCTGGATCTCCACTAGGAGAGCATCTGCCAGTTGTCTAGCAGTGTTGATGATAAGAATGAGCCAGTCTTTTGTGCATTTGCACGCAATGCTGGACCAATTAATTCTAAACTCTTTGTTATTGAGGAACAATCTCGGCTCATTGGTGACAATCAGTCCTCTAGGCGCCGTGTTCTTCCGGAGGTATTCCGTCATAAACACCCCATGAAGAGCTGTGCAGATTTGTTCTTTTTTCTTTGCAGAAAGTGCTTCCCACTCGTCTGAATTCTGTACTGTTTGTGTAACTATGGTTTCTGCTAGTAGAGATGGTGTGTTAAGAATCTCTGCTAGGATTTCATCCCCGAATGAGAGTTCGGTGTCCATATTGAAGAATAGGGTAATGTGAACGTGATGTTCAGTCTAATCCTTAATCTGTCTTTTTTTTTAAAACAGTGTCAAAGGATGACTACAGTAGTTTTTCTGTTTGCAGAATTCTGTTTAACAGAAGAGGTCCCTTATACTAGGGAGATTACCCCTTAGTTTGTTCCCACAGCCATCGGCTGTACAAGGGTCAAATCACACAAAGGCTCCACTAAAATGAGTGGAGGAGGGAACAAGAGCCCAGGGGTTCTAGGAGCTAGCAGCCTCCAATATGAATGTTTACCACAAAGAGCTGCTCCTAGTGTGATAACCCAAACGAGTTACAGGAGCGTCGTGAGTGTGGGCATCTCACAAAAAATTACGGACTGGTCTCACACACCACCTGGTGTCATGCTTCATCATTGACCAGTCCTCGCCCTCTAAAACCTTCGTTTGATAGAGGGCGGGCATACACTTGACGACAAGGATGCACTTCTAAATAACTAAGTGGGGGCCCGTGAGAAAGTGAGTGGGGTTAAAAACCATTACAGTGATCAGAAATGTTTTAATGTAGCTGAAAACTGTATGAAATTAAAATCAACGTGACGGTGATGGGGGAAATTAGTGTTCCCTAACCGTCTTGCAAATGGTCGACATGTTTCTGCCAAAGCGGCCCAGTTGGGTCCATGGCATTCATCAGCACCTAATAATATATAGGGGCTCCGTTCTTACCAAGAGGTGGTAAGATGTTACCACTGTGTGGGTGTGGTAAAGACCACACTTCACTTCCTAGAATGCTTCCTAAGGTGAAGCCTACAAAACAAAAACATTTGAAACAGAAGGTTAATTGCAACTCGTTGGGTCAAACCTGTAAAGGAAAAAAGAGAAAGAACAAACAATGCATGCATTGATTGCTAAGAGTGAAAAGAGTGTTTGTGACTTTGTGACACTCTATTTGTGTACTCAGTTGTGAGATTGCGTGGATGGAGGCAGAGCGCGCTGTCTCCAATCTTACCCTAATTAAATGGACAACTTGTCCCATGGGGGAAGGAGGCGGAGGTAATCCAATTTTATTTGTCACCTCTGTAAAAGAAAGAACATAGAACCAAACTATTTATCAAGCGTGTAGATGGAAAGGATATTCACACAAGATGGTTGGTTAGTCATTTCAAAAGATGCCTTGGTAGAAAAGGCAAGGAGAAGCACGTGATGAAACAGCCATATGGGCTGGGATGCACACACACACATACACACTGATCTTCCAATACCCATACTCTTACTGTGACACGTTTTCTATTACACCTGTATCCTGTCAGTCCGCTCTCGATCCTCCCGATTGTGAAAAGTGAAGGGAGTGAGCGCCATCTTATACCATGTGGACCGATCGTGTTAATTAGAGTGATGATCGTAAATCACTTGCCGGTGCGTTATTCCCGGTGTCCCAAAAGCACTGTGCCTGGTCTTAAGATGTCCGTAGTGGGTGTGAGCATGCCGAAATATGCACGGAGGAAGGAGCCTTATTCGTTGCAGGGGCTCTATCAATGATTGAGGTGCTGGGGGTGGGGGGTGGGGGGGCGAATGCGGAGACTCGTATTGGCGATTCAGCGAAGTGAGGGGAGTGGCCCAGTCGCATCCCTTGCATCTATCCAGGGATATTGAGAGCAGGATCTCTATAGGTAGGAAAACGGGAGACATTCTAAAATTGAACGTGAGTGGATACCGTTCTGGGGGCGGGGTGAAACGCACGCCGATAGTCAACGCAACAGTGAAGAAACTATCGCCGCGCTCAAGCGCATATGCCAGACTGCGTCACCATGGCAACGCTATACAAAGCTGAAGTGCCGCAGGGCAATGCATAGCAAGTACAGAACATACAACGAAAAACATCCAATTTGAATATGCAGACGGTGAATAACATGTTCCTCGCTAAGCCAGTTCATGTTGTAAACTAGGACCATGTTCCTATGATGAGTGGATGTAAGATATGTTGTACATAAAGTTCACGCTGCGTGATGCTCATGCTTGTCGTGTGGGTGAATTGTACGACTGCCATGAGCGTGTGTGAGGGGATGTATTAGATCCCATCACGCGTGCACTATCGGCCGGAATTGGTGTCATCCATCACAAAAGGTAGTTTTGTTAGACACCGGTATTGGCTGGGAAGTGGAGCAGGAGTGTAGAAGATCCACAGAGGAAGCTTACCTCTATTTCATATATGAGGGTGTGAGAGGGGATATATTAAATCACAAAAAGGGGGCGTGCACTTTCGGCCAGAATGGTGTTTCACATCACAATCGGATGGTCTTGTGTGACAGTGGTAATGGCTGGGTAGCGAAGCAGGAGTTAAAAGTGCTAGGGAGGAGAAACACCTCTATTTCATATGTGATGAGGGATGCTTGAAGGCCTGTGTGGGTGCTCATTGTTCTCCTACAGTACAAAAACTGTAGTGTATTAAAGACGAGTAACGTGGGGCATATATTCATAGCGTGTGAAGAAAACCTTTCAACAGTGCTAAGCACCACACACTATGAATATATGCCCCACGTTACTCGTCTTTAATACACTACAGTTTTTGTACTGTTGGAGAACAATGAGCGCCCACACAGCCCTCATACAGTACGGAATCGGCACTGGTGGAAATCGCTAAGGCCATAGGTGAAACACTGGATACTGGGGGCAGGGCAGCTCTGGTCCTGTTAGACCTGTCAGCTGCTTTTGATACCGTCCCTCACTCACTTCTTCTAGCCCGCCTGCAGAAGCTGGGTATTACTGGTTCTGCCAGGAAGTGGCTGAAATCCTTTCTGGAAGGTAGAACACAGCATGTCTGGATCCCCCCGTTCACATCTACTACCCAGGAACTTCGGACTAGGGTTCCTCCGGGGTCTGTTTTAAGCCTGCTGCTGTTTAACGTTTATATGTCTCCTCTCATTCAGATGGCTGAGGACTTGGGCGCTAAAGTCGTCGCATATGCTGACGACACTCAGCTTCTGTTCACCTGGAAGAAACATAAGTCATCATCTTCCCATGTAAAAATTTGTCTCACACCAGTGTTCAATTGGCTCACCTCCGTCCAGCTTAAATGTAATGAGGATAAAACAGAGATTTTTTTCTTCAGCAATTTTCCCGCTCTGTACTGGCATGCCTTCTGGCCAGATGAGTCCCCCAGGCCCTCTCCTCGGGGCCTTTCTGTAAAAAACCTCTGGATTTTGTTTGACAAAAAGCTTACCTTTAGCAGTCAAATTAACAAACTGGCAGGAACATGCTTGACATACTGAAATTACTTAAAAGGTTTTTGCCTCTCCTCCCCATAGCAGCTAAAGAAACGGTCACTAGAGCGCTCATCACCTTCCGTATTGACTATGCCAATGCACTGTACGCCGGCCTACCTGGTTACCTTCTGGATAGACTACAGGTGTTCCTAAATGCTGCTGCTAGAATGCTTTTCAACCTCCCTAAAAGAACCAGTGTCAGGCAGCACCAGTGTAACCTACACTGGCTACCCGTGAAAGCTGGGGTCAAATTTAAAGCCCTGATAACGGCCCATGCTGCTCTTTACGACTATGGCCCATTCTACCTTAGGAAGCGTTTCCAGTTCTGTGCCCCCACCAGGCCGCTGTGCTCTTCCAATAACTGAGGGCAAGCATCCCCAGATTCCGCCTGGAAAGGCAAGGCAGCAGTTCCCTGGCCTATACGGCTGCTGTGGCCTGGAACTCTCTCCCTTTGGGCTTACACAGCCTGCAGGATCCCATCCGATTTAGAAAAAGACTCAAAACCTTCCTCTTTAACTGAATGTTTTCCCTCCTTCTGTTGTGTCCTTCTCTCTGTTGGCTGCTCCAGGGCTCGCACCGGGACACTCGTTTGAGGAGCTGTGTGCGCTATAAACTTTATTAACATAACATATCTGTAAGATAACTGAGGAATTTTGTAATAATAACACTTTTGTGTCACTCTCACACCGCTCTCACTGATGTCTGTGAAGTTAACATAATATACAATTTTCTCAGAGACACACACTATAAAATCACTAAAAAACAACACACTAACAGCGGTTTTAAACCTGTAGCACAGGAATACTCCTGCTAGATTTCACCTTCTATTAGAGAGTAAGGGTCCAAATAATAAAACTAGTTGTGTGTAAATTCAACTTACACACCTAAATAGGATACTGGAATATTGTAAAGACAATGTTGGCATTCATAAAAGATGCAGATTTACAAATGAGTGAATCTGCTACAAGGTTTGGGAAGTTCAACCTCCAGGAGAATCCATCTAACCCTACCCTCCAAAACGATCAGCTATTCGTTCCTGCCAAGGGTAGGAATAAATTCCTTTTTAGGGGAAAAATATAATAGGGCATTAGCACGTTTTCAAAGGCAGTCTCACATGTGCAACTCTAAACTGTACAAATATTGAAGCATAAATGCCTCAACGATTAATGCAATTGAGAAAATGTTTTCCAAGACTACTCTTGGAAAGTGTTGACCTTTGTAGCTATCAGAGTCTATTACGACTTTGTGTAAATTTCAAGCTTTTGTAAACATGAACCTGAATGTAGGAGAAGACCTATGGGTGTAAACATACATTTTTCACAAGGTATTTGGCTGTGAAAGAGGAATCAAGATCCAAGCCATGCTTCTTAAGTATAATCCATCTTGGCATCTATTTCTCCTGCAAAATGTCCAAATTAGCATTATCACTTCACAGCATCAATCTTGTTTTAAACTCCCTTTGTTTAGACTTATAAAGCCATGCAGCTCTATAAAAAAAATCCTCCATCACATTGTTTTCTGACACAGACTTTGAAAACATAATTGAAAGTACATCTGCTCAGGAAATCATTTTTTGATCCAAGGTACCAGAAAAGTACAATCCAATGTGCAGGCCTTACTATGCTAATAAAGACATGCAGTAGCTCATATTTAGGGCTGTTGCTTAAATATAAACTCCTCTACCCCATTCAGGTGTGTTACGGCCCACAGTAATGAGATTGTATTGCACTATAAGGATGCCATTTTATAAAGTGTTAAGGCGAGATTAGCAAATTGATGGTGCGTGTGCACGCTCCCTTTGCAAATTGTTCTGGGCCCAGTTGCCTGTCTGTTAAGCTACATATTGGTATTGCAGACGCCTCCATATGATCTCTTCTGTTATAGCAAATGTACAACTTGTCTTGCACCGAGTTATCATTCTGAAGAAACTGTTTTCTCGTTTACATGGCCCTCTAGCCCCATGTAACCGAGAGTATTCCTTGTTAGTGTCCTTGCTCCTTCTTATTATAGAATAGACACAGAAAAAAGTCTCGATTACCTCACTGGCCATGTGACTCCTTGGAGATGTGCACACTTCCGCCCAAATTTACTAAAACTTTGCAACAGGTTTATGTTGCTTTTGTAATGCTAATCTAATGTGAACTGTTATGCTGGGATTTGTGTTGGATAGTTTTCCAAAGTTACACAAAGTTGCACTATGCTCTGCTTTGCGTAACTTTACCTCAATGGGGCGCTCCATGGGTGATAGATGGGTGTTCCCATGCAACCACCCATGGATTTTTCATGCAAAGCCCTATCTACAAATATTCATAGACTGGGATTTGCTCCAAAATCTTATGCTTCCTCGAGGCAGGTGCAACAAGTAAAAATCTTTCCATTACTACTCGTTTTTGATGCTTTTTCTCTCTTTCTTTTGCATTTTCACTTCTCTTCACCCTTTTCATGGTGCTGCAGACCACCACGGCCCTGCCACTTCCAGCGCAGCATTTACCGCTTCCTGCCTCCCAGCTGTCCAGCCCTCACCCTCACACTACTTAATGGCAGGCCTCTGCGCGGAGATAGGAGCAATCCCATTGACCTGGTCAGTGAACTGCTAGTCTCTTGGGCAGCACCACCAAGTAGTTGCTGTCCTGCAGACCCACTGACCCTTGCTGAGCAGTGATTTCGAGGCCCTCTTCCACCCGCAGGATCTCACCAGTGCCTCATCCCTAGTGGTCCAGTGGTAGAGAATCTCTGCTCTGCTGCTGTTTCTGCCCTATATTTAACCCTGAGTGTAGTTCGCGTAGTAGTGCTATGCGTAGCTACGCGAAGTGCACTTTGCACTACACGAGATACGCGTAGCACAACGCGAACTGTGTAGTGCGCTGTTCGCGATGATTGCACAGTGCCGGATGCTTGTCTGCACTGTGCAACCATTGAAACCGGCATCTTTCACAGTGCGAGCTGTCGTTTTCTGCCGCTCAAGTAGATTTTTACTCGAGCGGCAGCTTTCTCAACGCGGACTGGTAGTTTCTCATCGTGAGCGGTCGCGAGCATACGCGACCACTCGCAATGAGAAACCTGACCTCCCAGTGTTAAGAATCTCGCCGGGAGGTTTATTGTCCACGCTCGTAAACGGCATCTTGATGTTGCTGATCGCAAACGAGGAAAAAGTCTCGCCGGGATGTCATTTTGCTCGCTCGTGGTCGCCAAGTTGACGTTGAGGATGGCGAGCGAGCAAAAAATGCCAACTACGCTACGCGATTTTGCACTTTGCTACATGCAATTCGCGTAGTGCGAAGCAGCACAAACTACACAAACTTCACGAGCGTAGCATAGTTGTCTGCCCAGGGTTACCTATATCCCTGTGTTTTCAGCCACTTTTCCCCTTCTCCTTCCTTTCCACCTTTTTTTCTGCTATTTTGCTTTTGTCACCTTCTGCCACTTTTACTCTCTTACTTTTCCACTTTCACTTCACCCTTTTCATGCCGCTGTAGACCCCCGTGGCCCCGTCCCCTTCCATTGCAGTGTTTCCTGCTCCCCGCTTCCCACCTCCCAGTTTTACAGCCCTCCCCTCACACTACTTAAAGGCAGCTGCTGAGCGGCTGATCTGCAGACACCAAACGCTAGCAAATCTGTGCCCATCCACACCTGGACCTCACCCAGTGCCACAGACCCTGGTCCTTGGATTTACCACCGCTACGACTCCAGCACCTTCCACGCACTCAACCTCAAACGCAACACCGCCTACCAGCTCTCAACACCAAACATCACCCACGGCCCCTTCTCCTGCCACCACTGCCACTGCACCCTCACCCACCTCCTCACTCGAGCTCCTCCGCCATCCTGACCGAACCAGACAGCACCCTACCACCGCAGCTGCATCCTCCTCAATGTTCGCTCTCCACACAGACATGCCACAGAGATCTGGGACCTCCTAAACTCTGCCTCTCCCCACATATCCTTCCTGATGGAAACCTGGACCAACCCCAGTTTAGTGTCAGACATCGACATCCCCGATGGCTACAAAATCATCCCCAATGACCACGCCATCCAATCAGGGAGAGGCCTTGCCATTGTCCACAAAAACACCCTTCATGGAGCACCTCCACTTCCAGATCCAGAGAAACCTGAACACCACCATCCACGGCACCCTTGTCTACAGACCACCCGGCCCCCAGGCTCCCTTCACTGATGCCATCATTGATTTTATTGAAACCCAGGCTCTCGCATCAACCGACTACACCCTACTCGGTGACCTCAACTTCCACTTGGACAGCCTAATGACCAGAACACCTCATCCCTCCGAGAGAACCTTGCCAACGTAGGACTCAATCAGCTAGTTACCTCACCTAGGCACAGAGCAGGTCACATGCTCAACACTGTGTTTACCACCAGCGACAGCATCACTGTCAGCTGCACCACCAAAGTCCTCTGGATCAACTGCCACTGCATTCACTTCTCTTTCACAAAACCCACTGTACACCACCATGCCCACCGCTTCCCCAGCAGAAGCTAGAACAAAGCACATCTCACCACCTTCCTCAGCAGAACCACGCCACTGACATCCACAGATACCAACACCCCAGCACGCAACCTCCACCAATGGATTGCCAACTGCTCCAACACCCTGGCTCCCCTCAAGAGACCACAGATGTTCCACCCTCCCGAGACTTCTGCAACATACTTTACACCTTCTTCCATCACAAATTCAAGCAGATCTATAACAGCCTGAATGCCCAGGACCTCCCAATTGCCCCTGATGCCCCCACAAATAAAGCCACCGCCCCCCACCAGATCCTGCTCAACTGGACCCCACTCACCACGGATGACATCCTAAAGCCCATGAAGAGTATCCACTCTGGAGCCCCATTGGATCCTGCCAGCACCGCATCTTCCACAGAGCCACCTCCGCCATCCCACCTGATCTACACTACACCATCAACGACTCCATACAGTCTGCCATCTTCCCAGATGACTGCAAACATGCCAAGATCAGCCCCCTTCTGAAGAAGCCTTCCGCGGACCCGATGGACCTCAAGAACCTCAGGCCCATCTCCCTGCTCCCCCTCCCAGCCAAGGTCAACAAAAAAGCCATCAACGCTCAGCTTGCCAATTTCATTGAAGCCAACCACATCCTGGACATCTCCCAATCTGGTTTCCAAAGCAACTAAAACATTGAGCCCGCCCTCTTTTCAGTCACCGATGACACCCGCTCCTTCCTCGACAAGGGCAAAATCGGGGTCCTCATCCTCCTGGACCTCTCGTTCGCCTTCGACACCATCTCCCATGTACCTCTCAGAACCTACAGACATTAGCTGTGGAGTGCCCTATGGCACCTCCCTGAGCCCCACCCTTGTCAACATCTACATGGCCCCACTCACAGCCATTATAAGGAACCACAAACTCAACGTTGTCTCCTATGCCGATGACACCCAGCTTATCCCCTCCCTCACCAATGAACCCACAATCACCAAGAATAAATTCAATGATGGGATGAATCATGAAAGCCGTCACCACCTGGATGAGGGACAGCTGCCTCAAGCTCAGCTTAGACAAGACAGAAGTCCTCATCCTGGGATCCACCCACTCAGATTGGAACAACTCCCTGTGGCTCACTGCACTGGGAACACCCCCCACAGGCACGGACCATGCACAAAACCTCTGCATCATACTGGAATCTTCACTCACAATTAACTGCCAGATCTAACATGCGCTGGAAGGGGTCAGTGCCATGGGGGTCCGCAGCAGCACAAAAAGGGTGAAGTGAAGTGAAAGTGGAAAAGAAAGAGAGAAAAATCTGCAAAAACAAGTGGGAATGAAAGCCTTTTTACTTGTTGCACCTGCCTCTAGGAGGCATACGATTTTGGAGCAAATCCCTGTCTATGAATCTTTGTAGATAGGGCTTTGCATAAAAATGCATGGGGGGTTAGATGGGAACATCCATCTATCACCCATGGGGCGTCCCATTGAGGTATAGTTGATTGCTTTAATTTAATGTCACAGGCGTGAAAATATGTCATGACGTACCATTTGTATGGCAACTTATCATTTGTTTTTACTTTAGCTGACTGAGCTTATCATTTTACATCTTGTGTTTACTGGTCTAGAGACCTGTATACTTGTCCTTTTTACTTTTGTTCAGCTGTGCCTCACAATAGATTTGGTACTTACACCCCATTTGTTTATTTGTTGGTGAGGTGCATTTAAAGTCCAAGGCAATATTTCTTCATGGATCATTGATCCTTCATGGGTAAGCCATGGGTAGACTGAGATGTGTAACTAAGCCATCCTTCTCCACTGCCAAACCTGTTACCAGGAGATTACATAGTCAAAAGGATCTTGGTACAGAATATCTTTCAGCTCTCATGGAGGGGTAATATGCTTACAAAGGGTCCTCATCTACCTCGGCGACTGGAACTATTTACCCAAAAAAAATCTGGATCAGCCAAATGACCTAAAAAAACGTAAACAACATAAAATCTAGGTGAATCTCTCTCTAAATCCCCCTAAGTCCCACTCTCCTTTCCCTTTGGAAGATATTATGGATGAAATTATAGCCTTGAAGCTCTTTGCTATTGAAACTAGTGTATTGAGGAAAAATGTCCCTCTCATGACCAACTCATCTCTGCCATTGAACAACAGGTTAGTGATATGGAACATTTCTTTCCAAATATTTATCACCTACTAAATGAAATTACTCAACTTAAGAAAACTACAGAGGATTTGAAAATAGGAATGGGAGGAACAATCTTAGACTCTACGACATAACAGAAAATTATGAAGGATCTAATATGATTGCCTTTCTGCAAAAGGTAATTCCCTCAATAATTCTGAGAGACCAAGGTGCTCTTAGATTTCAAGGGACTCATTGTTTAGACCCTAAACTGACACATTCCTCAAATTGCAACCCTAGAGGGATCATAATTCTTTTTCTACAGTTTACAGACTTGATGCAAATATTGTCAGTGGCTAAACAACTTAGCACCCTACACTGGTCTGGAAGCAGAGTCTAGTTTGCACAATATGTCTCCAGTGCTACTGCCATCAAAAGGAAACAGTTCCTTGAGATGTGTCCTCAGTTTAAGTCCTTAAAGATGAGATATGGTTTGGTCCATTCGTGTTTTTTCAAAATCACATACAAAGAAAAACAATCTACTTTTGAAGAACAGGAAGGTTTGCAAGATTTTCTTCATCAACATGGTCATGAGTATATAGAGGCTGCTACGAATGCTATAACATGACTTCTTTTTTTTTGTTGTCAAAATTCTTTTTATTGAGCGTCATAAGTCAAAAATAGGACAACATGAATACAATAGGGCATGTAGGACCTGGGGTAAAAAAAATTCCCTTAATGAGTGACCAGCGTCATACATCCCAGAGTCCATACAACCCTCTGTTGAAAATAAAGAGGACGACATTTTTTGAACCACAGGACTTGAGGGGAGTCCCTCAGGCACAACATAAATTCAAAAACACCCCAAGAATAAAAATTCCTCCTCCATGTCCTCCCCCCTCCCCCTCCGTGGTGGTGGTGATGGCACACGATTAAGCAGTGGTTAGCAACAGTGCAGTTATAAGGCAGAGGGGCAGACACAGGGCTCTGACCGCTCAAGAGATGAGGTTTGCATCAACGAAGTTCCAATTCGGGATGGGCTAGATCTGGAAGAGGTGCATGGCCCTTACAGAGGGTGGACAAACTGCAGAAGGCAAACCACGGGATAGATAGGTGACAAGTGGGCCCCATTTACTTTCAAAAGTCTTGTAACTGTCTCGGAAGATATCTGTAAGACGTTCTATAGAGAGGAGTCTCCATAGGCGGGCATGCCACAGCGACGTAGCTGGTGTGTCCTTTTTTTTCCAAGCTGCCGCTAGCGTAAGTTTCGCTGCTCCTAACCATGTCCACATGATTGCCTTGTCAGCTTTGGTTTGATGTTCTTACTCCGGAGACTTCTTTTTTTTAACATCTTTTTTGTTTTTCACATTGTTTAAACAACCAATTGCCTTTTTTTTCAGGTTACGCTACATGAGCTAGCATTGGTGACTCTTTTTTTTCTATTTTCCTATTCTGTTTCAGAATTGGATCACAAGAGATGCTCCCATACCTATATGTGTTGTCCTTGTGTAAGGGCCAGATGTCCACGTGATTTTGTATGCGCAAATGGGTTTGCGAACCTGTTTGCGCATGCAAAATCACTGTTGGCATGTACAATTCCTAAATAGCGAGTCACGAATAAATTGCAACTCGCTATTTAGGAACTGCGAGTCGCAATTAGGAAGGGGCGTTCCCTTCCTAATTGTGTCCGCAAATCAACGTACAAATGTTTTGTGACCACAATTGCGGTTGCAAAACACTCGCAAATTACCACCCTCTTCAAGAGGGTGGTAATGGCTTTGCAAACGCAGGTGGAAATATTTTTCATTAAAAAACGTTTCATTATTTTCTTTTTTAAATGCATCCCGTTTTACTTTAAGGAAAACGGGCTGCATTGAAAAAATAACTGCCAGCAGGCCACCATACCTGGGAGGGCCTGCCATTCCCAATGGGGTAGCAAATTGCGAGAGGCTCATTAATATTCATGAGCCTCTCTATTTGCGACCACATTGAGAATCGCAAAACAGTGTAATAACACTGTTCTACATGCATAATAGCGAGTCGTACATCTGGCCCTAAGTATTATCTGTACATACATTTTTGTGTCATTAATGGTAATTCCGTAGACTATTTCCTTTTATGGTCATATATTTGTTGGCCTGGGGGAGCTCGTGGAGTTTCACTTTGCAGAATTCCGCAGAGTTACCGAAAAACTCTGTGAGATTCTGTGGAGGTCTGTGAGCGGGTGGATTATTGCTTGCGGGGGGTCCTTTAGGACCAAAAACACTGGGAAAATTGTTTCAGGTTCCCTGATCTGAAGGTTCATTGCTACTTTGGCCTTTTCCTATTCTGGCTTCCTCTGGGACAATTGTGCACAACGATAGCTGGCCTGTTCTGGTTTCTGAAGAACAGGACAGACTATGGTGGAAGAATGGAGATGGGGTCCAAGAAAGAGCAATGTGAGAAGTACAGGTGTGCAAGAATCTAAAGCCCAACTGAGCATTGACAGCAAAAAATAACAAATAATGCACTTCTTGTAGCATGGGACTGTGAGGCAGCACATCACTATACATAGCATGTCACTGTTATGCATAACAGCTCTGAATGTAGCATGGCCCTGAAACGACACATGGCACCTGATCTGAGCAAGGCACTGTAAGCTGCATTGCACTGAAAAGCATCAAATCATTGGCATTCAACAAAGCACTAGAGGTTGCATGGAACTGGGTTGCTCTGGCAGCACAGCACCAACGAGAATTCTGTCACATGAATGCGGATCAGGAATATACGTAACAGGTCAGTATGATGTCAGGACTTCTTTCCAAATTTTACAGTATTTTTGAACAGCATGCTGAAGTAATACATAAATGCATACAAACCATCATTAAGTTAACACTTGTGTTCTGCTTAAAAAAAACTGCTTCAAAGCATGTGTTTTTGTCCTATAAATATTTGTATTTTCTGACCACGGCTGCTTTCTGTTTTTTTTCACCTTCAGTTCACACAAAACAGCATCTAATGAAATGTCCATTCAGAATTATGTGCATTCATCTGTCTGCACAGGAGCAGTGAACAATCTGTGTTTTATGCTCTATCACTTCACCTCTCGTCCCCCGGCACATCTGACTGCCAGCGGTGCAATTCTGAGCACTGTGCCTGTAGGCTGCACTTTCATGTAACAAATGTTTTTTGTTTTTTTTACATACTAGCTGAGTCTAATTGGGCTTCCAGGTCCTGACTGTTGATTTCAAAGGACCGCACCCACAGCAAGAGTAGGTGGGAGGAAATCGGAGCCATTTTCGAGTCAGACCCAGCGCTGCAGACGAAATCAGCGGGAGCCGGCTGCCGGTATTTACAGATGCTTTGGACAGAGCAGGTCTCGCCGAGCACTGGCTTTTAATAGCTTTGGGACTTTTTAACCCCTTCGCTGCTAGGCCTTTTCCCCTCCTGTGCTAAGCCTTTTTTGGGCTATTTGGGGTAGTGCACGCTTAGGCCCCTGTAACTTTTTGACCACATTAGGTATCCACGCCAAATTTGCATCCTTTTCTTCCAACATCATGGGGATTCTAAAGGTACCCAGGGTTTGTGGATTCTCCTAGAGGGTTCCCAGAAATTAGTCAAAATACAGCAAAATTTTGGTTTTTTTGTGAAAAATGGGAAAAACGGGCTGTAAATGAAAGCTTCTGGGTTTTTCTCTGCAAATGGTATCAAAAAAGGGTTTGTGGGGCTGAAATCACCATTTCTCCAGCTTTTAGGGAATGACAGAATTTTGTCAGAAAACCAACATTTTTTACACAGTTTTGGCATTTTTCTGGGACATACCCTCTTTTTGCTATTTTTTGTGCTTTCAACCTCCTTCCAGTTAATGGTAGAAATGGGTACAGAAACAATAATGGACCCTGGAAAGCTATACATTTTTAAAAAGTAGACAAAATTCTGAATTCAGCAAGGGGTCATTTGTGTAGATCCATCAAGGTTTCTTTATAGAAACTAACAGTTAAATATAGGAAAAATTAAAAATTAGTTGAAAAAAGCAGCCTTTTGAGTCAACGTTTTCACCTGTAACTTCTTCTAATTATCACATCTCTTAAAAAGAAATGTACCGTTACATCCACTGGACCTTCCTGGTTGTGGGGATATATAGGACTTGTAGGTTCAAAGAGGCCAACAAACCCAGAGTAAAAAACTGAGCAGCATTTTGTAATGTTTTTTTTTTTTGTTTTTTGTTCCGGGTCTATAGCAATTATTGTGGGAAAATGTATACATGGAAAAATCGGTATGAAAGACACCTATGTATTTCTGAAATGGGAACAAACTACAGAGTTTAGAAACAGTGCATATTTGCACATTTTCGAAATTGGAAATACTCATACTTGCATGACAATTATTGGTCATTTTTCAAAATGACTTTTTTTTTACACAATGTCTTTCATTTGGAAGGGAGAAATGCATCCAAAATCAATAGGTAATAACAGTTGCTTTACAAATCTGAACTACCCTAAGTCTCCCGATAAAAATGGTACCTCACTTGTGTGGGTAGGCATAGTGCCCACGACAGGAAGTGGCTCAAAACCTAAGCTGAACACACCACATTTTCACACTGAAATTTTACACTTTTTTTGCGAAGAGTCTAACTGTAGTTTTTGAACCCTAGCCCTGCCGGCACCTAGGGAAACCTAGCAAACCTATACATTTTTGAAAACTAGACCCACATTTCTGGGATGGAAAGTTCTGGAATCTGCGTGGATCCACAAATTTCCACCCACCCCGCGTTCCCCAAAGTCCTACGAGAAAAATGGTACCTCACTTGTGCAGGTCGGCCTAGTGCCCGCGACAGGAAACGGCGCAAAACGCAACGTGGTCACACCTCAATTTTGCAGTGAAAAATGACCCCTTTTTTGCGAAGAGTCTAGCTGTAGTTTTTGAACCCTAGCCCTGCCGGCACCTAGGGAAACCTAGCAAACCTATACATTTTTGAAAACTAGACCCACATTTCTGGGATGGAAAGTTCTGGAATCTGCGTGGATCCACAAATTTCCACCCACCCCGCGTTCCCCAAAGTCCTACGAGAAAAATGGTACCTCACTTGTGCAGGTCGGCCTAGAGCCCGCGACAGGAAACGGCGCAAAACGCAACGTGGTCACACCTCAATTTTGCAGTGAAAAATTACCCCTTTTTTGCGAAGAGTCTAGCTGTAGTTTTTGAACCCTAGCCCTGCCGGCACCTAGGGAAACCTAGCAAACCTATACATTTTTGAAAACTAGACACCCAGGGGAATCCAGGATGGGGTGACT
The DNA here is from genome assembly GCF_964204655.1 of Triturus cristatus. NCBI lineage: Eukaryota > Metazoa > Chordata > Amphibia > Caudata > Salamandridae > Triturus > Triturus cristatus. The sequence goes on from NC_140589.1 coordinate 752,022,458, forward strand.
TGACTGCCTCCCACCATGGTCTGTTACCCAGAATCCCTTGCAAACGTAAAAAAAATGACAAAAAAAACACATTTTCCCCACATTTCTGGGATGGAAAGTTCTGGAATCTGGGTGGATCCACAAATTTCCACCCACCCCACGTTCCCCAAAGTCCTACGAGAAAACTGGTACCTCACTTGTGTGGGTCGGCCTAGTGGCCGCGACAGGAAACGGTGAAAAACGCAAGGTGGTCACACCTCAATTTTGCAGTGAAAAATGACTCCTTTTTGGCAAAGTGACTAGCTGTAGTTTTTGAACCCTAGCCCTGCCGGCACCTAGGGAAACTTAGCAAACCTATACATTTTTGAAAAGTAGACACCCAGGGGAATCCTGGATGGGGTGACTTGACTGCCTCCCACTATGGTCTGTTACCCAGAATCCCTTGCAAACGTAAAAAAATGACAAAAAAAACACATTTTCCCCACATTTCTGGGATGGAAAGTTCTGGAATCTGGGTGGATCCACAAATTTCCACCCACCCCGCGTTCCCCAAAGTCCTACGAGAAAAATGGTACCTCACTTGTGCGGGTCGGCCTAGTGCCCGCGACAGGAAATGGCGCAAAACGCAACGTGGTCACACCTCAATTTTGGAGTGAAAAATGACCCTTTTTTGGCAAAGTGACTAGCTGTAGTTTTTTAACCCTAGCCCTGCCGGCACCTAGGGAAACCTAGCAAACCTATACATTTTTGAAAACTAGACACCCAGGGGAATCCAGGATGGGGTGACTTGACTGCCTCCCACCATGGTCTGTTACCCAGAATCCCTTGCAAACCTAAAAAAATGACAAAAAAAAAACACATTTTCCCCACATTTCTGGGATGGAAAGTTCTGGAATCTGCGTGGACCCACAAATTTCCACCCACCCCGCGTTTCCCAAAGTCCTACGAGAAAAATGGTACCTCAATTGTGCGGGTCGGCCTAGTGCCCGCGACAGGAAACGGCGCAAAACGCAACGTGGTCACACCTCAATTTTGCAGTGAAAAATGACCCTTTTTTGGCAAAGTGACTAGCTGTAGTTTTTGAACCCTAGCCCTGCCAGCACTTAGGGAAACCTAGCAAACCTATACATTTTTGAAAACTAGACACCCAGGGGAATCCAGGATGGGGTGACTTGACTGCCTCCCACCATGGTCTGTTACCCAGAATCCCTTGCAAACGTAAAAAAATGACAAAAAAAACACATTTTCCCCACATTTCTGGGATGGAAAGTTCTGGAATCTGCGTGGATTCACAAATTTCCACCCACCCTGCTTTCCCCAAAGTCCTACGAAAAAAATGGTACCTCACTTGTGCGGGTCGGCCTAGTGCCCGCGACAGGAAACGGCGCAAAACGCACCGTGGTCACACCTCAATTCTGCAGTGAAAAATGACCCTTTTTTGGCAAAGTGACTAGCTGTAGTTTTTGAACCCTAGCCCTGCCGGCACCTAGGGAAACTTAGCAAACCTATACATTTTTGAAAAGTAGACACCCAGGGGAATCCAGGATGGGGTGACTTGACTGCCTCCCACTATGGTCTGTTACCCAGAATCCCTTGCAAACGTAAAAAAATGACAAAAAACACACATTTTCCCCACATTTCTGGGATGGAAAGTTCTGGAATCTGGGTGGATCCACAAATTTCCACCCACCCTGCGTTCCCCAAAGTCCTACGAGAAAAATGGTACCTCACTTGTGCGGGTCGGCCTAGTGCCCGCGACAGGAAACGGCGCAAAACGCAACGTGGTCACACCTCAATTTTGCAGTGAAAAATGACCCTTTTTTGGCAAAGTGACTAGCTGTAGTTTTTGAACCCTAGCCCTGCCGGAACCTAGGGAAACCTAGCAAACCTATACATTTTTGAAAACTAGACACCCAGGGGAATACAGGATGGGGTGACTTGACTGCCTCCCACCAAGGTCTGTTACCCAGAACCCCTTGCAAACCTAAAAAAATGACAAAAAAACCAAATTTTCCCCACATTTCTGGGATGGAAAGTTCTGGAATCTGCGTGGATCCACAAATTTCCACCCACCCCGCGTTCCCCAAAGTCCTACAAGAAAAATGGTACCTCACTTGTGCGGGTCGGCCTAGTGCCCGCGACAGGAAATGGCGCAAAACGCAACGTGGTCACACCTCAATTTTGCAGTGAAAAATGACCCTTTTTTGGCAAAGTGACTAGCTGCAGTTTTTGAACCCTAGCCCTGCCGGCACCTAGGGAAACCTAGCAAACCTATACATTTTTGAAAACTAGACACCCAGGGGAATCCAGGATGGGGTGACTTGACTGCCTCCCACCATGGTCTGTTACCCAGAATCCCTTGCAAACGTAAAAAAATGACAAAAAAAACACATTTTCCCCACATTTCTGGGATGGAAAGTTCTGGAATCTGCGTGGATCCACAAATTTCCCCCCACCACGAGTTCCCCAAAGTCCTACGAGAAAAATGGTACCTCACCTGTGCGGGTCCGCCTAGTGCCTGCGACAGGAAACGGCGCAAAACGCAACGTGGTCTCACCTCAATTTTGCAGTGAAAAATGACCCTTTTTTGGCAAAGTGACTAGCTGTAGTTTTTGAACCCTAGCCCTGCCGGCACCTAGGGAAACCTACCAAACCTATACAATTTTGAAAAGTAGACACCCAGGGGAATTCAGGATGGGGTGACTTGACTGCCTCCCACCATGGTCTGTTACCCAGAATCCCTTGCAAACGTAAAAAAATGACAAAAAAACCCACATTTTCCCCACATTTCTGGGATGGAAGGTTCTGGAATCTGCGTGGATCCACAAATTTCCACACACCCCGCGTTCCCCAAAGTCCTACGAGAAAAATGGCACCTCACTTGTGCGGGTCGGCCTAGTGCCCGCGACAGGAAACGGCGCAAAACGCAACGTGGTCACACCTCAATTTTGCAGTGAAAAATGACCCTTTTTTGGCAAAGTGACTAGCTGTAGTTTTTGAACCCTAGCCCTGCCGGCACCTAGGGAAACCTACCAAACCCATGCATTTCTGAAAACTAGACACGCGGCGGCTTCCAGGGAGGTATGGCTTGCGTGGATCCCCCAACGTTTCCTTTCCCAGAATCCCCTGCAAACCTCAATTTTTGCTGAAAAAATCACTTTTTTCACACATTTTGGGGTGGGAAAGTAGTGGCATCACCGGGCTCACACAAATTTACCACCACCCAGCGTTCCCCCAGGTCTCCCAGTAAAAATGGTGCCTCACTTGTGTGGGAGGCCCAAGTACCCGCGGCAGGCAAGGGCCCAAAACGTAGTGAGGCGACATCAAAATGGCCTATGGCAAAACCACCTGGTTTTGCAAGGGGGGTCACTTTGGTTTTTGGCCCGGTGCTCGGCTGCCATCTAGGGAAACCTACCAAACCCATGCATTTCTGAAAACTAGACACCCGGCGGCTTCCAGGGAGGTATGGCTTGCGTGGATCCCCCAACGTTTCCTTACCCAGAATCCCCTGCAAACCTCAATTTTTGCTGAAAAAATCACTTTTTTCACACATTTTGGGGTGGGAAAGTAGTGGCATCACCGGGCTCACACAAATTTACCACCACCCAGCGTTCCCCCAGGTCTCCCGGTAAAAATGGTGCCTCACTTGTGTGGGAGGCCCAAGTACCCGCGGCAGGCAAGGGCCCAATACGTAGTGAGGCGACATCAAAATGGCCTATGGCAAAACCACCTGGTTTTGCAAGGGGGGTCACTTTGGTTTTTGGCCCGTTGCTCGGCGGCCATCTAGGGAAACCTACCAAACCCATGAATTTCTGAAAACTAGACACCCGGCGGCTTCCAGGGAGGTATGGCTTGCATGGATCCTCCAACGTTTCCTTACCCAGAATCCCCTGCAAACCTCAATTTTTGCTGAAAAAATCACTTTTTTCACACATTTTGGGGTGAGAAAGTAGTGGCATCACCGGGCTCACACAAATTTACCACCACCCAGCGTTCCCCCTGGTCTCCCGGTAAAAATGGTGCCTCACTTGTGTGGGAGGCCCAAGTACCCGCGGCAGGCAAGGGCCCAAAACGTAGTGAGGCGACATCAAAATGGCCTATCGCAAAACCACCTGGTTTTGCAAGGGGGTCACTTTGGTTTTTGGCCCGGTGCTCGGCGGCCATCTAGGGAAACCTACCAAACCCATGCATTTCTGAAAACAAGACACCCGGTGGCTTCCAGGGAGGTATGGCTTGCGTGGATCCCCCAAAGCTTCCTTACCCAGAATCCCCTGCAAACCTCAATTTTTGCTGAAAAAATCACTTTTTTCACAAATTTTGGGGTGGGAAAGTAGTGGCATCACTGGGCTCACACAAATTTACCACCACCCAGCGTTCCCCCAGGTCTCCCGGTAAAAATGGTGCCTCACTTGTGTGGGAGGCCCAAGTACCCGCGGCAGGCAATGGCCCAAAACGTAGTGAGGCGACATCAAAATGGCCTATGGCAAAACCACCTGGTTTTGCTAGGGGGGTCACATTGGTTTTTGGCCCGGTGCTCGGCGGCCATCTAGGGAAACCTACCAAACCCATGCATTTCTGAAAACTAGACACCCGGCGGCTTCCAGGGAGGAATGGCTTGCGTGGATCCCCCAACGTTTCCTTACCCAGAATCCCCTGCAAACCTCAATTTTTGCTGAAAAAATCACTTTTTTCACACATTTTGGGGTGGGAAAGTAGTGGCATCACCGGGCTCACACAAATTTACAACCACCCAGCGTTACCCCAGGTCTCCCGGTAAAAATGGTGCCTCACTTGTGTGGGAGGCCCAAGTACCCGCGGCAGGCAAGGGCCCAAAACGTAGTGAGGCGACATCAAAATGGCCTATGGCAAAACCACCTGGTTTTGCTAGGGGGGGTCACTTTGGTTTTTGGCCCGGTGCTCGGCGGCCATCTAGGGAAACCTACCAAACCCACGCATTTCTGAAAACTAGACACCCGGCGGCTTCCAGGGAGGTATGGCTTGCGTGGATCCCCCAACGTTTCCTTACCCAGAATCCCCTGCAAACCTCAATTTTTGCTGAAAAAATCACTTTTTTCACACATTTTGGGGTAGGAAAGTAGTGGCATCACTGGGCTCACACAAATTTACCACCACCCAGCATTCCCCCAGGTCTCTCGGTAAAAATGGTGCCTCACTTGTGTGGGAGGCCCAAGTACCCGCGGCAGGCAAGGGCCCAAAACGTAGTGAGGCGACATCAAAATGGCCTATGGCAAAACCACCTGGTTTTGCAAGGGGGGTCACTTTGGTTTTTGGCCCGGTGCTCGGCGGCCATCTAGGGAAACCTACCAAACCCACGCATTTCTGAAATCTAGACACCCGGCGGCTTCCAGGGAGGTATGGCTTGCGTGGAACCCCCAACGTTTCCTTACCCAGAATGCCCTGCAAACCTCAATTTTTGCAGAAAAAATCACTTTTTCACACATTTTGGGGTGGGAAAGTAGTGGCATCACCGGGCTCACACAAATTTACCACCACCCAGCATTCCCCCAGGTCTCCCGGTAAAAATGGTGCCTCACTTGTGTGGGAGGCCCAAGTACCCGCAGCAGGCAAGGGCCCAAAACGTAGTGATGGGACATTTGGGAAAGGCAATGTTGATGTCGCCTCACTACGTTTTGGGCCCTTGCCTGCCGCGGGTACTTGGGCCTCCCACACAAGTGAGGCACCATTTTTACCGGGAGACCTGGGGGAACGCTGGGTGGTGGTAAATTTGTGTGAGCCTGGTGATGCCACTACTTTCCCACCCCAAAATGTGTGAAAAAAATGATTTTTTCAGCAAAAATTGAGGTTTGCAGGGGATTCTGGGTAAGGAAACGTTGGGGGATCCATGCAAGCCATACCTCCCTGGAAGCCGCCGGGTGTCTAGTTTTCAGAAATGCGTGAGTTTGGTAGGTTTCCTTAGATGGCCGCCGAGCACCGGGCCAAAAACCAAAGTGACCCCCCTTGCAAAACCAGGTGGTTTTGCCATAGGCCATTTTGATGTCGCCTCACTACGTTTTGGGCCCTTGCCTGCCGCGGGTACTTGGGCCTCCCACACAAGTGAGGCACCATTTTTACCGGGAGACCTGGGGGAATGCTGGGTGGTGGTAAATTTGTGTGAGCCCGGTGATGCCACTACTTTCCCACCCCAAAATGTGTGAAAAAAGTGATTTTTTCAACAAAAATTGAGGTTTGCAGGGGATTCTGGGTAAGGAAACGTTGGGGGATCCACGCAAGCCATACCTCCCTGGAAGCCGCTGGGTGTCTAGTTTTCAGAAATGCGTGGGTTTGGTAGGTTTCCCTAGATGGCCGCCGAGCACCGGGCCAAAAACCAAAGTGACCCCCCTTGCAAAACCAGGTGGTTTTGCCATGGGCCATTTTGATGTTGCCTCACTACGTTTTGGGCCCTTGCCTGCCGCGGGTACTTGGGCCTCCCACACAAGTGAGGCACCATTTTTACCGGGAGACCTGGGGGAACGCTGGGTGGTGGTAAATTTGTGTGAGCCCGGTGATGCCACTACTTTCCCACCCCAAAATGTGTGAAAAAAGTGATTTTTTCAGCAAAAATTGAGGTTTGCAGGGGATTCTGGGTAAGGAAACGTTGGTTGATCCACGCAAGCCATACCTCCCTGGAAGCCGCCAGGTGTCTAGTTTCCAGAAATGTGTGGGTTTGGTAGGTTTCCCTAGATGGCCGCCGAGCACCGGGCCAAAAACCAAAGTGACCCCCCTTGCAAAACCAGGTGGTTTTGCGATAGGCCATTTTGATGTCGCCTCACTACGTTTTGGGCCCTTGCCTGCCGCGGGTACTTGGGCCTCCCACACAAGTGAGGCCCCATTTTTACCGGGAGACCTGGGGGAACGCTGGGTGGTGGTAAATTTGTGTGAGCCCGGTGATGCCACTACTTTCCCACCCCAAAATGTGTGAAAAAAGTGATTTTTTCAGCAAAAAGTAAGGTTTGCAGGGGATTCTGGGTAAGGAAACGTTGGGGGATCCACGCAAGCCATACCTCCCTCGAAGCCGCCTGGTGTCTAGTTTTCAGAAATGGGTGGGTTTGATAGGTTTCCCTAGATGGCCGCCGAGCACCGGGCCAAAAACCAAAGTGACCCCCCTTGCAAAACCAGGTGGTTTTGCCATAGGCCATTTTGATGTCGCCTCACTACGTTTTGGGCCCTTGCCTGCCGCGGGTACTTGGGCCTCCCACACAAGTGAGGCACCATTTTTACCGGGAGACCTGGGGGAACGCTGGGTGGTGGTAAATTGGTGTGATCCCGGGGATGCCACTACTTTCCCACCCCAAAATGTGTGAAAAAAGTGATTTTTTCAGCAAAAATTGAGGATTGCAGGGGATTCTGGGTAAGGAAACGTTGGGGGGATCCACGCAAGCCATACCTCCCTGGAAGCCGCCGGGTGTCTAGTTTTCAGAAATGCATGGGTTTGGTAGGTTTCCCTAGATGGCCGCCGAGCACCGGGCCAAAAACCAAAGTGACCCCCTTGCAAAATCAGGTGGTTTTGCGATAGGCCATTTTGATGTCGCCTCACTACGTTTTGGGCCCTTGCCTGCCGCGGGTACTTGGGCCTCCCACACAAGCAAAGCACCATTTTTACCGGGAGACCTGGGGGAACGCTGGGTGTTGGTAAATTTGTGTGAGCCCGGTGATGCCACTACTTTCCCACCCCAAAATGTGTGAAAAAAGTGATTTTTTCAGCAAAAATTGAGGTTTGCAGGGGATTCTGGGTAAGGAAACGTTGAGGGATCCACGCAAGCCATACCTCCCTGTAAGCCGCCGGGTGTCTAGTTTTCAGAAATGGGTGGGTTTGATAGGTTTCCCTAGATGGCCGCCGAGCACCGGGCCAAAAACCACAGTGACCCCCCTTGCAAAACCAGGTGGTTTTGCCATAGGCCATTTTGATGTCGCCTCACTACGTTTTGGGCCCTTGCCTGCCGCGGGTACTTGGGCCTCCCACACAAGTGAGGCACCATTTTTACCAGGAGACGTGGGGGAACGCTGGGTGGTGGTAAATTTGTGTGAGCCCGGTGATGCCACTACTTTCCCACCCCAAAATGTGTGAAAAAGGTGATTTTTTCAGCAAAAATTGAGGTTTGCAGGGGATTCTGGGTAAGGAAACGTTGGGGGATCCACGCAAGCCATACCTCCCTGGAAGCCGCCGGGTGTCTAGTTTTCAGAAATGCGTGGGTTTGGTAGGTTTCCCTAGATGGCCGCCGAGCACCGGGCCAAAAACCAAAGTGACCCCCCTTGCAAAACCAGGTGGTTTTGCCATAGGCCATTTTGATGTCGCCTCACTACGTTTTGGGCCCTTGCCTGCCGCGGGTACTTGGGCCTCCCACACAAGTGAGGCACCATTTTTACCGGGAGACCTGGGGGAATGCTGGGTGGTGGTAAATTTGTGTGAGCCCAATGATGCCACTACTTTCCCACCCCAAAAGGTGTGAAAAAAGTGATTTTTTCAGCAAAAATTGAGGTTTGCAGGGGATTCTGGGTAAGGAAATGTTGGGGGATCCACGCAAGCCATACCTCCCTGGAAGCCGCCGGGTGTCTAGTTTTCAGAAATGCGTGGGTTTGGTAGGTTTCCCTAGATGGCCGCCGAGCACCAGGCCAAAAACCAAAGTGACCCCCCTTGCAAAACCAGGTGGTTTTGCCATAGGCCATTTTGATGTCGCCTCACTACGTTTTGGGCCCTTGCCTGCCGCGGGTACTTGGGCCTCCCACACAAGTGAGGCACCATTTTTACCGGGAGACCTGGGGGAACGCTGGGTGGTGGTAAATTTATGTGAGCCCGGTGATGCCACTACTTTCCCACCCCAAAATGTGTGAAAAAAGTGATTTTTTTCAGCAAAAATTGAGGTTTGCAGGGGATTCTGGGTAAGGAAATGTTGGGGGATCCACGCAAGCCATACCTCCCTGGAAGCCGCCGGGTGTCTAGTTTTCAGAAATGCATGGGTTTGGTAGGTTTCCCTAGATGGCCGCCGAGCACCGGGCCAAAAACCAAAGTGACCCCCCTTGCAAAACCAGATTATCTATTGTTCCTACAGCGTGAGAATTTTGGAATAATATTGCAAGGAAAATGTGGCAGACATTTTGAGGTTTGCAGGACATTGGGGATAAAATTTTTTTTGTAATTCACAATAGAGACATCACCATGCACTCCCATGGGTTTCCGACAATATCTACAGTTGGTGGGTTATTCTTGCATGGAAAGTGTAACTTGGCAGAGAAACTAAAGACAAAGATTCCTGCACAACCATCTATTCCTCAAACACACACACATACTGGTTGGATTTGGCACGAGGGCGAGTCATGGTTCAGTGTATTAAATTTTATTAACAAGAGATTTCACAAAAATGAAATGCACAGTCAATAATTAAATTCACAAAAAAACAAACCAATGACTCGCAGCTCGTGAGCTGTAAAGCCACGTCAAGGCACCAACCACTTTACAGGCCATTCACACACCTTTCATACGTGATACAAACAAGACCATTCGCACCACCAGGCACAAAAGCAACACATTACAAAATTCACCAAAAAGGGACAAGGTACACCCTGCTTCAGAAAGCCAAATATTACTGCACAGCCATCTAATCCGCAAGCACACACACATACTGGTTGGATTTGGCACGAGGGTGAGTGATGGTTCAGTAGATACAATTGTATTAGCAAGTGATTTCACAGAAATGAAATGCACTGGTAATAATTGAAAGGGCGAGAAACTGAACCATTGACTCACAGCTCATGAGCTGTAAAGCCACGACAAGGCACCAACCTCTTTACAGGCCATTCATACACCTTTCATACGTGTGAGACATACAAAACCATTCACACCGCCAGCCGCGGGCCCATCACATAACAAAACTCACACCAGCACACAGCGCCATTCAAGGGCCCATCACTTTCACACGCCCACAATCCAGACACAGCAACTACACAGGCTGATGTATTGCGTGGAGTGGCACTCAGCTAGCAGTGTGTGTAGTGACCAGCAGAAAGTCACTACTCACACACAGCCAGCAGAGCACCAGTCCACACACACCGCTATCCAAACACCAGTCCACGCACACCGCTAGCCAAGCACCAGTCCACGGACACCACCAGCCAAGCACCAGTCCGCACACACCACCAGTCCACGCACACCGCCAGCCAAGTACCAGTCCACGCACACCGCCTGCCAAGCACCATTCCACGCACACTGCCAGCCAAGCTCCAGTCCACGCACACCACCAGCCAAGCACCAGTCCGCACACACCACCAGTCCACGCACACCGCCAGCCAAGTACCAGTCCACGCACACCGCCTGCCAAGCACCATTCCACGCACACTGCCAGCCAAGCTCCAGTCCACGCACACCACCAGCCACGCACCAGTCCACGCACACCGCCAGTCCATGCACACCGCCAGCCAAGCACCATTCCACGCACACCACCAACCAAGTGCCAGTCCACACACACCAACAGCCAAGCGCAAGCCTACCCACACCGCCATCACATTTAGGATTAAAAAAAAAAAAAAACACAAACAAATTGCAAATAGATACAAATCTTCTAACAGAAAATCAGCAACTAAATACATTGCAGTAACACCAACCTTGAAACAGAATCAAATTATCCAAAGAATACAGACCAGGCAGTTCACTTTACCACTCAAGAATCCTCCCAAAAATTCTTTCGTGTGTGGTACGCTCTAAAACAAGCAGAGAGACACAGTGCAGGATGAGAAGGACAGTCGGGGCAGTACATACGACTCTCCTTCCGCAAACCTTTTCGCCAACAGACTCTACATCTCCTACTGGGAAAATCTTTTGCGGGTGTGGGAGGAATGTGATCTGGAAAGTGGCGTTCTTTCAATCTAGCAGTCCAACTCTAGGAACACTTGCCTGTTCCACTACAACAAGGCTGCCTATTACAGACTCCTGAAACTTAGCAAAAGTCATCTTTGACTCAGGGCAAGAATCCTGGAACACAACAAAAGCATTAAACATTGCCATGTGGAAAAGATGGATAGCCAACTTCTTGTACCAAATGTAAGCCTTACGAAGAGCAGTGTAAGGTTCCAACCTCTGATCTACTCTGTCAACACCACCCATGTGCCTATTATAGTCTAAAATGCACACAGGTTTGCGCGCTTCAGCAACCTGACCCCAAACAGTCACAGGTGCAGTGCTTTCATCATGGATGGTAGTCAGCATGTAGACATCTCTCCTGTCTGTAAACTTCACAGCAAGAAGCTCCTGGCAACGCAACGCACTGCACTGTCCCCGCACAAGCTTTTGACAAACAAGTTCTTTCGGGAAACCTTTACGGTTAGAGCGGATTGTGCCACAAGCAAGAGTGTCCACTTTGGCCAATTCCCTGAACAACCGCACACCAGTGTAGAAGTTATCTACATATAAATGGTGGCCTTTGTTAAAAAAAACCTCTTCCAAGTTCCCAAACAATTTTCTCAGTCACTCCAAAAGTGGACGGACAACCAGGGAGGTTAAACCTAGATTCCTTACCGGTGTACACCCTGAAATTAGAGACATATCCAGTCCTACTGTCACACAGCATATACAGCTTTATTCCATAGCGTGCCCTCTTACTAGGAATGTATTGCCTAAAAACCAAGCGGCCCTTGAACAACACCAAAGACTCATCCACTGCAATTTGTTTCCCAGGAGCAGAGATCTCAGGAAATCGATCAACAAAGTGATCAAGGACAGGCCTAATCTTAAAAAGACGGTCACAGTCAGGGTGATCTCGTGGCAACGCTAAACCATTATCAACAAAATGCATCATCCGAAGCAGTAGTAAATACCTGTCACGACTCATGACTGCCGGAAAAATAGACGTTGCCATCAAGGGACTGCTAGACCAATATGAAGACATTGATGGCTTCCTTAGCAAGCCCGTCAAAAAAGTTAAACCCAAGAACTTCTTCATCTCTTCAACATTTGTGGGAGTCCACCGGGTAGCTCTAGAGTGTGGCTTAAGACTGGCACAGTTGTCCCTCAAAAACTGTTCGGCATACAAATTAGTCTGCTCAACAATCTCTGCAAAAAACACATCGTCCATAAACAACTGAAAAAAATTGACCGGCAAAAAGTTTTCAGTATTCACTCTAGACCCTGGAACACCAGTAAACTCTGGCAATGCCGGCTGCACCATGCCAGGGGCAACCCAGAGGTCATCACTTTCAAAGGGAAGCCTTGCAGCCCCAGCCTGCAGCCCAGAAGCCTCTTGCCGCACAACACCAACGGGAAGCCTTGCAGCCCCAGCCTGCAACCCAGATGCCTCTTGCCGCACTATCGGCACATCAGTCTCCTCCTCTAACACAGGCACTTCATCCGCACTAAGAGTATCTTCATCATCCGATGACTCCATACGGAGAGACAACTCACTGCCAGAATCGTCCCCTGCCTCCTCTCCCTCAGATGCAGAGTCAGTCTCTGAACCAATATCAGAGGAAGACTCAAACAGCAAACCAACAACCTGCTGAGCAGTCATCCTGCGGCTAGCCATTATACTTACTAAGATAGAAGACTGCACAAACAAGTCAACAACAACCAACAATGTGCAAACCAAGTAAGTAAAGAAATGTGTACCTTTATCACAAAGATCAATGTACTCAAAAACTATACAATCCAATTACAAGAGACAGCTGCACTCACCAGAAACCAACTCTGCAGTGACACAGCAAAAACCAACGATATCAAACTAGAAAGAAGAAAAAAAAACAAATTACTCACAAGACAACAAAATACACATCGAGCACCAATGCAAAAAGTTTTTGACACTCAAAAAACAAACATACTGCTATTATTACACCATTTGCAAAAAAAATTAATGCAGAGAAATCAAACACATTTACATTGTAAAAAAAAGAGTCTCTTACCAAACTACACAAACAGCAGAACCGCCAGAAACAACACGGCAACCTGAAAAGAGCAAAAGCCTTCACCTAGAACAAAAAAGTAAAAAAAAAAAAAACATTACTATTGCGATTCACAAAAAATAAAACAATAAACATTACAACATGCTATATTACTACCCAAATGGTCAATCGGGTTATGTTCCAGGTGGGGCAGAAAACAGCAGGGAAAAAACAGAAGGGAAAAAAAGGCTACTCTGTCCCGGGGCGGGTGGGCCAAATACATATTATAAAAATTGCCCCCTGGAAGTGACACAAAGGGGTTTTCTGCCCCCCCCCCTGGCGCCAGAAAAGTCTGTGGAGTAATTATCCCCCAGGGAAGCGACCCTTGCCCAAGGGGTCGCTTCCCATAACAATATTACGAAATTCCCTGGTGTCTAGTGGGCTTTTCTGCCCCCCCTGGGGGCAGAAATGGACCGAAAGTGGACCAATCTGCCCCCAGGGGGGGCAGAAAAGTCTGTGCTCAAATTCTCCCCCAGGGAAGCGACCCTTGCCCAAGGGGTCGCTTCCCATAACGATATTACAAAATTCCCTGGTGTCTAGTGGGCTTTTCTGCCCCCCCTGGGGCCAGAAACGGACCGAAAGTGGACCGATCTGCCCCCGGGGGGGCAGAAAAGTCTGTGCTGAAATTCTCCCCCAGGGAAGCGACCCTTGCCCAAGGGGTCGCTTCCCATAACGATATAACAAAATTCCCTGGTGTCTAGTGGGCTTTTCTGCCCCCCCGGGGGCAGAAACAGACCGAAAGTGGACCGATCTGCCCCCGGGGGGGCAGAAAAGTCTGTGCTGAAATTCTCCCCCAGGGAAGCGACCCTTGCCCAAGGGGTCGCTTCCCATAACAAAATGACGAAATTCCCTGGTGTCTAGTGGGCTTTTCTGCCCCCCCCCTGGGGCCAGAAACGGACCGAAAGTGGACCGATCTGCCCCCTGGGGGGCAGAAAAGTCTGTGCTGAAATTCTCCCCCAGGGAAGCGACCCTTGCCCAAGGGGTCGCTTCCCATAACGATATAACAAAATTCCCTGGTGTCTAGTGGGCTTTTCTGCCCCCCCGGGGGCAGAAACAGACCGAAAGTGGACCGATCTGCCCCCAGGGGGGGCAGAAAAGTCTGTGCTGAAATTCTCCCCCAGGGAAGCGACCCTTGCCCAAGGGGTCGCTTCCCATAATGATATGACAAAATTCCCTGGTGTCTAGTGGGCTTTTCTGCCCCCCCTGGGGGCAGAAACGGACCAAAAGTGGACCGATCTGCCCCCAGGGGGGGCAGAAAAGTCTTTCACATATTCACCCCCAGGGAAGCAACCCTTGCCCAAGGGGTCGCTTCCAAAATGGCCAAAAACAGCATCCCAGGGGTCTAGTGGGGGCATTCCTGTCCCACGATCGCGACGCTGTGCGCGATCGTGGGACAGGAATGCCCAGCATTGAGACATCAGGGGAGAGGAAATACTCTTTCCTCTCCCCCGATGCCTCAAGGCCCAGGAATTCCGCCCCCCCCCCGCAACACAGCACCAAAACACTTACCCTTCCCGTTGGACGCGCTGGAAGAAATGAATTCCAGCGCGTCCAACGCTTCCTGATGACGCCGGCGCGCGCTGTGCGCGCTGACGTCATCAGGAAGCGTGGGGGGGCTCGGAGGTGGCAGCGGAAACTCTTCCGCTGCCATCCCCCTCTGTGGGGGCACGATCAATGCCCCAGGGGGGGAGCGCCAGCGCTTCCCCCAGGAGCTGTGCTCATGACGGAGCGTTTCCGTCATGAGCACAGCTCAACCGATGCTCATGACGGAACCGTTCCGTCATGAGCATCGAAGGGGTTAAAGAAAGCTTTGCTGAATCATACGCTGGCTACCGAACGATGCCCTCTGATTCATTTCAAGCACTGGATCGAGTTTTTTTTTTTTTTTTGTTTTCCAGCAGTAAATGACGGCTTGGGAAATGGAAGGGGGTTTTCATTCATTTGATCCCCAGTGCTAACTTAAGGAAGGTACCACATTTATTTTGGCAGCATCCGTACCCGATCGGATTAGCCTGGCTCCGACGGCAAATTCCTTAGGGTTTCTAATTAATAAGTCAACCCTAACAAACCACTTACCTGCTTATCTTCTCTGCCACCACCACCATTTGGAGTCACTGGGGTTGTGTTCCTGACGACCGGTGGAGTCAAGGGACTACTGCTCCCAGCGTCACAAGCGGCGCTTGACGCAACGTCACCCTCCTGCGCCCGGAGGCGCATATAAACGTCATGGGACTCCCGCAGCGCGGGTTCCCTAACAAACTACTTACCTGCTTATCTTCTCTGCCGCCACCGCCATTGGAGTCACTGGGGTTGTGTTCCTGATGACTGGAGGAGTCAAGGGACTACCGCTCCCAGCGCCACAAGTGGCACTTGACGCAACATCACCATCCTGCGCCCGGAGGTGCATATAAACGCCACGGGACTAAGGTCGGGCCCGTTGCGTCCGTCAGCGACAGGAGGAGGCAGGGCATGGCCCCCCCCCCCCGAAAAACTGGTAGCGCGGACAGGATTGAGGATCTTATATTGCCAGGGACTATAGTGTTGCTATACCCTTGACATAGATTTATACTGTTTCTGTACGTGACAAGGTGGTACTGATCCTTCCTTCCTTCTACAAGAAGCAAAAGCAAGGTGTGTGTGGGGGATACAGGGACACTGGATGCATTTATTATAAGGGCAGAATCACTCCTCAATCATGAAATTGAACTTATGGAGAGAAGGTTATCTCTAGATCCCTCTTCCCTACAGAGACGCTCCTCATTAGGTATTGCTGCTCCATTCACCCCTCAAGCCTGTCTGACAGCTACCCCGCAGGGGAAGCCACAGGCCTCTCAAATACACGAATCGAAGATCTCCACAGTGGACATTTCTAGCGAGCCTAGTATAGCCTAAAGGACTCTGACTTCTAAACTCCAGAGTGATCATACGAAAAGAGACTTTACAGCAAAGGGTAAATGGGGCAAAGGCAAGGACATACATAAGCTTAAAGCACCAAAGGGCCCCCGGTACACTTACCCTGCTCTGACCGAAACAAACACCATAAGCACCCAGACTGATGATCTCCTGCCCACAACAATGGGTATCTCTCCAAAGAATGTGAATACTGAGGCCGGCAAGTTAGCTCTGGATAATTCTTTAACACAGCTTACAGACCAGATTGACATTAAACTTGCCATAATGAATGAACGCCTCGACACGGTCCTGAAGAACTTGAAGCTGAACGATCTAAGCGCACTTCAAAGTGTGTCCTCTAATATTGATGCTGCTAAAGGGGAGGGTTCGGGTTTTGATAACTTACTTTTGTCAGTTAAAGCCCCAATAGAGAGAATACTGTTTAGGGTTTCTGCTACTGAGGATGTATTGAGTAGAGCCCAAGGGGTATGTTTTGCTAATAATACAAACAACCTTGTAATACCCACTCCTAACCCGGACAACAATAGGACAGTTCATGCCCCCCATGAAGATATCCCTCAAATCACAGCTGGGGCATCTGCAGGCCATGAGAGTGATATAAACAGGAAACACACTAAAGTCCCCACAAACAATAACCCTAGTTGCGCTCAACCACTGCCTAGACCTTATGCATCTCCCATGAATGGGGAGAATAAGGAAGGGGCAAGAATGCATCTGCCGCCAGAAGCCACACCATATATAATTATATTGGCAAATGTACCGCCCCTTACCCCCTCGGCTAATGAAACCTGGGAGGCATTAAGGAATAAGGCACTCTGCTGGCTCGGAACCAAGACTGGGCTAGCAGAAGCTCTGTTTGCCGAGGTTAAAATGGTAAGAAGGGTAGGCTGGGTAGGGACAAGGGAGAAAACACTAGCCGGCGACTGTATAGTTCTCACATTTAGATCTCCCGGCCTAATAAGGGAGATACTGCGAAGATTTGGTGGTGTTTACGTGACAACCGGAAGTATAAATGTAGTTCCCCTGGGGTATTTTTATCCTCCAAAAAATCATGTCCAGCATCAGGTACCTTAGCAGAGACCTATACCATCAAATATTCATTTTCAATCAAGTGTTCCACTTTACAATCGATTTGACATATTCTCTTCCCTGGAAGAGATAGATTGACTTAACCAGCCACTTAGACACGCAGCACAGAGTCAGCCCACTGTAAGCAATCCACATGAATCAATTCTAACTTCGACCCTTGCACATCCTAAGCAGATAGATGGCCAAAAAATCTGTGATGCTAAAGCAGATGATAGAAATTTACGTAGAATGGGGCTATTGGCAGATATCAACCTAGATGCCAGGGGGGTAGGTGACAGTAATGACAGTAATGAACTTTGTAACAAAGAACCCAGCTTATCCCAGTTAAATATAATAATTTCTTGTGTACCTTTAGCTACACCAAACAATAATAGCCCACTTCTCAATGCTTTTTCTCCCTGTAATAGCTATGATGCCTCCAGCAGCAACTGTGTTGACCAGGGTGTCCATAGGTGTATTCCAGAGAAAATTATTCCCGGCATTTTGGCTGATAATACCACTGACCCATGTACTTCAACTGCAAATACTATTGTTGATACTGATGACGACAATATGATTCCGATAACATCCACAGGGAACAGTATTAATATCCTAAGCTGTAATGTGGCGGGGTTACCAAGTAAGTGTAGTAATCTGGAATGGCTGGAGTTTATGACAGCCTTTGAGATCTCGATGGTGCAAGAAACTTGGGCCAACGACCCTATACATCTTAATGGGTTTAACACCTGTCACTCCAAAGCAACTCCATCCAGTCACGGAAGATCAAAGGGCGGCCTCTGTATTTACATATCCAACAAATTGGCCTCTACCAGTGCTATTATTCATCCAGCCAACCGGTTTTATCAAATCATCAAGGTTGTGACTTATATTAGTTAATTTCTACAATAACGCTCGTAAATTGGATATAATAGATTCCCTCTGTCAACTTGATAATGATTTGGAATCTATTTTGGACAAGGGCCCCAACAATAAAATCCTGCTTTGGGGGGATTTTTCAACATTCAACCCTGCCAATTGGTGGCTAATAAAGTATGTGGTATGACGTTTCGAAAGGGTGACGATGTCACCCATTTTTCTCATTCAGGGTACGGAGAGAAACTCAGTAGGCTGCTTTTTAAATATGATCTAGGCTTTAGTAACGAATTTGGAGGCAGCCCAGCTGTAGTACCCTGTACATTTGATGGCAGTCGAGGGAGGAGTGTTATTGACTTTCTCTTATTCTCTAATCGCTATTCAGCACTAGTTTTTAACTTTACTCTACATACCATTGCATTAAGTGATCATTTTCCACAGAGTTTTTCATTGGATATTAGTCTTCAAGGTGAGCCTGGCATAGGGCAACCCATTCTTGTCGCGGATAATATAGCAGTATCCCTTCTAAATGGCTTCGCCCTGGTCCATGGTTGACCCATCTCGATTTTTACAGAAAATATGCACAAATCAGAGCAGGGCCTTCGAGGTCTGTCTGGATGAGACTGCCGACGCCAACGCGGTTGTGAAGGCCTTTAGACTTATTAGGGAGGAAATTAGTGCAGGGTTGACTACTAACCAGATTAGAGAGGACACGAAAAAGCATGGGTGGTTTGACCATGCGTGCACTCTTGCTCATAAGAAGTTGAGGTGGGCTTTGAAGGAGGTACCCAGGAACAACTTCGTAGTACAGAATTGTAGGCGGGCTTACAAGCAAGCTTTAAATCATCGTAAAAAGATTCTGAAAGAGGAGACCTGGGATCACTTGCAAGAGGCCAGCCAGAATAAAGATTTTAAGTTGTTCTGGCGTCTAGTAAATTCACCCTTTTGCTGTGATAATGACAAACCTAGCATAGAGGTAGCAATCACAGAACAGGAATGGATGGCCCACTTTGCGAAATTATATATGGGCCCGATTGAAGAAGGACAAGACAACTCTGTGACAGGGGTGAGAGCGGTCCGTACCGGGCTTGCCTCAAGGCAATATTTTGATTATAACTTCACACTGGAGGAGGTGATACGGGCACTCAGAGTGAGCAAGGGAGGAAAAGCACCTGGCCTTGACGGGATTCCGATTGATATTTTTAAGGACAATATCGATCTCTGGGATCCTCTTGTGACCCTGGTTTTTAAATCCTTTCGGGAAGTTGGCTTCCCAGTGTCATGGTCGGAATCACATATTGTACCAATATTTAAAAAGGGAGATCGAAATTGCCCTGCACATTACAGACCCATCTCCCTGCTGGATTCCTTGGTTAAGGTGGTGGGCCGTATTGTGCTAGACAGACTACAGAAGTGGGCAGATTGTAACAACATTTTGACTGACTTCCAGTACGGCTTCCGCAAGGGTGTTGGGACCATAGAGCAGGCCATTAACCTGAATTTGATAGTGAGCAAGTATACACAAATAAAAGGGGGTCATTTGTTTTTGGCGTTTGTGGACTTGTCCTCCGCATTCAACTGTGTGGTCCATGATAAACTTTGGTCTATCATGACCGCCATGGGTGTTGACTGTGCAATTGTCAATTTTCTTAGATATTTGTATTCAAGGAGTTCAGCCAAGATTCGATATGGTATGAACGGCGAATGCACTAGCTCAGTTGACATCAAAAAGGGGGTCCGCCAGGGGTGTGTGCTTGCGCCTTTTTTATTTAATTTGTACATTAATGGTCTGGGTGATACCCTTGTGGACTCCTGTAAGGACCTGCCTCAAATTGGCAATAGGCCAGTACCAGTATTATTGTATGCAGATGATGCGATGCTTAAGGCCCGCACCCCTAATGCCCTTCAATATCTCTCAGATACATTTGTTAATTTTATGGAGAAACTGGGTATTTTAATTAAAATAGGCAAAACGTATGTATTGAAAGCCGGCCGTAAGTCAGCTAAGGGACGCAACATTTTAATAGGAAACGAGACTCTACCTCAAACACTAACTTTTTCATATTTAGGAATAATGTTTGATAGCATCGGTAACTGGAAAAGCGCAGTTAAATCAAGAAGAATGCAGTTTCTCAGATCAATTGCGGGTCTGAGTAACTTCTCTAAGAAACTGGGACATAAACTCCCTAGGGACATGCTGAGCATTTATAATGCGAAATGCCGGTCAATAGTTATGTATGGTTCTGAATTGTGGGGTCATGTAGATGTTGATTCTTTACAGCTGATAGAAAATGGGTTTCTTAAAAACCTGTTAGGGCTTCCTAATAGCTGTTCGAATTTTATCTGTCATGCAGAATTGGGTATAACCTATCTGGAGGACTTGATAAGGGTGCAGCCAGTCCTCTTATAGCACAAGAGATGGACATCGGATTATACAAGCTTTAACAGAGCCATTCTGCAGGACTGCTGCGGGGCTGATCATGCAATGAAGATAGCATGGTTGAAATACGTAAAAAGATGTTATGCATGATATTTGTCATTCTGAATACTATGCAAAGCCTGAATCCTTATTGCAAATATCTAGAGAATCACTAAAAAGAGTATGTTTGACCAATTTGGAGTAAAAAAGATTAACATTGGAACTTGTGAAGCCCACCGTTCAACATAATCAAATGATATTGACCTGTTACACAATGCAATCATATTTAATCGGTGTTTTAAATGCCCAGCATAGATTTGTCTTGACACGATTCAGAATGGATATTTTCCATCGCTTGACCAGTTTCCCTAACAGAAATAATTGGTCTCGTTGACTAATATGTTGTCCTTGTGACCAGATCTCCAAACAATCTACTATCCATGTACTGTTTTTTTGTAAATTTTATATTGACCTAAGGACTACTTGTATCAAGCCTTTAATGAAATCTTAAAATTTTAGACAATGTAGACCGGCTTATCTGTTCTTACAACTACTCCCGGATTTGTTTACATGCGTAGTAGTGGCAACGTTTTGGTGGTCCGTTATTGCCAGAAGGAAGTTTTTAACTGATGCATTTTAAATTTTGATATGAATTTTATTGAATCTGTTTTTAATTGACTTGAATAATTTTTTCTCTTTAAATCTGTATTGAATTGCAAACTTTTATGGTTCTTTCTATGAATCGAATAAAGTTAAATTGATTGATTGACTGCTCATTTCTTGTTGGCAGCCATGAGAGAATCTTGAGCCCTCGCTCTCAGTTTGACCACTCAGGCCGTAAAATTCAGTGAGTCAATATTCAGCACGTAACTGATAAAGTGGCTGCGCAGGAACAAGAATGGGCAACTCACAAGGAAGACATTTCAAACATTATGCAGGAGTGATGCCAACATTAAAAGTGGCAGCTTTGCAAGATTCAAAGTTGTTTGTTAAGTTTTCAGTGACAGTGAACTATAGTGAGCTAGTGCAATGTTATTCAAAGGTAAACTCTGTCACACAGCATAGATGGAGTTTTCTGCCAAACTCCATGCTCCAAGTGGAGCATGGAGTGGCAATACTCTGTAAACTCTACCTGTGGTGAGGAGGTTACTGCCATGACCTATATATTTATTGAAATGGTCCAACTTACCTAAATGTATCTTCTCCTTCTTCACATGCCAACGTCTCTCTTTATTATAGCTTATCATAGATGTATTAACGTCTGTGTTCACTCAGAGCAGGTTAGACACATCTTCATTTGGTGGTCCTTCCACCTCATGTCCTTCGGGATGTTCTGTTCTGTCATATTTATTTCACTTTCAGTTAAGGTTATTTCTCCTGTATTGCCTTTTCTACCTCTTATCCTAGGTTTTCGGTCTTTTTTCATCTCACTTTCCCTTTCCTTGGTTCCTCTCTTTGAGCTCTTTCCTCTTTCCTCTATCCCCTATTTTCTTTTCCTATCTTGCTCTACTCTCTACTTCATGTATGTTGTTGCAATTTTGACATGTCTGTTCCTAGAGTAAACTTTAGAGTTATCACATGTGATGGAGCAGAAATCACATTTTATTGTAAGGGTACATTATAATCAAATGTAGACTGCATCTGCATATAATCTTACAAACTGTGTTAGCATGAGGTGTTCGAATTGTGAAACATATTAACACAATTATGTGACTTACTCTAGTTTATGGATAAGTGTCATGGTTAATTAACATAGGAAATAGATATAACTAGCAGAAAACGTTAACATGTGAAACTCGTGCTGTGAAGCTGACACTACTCACATATTACTGTTACATATTATCTGCTTACTGATGGATACTCTATCAGTGATCTTCCCAGACACCTGCCCTGGTTTTAAAAACAGCCTACCTAGGATCCTAGATCTGCCCATACACACAAGTCAAGACAAGAGGACAGGGGCAGCTGGCAGGGAGACTCAAATCTTTAAATGCATTCTGCTGAATGTGAGGTCATTAGTTAAACATAGCTTAGAGTGTGCTAGGCTTATTGAGGAGCTGGAAGTCAAATTGGCTTTTATTACAGAGGCCTGGACAGATGCCTCTTCTGGACCAGACATAGTAAAGGCCACTCCTCCAGGGTTTTTATGTTACACATTAGATTGAAAGATGAGGAAAGGCGGAGGCCTGGCAGTGATCTATCATGGATCGATTAAAGCAGCTTTTCAACCTATTCCAATAGATACTTGTGAAGCCTTGTTTTATAATCTTAGTCTTTCCCATCACTACACTTTCAAGGGAGGTTTACTGTATAGGCCGCCTGGAATGAGAAATTCCTTTTCAGCATTCCTCGGAAACTTACTGGAAGAGGGTGTTTCCTCAAAGGCCTATACAATTATGGGAGATTTTAACTTTCATTTAGAAGCACAGGACAAAATAGATACGGTGAGTTTAAATGATCTGATGCTAAGCGCTGACTTGAAGCAGCGGGTAGTCGGTGCTACGCATGTGGCAGGACATACCTTGGATGGGATCTTTTCTAATCATCCGAACCTTCAATTCGTGGGCCTTTTACCCCTGGTGTGGTCTGACCATGCCGCCGTTCAATTTGAGATAACACTGACTGAGCAAAGTACGAGGAGCTCAGGCCCTAAGGAACAAATAATATCGAGAGCCTAGAATAAAATCGAGGGAATTACTCTGCAGGAACTCCTCACCTCCACAATGGCCCAACTGCCCTGGAAGTGGAAGAGGCGAGCCAGGTATACACGGAATGGCTGAAGCAAGCCTGTGACATAATAGCTTCCATTAAAACCCTCCGTCCTAAAAAGACACACCTCCCTGCTCCATGGTTTACAGAGGAGCTAAGAAACCAAAAATTCTATGCAACACGGATTGATGGAACAAAGAACTCAGTCAAAGAATTGTTTAAAACGGTGGCCACTCTGGCCGCACCTAGGCCAGCTACAATTCAACCTAGCCAGGATTTGTGTGAAAAAATTGCTAACTTTTTTATGTCCAAGGTGGAATCGATTTTCTCGGCCTTCAGTGGGGCAAGTTTAAATAGGACAAGTATGGCCAGGGAGGAATCTAAGATAGGGAGGGCCTCACCCCTCACGTTTGAGAATTTCTTGTCAGTGTCCCCTGGGGAGACACAAAAGATCCTTATGGATGTTAACAAAGGATCACCATACGACCCTTGTCCAGTTGCGGTGATCAAACTGGCATCGGGACCAATTGTAGTATCTTTGACATCAATATTTAACATGATGTTCTTAACAGGGCACTTTCCCATGCAATGGAAATTGGCATCCATTTTGCCCCTTCTAAAAAAGCCCAGCTTGGACCCCAAAGACTCGAACAATTTTCGCCCTATTTCCAGACTCCCATTACCAACAAAACTGATCGAAAAAATAATGAATAGACAACTAAGCTTCTTCCTAGCAGAGACACAAGTGCTGGATCCCTCTCAATATGGTTTTAGAGACGGTCACTGCACCGAGTCCGCACTTATTAAAGCTACGGAGGAGATCAGGGAAGCTGTTGATCAGGGAGGTAGGACGGCACTGATCCTGTTGGATCTGTCCACCGCCTTTGATACGGTGCACCATGTGATTTTAATGGATCGTCTAAAAGCATGTGGCATCCGGGGGAAAGCTTGGGATCTATTAAGATCCTTCCTTACGGACAGAAGACAGATTGTGGCACTAGGAGACTACCAGTCCGAACCTTTTACACTGCCCTGTGGGGTCCCCCGGGATCCTCTCTTAGTCCAACCCTTTTTAATGTTTATGTCAGCGCTTTGACTCCCGTCATAAGCGCATTTGGATTTGGCCTCACTTCCTATGCGGACGATACTCAAATCGTGGTTTCTCTGACACCAGGCAAAGAGGCAGGCATTGAAGGACGCTTTCAGGACTGTATGCTATCAGTGGGCAGCTGGATGGCAGAGAATTGCCTTAAGCTTAACTCGGGTAAAACCAAGGTTATACTTTTCGGCAACAACCCCAGCTTCTGGACACCCAATTGGTGGCTGGACACGATGGGTACTCTTCCTGTTCCTGTGAAAAAGGTTAAAACCCTGGGTGTAATACTGGGTGAGAGACTTACTTTCGAGCCCCAAGTAAATTAGGTGAATTGATTGAGATACAAGGAAACCCTACCCACAAGGAGCCTGGGTATTATGTGTTATAAGGAAACAATGGCTCATGTGGATTAATATTTATCAATATAGTATGTAATCTATGATAATAATCCAAAGAAAGAAAAAAGGGTTAAGAGGGATGTCAGAAGAAAAGGCACAGCCATACACATTAGATCTTTTTTATAAAGAATGTTTATATTTTATATAGCAAAAAAAGGAAGTTAAATGTACAATGTAGATTAACAATATTCATACAGTTTACAAATAGTGTCCCAGTGGAAGAAAATAATAAACCTAAACAAACAAATAACACAAAGTGCAACATACAAAAAAGGTTTCCATTTTTCTTTACAAAGGCAATCATAAACAATTGGTAATTCAAATTAGCAACACTCAAGCATTTTAAGTGTCGATTAAGTGATTTGCCTTTCACGTCAACGGCGTTTCGACCCTATTCCAATTAAAGGGTCTCGTCAGGACAGTCTAATATAGGGACACCTAAAGAAGGGGATAAGGAAAATATTTATCAAAAAAGTGATCCTTAGTCTCAAGGGAGGGGATATTTTGAGGAATGTTACTATTGAGCCTATCTACCTTAGCGTCCAGAAAGGATCTAACGTTTCAGTGTACGGTGACACCGTGCTCAAGGTGAAAATAAAATACTCACAGGTACCCAGCCGGGTGCTGCGTGAGAACAAAAAGAAACCATTATTATCACACCCATTATCCAATAATAATTATTATCACGATACTATACTTTGTACTTACCCCTGTGAGATAAGACTCACGAAGAGGCAGTGGCCCACTATTGGTATGTTTATTCTTGACTCTGCTCAGTGTGAGGGTTTATTAGTATGTACCACCCACGAAGGCTGCAACCGCGAACTGCTTAAATAGCTGTCGCTTCGTGTTCAGGAATTCAATCAACTGTTACAGAAAAATAAAGAGGAGGGTGATGTAGTCGACTTCTGTGATTAAAAATAGCCTATCATTTGCAGAAGTGACCCACACTGAAACGAAAACGCTCTTCCTACCTCTATTCCTAGCTTCCGGGTATTCGAATGTCCCGTGAAGTGCTGCCGCAGGCGAACAGTGTTCTGTCTGCTAGGTACAATCACAGCGATTGGTAGGGATAGGGTAATACTTGAACGCGATTCGTTGGTGGACGACCAATCAGAGGTCTCCAACAATAATGTACCTGTGGGGGAGGCGCGTTACGTTACTTAGTGACCCGCATCTATTATCGGACCTAATGAAAGACGTGTTCTCAAGGATTATCAATAAAGTTCCATGCTAATCATGTTTAGAACTATTGGATGAAGTAAGAGCGGCACTCCAACCTGGATCGCCGGGTGGCCAATGTATTACGTCAAGGGACTTGCGGGACTAAGATCAATGAGCATAATTTCTTGACCAATCAGTACGTAAAATACAATTATTACTAATATCTGGTTTCTTGTTCGTTCACCTATTATAACACATGTCGGTATCCATAAACTCGCTCGTATGGACAATATACAGTTAGCAACCACAAATGTTAAAAGCCTAACACCAAAACTACATAAAATGTAATGACAATTTGTTAATAATCATTTTGAAAAAATAAAAAATGAAAATGCATGACATTTATGACAAGAAGGCTTATTATCGAAAGGGATATGTAATTCCAACATTAGTAGACTCTTTGCTAGAAAAACAATATATTGCTATACATTTTTACAAAATATTCACTTTCTGCATATCCATGGAACCCATATGTCAATAAATCTCTAACACTACAGATTATAAATAACCTATTTTGACACATTTATTGATTGGGCCAATCATGTGGAGACACAAAAAGAATATCCTTGAAATTTTAGTCAAAACTGTACTTAGAGATATATGCTGAGAGACATACTAAATGCACAAGCAACACTAGTTAGTGGAGGGTGGTAATGAACCCACGCCATTCCTCGGCTGAATTCAATCCTTGCATTATGGAGTTAGTACGTTCAATCCAGCGACACTCTAGTCGTTGTAGTATCTGTGATATATCTCCACCTCTTTTAGGAGCGATCACTTTGTCTATTACTTGCCAGCGGATGTCATTTGCCGTGTGGCCCTTCTCTTCAAAGTGATTAACAAGTGGGGCATTAAGAACAGAATTCCTAATTCTACTGCGGTGTTGCCCTATTCGTGCTTTGACAATTTGTTGGGTTTGTCCAATATATGGTAGCCCACACGGACACAATATACAGTATACCACGTTTTTAGTATTGCAATTGGCAAAGAAATCAAGTTGTTGATCGACTTTTCCATGGGAAATTTTTTTGGTATTTGCAGTAAATTCACAGGCAACACAGTTGCCACATTTATAGTGGCCTTTTACATCTGCTAATCCCCAGGCTGATTCCAATGATCTCATATCTTGGCATGGACTCTCCATTGATGATCTTACAAGGTGATCCTTAATGTTTTTCCCTCTTTTAAAGGCAAACATCGGTACCTCAATGCTAGAGTCTATGTTCTGAATAATGTGCCAATTTTTTGTGACCAATTTCTGAATGGCATTCGTATGTATACCAAAAGTGGTAACACAAATTAGTTTGTCTACCTTAGTTTTCACTTTGGGAACAAGCAGTGTCTCTCGGGGGCAAAACCAGGCTCTTTTCAGAGAGTTCTTCACTAATTTTTTGGGGTAACCCCTAGATAACAATTTGTCTCTCAGAATGTATGCTTCTCTCATATAGTCATCTTTTTTGGTACAATTGCGACGTACTAATAGACCCTCACACTGAGCAGAGTCAAGAATAAACATACCAATAGTGGGCCACTGCCTCTTCGTGAGTCTTATCTCACAGGGGGTAAGTACAAAGTATAGTATCGTGATAATAATTAATATTGGATAATGGGTGTGATAATAATGGTTTCTTTTTGTTCTCACGCAGCACCCGGCTGGGTACCTGTGAGTATTTTATTTTCACCTTGAGCACGGTGTCACCGTACACTGAAACGTTAGATCCTTTCTGGACGCTAAGGTAGATAGGCTCAATAGTAACATTCCTCAAAATATCCCCTCCCTTGAGACTAAGGATCACTTTTTTGATAAATATTTTCCTTATCCCCTTCTTTAGGTGTCCCTATATTAGACTGTCCTGACGAGACCCTTTAATTGGAATAGGGTCGAAACGCCGTTGACGTGAAAGGCAAATCACTTAATCGACACTTAAAATGCTTGAGTGTTGCTAATTTGAATTACCAATTGTTTATGATTGCCTTTGTAAAGAAAAATGGAAACCTTTTTTGTATGTTGCACTTTGTGTTATTTGTTTGTTTAGGTTTATTATTTTCTTCCACTGGGACACTATTTGTAAACTGTATGAATATTGTTAATCTACATTGTACATTTAACTTCCTTTTTTTGCTATATAAAATATAAACATTCTTTATAAAAAAGATCTAATGTGTATGGCTGTGCCTTTTCTTCTGACATCCCTCTTAACCCTTTTTTCTTTCTTTGGATTATTATCATAGATTACATACTATATTGATAAATATTAATCCACATGAGCCATTGTTTCCTTATAACACATAATACCCAGGCTCCTTGTGGGTAGGGTTTCCTTGTATCTCAATCAATTAGTCAGAGCGGTGGTGGCACCGCAAGGATATTATCCTTACGCAGGATTTTTCCTATACCCTATGATTCATAGGGTTTATATTTTTGTTTTGGGTTAAGATGTCAGAGGGAGAAGCACCCCTCTACACTGAAGAGTATATTGCGAAATTGACAAGTGGACCTTCCTTATTTTCCAACCAAGTCTCTTCTACCTTAAGTCCCCGCCAACTTCTATGTGAAAAAATAGAGAAAGCTAAGAAAAAGCATGTGAGAACAGAATTACATGCACGTATGCTGACTGAATACTTGAAGGCTGGGATAATTCCCCAAGGATTGGTTGTTAGAAACATTCCTGGCATTTTTCGTGACGATCCTAAATTTAAAGGTGGTTTCAGTGGCATTTCCACAACCTG
Source organism: Triturus cristatus (assembly GCF_964204655.1). Classification (NCBI taxonomy): domain Eukaryota; kingdom Metazoa; phylum Chordata; class Amphibia; order Caudata; family Salamandridae; genus Triturus; species Triturus cristatus. The sequence goes on from NC_140589.1 coordinate 752,050,809, forward strand.
CTCCCGCCACTGGATGGTGCTGGGGGTGGAAACGGCACTTGATCACGCTAAGACTGAGTTGAAAGAAATTGAGGACTTAGAGAAAGAACTATTGGGTGACAATCTGGAAGAAACTAAGAATATTTTGGACAAGATCAATAAATCAATAGACGAATTCAATTCATTTGAAATAAAGAAAAAAGCAGATAAAGTGTCCAAAGACATTAAAAGCTTTTCAAAAGAAAAGATTTATCCTTACTTGAAATAGGATTATTACAATACGACTGGTACACTAAATAGGCAAAACACTTGGGGTAGGTTTAGAAGAAATCTACCAATCAACTTCTCGGAATCCTCTGGAGGATCGAGTGATTCCGACGTACAACCTGGCACTAGTCGTATTGATAATCACCCAGGTCAGCCTTTTTTAGACCGAGGAAACAAGAGGAGAGGAAGAGGGAGAACATGGCATCAATATGCAGGAGAACGTCAGACCCGCAACAATCACTATCAATGGGGACCTCAACCATATTAGGGTCAGTGGATGCAAGGACAGAAAGTATTCCCATCTTTAATCTGTCTCACCACCTCCTATCTTCTTCAGAAATCTCTCTATTGAGTAAGGGATTATCTTTTGTAATCACAGAACGTACTAACTTTTTCAATTTGAAAACAGAGTTCTACCAGTTCTTCAGAAAGATTCGTCTAAAATTATTTTTTGCGGGGAAAGATTTCCCTATGAAGGATTCCAGTAAAAGCCTCAAACCACCATCGACCTTTTATCCTAGTAATGGGATGATGCCACCTGAGTTGTTAACTTTCGAAAAGGTCATTCTGACAGGGATCGACAAGTTGAAAGAGAGTACAAGATTTATTCCATATAATATCAGCCTAGATGAGCGCAAAGCTTTATTGGCATTGAAAAATGACAAATCAATCGTATTGAAACCCGCTGATAAAGGGGGCGGGATTGTTGTACAGAACAGAGACGACTATGACATCGAAATTAGGAAACAGATAGGAGAAGAAAAACACTATAAAAGATTGGATAGGAATCCCCTTGCAGATATCAAAAAAGAGATATTGAGGATAACAACAGAGGGCCTTGAAGAAGGTTTTTTAAGTAAAAAAGAATTTGAATATCTCAACATCGATTGTCCTAGAACCCCTGTTCTGTACACTCTCCCGAAAATGCACAAAAGCATCACTCATCCTCCAGGCCGTCCTATATTATCAGGATGTGGTTCAGTTCTTGAACCCATCGGTCAATTCATAGACCTCTTTATCAAAGATTATGTTCCTCTTCAAGAGACCTTTGTTCGAGATTCTATGCACATGATCAATCTATTAGAAGACCGACCATATGACATCACCAAAGATCGACTAGCGACCCTTGATATCACTTCACTATACACGAACATACCACAGCAGGAATGTATACAGGTGATCCTTGACTTACTTGAAACCAGACCCAAACCCCATCGGGTCCCAACTTCCTTCATTGTTACACTCCGACAGATTGCATTGACACATAACTACTTCATGTCAGGGGGCAAATACTATCAACAATGCTCCGGGACCAGCATGGGTGCAATTTTTGCGCCTAATCTGGCAAATATCTTTATGGACAACCTAGAGCACAAATTTGTCCTCAATGACGTAAATATGTACCGATCAAAAATTACCTGTTGGAAAAGATATATTGAAGACATTTTTTTAATTTGGTCTGACACTATTTCTGAGTTTAATAATTTTGTTTTTTATTTAAATTCAGTTCAACCCCACTTGAAGTTTACATCCACCATACATGATTCATGTATTGCCTTTCTAGATCTTAACATCTCACATGATGAGGGGAAACTGTATACCTCATTGCACAGGAAACCAACTGAGCGTAATACGTTACTTGCCTATAACAGTCATCACTCTCGTGCCCTCAGAGATGGATTGCCTCATGGACAATTTTTGCGAATACGTCGCAATTGTACCAAAAAAGATGACTATATGAGAGAAGCATACATTCTGAGAGACAAATTGTTATCTAGGGGTTACCCCAAAAACTTTGTGAAGAACTCTCTGAAAAGAGCCTGGTTTTGCCCCCGAGAGACACTGCTTGTTCCCAAAGTGAAAACTAAGGTAGACAAACTAATTTGTGTTACCACTTTTGGTATACATACGAATGCCATTCGGAAATTGGTCACAAAAATTGGCACATTATTCAGAACATAGACTCTAGCATTGAGGTACCGATGTTTGCCTTTAAAAGAGGGAAAAACATTAAGGATCACCTTGTAAGATCATCAATGGAGAGTCCATGCCAAGATATGAGATCATTGGAATCAGCCTGGGGATTAGCAGATGTAAAAGGCCACTATAAATGTGGCAACTGTGTTGCCTGTGAATTTACTGCAAATACCAAAAAATTTTCCCATGGAAAAGTCGATCAACAACTTGATTTCTTTGCCAATTGCAATACTAAAAACGTGGTATACTGTATATTGTGTCCGTGTGGGCTACCATATATCGGACAAACCCAACAAATTGTCAAAGCACGAATAGGGCAACACCGCAGTAGAATTAGGAATTCTGTTCTTAATGCCCCACTTGTTAATCACTTTGAAGAGAAGGGCCACACGGCAAATGACATCCGCTGGCAAGTAATAGACAAAGTGATCGCTCCTAAAAGAGGTGGAGATATATCACAGATACTACAACGACTAGAGTGTCGCTGGATTGAACGTACTAACTCCATAATGCAAGGATTGAATTCAGCCGAGGAATGGCGTGGGTTCATTACCACCCTCCACTAACTAGTGTTGCTTGTGCATTTAGTATGTCTCTCAGCATATATCTCTAAGTACAGTTTTGACTAAAATTTCAAGGATATTCTTTTTGTGTCTCCACATGATTGGCCCAATCAATAAATGTGTCAAAATAGGTTATTTATAATCTGTAGTGTTAGAGATTTATTGACATATGGGTTCCATGGATATGCAGAAAGTGAATATTTTGTAAAAATGTATAGCAATATATTGTTTTTCTAACAAAGAGTCTACTAATGTTGGAATTACATATCCCTTTCGATAATAAGCCTTCTTGTCATAAATGTCATGCATTTTCATTTTTTATTTTTTCAAAATGATTATTAACAAATTGTCATTACATTTTATGTAGTTTTGGTGTTAGGCTTTTAACATTTGTGGTTGCTAACTGTATATTGTCCATACGAGCGAGTTTATGGATACCGACATGTGTTATAATAGGTGAACGAACAAGAAACCGGATATTAGTAATAATTGTATTTTACGTACTGATTGGTCAAGAAATTATGCTCATTGATCTTAGTCCCGCAAGTCCCTTGACGTAATACATTGGCCACCCGGCGATCCAGGTTGGAGTGCCGCTCTTACTTCATCCAATAGTTCTAAACATGATTAGCATGGAACTTTATTAATAATCCTTGAGAACACGTCTTTCATTAGGTCCGATAATAGATGCGGGTCACTAAGTAACGTAACGCGCCTCCCCCACAGGTACATTATTGTTGGAGACCTCTGATTGGTCGGCCACCAACGAATCGCGTTCAAGTATTACCCTATCCCTACCAATCGCTGTGATTGTACCTAGCAGACAGAACACTGTTCGCCTGCGGCAGCACTTCACGGGACATTCGAATACCCGGAAGCTAGGAATAGAGGTAGGAAGAGCGTTTTCGTTTCAGTGTGGGTCACTTCTGCAAATGATAGGCTATTTTTAATCACAGAAGTCGACTACATCACCCTCCTCTTTATTTTTCTGTAACAGTTGATTGAATTCCTGAACACGAAGCGACAGCTATTTAAGCAGTTCGCGGTTGCAGCCTTCGTGGGTGGTACATACTAATAGACCCTCACACTGAGCAGAGTCAAGAATAAACATACCAATAGTGGGCCACTGCCTCTTCGTGAGTCTTATCTCACAGGGGTAAGTACAAAGTATAGTATCGTGATAATAATTATTATTGGATAATGGGTGTGATAATAATGGTTTCTTTTTGTTCTCACGCAGCACCCGGCTGGGTACCTGTGAGTATTTTATTTTCACCTTGAGCACGGTGTCACCGTACACTGAAACGTTAGATCCTTTCTGGACGCTAAGGTAGATAGGCTCAATAGTAACATTCCTCAAAATATCCCCTCCCTTGAGACTAAGGATCACTTTTTTGATAAATATTTTCCTTATCCCCTTCTTTAGGTGTCCCTATATTAGACTGTCCTGACGAGACCCTTTAATTGGAATAGGGTCGAAACGCCGTTGACGTGAAAGGCAAATCACTTAATCGACACTTAAAATGCTTGAGTGTTGCTAAATTGAATTACCAATTGTTTATGATTGCCTTTGTAAAGAAAAATGGAAACCTTTTTTGTATGTTGCACTTTGTGTTATTTGTTTAGGTTTATTATTTTCTTCCACTGGGACACTATTTGTAAACTGTATGAATATTGTTAATCTACATTGTACATTTAACTTCCTTTTTTTGCTATATAAAATATAAGCATTCTTTATAATAAAGATCTAATGTGTATGGCTGTGCCTTTTCTTCTGACATCCCTCTTAACCCTTTTTTCTTTCTTTGGATTATTATCATAGATTACATACTATATTGATAAATATTAATCCACATGAGCCATTGTTTCCAAGTAAATTAGGTGGCATCAAAAACTATGTTTGTTATGAGAATGCTGAGGAAAATATTGCCATTTTTGCCCCTGGACAGCAGGTGGTTACGGCTCTTGTGATGGCAAGACTGGACTATTGCAATGAGCTTTACCTAAACGTCCGGCAAATATCCCTGAACAAACTGCAGGTGCTGCAGAATGCAGCGGCTAGACTGCTCACAGGAACATCTAGATTTTCCTCGGTATCCAAAGAAATTAAGAATATACACTGGCTCCCAGTTAGGAGTTGAATACGCTTCAAGGCTCTATGCCTGGTTTTTAAAGCACTCCAAGGAACAGGGCCGGAATACCTAAAGCGTAGACTCCACTGTTATACTCTTGAAAGAACACTGCGATCAAAAGGAGCCAAGTTTCTCGTAGTGCCGCGCATAAAAAAAGCTCGATGGGGTGGCAGAAGCTTTATTCATTGTGCGGCAAAAGCCTGGAATAATCTGCCATTCCATTTAAGAAACACTATGGATCTCCTGTCCTTCCGAAAGGGGCTAAATACATTCCTCTTCTCACAATGATCCTGTCCCTACAATTCCTTGTTTCTCTGTCCGCGGCCTCAGTGGATCCAGATAGCGCCAGGACACCTCCGGGTAAGCGATGCGCTCTATAAATGTCATTATCATCATCATTATCATCATTGAATGTGTTTGACAAATTGTATTTTGTATTATTAGGTAAATGTATTAATTGAAATGCTAATAATTATGGGAATTGTATTGCTGAAATTGACACCTTCTTATGTTAGCCAAAGTTATTGGCCTGAATGTGCACTGTAGATTCTGTTCTTTCTCACATTTACATTGCAGGTGGAGAAGCATTCTTTAGGAAAAGTAATGTCTATGTGTTAGTAAGTTATGCATGGAGAGAAGAAGTTACATTTACAGTGGTTGGAGGTGATGAAAACAGAGACGGTTTCACATGGGAGAAGGCATGGGAGCCAGGGACAATTGTTGTGAAGAAGGCTTGTGGACAACAATGTAGAAAAGTACATCCAAAACTGCACCCAGAGTGGATGGCGTGATGTAAAGGTGCACCATGGGAGAACGACCTGTGGATAACTGATTGTTGGAACTGTGGAAAGTGCCCCACTTATTTATTGCCTTAGGAGAGAGCATCTCAGAATGAGCTCTTTCTATTGATAGTGGCTTTATGCTACTTGACCCATTGATGGTGGAGTGACTTCCTAGGAAGACTCCTTGCACTGACACCTTTTTTTGTCTTTCCATTGAAAATGATTAGGTAGGGATGTCACCTTAGAGCTATAATAGGGATAAATTGGTGCTAATCACTCATCAACACTCGATGCATGTAAATTTGGACTCATGCTCATGCCACTCCTTGAATTAATAGTTCTGTTCATGCTGCACCATGCTGCACCATCTTAACTGAAGGAGTAGATTTCTACACCCTCATATTGAGGTGTCTCTTTGTCCAGTTATTTTTGGCTTTGTAATAAATTAACTACCTTATCTAGTTGTCCTTCGATCTTTATGTGGTAAGAAGGATTTTGATAAATTCACTTAGTATTACCAATGTTCTCCCCTTTACACTTTCATGCTGCAAAAAAGAACCATTGGTTTGTGTCTCTAGAAAAGGTCTAGAACTAATGGGCCTGGCCCTTTCAAATGGAATGTTAAGGGCTTAAAAACCCAGTTAAATGCTGAGTATTGTCACACATATCTAACCTGAAATGTCAAGTAGGTTTCCTTCAAGAATCTAATTTTATTAAAAAAAGACCCTGTTAGGTTTAAGAAATGTTAGGTTGGTGAAATGCATATTTTCCCATCAACTCATTGTAAAAATGGGGTTGTTATTCTCTGTTATAAACAAATAGGCCACGTTACAACGCATGCGATACATTGCATGCCATTACAACATGGTTGTTACAATGACCGTGTTGTTACATTGCAATCCATTACAAAGCAAGTTGTTACAACGACTTGCTGTAGGGGCGCTGGATGTTGAAATAGTATAATTTACTATTCCAACTCCAGTCTTTGCAAAAGTATGTAAGGTGTCGGATTTTAAATCCAACATTTTCTGTCCCCTACAGCAGATCGTTTTAATGACTTGCGTTGTAATGGTTTGCGATGTAACAACGCGGTTATTGTAACAACTGCGTTGTAATGGCATGCGATGTATGGCATGCGATGTAAACGATGTTTCCTGTTATAAACACCTAAATATTTTGTTTAGATCTCAAGAATGTGATGTGGAATGCTACAGGGTTTTAGTCAAGCTTAAGATAAATTATATCTCCTGTACATTTTTTAATGTGTATGGTCACACACACCGGCATTCTGAATTTTGGAGCATATTTAATCCTGATTTTAAGGACTTTTCTTTTTGCTCTTCTTCCCATCATTCTAAAACTAGGATTGATTATATCTTCCTTACCAAAAACCTGCTACAACATCTGACATACTCAGAGATCAGATCAATTTTGATATCTGATCATGCCCTTGTTCAGACTGATCTTGATATTTTCCATGAATGTAATCACAAGTCAAGATGGAGGTTTAACAACTCACTACTCTCATAAATGCTTTCTTACAACACATGAGTCCTTTTTCAGGTCTTTTCAAACAGAATGACATGGTTTATATTTTCTTTAATATGTCTGGGATGCTTTCAAAATTGCATCTAGGGGTTTTATAATACATTATGTCTCCCCTAGGAATACATTTAAAGACAAAGAGGCCATGACCCTCTTAACCAATATCATACACCTTTAACTTGCTTACTATACTTTCATAAACAGCAAGACGGATCTGAAAGCTCTGATTGTGGCAAATGGGTTAAGAGATCATGACTCTCTCAACCAATATCAAACACCTTTAACATGCTTATTGTACTTCCAAGATGGATCTGGAAGCTCTGATTGCGGCGAGGATTCAATTTAATAAATTATCTACAGAAAAAGCTTGTGGCTCACTTCTTAGAGTTAATGCTTGCTAATATGGTGGTAAACACAGAGCAGGTGCTTTGCTGGCCAATTACTATAAATGTAGAAAAGGCAAGCTATTAAAACCATTACAAATTATTTGGTTCTCCAACAGATCCATGACTCTGACTTAGCAGTGTGCTTTCCAGAATATTACCAAGCATTATACACTACTGAAAGCAGTCCTCTTGATGCCCTTATAGATTCCTATGTTGCGAATCTTAAACCATGTAACTCTACAACTGCTGATACTTCCTTTCTTGAATCTGCCTTTGCCACATTTTCAATAAATGGATAGGTGCCACACTTATCTCTTCTTCTATAAAACTTAGCCAGGTTCACTGTGGGAAATAAGGCTGTGTGTAGATGTGGGGATGGATAATAATCTACATAGAAATCTATTTTGCACAATTTTAAAGGACCCACACCCCGCCCCATATATGCCTGCTGAAAGGCATTTACTTTTATACAGTGTGAGCATCTCTTTGAGTGGCCTATGTCCCAATTTGTTCGCAAAACTACTGACTGCTTCACAAGAGGCCACCATCATTTGGGCACATTGAGTAATTAAATGATTCCATGTCATTTTGATATCAAAAAGTATGCCCACACAATTAAATTTTGAAATCCTGGTAATAGGAACCCCTCCAATATAAAAAGCTTTAGAGCGTGTTTTTCTTGGCCCACTTGTCAAAATAAAAGATTTATTTTGCTTCACCTCTAAGGTAAGATTAATCATTCATCATTAAAATCATCTAAAAGATTCGGTAACCCATTTACAGTGTGTGCCAAAAGGACCACGTTGTCTGCGTACAAAAGTACAGGGACAAGGTGGGATGCTATCCTGGGGACATATATGGTCCAAGAGACAAAAAATTTATCTAGGGCATTTATATAGAATAATATCAAAAAGGGTGCTAATATACAACCCTGCTTTACACCTCGCATAACTTTTATTGCTTATGTGCGATCACCTGACTGAGAGTAGCAGACTTTCATAAATGTGTACCAGTGAAGTCTATTTAAATGTCCAGTAAAGAAGGGCCAAGGCCTTCTAATTCCATGAGCCCTCACAATACTTCTCTATCTTCTAAGTCAATGGCACATGAGAGGTCCATAAAAGCCATGTCAATGGGTCCTCTCCTGGTCTTGACATATTTTCCCTGAATTAGGGAGAGATTAAATGCCTGTTCAACCGTACACCATACGGTCTAAAACCATACTGAACCTCAGAAAAGAAAGAGTGTGACTCAACCCATTCTTCAAGTTTATCTAAAAGAACACACCTTAGTAATTTGGCGAAAGAATCCAAAAAGGATATAAGATGATAATTTACCCGAAGGTTCCAAACCACTTTCTTAAAGATAGGACGGGTAATCGATTCCCACCATGAATCAATGGGACTCGTCTTAATAATAGCTCTAAACACATTAGTTAATAGAGGAGCCCAGAAAGTAATATAATACTTAAATAAATCAGCAGGTATCCCATCGGGCCAGGTGCCTTTCCTGCCACAGAAGTAGTAATAGCTTGAGATACATTGTCTACAGTGATGGAGTTAGAAAATATTGTCTTAGAGTCAGAAGGCACATCAGTATCGACTAAGGCCGGTTGGTTCTTTGAATCCATATTATCAGGGTTAAACATTTGTGAGAAGTGTGAAACCCAATCCTGTTCATGGATATGACAATCAATTCCAGAATCAAAATGCTCAGATATGCCTTAGTTGTGCAGCCCTCTCTAGATCTTCCCAAGCTTTATGACCTATTCCCTTCTTTCTGTTATCAAGCACCACACGAGAGGCATTCCTAGCTGCCCTAACATTATTTGAGTTTTGGGGAATCATGTTAGTGACCTTTTTAAGGGCTTTGTAGCCCATTGTATAATCAGCATTAAACCAACAATGAACTGCCCTAGCATTTGTGGCTTCATTTCTGGTCAGCATTTAATGGATTGACTTGGAGAGATCCATAAAACTCTTCCTAATTGCTTCTACTGAGAAAAGTTGTCAATGGCCTCAGGGTTCTCGCTAACCAAATCTTTAAAGAACTTGTGTACATCAATTTAGGCCCATTTCATCTGCACCCTCTTGTTTATTAGTAACCCAGAGTATTTTTGGATGTTAATCTAAAGTGGCTTTAGACAGGGAAAGAAAAACTAATGATTATAGGGTGATGATCACTCAGGTGAGAGGGGTGTACCTCGTGACTCCTTAACAATGAGGCCATCTCTTGTGAGAGTAAAATTAAATCAATCACGCTACCTTTCCCCCTGCCAACAAAGGTAGGTGGATTCCTGTAATCTTCCCCTTATAAGTCCGTTGAAAAGGAAAGGTTATATTCAAGTATTAAATGTTTAAGAGATTTCCCATAAGAATTGTTTCTAAAATGGCTAGCATTCTCACCCTTCACATTGGGAAATATGCTTTTTTCACAAGATAACAGTCTTTTAAGAGTAACTTCTAGTTCTTCAATAATATTTACTGGTTGTGCTGAGAAAAAAATATAATAAACATTTATTGCAATCATATTGACTAAATATGAAAGAGAGACCTTTAATACCTGAAAATGGGGCTTAAAGACAAGGTTTTAACATTTAGGTCCCATATAGCAGAGGAAACAAATATAAAGGGATCTTACAGTGGCTGATGGATTGGCAGGGACACAAAAGGTTTTAAAGCCATCTACATGGATGGGATTTGTAGACCATGTTTCTTGGCAGCAGATTATGTCACAAGTATTTATTGCAGGTAGCCAGTTTTTGTCTGTTAATTTCCGTCGAATTCCCGCTTCATTCCATGACATAACTTGGGGGACCAAGAATGAATAATCTAAATCTCGGGCTGTCTTAGCTGTCAAGGGCAATAATACGGCCATGAGGCTAACCACGGCAGGGACCAAGTTAGTGGCTGGTACTTCAAGAAAAGGACTATCTGGGCCAGAAGACAATACTTGTCAATCAATATCTGACAGACTTTGCAAGGGTCCAAATCGGTTTGCAATTGGGAAAGGAATAGAGTATATAATGTCTGGGCGATTCACAATGGGAATTGGGACCATAGGCTTAGTAAATTGAAAATCATTCCCTCTGGGCCTGTGCGAGATGTTATTCTATTATAAATCAGCAGGACAATAAAAATGAACTAGAGACAGAGCACATATTCTTGAACATTGGTGTGACAAAAGATTCAGGCGAGACAATGAAAAATATAAAAGGCTTGAGTCCTTGAAATGCATTACCACACAATCCCATATGGTGTTTTTTGGTGAGGGGCCTACCCATCTTACTCTGCGAGTCAGAATGATTTGATTGAAAAAATTAACCCTACCTCCCACATTCTTCTCACACCAATGGGAAGCTTTGTTAATTAACCTTTAGGTATCTTCTTTGTCATTTGATTCAAGAGGAGTCACTCCCTCCAAAACGATCACGTATGGTGTACATTCCGGCAGCAAATGCAAATTGGCCGAATAAATCGTTGATTTCGGAAGAGGTGAGGGAACAGAACACAGCTCACAGGTAGATTGAGAGGCCCCGTGGAATGTATATCCTGCTCCCTAGTCCTAAACATATGGAATGTAGGTGGGGCGGTAACAATAAAATCATTAGAGCCTTGTACCAATGAAATAATAGGAGGTGTTCCTTGGGACCCTAAAAGAACAAGATAAGTTTTCTTAAGAGTCTCAGTCACAGATTGAATTAGATCCATCAAAGAGTTAAAGTGCCCCACCATCATCTGACGGAGAAAGTCCAAGAGTGTTCCACTAGAGGCCGATTCCAGGCTTGAAAGTCAGGAAAATCAGGCGTTATTGTGGCGTTTCCATTACCCGACTGAAGGGGGCCAAAAGGTGTCTGATGCCCAACACTACTCAGCTGAGTTTGTCCTTTGTAATTTCCCGTCACCTCATTTCCTTTAAGAGGGGGGCAGCTTGTTTTTGGAAGCAACCGATGGCTGGGTATTTTTGAACTCAGTGATGCTTGCATTATCGGCCGTAATGCAAGGGATAATCAATGTAGCCCTGGACCCTCTGACTTGCTGAAAAGATCATAAATGTAATTGGCCATCAGGCTCATTGAAAACAGCCGCAGATCACAAGGATTGAGTTGTAGATGGTGGGTGGGAAACAAAGGGTCAGTTAGTATTTGGTCTGCTTCTATGCGGTTTTCAACCAAATTAGGGGCCAGATGTAGGTAATTCCGAAATACTGAGTCCTTAATAGCGAATTTTACCGAATCGCTATTAAGGACTCGGTATTTCCGGTGTAGGTAAAAAATCAGTAAAAATTACCGATTTCCTACAAATCACTAAATAAATTACCGATTACCCGCTATCGAATCGGTATCACCGATTCTGTAATACCGATTCGGTAATTAGTGAATCGGTAATTCAAAAAAATCTGTAAATATCGAATCAGCCAATCCTGTGCTTCCACATGATCTCACAACCAGAAAGTGGCCGCACCCATGCAGGTGCACTGATCCTGTAGCTGTTGGAGAGACAGGGAGCAGGAGCAAGAGCAGAGGAGCTGCACAGCCACCACCCAGCTAACACAGAGGAACTGCACCATGGCCTCACATGAGAAGGGGAAGGATGCTGGCGGAAGGAAAAGGAAGCACAAGTTAATGAGAGGGAGTTGGAGGTCCCCAAAGAGGAAGTTGTCAAAGACCACGACCAGCTCTTTGGCAAGAGATCTCTGAACGTCCCTGAGTCTCAAAAACTGAGTATTTGGCTGGCAATCCAGCAGAAGATCAACGCGATTGGTGTCACACATCGCACAACAGAGGAATTAAAAAAGCGATGGTATGACCTGAGGTCACGTGCAAAGGAGAGGGTGACTGACCGGCAGAAACAAGCGGGGAAGACACGCGGGGGAAGCTCCACAGCGCCTGCTCCAACTGCCCTAGAGCAAATGGTTGAGTCCACCCTCCAGCCAGAGAGCGTTAGTGGCATCAAGGACGTGGATAGCTCAGCAACAGCATCCAACAGACAAGGTAAGAAGCATGCACAGCATGCTGTCTCCCCTCCCTAACCCCAATCCCCCTGCAAGGATCCCACTCCAGAACATGTTTTTTGTAAGATTAGCAATACATCATGGGAGATGTAGTCCCTATCAACTAGTAGCAAATCAGACAGTCCCCATTAATCATAGGCATGTCAAACACATCAATAGATGAGATAGCGGAGGACAGACAGCTAGAATGTCAGTCATGACATTTATTTGCAGACAAATGCTGGCAGAAAAGTGGGTAATAGTACATTCTGTATCCACAGGCGGAGCAGCACCCCAGGCTGCAGAAGGGGAGACTGGCGAGGCCTCCAGGGAGGAAAATCCAATTGAGGAGGAAGTCATCTCACCTGCAGACACCACATCAACATCCCCACCACCACCACCACCAGCACGATCAAGGAGGTATACAGTGGCTAGCCTCCAGGGGATAGATGCCACAGAGCAGGACAGCCAGGAAGTCCAACAGACCACGCCGGGCGATGACACACAGGCATCTGTGACACAGTCCACCGTGGAAGATACCAACACAGGTGCCCATAGATGGCGACAGAGGGCACAGTGTTCCTGTGCTGATGAATCCAGTGTCTTCTCTGGACTGGACGGGCAGATGCTCAAAGTGCAGCGCCTGCAGGGAAAGACATTGAGGGCCATTCAACGACAGATGGTGGCTAACAACAGAAAGGCCATCTACTGCTTCATCAATACTGTAGCAGAGGGAATGAAGGAGATGTCGGAAGCAGTGAGGCTATTATGCCTCAGAATGGATAGTGAGCGTGCTGCAAGGCAGAGAGACAGGCAGGTACTTGCAGGCTACATCAAGTCTGTCACCAGGATGTGCAATGCAACCCATGTGCTCAGTCGTAGATCAGTGGCCATGCAACTGGAAATGGCAAAGAGCAGCCGTGAGGTCACTCAGGGCCTGGTCACAGTCACCAGTGATTTAGAGGTCATGCAGACAAACCAAATTGCTGCCACCTGAACAGGGAATGTGGATGAGAGTGAGGAGGCAAGAAGTCACAGCACTGTAACCCCCCCTTGCCAGAGAGCAGGAGGCGCAGTGGGAGGCATGGTTCTGCTGCAGGACACAGCACTGGTAAGGACAATGTGGCTGCTTAATGCAGCAGTGGTGTGCGTGGGCACAGGAGATAGGCACTGCCCTCAAATTCCACTGTGTGGTGGGTGACGTAACCCATTGGACACATAGCTGGTGTTACGGTGTGCTGGACAATTGCCTGTTGTAAGGTCTATTAAACACCATGACACAAATGTATTAACTGGCTTTGTCTCATTACTTACTCAGAAATAATTTTGTGTGATCTCTGACCGTCTCTGTCTCCCATCTGCTGCAGCTGCGCCGCCTGCTGCGCTGTGCTGTGGCTGTGTACTTTCCTCATCCTCATCCTCCTCTTCAGATTCACACATTTCCACAGGTGTCCCCCTCTTAGTGGCAAGGTTATGCAGAATGGCACATACAGCTATGATTTTGCAGCAGACCAGGGGTTGGTACTGCCGTCCACCTCCACTATTGTGGAAGCAGCGGAACCGGCTTTAGAGGAGTCCAAATGTTCGCTCAACCACATTGCGCGTCGATCTATGTGCAACACTGTATCGCCTTTCACTTGGGGTGGATGGGTGCAGGTACGGAGTCAGGATGAAAGAACGCACCGCAGAGGCACTGTCACCTGTGTGTGAGAAGAAAGTAAGTAATTCACAGTCAACAATCGCAGCAACAGGTGTATACTTCAGGGGGTGTCACATGTACTTACCTAGCAGGTAGCCTTCTCCAAATTCACCTGCAAGGGGACAGGTATAGATCCCACTGTTCCTGAATATGTATGAATCGTGCGTGCCCCCAGGGAATTTTGCGACTATGTCGGTGATGATGGAAGACGCATCACATATGACCTGGACATTTATAGAATGTGTGGATTTGCGACTGCGGGAGATGTACTCAGTCGCAGCATGGGGGCAGATTGGTATATGTGTCCCATCAATGCAACCAATGACATGTGGGAACTGGGCCTTCTGGTAAAAGTCCATCTTGGTCTTCAGCAGTTCTGCCTGTGCGCTGGGGAATTTGATGTAGTGTGGCATTCTTTGCAACATGGCGTCCAGGAATTTATTGAGAAAACGCGACAGGCAACTCTGTGAGACTCCACCTGCCACAGCTATTACCCCTTGGTAACTGCCAGATGCCAGGAGGTGCAGGCAGCAGAGTACCTGTACATGAGTGGGTATTGTGTGTGCCCTTGGTGTCTGGTGCTCCAGGAGTGGGTGCAGGTCCCGTATCAGGTCTAGGATGGTTTGGGGGTGTAGCCTGTACCTCTCATGGATTTTAGCCTCAGTCAGTTGGAACAGTGTAACGTGCAGTCTGTACACGCGCTCCTCCCGTCTCCAGATCAAGTATACAACATTTACATTTACATTTTACTGTTGCATTTTGGGTCAGTTTATATGCAGTGCACCTGATTACGACCTGCTTGGAGTCAGTGGTAATTAGCGACTCTTAAATACTGAAAATTCGGTATTACCGAATTTTGGTACATCGCATTTGCGATTTTTTAACGATTTCTTAATTGCTGATTCGGTATTGAGGGTTTTCGGTGTCTGCTAATCGCTAAATAAGGAATCGGTAAATGGTTTCCCTTATTTTTACCGATTCCTTATTTGCGATGGCGTTCGGTATTACCTACATCGCACATAGCTAAATACCGGTCGGTAATACAGATATTAACCGATTTTCGGCGTTACCGACCGGTATTTAGCCACCTACATCTGGCCCTAGGTTCTGCTGAAATAGCGCCCATCACCATGGAAAGATAGGTAGTAATTGAGGGGGTGGAGCCAGTTTTCACCTCCTTTGAATGATGCTGCATGTTTCTTTCCCATGACAGCGCAGGAACGATCACCACAGAGTCCCTTTAAAATAGCCATGAATCAAATATCATTCAATATTAGCTTAAATCTTAAACTGCAAAACCAAGAGCCGTGGTCAAGCCCAGCCTGCTGCAGACAGGTGCAGATGGGCCCTCCCTTGGCCCGGGCTTCACCCACGCACATCCTGTGCTGTGTGGAGCAGCAATGCGCTTTATAGCACCAAATGAGGACAGATCAAAACAATACCCAGGGGCCGCATGCTGGGGCCCTGGGATAGATGGTCATCGTAGTCCGTTCCCGCCAGCAACAGCAAAACCAAAGAGCAGCTTTAGACTACAATGCTGCAGTGAGCAGCAATGCACTTTATAGTGTCAAGTAAGGACAAGTGAAAACAATACCCAGGGACCACCTCCTGGGGCCCTGGGATAGATGGTCTTCATAGTCCATCCTCGCCAGCAACCGCAACACCAAAGAGCAGCTTTAGACATTCCTAAACCCAAAACTGCTCCTCATCCAATAAGTCTGCATAGACATATATTTCCAAATCCATAATAACTTTGTGCCCTCTAAATGCTTAGCTCTTGAAACATCGTTTCAGATCCACAGTGACCAGGTAACTCATGGAATACATAGTTTTTTTCACATGTAAAGACCAGATATCTGAGGGGATCCCAGGCATACATTCTCATTTCAAAACACCTTAGTGTTTCTACAACTGATTGCCATTTTCATTATTCTGCTAATAGATGTCCCTGCAGTAACACTTCTTGTACAGAGTTAGATACTTGTATCTATTTAATTTTCTCAGCTCTGAAGTCTAAGCAGATCAATTGGGATCTTGTTTGGCTTCATGACTCTTTTAATAGCCTTTGGAGTTCTTGCCCTTTATCATATGTTGTATAACCACATGTGGTTCTGTCGGAATTGTTTAAGCATTTCGATCAAGTGCTTGCAACATGGAGGTGCGTAGCGATCCCCCTATTTAACCTGAGTTAATCTTTATAAGTAAGTTACACATGGCCCATGACTCGTTCAAAATATATATGATATATGTGTACAACAAATTAACATTCATTTTCTGTGACAATAAATATCAGTTAAAGTAGCATGTGCTTGTGCAATGTTTACCAAGTGTTCTAAACAGTTGATTGTCAAATGTTCAAAGCTTGTCTATGCTACAGATGTTCCACCTGATATTTGATAGTTCACTGTCATTTTAAGTTCTCAAACAGGGTATAGGTATTGCAAGCTATATCATCTAAAGCGTCAATGTTTCGACCCCGCCAATGCACGTGATAGCGCAGAAAGAGACAACATTTTACATTCCAGTACCTGTTCGGCCTGTGACCTACAAAAATGGACTTCAACTCCGTGCCAACAAATTTCCTTTGGGCGACAGATCTTTGCCACAGGTTTTGAATGGAAGTTAAATCAAATCATGTTAATAAGCATCATCATTAACAGTACATAAATTCAGTCAATAATGAGAGTTTTTGATTGGTTTTGAAAATGTTTATTCTCATAAAAAGATTAGTAAGTTATTTTTGTCTTTTTATTCAATTAGTTAAGTTAAATAAATCCATTTACAGAAATGTATCAATGAAAAATATGTTTAGAGGCATCAATAATGCAAAATGACAAGCATGTTCTATGAAGGAATTAGTCCCTATTCAAACTTGAAGTCTAAAATAAAGCGCTAATGGAACCTTTAAAGTGTTTGACAAAAGAGTGAGATCAAAGGAGCATCAGGTTCAAAATCAAATTAGGCAGTCGAACTCCCCATGAAGAGTACTGCATGAAACTCAGCCAGAGTTTCAATCTTCAAAGAACATCAGCATACATTTGCAGTAGCGATCTGTACAAATAAAGCCGCAACAAGAAAAATATGGAGAAACAGATGCAGCAGTAGCTACAAGTCCGTTAAGTACAGGAATAAAATGTTAAAATCTGGGAGCATCACCTCCAAAGTGGCAGGCAACAGTAGTAGCAGTCAGCAGTAGCCCACTGCACAATAGCAGATCACAGATCATACAATGTCTTGTCAAACTAGAAGCACACAATAATATAAAAGACAAGGACACATGTCAACTGTTAAGTTGCTCAAGTTTCCGCAGGAGCGTCAGGTTGAGATGATAGGTCCAAACCTCCCGAAACCACTGGATTGCCCAACAACGTCAAAGCAACGCAGTGAAATTTGGGGAAGAAGGGAAATAGGGAAAAGACACAAATAATCGTCCCTCGTTGTAGTAACCTCTTCAAGGACAGGACCACATAATCAGAAAATCTCAAAACAAGAAAGAACAATGTAAATATTATAATACTCAAATTCTATGTGTTGTTACAATTTCTTTTTATAAGTAGGCTGTAAGTACCTGTATACTCCCTTCTTCCCTTAAACGAAATGACTTGCGTAAATGAAGCTCCAATATAAACCTGGAATAACAATAGGGAACATAATAAGTGTGTAGCCTTCTCTATATAACTTATCTCAAGCCTAAACAGATTTCCTATACCCACCTAAGTCTAATAGTCTGAAATGTATTAATAAATGAAGATCAAGTGCCCCTAACTGAAGTAACTATCGACCCTGACTCTTCAAATTAAAGGGTTGTTTCTTAATCTCAGGAACACCAGGGGGCAAGCTTAAAAGAAAGACAACTCTTCACAGACGCAGCGTCACGCCAATTGGCTTATTATAAATAAGAGGAGAAATGGCAATGAGGGAAAATGCCACCGAGGAAAAAAATGCCCAAAAGAACTGTCTCCGTGCATGCAACAAGAATGGAGACAACAAACAAAAATAAACAATTTACACCTACCGTGATCTCACACGCTCTCCCGAACACCAAAGAACTGACTCGACACCCAACTGAGCTTCGGTAAATGCAGCAAGGGAAAAGTACACCAATAACCAGCACGGCTCTGGCGAGGAGCGAAACCAAGGGGTAGGTGGAGGGAGATGACGAGAACGCTCCGAACAGCAACTCGGAGCAGCGTCCGAAACAGGAAGAACAGAACGCCAGCTGGATCACGAACCGAGGAGAAGCAGGAACAGGAAGCCTGACGATGATGCAGGTGCACCAAGGAGAAACCGGAAGTGAGGTCAGACCTAACAGCTAGAACATGACGCGGTCTAGTGCGTTGCTTGATGAAATTTATAGGCTTCCGTGACGGTGTACGCTCGCGCATTCCGACAGACCTGATATCAACAACATTGCATGTTGGATCACTTCAGTCCAATGAGAAGACATCTTTTGATGGTGAGCAGCTTTGTTCTTCCATAAAGTCAAAGGTCTACTATCAAATATGTAACAGACATCACTAAACATTTGTGTATCTGAAAGCTTAAACCATGGTTCCCAGGTAAGTTTATAGCATAGCCTATTCTACCATTCATTCAATGTTTCACTGCGTAACAATGAACTATACTGAAGACAGAAACAGTTGCTTGCAGATTTCCAATTAGCTAATGCTTTTTGTATTTCATATAAGTGAGAGTTATCGTTAAAATGCGTTATTCTCTATTCAATATTACGTGAACATGGGATAGATAGGAAGTTCAAGCAAGAATATGTAGCTTAAAGAAGTGAAACATTCATGACTCATCAATTTCTAAAGCTTCTTTTTATTAAAGGAAAAATCTAACGCTGCCTGCAAGTGAATATGGCTGCCTGGTGCGTTTTGCACATATTTACTACATGTCATTTTACTGTGGTGTTTCATGTTAGTACCCACTGCAAATTATCAGATTTGTCAATTAATTTTTATTTTAATTTTCCAACTCTATCACACATTTCACTCAAAACATAGAATGGGGTATTTCTCAGGACTAGAATTACATGCAACATCCTGCATAAATAAAACACATAGAAGCTGCCATGAGCCAAGCACCCCATATTGGCACAAAAAAACAAATTCGACCACTCCAAACCACAGGGCGTGTATCTCTGGTCCAACTCATCACTAAGTCAAGGATAAACTTTGTACCAGGCCTCAGTTAGTCAGCATAAATGAGTACATAAATAACTCATAGTGATGTTACTTAACAAAGGAGATAGAAACGAGCTACTTGTCAAGCAATATCCTTGCTCACCAGATGTATTAGAAAAACACTGTAAACCTCACTCTACAATTGTCATAGACATCAAATTCCACATTATAAGGTAAATAAAAAAACTGTTGGATAACTCTCAATTCAAGTCTTGCAAGTTCAACTATGTGATAAAGGAGAGAACAGTTACGGACAAGGGACTGGCTGTGTATTACCTTGGTAAACTGAATATGAGTATCTAAACAAGAAAAATCTCAAAATTCCAACCATATATACATTAACATAAATACACAAATGTATGTACAAACCACCTGGACGTCCCATTGTATCTGGGTGTGGATCTATCCTCGAGGCAGATTGTACATGCATAAATCTGGTCATTAAAGCTTTTCTCGCAGAATCAAAAGTTGATGTAAGTAATACCATGAATAGTACAAAACAAATTGAGGATTATCCCTTCGACAGTACGAATCAATTAATAGTTACCATGGACATTGCTTAACTCTACATCATATACTCTAGGCCCTCGTCACAAGTGGTTTAGTGCTGTATCTCTGGGGCAGTAAGTGGTGGGGGGTGGGGTTTAATACCTGGTATCTCAGGACCTGGAATTACTGGGTCTCCAAACTCCGGACCCAGTAATTCTCAGCCATGGCCTGCTTTACTCAGTTAGGTAAAGATTAAATACTTAATTTTTCATTAAAAATTATTTCTACTAGGCACTCACTGACTAAAATCAATTTTTCATGAAATCATGCTTATCACTTTCTACACTGGGATACTTAGTACAACTTATCTGTGACATTGCAGAAGTTCAGACATATAGTACGTGAAGGTTGGCAAGCTGGAGAGTTTCAGGTAGGCTAACTTTCATCCTTCCCTGGATTCCAAAATAATCTTTCCTAACACCAGCCTATACCCCTCATTTTGCATCAAAGTTTGAATAATGCAATCAGCTGTGAACAAAACTCGTACCTGAGCACAAGGGATTTCTAGGCTATTCCATCACCTAGACACTTTTCACATTCCCAGTCTAGTGCTGAGGAACACTTCGTATTGTTTTTGTTTCTTGTGTAGAATGCCTCTTGTGTGCTTAAACATGTATGTACAAAACTGTTCTTAATAAAGTTAAATGGGTTAAATTGGAACACCAAAATGATCCTCACTTTTAATTGTCCTCATGACCCAACCCTTTTATATTGGTTGCACTAAATTTGTCAAAGTCAGTTGCTGACAGAAATGACAAAGAGCACCCTTAAGTTGTGGGTGTTCAGTAAATGTTTCCTCTAGTTTACCAAGATTAGTGAACTTATGACCATAGTTATCCCCATCTCACACAGAGCAGTGCAGCAAGTCACCTTGCTGTGCTGCACTGTATGACAGGGAAAGTGCAGTCATTTGCCGTATTTAAGTCAATACGGTGCATTGCTGCCTTTTCCCATGTCTCCCTGCCTAGCACTAACGTATAGACTCTTGCACCATAGTATAAGGGTGTCTGCATTGTAAGGAGGATTGTTTTTGTGCAGAAAGGGACACCTTCTCACACAAGAACCATCCCTGAGGCTTTTTCCTCTTTCTATGTGTGCTGCAGAAAGCAGCACACATAGGAAGAGGGAAAAACAAGGAGAAAAAAAGATATTTCTTCTGGTTTCGCATTACCTGGGGAGGCATAGGCTTTTGGGGCATTCCCAGATCTACCAGTTCTGGTAAATCTGGGAATGCGTCAAAATCCATGAATGTTGGGTGGGAACATGCACACAACACCCATGGAAACGCCTCCCTGGGGCAGAGTAATACAATGTAGCGACTTGCGCTTCGTTGCATTACTCAAGACTTATGAAGCCACTCAGGGCCACACAAGGTGGCCTTATGTGACTTCATAAATCTAATTTTCAAGTTGCGTCGCTCTTGCATTAAGTTGTGTAGTGCAAAAATGATGCAAAGGGGCTTGTAAATATGCCCCTAAGTATATAATTTGCACCTATTTGGTTTGCTTAAACCACTCTTAAGGTTTTCCCTGTAGTTTCGTTATTCTCAATGTGATCCACTGTATGAAAATGGTAATGATGTATTTGGTTATTGTCCATCGGGTGGGAGTCAAGAAATCTGAACCAACGTTATCTGAAACAGCTTGTCGATTGAACCCATGGCCTTATGGCGATGCACTTGTTTTCCTTGTGCCCATTTTGCCACTGGCATGCCATGCCTGGCCACAGTGCATTGCTAACTTGGCAGGAGCAGCAGAAAGCCATTGGCTGGTTCATGCCTCTTTCATCAGTGCTGCCCTGTTGGAAAGAGAGCAATCTCCTGGGCACCTTGAGTATGGTTCACCTGTGCAGCAGAGTAATGCTCACACTAGAGGCCTCATTCCGATGTTGGTGGGCCCTCCACTGACAGGCTATCGGTGGCGGTCCCCCCGACATCCATAGAAGTGGTCCGACTGCTGGATTATGATCTGGTAGTCAGAGGCATCTGTCATTGGAAAGGCTGCTGCTTTTCAGAGGTGCTCAAGGAGCCTGTCGGGACAGCGGTGGGACCGTAATCCCTACAATAGGAAAGGTGCCTGCTCAGGCACAGCTGTAGAGATTACGATGTCCATTTCCCTCGGCCTGTACATAGCGGTCCAATCGCCATGTACAGGCAGACAGAAAGGGGCTTTGGGGGCCCTTATTATGGCCCGCCTCGGCCTCTGCTTTGGGCCCCTCTGCCACACGATGCAGGGATGTTTCTAAACATGCCTTTTTGCACTGAGGCTTGTGCTGTGTCCTTTTTCCGGGCTGCAGCACAAGCCTCAATTCAAAAAGGCACGTTTTCGACCGCCTACAAGGCGGACAGACCTTAATTTGGAGGTCGGGACCGTCGCATATTTGTCCGGCGGTCGAGTCTGACCGCCATTGTATCAAAGATTTGGGAAAACACTTATATTTTAAAGGCCATCAAAGGCAGCCGATTCAGCTGCTGGACGATGGAGGAGAAGTTATTTTTTTTTATTTTAAACACAATCCCAGTTACAAAAGGTAGCACATCATAAGCGGGAGGGTGGTCATTTAGATGTTGGCGGAATGCGTGCACCACTGGTTCCCTCACTCTATTTAGAGTCTGAGAGCTGTGTAAAACTTTGGTCTCATGGCCCATTGAGGACGTCAGGTCAAAGCGATGTTTGCTCTACTCCATTTAGGGGAAGGTGAATGTTGCTTGTTTTCCAAACCGGGGACCGCCATGCCAGGTATGGTGGGTCCAGGTAGAGAAAACATGCAATGTCCACCACATGCTGGGAGATCGCTCTCTGAGCTTCAGGGCCATTTCATATTTTTTAAGAAATAAACTCCCTTGAAACAATGACCTTTTAGTGATTTTATAACTTGAAAACGAAACAACTCTGCAGAGAGGGAGCATCCAACGTGGCACCAATCTTCAGTGCCTACAATTGAGTTGCCAAAGCAGTTTCACCACTGAAGGCTGAGAGATCTTCACCTGCTTGGTTGAGATCTCTAAACATGGTGAGTGGTACACTAATAGTGGAGTGGAAGCTTACCCAGACCTGACGGGCGATTGGCCACCTGCAGTACTCTAAATGAGGCCATTGATCCTTTGAGAGTTCACTAACAATTATCTTAATCTAGTCATTCACATGAAAAGAAAAAAAGTGACATCAGTTCTTTTGCTGTCAAAGCAGTTTAGGGCCATATGTATGAAGTCAATTTGTGCTCGCAAACGCTGAAATTCGCAGAATTTCAGCATTTGCGCTCGCAAATTAGCAGTGTGCAATGTATCACACAAAAATTCCCTCGCAAAGTAAGGAATCGCAAATAGTGTGATTCCCTATTTTGCGATTGCATTTAAGGAATCGCAAATTGCGATTGATTTGGCCTTAATGAATTGCAAAGTACCACCAACTTCAAGTTGGTGGTAAATTGCGATTTCATTTAAAAATGCACTATTTTGTTTTATTTAAAGTGCCATGTGGCGCACATACATGCCCTTAGGGCATGTATGTGTGCCACATGTGCACACATGCACATTTCCAGGGTGTAACAGGGTTTCCTTTTGACACCCTGGCACCCTTGAAATTGCATTCTCAATTTGCGATTCTCTAATTGCTAATCACAAATTGAGAATGCCTTCCCATTCATTCAATGGGCCTCCTAGCCCATAGGAATGAATGGGTAGGTATTCCTTATTTGCGAATCTTAATTTGTGATTCGCAAATAAGGAATATGTGGGATACGCAAAATTATTAGAAAATCCCACATACATTGTATTTTGCGATTCTCAAATTGTGATGCGCTGAAAATCGCAATTTGAGAATCGCAAAACTCTATTTTGATACATATGGCCCTTAGAAGCAAAAGAATTTGTGGTTGGATTATATTGCAGTAGAATATATTAAACATTGTTTTGTTGACAATTGCCTCTGGCTATGGAAGTTTTGATGACTTCTTTAGCTTTTCACTTGGTACCTTTTCTCTTCTGTGTGTTTTTATGTAATCCTGCTGGTCTGTGCCCCACACCCCCTGCACTTATGGGAAGCCGTCACAGATATTGTAAAGTATTACTACATTGAGATCAGGATATTTCTGCCAGGAGATATTTTCACGTGTTTCATGTATCTGGGCAAACCTAAGAAGAGGAAGAAGCTTACTGGGTTTTTTGTTATTCCTATTTCTTTGTTACAAGTAATGAATTTAATTTCTACCTTTCTCCCTATTACTTCTTCCACTTTATCAAACTTCAAGGGTGCATGCAAAATGAATACTTCACGGACGTTTTACAAGGTACACTGGGGCAGATTTATGTTAACTGGCGCATCCCTGCATATCAGCAGGGATGCGCCAATTATTATGCGCCACAGCTGCGCCACCATGGATGCGCCGCATTTATAATGCGGCGCACCATGGGGCAAAAACGGCACAGATGCGTGACGCATCTGTGCCGTAAAAGTGGCGCATTGCTGGAGTTGCGTCGCAAGCGTGACGCAGCTCCAGCAATGTTCTGGGGGGCCCTATCTGTACAATGCTGCGTCAATCCTTACGCCTGCTTCAAGCAGGCGCAGGGTTTTGACGCAGCATGGGCCTAAAAGTGACTGAGTGAAATCTTGTAGATTTCACTCAGCCACTTTTAGGAGGCGTTCCTGCGCCGGAACGCCCCAACCTGCCCTAGAACGCCTACATGTGGCGCAGGGCTTTACAACGTGACGCATCTCCCAGATGCGTCACGTTGTAAATACCCCGCACCATGGCGCAGGATTTGCGCCGCTGCTGCGTCACAAAAGTGACGCAACGGCGGCGCAAAAGTGACGCAAGTGCAACATAAATCTGCCCCACTGTCTGGAGTTAGTTAAAAAAGAATTCCCATATGTCAGTTACAGCAATGTTTCAGGCTGTCCTGCGACTGCCTTCATCTTGACAGCCTACCCACCATGCACTACGTGTGAAACATCGCCCCACTCCTAACACACTATCAGGAGTTTTTTGTTAGAAAGCAGCATGGTGACAAAGTCCTACTATACAAGCTCCGCCCATTGCCCCCCCCTATCCACATAGTAGTTTGATCTTTAATCGGTAGCCCATTAAAGGTTGCTTGAAGGTACAGGGGATGTGTGTAATTGAAACTAACGTGCAAATAGTGTTTACGTTTAAAGATAGCAAAAATGCAGATTTTTTTTCATTGTGAAACAGAAGTAATCTTCATGAAAGTTACGTCTGTTAGGCAAAATGCATTTTAATACTTATCGGAAAGAAACATGTACACAAGGTCGTCCCTCGGTTGTAGGGTAATGTGTTATTTCGAAGGGACTGGCTCGAGCAGAAATCGTCTCAGCTGTGCAAAGATAGGTTTTACCTTTCCCGCATGAAATGTTCCGCTGAACCTGGTCTCCCGGTGGTGAAAGTTTATCGTTAAAGCGTGTCAGCAAAATAGGAAAAAATGAAACCGGAATTACGTGCGTTTTTTGCGTAATAAACTTTTGGCCTAGGCTCAGAATGCTGGGGTAAATTCTTATTCAGCTCACTGACATTCCGCAGTAACGCAAGCCCATTGGGAGGTTTCAATCGAGTCAGTACGTTCAATCACTTTATTTGAATTTGAATTTTGAGGAGCAGAATATATATGATATGAATTTAAAAAAGAGGTCTTGACTAAAATCACCCGGGGCAGCGTTGCGGTTCAAGGTTAACTAACTTTCTTGAAAGCAGAGTTCAGTCTTTGAATTGACAAGTTGCCAGCGCTTTCAGTTCGTGCTGCACCCTTTGTAACATATTAGTATGCTTTTACAAGAAATAAGAAGCTGCTATGCAAAATTAGGTATGCTTATTACTCGAGAAATGTAATATTTGATCAGGAAAATGAGTCCAGGTGGTCACTGTAATAAGCAAAACGGTGTGAGGAATAAGTAGTCTTTGGAAAGAAAGTGCGCTGGAATCCTATGAAACATAGGGCGATATTCTCAAGAACGTGTGTTAATCATCGCAAAATTAGCTTAACGCAACTTTGCACATCGCAGTCTATCGCGGGAAAATAACACTGTGTTAACGTATTCTCAATACGGCGGCACCATGCAATAGTCTCACTATAACGCGCCAAATGACAGCGTTAAAATCAACGCGACATTGGAAAAATGCAAAACACCAACGCAACAAAAGTTGCGATGTCCCAAATCGCGATTCAAAGATCAGCGATAACCAGTGACAGGCCTGCAATACCCATGCCTCATGCGGTAAAATGCACTATAAAAGCAGTTAAAAAATAAATGAATTGTGTAGCACCATGGATGCACCTGGACCGAGTGCAGAGGACAACGCGAACCCCACAAGCCCCACAGACGACCAGCAAGGAACCTCGGGGTCGGGGAAGGTCAAGGAGAAGAGGAAGACGGGGTTCAGTCTGCAGGAAAACAGGATCATCGTCACAGAGGTGACAGAACACTACCAACAACTGTTTGTCATCTCCAACGTGTCATTGGCAACAAAGACCCAAATATGGCAGACCATCTTGGACCATGTGAATGCAGTTGCAGCGTTGAGGAGGACAATGGAAGAGGTCAAGAGGTGCTGGGATGATGTGAAGGGCAAAACCAAGAAGAAACTCGATGCCAACATGAAAGCAGCAATGCAGATTGAAGGTGGGTGTCCAGCGGCACAACAGGAGCTGGATGACATGGAGAAAATGGTAAACCACCACAGGGGCAGCCCTAACCACCTGAACCGGGGGCAATCAATATTTTATCCAAACAATGGTTCAAAGTGTACAAAAAATTACCATAGCACAAACATATGTCAACAGCATAATTAATTCAAACAAGAATTATATATATAACAACAATGCATACCTAACTGTGAAAAGAAAATAGAAAATGGAAAATACAGCCATATACGAGAAATCTAGAAAGACATACAAAACGTATTCAATAAAAAGTATCGTGAGGCTCAGACATATAAGCTGGTACATAGAACATTTGATAGACATACACAACCAGACAAGTGGCAGACCAAGAGAGGTTACATAAAAGGAGGAGTTCCAGGACAACACTGGAACTACAACAAACAGAACAATGTGTCCTCCATAAGTTACGGCTACAATTTTTAGTACACTTTGAACCATTGTTTGGATAAAATATGGAGAAAATGGTGGCCACAGTCATCATTTGTGACACGGTGCCAAGAGTTGGGGATCCTGACACTGCTGAACATGACCTGACACAACATCAACAGGGTGAGTACCGACAAGGGACTGGGGGTATGGGGAGAGATGGGCACAATGGCACACATGGACAACTAAGCAGAGCACACAGCACACCCACAATGACTCTGGATCATGTCCCTGATCCCTGTGCCACACTGCAGAACACGCACATAAGATTCTGAGCACCTCAACATTGGCAACAATGTGGTACAGACTGCAACACTTTCGCGACAGAACACAGGACACAACTGGTGCCGCATGTGTGCACAAAATGGCCAATCACATCTGGCATAGCAGGAAACTGTGAGATGACAATGTACGAGTGCAACCTCACATCTGTGATGTAGCACAAATGTCCACTGTCCCGCATGAAATACGAATCTCCTCACAAACAGTCACAATGTACATTGTCATGCAGTCTGTATGTAAACTTCGCCAATGCGTCAACATACATGGGACACACTGTGAAGCTGCTTCTCCCCTTTACATTACAAAGGGACAATCACACCTCCTGCAGAGCAGACCCTACAGCACGTCAGTGATGATGGCGACGACCCCCGGACATCAACTTCGACAAACTCCAACGGTTCCTGGAGAACCTCCACAGCCCACCTCCAGTTGTCGGGCAGCACAGCACCATCGAGGTGAGCCCACCTCCTGCACAGACCCACACAGCAGGTAACACCCACCACCACGTCTGGCTCCCAGCACCTCAACGAAGAACACATGGCGTTCCAACGCTGTGTGTTAGACTGCCAGAAGGAGCTGGCTGAACAGGTGATGGTGGGGTTTGCCCTGATGGCAGCCAAACTGGATGCCATATGTGGGTGTCTAAGTCCCATCAGAGACCACTTACACTCCCTAACGCACACTCACAGTCCGCCTCATGCCCTCCAACAATCCATGGCTGGCGTTGCTGGAGTCATGACTCCGAGACAACAACAACTGTCCAGTCTGAGTGGCTACAGCGATGTCATTCATGATGTGGGAAACATGAGGAGGGTTATGGCGAACATGGGCCGGATGCAGGCACAAAGAATGGCTACCACGGCTGCACACAAGCAAGCTTTAAATTGGATCTTCAATGCCCTGCAGATCCTCATCATGGGAGTGATGCCACAAGACATTGCGCAGATGAATGCTGCTGCTACTTCTACATCCACATCTCCGGCCCCTGATGTGTCATTGTCACACAGTGCTGCAGACCAAACACATGAAACGTCAGAGGACGAAGATGAGGATGAATCTGCCTTAGCGGTAAGAAGAGAACAGTAACATTCATCTCCGCCATATGGCATGTTACTGCTTGGTTCTGCCCTCTGCAACTTGCCCTGGAATAATACCTTCCACTGTCCCCAGATACACTCTGCGACAATAACCTCGGACCTCAACATGCTCTGCCATATTTTGTGTACCCAACAGTGACACAGCAATCTGACTGCGGACTGGACACTTCCTCTAACGAGTAACTTGACAATTACTAAAGGACTCTGGCTGGCCCTCCATGGGGCAACAATGTAAATTGTTGTTAGCATGGCCCAGTACTAAGACAGCTTCATCACTCCACTGATCGTGAACAATACATTCTAATACACACAGATATGTCATGTCTATGATTCATCAAGTATGAAAGCATGGACGAATGTAGGGCCAGTTATTCCCCCTTACATCCATGTTGCCCATGTTGTGTGACTTGAGTCACAGGGTGCATCTCTGCATCATGGTGGCACATGTTTGACCCCAAAAGAAGCCCTGTTGTCAATTGTAGGCCACGAATGACAGCCTCTATGTAATGATTTGGGACACGTGATACACTGATGAGTGGGATTCCGTACAATCTTTGACGCTCAGAAATGGCTTTTCGAAAACGTGACTCCCTAAACAGCATCTCTGTACAGAGGTGACACACCCACCATCCATTTCCCATTTCAGAGATTGTCATCACAACTACTGGTTGCACTTACAATTTTCAGAGTGAGGGCCTGTACAGAGGAGTGACATGCACTCAGGGAATGTGTGTTGTAATGAATTTATTTGCACATGCTGTGCCTGTGGTCATTTTGTACTGTCCCATGATTGCTAAGGACTGTCACAATGTGACGTCCTCATGTGAAGAAACTGTCAATGATGTTGTTCCTACGGGCTATTCCTGCTGCAGCTGTAGTGGGATGTGGTCCACCTGCCTCATCTTCCTCATCATCTTCCGGTGCATCTGGCACTTGTATCCATGGGGCATTGGTGCGTACACATATGTTGTGCAACACACAACATGCAACGATCATCTTGCACACGATGTCTTGGCTGGACATGAGTCTTCCACCTGTAATGTCCAAGCACCTGAAACGTGACTTCAACATGCCAAATGTGCATTCCACCTTGCCCCTGGTGTGTTTGTGGGCCCAATTGTTATGCCTCTGGGCCTGTGTGTTCGGGGCTCGGAGGGGTGCCAACATCCAAGGGCAGAGTGCATACCCTTGATCACCTGTGACAGTGCAGAGAGACATGAGTCAATCGCTGGTTCTGCATGATGTGTTGGCAGGCTCATTGGTGTGTGACATGTGTGTCTTAGTGATTCCTGTATGACATGTACTGCTTGTAGCAAATGATCGCCATCAATGTGTTGTACGTAGCCTCACAGCTGCTCCTCCCTCTCCCGAACCTATTTACGTGTGTGTGCTGCACGGTGGCATCACTTGCACTCCTACGGCACACCATTGACATGCCTGTCTGCGCATGTCCACAAGCATGATGATGACACTGTGATGTTGTGCGTTGTAGGTGGGTGGCCACGTGTGTGTAGGCCTATGGTAAGGACAGGGCGGACACAGATGTAGAGTTCATGGCTGGCTGAACTCGCGATGCGGTTTTATTTATTTATTAAACAGTTTTATATAGCGCTGGCCAGACCCGAGGGTATCAGAGCGCTTTACAGCAGAATTAAGCTGAAATCACATAAGAAAGGCATAGTCCAACATACATGTTCAGAGAATCCAGTGTGCTGAGCGTCATTGAGGTGGGGAAGTCCTGAGAAAGCCTCGATGAGCGCACATTGTCTTGGGCTCCACCTCCTTCCGGGAGACGGGAATGAGGTGGGGATCGGGGAGGGTGGAAGAGGTTGGTAGAAGTGGAGCATTGTCAATGGGCTGTAAGGTGCTGGAAGAGGTAGGTTGAGGTGGAGCATTATCGAGTGGCTACAGATTGTAGGAAGAGGTAGGTTGTAGTGGAACATTGTCAAGGGGCTGCGGAGTGCAAGCTTGTGCGTTTAAGAAGCGGCTCTCGGTTCGGGAAGGCACAATTGAGGTAGAGGTCTTTTAGGAGTTTTTTGAATGTTATAAAGGAAGTGATAGTCCTGATATCGGCTGGGATGGAGTTCCAGATTTTTGGAGCGTTTCCTGCGAAGGATCGTGCAGCAGTGTTTTGTTTGCGTGTTTTCATGGGTATGAGTAGCATGGTGTTGGAGCTCCTGAGGTTTCTTGTCTGGCCGGCCGTCTTGAGTTTGGAGGCCAGGTATTTCGGTTCCCCTGTGTGCAAGGCTTTGTGCGTGAGGCAGGCAGTTGGAAAGCTGGCCCGCATTTCGACCGGGAGCCATTTCAGTTCTCTGAGTGCTTATGATAAGTGGTCATATTTCTTAACTCCGGTGACCATTCTGGCAGCTGCATTGAGAGTTGTTTTGAGCGGGGCTAGGTGGGATCAATCATTGCGTTCCCATAGTCGAGTCTGGATAGCACCAGTGGTTGGGTGGCTTGTTTGAGGTTCTTGGGCAGGATGAAGGGTTTGATTTTGTTGAGGAGCTTCAGATTGAAGAAGGCACTCTTCGCGGAGATCTTAATGTGTTTGCTCATGTTCAGTTTTGGGTCTAGGGTGATTCCTAGAGATTTTACCGAATTAGCCAGAGTGAGATCACCGTTGAGGGCATCGATTGCTTCTAGCCACTCTACGATTTGAGGATTTTCTTCTTTGTTGGAGATGAGGAGGAATTCTGTTTTGTCTTGATTGAGTTTAAGGTGGTTTGTTGATAGCCAGTGTTGAACTTCTCTAAGGGTGTTGTTGAGTCTTAGAATGTCATTAATGGAGGCGGTTTTCCAAGTAGATCTGGGTTTCATCTGCGTATAGATGGAAGGGAATGTTGGCTTTTTTTAGAAGGGTGGTGAGGGGTTCCATGTATATGTTGAACAGTTGAGGGGAGAGCACTGAGCCTTGGGGGACACCTCTTCTGATGGGGTGTAGGTTGGACGTAAAGGTTTTGATTTTTACCCTTTGGGAGCGGTTGTGCAAGAAGGAGGAGTAAACATTTCAGGACCCCCCTATCCGCACCTACTCTATCTTGGAGAGCCTTGATGAGTAGATTGTGTTCAACCGTGTCAAAGGCTGCCGATAGGTCCAGGAGGATGAGTAGGCAGCTTTGGTCAGTGTCTAGAGACTCGTGGATGTCATCCACGATGTTAAGGATCGCAGTTTCAGTGCTGCAGCCTTTTCTGAAGCCTGATTGGTGGGGATCTAGCAGGTTGATGTTGTTCATGTGCTGGGTCAGTTGATGGAGAACGCATTTTACAAGGATTTTGGATAGAAAGGGGAGATTGGAGACAGGTCTGAAGTTGTTCAAATCGTTGGTGTCTAGGCCTGGCTTTTTCAATAGTGGTGTGACTTGGCCGGCTTTGAGGCAGTCTGGTATGATGCCAGTTTTCAAGGAACTGTTTATGATTTCGCACCAGAGTAGGGCAAAGGAGAGTTTCAGCTTTTTGGTCAATTGGGTGGGTACAGGGTCGAGAACGTGGGATGCAGGCTTGGAGGAAGAGATCAGTTTAAGTATCTTAGCTTCGAGTACCGGGTCGAAGGATTTCCAGGCTTCTGTGGGGAGCTTGTGTGTGTTGGTTTCGATTGTAGCGGTTGGGTTTTTGCAGGAGGGATTGAGGTTGATGTCTAGTGATAGCTCAATCTTGGTGACTTTTTCGTTGAAGAAATTGGCGAAGTTGTCACACAGATTTTTGGAGGCCTGGATTGGGGCTGTGGAGGTCTTGGAATTTTGTTGCCTAATGATGTTAAAGAGAACCTTGGGTCTGTTTTTCGCGTTGTCCAGAGCAGTGCAGAAAAAGGTGTTTTTTACGTTGATGATGTGTTTTTTGTATTTCCTTCGGGCTGCTTTGAGTTGCTCGCGAAGGCTCGTAGAGGGATTGTTCCTCCATAGACGCTCTGTAGCTCTAAGTACCCTCCTTTCATCATTAATGATTGTGTTGAACCAGGATCTGGAAGGGATGCTCCTGTTTTTTTTTAGTTTCAGGGTGGCTAGTTGGTCTAGGATGGACGTAATAGTTGTGTTGTAGTGGGACGTGAGTTCTGTTGTGGAGAGACCATCTGAGGAGATGGGCAGGAGCGTGTTTATCTTTTCTTCTAGGTCGACCATGTTGATCTGTGTTAGGTTTCTCGTCCATGTGAGGGGGTCTTGGATGTGGGGTTGGTGCATGATCGGTTGCGTGATGTGGAATAAGATTAGGTGGTGGTCTCACCAGTCAACTGGTAAGATGTGATCTATTGTGATTGTGTCACGCTGGGCTATGATGGCATCCAGGATTGCTCCTTTGTTATGGGTTTCTTCTGAGCAGTGCTGTGTGAGGTTGTTGCTGTGTAATAGCTCATTTAGGTTTTGAATTAGTGAGCTGTGTATTACGTTCCAGTGTAGGTTGAGGTCGCCCAGAATTAGGTTGTCAGTGTCTTAGAGTGAGCAGTGAGCAACCAGGTCTGAGAGGTGCTCCGTGAAAGTGGTGGTGTTGCCTGGGGGATGGTATAGGAGGTGGCAGTGTAGTGTTTTGTTGTCGCTTGAGTTAATGTTGGCTGTCATAGTTGAAGGTATCTATTTCTATCACTGATATGTTGTTGTTGTGGATGATCGCTAAACCCCCTCCTCTTTGGTCTTTACGATCTTTGTTAATGATTGTAAAGCCTGGGGGTACGAGAGTATCCAGGATTAGAGGCAAGCAGTTGTTTAGCCAGGTCTCGGTGAGGAAGGCTATGTCTATGCTATAGGATAGGATGGATTCTGCTATCTCTATGGCAAGTTTGGTGGCTGATCTGCAGTTTATGAGCATGCAGTTAGTAGGGGGTGTCTCTTTTTTTGGTTTCTTACTTAGGGGGCCATGGGGATGTTGGTGAGGGAGGTTGGGGGTCTAGAGGGTTTCTGAGTGGAGAGGTCTCTTCTGAATCTGGTGATCACCTCGATCGTGGATTGAGGGATGCCTGTAGAGGGGGTGTCTCTCCCCCTCACCAAAAAGAACTAACCTGCGAATTCCATTTGTTTTCAACTAAAGCCCGTCAAGCAATATGGTCAGCAGAGTATAAAATGGGTAATAACCTGTCGGATAAACTGGTCCATGCCATCACATGGCCCATAAAAGAAAAGAAAAACCAATCCGTGACTACCCTGTGGGGCCTTCCCCCGATTATAAGCCATTACAAATGCCAAACCTGTTCAGCATGTAACCTCATCCACAATACAAAGGAATATGTTACACCAGGACAAACATACCAACTAAAAAACTTCTCCAACTGCTACACAAACAATGTTATCTACGCTATCCGATGCCCCTGTAATCTTCTATACATCGGACAGACAACCCAGATGGTAAAACAGCTGATTTTTCAGCACCAAAGCCGCATAAGATGCAATGTTGAAACTGCACTTCTTGTTGCCCATTTCAAAGAAAAAAACGACTCAGAAACCGAACTAACTTGGCAAGAAGTACAAATGCAGATGGATTGCACGCTGTGACTCGGTCAACCATGGACTGAATACCTTGAATGAGTGGAACACAGTCACCACTACATCATGACCTCTCCAACTGTTCTTCTCTGTCCCGGTTGACATTGACTTTAAACAAAACATGATGGAATTCCTTTAGTTTTCCTTTTTTTGATTGCTATTTAACTATGCCCCGTACCCTAATCGGTACTATATATTGTTTCATAGACTACCGTGCATTAGCTATTTAAAATCATTAAAATCATATGAGGTACATGCTTTTAATTCCTTCTCTCACCTGTATATTAATTTGACCTCTTCTCATATCAATACCAATATTAATGCTACTATTTCATTATGTGCATAGTGTATGGATTTTTCTCCTGACCGTGTTTTTCTATTTGGCTACTGTTATACCCGCATCCTTTTAGCAATTGTTAAAAATTGAAAAACAATGGATAAAATGTGTGGCTGCCTACAGCCTTGAACCCTTCACATTCGGTGTTTTTTCTGACGCTACCGCATCCCCCTTTTTCCTTCTCTAATTCGTCCCCCTGTGGCACCCTGCCTCACTTAGCAGGTTACAGGCCCAGCTTTTTCTTCCACAAGTGACTCCCTCCGCCAGCACTTATCACCGGTTCCCCACATACGTTAGTAAACCACCGGACGCTTCACTCGCCCGAGACCCGCCTTCTGCTTTGATTTGATCCAAGCCTACGGTACGGTTACTCTTGGACCGACCCGCACTGCCGCCTGACCGAGCCCGGACACTTTACTCCTAGGTATGCCTTCACGCCGTTAGGCGTTTCACTTCACAATTTTTACCGCATTTGGGCCCCTCCCCTGACTCCTTCCTCCCTTTTCCCCCCACTCCCCTTTTCCCAACCACACAGATTGATATCCTGTCCCTCGGCACTCGGACCCTCTTAAATAACTGCCGATTCCCGAACTGGATTACCGATCCCCACATGCAGATTTGTTTCACTTTTATTGGGTAACCATCGTATACCAGTCTGCTAAACCTTTGCAGGTAGCTATTCATTCTTGCCTTCGTGTTCCACTAACCTGCATTTTTCCTCTCTTCCTCCTTCCCCTCCCCTTGCCGCCCCTCCTTCTTTTTCTCATTTCCCCAGGGTAAATACTCCACGCTGATTAGACATCACACTTCCTCCCCCTTAAAAAACCCTTGATTTCAAGTTTGATTGGACTTCTTGAAACTACTCCATACCACGCTCAGGTAATTATTCACAGCTTGGATCTGTCCCTTTCAACTTCAGGCCTTTTTTGACGTCTCTGACCTCACTTCTCCCATTCCCCTTTACGGCACTCCTTTAAAATTGTGACCATTGTCCAGATGATGGCCTGGAATCAATCAGGCTAAAACACCGTCGACCCTTCCCAGCAAAGAACTTTGATATTGCTGTGATCAATTTATTCATTGTCGAGAAACTACACTGTATATAATGTTTTGTCTCCTTTGACCACATTGTTACCTTATCATTTTCGCCGTTCACGCTGGTTTTCACCCTTTTGTCACTGCGCCGTTCATTATCACTAGCACGCCCAGTGTTCACTTGAGTGTAATGGTCACTTGTACCTTTATTTGTACCGTAGTGCTGTAATAACTACTTACAATATATTTCTTCTCCCTATTTCATTGTGGTCTCCCCCTTTTTTCCCCCCTCCCTATGTGATTTATATCACTAATTCTGAATTTGCTACGTTTTAAATGACTTCCAGTTGAGACGTTGTTGTTTGTTACAAAATACAGACTCATGTTTAGCACCAAGTCAGTACCAGCCACATGATGATGAAGACAACCCCCAGGCCATAGATTCAAAGTTCAACCAGAGAGTGTCCATGATTTTCGGTGCTCAGAGTTAGTGGCATCAGAGTTGAAAGGGGATGCAGTCTGCGATGAGGCCTGTACAATGGTATGAACTCTGCCATGAATAAATCAAGACTCAGTTCCAAATGTGTGACCTACTTGACAGCAGTGTAGGCCAGAGGCAGCGGTCAGCAGGGGCCCACAGCCACGTGTCATTGGCTTGCAATGCACAGAGTTAGTGGCACCAGAGCAGCTGTTGGTAGTGTTCGATCACCTCTGTAACGATGATCCTTTTTTCCTCCGGACTGAACCGCGTCCTCCTCTTACTCCTCACCTTGCGCACGATGATATGAACTCGGACATTGAAAAATCAAGACTCAGTTCCAAATGTGTGACCTACTTGACCGCAGTGTAGTCCGGATGCAGCGGCCAGCGATGGTCTGAGAAGGCCGCCAAGATCGCAGGCCTCGGGCTTGGAGCTTGCACCGGCATGTGGTGGGCCCTCTCCTGTGTCGGCAGGTGAGCAGTGAGGCCTGGGTGCTCAGGGGTGACAAAGACGGGTGTGGAGACCAGTGGCCTGGGGTGCAGCAGGCGCACAGGATCGCAGGCACCACCGCTCATGACGTCAGCCTCGTGGCAGGATGAGAGGCACTGCCCTGGCAGACACGTTGTCCATTCCAGAAGAGAACCATGCCCAGAGCACCGGGCTTCTTATTCACACTGCTACGCTGGCCTGGCATACGCCGGGCCAGCCCACTCCACTCACGCTTACAGGGGGGCACGTAACAAGCTACATTTCTGCGATCTTCACCACTGGCTGAGGTAACATGGTTGCGTCCACTGTCCAGTACACTCCAAACAGCAGCAGTGTATCTCACCATGAGAATGTCTGTGGTCTGCATACTCAAGTCTGTCCTGAACATCCACAACACACTTGGCATTGTGTACATTCACATTCATGGGTCACTTCATTCTGCGATTGTGTGGCTGAGGTGCCAAGCCGTTGATGGCTTGTGTACACAGCTAGCCCAGGTTGCCACAGTAAGTTGTGTTGTCGTGCCTGGTATGTGGGCATGTTGGTTGTCATGTTGTATGTGATTTTGCAACGTGTGCATTCCCAGAGTTGTGAGTTGTATGTTGGTGGAGTTGAGGTGTGTGGAGTGTTAAGTGGTTACTTACCGATGAGCAGTGCATTTGCATAGGTGTTATCATGAAAGCACTGGTTGATGATGGACTGTCGGAAGATGAAGGAATCATGCACACTGCCTGGGTAGTTGGCGACGACATTGGTGAGGAGTCCCTGGTGGTCCATTGATGGAATGTGTGTGCTTCCTGTTGCGGTAAATGTGTGCAGTGGCGGCAGGGGGCACGAGGAGTGCATGTGTGCAGTCGATTGCCCCCAACACGTGCGGGAAGCCAGCTATGGCATAGAAGCCTTGATGGTCTCCAGTTGCTTCTGCGTAGTGTGTGGGAAGTAAAGGTGCTGTGTTACCAAGCTCATGATGGCATCCAAGACAGATGTAAGGAACTTGGATAGGGCTGGATGTGAGACTCCTCCGACTCTGGCAGTTGTTGGTGGGAAGGTCCCAGAGGCCAAAAGGTGCAGCACAGCCAGCAGCTTTGTCTGCGGAGGGATGTTGGTTGTCCGCTGTGTTGGTACCGTCAACCTGTGGGCAATGAGTGCCAGGATGCGGAGGATGGTTGTCCTTTTGAGCCTGTAGTGGGCAATGACATCCTCTGGTGTTAAGTCTTTGAGGCAGGTGCGTTTTCTGAAGGTCCACTGTCTTTGTCTGCGCTGCCTCTGTGGTAGTCCGGGAGTGGACTGAGGGGTTCTGGGAGGGTGGTGGGCCTTGGGTGGTGGAGGTGGGTATTGTGGCCCTTTTGGGT
Organism: Triturus cristatus; assembly: GCF_964204655.1. NCBI lineage: Eukaryota > Metazoa > Chordata > Amphibia > Caudata > Salamandridae > Triturus > Triturus cristatus. The sequence continues at coordinate 752,088,506 of NC_140589.1, forward strand.
GTCTGAGCTGCATGATCAGTAGCTGCATGGCATCTGTTGTTCTTCTGGTGTGGCTGTGGGCTGGACTACCATTTCTGGTGCAGTTTTTCTTCTGACTTAACACCAGGTCGGAGCAGGTGTTAAATCCCTGCTGCTAACGCGCCTTATCGCAAGTTTTGGGATCTTATCACCAATCTGGTTGGTCGTTGTGAATATTGGGAAGTGGTGTTTTCCCGACTTTTTACACAGAAACGCCTACTCTGCATATCATTAGCGTTAGTTGCCTGTATCAGCCGTGGTGATATTTTTTGCGGCGGCTATCGCAGGAAAACTGGTGTTATCGGCTGTTAGCACCAGCTTGAGAATGGTGTGATAAATTTATCACCACTTTGCCTGCGATAAAGTGCCGCTAACTCGGCGATAAGTCCTTGAGAATATGCCCCATTGACTTTGAGGGAATGTCCATCTCAGCTTGAAATTCCATCACTCTATTGCAGCAGTGTCATAGCTGGGGGACGTTCACTCTAGCATCTGTCAAAAAATTAGGCGATAACACTAACGTTTGCACCTAGAAGCGTGAGAACTGGAAACAACTAACCTCTAAGGTACATATGGATGTGCATGTTAAATTGAACGCTGTTACTTCATTGGAACCAATGCCACAAGCAATGCCCTTCATCATGCGCAATTATTATTATTATTATTTTATGTTCAAAAGATTTTATTGAGTTTTCATACTAAGCAAAACATACAGACAATACAGAAAAATATTATTGAGCGAAAATACCTAATCATAATATAAAGATACAAAAGCATCAAATGGATTGCAGTAGGTAACAACATTACAATTACTCAATGAAAAATAAAAAGGGGAAGGGAAAGCAAACAATTATAAAACTATTGCATTAACTAGCAAATATAGAGCTACTATAGCAAAAAACATTAGTCTATTATAAGTGCAATAAAACTAGATATGACTATATAATTAAGAAGATAAATATATATCAACAGGTGCCCAAAAAGAATGATAAGAGTTAGAATTATGACCAATACCGGATAAAGATAACTGAGCTCCTCTTCTTGTAAAAATCACCCATTACCACCATGCATGTACTGATAATAACGATACATCTTTCCAACAGAATGTAGTGGATTTTAAAGCAGCTGATATCAGAAAAATAAAAAGTTTACCTTCTAAGTCATTTAATTTGTGTGTCAAAACAGCAGATTTGCATATAACATTTTAAATAAAACATCATCATGAATAGTTAATATCTTATTTATAATATCCCAAACGTCTGTCCAAAATTTAGCAACTAAAGGACAATCAACTTGTTGGCACTTACAGTGCCAACAAGTTGAAGATTGAAGAAGTTTAGCTTGAAATAAACGTAATGGAATAAACAGTTAAACAAAATATAAGAATTAGTTTGATAAAGTGAGACAGGTAACCAAACAGAAATATTACTAAGCCAACTATCTTTCCATATATCAACAGATAAGGAGAGTGAAAGTTCATTATTCCAAAATACTGAAATCATATTGATGTTGGTTCCTAGAAAATGAGATAATTTTTTATATAAAATAGAAACACCATGAGATGATGTGGAAATAGTTCGACTATAAATTGATAAGTCAGCTTTAACATTAGAAGGAATAACATGAGGAAATGAATCTAGAATTCAATTACATAAATATTCATATGTGGTAATATCAGACTGAGGTAAACTAAATTTTGTTTGTAGAGCATCAAATGATATGAATGCATTGTTGTAATAGGCATCTTTAAGATAAAAAATAACAGCATTAATCCATGAATACTAAAAACGTATATTTCTATTTAATTTAATGACTGTGCTATACCATAATGGCATGTCTTCTGTAGTAAACTTGGGAGATTGAAAAATTGAGTCTAAATCATTAAAAGTCAATTTAGTGGATTTAAGAATAACAGATTTATGAAAAAATTGTGATTTATTAGACATGGTTAACAAAGTGGGTAATGGAAATGGAGTAACTATTGATATCTCGATAAGATTATTTAAAGAGGAATGGTTAAACCATATGAAACTTTGTTTCAAAATGAAAGCTTTGTGATAATGAAAAAAGTCAGGTAAACCAAAACCTGCATTACATTTGGGTATTTTTAATTTTATATAACTAATACGAGGTGACTTTTTACTCCAAAGAAATTTGGAGAGAAGTTTATCAACATCTTTGTAAAATTGTAATGAAAATTGTGTAGGAATCATAGCTAGAGTGTAGAAAGGAGCAATAGTCATTTTAATAGAATCCATTCTTCCCTACCATGAAAGGTGAAGTGAAGACCATTTGTATGTTTAATCTTTAATATAATTTAAAATAACGCCACAGTTCAATGTTATTGTAGACTTTATGGAGGAAGAAAACAGAATACCAAGATACTTCAATTTATCTTTTTGCCAAATAATTTCATTCATAGGTAACATTTCAGGAGTACAATAAATATTTAAAGGAAAAAAATCTGTTTTATTAGTATTCAATTTGTAGCCAGATACTGTGGAATATTTCAAATAATCTCTAATAGGGGAGGGAATGAGCATAAAGGATCACTAATAAATAAAAGTACATCATCAGCATATGCTAAAGTTTTAATAATGATGTCCTTAATATTGATTCCCTTAATATTATCATAATTTCTTATAGAAGTAAGTAAAGGTTCAATACCTATAAGGAACAAAAGTGGGGAAAGGGGGCAACCTTGTCTTGTACGTCTAAAAAGGGAAAATTGGTTTGATATTTGGCCATTGATAAATAAACGAGCAGTAGGAGAGGAATACAGAACAGAAATCTTGCGAATAAATGTGTCACCAAAGTTAAATGATACTAATGTATGGAATAAGAATTGCCAGTGAAGTTTATCAAAAGCTTTCTCAGCATCTAATGCGAGAATTCCGGATGGCAGAGATATATTGGAAGCTTGTTCAATGACATGTAACAGAGTTCTTGTATTATAAGCAGAATATCTATTCTTAATAAAATCAGATTGGTCTGGATGAATAATAGAATCTAACACAGGGGACAATCTAGAAGCAAGTATTTTAGCATATAATTTACAATCTTGATTAATTAACGAGATAGGGCGATAATTTGATACAAGTGTATGATCTTTATCAGGTTTGGGAAGTACAATAATTAAAGCCTCAGTAAAAGAACCTAAAGTAACTAAAAAAGGTAAAAAGTTGAAATAAAAAAGGAATATGCTGTACTTGAAATTCTTTGTAAAACTCAGCAGGAATACCATCGGGACCAGGAGACTTATTTTTATTAAGAGATTTTATGGCTGATAGAATTTCATCTTGAGTAATGGGAGAGTCAAGCCCACTTTTATCTGATTGTGAAATCTTGGGTAAACCACACTTAGTTAAAAAGGAATCAATCAAGGAAACATCACTAAAATTGGGTTTGTTATAGAGGGTAGAATAAAAATCCCAAAATTAATTAACGATATCATTGTGCGATACAGCAATTTTACCATTAGGGCCATGAATTGAATTGATTTGAGTTTTATCTTTTTTATACGCAAATAATTAGCTAAAAGTCTGCCGGACCTATTGGCCTTGAAACAATACTTGGCTTTAGAGTTAGAGATCTGAATACCAGCTCTTTTGCTAAGGATTGAATTAAACTCAGATTTAAGTTTTTGTAATTTGATTCTATATTGAAAGTCATTAGACATAATAAAAAGTCTCTCAAATTTTACTATTTGCTTTTCCAAGTGTTTAATATTTGCATTAAAGGTTCTATTTTCATGCGCCATAAGAGAAATAGTTACACCTCTAATATAAGCTTTAAAAGCATCCTATCTATTAACCATAGAGGTAGAACCCTCAGGGTTAAGAAGGAAGTATTCCTGAATGGCATTTAAGAGCATAGGTTTATTACGATCATTAAGAACAATGTCATGCGCAATTATTTTTAAGCAAGCAATTGTTTCCCTTTGGTGCTTAAATTACACCGTGTTGTCTAAGATGAGTTATTACTTCTCCTTGTGGCCCTGAGGTATTAAGTCATGTAATGTTGCAGGAATTTAATAAAAAAAGGGAAACCCTGACTTACACTGCCTGGGATACAAGAATGTACAATAATCTTTATAGGTTTGATGTATTCAGTGGGATAGGAAGAACATTGTCAGTCGCTGAAGGCATCAATGTCCCATTACTGTTGGTCAGCATTGTGCTTCAGAGACTAAAAGTTATTATGTAAAGGAGGGGGTGTATGATTAAGAACCCCTGAAAATGCATCAGAACAAAGTCTACATTAAATGTTTGCACAAATTGGTGTACACCGGAGATAAACAAAATGATGCACGTATAATATAATATTGACATAGCTCCATAATTATTTATTGGAGTCTGCAAAACTAAGTCCCACATTTACTAACGCTCTGCCCAGTTGTTTGTGCAACGTAATGCAACGCAACACAATGCTACGCAATGCAAAAGACAGCATCAAGTTACTCATCATTTTATATGCCAGCATGTGCAGTATTGCTTGTCTAAGGGCCTTTTTTTAATGAGTTTGGCAGTCCGTGAACTGCTGTACCTGCCATCCGACCACCATATTGGGCGAATTGCATCCAGAAAGACCACGGCTGAAGCTCCCACACCGCCAGCAAAACGCAGACCACCAGGGTCACGGTCTGCATAATTGCAATATTCCAGATGCACATTTATATTTGTCATTTATTGCATATCTGCCTGCTTTTTGATTATACTAACAACCGACTGCACATCAGATGCCACATTGGAGTTTGTGATAACAAGCATTGGCACTAATAAGTCTCTCCTATGGGTGAGCTGTTGGCTTTGGCAATCAGGTGGGGGTGGTGAATGGGAGGGTGAGTGGGAGTGCTGGACAGCATTCTGTGAAGTGTGACTCAAGGTTAAATTCTGTCGATTCTGGAAAACATTCCATCACATCTAATGAGGCACTTAATCCAAATTCTTAACACATGTTTATGAGAAGAGAAAAACTGATTTGAAGACCTACTACTATTACTGTCAAGTGCAACCATGTCACACGCAACATCTTCAACAAGTTAGGGCTCATTAGCAGCCAGCATTTAGCATGGTATGATTTTTAGACTGTATACAACAATATTAAAAGCAATACTACAAGTAAAAGAATGGAACGTATCATTGTTAAAAACAAGCGCTGTCTGAGCATGTTACATATAGCATGTACTATCTTGTCAGTTAAAAATGGATGTCTCTGTTTAAAGAAAAAGCAAAGTGATAGCATGCACATTTATTATCCCGCGTGTGTGGGAAGCAGCTCTGGGGCATGCTAGGCTTGTGCACAGTTCAGAGATGCATGCCAGCTGAGGGTTTGGAGGTGAAGGGGTCTCATCAAGAAGGTAGGTGAGCTGACTCACAAACTGCAATATCCTCTGGAACATGACTGCAGAAGCTCGGTCCAACTCAGAAGCACCAGTGTCTATCCAAGTGACAGGGAATCGCTGCCATGCAGGTAAACACAGAACTGGTCAGAGTCAGAGCTAGCATTCATTTGGTGCAAGATGTTCACTGAAATGTACTTGTGAGTGGTCAGGACACGGAAACAAAAATGAAATTCAAATCAGGACTTTAGTAGCAGGCCACTAAGGGAGGCGTCACCAGAACGGCGCTATGAATTTACAATCTCCGCACTGGGGTTATTTTTCTTCCAAAAATTTCAGTTGCTGGCACTGTGATAAACGCTCTGCCTCATGGAAGTACACAAATAAAACTTGCAACATGGATGGGAATATTAGAGATGGCCTGAAAACACATGCACTCATATGGAGTGCTTGAAAACAAAAAAAAAGTAGCTCCAAAAACAGGAGCAGTGGAAGAACACAAGCACTTAGTCCATGTTCCAGCGGAGGAACAAACTCAAGCTTGACATGCACATGCCATGAGATAAATGAAATAAATCAGAGCAACCCTGAAGCTAACCAATGGTAAGCTATGGGTGAGTTGTAACCCACATACTGTAAACAAAATGTCTCGAAGAGACAACGCATGGTCTGTGTACGCAAGACCTAAAAATGGCACTTTCCCCAAAACTTTCAACAGCAGTCCCACTTTCATAGGTCATGCAATATTACCAGCTGCAACATAAGAGATATATGCTAGTCACATGACAACAGTCATGACATTTCGTGAGCTACAAATAACAACACTATTTTGTTATTTGATTTGTAGGTTTATTCCTGACTTTTATTTTATTGAATGGTAATGTATGAACCTTATTTGTTTTTATAGCCAGGCCTTCACTTTAATTTTTTTTTAGGGAGATGCCTGTCATATACCCACTGGAGTGCAGACTTCTAGGGAGTCTTCACTCAAAGGTAAAGAACAGTCACTTTAGAGCAAGGTCATATTAATTCATAGGCACATGGCCAGTGCCCCTAATGAACCTAGAGTGAGACCTGAAATCTCAGCAGACACCATAGAGGACTACGCTAGCTCCTGTTTTACTGCCCTGTTTAATCCAGGGAGTCACAGCTCTGTAATTTCTCATAGGATGTGCTTGTTACAAATTATGTAATGATTTCTGATTTCCTACGATGGGATAATATGCCAGGATTCAGGATTTCAATAAATATATATCATTGAATGGGCCTGTAGCAGCTGTATCAAAAAGCCTATTGGGGGTTAAATAAGGCTTCTCGCTACTCTTGTGTGTTCTCTATACATTTGTATATTGTGTTGTGTGGTGCCCCAGAAGTGCCAAGTGTTCCATCAAAAGTGGTTTAAAAGATCTAGAGGGGTGCCAGGATCAGCAAAGCCCCCCTACCACCACACAAGCGCGCATATCCTTTTTTTAAAATTAACTTTATATCTCTCAGAATGTTGAATCAGTGACCCCCAGGATAAGTTTCCATTGGTTTACAGCATTCTCAGTCTTAATCCTTTGTGTTGTCCTGTGGTGTAGTGGATCTTTTGAGTTTTCAGGTCCTGAGTGGCTGCTAAACAACCTGGTTGAGCAGCAGAAATAAGACTTTTTTTGTACTGTTTGCAATTAAGGAAGCTAAAATCCCTGTGTGCGTCTTTGTGAATGGTTTAAATGTGTAAAATCGCGGTACTCTGCAGTAACTTTTTATATAGTGAACAATATATAAGTTGTTGCTGAACTTATTTGATACCCTGTGCAAAGCCATCTGGCTCGATATTTATTGTAGTTCCATACCACATTTATTACATGCTTATATGGTGGTACGGCCTGATAGCATGCAAACTGCTAAAGATCCTTCAGTCATAGGTGGCCTAGTTTGCATCTAGGGGATTATTTTGTGAACTCACATCAGCGTTCCCCCCTCTGGAAATTTATCAAAACCTTTAACATGGCAGTACCATTGATACTTTCACCTGAAAGTCTGAAAATAGGTTTTCCACAGTGATATTGACTCAATATTTACATCCAACCTCTGACTGCTCTCATTAAATCTCAAGGCTGCCCTGTCCTACAATACGCAAACAATGCCCTAATCATCACTCACTCACCTGGTTCTATCATGCACCTATCTAATTGTCTGTTAACTTCTTAAACTGGATGTTCTCTAAACGTTTTGCTATTTTATGCTAACAAGTCTAAGAGCCTTATTATGAATACGGCTGTCCTGATACCAATGTACTAGCGGTAAAAGTCCAACCACCAAAACACCGTTGGTCTGAATCCTGCAGCGGCGGCAGTGGGGAAAGCTGGCAGGAATTGCAGAGGTGCAAATGCCGGAACCGCAGAGCAGATTCTGACCTACCTTTTCACCAAGCATTTCATGGCAGGGACCCCGCCATGAAATGCTTGGCAGAAAGGCATAGAAATAGACCCCCAACAGAGCACCTGCGCAAATCTGCCCAGTGGGGTGAAAGCGGGAGGCACATGCTGCGCCCCCCCAAAAGTGCACAGTCATACATGCACTGTGTGACTTGCAAGACATGGTGCATGCCACACCATGCCCGGACGTGCTGGAGGCACTGTCATGGTGGCACTATGCTGTTTAGGCTCTCCTATGAGCCAAACATACCCACCGCCATGACACAGCCACCCCCACACCACCAGCCCCAAATTCAACTCGGAATCCAGCAGGCAGGTTAACCACTGGCTTGGCAGCCTTCCTGGGACCACTGCGGTGGGTCTCCTACAGGAAGACCACCATACTTGTAATCAGGAACTAAACATTTATTTGTGGGTAAAAATCCATATAGATGGGACAATTCTCTTTAGTCAACAGATTTGGGCATTGCACAGATGCCGTTGATCATAGTTAAATCTCTTGGGGGCCGATTCACAGAACTAATCTAAGATAAAATCCTAAATGTACTACTTTTGGTATTCACAGAAGGCATTTAGTCGTAGCAAAGTTAGGACTCCTAATTTTACTACTACTAAACTGAGATAAAATCCTAAACGTACTACTTTTGGTATTCACAGAAGGCATTTAGAAGTAGTAAAGTTAGGACTCCTAACTTAAGTACTCCTTAATGCCTTTTGTGAATACCGAAAGTCGTAAAGTTAGGATTTTGTCTCAGTGTAGTAGTAGTAGTAAAGTTAGGAGTCCTAACTTTACTACTACTAAATGCCTTCTGTCAATACCAAAAGTAGTACGTTTTGGATTCTAACTCAGATTGGTTCTGTGAATCGGCCCCATAGGGTCTATTTAGACTCCTAAGTATTTAAAGGTGCTGCATACAAGGTGATATATAAAGGTAATAGTCTCCATTTTTTTAGCTCAAAGTAATAAAAAAGGAGCTTTTCTTCTGCAACAGTTTCATGGTCAAGTCACTGGGTCATGATTTCGATCAAGTTCAAATTACCACAACTTCCTTTGTTTGGGTCTTCCAAACTTTGCTTTGTTAGGGCTGCAAGCTATGAAGAACTCTCCAGTTTGTGTTGCTAGTGGGCTAAGAAAAAGGAGATCACCTTTATCAGAGACAAATTGAATTGCATTGTCTTCCCGTAAAGCAAATGCCTATTTTTAGGGCCCTCCGTTTTATATACAAGATCTTCTATGAATCAGAGAAATTTATTTTAGCCTCTTATTTTAGACTGTTTCAAACCTTAGGAAAGAATATGGTCCAGTAGCTCCCTCTTGTTTGTCATCCCAATGGTCGACAATATTATTGTTTCCAAAATATTGCAGTGTGCAGAATTGTTGGATATCATGTGTGAGTTACGAGTATCTTTTTTTATCTTTGAAAAAAACCACTGTTTATTTTTTCCATTAATATCATTGTAAGTAATGTCGTTTTTTGTTTTACGTTTGTATTTTTTTTATTTGTATATCTTTTTCTTTAATTTTAGAATTTGTTATAATTTTAATCCGTTTTTAATCATATATTCTAAAACGTTTTTACAAATAATTATAGTTCAATCATTTTATTGTAATCTTGATTTATAATTATCTTTTTGGTTGTTGTTTTTGGAGGGGAATAGAGTGAAAAATGTTTGAAAATAAAAAGTAATCGAGTGTTTAATTTATCAATTATTGATGACTTGATTGTTGTACTAAGTGAGTATTTTTTATTTTATTATTTGACACGGGTTGCTGACTTTGTTTTGGAATGTGATGTGTCTCTTTTAAATATTAAAATATGAACTATTAAAATGTATTAATCAATTAATTGGGTTAAGAATGTGGTTAAATAATTAATTGTTTATATGATACGTTTTAATTGATTATTTAAGGTTTATTGAGTTTGCGGTGGAATAAAGAGGGAAGAATTATTATTATTTTTTTTTTTGAAACCGTTTATTACAAAATTCAAAAAATATACAAAGATGGGCCTACAACCTTCAGGCCGGCCGCTAGCAAGCAAGAGGAGCATGTGATACAAACAATAGCGCACATGCCGCGGCAAAGGGAAATGCACAGGAGTTAGAAGCGGTGGTAGCCACACCATCCGGACCCCACATAACGGTTTCATTTTAATATAAATAACAACAAAAAACAAATCCACAAGGCAACCCACAATCGGAAACAGCAGCATGTGCTCCCCTAGAGGGGGGACCCTACCAATCCATAGGAGTATCAAGGGGGGGAAAAGGTCAAGACGGGGATTAGGTGGACTCAGTGCCCGGAACCGGGGAGATAAACTGGCTAAGGGGACGGGGCCGGTGACGGATCGGGCCATAACGGCGGTGTACAGATTCCCCCTCGGTAGGCGTTCCAGGGGCCCCATACGTTCACCCATGTCCCAGGCTTACCTCTCGCAACATACACCACCTTTTCCCGAAACATGCACCAGTCCATGTTATCCTTCCATGCCGAGACAGTCGTCGACCTCTGGGAACCCCACAGTTGAGCAATGTCGCGTTTGGCCACCATATATTCCAGAGTCACCCACCGCGTCTGCGGCACCGAATAATCGGTTGGCTCCCACACATTCAGCAGGCATCTCCTCGCTTCGGGCAGCAGCGACACACGCGTAACCACCCGCAGGACCTCATGCACACCACGCCAGAATCGCTCCACCTCCAGGCATTCCCACAAAATATGGAGAAAGGTCCCCAAAGAACCACACCCACGCTTACACAACCCGTCCACAGCATAGCCCATACGCAGTAGCCTTGGCCCCGTAACATAGACCCTATGGAGTATCTTGAGCTGGACGAAGCAAAGGCGGGCCGGTATGGCCACTTCTTTCGGGGAGGCCACCGCCGATACCCAGTCCTCGTCATCCAGCTCCAATCCATCGGCCACCCATGCCTCACAAAGGTTAGTCAGCAGTCCCGAGCGGTCATTGATAAGTTTTTTATAGATTAATGAAATCGTGCTGTCCGGTACATGTCCATCTAGCACTCTATCCTCCAGAGGGGAATACTCCGGGATGGAGGCAACGTCCGGGAATACGGAGCATAGCGCATGACGGATCTGCATATACCGAAAGTACTCCCTGTCCTGCAACTGGAATTCTGTCTGTAGCATCTCGAACGTTTTGAATCCCCCCCTCGTCCAGAGATCACCCACCCTGCTGATGCCTATCATGTCCCACTTCTCAAAGCCCTTCGAGGTCCACAGGGAGCCCAACTGCTCAGATGCGTATAGTGGCGACGCCCGGGTCAAACGATCTTTCCACCCCATCGCCACATTAGCCGCGTGCCACACTTGTACCATGACACGCGTGGGGCCCGTCAGACGTGCGTCAAGCGAGCTGGAGTAAAGCGCTCGGTTATAATCACCACCCGGCAGTAACATCTTATCCATTTCAAAGGCCGGGTTTAGAGCGGGCCCGTACAGGCCGTGATTAATCGCAGCCAGCTGGGAGGCCCAATAATACCGTTTGATATCCGGGAGGGCAATACCCCCGTCATACCACGGGAGCGTCAGCTTCGCCATGGCGATACGCGGTCTACCTTCCCAGAACAGTCGGCGCTGCAAACTCTCCACCTCGCGAAAGTAGCGCGCCGGGAAGACGTCCATTGTGTTCTGCAGAGCGTACAGGAAACGCGGCAGCGACATCATCTTAAACAATGCCGCCCGGCCGAGCGGCGAGAGCGGCAAGCGCCTCCAACGCGCGACATCCTCCTTCAGGCGCTGGAGGGTGGGAAGCAAGTTCTGACTATATCGGGCCTCCGCGTCCAGGGTAATGAAGACACCCAGGTACCGAAATCCCCGCGGGGCGATCTGGATAGGACAGCCCCGCGGAAGGATAGGATCCTCCCCAGAGAGAACATAGACGCACGATTTAGCCCAGTTGATGACAAGGCCGGAGTTAAGACCAAATGAATGCAATACATCAACCAGTACTATCAGTGATTTACGTGGGGAAGCCAGGTACAGGAGAATATCGTCAGCGTATGGAGATACGCGGTCCTCATACTCGGGGGTCCAGCGGAGACCACAAATAGAAGGTTCCCACCGCAGCCACTCCGCCAGGGGCTCCAAGGCGAGCGCGAAAAGGAGCGGCGATAACGGGCAGCCCTGCCGCGTGCCCCTGCCCAGCTCGAACGGAGCCGACACTCTATCGTTCACAACCACCTGCGCCAGCGGGCCAGAGTACAACAATTTTACCCAACCGATGAATCCTGGGCCAAACCCAAACTTCGCGAGCGTCGCCCAAATATAAGGCCATTCAAGAGTGTCAAACGCCAAAATGGCCGGCTCCCGTATGAACGGGACACGTGCGAGCACCCCATGCAGACGCCGCAGGTTAAGCGCTGTGTTGCGATGAGGGATAAAGCCGGACTGATCCTGGTGAATCAAGTCACACACTACGCCGACCAGCCGATTGGCCAACACCTTGGCGAGGATTTTGGGCTCCGCATTCAATAGCGAAATGGGCCGATAGGATGTGACCCGGTCCCGTGGCCTCCCCTCCTTATGGATAACCACGATAGTAGCTAGACGCTGGTCTAGCGGGAGGGAACCCGCCGAGTGGGCCGCGAGGAACATAGCACGGAGATGCGGCACCAGCGTATCCGGCCGCAATTTATACAACTCGATGGGAAGACCATTAGGACCCATGGCCTTGCCGGAAGCGACCGAACGTATGGCGAGGGCAATTTCTTCGGAAGTTGGAGCGGCGTCCAACGACACTCTGTCCTCCTCCGAAAGGGAAGGCAGCGAGATATCCCTGAGCAGGGCATGGGAATCCTCTTCAGAGCGCGAGGACACCAGGGAATACACCCCACGGAAATAGTCTGCAAAGGAGGAGACAATTTCTTCTGGGTCAGTGACACACACACCATTCTGTTTCTCAATCAACGGGACAACTCGACTCGCTCTCTCCTTTTTGTCCAGCCACACAATCAATTTACCAGCCTTATCTCCCACATCATACAGTCTCCCCTGTTGCTCTCTACTGAGGCCCCTGGCCGCCTCCGTGACGAGGGCCTTATAGGCCGCTTGCTTGAGTCGGAGAACATGTAATTTGTCATCCGTCACCCCACATTCTAGATCACCCTCCAACTCGGTTATCTCAGCTTCAACACGGGTCACCTCCTCCCGCTCACGCCTCCGGGAATGGGAAGTAAGGGACAAGGCCTCTCCCCTGAGTACCATCTTGAACGCCTCCCACAGTGAGACCGCCGATGACACAGACCCCACATTCTCGTCAAAGTAGCGCTTAAGGGATTTAACCAGCTCTGCGCGAATGGTGGGGTCGCGCAGGTACCAGGGATTAATCGGGACCACCCTACCCTCTCCCCTCGGAAGAATATCAAAGTGCAACAAGAGCGGGGAGTGGTCCGAAATACCCCGTGCCAAATGGCGCACCTCCCCTATCCTCCCCACGTGCGCCGCCGGAACCAGGACATAATCTAGCCGTGAGAGACTACCATGAGCCCCTGAATGGAAGGTGTACTGTAGCTGCGTGGGATGTTTCAAACGCCAACAATCCACCAGCCCCAAGGTATCCAAGAGGCCAGACAACCACGCCTGGGCACGGGGGAGATCCCTAGGGGGGTGACGATCCACAGTTCCGGAAACCACAGCATTAAAATCCCCCCCCACCACCAGAATCCCCTCCGGAAGGCCGAGGAGGAGGCGCCCCAGATCCGCAAAGGTGGTCGTCTGCAGCCCCGGCGGGACATAAACAGACACGAAAACGACCACTCTGCCCTCCATTCTACCCACCAAAACCGTGTAACGTCCCCTGTCGTCATGGAGCACCTCATCAATCTCCAACAGGAGCGAGTTCTTAACCATAATGCCCACACCCCTTGAACCAGACGTGAAGCCCGAATGGGCCACAAGGCGGTAGCCCAGTCGATTCATAGCACAAAAGGAGTTGCCAATGAGGTGTGTCTCCTGCAGAAAAACTATATCGGGCGAAATTCGCTTCAAGAACTGCAGGACCACACCTCGTTTTATCCTGTCCCCCAATCCATTAACATTCCAGGACAACAGACTCAGTCCCCTACCCCCCATCATAAACAGAAGCCATCACTCGTCCCCCAGAGAGCACTTTAGAAATAATACAACGATACTTTTGCCTTGTGGTAGAAACGAACAACACCCCACCCCAACCCACCCACCCCAACAAAACTCCCCCCTCCCTGCAACCCTGCATGAGCCCAAACAGCCCCCCCAACTTGCAGTGTGCCTGTCGCCCCTATATAATGAAACTAGCTAGACCCCCTAGAGGAGGAAAGAGTACCCCTTCTAGACCCCACACAACCTCCAAGGGAGGGGAAAGAACAAAGACAGAAGCTTGGTCGAAAGTGGCATCATAGTCGTCCAGAGTGAGGCCCAATATCAACCCCTCAGTCCCGATCCAGTGGGCCGTCTCCTCCCGCTGCCCCCCCCACCATCTCGATCACTACCCCCAGACAGAGTTTCCAGCCAGTCCCCGGCCGCTTCGGGACGATCAAAAAAGTGCGTGCGACCATCCACCTCTACCCGCAGCTTGGCCGGGAAGAACATGGCGTATTTTAAGTTAAGAGGGAAGAATTTTAATGAACTTAATATTTAATTATATATGGCAATAAATTAGTTAAACACATACTTTTAATATTTAGGGGGTCATTACGATAGCCGGCAGATCACCACTGCCCGTATGGCGGTGCCGATCCGCCCGCTAAACTCCTCCACCTGCTTGACTTTTCCCCCCCGCCACATTACGATGGCGGGGGGACCCCGGGGGACGGGAAGACGGTCCACCGGTTTTCCGCTGGTAGGCAATCCGCCCAATTGCCTAACGGGCGGAAAAGCCCAGGAATATGGTGCCGTCCATTTTAGGATGATGACGGGGAATTGCCTTTCCATGGCGGAGACTCCGCCATTGAAAGGCAGGCGGTTTTGGCTTTGGGGGCCCATTGTGGGCCCCCAGGGTGTTCGGGGGTGGGGGGGTGCAGAGGGGGGTACCGCATTGTCATGGACATGGTGGCTCCTTGTGCATGACAATGCACACAGTGGATTCCCAGCTTTGGGGCGGGCGTTGATGTGAGTACCGCACACCACAATGCTGGGTATGGAGGATGCCACCGCCACGATGGCGGTGGCATCCTTATTGCAGGTGCGGGACCGCTGCACCACTGGCGGCCGGTCCCAGCACCGCTAGGGTGGCAAGCGGACTAAAGTCCACCCGCCATCCTAATGGACCTCTTAGTATTATTAATCATTCTAGGTAAAAAATATAAATGTAGAAATATGTTTTTCAATAAATGATATCCAGGGGCCAATTATGATGTGGCCTGTAAAGGCT
This sequence comes from Triturus cristatus, assembly GCF_964204655.1. Classification (NCBI taxonomy): domain Eukaryota; kingdom Metazoa; phylum Chordata; class Amphibia; order Caudata; family Salamandridae; genus Triturus; species Triturus cristatus. Next base: position 752,103,655 of record NC_140589.1, read on the forward strand.
CCTTCAGGGCGACATCATAATGGGCAGCTCGGTTTATGTTTCTACCGCCTCATTATGGTGGGAGCGGTCGGAAAGGAAACTGGCCATTCATTCCGGCTGGCTTCCGACGGGCTCAGAGAGCCCATCCTCCAGTCAGTAGCCGAGTAATCTCCAGGGCGGACCTTTCCGCCCTTGAGATTACAATGCACGTTTCCAACATGATTTCCATGCCGGCATGTCTGGCATGGAAACCATGTCGGAAAGCGTGTTTGGGGGGCCTCTTTAGTGCTTGGCCTCCGGTTGAAGGGCGAGGGGGCACCTGTTTTTCCCACCTGTTGATCCCTGCATCTCGTGGCAGGCACCTTGAGGTGTCTGCAACGGGTTGCCGGGATGAAGCGCACCTACGATTTCACTATGGGAGCATGCATTATGGCCGGTTTATGGCCATAATGAATGCTCCCATAGTGAAATATTGGATTGCTTTTATTCTAAAGAGGAGTTTGGGACCGCCGACCAGGTCTCAGTTGGTCCCCGGACCGAGTCGGGGTCGGGTGGAAGGAATTCCACCAAACATCAAAATCAGTCCCAAAATATTTTCTCATATTACTTGAAATTTATTATAGGTTTATTTTATTTTTATGTTATTTTATTCTAAAATATAAAGCTCTATTGTAGACATATTTTAGAAAGTAATTAGATTAGCATTTATTTAATTGGAGAGAAGTGTTGGTATTTGATATTGTTCTTGTTTAAACTTCAATTTACAATTTTACAAAATTCACATTTTATTAAACACTTATTCAATATCAGAATAGTTCTGTTTTAGTTGATATATGGTGTGAATATTTTCTAAGTCTGGACGGTGAACTCCAATCTGCTCCCAGAGTTTGAAGAGTTTTTTGCACTTTGCATCACGCAGAGCTCACAGAGTTCTGAAAAACTCCGTTCCGCACAGCTCAGCAAAGTTTTTTTCCTCGCTAGCACTTGTCAACATCAAGTTGGCCAGTGAGGAAAATCCAGCTCCCGTTGAGATTATTCCTCATTCGTGCTTTTCAATGTCAAGTTGATGAGTGCAAGCGAGGGAAATCGATCCCCCAGTGGGATTCCTCAATGTGGGTGGTCTGATTTCTCAATCGGGGGGCCGCGTATGCTCACGACCCCTCACGTTGAGAAACTGTCCAAAATCTACTGGAGCGGCAGAAAGGAAGCAGCGAACTGTATTTTGCTAATGCACTCTGCCGCTTTTTATTTCAACGTGGCCACTTTTTTTCTGGTAAGAGTAATTTTTGCTGCTCTAGTATACAGTGGTGGTTAGCATGGAAGGTGACTCAGAGGATGCAGCATTGCTTTTTAGATAAAGGCATTTTTTTCAATTTTTAAGTGACAGAAGGAGGTTAGGTGGGTCAAACGTACATTAAGGGGCAAATTATGATGTCTGTCGGAAAGACTCCAACCGCTAGTCTGAAGCTTTACGACCGCAGTCGGAGGCTTTCTGATTGATATGGTCAGTTTACAGTCCAAACGGCGAATTACGATGTCGGTGGTCGTACCGTAAACCGGGCGGTCATTCAGACATGGTTCCAACCGGCTCCCAAAGTCTTTCGATCAGGCAGACCCGCACAGTAATCCCCTGCGAACGGCTTTTCTGCTGTCGGGATTACGATGTCGGTTTTTGACAGCCTTTCTGTGTCAGCCTTTCTGACATGGAAAGGCCGTCAGAAAGCAAATATGGGAGCCCGAGCCGGGCCCCCTTGCCTCCATGGCCCACTGCTGGTAGCCGAGGGGGTGTCCAGGGTGCCCCCTGTAAATCCCTGCACTGTGTGCAGGCACCCTGGGGTGCCTGCAACAGGGTGCAGGTATTTTACACACACCCCATTTCTTCATTGGAGCCTGTATTATGGACGCTTTACGGCCGTAGCCCAAGATCCCATAGAGGAATGTTAGTATGAGACCGAACATGGTTCGATCACATCGTAATCAAGCGGTTGGAACCGCTGACCGGAAGTCGGTCAGTCCCTACACTGCAACGATGTTGGTCGGAGGGAACTCTGACCGACATTGTAATTGGCCCCTTGGTGTTTGATAGTAAATTTAGTTAAGGTGGTTTGGTGAGTAGGGTTAAGAACATCATTCTAGTCTAGTAAGTGTGTTAGGGCCATATCTTTAGTGCAGTGTACTTATAAGTTAGTGTTTTTCAGATAGAGTATTGTACTTATTCAATATAGGATGCTGAAAGATATTGTGTATCTCACTTGAGGAATTTTGTGTGTTGGAATGAAAGTTTCCTTTTGACAGGTATTGTTGGCTACTCTAAAGATGGCCGTTTGATAGAGATTGTTTTTCTTTTTACAAACAAAACAGTTTGAATATTTTATATCCAGGTTTTAACACTCATTTTCTTTCTATTTTTTTGTTTTTTTCTGTTCTCAATAGAATTTCAAGTTTTGAATGGTTTCAAAGTATTTTTTCAAATTATTTTTTTATTTTCTGATTAAGAATATTTTTGTCTTATACCTGTGGAACTCGAGTTCTGATTTGAGTCTCTTTATCTCATAAACTATAAGCACCGTTTAACCATTTTAATAAACATTTAGGGCCTCATGTAGGTAGCCAAATACCGGTCGGTAACGGCCGATTTTCGGTAATTATACCGTTACCGACCGGTATTTTGGCTATTGGTATGTAGGGGGTCAATTTCTGGAATCGGAATTTACCGATTCGGTAAAATTACCGAATCGGTAAAATTACCGAATCGGTAACGTTACCGATGTGGTAATTTTACCGATTCGGTAATTTTACCGAATCGGTAAATTCCGATTCCAGAAATGATATGTAGGGGGAGTGTGTGGGTGTGTTTAGGAGTCGGTATTTACCACCAACTTATAGTTGGTGGTAAATAATTAATGTATGTGTGTATGCATTTTGAAGCGCTTAGCAGTGTGCAATGTGGCAGACATACATGCCCTTAGGGCATGTATGTGTGCCACATGTGCACACATGGCCGAATCAGGGGTGCAACAGGGTGTCAATGTGACACCCTGCCACCCTTGCATGTTCTCCACCATTACCGAATCGGTATTTACCGATTCGGTAATGAGGCATACCTTCCCCTCAATGGGAAGGTATGCCTCATTACCGAATCGGTAAATACCGATTCGGTAATTACCGAATTGTAACGAATCGGTAAAAAATACCGACTCATTACCTACATACGAGTTACCACTTCTTAAATACCGATTCGGTAACGTTCGGTATTTTAGAAGTGGTAACTGGTATGCTACCTACATGAGGCCCTTAATGTTTGTTAGGTTAGATTTAAATTATACAAAAAAAATTATGTATATGGCTGTTTCTTCTGTATTGATATAGTATAGTAATTTTAACTCTTCCTATAAAATGTTATGTTGTTTTTTGCAGTAATGGTGGGGTATATTTTTCTTAAGCTGAATTAATGTGTTATTAAAAAGTGGTAATTTTTTTAATGTTCTAAAATATTATGCGGCTGATTATGATGTCAGGCAGATTTGCCTCCAATCGACACCATCTCAGACTCGGGACCGAATGACCTCCGGTCGGAGGTTCCGACCGCCTCTTTGCGATGCGACCAAACATACTCACTTTTCTCTATGGTAGGTTGTGTCACAGCCATAAACCGGCTGTAATACTGGCTCCTATAGAGAAATGAGGGTGTTTTTAAAACCCTGCACCCTGTGGCAGCACCCCTTGGTTCCTTCCCCACTCTGCAGGGTTTTACAGGGGTTACCCTAGGTACCCCCATGACCACCAACCGTAGATCACGGAGACAAGAGGTTGCTTTCCGACAGCCTTTCCGTGTCAGAAAGGCTGGCACGGAAAGGCTGTTGGAAACTGACAGCGTAATCCCGATAGTGGAAACGCAGTCCATAGGAGATTACGATGCGGTTCCAACCGGCTGGAAGACTCAGAGCCGGTCAGAACTGAGTCGGAATGATGGGCCGGTTTACGTTCCGACTGCCAAAATCGTAATCGGGTGGTGGGACCAAAAAATGATCCATGTCAGTCAGAAAGCCTCCAACTGCAGTCAGAAAGGTTCTGACTAGCGGTTGGAGGCTTTCTGACCTACATTGTAATCGGCCCCTATGTGTTTTAACTTTGAGCAAATAAATTATACTATTTGTTAAAAAAAGTATTTCAACTAGTAATGGATTTCCTAATATTTTATTTAAATAATGACATTGTTTTCAGAATATTGAAACTTAAATTATTATTTGTAAAAAATATTTACTGACATAGGAGTTTTGTATGAATTGTTTTGATAGTATGCTTAGTACATTTCTTGTATTTAAATATGGTGTATCAAGTAGGTTATAGTAATGTTTTTGCAATTCTTTCTAGGTAGTGTATTATTGGTTGTTCGGGAAGATTAGGACTTTTCTAGCTAACAAGTGAGGCATTTGGCAAGTATGTTGGTGTACTGTAGGCCATAATTGATGTGTCAGTGCTCTGCTTTGGTATAGTTCCTTATGGTTACATTATTTTTTTATATTTCATGAACTGGCGCAGGATACAGTGACTCCTTCCAAGAATACCTTGAAAAGAGTTATGCCACCCTTATACTGCTTTACTAGTTTTGGATTCCTGGAACTGTGTACTTTTGTACCAATTGTACCAGGGGATGTGGAAATGTGGTTGGCGCTTTTCCCCTAAACATTGCATGGACCCATCTAAGGGTGGTGGTGAGAGAGCGTCACTGGTGTTAAAATTTGTAGGGGTGCACCATATTCACTGTTAGTCAGCACCCGTATATAATCCAAGAGTGTTTAGAATTATCATAGGAATATATTCGTCGATATAGAGATGTAGAAATGTATCCAGCCTTGAAAGAAATGGTGGCCATCAGTTATTATGAAATGTATTTGTATTACGTTTAATGTTTAAGCTCTGCAATGATGTGATGTATTAAGTAATAATAGGTCATGTTGCAAGTTAGAATGTAGGTTGCTCACATATAGGTATGCTGAAATAATGATTGTAATGCATTTATTTTGCAAGGCCTAATTGTTTATGTACAAGAGAAGGCCTCTTCGTTCCTTATTTTAGCTGTGCTTATTAGGCTGACAGGGCTTTTAGGAAAGCTTAAATTGCAGTGGAATGTAAAACTTCATTATGTGTGGGTTTTTTCCGTTCCCTGTTTCTGTTGCAGGTGCAAGGACATTTAGCTTGTTAGTTAGAATAAGTCTTTGTTGTAGGAATTGAGACAGAAGGAGTAGACTGGAGGGGAGTGAATTGGAATGTGAAATCGCAACTCCTAGTACGGAAGGAGCCTGGGACCCAAGGTCGAATTAATGAACAAAGAAAGATGAAGAAGTCTGGATGGAAAATCACAGAAGGAAGACCTGCCGAAGGTGTGTGCTGAAGGGCATGTACAGGGATTTTGGGGTTTCGTATTAGGGACAGTGCCCTGTGGGTTGGGCAGACGAGACTTAGGAGGGAGGCTCGAAGGAGCACCATAGATCAAGCTCTCATTAAGTGAAGACTTCTTAGGAAGTTTCACTGCAGACACCTTTTTATGCTTTTCTCACCTGAAAGGGGATGTTATGTAGGGATGTCACTTTAGAATAGAGTAGGAACAGAAATGCTTTGATTAATGACTTTGAAATTTGACATCACGATAGCTATTTTGTACCTGATGCTTTTAGAAGCTGTAATCCTTTTTATATTTAGTCGAATGCGGATACTTCGTAGAGTAGCATTTGTGTTAGTTCCCATTTATCTTCTGTGCCTTGTATTGAGGTGCCTTTATATTCAGATGTTTTTGCTGATAATAAAAGGTCAACTTCCCAGACTTTGAGTCATCCTTTACAAAGAATGTCAAATTGCGGTAAATACACTCTGATAATTGTGTTTCTTCCCTCTACGCTATTAAGCAAGTAAAAAGATCCTGGCGACCTGAGTGGGTTCTTGTAGATAATTGGGTAGAGACAAGAATCCGGCTTTCCCAGTTCTTAGCAGAAACGGATGGTTTATTTCTGGTAGCGAGGGAAGATTTAGACTAGGATAAGTGATCCTCGAGGCCCATAAATGTTAAGTGACGGTGAATCATCAGAAGGTGGGTAGTAGACGACCTGGCGGACGGACATTGATGGCGAGTAGCAGTGCGGCAGAAAGCAGCAGTTTGAGGAGTGAGTATGAATAGGATGCGATGTTGTAGATTGCGGTGTTGATTTGTGTGAGATGTCTTGCGGAGTTGGTGTGAATGTTGAGTGATTGTGAGATCAGGCTGTGAGCGCGCGCAGCCCGGGAAAGTCTTAGGCGATGAGAAGCCTAAGCGGTTGGGTGTAGAATACACCCGTGGTAGATTTTGTTGACCACCCGAAGGGGATCGTGAGGTACCATCGATCACCTGGACCGAGATAGGGGGAGCGAATGTGTGAGTGTATGACAACCTGACGCTGGTCGTGGGTTGCTGTATGTGGATTTGAGTATTTGTAACCTATCAGAGGCGATCTGTCTGCCCAGACGGGGACAGACAGTTGTCAACCGAGGTCGACAATTTCGAGAGACTGTGGATGGACAGTCAGAGGCTGTGGACGGACAGCCAGAGAAGTAACTTGTTTGGGACAAACGGTTATTTCATTGTATGAATGGGACGAATGTAAGGGGATGGAGTGCGTTGGGACTAGGGAGAACGGCTGCGAGTGGAGAGAGAAGTGACGTCAAGAGGTGTCGCGCTGCGATAGGTTGGTTGGTGTGCGAGACGTTGTTATTGGTGGACAGTTACCAGGAAGTAAACGGAAAATTGTATGCGTTCAGAATTTGGCCATTATGAAATGTTTTAACGTTTTTCGGGAATTGTGCAGAGGTGATGAACATGTGGTTACTCGTGAGGGAGAAGAAGCCCCTCCCGAGGATACGCCAGCACACTACATGGCAAGAAATGTGGGGTTGCATATTATAATTTGGCTTGAGAATGGGCACAAATTGACCCCAAGTGAAGGAGAGTTAGCATTCTCGAGGTATGGCTCATTTAGGTTAGCAGTGTTGTATCAACTTAAGTCTGTGATGGCGGCTTTACGACCTTTGCCAAAGCCAACACAATTTGAAGCACTGCATGCGTGGATTAGAGCAGCGCCTGATAAGACGAGAGATCGACACCAGGAAAGGATGAAAAAGTCGATCAGGGCTTTTCAGGATGCCAGATGGGATGCAGCAGAGAACAGATGGAGAGTACAGGCAATAGAGGGACACAAACTGTACCCCTTGTTAGTACAATCTGACAACATAAAAGAAAAATCGAAAGAGGAGGAAGAGGACAGTGACACAGATGACAGCTTATTGGAAAGGTTGTTATCAGGGAGACCACCTCCTTATAACCCGGAGGCCTCAGAGGGAAATGAGACAAAGGAAGAAGAAAGTAGGGGAGTATTACCCCGTTCAGAAGTAAGGGTGGAAGGAAAGATCTCGATAGGAACCGAGAATACGAGGAATAAGCCTGTAACTAGCTTTGAGGTTGAAAGAGGTGTGAGGTTACCGGATGCTTTGAAAATCCTGTTATTATCAGACCTATTGAGTCGATGTATGAACTTGAGCCAGAGAAGGTGGAAAGCTCAGAGCAGTCAGAGGTAGGGGTGAGGAGTGTGGTCGAAGAAAGGGGGTCGGTGAGGAGAATGGAGCAGACTCCGAAGCCTGTAGAATGGAGTACGCCGCTGCCAGCTACAGCCGACTCCTCGGGAGGGCAAGGAGAGTCGAGACCTGGTAGATCAAGGTCTTTAGCCGAGTCAAGATCAGACTTAAGAATGTGGACGCCACCAGTGAGAACCCAAAGTCAGGGCGTGTTGCAAGCAGAGAGGGAACGAGGGACGATTGTAAATCGTTCTGTTCCTATGGGTATGTCAGGAGAGAGTAGGCCACAGGAACGAGAATGTGGGTACGATGAAAGAGATGGTGCGGGTTGTCGAGAAGTCCTGAGAGGAGCCCTGAGAGGGAGGATGCTCGATGTGGTAAGACTAAAAGCAGAATTGGACGAGATAATATGTGGAAATTTACCCCTTGAGAGAATGTTAACGTACGAACAGGATAAATTACTCTTTGGAGCGAAGGATGTGACTCGCAAAGCGCGGACAGCACATGAGAAATTGTCAGAGCTGGGAAAGAGATATGGGGTGGATTTGTCGAAGACTAAAGCATTGCAAGGAAATCACAGGTTACAGTACAGTGAGCAGGAACTGGAAGAGAAAAGAGTCATGGGATTGAGAACCCATGTCAAAGATCTAATCATAGCAATGAGGGCATGGATCATGCTCGATAAATGGGAAGAAAGGTGGTCAAAGAAGAAAAGCTCCAGGGGTGTAGTGGGAGAGACGCCACCTCCGGGTGGAGGCATGACGGAGATAGGGAACTTCCCTTTACGGGAGTAAGGGTGATTTGGCTGCCTTTACAAATGATTTTCCCCGTTTGAGGGAAAAGCCTGTGGAGTGGTATAAGCAAGTTGATCGCTTTGTCAAAATTTCGAAAGTACTGTGGATTGATTTGAATACTTTGTTTGACATAGTGGTTCCGGGTGACCTGTGGTCGGCATGTAAAATTGCGGTTGAGTGGCCGGCCTCGGAGCCCGACAGGAACCTGATTAATAATGGTCCGTCACCGATAGTGATAAAAAAGTTCGAACAGGTAATCACATGGTTGAAGTCGAAAATCTCACCTCAAGACATTGATTGGGTGAAAATAGACAGGACAGTGCAAGAGCCTAAGGAGACAGTGCATGAGTTTTATGAGAGGCTTTTGCAAGCTTTTAAGCAGTACAGTGGCTTGGATGCGTTGGATACCAAAGACATGGGACAGTTTGTTTCTAAATTTGTGTTGGGGTTGAGGTCAGAGGTTAGCCTCATGATACAGCAGCATTTGATATGTTGGCAGAACAAGCCAGTGGATGAGATTCTACGGTATGCTAGATATTGTAGCGATGAGATAGAATCTAAGCACAGGAAATTGAAAGACAACTTGCTATTGGTACAGATGCAGACAGCCCAGCGACAGCCTAATGGGGGAACCTTGGGAAGGAGGCAGGGAAATTATCAAGGAGGAGCACAGAATGCTCAGGGACAGGGAAGGCCAAGGGGAATAGACCCCCGGACAGGAATAGATGTGGCAATATTGAAAAAGACCACAGCTTGTCATCTTTGTCATCAGATTGGACACTAGAGACGCGAGTGTCCTTTGAACCCGTTGAACCAAATGCAGCAAGAAGGGGAGATAGCTCAGGTCCCTGTGGCGGAGACAGTCCCTACAGTGACGCGACCTAGGATGACAAAAGGGGGGACGGGTGCTCCACAGGTGCAGGTTCCCCAACCGCCCAGGATACCGGAGATGCAGCAGGGAACTCGGACCTATGTGCAGATGCCCATGTTTGAAGTGAATGGGGAAGATGACCCAGATCTAGTGGCGAGACCTTGCTGGGAAAGAGAGGATGATTGTACGATCTGAGCTGTCCTAGAGGTAGATCAGAAGGGGCCTTTTGTGGAAGCTGAGATTGATGGTCACCCGACGACCTTTTTGGTTGATACGGGAGCTACGCGATCGACTGTAAGGTCTGCAGCAGTTCCAGACCTACCCCTTTCTGGACAAATGATCCAAGTTATTGGTGTGGCAAATAAGAAACTGACTAGCCCACTGACGGAACCCATACGCATCAGGATAGGGAATTTTAGGGATCAACACCAGTTTGTGGTGTGCGATTCTAGCCCAGTTTGCTTGTTAGGAAGAGATCTATTGTGCAAGCTTAACTGTACTATCTACTGTACCCCGAAGGGAGTGGAAGTGCAGACGAGGGATGATGATGCGACCTTTAAGGTTGCGAACCAACGTTGGTGTGTGGAAATGTATCCAGCACTAACGGTGGTCGAACTCCCATTCGACCTGTGGGACTCCGTGTCAGTGGATGTATGGGACCTCAGTGGTGAAGAGATCGGACTGGTTAAAGGAGTAGATCCAGTGAAAATTCAGGTCAAACCAAACGCAGAATACCCGAGAACACCCCAGTATAAGTTATTACCTGAAACTATTGAAGGAATTAGACCTGTAATCGAGTCTATGATTAAGCAGGGAATTTTGAGAGAGATCATGGGCAGCCCATGTAACTCGCCCATTATGGGATTACAGAAACCGAGCGGAAAATTCAGGATAGTGCAAGATTTGCGAAAAATCAACGAGATAGTTGTCCCATGTTGTCCTGTGGTACCGAATCCATCTGTGATCCTGTTCCAAATCCCATGTGAAGCGGAATGGTTCACAGTGGTTGATCTGTGTCAAGCCTTTTTCTCGATTCCTCTGCATTAGGAGAGCCAATTTCTTTTTGCGTTTCGGCTGGAAAATCGTGTGTTAACATGGTGTCGTATCCCACAGGGATATACTGAGAGCCCGTCTATTTTCAATCAGATATTGAAAAGGAACCTTGAAGGTCTGGTGCTTCCACAGGAATCTGTCCTTGTGCAGTACATTGATGATCTGCTTGTGGTGTCAAAAACCGAAGACGCTTGCAGGATTGATACGGTAGCGCTGTTGAACTACCTGGCACAGAATGGGCATAAGGTGTCTCCAAATAAATTACAGTACTGTCTGAGTGAAGTGCAGTATCTGGGTCACCGGATTGAAAAGGGTAAAAGGAAGGTGTCACCAGATCGTATAGAGGCTATTTTGAAAATGCCTGTTCCAACTACCCAGAGGGCAGTTCGAATGTTTTTGGGAATGGTTGGTTATTGTCACCAATGGATCCCAAACTTCTCCTTTGAAGCGAAGCCCTTACAGCGGCTGACGCGCAAGGATGTGAGTGATCCGGTACCATGGGATGAAGACTGTTTAAGATCATTTTTGAGACTAAGAGAGGCCTTGGGTTGCGCCCCAGCTTTGGGAATGCCGGATTATAACAAGGCGTTCGCACTATTCTGTTGTGAAAGGGAAGGTTGCGCATTTGCAGTGTTAACTCAAGTTCATGGGAATGTCCGTAGACCAGTCGCCTACTTTTCGGCTACTTTAGATCCAGTAGCCTCTGCGTTGCCCGGATGTCTCAGATCCGTTGCTGCAACAGGTGTCAGTATCGAAAGATGTGAGAGCATTGTAATGGGCCACCCGCTTACGGTGCATGTGCCACATTCTGTTGAACTACTGATGACCAGGACTAAAACACAGCACCTCACGAACAATAGGCTGACTCGTTATGAACAAGTCATTCTTGCGGCAGAGAATGTGACTTTGAAGAGGTGTTCTGTTTTAAATCCTGCCACATTGTTACCTACCCCAAATGTAAATGATGAAGATTGTGAGGATCATGACTGTCTCGATGTGATTGAATTATGCACCAAACCTAGACCTGATATTGTTGATGAACCACTTCTAGAGTCGGACGAGATCTTCTTTGTGGACGGTTCATGTTTGAGAGACAGTGCTGGTCAGTTAAGAGCAGCATTTGCTGTATGTACCATCACTGGAGTGGTTGAAGCTGCCTGCTTAGAAGGGGTATACTCCGCGGAGGTGGCAGAGCTTATTGCCTTGACTCGTGCCTGTTTGGCCGCTGACAAGATCCGTATAACGATTTATACGGATAGCCAGTATGGCTTTGGTGTCGGTCACGACTTCGGACAGTTATGGTCCCAGAGAGGGTTCATGACATCATCTGGGTCACCCATCAGAAATGGGGATTATGTGAGACAACTGTTGGAAGCGTTGCAAGGTCCAGATGAAATTGCGGTTGTAAAATGTTCCGCTCACACGAAGGGAAATGATTTTGTGTCAATAGGCAATAATTAGGCGGATGAAGTTGCTCGATTTTGTGCAGAACAGGGATGTAATTTCACGGAAAGACATATTGAGGGAAGCCAAGAGAGAACTGACTTCAGTGTGATGTTAGCCATGGCTGATACGTGGGAAGAGCTAAAACAGCTGCAGGATGAAGTGTCTGACCAGGAACGGGACAGTTGGGTGCGAGCTGGATGTGAGAAAGGAGATGTGGATGTTTGGGTTTCCAATGATGGGAGAGCTGTGTTACCAGAATGTTTGCTGAACCCAATGGCAATATTAATACATGGTGCTGTACATCTTGGTAGAGATGCGATGGTACGAGTGTTTTGCCAAACATGGTATAATACGAAGTTTCGGGCAGTGGCCGAAGCTGTGTGCCAGAGGTATGTCACTTGTCAACAAATGAACGTAGGGAAAAGAACAGCTGTGACAATGAGTCATATAGGGAGGTCAGGTGGGCCTTTCAACAGGATGCAGTTGGATTTCATTGAAATGCCAAAGTGTAAGGGGTTGAGGTACATATTAGTCATAGTATGTGTCTTTTCTAGATGGGTGGAGGCTTACCCAACACGTAGATGTGACACACTAACTGTAGCTAAGTTACTGCTGAGGGAGCTTATTCCGAGGTTCGGTTTCCCGACCTCTCTTGAATCAGACAGAGGAACGCATTTCCACAGCGAAATCATGAAATTGCTTTGTGCTGCCTTAAATGTAGATCAAAGGTTGCACTGCAGTTATCGACCTGAAGCTTCTGGGATTGTGGAGCAAGTTAATGGGACATTGAAGCCCGGATGGCAAAAGTGTGCTCTTCGACTTCTCTGAAGTGGCCAGACGCATTACCTTTGGATCTCATGAGTCTTCGGAGTATGCCTGATAGGAGAACTGGATTGTCACCCCATGAGGTCCTCATGGGGAGGGCGATGCGTGTGCCAGCAATACCTGCCTCTTCTTTGATAAATATCACTGATGATGTAATTCTCGACTACTGTAAAGGCCTGGCTGATGTGGTCCGTTCTGAGTCCCAGCAGGTGCAGGCGGTAGCTGTTCCAGCCGCAAGTGACCTGTGCCACGACTTGTGCCCTGGTGACTGGGTATTGGTGCGCAAACACGTGAGGAAGAGTTGCTTGGATGTTCGTTGGCGTGGGCCATACCAAGTCATCTTGGTCACGAACACGGCAGTGAAGTGCGGGGGATTGCCGAACTGGGTGCATGCCTCCCATACCCGTAGAGTCCCAGCACCCTTGGAAGTTACAGCCCCTCTTGTGAACGAAAACCCAGCTGAGGTGGCAGAGCCATCTGAGAGGGCAAGTCAAGCTGTAGGGGTGGCTGACGCAGCTGGTTGTGCACTGGACCGAGCCGAAAGGGGAGGTAAGAATAACCATGAATCGGAAACGGAGGAAGGAGAAGTTGCAGTGGGTGGCATTGAGTCAAATTCTGCCGAAGAAGAGAGCAGTGCACAGGGTACCAGAAGGAAGAGCAGTGGTGTCACAGAAACAGAAAGAGTTTGGCCCGTGAGCCAGAAACGGGTAAACTTGAGATTGGCACCAAGAAGAGATCTTGCCCCAGTGTCTGAAGTGACAGAGTCAGAGCAGAGTGACGAAGATCAAGCCCCGGATGCTCTGAGAAGATCGAGGAGGGCAAGAGTGCCGTGTTAAAGGTACGCCTCGCCAGAGTGGACGTACGTAGTGACAGATGCCAGGTTTGCAGAGTACGGGGAGGCTGAGATCGATCACACTGGTCAGCAATTATCCGACTCCGAAAGTGGAAGTGCTGCTGAAGATTCCAGGATTGGAGATCGAGGGGATATTGACCATCAATATTCCGGATCCACTGCTTCTGAGTAACGTCCGTGGTCTGATCTTGGATACATTGGCGTTCCCGACCTTTGCTGTTATTCCCGCTCCCCAAGAACTGAAAAATCTCAAACTTGAAATCTTACAGGGGGTCCTAGAGCTGTTGGGACCGGCAGTTATTTTGGACTAATGATGAACTTTGTTGAGCATAAGCTTGTAAAGAAGATAACCTAGACCCGAGTGGAAGAAGAATAAATGTAGGGACCTTTCCGTTGGAGATATCGAAAAGGGTTAGGGAAGTCTTTTCTGGACTGTGTAAATAAGGAACTGAAATTGTTAGGGGTTTCCCAGCTTCAAGAGGGTGATTGAACTGATTTGACAAGCATATACTCGGATGAGGAAAAGACTTTTACTTGCTGCTGTTGAATTGGATCTTGAGAACTGTACGAAGATGGCAGAAGTTGGAAATTCTCATCGTAGAGCCAAATTAGTGATAGGTGCACTCTTAGGGATAGTGATAGTTGTTATATTTGCAGTAGTTATAGCATCTTATGTAGTGGCATACAAGCAGGAGGGGGAGGTTCAGGGGACACCTACACCTACCACTTCCAGTAACAAGGGGGATACCATAGGAGACAGAAGAGCTTCGATGCTAGAACAAAGTCGTATGTTTCATATAGATCTGTCTAGAGGCGATTTCAAACTTAAAGCTTATGCAAAGCTGTTGTATGAGTACATTGATGCGATGGATGCAAAGGATTGCTATGTGTGTATGCAGTTGCCTGCTTCCGTAGATGAGGGTATTAGATACCATCACCTTCCATTGACCTATGGGATTTCTTGCAGTTTATTGCTTAGCCTGTATTATGAAAGGAAACAGTTTGAGTATTATTTTTCTAATTATGACACAGTGCTTCCAGACGTACAGGCATTTAAGCATTTGAATAAGTATGATTATTATAAGTCAGAAGAAAGACTTCGGACTTATTTCATACCGACTACAAGTTTAGATACAGCTTATGCGCATAGACATAATCTGACGTGTTCGTTATCAGACACTGAAAAGAAATGTATTGGTCAGGTCGAAGACAGGTATAGAAAATTAACTCAGAACCAGGATGGAGGAAAGAAGTCAGTAGACTGGACTGATGAGGAAAAACTACATAAGTCAAAAGGAAGTTATGGACCCATAGCTTTAGACCATGTACAGAAGGGGAATTTGTGTGTTGCTCGTCCTCAGTCTGACAAGGACAAAACCTGGGTTGGACATAGTACGTGTGATCATACCTTTACTATGGAAGATTTAGCTAGGAATTTCTTGCAAGGTCCGGTACAAGTGATCCCGACAGTGTATTATGTATGCGGAAGGAATGCATATGTGAGATTGCCTGCGCAGTGGTATGGTACTTGTTATCTGGCTGTTATTTTCCCAAAGATATATCATGCAGAAGATTTGAATCTGCTGGAGACCGGACAGCATTCTAGAGTTAGGAGAGCTGCAAGTGCAGGAGCAGTGATTGGTAATATTTTTGGAGCAATGATACCCAGTTTGGGCGTGGTCTTGAATGATGTGAAAATACGAAAGTTAGCAACCGTGGTTGATGAGTTGTCAATGAACATGGCGAAATCATTGCTGTTGGTGGATGGAGAGATGTTATCGATAAGGACGATGGTTTTGCAAAATCGTCTTGCATTAGACGTATTATTCGCAAAAGAGGGCGGAGTCTGTAAATTGTTGAAAGTTCAGGAATGTTGCACGTACATTCCAGACAATAGCAAGGGGTTGAGGAAATATATAGTTAACATTACTACGATTCACCAAGAGATTGCATGTTTGGTGGAGGAGAATGTGTGAGAAAAGATTGGCAAGGGATTTGGGCACGTAGGAAACTGGTTTGCAGATTTGGGGAAACGAGTTCTCGGATACGTGCTGAAGCCAATAATCATTGTGGTGGTTTGCGTGATCTGTTTGTGGGGACTTGTAAGAGCGTTTAAGTGGTACAGAGGAAATAGGGCTGAGAGGACTCTCAAGGCGCATGAGAAACGAATGGCGCATATACAGGATAGTCAATATCAGGACCTTAAAAGAATGGAGGGCTTCCGACAGAGCAGGATGGCTACCACTTCTGTTTAGATGAATTTCTCCAGGATGAAATAAGATTGAAATGATGTGATGACAGTTGTCATCAAAGGGGGGAACTGAGAGAACGTCACTGGTGTTAAAATTTGTAGGGGTGCACCATATTCACTGTTAGTCAGCACCCGTATATAATCCAAGAGTGTTTAGAATTATCATAAAAATATATTAGTCGATATAGAGATGTAGAAATGTAATCAGGCCTTGAAAGAAATGGTGGCCATCAGTTTTTATGAAATGTATTTGTATTACGTTTAATGTTTAAGCTCTGCAATGATGTGATGTATTAAGTAATAATAGGTCATGTTGAAAGTCAGAATGTAGGTTGCTCACGTATAGGTATGCTGAAATAATGATAGTAATGCGTTTTTTTTGCAAGGCCTAATTGTTTATGTAAAAGAGAAGGTCTCTTCGTTCCTTATTTTAGCTGTGCTTATTAGGCTGACAGGGCTTTTAGGAAAGCTTAAATTGCAGTGAAATGTAAAACTTCATGATGTGTGGGTTTTTTCCGTTCCCTGTTTCTGTTGCAGGTGCAAGGACATTTAGCTCGTTAGTTAGAATAAGTCTTTGTTGTAGGAATTGAGACAGAAGGAGTAGACTGGAGGGGAGTGAATTGGAATGCGAAATCGCACTCCTAGTACGGAAGGAGCCTGGGACCCAAGGTCGAATTAATGAACAAAGAAAGATGAAGAAGTCTGGATGGAAAATCACAGAAGGAAGACCTGCCGAAGGGGTGTGCTGAAGGGCGTGTACAGGGATTTTGGGGTTTCGTATTAGGGACAGTGCCCCGTGGGTTGGGCAGACGAGACTTAGGAGGAGGCTAGAAGGAGCACCATAGATCGAGCTCTCATTAAGTGACAACTTCTTAGGAAGTTTCACTGCTGACACCTTTTTATGCTTTTCTCACCTGAAAGGGGATGTTATGTAGGGATGTCACTTTAGAATAGAGTAGGGACAGAAATGCTTTGATTAATGACTTTGAAATTTGACATCACGATAGCTATTTTGTACCTGATGCTTTTAGAAGCTGTAATCCTTTTTATATTTAGTTGAATGCGGATACTTCGTAGAGTAGCATTTGTGTTAGTTCCTATTTATCTTCTGTGCCTTGTATTGAGGTGCCTTTATATTCAGATGTTTTTGCTGATAATAAAAGGTCAACTTCCCAGAGTTTGAGTCATCCTTTACGAAGAATGTCAAATTGCGGTAAATACACTCTGATAATTGTGTTTCTTCCCTCTACGCTATTAAGCAAGTAAAAAGATCCTGGCGACCTGAGTGGGTTCTTGTAGATAATTGCGTAGAGACAAGAATCCGGCTTTCCCAGTGGTTTGGCTACTCCTAATATGTCTGATCGCTGCAAGAACGCCACGGGATCCTTGATCAGTCGCAGTGGTCCTGTGGCAGCCTGACAGCCACACTCATAATACTGCAGGCTATTGTTATTTGTTTCTTTGTAAAATTCTGAGTTCCTGGCCAACAGTATCTCACAGAGTAAACCTTGCACTGCTTTGCTTCACTACTGTGAGAGTCAAGTGTTGAAGTTCAGGTTAAATAATGTTTATTCAATCTTTAAAAGATCCTAAAAGCACAAGATAAAAACAGTATAATAAAACATATAAATGAAAACAAATGTCATAATTATTGACCCTTAATAACATTCTTAGTTCCTTCATGTTAGATATCATTTTTTTTTTAAATCAAATCAATCCAACACATGAAACGTAAAATTATAAGAGAATATAAAACTGTCCCCTTACTATCACAACTACCTTAGTAACTCCTCTCAATGATTTTTTGCTACGGATGGCCATCTTAAGAAAGCACACACAAATCTCTGGACTGTTTAATATTTAAAGGTAGGTTAAAACCACTGTACATTACTGAAAGTCACATGGGAATGCATTGCATTTTATACACTTTAATAAATGGGAATAGTGGACCTACTGTCCTTCTTAGCTAAGTTAAAAAGGGACCCCACTGCCCTTCCAAGTTTCCACCTAGCTGTATTTACTTGTGTCTGCCCTGAATTACTTGAAACAAATACTAGGCCCAAATAGCAGACATTTCCAACTGTTTTTTGCTCAGTTTTAAAACTGTCAGAGCTCTATTCCCAGGTGTGGATGCTCTAATATGTGAATTCTCAAATTTGCTTTCATGTGCAAGGTACTTATGAAAATGATACAAAAGATTTCACCATACTATGCAATGTTCTACCTAGCAAGACGGAGTTGATGGAATATAATAAAGCCAGTGGAGCACAGTTGGCAATTTTCTGCACAACCTCAGTCAAATTAATTAGGGAGATATTCAGATTGTTAATATACAGAATGAAAAGCAGGGGGGGCCAGCAATCACCCCTGATGCACCCTACTCGGTAATGGAAAAACATCGGAAAGTTCACCAGATTGGCCATATCGTACCCTGGCGCCCACATTTTCATGGAGACTGTTCAAAAAGTTGACTAATGTAACATCTATTCCTGGTCTGGTTAACATCAGCCACAACGTATTTCTATTAACGCAATCACAGGCAGTTGACAAGTCCATGAAAGCAAGGTACAGTGGGCAGAGCTTTGCAACAGTATATGTACTTACTATCAGGTGTTAATTCAAACACTGCTCCACTGTACCTAGTCCTGGACGGAAACCATACTGGCAAGCAGGTAGTATATTATTATTGATTGCCCATGACTGCGGAAGGTTAGCAATAACTATCCTCAATATCTTAATGGAGCTATCCACCAGAGAATTTGGCCTAGAACATTTAGGTGATCCTGTATCCTTATTTAAAAATCAACACAATTGTAGAAAGAGACTCTGGGATCTTATTACATAGGGAGTTGTTAAATAGGTTCACAAGTGAAGATCCCCATAGAACTGAATTACATTTAAAGAGATCCATGGGGATACTGTCTGGGCCCTGTGCTTACCACCGGTACTAGTTCGAATAGCAGCTTTAACTTTCTGTACTGTGACCTGCAGAGGATGTGGGTGAGCAAGGCACTGTAAAATGCATGCTTGCACTCTCTAACCCTCTCGAAACGGTATATACAAGTGAAGTGCTTAACCCATCCCTGTCCAGAAATAATACTGCTCAGAAGATGGTTTGAGGGGGCGTCTTGTGAGAAAGCCTGTTTACTGTTCTCCAGAATACCTTACTGCTATTATGCACAGCAGCCAGTTCACGCGTTTCCCAATCTTTACAAAGCAAAGCACGTTTCCTTTTTTAATGGTCAATTTGTACGTCTAAATTGCCTCCCGAATCACCTTTACATTCCTAGGAAACCCAACTTGCTCCTTCCTCAGGGGATAATTGGCAGCTGAGCAGTTCACATCAAACCAGGGTCAGTGGCCAGACACAGGTTTAAGAGGCTTCAATAGAGAAATCTTAATAATATCACACAATTGCTGATAATGGAAAAATAACTCATCCCTACATCTTTTGTTAGAAATGGGGGTCTCTAGTTGGCAGATGTAGGTACCTTTATCCAAAAACTAACCCTTGCTTCTAGTCAGGATAAGGGGGATACACACTTTAGATGACCCCTGCTCACCTCCTGGGCAGCTTGGCACGAGCAGACAGGCTTATCCCAAATTGCAATGTGTAAAGTATTTATACTCAAAACACAGAGTAATACAGTGATAACACCACCAATGGACACCACACCAATTCAGAAAAATGAATTATCTTTATTTTTACTTAACAAGACCAAAACAACAAAAAATCCAACATACATGTAATACGAATATGACTTTTCAAAGGCTTCAAGCAACTCTGTCCATATAAAACTATGGATGTGTGAATCTACACAAAGTTACTGTAGCATCAAAATTCACAAGGCCAAACAGCCAAAGAGAAAGGAAGCATCAAAATACAAAGAGATGCGTCATTCCTGAGTCCTTGGGCAGGCAATGCAACAGTTCTGCTGCACGCAGGAGAAGTGATGCATCAAATCCAGATTTTAGGGGGAAGTGATGAGTCATCTCCAAGAAGGTTCTGGTCAGCAGAAGAGGCATGGGGAAAACAGGGCCAAAGGTGTGATGCTTGGAAATCGGGGATGTGTTGGCGATTGATGCGGCAGCGCCGCTGCATCGGTTTCATCAGCTGTGATCCCACGATGCGTCCTTTCTTGCAGTCAAGACAGGTGCTGTGTCATCTCTGAAGCGTCGCAGTGGAGAGTGGAGATTCTTCATCACACAGTGGTGCTGTGTCGAGAAAACAGCTGCAAGAAAGGCGATGCATCGATTTTGTCAATTCTTCAGGTTTCTTCTAGCTCCCAACAGCAGGAATAACCTCCATTGGCCCAGAACTGGAATAGGCACGTCCTGGCAGGTCAGAACTATCAGCAGCAGAGTTCAGGGGAGCTGGGAGTGAAGTATTTGTGTGCCTGAGACTTCAGAACAGGAGGCCAGGACACACAGGCCCTTGGAGATTCTTCTTCAAGCAGGTTCACAGCAAAGTTCCAGTCCTTATCCTTTCCTTGGCAGAAACAGCAACTGCAGGCCAACACCACACGGCAAACGGACAGTACTC
Organism: Triturus cristatus; assembly: GCF_964204655.1. Classification (NCBI taxonomy): domain Eukaryota; kingdom Metazoa; phylum Chordata; class Amphibia; order Caudata; family Salamandridae; genus Triturus; species Triturus cristatus. The sequence goes on from NC_140589.1 coordinate 752,123,872, forward strand.
CTCCTCACAGCTCTTCAGCTCTTCTTCTTGGCAAAGGTTTCTCTTGAGTCCAGAAGTGATCTAAAGTTCCTACGTTTAAGGTCTACTACTTATTCCCAATGTTGTCTTTTTTCTCTTTGTGCAAGGGTCTCTAACCCAGTGCAAACCAGTTCTGTCCTCACTGGTGCAGTTTGACCACAGGGGGTGGAGACAGCATTGTGCTAGGGAGACAGGCCCTGTTCAGGTGCAAGGAAAACTACTCCCACTACTCTAAATGCAGCCGAGCCCCTGTCAGCTCAGCTCTGAGTCATCCAGGAAGGGCCAGGCACACCTCAACCCCCCCACTTGCTGTACACAGTGAATGCACATCACCAGTCCCTGTCTCTCCAAATCCAGACAGTCAATCCACAAACAGGCAATGGCACACAGAGGGGTCGATTCCCATCCAGGTCGGTCAGCTCTCCGAGAGCTGTCCGTAGCCTTACCATGCGACCGACACGTACCCGTAGCCGGTCCGTCCTGTAGATGAAGTACAATGTGCAGTACTGCAAAAATTCTCCGTCCGAGCCGTGACTCTGAATGCCGAACCGGAAGCAGTATCCATAGCAGTTTCCGCCCTGACAAGTACAATGCATACTTCCTACGTGCCGGACGGGTCGCCACGTACGGCACGTCACAGCATCCGTAAAACAAGCATATCAGCTACGATTTGCGCCTCAACTCAATCCACGGCTCCGAGACGGACCAGCTTGCAGCGGGTACGAGACGGAGCAACAAGCAGCGTGTATGACACAAACACATCATGAATCCCATCGCGCAGGTCATACCAGTACTCTACATCTATGACCGGATCAGGAACCGACGCCGACGGGCTACTCATGTGGGTGATACAATCACTGCTGTAGGCCCACTAGTTCAGTACAAACAACAATGATCCTCAAATAGTTGGGATAATGATTAAATAAATATAGTTCAGAATCGATACTATATTCTGGAAGTCCAGCCGGACAACCGATTTAATTTTTCAAATAAAAAATGCACAAATATAGGAACAAAGTACTTGTGGGACACAGTCCTGTGTCCAATTAGAACAATAACATTAACAAAACAAACAAGGCATTTCAGGCAAGACAAAAAGGAGCTTTTTAAATTATCCAATGTTGTAAGCTTTTTCAAAACAGCTAGTGCACTTTTTCAACACAATGGATTAACGTGCATGCTATTTTAGAAGGGGTCGACGACGTTTCGATCCTTTCAGAGGAGTACCAGGATCATCATCAGGACATTAATGTGTACATGCCTGATTGTGAACGAAATTGCCTGTGGGGAAACCACCAGGGGTGATATAGAGAGGGGAGAAAAATGAAGAAAAAATGAAAGAGAGGATTTAGGGCGGTCCGCTCATGGCATGTTGAACAAGATTAAATCGCGCAAAGGATGCAGGTGTAGTACCAAGAATGCATGCAGGTGTGTAGGCATGCGTTGGGTTCAAGAGTCAAGTACTGATCGATCAGTAGCGGGCGCAAATAAGCTGTATAAGTGGTGAGTGACCGGAGTGGGCTCTCTCCTTGTTTCCTCTTCCCAACTCTACCCCTTGTTATGTCTGACCATGCACCTCTATATTCCGACGATTATATCAAAAAAATTTGTGAGGGCCCTTCCTTTTTCTCAGACTCTATAGATGGCCCTTCCTCCACTAACATATCATCAGCTGATCAATTAGAAAAGTGCAAAAAGAAACAAGTACGCCTCCAACTCATGACCCGTATGCTCACCGAATATCTTAAAGCAGAGACCATCCCCACTGGGTTACAAGTACGTAATATTCCTGGAATCTTCACTGATAATCCAAAGTATATTAACAGCTTTGGCTACATAGGCACCACCTGCTCTAGACACTGGCTGGTGCTGGGCATCGACAACGCCACAGAGGCCCTCAAAAAATTAGCAGAAGAAATCGAAGAGATTGAAAAACAAATTAAGGAAACGTGCCCAATCGCTGAGAGTAAGACATTACTAGAACAAATACAAAAGACAGTCGACGAATTCTACAGAATAGAGCAAAACAAAAAAACTGTTAAAGTAAGAAAAGACATCAGATCATACAATATTGAGCGTACTTACCCGTATTTGCAAAAAGATTTCTATACTAATAGGTCATACACCAACCCACAAAACAGCAGACCCTGGGGCCGTTTCAACAGACGCAACAACCTGGTTGGTTTTTCAGACACATCAGCTGAATCCTCAGATAACTCCGACGCAGGTGAAGGTACCAGCACATCCAACCGTACCCCTGGCCCCAACTTCCCAGTCCCAAGCAGTAATTTTTTAGGATGCGGCCAGAACGAACCACCCAGGCGAGGCCGTGTAAAACAGGCCCAGAGATGGTACAACCCACCGGGGGAGCGCCAAACTCGTCACAAATTTTACCAATGGTAACCCATGACAATTTGCAACGCATACCCATATTTAATCTCTCACAACACAAACTTTCAGACCCTGAGTTATCTCTACTCAGTAAAGGATTATCCTTTGTCCCCACTACCCATCCGAATTTTCTGGAACTTCATACGGAACTGCTCAGATTCTTTAGACGATTACGTCTACATACATTTTTTCTTTTGAATCCATCCCCTCCCTCCATCTCCAACACTCCTTTCAGACCTCCATCTACTTTCTCCCCCTCCACCAACATGATTCCTAGTGAAATAACCACTTTTGAAAAACTGGTTCTGAACGATTTATCCGTCTTGGAATCCCAAAAACGTTTCATTCCCTACAATATTTCCCTTCCTGAAAAGAAAGCTATCACTTCCCTGAAAATGAATGATTCCCTAGTCATCAAATCAGCTGACAAGGGTGGAGGCATTGTACTTCAAAAAAAAGTAGCGTACAAAGGAGAAATTCAACGCCAATTATTGAATACAGATCATCACTGTAGACTACCCACGAATCCAACCAAAGAGCTACAAACACTTATCTTACAAATCACTACAGAAGCTAAATTGGAGGGCTTTCTTAGTCAGAAAGAATTCCTATTCCTCAACGTGAAATCACCCCGCACACCAGTTATTTACACCTTACCAAAGGTCCACAAAAATCAGACGAACCCCCCGGGACGACCCATAGTTTCGGGTTGTGGTTCCATTTTGGAGCCCTTAGGTCAATATATTGACCACTTTATTAAAGACTTCGTACCACTCACTCAGTGCTATATCAGAGATAGCATGGCGATGATAAATCTCATCGAGCATCACCCCTTTGATCCCACCCTTGAAATCCTTTGCACCATGGATGTAGAATCACTCTACACTAATATTCCGCAAATCCCAGCACTTCTCGTGATCCAAGGGATCTTGGACTCGAGACCGCGCCCCCACTCTGTCCCCACACTTTTCGTTATTCAGTTGCTTGAACTCTGTCTGACCCGTAACTTTTTCACCTTTGAGAATGAATATTACCAGCAAGTCAAAGGCACGTCGATGGGCGCAGTTTTTGCGCCGAATCTAGCGATCCTCCACATGGATCATCTAGAAATGACTACCATCCTTGATGCCACTAACCCATTCCTTCCAGGTATCATTATGTTGCGGCGCTACATAGATTATATTTTCCTTATATGGCATCAAAATGAGGTCACACTTTCCCAATTCAATCACTGGCTCAATAATAATTGTTCTGGCCTCAACTTCACCAACACATATGACAGATCACATATCCCACTTCTTGACTTAACCATATACCATTCCGATGGTGAACTACTCACCAAACTATACAGAAAAAGTACAGAGAGAAATACATTACTCAGGTATGAAAGTCACCACCCCCGAGCACTCAGAGACTCTTTGCCGTATTCCCAATTTCTCCGTATTAGACGTAACTGTTTCTCCAAGGATGACTATTTCTCTGAGGCCCTCACTCTCACCAACAAACTGAGAGCCCGTGGCTACCCCAAAAGACTGGTACGAAATGCACAAAAACGTGCTTGGTATTGCCCAAGGGAAATCCTACTGTCACCCAAAGTCAAAACCAATTCCAACCGCCTAGTCTGCGTCACCACCTTTTCCCCTGCATCCAATCAAATTCGCAAATCCATTCTGCAACATTGGCCTGTGGTCAATGCAGGCAATCTCTCAATAGAGCGACCTATTTTTGCCTTCCCCAAGAACCGGAACCTAAAGGACCATCTAGTAAGAGCCGCTTTACCTCCCCCCCGTCCAATGACCACTCTTGATGCACATTGGGGATTAGACCCTCTCACTGGACATGCCAAATACGGCAACTGCAATGTGTGTAGCACTACCATGGAAGGAAAAGACTTTGTATTCAACAATGTTTCTATGACTCTAAATTCCTTCTCGAACTGTAATACGAGCAATGTTATTTATTTAATCTCTTGCCCATGCAACAAGATCTACATCGGCCAGACAACACAGAAGGTGAAATTGCGCATTGGCCAACACAGAAGCAGAGTGCGTTGTAAAACCCCAAATGCCCCCCTTGTTGAACATTTCATTGAAATGGGGCACAAAGATGTTGACATTAAATGAACAGTGCTCAAATGCCAAGAGGTGGAGACATTGCTAAAATCTTGAACAAAGAAGAACTCAGAATGATCATCCGCACTGACAGCATCAGGCAAGGCCTGAATCGCAGCGAGGATTGGACTAACCTCATCTGACACCATGAACTCTCATTTTAATGTCATTTCCATTTTGCTTCTCTGTATCGTTTGTTGTTTATCGGTTGTTTTTCATCCTTATACCACCGTGTACCACCTTGCTATTCTGTTTACTCCCCTTGTAACCCTTAGTGCGCAACTGTTATGTTTTCCTTCAATGAATAACTATGTGCACAATTACATTTACGGCATTTTCCGGCTCTTACTGTAGAGAGTTTTTAACTCCTCTCTCACTTTCGTATTACAGTTCTATTGACATCATGTTTTTCCCTACTTCTGTTTCCCGTATGACCGTGTTTCAAAACTACTTCGCTCGTTTCTGAGTTTACTCTCATATTGCAATCGTAATGGTCATCACACGCAATTATGCTTGTCTGTAAATTGTACTATATGATTTGCTTGGTCTGTTCCTACTGTCTTATCCCCTCAAGATATTTTCCCAGTCTATCTTCCCTTTCCATTTTCCTCTCCTAAGATGGCGCCGCTCTCACCCGCTCTAGTCCCCTAGAAACCTCCTCAGTATTTATTCACACTCAATGCGCCTCACTCCGTCACTCGGTTCACTGTAACCTCAGGACCTGGCTGGAGCGCTTTTCACTACCTTCTTTTCTTGTTCCGCTTTACGCACTAGCACCGTGCTCATACCTTGCGTTTTCCCCCTAGTGCATTGTCACGCCGCCTCTACTATCCGAAGCATCGCTTGGACCTTCAAATTTTGGATAAAACAACCTTCTATCTAGGTAAATATTGCTCCCCCTTAACCTGGTCTGTTCACCACACTCACTACTCACTTAACGCGCCATTCTCCGTTTTAGTGTACCTTGTCTTCACCTGGCGAACATTGTTGCCCGTGGCTCCGGCTGGATCGTGCATTCGCCTTCTAGCTCATACTAGGTAATTTTTTATCATTCCGCCGCTGTTCACCATCACACTCACCATTCACTCACCTAATACGGTACCTTTTCCTCCCCAGTGAACCTTCACTGCACTTCATTACCGCAGTTGCCCCCGTCACTGGACGGCTCGTGTTCTCTCACGATTCCAGGTGAGACCAACGTTCATTGTAGTTACGCGCTCTTCACACCCACCCCCTAAATACTCTGCTCGTTATCCTTCCACTCCATGACTGGTTGCTTTATAGCACCATCACTACCACCGAGTAAAGCTTCCTCCTCCACCGCCTGTTGCTGCCCTTCCACCCAGCCTGGTTGCCTCCGTTCGTAGTTCCTCATCACGCACTTCGCATCCGTTTAGTCAACGATAACTTCAGACACATGTCCTCACATCACGCGGTCCCTTTCCGCTCCAACTCTTTATTAGTTAGCAAACCACCGCGAACGTTTATCTCTCCGGTCACTCACCACTTATACGGCTTATTTGCGCCCGCTACTGATCGATCAGTACTTGACTCTTGAACCCAACGCATGCCTACACACCCGCATGCATTCTTGGTACTACACCTGCATCCTTTGCGCGATTTAATCTTGTTCAACATGCCATGAGCGGACCGCCCTAAATCCTCTCTTTCATTTTTTCTTAATTTTTTCTTCATTTTTCTCCCCTCTCTATATCACCCCTGGTTGTTTCCCCACAGGCAATTTCGTTCACAATCAGGCATGTACACATTAATGTCCTGATGATGATCCTGGTACTCCTCTGAAAGGATCGAAATGTCGTCGACCCCTTCTAAAATAGCATGCACGTTAATCCATTGTGTTGAAAAAGTGCACTAGCTGTTTTGAAAAAGCTTACAACATTGGATAATTTAAAAAGCTCCTTTTTGTCTTGCCTGAAATGCCTTGTTTGTTTTGTTAATGTTATTGTTCTAATTGGACACAGGACTGTGTCCCACAAGTACTTTGTTCCTATATTTGTGCATTTTTTATTTAAAAAATTAAATCGGTTGTCCGGCTGGACTTCCAGAATATAGTATCGATTCTGAACTATATTTATCTAATCATTATCCCAAATATTTGAGGATCATTGTTGTTTGTACTGAACTATTACCCAAGGTCCTCAACTACCTCTTTGGGTTCCCTTGTCCCTTATAAGTAGGCCCACTAGTAGCATTTTCTTTACATGCCCTGGCACACTCAGTGCACTTTACTAGGGACTTACCAGTAAATAATATATGGGAGAACCAGTTGTAACAACAATTTACACAGGGAGCACTGGTACTTTGACACTGATCAGCAGTGGCAAAGTGCCCAAAGCATCTAAGTCATTAAAAACAAAATCCAGCACAGCATAAAAAAACAGGAGGTAGAGGTAAAAAGTCAGGGGAAACCACCCAAAAGATGGCAAGTCTAATATTCCTCATCTAAACAACGCGGAAAAGCTGGGAGGTTCTTTTTAAGAAGACGATTTATTTAACACAGCTGTAGGATCCTTAAGGTGCCACACTACCTTTTAACCATCATAGGTATGTTTACTAATGCTGTCTGACATTAATGGTGTTTTGTCCCTGTCATGCAGAAATATTCCTTCAACTAATTGGGCATTATGGTCACCCTACTGGGTTTCCATCATGTGACCATTTAAGCACCACTGCAAGAAACTTTTAAAAGGAAGTATGTAGTCGATGGTTGACGTTTGGTTCCCACCTCTGTATGTTGGTTCATCCAGGCAGTAACCCTGAAAATAGTTAACTACGTCCTGAAGGTACAGTCAGGCAACTTCTCAATTTCTTTCCCCTGGCATCCCAAAATGCTGTGTCCAAAACAGAGCTACAAAAGCAAAGTTCTACAATTTTTATGCCCTTCTTTATTTTAAAATCCCCAGAAATTGTGAATCAGGGTTGGGAGGGGTTGACCTTCCCTAGGGGTCTCAGACCCACAATAAATTCAAATAGCTCATCAAACAGACTATTATAAGAGTTAGGAAAAGCATTGTTGTAAACATTGACTAAATAAAAACGAAAAGAGCTCTTACAGTCACAGATAAGCAAAGCCTGGTCTATACATGTTCAAGACTAAGGGCCCGATTCACAGAACTAACTTAAGACAAAATCCTAAACTTACTACCATTTTGGTATTCACAGAAGGCACTTACTCATTTTGGTATTCACAGAAGGCACTTACTCATTTCGGTATTCACAGAAGTTAGGAGTCCTAACTTTAGGACTCCTAAATGCCTTCTGTGAATACCGAAAGTCTTAAAATTAGGATTTTTCTCAGTTTAGTAGTAGTATAGTTAGGACTCCTAACTTTAGGACTCCTAAATGCCTTCTGTGAATACCGAAAGTCTTAAAATTACGATTTTTCTCAATTTAGTAGTCCTAAGTCTAAATTTAGGACTACTAAATTGAGAAAAATCCTAATTTTAAGACTTTCGGTATTCACAGAAGGCATTTAGGAGTCCTAAAGTTAGGAGTCCTAAATTTAGGACTACTAAATTGAGAAAAATCCTAATTTTAAGACTTTCGGTATTGTTTAAAAAGGAAGCAGTATAAAAACAAATATCAGCAGATTGTAAGTTAAAAATCAATTTCATAGCCTGCTCAACCGTCCGTGTACCATATTTAACAAACATGGGCTTTAGCAGAATAACACGGAAGTTAGAGTACAGCTTACAAAATAATATAAAGTGCATTGTGCTCTGCTTGGAAAAACCGTCACATCTACAAGGGCCTATAGGGTATTTTCTCATTACAGGATGTGCCACCAGATGATGCACTATTCCAAATCTCAATCTGGTTAGTACAAATTTATGTGTTGGTCTGGTGACAAGAGTTAGATAGACGGGAAATCCATCCATGGACAGATATCTGTTGTAAAACATAACAGTGGACAAAGAACCTGCAATTACTATTCTTTTCCTCTCGGCAAAGGCTAGAAAAACCCTTTTCAGCTCAGTCTTGGGGATTGATAAAACAGCATTTGGATCAGTCACGATATTCAGGTTGAAAATATCCGAAAAGCACATGATAATGTATTTAATCCAGGGTATTGCTTTTACTTTATCTAATCGCATACAGTCCTGGATTATAGACCTAGTGAAAGATTTTTCTTCATTCAACCAAATTGATCTCCACAACATCAAAGGTCTAAGTGACAAAAGATCGGATAAAAAGTTAACATTTAGTTCATAATGACATAATGCATTAGAGGCCGAAGTGGGTAAACACAATACTTTTTTTAGGAAAGAATTCTGTTCCAGTTGCAACTCATGTACGCCACTGTAACCCCAAATTCCAGCCCCATATAATGCAATCGAAACACATCTAGCCTGATAAATTTTTACCATGTCTCTGGTCCTACGATCCCCAATTTTCTGTGCAAATCTAAAAATTCCATGTGCATTTCTAGCCATTTTATTGCGTATATTATTAAATTCATGTGTCCAATTTTTATCCTCAGCAAAGGTTATACCTAAATAACAGAATTTGTCCACCTGCTGCACTTTTAGCTTGTCTATGAAAAACCCTTTCGCTGCATGTTTAATTTTCTTTGGGCCACAGATCATTGTATAAGTTTTGCTTTTGTTAATAACTAATTTTTTATCTTCAATAAAAGATACAAAACTATCCATTAATCGTTGTAACCCTATCGGAGTTCTTGACAGCAATACAGCATCGTCGGCGTATAATAACACCGGAATGGGGGTACCGTTAATCATTGGGGCATCTGCAGGTACTTTTTTTAAAATAGCATCAACATTATTTATAAATAAAATGAATAAAAGGGGAGCTAAAACACAACCCTGCCTTATACCGCGTTTAACGCTAAAGTTCCTGGTGCATTCACCCTTCCTACCAAAACGTACACATGTTTTTAGTCTCTCGTACATTCTGGCAAGAAAATAAATTATGCCCTTTGGCGCCCCTAATTCTAACAGGGTCATCCACAAAATAGAGTGGTCGACCATGTCGAAGGCGCTACTTAAATCAGCAAAGCACATATAAATATGGCCAGATTTGGCTTCACTGTATTTCCCGATCAATAATTCTAAATTAATGCATTGATCGAGTGTACCCCTACCTTTCCTAAAGCCATATTGGCTATCTGTCAGAATATGGTCCTGTTCTACCCATTCTTCCAGTCTAACCAGCATAATCCTACTCATAACTTTTACTGAGGCATCCAATAATGAGACTGGTCGGTAATTTTTTGCATGGGACCTAGATCCCTTCTTGTATATAGGTACAATTATAGACTCCTCCCAAGTTTGCGGGGGGCCTATACAGACCGCGGCATTAAAAACAACAGCCAACAATGGACCCCATACTTCTGGCGTCTCCTTATATACATCACTTGGGACCCCATCCGGGCCTTGGGCCTTTCCTCCCTTACTTGCCCTTATCCCTCTTTCCACTTCTTCCACAGTGATATCAAGTGGTATAATAGGCCAGCTTTCTGACCCAACATTACTATTTTTATTTGAGTCAAAAATACTAGAGAAATGGGCAATCCATCCTTCACAGGAAACATTTGCTGTTAACTCAGGCATATTTGTTTCCTTAAGGAACGGAGAATTAACTGTTGTCCAAAATAATACAGAATTCGAAAGTTCTGCCGCCTGGTTAAGAGATTCCCACGCTTGTAGCTGCAAAACCTTCTTCCTTTCTTTAATAGCCTTTTTGTATTCTAGCCTCAGAGTAGTTATTAGTTTTTTATCCCTAGGTCTTATTGCTAGGGCTTGCTTAAGGTCGGTCAGGGCAGCCGAACAAATTTTATCAAACCAAACAAAGCCAGACTTCTTACTGCCCCTACTGCCGCTTGTGAACTTGTCGTTAATGGCATTGTTGATACCTTTAAAACTAGATAAGACCCGCTCATGATCTAATCTATTTTCTAAAATAAAGACAATGTCTGCTAAATTCCTCATGATAATAGACTTGGTTAATTCAGATGCTTTAGCACCTATCCACCTCAGCCTTACCCCATTAACCCTGTGTGCTTCAATGTTTTCAACCGTAGCCCCTACCTCTTCATCATTCTCCTCCCACAAAGTCATGGGCACAATAATACAGTTATGATCGCTGGTATCCATTATTTCAATTTCAAGTGGGCCAAAACAATCGGCAATACTGGAGGATACCAACACATGGTCAATTACAGAATTGGCACGCCAATTCCTAAATGTGGGGATAGGTGAACCATTACTATCCCTGCAACAATCCAAAATTTCCAGGTCAAGGCACCCCATTAATGCATTCACTTTTTCCCCATACATATCATGCCCAAAATGTGGGGCCTCCCATCCAGCATTATTTGTGACCCCACAAGCTTTAGTGAATAGTAATTCGCATAATGAGACATTGAAATCCCCACACCAAATGATATCAAATACTTCATGAGAAATCGAACTTAGGTTCTCAATAGCATTGGTCAGATCGGTAACAATTCTGCCCCTGGTACTATCAAAAATGTTATTATAATAATTGATCAGAAGGATATTACGACCTTTACCTTCTTGGATCCAAATCATCTGTATTAGATCACCTACCGGCACATATTTTATCACCGTCATCTGTCGGTGGACCGATACAAGGGTAAGTAAACCCCCCTTAGCTCTACCCGGTCCCTCTCCATATGCTGGCAGGTTATATGAAACGAACCCCTCATAATCAATATTATCTTTGCACCAGGTTTCCTGAAAGCATAGGATATCATACCTGTTAATAAAGGAGTTCCAACCCGGGTCCCTACTTTTAGATTTCAGACCAGCTACGTTCCAGCACACCAACCTGGAGCATATACCTGCTCTGGTCGTACTCCCACTAGGAGTACCTCGGGTATCTCCCTCCGTAATGCCAACCTCGGTAATTTGGCCCAAATCACCAGAATTCATACGACCATCTGGTATGGTCTCAGCCTCATCCTGTTCAGGCACCGAAATTACGGATATACAATCATCTCTATGATCCTCCAAATTCAATTCCTCTTCCCTTCCCGCACATATCTCCGTCTCCTTTATACGTCAATCATTAGAGTCCAGAGTACTAAGTGCAAGAAATCTGTTCTGAGTAGGGATATCAAAATGAGGTTTGCAAATAGGTGGATAAGTAGAATTTCTATTGTTAACCCTCCCTTTGTCATTAAGGTGATTATAAAAGTATCCCAGTGCTCGAGCACATACATTACCATCTAAGATTGGGAGAGATGCCGCTCTTAGGAGGACGGTAGAAACATGCTGCGGATATTTGAAGTTAATAATTACACAGTCCCCTTTTAGTCTTTTCCTATCACTCCCAATCCAGTTGGCTCTTCTGGTTGTCAAAATATTGTCAGAAAAATTCAATGGGAAACCACATTGTCTATTTAACCACGACAAACATTTGTTTTTTAAGGAATCATAAGTTTCTTGGGGAACCTTGTTGTCTAACGGTGGCACATTTGTAAGTACCACCACATAGGGAGCACACTCAGGTGGGAGGTTAACAGCACCCTTCATTTTGTTTCCCTTCCAACTGTTTATATTATCTATAGCAGGCAAATTACTGCCTGATGGGTCGGTGCTTATTTGTGGTATTGCCAGAGTAGCACTATCGTTCCCTTTGTTCCCTGTGGCTTTCTTAGCAGGGTCTCCCTGTCCTTGAATCTTACTTTGGGTGTTAGTAGTGTCGGTTACCACCTCTATAACAGGAGTAGCAGCAGACACTTCTCCCAATTTGCCTAAGGCTTTATTTAGCAAGCCGCCCAATCTGACAACTTCTTCCGTTAACTCCTCTATTTTTAAAACCAGTGGATCTATTATATCCTTGATCTTGGTACCAATAATCTCCTCAATGTTACTAACAATATTATCCTCTATTCCCACCTTATTAACTGAGCTCAAGGCAGTATTCCCGATGTCTTTATCTGATTGGTCTGCAGATTTCTTTCCATTACATAATGTCCCCTTTTTAGACTGGAATTTCCTGCATGTTCTTACTGATCGTTTTTTTGGGGAAGTTGAACATTGTTCCACCCTGTCATGGCAGTCATCTATTATTAACTCATTGGGGCTAATGTGAACAGAATCAGGTTGCCCCAGCTCAGTTAACTCAACCACCTCCGGGGTAGTAGAATCAAAGTGATTGTTTGCATCCTCCATGCCTGAGGTTGATAAACCTCCTAAAGGGCTCTCTCGGGGTGGGGTACTAGCTTTCCCCAATGACTGTCGTCTTTCAGAATTTATCTTACTAACCCTCTGAACCAAATAGTTATCCATTGTACGTGGCCCCGAAGAGGCTTTAGATCTAGACATATTGTAAACAGTCACACCCTCGTCACAAGCCTGCTGAATTGATAGAACGTTATGTCCGTTAATAATTACTTAGATAACAATTTTTAAAACACTAACAATTATTAGCAAATACTCAATATCACCCCCGCTGCTTATTACAGATTTTGTGACCAGGACCAGCGTCTCTGGCCCAGTCCAGTCTCCTCAGGCCTCTGAGGGCCACAGAGGGCCCGCCCTTTGCCCGGGCTTAGCCCGGCGCCGCCCGCGCGCGTCCCGCGACGCGGAGGGAGCCTCGCAGTTATAAGCGCCTCAGGGCGCGCAGGGAAGCGGAAGCGGAAGATACCGCTAGGGACTCTGGGGGCTGTAGTCCCTTTCGCGGCGTCCAGCGCGGTCTCAGCGCGGTCTCACAACCTCCGACCCCCGGGCAATGCAGAGTGCGCAGCGGAGCGTCCTTCCACCAGGTAGGTTTGTTGGCAATGTCCTAATTAATATAAAAGGTCCTGTAGAAGTCTGGAACCTCAGGTCTGTTCAGCGTGTGCGCCACTAGCAAACCGTCTGACCGCGGTCCTGTAGGGGGCCATAAGAGATGTGTGTGTTTCCACCTCACACAACAGTGCTTGTGTTTTCCAGTATACAGTGAGCTCTGTCTCTAATGCATAAATACAGATTCTGGGGGCCCGTGGACTGTCAAACCTGATCGTAAAGATTCCCTAACAATGTAAATCGGTTATTATACCCGATGTTAAAATCATCAATGGTCTTTCAAGTTGGAGAAGCCTAGAGCAATGCTAGATGTTGCTAAAGGTGGGGAGAGCTGTAAAAGAAACCAAGAGGAAGATTACTGACAGTGCCATTCCTGGTGTAGGGTTGAAGATAATGGGACAAATATTTACTTGCAATCATCGGATACCTAAAATTCTCAATAATACAGTCTCCTTGGATGTTCTTAGTAAAAGGACGACCTAAGGCAAAGGGCTTACCAATAAAATGTTTTTATAATTCTGCACATTAAAATTCGAGTAATTAGCCAGCCAATGACACACCTTGTTTTGAACCTGAGTAGATGACTCCTGATACGAATGTAACACTGGGGGAACACCTGCCAGGGCAATAACATATGGGCAACAAGCAGGTGGAAGGTTAATCACCGGTAACTGAGAATACTGTATTAGAGATTGAGGCTCTCCCAGTGTAGTGTGTGAAATCGATGAAGGCATAGCAGAATTCGATGGACCGGGTACATGGTCTAATACAACTGGGTGCATATCAGACTGCGGAATTATTCCAGGTCTCTGGTATCCTTTCTCCTTTAATGATGAATGAGAACTGATTGTTGTAGAAGAAGCAGCGGGGGGAGGGCAACTAAGTTTATCCATATCAGCACTCTTTGGCACATTCTTTGCCCCCTTTTGAAGTATCTTCTGCTGCTCCTGTCACACAGTCAAGATTTTACCAACTGTTTATCAAGTATCTCTCTCAGAGTGTCCGAACACTCTTTCAAGGTTGCTAACAATTTTTGTAACACTGTCCTGTGTACCACATACAATTCCAGGTGTTCAAGCTTGAAGTTGAAGAAGGAGATGCCAAATATACAGTTCACATAGTCTTCTGCTTACGCTTTGCAGCTGGTGGGTGTGCTAGTGATGTGTTAGCCAAAGAAATCCTCACTGGGCTTGGGCACTGTGATACTCACAGAGTGTTCTCCTGGCTCGAGTCCAAGATAACAGAGCTGGCCCCGTTGGTTGGTTCAGACCTCATCTCCTCCATATCTATTAAACTGGTAGCAGAGAGAGCGGCTATTCCAATGCATCCCAAGGACAAGTGCCTCTCTGCTAGGTCAACTTCTTTTGAAACAGCACTAACAGTTCTTGCCAGGAGTTGTAGTGGGATTACCCCCGATAGTGCCTTGTTGCAGGTAACCTTCTTTTTCCCCATAATGCCACTTTTTATGCCAGCAGGGAGGGAGACACAGTATAGAACTGCACGGATGCAAGGAAGAATTCACCCAAAACCTATCCCACAAAGCAGTCAGGCCAAACGAGTAATCACAAAAGTGACACTGAAAGTTAAATCCACTTACTGGTCTCCTCAAATCAACTGGTCAGTATACACAAATCAAAATAACACCAAGCCAAGAGACAAGGCCCATTCCTGTCTCATCTGGCTTCGGACGGGCTCAGTCGGCCCGCCCTTGACCCGGTGTTTGCCCAGGCACAGCCCAGGCATGCCTGCGCGCAGTTCGTGCTGTGGGAGTGCCCTGCCACTTTAAAGGCATCAGGAGGCTGGCCCCTCCTCCTCTGGCAAAAGAGAACACTGGGGGACCGAGTCCCACTCCAGCAAAGCCCCAGCCTGCAACAGGCAGCAAGCAGGCAAACACAAGGCCTCTGCAGACCTTGGACGGCCTGGTAAATATGTTCCACACTGCTGCCGTTGTGGTGCTGGGAGGCTGGCCCCCCCTCCCGGCAACACAGAATACTGAGGGATCGAGTCCTGCCCCAGTGATGCCGCAGCTTGCAACAGGCTGCAAGCGGGCAAACAGAAGGTCTCTGTGGGCATAGTACAGATCGGTAAATATGTACTGTGACAGTCAAGTGATAAAAGGACTATTTGGTTCCTAGTTTGAGATTCAGAAGCACAAAGAACCCAGAACACCAGAAACAAAACGCACTGGTTGCTACAATTGGAACCAAGTAACTTTTGATTGTCTTGGAACACTCCAAATCAGATTTCTCATAGTTACCACCTGCAATAGAAAAAGATAACGCAATGAATAAATGTGGGGCTTGACTTACTAGGCAATGTAAAACAGGCTACATTTGTTAAACAGGATGTCAAGATTCGATACCCCAACCCAACTAACCCTTCACTCCACTTTAGAATGAATCAATAAGATATTTTCATCTTACTTGAAATCGCTTTCATTTTTCACAGAGTTACTCTGAGGGATGGTAAGGCTATTGTAGCTCTGCTAAATATCAGCTCTCAGATGAAGCTGAGAATGCTCTTATTGGACATCCAGAAATTATGTGAGGTGGACCCAGATTCTGAGCCATTCTTAAGTGTAGATTACTTAACATAGGATCTTTGGCTCATTCTGCACAATTAAGGGGCACATCAATAACAAATAGCGATAAATTGTTAGCGCTAACATTTTTATTGCTGGCGAAGTCCTTTTTTTATCGCCGCAGTAGCGACGTATTAACAAGGCGCCGCTAGGCAGCGATAACAATCAGTTCCGGCACCAATGGATGGCGATAAATTCATAGCGCCGGCGATAAAAAAACACACGCTAAGCCGCGAAAAGTAGAGCTAAGCAAATTATCTCCAAAATCAGCCTTGCACGCAGCAAGCTGGAAAAATCCACTATAAAAGGCCCCCAAGCAGGCAAAATAAAAAATGGATTCCAGAGACCAGACCAGAGACATGGAGGAAGCGGGGCCAAGCACGGAGACCACAGCCAACCCCACAGCCAGCCAGGAGGAGCAGGCAGAGAGCCAGGGGAAGGAAAAGAGGAGGAGGAACCCCAGATTCAGCCACCAGGACAATCAGGTCCTGTATAGCCTGGTGGGTGAACAGCAGCAGGGGCTGTTTATCCGGAGGACAGTGCCATTGTCCCGAAAGAAACACATCTGGGAGGAGATCACAGCTAATGTCAATGATGTGGGAGGGAGGAAGAGGAGGACCGTGGAGGAGGTACAAAAAGCGCTGGAACGACAGCAAGAAGAACACCAAGGAGAAGATGGCCGCCAACGGGCAGGCAGCCATGGCCACTGGAGGTGGTAGCCCTGTGCCGCAGCTGGAGCTGGATGAGCAGGAGGAAATGGTGGCGCAAGTCATCACTGAGGAGACGGTGGTTGGAGTGCCGTGTCGGGACACCGCTGCAGGTGAACAGACACAACCACAGGGTGAGTACAAACTATGGAGTGGGTGGACGGGGGTGGGTGGCCACAATGGCACACATTTACAATAAATAGCATTGCATACCCACAATTACTGTGGTTCAGGTCCCAGATAGCCCTGTGCATGGTGGCATTGACACACATCAACTGATCCAACATAAACATTGCTAGACACACTTTGACGGACACACTGACATTGAAATGTGCACTGAAACGTCAGAAAAACACAGTCTAGCTACATCATCAGACCACAAAATAAGTGCCACATCACATACCAAAATGCCACATCACATAGAGATTCAGCATGCTGCCAAAATGCACCCCTTGCACATCACAACCCATATCCAAATCATCTCCACAAGGCCGCAACGCACATGTGCCAAAATGAGTATGCAGTGTGAATGTGACTGATCACGTGCTCGTGTAAGCATGCCAACAGCAAGACCAGCACACCTGCAAAATAGCACATGTGGCTGACTTGTGTACAAGGATGTGCGTGGCCAACAAGTGTGACTTGGGGGGCCACACACAACCTTGCACACGAGCCAGACACATGTGCAATGTTGCAGGTGTGCTGAGCCTGTCGCTGGCATGCTTACTCGTGCACGTGACCAGTCACATTCACACTGCATACTCATTTTGGCACATGGGAGTTGCGGACTTCTGAAGAAGATTTGGATAAGTGTGGTAATGAGGCAAGGGGGACATCGTGACAACCTCATGCCTGTACTACACAAATGCCCCCTTGCCTGTACATGCTATGCAGCACTGTGTACAGCAAGATGAGAAAGTAATGAGTGACTCTGCATACCGACAACACATGCAATGTCACACCAAAAATACAGATTATGGGGCATATTACCAAGGACGGCGTTAAAATAATAGCTGCTTGAGCGGCAGAAAACTGCCACTAAAGCGGCGATAATGGCCCTGAAAATATGCCCTGGAGAATCCCAATAGAAGCCCATGGTCACACCAGAACATGGACTTCTATTGGAATTCCCCAGGGCATATTATCAAGCCCATTATCGCCGGCGAGTTCTCTGCCGCTCAAGTGCTGATAATTTGTAATGCCCTCCTTGATAATTTGCCCTCCATTGCAAAATGCGATGCAGGGCGCACCATGAAATCCATTCAGTCATCCAAGGGCAACTTACCTGCATTCACAGATATCCCTGTCTATAATACCCACCACCCTCTCCCGCCCCACATCAACGCATGACATGTACTATTTTCTCTTGCAAATTTAAAAACTCTTCATGTCTGCGAACGCTAGATCTTCAAATCTAACAATTGCACCAACCTAGGGACATATTACCAAGATCAGCATTAAAATTATCGCTGCCTTAGCGGCAGGAAACTGCCACTAAAGTGGCGGCAATGGGCTTGAAAATATGCCCCTGTGAATTCCCATAGAAGCCCATATTCACACCAGAACATGGACTTCTATGGGAATTCATAAGGGCATATCATCAAGCCCAACACCGCCGCTTTAGTGGCAGTTACCTGCCGCTAAAGCCGCAATCTTTTTAACACTGATCCTGATAATATGGCCCCTAGTCCCTCTCCCCTCACTATAGTGTTCAATTTTCTGAGCATCGGATCCTTGGCTTGTTACTATGACATGTGTCCTCTACTACCTTTAATTTTAAGAACCATGTAAAAAGGGGTATAACAACCAATTTACAACACAGGCCATATAAACAAACATCACCAGCACAAATCCATACGAAAGTCTATTTCACAATCCCTCAAGGCATGTCACCACCCATGTTGCTCTGTACTCCTTGATAGCCTTAGCAGTGCGTAATCTGTGGTAGCCAGAAGGTAAACACTAAAAACACAATATACAGGCTGCTGCTTTAGATTCACCCATCATGCATGTCTACAATGGTGTCGAATGGTTACATCTACGGGCTATAAAGGCACTAGCCTGGTACCAGCTCACCTGGCTCAGTGTTGACATCGCTCTCACTGTCTTCGTCCACCAATGGTCCAAAGAAATGGTCCCATGCCTTAGCTGCCTCAAGTGATCCCTTGCTCACTGTACCCTTGACTAGTAGTAGCCTAACTATCCCATCACACTCTGCCCATTTGGTGAACTCGCACTCCCATTGATCTAAACTCGTGTCCCCACTTGGCTTCCAGTGCATCGTAATATCCCCTCATGGCCACTAATAATTCCCTATCCATAGACCTGCGGCAAGCCCACTTTGAGCCGTGTGCGGGAAGCAATGTAGGATACAAGCCCCCTACGACAGATCTACCTCCCTGTCTGTCAACACCTTCAATAGTGTTATCACTACGGTCTAATAAGTAGCCTAAAGTGGTCACCCCCAAATCATGTGAGGGACGTTTGCCCCCTCTCCCTGAACCCTTGTGTATGCCTATGAGTCAGTGTAGAAACATGCATTGACTTTTTGCCGGTGTGCGGTAAGGTGATGTAAAACATTAAAAACAAGCCTTTGGAAGCGGGTGTGCCTGCTGCACCTCCATGCTTACTCTACAATCTCAGCACAAGCCCTTTCCGGTATCTCTCTCCCTACATCTACCTCCCATTTCAATTAAGTATGTCCAAAGGGGGCAGCTCCACAAGACCCATGTGCATGTACAGGCATGTGACTGCCTTAAACTTTACAGCTGCTGTCAATATGTATTGGCACCCTAAAGAAAGCTCAGGTCCTGCTTGGTCCCCTTTACAATGCGCATGAATATCCGCTGTGATCGCTGCATGGAGTATGTAGTCCCCCCTTTTAAAATCAAACGGCTCATGCAGATTCTAGAAGGTTAGCACCTGGTATGATGCACAAAACGGCCCACCACTGCCACACACACTCCACATGTGGAACCAAATCTGTGGGTAATGGGTGTGGACACTGTCTGCTCAGACAGCAACAACATTTGCCATACACGCTGCACCATACTCTGAAAGGGTAATCCAAAAGAAGTGCAGGAAGCAAGATTAAACATGACAGACACAATGCACACAACACAAATCGCAAGGAGCCAAAACGACTTAGAGACACATATGTCCTACACAGTGCAGAACTGTAGAAAAAATACGGCGTATATAATCAAGGACGTTAAAATTATCGCCACTTCAGCGGCATGAAACTGCCACCAAAGCGGTGATAATGTGCCTGATAACATGCAGCAGAGAATTCAAATCAAAGCCCATGTTCACACCAGAACATGTGCTTCTCCTGGAATTCTAGGCGGCATATTTCCAAGAACATCTTTGCCGCTTGTAGCGGAGTCTCCTGCTGCTAAAGCGCCGATAACACCATGGACGTCCATGATAACATGCCCCCAAGTAGGCTCCCATTGCCAATGTGCCAAAAGTGGGCACTCATCACACATCACTATTAGCACACTAAACGCATGCATATGTGCAAGCCCCTGCAAAGCTGCAACTCCTTGAGCCACACTGATAATGCATGTGATAGGGCATGATGGATAGCATGCCTGCAGGACAAAGAGATTCACATGGTGCAGGACACCTCACTGATGTTGTGGAGTGTGGAACTCATCCTCAAGGGAGCATGTCACACCCTGGCACAAACTTATGTACACACAACCCCTGATGTGAACAAGACACTTGATGACCTACTATGCACAAGAGTCACAACTCTGACAAGGATACACAATCCACACAGATTACCACATGTCTGCATTGTCCATACACAGAAGTCAAAGGCCCATTTCATGAAAGGGACAAGGGGCAGCTAAACAAAGGCAGCAGGTGCCACCATCACACAATGCAGTGTACACACATACTAATCTGAGTACATCAACATTGCCTAATAGGTGTTGTGGACTGCATCAGTCACATAACACAAACCAGGACACAACAGGTAGCATTTGTGTGTAGACACTGTCAAGACACATTTCTCACCTAGGCAACTTGTGATATTACAACATACAAGTACACCCACACATCCTTGATGTCTCTGAAATAATCACCATACAGAAACTAGCATGCATATTGTACAAAATATCTATAATGTACAGTCTCCCTCAGTCTGATTGTTAAGTCAAATAATGCATGCCCATACATGGATACCACTGTTAAACTGTATCTCCCATGAACATTCCAGAGGGAGCGGCAACACCTCCTGGACAGCTGGACGACCCACTCCGCCACGATGACTCGTCCCAAACACCAACCATCAATGTGGACGAGTTTCAGCGTCTCCTCGATTCCTTCAACACACCAACTCCAGTAGGAGGGCTACCCACCAGCACTGCGCCCAGCCCACCCCCTGCACAAACCACCCAGCAGCATGCACCTCCCACCACAGCTGCCTCCCAGGACCCAGCCAACACATATGCGGCCTTTCACACCATGGTGCTGGAGGTACAATGGGAGACACAGGACTTTGTGCGGGTGGGCTTGGAAAGCCTGGCAGCCAAGTTTGAGGAGGTGAGTGGGTGTCTGAATCGCCTCGATAACAACATCGCAAGGATGCCAGACATCCACACATCCCTCAATAACATCCAATGCTCCCTGGATGACATTGCTGGGGTCCTGATCCGGAGAGCGGACACACTGTCCCGGAAAGATAGCTCCAGCAGTGTCTTTGCTGCATTATCCCGACTGGTAGGGGTAATGGAGTCCAGGGAGCGGAGGGAGCTCCAACAGATGGGTTCCACGGCTCAACACCAGTGTAATCTGGAACAGACATGGCAGGCCCTGCTTCTCCACATGACATCTCTACCTCCCCACGGTCTTGCGACATCTGCTGCTTGCGCATCCACATCCTCAGCTCCGCACCCTGATGTGTCTGTGCCTCACAGTGTTGCTCCCACCATACCACCACCCACATGTGAGACACACGAAACATCATCGGACGAATCATCGGATGAATCTGCCACCATGGTGATGTGCAAGTTCAGCTAGCAGTAATGTACAAAGGCCTGTCGGTTTGTACATAACATCATTTCACTGCCCTTCCTCTCCCACTGTCTGCCGACGTCCATCAACACCCAGCGTGGACCCACACATTGACCCACAGCAACTCTCCTCTTGTTCATTGACAATGGCACTGCTAAATCTGCCTCCTCCCCTGGCTCTGTCGCTCACAATGGACTGCACCTCCAACAGGCATCCTGCCAATCCCATGTCCTACGGTCCAGTTCTGGTCAATGCACAACCTGTTTTTTGTAAATAAATTCACTTAAATCACACAGGTGCATGTTTTCCATGAACAATCAAGTATTTAACTTAGGCAATAAGTAAGGGGCTGTGAATTCACAAGAAGGTCCAGCAAGGCTAATTCAATCAATGTACATGTGTCACCTGACATGGATAGGCAGTGAGATGGGGTAGGAGTCTGCCACTGCTTGGAAATCCCGTTCTTGAGGAGGCACATTAATGTCAGCATGTGCTGTGCCTGCCGCAGGAGGGTGGGGAGAGTGTTCCAGTTCTTTGCGTTGAGGTGGCATAATGATCTTCTGCAGGAGTTAGCTGTCCAGATGCAGGGGACTGTGGCAATTGGAATGTCAGCGTAGCAGACCTGCTGGATTGGGGTGCAGAAGCGGAGTCGTCTGTTGAGGTATGCATGTCAGGTGTTGTGGAGTAGCTTGTGTGTGTGGTTCTTGCGCGTGGAGGTGATACACTTGTTGGTGGTGAGCCAGTACAGGTCTCACAGGTTGGGTGTGATGTGCTGTTGGCAAGGGATGTTGAGGACCAGCCGTGCAGAGGCGTTTTTAATGCGTTTAAGTTGTTATTAGAGTTTGGTCGAGGCCCCTGCATAGAGGATGTTACTGTATTCCAACTTGCTGCTGCTGAGTGCCTGTGTGACTGTTCTCCATGTTTTGGTGGTAATCCACCTGTTGAACTTGACAAGCATCTGGAGGGTGATGAAGCAGGAGGACGAGACGGCGTTTACCTGCTTTGGCATGGAGAGAGTAGAGTTGATGTTGAACCCCATGTTGCATGCGTGGTTGGTTGGTGCTGGATCTGTTCCCAGGGCGGCCGCACACCAGGAGGTGTCTCATGCGTAGGAGGTGGATTCGAGGATGAGCATTTCAGTCTTGTCTGATGTTCATCTCCTGTTGGCAGTTCTTCGTCCACTCAGCAATGTCTTACAGTCCTACATGGTGTATGGTGGTGTTAGTGAGGGTGGCCATGGTGATGGAGAAGATCAGCTGGCTGTCGTTCTCGTAGGAGATGATGTTGAGGTTGTACAGTCGGGTAACGTGTGCGAGTGGTGACATGTACATGTAGAACAATGTTATGTGAGGGATGAGCCCGGGGTAATCCGCAGAAGATTACTGTGGACTCTGAGCAGGAAGGGTGGAGGAGGGTGCATGCGTGTGCATAGTGTGCAGTGCAAGACAGTGTTGAAGGCAAATCACAGGTACTGGTCAATGAGTGCTGCTCTTTCACTGTTGTCCCTCCGTGGCATTATGTCATTGGTGGCGGTGATGTGTCCAGTTTGCTGCAGGAGTTGCCGCTGAAGCGCAAATGGGATGGATCCTGGATGCTGTTCCCATAGAGTTAGTGGGTCAGTTGTCTGTTGATGGTCTTCGCAATGACACCTCACAGGAATGGTAGCAGGGAGATAGGACGTAAGTTCAGGCAGTCTTTGGGGTCAGTCTTTTGTTTGTGGAGTAAGGAGTTGATATCGGCTTGCTTCCAGCTCTACATCAATGTTGAATTTATGAGGAAGATGTTGATGCTCATCTTAAATGGGGTGCAATGGTGGGGCTGGCTTTGGAGCAGATGTGGTGTGGACATGTGCCTGACGTTGATCCGGAGTGGATGTTGTATCAGATGTGCTTTGTGTTTGTGTTGTTTACATTGGTCCAGGAGAGCAGGGGGTTGGTGCGTATGGGATCCGTGGGGATAGAGGTCTCAGTGCTATTCGTGGCAGTCGTGGCATTGTAGCTGTCGTGGATGGGGTCACCCTTGCGATGGACGAAAGTATCAAAGGAGTTGCACAGGTCTTGGGAAGGTGGGATGGTGTTGGTGTTGGAGCTGGTGTTGGAGAGTACTTTCACTAAGTTAAAGAGCACTTAGCTGGTGTGTGCGTTGTTGGCAAGGCGGTCTTTGAAGGAGGCCCAATTGCATATCTGATGAGGTGATGGTGTCTGCGTGTGGCGTCTTTGTGGGTTGCGTAGGTGTCCAGTGTCTGTTCACGCAGCAATTTCTTCACTAGCTCATGGCAGGTCGGCATTGAGTACTAGGTACTCTTAAGAAACCCTCAATCATGTGTTCATTCACAGGTGGAATTCTAACGGTATGTTCGATTATCCGCTATTTATTTGACAACGTGACAGCATCATCATCGGGTTAATGAATGCTTCCTCCACCCGGAGGTTAATTCCTCTGGTTTTTTCAGTTGTGATCAGAGAACCGTGTTAGGTGTGTTGTGAAGTGCTATATGGTGAGTGAAAAAAAGGTTTAAAAGACTCAAAGGGTCCAGTTCTGTTAAATTTTAATGAAACTGGATTCGAGTTAGGTTAAAAAATCTTGACGTGCACAGAATAGACTAATTAGGGTCTATTGCACTAAAATAGTTATGTGTCCAGAAAATAGGTCGACATGTTTCAGCGTTATCTCATGCCCCAAAGGGTCATATAGGCTTTCATCAGGACCCTAGTGTATGTGTGGGAGACTCCTTAATTTGAAGGGATCCCCTCGTGAAATAGGTGAGTCCCGTTATCTCACCAGTCAGTCTGAGTTCAATTAGAACCTAGTTCAAATGAAGGGGGTGTGAGGAAAGAAGAAGAAATAAATATTAGTCAAACAGTCCGTGTGTATGCTGTCAGGATGTTCAAAATTCGAGACATCAACTGTCGTAGCAATCTATAAAAAGGCAATACTTTTTACATGTAACATAGCCAAACTGGCCACTCATATTCATTCATATGCAGTAAAAGGCAAAATCAGCCCTCCCTTCAAAATGGTGATATATTCATAAAAACAAGGACTTTACAAGTAAAAAAAGGTAATAACACTATTACGAGCTGGAAAAGTGTCCCAAAGGGGCACTAAATTCCAGGCGTTGAATGAATCATAACATCAATAATATTGTATAGTATCAGACTGTAAGTCAACCAATTCATCTTATTCATAAACATGGTCAGTTTGTCTCTTGAGGAAATGAAAAAGCATGAAAAAACATGGAAAAAACACATGTACACCAGGTAGTGCATTTGATAGAGACAGTCAGTTATTTCTAATTCCCAAACTTCATTAGACTGTCGGAGATTTTGTTAGCCAAAATGAATATAACGTGGAAAAGCTGCCAACATATTAAGGAATGTAATTCAGGGGAGAATGTTTAGATTCGAGCAGGTTTCATATGCATTTCTTAATGAAAAACAGTGGCATATTATTCCTAGCGAAAGAACGACCCGCCGTATGAGTGGTATTTCAGGTATCACGCTGCCAAAATATCAAGTAATGTAAATCAGGGAGGTATTGTTTAGCTGGTGATCCGTATTTCATAGGGGAAACAGTGACACTCTATCTCCAGCGACGAGTTAGCCATCGCGTGAGTGGTATTACGTGGTGTCAGACAATGCATCAAACAATGGGTCTCAGTAGAATTTAACTAGGGCAAGTCTCTCTATTTAAGGAAGCAGAGAATGAAAACGTACATGTACATCGGTCACTCGACCCAAAAACAGAGGTTAATTATCATGCTTAATATCCCAGAAGTGGCAGTAGATGTGAGTAAAAATGCACATTGTTAAAATCCTAATCAACATGAATCAGGCTACGGAGCTGAACCTAAGATTAATTTACATTGACAGTTTGTCAAAAAACAAAAGAATACCTTAATTCTTCTGTTTGAGGGTTACATCCGATAGTGTAAGCTTTGCCCGCTCTTAAATGGAAAAGAAAGGTATTAAGAAATCGAATACGTTACGTTCTTTCTTCGGCGTCCTCGTGTATCGGGAACAGTACCTTTTCGGCGGTTAGTGACTTGTTCTGTCTCTGCTTATCTCCACCCGGTGTATTGAGCTTGGTAACCGGGTCAAGATAAAGGACGAATTCATAGAAAACAAGATAGGACTTGTGTTACTCACAACTCCTCCATCTCATAGTAGGTTTCGTGCGTGTTGTTAATACTCTAAACTGTAGAGCACTTGAAGATATCGTGATGTTCTGGTGTCATTTATAGTGATTCTTGTATTTTCGCTGTGAAATAAAGTATTGCTTGTATCAACAAAATAAAACTTGTGCGTGTATTAGGTATTTCCCCTAGCTTGTTGCCTCACAGGGCTGTACTTCACAGGACAGCTGCTCAATATCATTTTCTGTAAATTAGAGCTCCGTTCTGACACTTCGGCAAGAAAAAGGAAGATATCCCTTTTCTTCATTACTACAGTTTTGCCAATGCTGATCAAAAAGAAGAAGAGGGACTGCTGGGTTCCTACACAAAGTGCGTTTCTTATGAAAGTGTGTTTCCTTGTACATAGCATACTGAGTGTTCACTGTCAACCTCAGATACTTATAGCGTCAGTTCACAGTGCTGGTTGCGTCAAAAAAGGGAGGACTGTTGGGCTCTTACGCTCGTTTCTTATGCAAGTGTGGTTCCTTGTGCATAGCATGTTGTATATTCGCAGTCATCATCAGATAATATGTACACCATTTCACAACAGTAAACGATCAGAGTTCAGACCACTGTGCTACACATTCCACGATGAATGGCCACGTTGTGACACACATTACGATGTCTCTGTAAGGATGTTGTTCATTTATATTCCTCATTTCATCAATCCTGACAAGTTCTGGACACTTTGTCCTATCTCTTAATACTCAGCCAAGGAAAATTATCATTTAATCCGTGAATATGAGTACCTAGGCGGTAAACCCACCGCTGCTCCTTTTCAAACAAGATGTTCTCTGCATTGGCATTTTTCACAGTTAGTGTTTCTAGAACCACCCATTGTAGGTGATTAACTGTATGTCCTTTCTCGAGGTAGTGACTGCTCATCTTGGTTGTGATTTTCTTACATTTGACGTTACTCTTGTGTTCGCAAAGTCGTAACTTGACTTTGCGGCAGGTCATCCCTATGTAATGTAATCCACAGGGGCAGGTGATCATGTAAATCACATGTGTAGTGTTACAGTTGGTGTGATACCTCATGGTCCACTTCAGGTCTGGTAGTAGTTGTAGGGTCTTAGTCGGTTTTGTAAGATGACAGACCGAGCACGAGCCACAGGGGTAGTGTCCGGTTACTGGTGTGTAATCCCATAGGCTAGAGGTGATCATCAGACCAGGTTTAGGTGGTGGTCTGGTATGTACTAGCATATCTTTTAGGTTTCTGGTTCGTTTGTTTGAGAATCTCGGTTTTGGCCATTTCAGAGATCCAGAGGTGAGGATTTTCCAATTCTTATTGATGATCTTTTTAACATCATTGGATACCACGCTGTAGGTACTCACACAGGTGACCAGATCTTTCGTGGGTTCTTTCACCGTTGTTTCCATGAGGGTCTCCCTTTGTTGATTTCTTGCTCTCTTTTGACTCTTCATGATGGTACGCTGAGGGTAGTCCCTATTTCGCAGTTTGTTGCAGAGATCTTTAGCTTGTTCCTTATAGTCTCGGATGTTGCTGCAGTTCCGTCGTAGATGGAGAAACTGCCCATAAGGTAAATTCTCCCTCATTGGGCGTGGATGAAAGCTCTTAAACGACAAGAGACTGTTCTTGGCAGTGGGTTTAAAGAAGGTTTTTGTCTGGATGGTATTATTTTCGATGAATAAGGTGACATCTAGGAAATCCAGTGTGTCCGGGCTGGCTGAATAAGTAAATTTCAACCATTCGTCTCTAGTATTCAGCCAATGGTGGAAGTCGATGAGGGTTTCTTTACTCCCTTCCCAGATCAGCAGAACGTCATCGATATAACGTTTCCAGAAAACTATCTGCTCGCGAAAGGGATTACTCGGACATAGTATGTTCTTGGTCTCGAAATCACTCACGTATAATCCGGCCATGCTCGGCGCAAATGTACTCCCCATGGAAGTACCATGGCATTGTCTGTACAGGGTGTTATCGTACTCAAAATGGTTTTCCGTAAGCGCCAGTCTACAGCATTCTAGAATAAAATGTCTGGGCGTCTTGTGGTCCCATTGTTGACTGAATAGTAGTTCCTCCAAAGTGTCTAGTGTCTTTTTCTGTGGGAGACTGGTGTACAAACTCTCCACATCTAAACCCACTAGAAGCATCTTGTCTCCTGAAAATTGTTGATCTTGAAGTAGGTTCAGGAGGTCTTTCGTATCCTTAAGATAGGTAGGTGTCTTTTGTACCAAGGGTTTTAGATAATGATCCGCAAATTGGGACAGAGGTTCCAGAACAGACCCGATCCCTGAGACTATTGGTCTTCCTGGGGGTGGTCTTCGTTCCTTATGGATCTTAGGGAGTGAGTAGAAGTATGGCATCCTTGGTGCCCGGGCTAGGAGGAAATCGGCCTCGGTCTTTGAGATCCAATTGTTGGTTTCAGCTTCATCCACCATTAATGTGATGGTTCTCTGTAAACGTTCTGTCGGGTCTGTCGTGATCACTTCATAGAACTTTCTGTCTGATAGGAGGTCAGAACATTGTTGGTCATAGCTTTCTGTACTGAGCAGTACAATCCCCCCGCCCTTGTCGGCAGGCTTAATCACTAGGTCCCCATTTTTTCGTAATGAATCCAATGCTTGTTGTTCAGCGTTGGATATATTCATGAAAGGTCTTTTACTCTGATCTTTGAGGCCTTCTATTTCCCTCATAATGGCCTGTTCAAAGGCTAGAATTTCAATTGGCACTTGGTGGGTAAGAGGACAGAAGGCGGATTTTCAGCGTAGATTGGTGTCACCGTCACTCATGAAATCCTCTTGATCTTGATCTTTGAAGAAAGCCTTCAGTTTTATCTTCCTACAAAACTCGGCAATCTCACATTGAAGTTTGAAGACATCCAGGGGTGGAGTAGGGACATAGCTCAGCCCCTTATTCAGAATGTCAGTTTGTTCTTTAGTGAGAGGCATGTTGGTTAAGTTAAAGATGAGGTCGTTGCGCTGGTCCCTGGTTTCGTGTTTGTCATACTCCTGGTGTGTATTTGGCGTTGTTGATCGTCCCAAGTAACCCCTTTTCTTCTTGTTCTGTTGTTGGTCTGGCCTCTCCCTAAAAAAGGAGGTCTATGTGTGTAATTTTGACTCATATTGGGTGGTGGTGGAATGCCCATCGGTGATGGTCCAGGGAAGAAAGGGCTGGCCCAACCTTGGAAGGCAGGATTGAATGTCTGAAAAGGAGCTGGATGTGATGGGGCACCGAAATAAGGATTGAACCAGTTGTTAGGTCTCCTTCTATTTTGGCGTCTGTGTTGTCCTCTATTTCTCCTAGGTGTAAAGGTATCTTCACCACTCCAGTCTGAACCATTAGAGGAGGAACCTGCGCTTGAATAACTCGAATTGTTATCGTAGTTGTCGTCCGGGACTTTGTAGTCATCCGCGCTGTATGGGTGCATTCGTTCCATTGAAAACTTTTTTAAATCCTTACCAAGTTTTGGGATTTTATTTTGCGTGATATAATCTCTCGTTTCACTCATCTCTTTGTTGATTTCTTCTAATCTTTTTCTATACACTGTAAGGTGTACCATGTTTTTCAATTTGGTTTCGCTAGTCTGGATCTTGATCAAGAGTTCTTCAGAAAGTCTGGTAGCTGTTTTAATAATGAGAACTAAATAGTCTCTAGTGCACTTCCATGAGATGGAAGACCAGTCTTTTCGGAAAACCAAATCATGGAGAAAGATGCGTGGAGCGTTGTTCACCCAGAGGCCTCTGGGTGCTGCGTTGGCACGTAGGTACTCAGTCATTATGATTCCGTGAATGGCTGTCCGTACCTGTTCCTTTTTCAACTCTGATAATTCATCCCAATCAGAGGTCTGGGTTAGAGTTTGTGTTAGGTCCTTGTCTTGTAAAAGTGAAGGGAGGGAGAGGATTGCGTTGATTTCATCAGTTGAATAACTGAGGCCCAGGTTCTCGGCCATGATTTCTCCAGAAGAAACCTAACTCAGGGAGAGTGATGTATCTGGAGAAATAGTATGTGTCAGTATAAACTAATATTTAGAAAATACTCCCACAGCTGCACGCTGGTAAATACGTCAATAAATCAAAGGGAGGGAGAAATAAGGGGTATGACCCACTCAGCTTCTTTGTCTTGAGCGTTTAAATATCAATAGAGAGTGGATCACAGGTCCTGAAAGAACCAGGGTTATTAGCAGTAGTACTAGGTACTCTTAAGAAACCCTCAATCACGTGTTCATTCACAGGTGGAATTCTAGCGGTATGTTCGATTATCCGCTATTTATTTGACAACGTGACAGCATCATCATCGGGTTAATGAATGCTTCCTCCACCCGGAGGTTAATTCCTCTGGTTTTTTCAGTTGTGATCAGAGAACCGTGTTAGGTGTGTTGTGAAGTGCTATATGGTGAGTGAAAAAAAGGTTTAAAAGACTCGAAGGGTCCAGTTCTGTTAAATTTTAATGAAACTGGATTCGAGTTAGGTTAAAAAATCTTGATGTGCACAGAATAGACCAATTAGGGTCTATTGCACTAAAATAGTTATGTGTCCAGAAAATAGGTCGACATGTTTCAGCCTTATCTCATGCCCCAAAGGGTCATATAGGCTTTCATCAGGACCCTAGTGTATGTGTGGGAGACTCCTTAATTTGAAGGGATCCCCTCGTGAAATAGGTGAGTCCTGTTATCTCACCAGTCAGTCTGAGTTCAATTAGAACCTAGTTCAAATGAAGGGGGTGTGAGGAAAGAAGAAGAAATAAATATTAGTCAAACAGTACGTGTGTATGCTGTCAGGATGTTCAAAATTCGAGACATCAACTGTCGTAGCAATCTATAAAAAGGCAATACTTTTTACATGTAACATAGCCAAACTGGCCACTCATATTCATTCATATGCAGTAAAAGGCAAAATCAGCCCTCCCTTCAAAATGGTGATATATTCATAAAAACAAGGACTTTACAAGTAAAAAAAGGTAATAACACTATTACGAGCTGGAAAAGTGTCCCAAAGGGGCACTAAATTCCAGGCGTTGAATGAATCATAACATCAATAATATTGTATAGTATCAGACTGTAAGTCAACCAATTCATCTTATTCATAAACATGGTCAGTTTGTCTCTTGAGGAAATGAAAAAGCATGAAAAAACATGGAAAAAACACATGTACACCAGGTAGTGCATTTGATAGAGACAGTCAGTTATTTCTAATTCCCAAACTTCCTTAGACTGTCGGAGATTTTGTTAGCCAAAATGAATATAACGTGGAAAAGCTGCCAACAGATTAAGGAATGTAATTCAGGGGAGAATGTTTAGATTCGAGCAGGTTTCATATGCATTTCTTAATGAAAAACAGTGGCATATTATTCCTAGCGAAAGAACGACCCGCCGTATGAGTGGTATGTCAGGTATCACGCTGCCAAAATATCAAGTAATGTAAATCAGGGAGGTATTGTTTAGCTGGTGATCCGTATTTCATAGGGGAAACAGTGACACTCTATCTCCAGCGACGAGTTAGCCATCGCGTGAGTGGTATTACGTGGTGTCAGACAATGCATCAAACAATGGGTCTCAGTAGAATTTAACTAGGGCAAGTCTCTCTATTTAAGGAAGCAGAGAATGAAAACGTACATGTACATCGGTCACTCGACCCAAAAACAGAGGTTAATTATCATGCTTAATATCCCAGAAGTGGCAGTAGATGTGAGTAAAAATGCACATTGTTAAAATCCTAATCAACATGAATCAGGCTACGGAGCTGAACCTAAGATTAATTTACATCGACAGTTTGTCAAAAAACAAAAGAATACCTTAATTCTTCTGTTTGAGGGTTACATCCGATGGTGTAAGCTTTGCCCGCTCTTAAATGGAAAAGAAAGGTATTAAGAAATCGAATACGTTACGTTCTTTCTTCGGCGTCCTCGTGTATCGGGAACAGTACCTTTTCGGCGGTTAGTGACTTGTTCTGTCTCTGCTTATCTCCACCCGGTGTATTGAGCTTGGTAACCTTGAGCCTTTTACTGCATATGAATGAATATGAGTGGCCACTTTGGCTATGTTACATGTAAAAAGTATTGCCTTTTTATAGATTGCTACGACAGTTGATGTCTCGAATTTTGAACATCCGGACAGCATACACACGGACTGTTTGACTAATATTTATTTCTTCTTCTTTCCTCACACCCCCTTCATTTGAACTAGGTTCTAATTGAACTCAGACTGACTGGTGAGATAACAGGACTCACCTATTTCACGAGGGGATCCCTTCAAATTAAGGAGTCTCCCACACATACACTAGGGTCCTGATGAAAGCCTAAATGACCCTTTGGGGCATGAGATAAGGCTGAAACATGTCGACCTATTTTCTGGACACATAACTATTTTAGTGCAATAGACCCTAATTAGTCTATTCTGTGCACGTCAAGATTTTTTAACCTAACTCGAATCCAGTTTCATTAAAATTTAACAGAACTGGACCCTTCGAGTCTTTTAAACCTTTTTTTCACTCACCATATAGCACTTCACAACACACCTAACACGGTTCTCTGATCACAACTGAAAAAACCAGAGGAATTAACCTCCGGGTGGAGGAAGCATTCATTAACCCGATGATGATGCTGTCACGTTGTCAAATAAATAGCGGATAATCGAACATACCGCTAGAATTCCACCTGTGAATGAACACGTGATTGAGGGTTTCTTAAGAGTACCTAGTACTACTGCTAATAACCCTGGTTCTTTCAGGACCTGTGATCCACTCTCTATTGATATTTAAACGCTCAAGACAAAGAAGCTGAGTGGGTCATACCCCTTCTTTCTCCCTCCCTTTGATTTATTGACGTATTTAGCAGCGTGCAGCTGTGGGAGTATTTTCTAAATATTAGTTTATACTGACACATACTATTTCTCCAGATACATCACTCTCCCTGAGTTAGGTTTCTTCTGGAGAAATCATGGGCGAGAACCTAGGCCTCAGTTATTCAACTGATGAAATCAACGCAATCCTCTCCCTCCCTTCACTTTTACAAGACAAGGACCTAACACAAACTCTAACCCAGACCTCTGATTGGGATGAATTATCAGAGTTGAAAAAGGAACAGGTACGGACAGCCATTCACGGAATCATAATGACTGAGTACCTACGTGCCAACGCAGCACCCAGAGGCCTCTGGGTGAACAACGCTCCACGCATCTTTCTCCATGATTTGGTTTTCCGAAAAGACTGGTCTTCCATCTCATGGAAGTGCACTAGAGACTATTTAGTTCTCATTATTAAAACAGCTACCAGACTTTCTGAAGAACTCTTGATCAAGATCCAGACTAGCGAAACCAAATTAAAAAACATGGTACACCTTACAGTGTATAGAAAAAGATTAGAAGAAATCACCAAAGAGATGAGTGAAACGAGAGATTATATCACGCAAAATAAAATCCAAAAACTTGGTAAGGATTTAAAAAAGTTTTCAATGGAACGAATGCACCCATACAGCGCGGATGACTACAAAGTCCCGGACGACAACTACGATAACAATTCGAGTTATTCAAGCGCAGGTTCCTCCTCTAATGGTTCAGACTGGAGTGGTGAAGATACCTTTACACCTAGGAGAAATAGAGGACAACACAGACGCCAAAATAGAAGGAGACCTAACAACTGGTTCAATCCCTATTTCGGTGCCCCATCACATCCAGCTCCTTTTCAGACATTCAATCCTGCCTTCCAAGGTTGGGCCAGCCCTTTCTTCCCTGGACCATCACCGATGGGCATTCCACCACCACCCAATATGAGTCAAAATTACACACATAGACCTCCTTTTTTAGGGAGAGGCCAGACCAACAACAGAACAAGAAGAAAAGGGGTTACTTGGGACGATCAACAACGCCAAGTACACACCAGGAGTATGACAAACACGAAACCAGGGACCAGCGCAACGACCTCATCTTTAACTTAACCAACATGCCTCTCACTAAAGAACAAACTGACATTCTGAATAAGGGGCTGAGCTATGTCCCTACTCCACCCCTGGATGTCTTCAAACTTCAATGTGAGATTGCCGAGTTTTGTAGGAAGATAAAACTGAAGGCTTTCTTCAAAGATCAAGATCAAGAGGATTTCATGAGTGACGGCGACACCAATCTACGCCGAAAATCCACCTTCTGTCCTCTTAACCACCAAGTGCCAATTGAAATTCTAGCCTTTGAACAGGCCATTATGAGGGAAATAGAAGGCCTCAAAGACCAGAGTAAAAGACCTTTCATGAATATATCCAACGCTGAACAACAAGCATTGGATTAATTACGAAAAAATGGTGACCTAGTGATTAAGCCTGCCGACAAGGGAGGGGGGATTGTACTGCTCAGTACAGAAAGCTATGACCAACAATGTTCTGACCTCCTATCAGACAGAAAGTTCTATGAAGTGATCACGACAGACCCGACAGAACGTTTACAGAGAACCATCACATTAATGGTGGATGAAGCTGAAACCAACAATTGGATCTCAAAGACCGAGGCCGATTTCCTCCTAGCCCGGGCACCAAGGATGCCATACTTCTACTCACTCCCTAAGATCCATAAGGAACGAAGACCACCCCCAGGAAGACCAATAGTCTCAGGGATCGGGTCTGTTCTGGAACCTCTGTCCCAATTTGCGGATCATTATCTAAAACCCTTGGTACAAAAGACACCTACCTATCTTAAGGAATACGAAAGACCTCCTGAACCTACTTCAAGATCAAAAATTTTCAGGAGACAAGATGCTTCTAGTGGGTTTAGATGTGGAGAATTTGTACACCAGTCTCCCACAGAAAAAGACACTAGACACTTTGGAGGAACTACTATTCAGTCAGCAATGGGACCACAAGACGCCCAGACATTTTATTCTAGAATGCTGTAGACTGGCGCTTACGGAAAACCATTTTGAGTACGATAACACCCTGTACAGACAATGCCATGGTACTTCCATGGGGAGTACATTTGCGCCGAGCGTGGCCGGATTATACGTGAGTGATTTCGAGACCAAGAACATACTATGTCCGAGTAATCCCTTTCGCGAGCAGATAGTTTTCTGGAAACGTTATATCGATGACGTTCTGCTGATCTGGGAAGGGAGTAAAGAAACCCTCATCGACTTCCACCATTGACTGAATACTAGAGACGAATGGTTGAAATTTACTTATTCAGCCAGCCCGGACACACTGGATTTCCTAGATGTCACCTTATTCATCGAAAATAATACCATCCAGACAAAAACCTTCTTTAAACCCACTGCCAAGAACAGTCTCTTGTCGTTTAAGAGCTTTCATCCACGCCCAATGAGGGAGAATTTACCTTATGGGCAGTTTCTCCGTCTACGACGGAACTGCAGCAATATCCGAGACTATAAGGAACAAGCTAAAGATCTCTGCAACAAACTGCGAAATAGGGACGACCCTCAGCGTACCATCATGAAGAGTCAAAAGAGAGCAAGAAATCAACAAAGGGAGACCCTCATGGAAACAACGGTGAAAGAACCCACGAAAGATCTGGTCACCTGTGTGAGTACCTACAGCGTGGTATCCAATGATGTTAAAAAGATCATCAATAAGAATTGGAAAATCCTCACCTCTGGATCTCTGAAATGGCCAAAACCGAGATTCTCAAACAAACGAACCAGAAACCTAAAAGATATGCTAGTACATACCAGACCACCACCTAAACCTGGTCTGATGATCACCTCTAGCCTATGGGATTACACACCAGTAACCGGACACTACCCCTGTGGCTCGTGCTCGGTCTGTCATCTTACAAAACCGACTAAGACCCTACAACTACTACCAAGACCTGAAGTGGACCATGAGGTATCACACCAACTGTAACACTACACATGTGATTTACATGATCACCTGCCCCTGTGGATTACATTACATAGGGATGACCTGCCGCAAAGTCAAGTTACGGCTTTGCGAACACAAGAGTAACGTCAAATGTAAGAAAATCACAACCAAGATGAGCAGTCACTACCTCGAGAAAGGACATACAGTTAATCACCTACAATGGGTGGTTCTAGAAACACTAACTGTGAAAAATGCCAATGCAGAGAACATCTTGTTTGAAAAGGAGCAGCGGTGGATTTACCGCCTAGGTACTCATATTCACGGATTAAATGATAATATTCCTTGGCTGAGTATTAAGAGATAGGACAAAGTGTCCAGAACTTGTCAGGATTGATGAAATGAGGAATATAAATGAACAACATCCTTACAGAGACATCGTAATGTGTGTCACAACGTGGCCATTCATCGTGGAATGTGTAGCACAGTGGTCTGAACTCTGATCGTTTACTGTTGTGAAATGGTGTACATATTATCTGATGATGACAGCGAATATACAACATGCTATGCACAAGGAACCACACTTGCATAAGAAACGAGCGTAAGAGCCCAACAGTCCTCCCTTTTTTGACGCAACCAGCACTGTGAACTGACGCTATAAGTATCTGATGTTGACAGTGAACACTCAGTATGCTATGTACAAGGAAACACACTTTCATAAGAAACGCACTTTGTGTAGGAACCCAGCAGTCCCTCTTCTTCTTTTTGACGTAATCAGCATTGGCAAAACTGTAGTAATGAAGAAAAGGGATATCTTCCTTTTTCTTGCCGAAGTGTCAGAACGGAGCTCTAATTTACAGAAAATGATATTGAGCAGCTGTCCTGTGAAGTACAGCCCTGTGAGGCAACAAGCTAGGGGAAATACCTAATACACGCACAAGTTTTATTTTGTTGATACAAGCAATACTTTATTTCACAGCGAAAATACAAGAATCACTATAAATGACACCAGAACATCACGATATCTTCAAGTGCTCTACAGTTTAGAGTATTAACTACACGCACGAAACCTACTATGAGATGGAGGAGTTGTGAGTAACACAAGTCCTATCTTGTTTTCTATGAATTCGTCCTTTATCTTGACCCGGTTACCAAGCTCAATACACCGGGTGGAGATAAGCAGAGACAGAACAAGTCACTAACCGCCGAAAAGGTACTGTTCCCGATACACGAGGACGCCGAAGAAAGAACGTAACGTATTCGATTTCTTAATACCTTTCTTTTCCATTTAAGAGCGGGCAAAGCTTACACCATCGGATGTAACCCTCAAACAGAAGAATTAAGGTATTCTTTTGTTTTTTGACAAACTGTCGATGTAAATTAATCTTAGGTTCAGCTCCGTAGCCTGATTCATGTTGATTAGGATTTTAACAATGTGCATTTTTACTCACATCTACTGCCACTTCTGGGATATTAAGCATGATAATTAACCTCTGTTTTTGGGTCGAGTGACCGATGTACATGTACGTTTTCATTCTCTGCTTCCTTAAATAGAGAGACTTGCCCTAGTTAAATTCTACTGAGACCCATTGTTTGATGCATTGTCTGACACCACGTAATACCACTCACGCGATGGCTAACTCGTCGCTGGAGATAGAGTGTCACTGTTTCCCCTATGAAATACGGATCACCAGCTAAACAATACCTCCCTGATTTACATTACTTGATATTTTGGCAGCGTGATAC
Organism: Triturus cristatus; assembly: GCF_964204655.1. Lineage (NCBI taxonomy): Eukaryota > Metazoa > Chordata > Amphibia > Caudata > Salamandridae > Triturus > Triturus cristatus. The sequence continues at coordinate 752,161,171 of NC_140589.1, forward strand.
CTGAAATACCACTCATACGGCGGGTCGTTCTTTCGCTAGGAATAATATGCCACTGTTTTTCATTAAGAAATGCATATGAAACCTGCTCGAATCTAAACATTCTCCCCTGAATTACATTCCTTAATATGTTGGCAGCTTTTCCACGTTATATTCATTTTGGCTAACAAAATCTCCGACAGTCTAATGAAGATTGGGAATTAGAAATAACTGACTGTCTCTATCAAATGCACTACCTGGTGTACATGTGTTTTTTCCATGTTTTTTCATGCTTTTTCATTTCCTCAAGAGACAAACTGACCATGTTTATGAATAAGATGAATTGGTTGACTTACAGTCTGATACTATACAATATTATTGATGTTATGATTCATTCAACGCCTGGAATTTAGTGCCCCTTTGGGACACTTTTCCAGCTCGTAATAGTGTTATTACCTTTTTTTACTTGTAAAGTCCTTGTTTTTATGAATATATCACCATTTTGAAGGGAGGGCTGATTTTGCCTTTTACTGCATATGAATGAATATGAGTGGCCACTTTGGCTATGTTACATGTAAAAAGTATTGCCTTTTTATAGATTGCTACGACAGTTGATGTCTCGAATTTTGAACATCCTGACAGCATACACACGGACTGTTTGACTAATATTTATTTCTTCTTCTTTCCTCACACCCCCTTCATTTGAACTAGGTTCTAATTGAACTCAGACTGACTGGTGAGATAACGGGACTCACCTATTTCACGAGGGGATCCCTTCAAATTAAGGAGTCTCCCACACATACACTAGGGTCCTGATGAAAGCCTATATGACCCTTTGGGGCATGAGATAAGGCTGAAACATGTCGACCTATTTTCTGGACACATAACTATTTTAGTGCAATAGACCCTAATTAGTCTATTCTGTGCACGTCAAGATTTTTTAACCTAACTCGAATCCAGTTTCATTAAAATTTAACAGAACTGGACCCTTCGAGTCTTTTAAACCTTTTTTTCACTCACCATATAGCACTTCACAACACACCTAACACGGTTCTCTGATCACAACTGAAAAAACCAGAGGAATTAACCTCTGGGTGGAGGAAGCATTCATTAACCCGATGATGATGCTGTCACGTTGTCAAATAAATAGCGGATAATCGAACATACCGCTAGAATTCCACCTGTGAATGAACACGTGATTGAGGGTTTCTTAAGAGTACCTAGTACTACTGCTAATAACCCTGGTTCTTTCAGGACCTGTGATCCACTCTCTATTGATATTTAAACGCTCAAGACAAAGAAGCTGAGTGGGTCATACCCCTTCTTTCTCCCTCCCTTTGATTTATTGAGGTCGGCATTGAGGCCTGGTGTTCTGCATTGAACCAGCTGGCTTACTTGCTGGTGTGTCTGTTGGAGTGTGTCTTAATCTGGGCGAGTGTGTTTGCGCAGTTGCCGATCCCTTGTCTGAGGTTCTGGGCGGTGGAGTCAGTGTCGGTGGTTGTGCTCCAGGCAAGGTTGCTGGTTAGATGTGCTTCTGTGACTTTGCTCCAGCAGTGCCAGTGGATCTGTTGGGTGTGGTGGCACGTGGTGTCTTCATGGAATGCGAAGTTGATGCATTGATGGTTGTTCCAGTGGAGGTTGGGTGGGTGGTTGGAGTAGATGTGGGAGCTTGCGGATAATATGTGGTCATACGTGTGGCTGTTGTGGTGGGTGGGTGTTGTGACAAGTTGTATGAGGCCGAGGTTGGCCAGGGTGTCGATCAGGGTGGTGGATACGGTGCTGTTAATGTACACGAGGTGGAAGTTCAGCTCAACGGGAAGGATGTAGTCTGTGGATGTGAGGGCGTGTGTACTGACAAAGTTGGTGATGGAGTTGCAGAACTGTGTTAGGGGTCTGGAGGCTATGTAGACGCGGGTTACTTTGAGGGTGGTTTTGAGATTGTTGTGGATCTGGACGTGCATGTGTTTGGCGTTGATGAGGATGTTGTCGTTGTTGGTTGAGACTCTGCGAGTGTTCCTGTTGACGATGGCAATTCCTAGTCCTACTCCGTTGGTGCGGTCCCTGTGGTTGATCTTGTAGCTTCACAGGATGGCTATGGCGAGGTAGTGTTCTGAGGAGGGGTACAATTAGGTCACTGTCATGGAGAACATGTCTGGGGAGGTTGAGTTGAGTAGGTCCCAGAGTTCACTTGTGTGTTGGCGTCTGTGGCAGGTGTTGGGGACAATGCATCTGAGGTAGTTGGCTTCCAACACAGTGGGTGGATTTGCAGATTCGATGCTGGTGACAATGCAGTTCCGGCTGGAGAGGTGTCCTTGTGTGCATTCTGTTCCGGGCAGGAAGCAGGTGTGTGATCGTCCTATGTTGAGGGTGTTGAGTGTGCTAGCATCGTAGTGGCAATGTGTGTAGTTGCGTACGCAGACCCAGGATGTTCCTGCACTTTGCGCGGACCCGGCGTGGATGTACGCAAGTGGAAGGGGAGGTGGCCGGATCAGCCTGGCATGTGGGCGGTACGAATGTGCATGTTGCTGTGCGGCTCAGCAGGGGATACTGTGGCGGGAAGGGAGAGCGGAGGCGGTTTGAAAAACACGTGTCCGAACACAGGGTAAGAAATGTAAATGAGCAATACAACTAAACCCGGCAGAAGGGGGCACAGTGTGGCAAACTACATAACACTTGCAATGACGGCACAACCGGAGTCAGGCAGTGAAGAAGGGGCACAGGGGGTCCCACGAGATTACACAGGCCAAATTGCACTGACAACATTGATCAGATAGCACAATCTAGCACTATCCCAATTCTGAGCCCACGACATGTATGACATATGTGTGAGAAAGTACCATCTTTCATGCATGGTATTCCCCCACTTTTTGAGGAACTGCTGAATGGACTTTGACTGAGTGTGCCCTGGACTCCTGCCAATCAGCTGCCCAGAGCCTATGTTCCTTCCCTAAACACTAACATTCAAAATTGGCAAACCCTGGCCACATGTCAACCCCTTGTAAATGGTAACCTAGGTACCCAGGGCCTTGTGACAAGGGAAGGCCTCTAAGGGCTGCAGCACCTATTGAGACAGCCTAAGAGGCCCTGTCCCCTAAAACAAACACACTGCCCTTGCAGGCAGAGTGTCTGGGTACAAGGCAAAACAAAGACTCGACATGGCACACATCCCTGTGTTGCATGCACACAACCTACACTGCCCTGGCATACATCATCCACCCCTATAGCTGGGTGCCCTATTCCAGTGGTGTGGGCACAGCAGCATTATCCCTCTGCATGTACTCAGGTCCATTCCTGGGCACTGGAAGTGTAGCGCTGCCATTTAAGAGTATATGGTGCAGAGAGCTCATCGAACACGAACTCCACAGCACCCTGATGGGAAGACTGAAGAATGCGAAGTTTGGTATCAACCTTCTCAGCACATCAAACCCACACTGATGCCAGTGTGTGATTCAATGTACAAAGCACTACTGAGGGCATCTTAGAGATGCCCCCTGACAACTAACCTACAGTCCATGTCTGGTTTGGAGGCTGCATAGGCTGCCACACATCAGACATGTTGCTGGACCCTAGGGTGTAGAGCCTCCGCTCTCCTGGGCCTGCAACAATGCACATGTTGGGAGAGGTGCTAGGTCTCCTCACCCAGGATGGCCAGGGGAAGCTTCAAAGGCATGCAGACTCTGTGAGCTTCTCAAGGGCACTTGCTGTACCCAGAAAAACTGCCCCCAACTCCCCGGTTCTGACACCCACTCTGGTGGGAAGAATGGCCGGGAACACAAAATAAGGATAGGGTATGTGCCAGCCTGCACACCCCAACCCTCAGGTGGGGAGGTGAGGTGAAGCCCATCTCCGGGCGCTCTCCATCTTGAAGATGTTAAGCCCTGCACAATCAGGACTAGGCTACTGGCCCACTCCCACAGGTGAGTGGCAGGATAGTGTGTGTATCCACCCCAGGGCAGGGACCCATTGGTCCCTGCCCTGTACCTACCTGTAACGCAACTAAACATTCCTTCCCCAGATTCTGAAAAAGCAAGGAAGAGCAGGAAGAAAGAAACTGCCGTGCAGCTGCTAAGAAGAGGAAGACACCAACTGCTTTGGCCCCAGCCCTACCGGCCTGTCGACCCTTGAACCTGTTCCTGCCACAGCCCAGACCCACCTGTGGCCAGCAACCTCACAAACCACGGCGGACCTGGCTACCTTGTGACTCTGATCATCCGGGAGTCCCATGAGCAGTAGCTCTGCTCAAAGCAAGTTTCTAACCCCTGACATCATCCCGGAACCACAAACCCTGCACACTCTGCACTGGACAAGCCTGGCCTGTGTCGCAGTGGACAAAGACCCCGATGATGTCCCCCCCGCGCCTGTGACCCCGAATCTGGCCACAAAGGTCTCACCTCGACGCTCATGGCGACGCCTGCAGCCTCAGAACCAGGGACCCCCCGACCACTGTCAACAGAGGGTAAGATTTCCCAAGACCAAAAGTCACCCCAGCACTCGGCGCACTGCAGCCCCCTATGCCCGACTTCTGGGTAGATACCCACCCTCTAACTACCCAATTTCCCCACCAAAGTGGTGGGGGCACATGAAGAATCTGCGACCCCGAGCTTGCAGCCTTTGTTTGTCCAGAAGCTTTCCCATTGTAATCCATTGAGCGCACGAAGGGTCAAAGGCACCCTGCACCCACCCGCCCGAGTGGCCCTGGCAGTGTAACTCCTACTCCTACCTACTTCACCATTTGCCCTGAGCAAGTGACCAGGAGCCCAGCTCCCACAGCCGTGTGGCCTGCTAGTCAGCAGCCACCAACCAAGGCCCACCTGCCTCCCATAGGATAACATCGTGCCAAACTCACTCTGCCCCCGTCCGACACAGTCCCGCAGAGGGTGTAACAACTGTACAGACCTGACCCTGGGGGAACCCTGAGTCTGTGGCCAGAACCTTAACTCTGCCGGTTGAGTACTTCCCCAAAAGCCGATAACCCAATTGTATTCCATAGGGTAACATTGATTTCTTCTAAGTGTGCAGATTCTAAAAGTTAAAATATTTGCCTAAAATCAACCAACTAACAAAAATGGAAAAACTCAACTGCTATTAGGAGAGATCCCAATGCTGGATCTTGGTGCCCAGCACTGACCCTGAAAAGCACTCACAAGCTTAATTACCATTAACACAGTTTTCTTCCATCGGAAATCATTGCCAGTTTCTCTGTAAAATTTCTTGTTGTTGTCAAGTTTAGAAATAGCAAAATATTACCTGAAAATCACAACAGCAACTACAACGGATATACTCACATGTTTCCAAGACCTTGAACAGGACTGAATATAGGATCCAGTCCATGACTTAGAAAAGTTATCCTGGAAGTAATCTATTGCAAATCACTTCAAACTCACATTGAGCCCAATGTATTATTGTGTTTGAAATTGTGTTGCCTATTGCAACAACTTGTAACTATTACCTACCAAAGTCAATTGCAAATTGCCAAAGTATGTAACTAAAGACTCGCAATCTGAGAAAGTATATTTTGATACCTATTGTTGGTTATAAAATAAAACAAAATATATTTTTATATACAAACCATTGGTCTGGAGTTCAGTTATTGAGTGTGTGAGACCATCTGCTGACTGAGTGTGTACAACAAATGCTTTACACTGTCCTCTGATACTGCCTTAGTGCCTGACCAAGCTAACACTTCACAGAGTAAGGTTATATCTAACTTTAACCTCTGCCCAAACTCTGGTGACTGTGGACTCTGTGTACACTGTACCTATTTGGGAATAGTATAGACCTAGCCACTTTCTCACAATATGCATGTGTGACAACATGTACAAGTCTGTTGCAGGACACAAGTAGTGTCGCCAAGAATGATAGCAAAGCATAATCTCCTGGCATATCGCCAAACACAGGACGTGTTGGACAAAGATTGTTGTGATGTAGCACATTGCATGTCACATCTCTAGGTGTTCACAACAGATTCATATTGCTGAAGAGACCCAAGGGCACAGGTCTAACATACATACATGGAACTACACAGAAGTTGAGTCCACAATACTTACTGAAGCCAAAGTGCATTGCGTCAGTCAGCCCCTACCTGTGCACAAACAATGCCAAAGCAACTTCTGAGCACTGCCAGGAAGTGCACACATATTGGCCAATGTGCCCACGGATGTCAGTTGAACTGCACTTCGCATATAGTCTGAATCAGTGGCAAGATTACAAGGGTGTCATCACTATGAGACAATGCAAAAGTTACAGCTGGGATGAGTGGCTATGGCACTGTTGGTGCAGGGAGTAATGCAGCATGTCACCACTTGTGTGCAGCAGAACTGTGTATCTGCAAACCAACATCATCAGGTCCCAAGGCATAACTGTAATGATTAAGTGTGTCACAAAAGCAAGAAACTCTAAGTTAAGTCTGTATTCCGGACAGTGCTAATCCAAGACCCCTGTGAGTGACGTCTATTCCAAACTCATTACTCAGTCTCATATAACTTATGTGACTCACTAACACTGTTGTGCCATGTGACGTTAACAATGGACCCACAAATGACCAACAGCATGCATGGAATGGAGATTGATTGCCCAGGAACATGTGAGATGTTGGAGGTCACAATGAACTGTCACCAGAGTAGGCCGTAAACCATAATTGCTAATCTATCAGACATGCAAGCTCATTGTGCTCACATCTAAGGGATCCCGCCTCAATCCATCCTGCAGAGTGACAGGTCACGACCATAGTTACAGATACAATGATTACTCCAGTGATGGTATGAGTTGCACACGATGGGGCAAGCCCCACTCCCCTGCATCAGCCATGATATAAGTGCAAGCAGAAATCTATAATTAACAAGATTTATTCTACAAAAAATATATATAAAACAACCCTACACTAATCTATGTCCCTAACTTGATGTCCTGGATGAGGGTAGTGTGGCCCTGGACAATCCGCATGATTTGTGCAAGTCCAGGATCCATGGGGGCCGGTGTTGGTGCTGGTGCCGGTGCTGGTGCTGGTGCCGGTGCTGGTGCTGGGGCCGGGGCTGGTGCAGGTGGCGGCGCATGCTGGCCTGGCACCGGTGCGGGTGTGGCAGCAGGGGGATTGACATCTTGGGATCCCACAACGACACCTGAGGTGGATGGTGTTGAGCCGCTGCCAGTCGTGATGCATTCCGGCAGCGACGGCCAGGTCCCTGCCTTCTTCTCGGCCCGGTACCTCCTTGCCATCAATCTGTAGCCCTCATGTACCTTCCGCACATGGAGGTACTGGTCCTTGGCGACCTGGAACCGGTGCTGTTCCTCAGGAGTCATGTTGTCTGAGAGAAAAATAAATCTATATCAGTTTTCTGTCCCCTACACTATGGGACCGTACGACATGAGATCTGTATCACAAGTGAAAACAACATGCTAAGTCAAGGACTGATCTGTTAAACACAATGTCGATGCATGATTAAAAAACTACATGCTGTTGAGACTGACATGACAGTGCATGGCATGGTACATGCACTGACACAACTGAAAGCTAAGGATACGCTACAAACATGGCACCATTGGACAACCGGGCTGTGGGTGATCTGTACAATTGACTTCATTCGGGAGGCATAACACCTACGTGCACAGCACAACCCTCTCCCATCCTGTGACAGACAGCTGCATCAGAATTACAATGCACATGTGCAGCCATGTGTGTCCCCCAGGAACTGTGTGCAGTACATCAAGTCAGTGCCAAGACAGGCAAGGGTGTATGTGTGCAGGTGTGAATAACTACCTATTGTAGTCTCACACTACATGCACAATAACAGGCCTGGGACTGCCCTACTCACACTGAATGAATGCAGACTTAGGCACTTACTCACTCCACCATTACTATGCAATTGGTGATAGTCATCCACTGCGAGGGGGATACATCATTAACCCACAACTGCCAGTCATGCATGTGTTGTAACCCCCAATCTCACGCCATAGTAGAGCTGAACACGCATGCATCAACTACGCAAACTGTTACAATGGATTACACATTGTAATGGCACCCTGGGGTCAAGAGGGTTGTGTAATTGTTATGGCTAATGTGTACACACAGATCTTGTTTCCACAGTCCTGATTTGCAAATCTATGTGACATCAAATGATGCATAGCTAATGCATGGCCATGAAATGTGTGTTCAGTGATGTCACCAATTGTGTCAGATGAGTTGGTACACATGATCCTGATTCCAGCCTGGTATGTCCACACGGACATAGCCTGTCAACACCATTGCAGTGCACAAATATCAATTCTCAATTGACGTACACATCTATGGAATGTGTTTGCGTAACACACCATTGACAATATTGGATCTGAGCTACACCCTGCCACTTCTGCTTCTGTGCTATGCAGCATACCTTAGGTATCACTGTGCCAAGATGTCTGACCTTGTATGGACATGATAGCACTGCCTCATTGTGCACAATGCTACACCCACTGCACGCCCCTTGGACGATGTCTACCGCATGTAAGTGTGCCATCTTGACTAGGCTGCGCAAATGAACATGGGAGTAAATGCTAGTGGCCTATTGCCATCACAACTGCAGTGTAAATGCCTAGTTGGCAGCATTATTTGCTCGGAAATAGGCACATACATTGACACATGTATCAATGATTGTTGATGGACAAACTCACAACTTTGAATGAGATGCATTGTACCCCTTTACACTACCATATTAGACACAGTACGGAAAGGCTGAATACCTCTGCACATCATAGGCAGTTGACATGCGATACACACCCATACTGCTAATCAACAACATGCTCATTTGGCACAGACACTCATGACCACGCAACATGCCAATATTTCTTGTCACTACTCACCAGTGGTGTGTGGGTCCCGGAAACGGTCAATGTCCCCCTGGGTGATCGGTTGGCATCCATCTGTGAGAGGACAAACGCAAATAGGTGTTGTTAGGAAACCCCAGCAAACGTGGCATATTCACAATGTGAATTGTTACAGTGACAAACAATGCTACATCCCTGTGGTGGTGACTTCATGTTGGCCACAGGACTGGGCCTACTTTGAATGGCATCCACACATGAACATGTGGAAGCAGAGGCTGCACAGCCAAAACATCACTGCTGGCCGAGCTGCACATCTGAGTTGTTTCACGCAATATCAAGGCACCTCATCCACACGGAGCGCAAAAAAAACCTTTTTACTCATCATCCTTGACCAATCGCTGCGGCATTCAGCACTGTCTCACAAAGACCACCAATATGCAGACTCCACAACAAAGGGATCCAAGACAAGGCCCTCAACTGGATCTGCTCCTTCCTCAACGTACATACGTGTGGGTCAGACACCCCTCTGTTGTCTTGGAGCCTCCAACAACCAGCCGTGGAGTCCCCCAGAATCCTCATTCAGCCCTACAATCTTTCACATCTACATGTCTCCGCACGCCACAATCATGATTAGATATGGACTCAACATTGTATCATAGGCATACGACTGGCAACTCCTCCTCGACACATCCAGCCAACACAACTCCAGCAAACACAAGTATTGTGAATCCATGGCAGAGCTTGCTAGACGAATGTCAAAGAACTGCATACAAGTGAGCAACAACAAAAGAAAAGTAGCCATCATGCGCCAAAACATCCACGCATGTAATTACACAGGCTCCTCACGCGGCAGGGGGAACCCACACCCCAAAACGGCCAAAGCACGCAACATGTAATCCATCATGGACTCCGATGTCCAAGATAATTGCAAGATCTATCCGGTCTCATCATCGTGCTTCCACACACTCTGCCTCCTATGTCAGACACTCAAATGACTCCTACTCAAACACCCATAGACACTCACTCATGCCCTGTACAATAGCTCACCCAACTACGGCACCACAGTCCATGACAGATTTTACATGAACCACATCCGCAAGCTGCAGGACATCTCAAATGCAACCACAGGACTGATCCTCACACTGCCAGGACCCTGTCACACCTCCCAACACCTGCGCACACTCCACTGTCTCCACATCAAAGCTAGAGTCACATTCAAGATGTGCACCCAGGCTCACACAGCCATCCACAACACTGGGCAAACATCCAACTCTATTTCCAGGGCACATCAAAGGACCCGACGATCCAACCAGCTGGCCTATGCCGTGTTCCCCCGCCCCAGAGGGACCAGATTGTGAGTCTGCTCCTTTTCCTACCTTGCAGATATGGCCTGTGGCAAACTTCCGCTACACCTCTGACAGGCAACGTTGCTCCCCATCTCCAAGCACTAACTCTGAACATTGCTCTTCGACAGACACACCCCTTGCTATACTTCAACATGCAAACACCACCATGCCTCTGCAACCCTTCCTGCTGAGTATTCGCTCACATTAAGCATGTGTATTTTGGGATGTTTGACACCGGGGATCTCCATTCCTATGTGGTATTTCCAGTGGCAATCGTAATCTACGCAGTCATTGCAATGCCAATCGTCACTCCACCTTGCACTGCATGGCGCACATCAATAATGTGTATTTTGATTGACTATCCCAACACCTTCCGTACTGTTGCACACACTGTAGTGAGAAGAGTGAGTCATGCAAATCCAAGGTCAAGGCCATCATGCGCAAGTATTTTTCGCAAGTCGCATTGAATTAACCACGTTGTTACAGTGTCACGGTCTTGGGACAGCATTAAGACATCTTATCTTCTTCTCACACACGTCACTCATATCTGTACGTAACATTAGTTGTGTACAACAAGGGAATTGTTACTTACCACCCTGGATGCCAGGCATGACTCCGGTGTAATCTAGCAGGTCCGCCTCCCGCGCCAGCATGTCCTGCCAGCGGTGCTTCCACTGGCGCACGGTCCAGGTTCACCTTAAAGCAGCGGAGCATCTGCGCCCGCACACGCTCCCACTTGCGCACCGCCACACCATAGCCCTGGAGGATACGTCCTCCCCTCTCCAGCATCAGAGGCAGGTAGCACCGCACCAGCCACAGGAAGCCCCCCAATGCCCCCTCCGACATCCGCCCTGACCTTCTCACCGCCGGCATCTCCACACACCCCAGTTCTCACCCCAGACTAAAAAAATAAAACCCATGAATGACAAGAAAGGAAAAAACCCACAACAAACACACCAAGACTGAGAACAGTAGACAGTAAAAAGTAATTAAAATGTGAAATAATCCCAAAAAACACGTTAGACAGGACACAGCAACACAGCAACACTCCAAACTACACTCTCCACCAGCACAATCCCCAAAACACCTCCTCACTCAGCCAAATCCAACACAATGTGCTGAAAAGAGAAAGTGAAAGTGAATGCCACACACATGGAGACAGGAAGCAGGCATACATCACTTCCTGTGTGTTAGAGGCATTTTTGGTACAAAGCGACAAGAAACTGCACGCTAAGGGGCCGCTAATGTACTCAGGCTGATACTGTAATGTGTATGCGGCCCGTTTTCATGAAATGCGATCATAATCTGAACGCTAAGGGGCCGCTGATGTCATCAGGCTGAATACATGCGATCAGAATCTGCACGCTAAGGGCCCGCTAATATCCATAGGCCTACTGTAATGTGTATGAGCCCAGTTTAATGAAATGCGATCAGAATCTGCACGCTAAGGGGCAGCTAATGTCATCAGGCTGAATACATGCGACCAGAATCTGCACGCTAAGGGCCCGCTAATGTCCATAGGCCTACTGTAATGTGTATGCGTCCAGTTTAATGAAATACGATCAGAATCTGCACGCTAAGGGACAGCTAATGTCATCAGGCTGAATACATGTGACCAGAATCTGCACGCTAAGGGCCCGCTAATGTCCATAGGCCTACTGCAATGTGCATGCGTCCAGTTTAATGAAATGCGATCAGAATCTGCACGCTAAGGGGCAGCTAATGTCATCAGGCTGAATACATGTGACCAGAATCTGCACGCTAAGGGCCCGCTAATGTCCATAGGCCTACTGCAATGTGCATGCGTCCAGTTTAATGAAATGCGATCAGAATCTGCACGCTAAGGGGCAGCTAATGTCATCAGGCTAAATACATGCGACCAGAATCTGCACGCTAAGGGCTAGCTAATGTCCCTATGCTTACTGTCATGTGTATGCGGCATGTTTCATAGTTTGCAATGGGTTTCACGCTAAGAGGCTGCTACTGGCCTGATGCTGATTGTGGAGTGTGTCCAGCCATGTCCTTTTAAATGCGCGGGGGACATATCATTGTGTTTGCGATGAGAATCTCACGGCCCGGAATTTATATAGCAATGATGGACATTCATGCCAAAACTCTGGTCACAGCACAATAATACAATGTGAAGATAGGTTTGCACAATGAAGGCCGACTCCATTTTAGGGTTACCTATTTTTATATGAAGGCAGGCTAATGTGGCAAACCCAGCTTGCTGGCTACATCCGGATTTCTGACGTGCAAGCATTGTGGGCATTTACACAGCATTTAAGCCGCAACCCGTAGGCCGGATGCATACCGGAGGAGCAAACAAGCCACTAAGAGCGTATACCATTTTCCAAAGAATAAGCATGTAAAACAGAAAAGTGAAACAATCAAGAACAAGGGAGAGCAGACACCCCTCCCCCAATAACCCTCCCACAACCCCACCTTCTGCACTGGTTGCAGCCTACCTAGATGATAGAAAGCATAAACAATATGTGTGGAAGGGAGCCCCCTTGTCACTCCACTGGGTGAGCGGGGGAGGATGATTGCCCCATCGGTGGAATGCGTCAGACCTGCAAAGTACTTTGGGCATGTGACTTCCCTCATATCTCTGGACAATGAAATCACAAAGGGGCAACACGGAGTTGCAAAATCGCTCAGCCTCCCTCTGCACCCCGAGACAGACGCTCCAGAGCTAATAGGTTCCTTAGACGTTGTAACCAGGACAGGAGCCCTGGAACTGCCACTGTACCCCACTGTGCTAGGATAACCGGCCTGTCCGCCAGCAATGCTGGGACTATTTGAATACCCATGAGGGATGTTAGTGGGAAGACCTTCGGATGTGAGAGGCCAAGGAGAGTGTACTCTGGTGCGCCGGGCATTGCAATGTCGCACGCTGCATCTATGTTATCTAAGGACTCACCCCAATAGCTCTACAATTTTGGACAATGCTAGAGTAAGTACACAAGGGTACCAGTCATCCAGCATCCCCGACAGCAGCGATCTGGCTTGCTTTTATCCCAGACATGTAGTTGCACAGGTGTGAAACACCAATGAGAGCAAACCTTGAAGGGGGTTCCAGCCCCCGCTACACTGTGCCCAGTGTGGTGTGCGCAATACAGGATACGTTCCCATTCCTTGGCTTAAATTGGCCTCCCCAGCTACATTTCCCACAAAACCTGCACTTTTGTGCACTGTCCACTCAGACTGGTGAGAAGCATTTTGTACAGCTCAGATATGAGGGAATGTTTGTCCTCCTTACGTGCTAACCACTTCGCATATGACATAACCAACATAGAGTCCCGTGACCCAGTATGTTATTTGGCATTATGAATACACAACAGCAGCGGGAAATTCATAATCCTGTATGGGCCACAGATATGGCACATGCCCTTCTAGATCAAAGGTAGACCCTATGCTCTTGCAGCCCTGTTTTTGCCAGCGATGGAATATCGCTGACTCCTGATCCGGGGGCAAGTCTGGGTTATCCACACTGTAGTTTATCGGTGAGGGGATAAAGGCCCACCCCTTCCATACTGCCACCCTGTCCAAGACCTTGTGGGTGGACGCCCTAACCGGCAAAGAGTACTAGCCCCAGGGCCAGTGCTTATGGGCTAGCCACAGTTAGATCCAGATGTTTTTGCCCGCCACAGACTGGTCCATGAAGTTACATTGCTTCTCCCATAGCAGCCTATTCCATTAAACTATATATCAAAGGCATGTGGCTTGTTAGTAGCCACCAATGAGGGGCAATCCCAGGCCACCTTGCATTTTCGGCCGTGTAAGCTGCACAAGTGACAGGCAAGTCCGCTTGCCCTCCCTGACAGACTTATTAATGAGGGCTTGCAATTGTGTGAGTGCACGGGGGTGGGTCCCCATGTGTCCAAATTGACATACATGGGAAATGAGTGGGAGAATCTACATTTTCACTCCCGCTATGCATCCAAACCATGTGAGGCTCAGTTTTGAGCAGGCGTCCAGCGCCTTAGCCGTCTCATACAACAGTGTTGAATATTTGCGCTTCGCTGTACAGGCAAGAGTTGGAGCAGGTTGTAGGCCCAGGTACTGTGTATCCACCTGCACCCAACAGAATGGGAATTGTTGGTCCATAGACAACACTTCCTCAGGGGTATACACAGACTACCTTTTATGTTCCAAGACAGTTGACACCCAAAATGGCATGTGACATAACTCACCCCCACATCTTTTGGTAATTTCACCGACATTCATTCAAAAAAGAGATGTGAATTGTAAGGGCACTACTCACCTGGGGTGGTCTGTATGTGATGAGTATGTGCGCAGATCAATCCGACAATAAGGGTGGGCATGATGTGCCATACTCACACGTGGGGCTCCCAAGTCGCTGTGGGGGAGTGGGTGTGCAGCTCCGCTTCAGCCAAATAGCCATGTCTTGTGGTTCCGCATGTAAGCATGCTGGGTGTGAGCTTGTTTGAAGTTGACTTTCATCTTGTCCATGGCTTTGCAGGCGACGTAGGTGGCAGCTCTTCCTCTGCCTTGTGATTTTCCGATCCCGGTTGAGTCTGCAAGAGCAAGGTTGTCAGAGCAGCAGTTCCTCTTGGGGATGTTGAGGTTGACTCTCTCCTGGATGTCCTTGTGCCTGATGATGTGTAGTGATTTGGATGTGTGTGTGAGTAGTTATAGGCTTACTTTCTCCTTGTCGGTGCTACATCGGATGTTCTGTATGTGTTGCCTCTTGTGTTTGGGACGTGGGTTTCTGAAGACAGGTGTGTCTGCAGCTTTCAGGCTGTGTTAGAACTTGTGTAGTGGCGTTTTGTATCTCCCTGCATAGAGTTTGATGCAGTAGTCCAGTCTGCTGAGGATGAGTGCGTTAGTGACAATTTTAATGCATCCTGGGGTTATCCATTGTGATGGATTTGGTTAGATCTGTAGACAACTGTAGCACGCAATGGAGTAGATCTGGCTGTGCAGGATGATGGTGGATTTGGTATGATGCCAAACTTGCGTGCATGGTCTGTCAGTGAGGGCGGGCTCACAAGGGCAGACAACCACCAGAGGTTGTCCCATGCGGATGTGGATGGAGGGGAGATGAGGAGGTCAGTCTTCTCACAGTTGATCTTTATGCAGAGATGTGTCATCCGATCTGCTAGTTCCGACATTCACTCCAGGGAGCTTGCTTTTGTGTCTTCTGCGTTCTTCGTAAGGGGGAGGATGAGCTGTGTGTTGTCTGTGTGGTTATATGCTTACCCCGTGCTGTTTAGCAATGGCAGTGAGTGGGGACATGTGCATATAGCAAGACGTGTGTCTTAGTGATGCTCCATGGGGTACTCAAGCAATGAATCTATCAATCAAATAATTTTTCCTGCGCACTACAAACCCACAAGGCTTTCAAGGCGCTGAGGGTGGGTAGAGGTGTGGGTGCTGTTGCTACTGGTCGAACAGCCAGGTCTTGAGTCATCACCTGAAGGTTAGAAGGTCTTCGGTTTGTCGTAGGTTGAGGGGGAGGGTCTTCCAGGTCTTTGCGTCGTGGTGGGAGAAGGATCTGCCTCGGGCTGTGGTTCTATGGATGTGTGGGACAGTAGCCAGGGAGAGGTCTGCGGAGCAGAGTTTCATGTTGGGTACATAGAAGGAGAGTCGTCTGTTGAGATAGTCCGGTCTTGTGGAGTGTCTTTTGTGCGTGGATCCTGAGTTTGAAGGAGATTCTTTTGTCGACGGGGAGCCAGTGCAGGCTCCTCAGGTGTGGGGTGATGTGTTTGCGGCGCGGGACATCAAGGATCAGGCGTGCAGAGGCATTCTGGATTCTTTGCAGTCTGTTCATGAGCTTGGTGGTGGCTCCGGCGTGGAGTGCGTTTCCGTTTCGAGTCTGCTGCTGATGAGGGCCTGGGTGACTGTTTTCCTTGTGTCTGTTGGGATCCATCTGTAGATCTTGTTGAGCATACGTAGGGTGTTGAAGCAGGTGGAGGAGACTCTGCAGTTGTTGCCTGTGGTTTAGGAGATAGGGGCGGGTGAGGGTCCTTTGGCTTATTGCCTAGAAGACGGAGTGGATACAGGTGAGGGCTGTTCCTCGTATTCTCTTGTGGTGGTGTCTGGCATCTGAGGTGTGGTGTGTGGGAGGGTGTTTGAGGCTGCATAGAGGTGTAGTAGAATGTGTTGTCCGTAATGTGACACAGGTCAAGTGGCATGCATATTTAAGCATTGTCAGCATGGTGCACGTTCTTGGTGCTGTGCTTGATACCCAAACAAGACTGGGAGTGGTCCATGATGGAGTTCTCTTCAATGTAGCCAGTCAGCTGGGTGTTTCTGGGTCTCTCAGTGACTTTGTCCACCACGGGTTGCAGGGAGATGGTCAGATAGTTTGTCTTGTCTGTTGGGTCATACTGCCAATGAGTCAATTTGTTAAACATCGTGACCGGTCTTGACTGTCTTCATGAAGCTGTCTAGGGAAGGTGTGCATGTGAGCCTTGCTGTTGGCTCATTCAATGTCTTGGATGCATGCAGAGTTTCTTTCCACCATTTGGCACCATTTCACACCCAATTTACAGCTTAGACCCACAGTTCACACCGATGTTTAAAATTTGCACCCAATTTAGGACACAATTTACCAAATTGAGCACCAAATTCACAACCATTTTTCTGCTGGGACACACAGTTCACACCCACCTTTCATATTTGAGCACCATTCCACACCCACTGCTCAGATTTGAGCCCCATTCCCCACCCACTTCTCCACATTGACCCCTATTCCACACCCACTTCTCAGGTTAGTGCCCCATTCCACACCCAATTTTCTTTTTTTTAGTTCAGAAAATTTTTATTAAAGAGAAAAGTTAAGAGGTGTCAAAAAACGATACAGGTGTCCAGCAAAACAGTACAATGTAGGAACGACCAGCATAAATACATAAATAAGAATATAGAACAAAAATACAGCATAATAAAGGAGTGATACAGCATACAATTTGTAAGAATAAATAGAAAAACGATAATAAGAATCATGGAGGTTTAAGAACTTCTTTCTGAGAAGGGAGTGGTAAAACATGTTGTAAAGCACACTTGTCGAAAAAGGCAATAGCAGGTGACCATAACTGAAGTCGTTTCGTAGCCATATGAAAGGGAAAAAGCAAAAATGTATCCAGTCTGTGATGGTAACATATATCATTCCACCATGCTTTGTAAGAAATTTTTACAAAGTCTTTCCAATTCCTCGTAATCTGCTGAAAAGCAACGGCTATTAACAAATCCACAATTTTAACATTAGTTTCACAATTGTCCCATATTGGTGAGAGGCTTCCTAGGAAAATGTCCCTTATAAGAAATGGGAAATTAGTGCCAAAAATTAAATTAATTTGAGACCAAACCTGGATCCAGAATTTACGTACTAAAGGGCAGAAAAAGAGCATGTGAAAAAGGGTGGCGTCAGGAGACGTACAAGACCAACAGGTAGCTTGTACTGTGGGGAACCTTTTGTTTAAAGAGTGTGGAGAGAGCAAAATTCTGTTATATACATAAAACAATGTTTGTGTTAAAGTAGCCGTTCGTGAAGTTTTGCGTATTTTAATCCAAATCTTGTTCCATGTTGGTAAGGACCAGATTTCATTAAAATCTGTTTCCCAAGCGGATTCAATCTTGGATTTTTGCCTTGGTATGCCTGCGGATTGGAGGAAAGTATAACACACCCAATTTTCTAATTTGGCCCCCTTATCACGGCCTTAACAGTTATATTTAACAACGAATTAACCAATGAAATCATTTTTTGTCAGTTCATAGACCATACATTATAAATTATCATGCTCTATTGGTTTGTCTTACTGACTTATTTAATGAGTCACTGTCTAGGTCTGAAGTTCCCAGAATATGGAAAGCTGCTAGAATTAGGCCTATATTAAAAAAGCCTACTGCGGATCCTAATCTTCTCTCCAACTACCGCCCTATATAGCTGCTCCCCCACTTTGGTAAGATGCTGGAGTTTCTGGTTAATAAGCAGCTTGTCGACCATTTGGATTGCTATGGGCTGCTTGACCCTTCACAGACGGGCTTCAGAGCAGCCCATAGTACGGAAATAGCCCTGCTGGAAGTGACAGATAGCAACAGACGCGCTCTGGATAGAGGGCAGTCTTCTATTCTCATTCTGTTGGATCTGTCTGCAGCATTTGACACCATCTCCCACAGCATTCTCGAACGTCGACTGTGGGAGATTGGTGTCAGAGGAAAAGCCCTGCTGTGGCTAAAAAATTATCTTTCCGATCGTACTACAATTGTCCAGGTCGATGATACCATCTCTTCTAGCAGATCAGTTGAGATGGGAGTGCCCCAGGGTTCTATTCTGGGCCCTACTCTTTTTAATCTTTATGTGACCCCTCTGGCCGAGGTGATTAGATCCTTTGGTTTTGATGTCGTCTCATACGCAGACGACACTCAGATTCTGATCACCATTGGTCCTGACCCAACAGAAACTAGGCTCCGTTTTAAAAACTGTATGTCTCACATTGAGAATTGGATGTGTGCTAATCACCTGCAGCTAAATGGAGGAAAGACAGAGATAGTGCTCTATGGTAGGGCTCAAGAGTCTTGGTCCCATGATTGGTGGCCTTCTAACCTTGGCCCTTGTCCCACTCCAACGACAACAGTGCGCAATCTTGGTTTTCAAATGGACAATAAATTGCCCATGAAAGACCATGTAAACAAGACAGTTAGCACCTGTTTTGGTGTTATGCGCCACTTGCGCAAAGTTTTTAAATGGATTCCGATTGAGGCAAGAAGGCCCTTAGTTCAGGGACTAATTGTTAGTAGAATGGATTATGGTAATGCTTTACTTGCAGCCATAAATGATAATCTACTGTCAAGGCTTCAGGTTGTGCAGAATACTGCGGCCAGGCTGGTACTTAATCTTCTACCCAGATCCTCATCGGCTCCCACTCTGAAACTCTTGCATTGGCTGCCTGTCAGGAAGCGTATCCAATTTAAGATTCTTTGCCACATAAGAACATGTACGTAAAAGGTCCTGGTTTCTGGACTAAAAAGCTTGGCTGGTATCTCCCTGGTAGAACTCTGAGATCCAGTAACACAGCCCTTCTTGTATCTCCTAGAATTCGCACCACCACTAACGAAGGTAGATCTTTCTCTTTTTTGGCCTCTTTGTTTTGGAATAAATTACCTCTTCAGTTACGCACTACAATGGATCATAATTGCTTTCGTATGAAGCTGAAGACATTCCTGTTTGACATCTAATTGCACAAATTCCATCTAATCTTTGAGTTATCCACCAGCGCCATGAGACTTTTTTAGTGATATGTGCGCTTAATAAATATCCTTTGATTTGAAGTACACCCTGTGAATAGTGTATTAAGAAGTATTTGACACAACCATTGATGAGGTGTGTGCCTGATTTTACTCATTGTAAAGTCAGATTGTGCACGCTTGATGCACTATTGGAACTCTCTGGGATGATGAACCATACACAGCATGATTTTACTTTGGTACTCTTACTTGCAATTATTGTACAATGGTAACATTTCATAGTGATATACTGATGCAGGAGAGTAACTTGCAGACAGGGTATGTGTGTTGAGTTTGTTTATTTTCACAAACAGAACTTGAGGTCCTTTTCTAAATACATGTATTTGCTTTTGTAAATGACAATCTGATGTGCTCATGTGAAGAAATTATTTATGATCCGGTCCCTTCGGGCAATTCCAGCTACAGTGGCTGTGGGGTGTGGGCCACCTTGCTGGTCCTCACCCTCATCCTGTTCATCGCCTGGTGCTGCAGGCACTTGTATCCACGGTACATTTGTGCGCACACAAATGTTGTGCAGTACACAACATGCCAGGATTATTTTGTTTACCATTGCTGGACTGTAGAGCAGTTTGCCACCTGTAACATCCAGACAACGAAAACGTGACTTGAGCACGCCGAATGTACGCTCCACAATCCCACGTGTGCGGCGATGTGCAGCATTGTACTGCCTCTGTGCCTTGATGGTGGGGTTTCGGACGGGTGTCATCATCCACGGGCACAGAGCATATCCTTGATCACCTATGACATGTGAGGGATAGATGGGTACATGATTCATTAGGCATACTATGTTGGCAGTGTTGACAGTTTATTATCTTGTAATTTTAGCAATTCTTAGACTTAGGTTAGACGTGTTACTTCTAGCTATTTAGCGGCATCAATGATGAGTACATTGCCTCAGTGTTGATCGTCCAACCAGCCATTTAGCTTGTGTTTGCTGCACAGTTGCATACGTGTCACTACAAATGTACACAATGGAACTGAGACCTGCCCTAAAACCACAGATACCAACAGGCAGCCTGGGTCTCCGGACATCTAGCCAGGGCACTGATCCACACTCCTTGCAGTCACCGCCATGTGAATGGTAACATGCCATCGGCCACGCATGACACAGCTCACATTCAGACATGCATCTCATGCTGATGGTAGACCTGTGACACCACAGAAGCCATGCAATTGTATGTTCCATGAGATAACGAGGGACAGTTCGCAGCCACCTCACCTGCAGGGTCCACTGGAGACAGTGAAGGTTTGAAAACACCATCAACACTAACTTTTGACTCAACGTAAACTTCATGGCCTGGGTCATCTGTCACTAGCAGGGCATGAAACTCACATGACTCCACTTCTCCAAATCATTTACACTATGTGGTTTATTTGACCAGATCTGACTAACCACACACTTCACCAAGCTGATACACATGGCATGGCTCACCTTTGCACACTTCTTAGCATTTGTAATTGTTTAGCATTTGACCTATCTATTTGAACACACAAGTATCGGCCGAATAGACATCCACTTACTCATCGGCCAACCACATGACACACCATATCACAGGGGTGAGATTGAGAAATATGTGTGGCATAGTGAGAGAGGAGATGCTACTAGACACCATCAACAGCAGCACCAACAACACTGCAGTCAACACCAATGGCGCTGTATGGTGGTTTCATGCCACATTTTCCGGCCTATGAATGCACATTTGCCGCACTCTGCACTTCCTACAATCAAAGTGCATTGTTACAACCTTGGTCATGACAGACCTCTGAATTGACACACTGATTGTACATGTGTGAGTACTTATGCAATGTTGGGTCACCCTAACAGGTCACCTGCAACAAGAACTGCAACATGATCATCTTCATCAACAATGCGCCCACACACCGGACTGGGATACCAGTGAAGATGACTTTTATTAGGTATATAGATGGCCAGGTGCTGGGGGTTACTCTACACCATGGGTAATCACATACTTTCTCTCTGGTCCAAAATTAGCACTGTGGTTTGTGGCAGTGTGCCACACGGGTGGGGGCGGGGTCAGTGGGGAAGGGGGCAGGGCTAGTGAGAATGGAAACTGAACATGTGGTTGGATACAGGCCCCTGGTGCGGACCCCCTCGTTCACTGAGCCACCAGACCTGGCATACACACATCTCTCTCTCTCTCTCTCTCTCTCTCTCTCTCTCTCTCTCTCTCTCTCTCTGCCTCCCTCACTCTAGCTCTCCCTCCCTCTGTCACCCTCGGTCTCCCTCAATCTGTCGCCCTCATCCCTCTGTCTCCCTCCCTCTGTCGCCCTCATCCCTCTGTCTCCCTCCCTCTGTCTCCCTCCTGCTGTCACCCTCGGTCTCCCTCCCTCTGTCACCCTCATCCCTCTGTCTCCCTCCCTCTGTCTCTTTCCCTCTCTCTCCCTCTGTCACCCTCTGTCACCTCCCCCCCGGCAGCCTGGGCTGGGACAGCTTCCTGTGCACACACACACAGCCCCACCCCAGTACTTCACAGGTCTTTCATGGACCATTTACTTGTTAACGAGTTTTTGTTATATTTCACCTCTTGGCGCACATGCATTTCAACTCTGACTATCGCTGGACTCGCACAGCCCCCATGGTGAAGAGTCTCTCGGATTCCGCGCTGGTGCGGCAGTGTTTGGTGGCACTCATGAAATCAGCAGACATGGCACACAGGTACAAAGTGTGCAAGGTCCACGGCCCAACAAGAAAGGCTTGCCAGGCCGCTGGCAGCATGTGGGCCATACTATGAGTAGCCGTGCTCTACACAGTGGAGCCAGTATACATCATCCTCGTACACAATACATCAGCATGTGCCCATGCATTTTGTGCACCCACCCAATCAGTACCTAGGCAATGTATTTACATCCTCCCTCTAGATGGGTCAACATGGTTGTGTTTTTTGTGCATGTGGTGTGTTCAGTTGGTACTTACCGACAAGCAATGCCTTTCCATATGTGCCATCCTGGAAGCACTGGTTTATGATGCATTGTCGGAAGATGAATGCATCATGCACACTCCCTGGAAATTTGACAACGACATTTGTGAACAGTCCGCGGTGGTCCACTATTGCCTGCACATTCATTGAATGGGTATGCTTTCTGTTGCGGTAGATGTGTTCGCTGTCTGCAGGGGGCACAAATGGTACATGTGTGCAGTCAATTGCACCGATCACCTGTGGTATGCCATCAATGGCATGGAATCCTTGCTTGATGGCAATCTGCTCCTGCACAGTGTTGGGGAAGTGTAGGTGCTGAGGAATCAGGCTGAGAATGCCATCCAAGACAGTGGGGAGGAAGGTTGAGAAGGATGCGTGTGATACTCCACTGACTCTGGCTGTTGTTGGTTGGAATGTCCCAGAGGCCAAGAAGTGCAGCACAGCGAGCAGTTTTGTCTGCGGAGGGATATTGGTTGTCCGCTGTGTTGGTGGCGTCTGCCTGTGGGCAATGAGGGTCAGGATGTGCTGGATGGATGTCCTTTTGAGCCTGTAGTGGGCTATGACTTCCTCTGGCCTTAAGTCTGTGAGGTAGACACGTCTGCGCAGTGACTGCTGTCTTCTTTGTCGCTGCACGGGTGGTGGTGGTCCTGGTGGTGGTGGCATTGGCGGTGGTTGTTGTTGTTGCTGCATTGGTGGGGCTCCAAGCTGCATGATGACTATCTCCATGGCTTCTGTGGCTGTTCTGGGAAGGCTCAAGCCAACTCTCCCTTATATACACCCACTTATCTCCAGTTTAAGTCAGGTTTTTATCAGGTGTTAAAAACTGGAGTTAGTGTGCGTTTTTTTGTAGCTAAGCGTTTTTTTGTGGTTTTTCAGTCAGGAACGCCTACTTTGCAAAATTCCGGTCGCTATCGCAGAAAAAGTACTGCTAACAGGGGTTAGCGTCGCCTTGTTGATAGGGCGATAAAATTATCGCTGCTTTATCGCCGCTAAAGCGGCGATCCTAAAGCGGCGATAATTTTATCGCCGCCTTGTTGATATGCCCCATAGTACCTTGCAATTTTCATGTGATAAATTAGCTGCATCATCAATTGAAGACTCCAAGGTCAAATCTGCTTCATCTAGAAGACAAGAAATCATGATCTGGCCCTGAATGCTGCAATGTCAAACGTAGCCTTAGGTGTGCACTAAGGCATGTCTTAGATGTGGATATGACAGGTTTTTGGACAAAATATCAAAATGTAAATATTGGGAGATCGAAATATTGGGAACAAAATATTATCATACGAAAATATCATGATGCAAAAAATATTGTTGTCAAGAGTATTGTTTTTTCAGGTCATTAATATGGAATATTGTTGTTGTTAATATAGTTATTAATAATATAATAATACAAAAATATAGCTGTATAAAATATTGCTTTATAATTATCCTAATGTATTTAATTTCATATAGTAATTTTATATTTTATTGTTTATATAGTTGTTAATACTATTTTTATATATCGTTTTTAATTTTAAGTGACTTATAATTTTCTATTTAATTGCTAATAGTAATTTATAGTGTTGTAGCAGGTTTCTAGATTTGTTGGGGTGAGTAACAATTAATTAACAATTCATTATTAATTTACTAATAATAATTTAATTGATTATTAATTATGTAAATTGTGTAATAGTTATATTTTTTAATTATATTTTAGGTGCTGGCTGCTGGTTTTTTGGGGCTATAGGGTGAAAAGTTAAGTAATAATTAGTTAACAATTAAATATGTAATATTAATTATTTAATTGATAATTGTGAACATTTTGTAATACTGATTTATTCTAGTTATGTTTTAGCTGCAGGTAGCAAGGTTCGTAGGGATGTAGAAAGGGACATTAAGTAATAATTAATTAACAAATAATTATCAATTCATTAGTTCATTAATCATCAATTATATTAATTACACTATATTTATTTATTGTAGTTATATTTTCAGTGTGGGCTGCTAGGATTGTAGGGTTATAGTGTGGGAATTTAAGTAAAAAATAAATACACCGTTTTTGTAATTAGTTATTACATTGTTTAATAATCATGTAAATTGTTTAATTGTTTTTTACTTGTATATTTTTGGGGGGTTAATTAATAATGTTCATATAAAACTTTTTATATTTGTTCTAAATTAATAGGGTTATTCAAATAAGTAATATGTTTGAAGTGAAGAACTTTCTCTACTGTTGTTTAGGCTGAAAAGAATCAATGTAACCCCTCCAAACTCCATCACTTGTCCCAACTGCTGCTAGACTGGAGTAGAAATAGTAAATCTTACCCCTCAGAAATTCAACGCATTTCCAACTGTTGCACGGACTGAAGTGGGAATAGTAATCCTACTCCTCCGAAGTCCAACACTTTCCCTACTGTTGCACAGATTGGATTTGAAACAGTAATAGTAAATTTAACCCCTCTAAAAGCCTACACTTTATTGTCTTTTTTTCGGATTTTACATTTTTATATATATATTTTAATGTGTCACACACACTCACATATATATATGCCTTCAGGAGACAACTCAAGACCTGGCTGTTCGAGCAGTAGCGGACCCCTTCCCCCAAGCGCCTTGAGACCCTTCCGGGTGAGTAGCGCGCTATACAAGTGGTATGATTGATTGATTGATTGATATATATATACACACACATATATATATCGCGCTCTGGTTTCCGTCCTTTCCCCCTTCACTCGCGGTCGGGTGCTCTGTAATGCGGTGACGGACACCGTGTGTAAATATCAGGCTCACGGTACATCAAAAATACCAGCACTCTCAGGAACAGTTGTCCTCAATCTTTATTGGGACAAAAACACAACAAAACGCGTTTCGGCTGACGCCTTTCTGAATTGTGGCTGGCGCCGTCATGAGGCAAACGTAAATTCCATGAAAACCACATCAACATAGGACTTACTCCAGTTCCACAGTGTCCGCCATTTCTAAACATGCATTTTCATAGGTTTAGTCACACACAGTTCGTTGCATTACTTTATGTCCCTGAATGGGAATTCTTCAAAATTATATTAACGTTAGTTGCGCTAATAGTTAATATGCTTTTTGCAGTAGTAAATAAAAAAATTAAAAGTACCCACAATAATGTTATACTGTATTATAATGTAAACATAGGTTTTTAATAATAGTGTCACTATATATATATATATATAGTTTCACAGGAGCCACTTGATTCCTGTTAAACACTTTGCAGGACACGTGCCTCCTTTGTGATAAGTGGCCATCACGTAAAATTGTTTTTCAACAAACATCCACCAGGGACATCGGAGCACTCTGCGGGTTCCAAATTTCTTTATTATAACCAAATAGACACGTTTCGGCGACATTGCGTTTCTCAATACTGGTTAACAAGATTGGTATTAGTTGCAAGCCTTTTTAATTGAATCTGTTCTTATTCCCATTGGTTGAGGTCTCCTAGCAAGAGAAAATGGAGTGACGGTATTCAAGTTGGTAACATTAAGATCCACCATCACAGTGTGTTGAATTTTATATTTGTTCATTTTATTATTGGCAGTACGCATGCCCCTTTGCATTATTTAGTGATGTTTAAACCATAATGGATCTCATATATTGGCACGACTCTTTGACACACTGTCATATTGTGCGATTACAGTTCTCCTTTAACCTCTTCAACATTTGCAGGCTCAAGCAATATCGATTTGCATCCCTCGTCCAGCTGCTTTTCCAACACGATAGGGCATGTACCTGTTAAGCAGTATTGAGAAAGGCAATGTCGCCGAAACGCGTCTACTCGGTTATAATAAAGACATTTGGAACCCACAGAGGGCTCCTATGTTCCTGGTGGATGTTTGTTGAAAAATATTTTTTACATGATGGCCACTTATCACGAAGGAGGCACCCTTCCTGCAAAGTGTTCAACAGGAATAAAGTGACTTTTGTGGAACGATTACTTTAAGGACTGTTAGAAGCGCTGCCAACTAAATGAAAGGCATGCCTGCTGACACAAGGTTGGAACATTACTAAATGTTTAGTGTCAGTTACTAAAACTGGCACTTACAGGTACGTGCCCTATCGTGTTAGAAAAGCAGCCAGACAAGGGATGCAAATCGATATTGCTTGTGCCCGCGAATGTTGAAGTGGCTTTTATGACGGGCTCAAGGAGCCCATCGGTGCTTCGAAGGGTCAGTTATCCCTACAATATGAACGGTGCCTGACCAGGCATCGCCATAGGGCTTACAATGGCCCTTTCCGACTGCCCTTTCATAGTGGGTCACCCACCATGAAAAGGCAGGCAGAAAGTTACATTGGGGGCCCCTAGCAGGGCCTCCTTCTCCCCTGGCCCTCCGCTGTGGGACCTGGGGGGCACCTTTACCGCATGGTGCCTAGCACACAGTGCAAGGATGTTTTTGCAGTGTTTACTGTCTTTTGGGGCATATGCTGTAGCCCGCAGCACACACCACAATAGAAAATATACACATTGTGACCACCATGAAGTAAGTCTCATTGTAATCAGGGCAGCGGGACCGCTGACTTCCACTAAGACCAGCATCATAATGATGCCCTATCTGTTTTAAACTATATATATTAACAAACAATATTTTTGTAAACTATATTTGTGTGAAACAATGTTTTTTTCAGATATTTTTTTACTTACCATAATAAGTATAGGGAGACCATATTTTTGTCAACAATATTGTTGACACAATATTTTTGTTACATGATAATATTGTTGACGATATTGTGCAGTGATCCGGTATGAAAGGTGCTGTTTTGATAAATATAAATCAATCTATCATCTGCTGCTGCATTACAAAAGGGCCCTATATCAGAGAAGTGTTTTAAGGACAACTTCAAGGACAACTTGATGCTGGGAAATGTTTGCCATTTTCGGTGACTCATTTTTGTAAGTTTTAGGCCTTCCCATCCACATGGGTGGCCACATTACTAATCACTACAATCCAAACCCAGCAGTCGATTTAATCTTACAGCTTGGTTTGCCAGCATGATAATATATTTGGCCCAGCAGGATGTGCATAACAGAAGTGCAGATTTTAAGATTTTGAGACTCATGGTGAAAAGACAAAATGTAAACAAATGTTTGAAGGCATTTGTTTGCTTTATAGTGTTAAAAGGAGTCCTTAGAGGCAACGGTGACTATTAGTGCAAAATGTAAATTGCAGACGGCCGTAGGCAGGTCTGCTCATTAATCCTTTTCAGTTCAATGTTTGTTTTTTTAACTTCCAGAATATCTTTAATCATTAGACGCTCTACCCCAAAAAATCATGTGGATCCTCCAACTCATTTTCTTATATGCATGCAAAATTGCCCTGTTTTCTCAAACCCTCAAATGGCTACAAAATGTCTTGTCAATAGGACTTGTAGCACCCTACAATCTGAAGAATTTGTGGCAACTTAGAAATGTGATTTTGAATATACTATCCCGTCTGATCACTGCCTTAGTGTTGGAGCACAAATGCTGCCGCAACCTCTAAGACTTAAAAACTATCAAATTAATGATTTCTCTGACCAGTATAGATATTGCCATTGGATTTTCAGATTACACAGTGTAATCAACAAGCCATGCTTGCACTGTAGAAACTGTCAATAAACAATGAAAGTAGGATTTGGCTACTAATGGAGCTGTGTGGGGCCACTCCTCACTTCCATATGAGTATCTCAATACTGAAATATCTCAAATGCTCTTTCTGATTGCTATCCTGGCTTCAACAATGCATTAGAATCCCTTTACTTAGATAGTCATAAATCTCTGGCAGTGCTCCTCTGTTCTGACTTTCAGTGATCATTGAAATCTCTATATTTTTGTGCTGGGATACAAAATATCCCCTGCATGGTAAACAGATGAGTAACCCTGCCTTCAGGGACCCTCCTGCATGTGAAACTGGTACCTTGCTTTTTGTTGGCCCATCCAGCAGGAAAAGCTAGTGTGAGCACTGAGGCCAAGGCCTGTCCATGGTGAGCCCAAGGTCCAGAGTTGGCTCTGTGACATTTGGGGGGCATACCAAGGGTGTTGTAATGACTGCATTGTAAAGGTAGTGCAATGTAATGACTGCGTTGTAAAGGTTGTTTCCCACAATAACAGCATAGTGAAGGACCTGCCACATGGCCTTGAGGAAGCAACTGCAGAAGAAGAGCACCCATCATCCAGGCCTTGCACGCTGTTTGTTATAGAAGAGAAAGAAGTGAGCATGCCCCGTGCAATCAGACACTGATCAGGCAACTGCAATGAGTGCATCATCAATCTCTGCACCAAGCCGTGTCCGTGCAAACAGCTAAAGTGGGCCTCAGGTCAAAAGACTGGGACATTGCATTTTGCACGCACAAGGATAAGCCTGATGCTACAATTCTAAAAGATTACCAGTGTGAACTTTTTTGTTGAAGGTCTATGCAAACTGACCTCGGAGTTACCAATCACCTTGATTGTGTTTGCACAGTCTCCTATTCAGCTTGCATCTGATTATTGTCTACGCCCTTTTATCTTTCCTGCGACGCTGTAGATACTTGAACGCCCTTTAGGATTGGGATGGACCACATTAGACCATGTGAAACTTGGCTGTAGACTGTATATGGGAGAACATGACAGCTAAATATTCATTAACATGTGTATTTCATTTTGCTGTGGCGTAAAGCACTTCTGTTTTTATTAAAAGTAGTGCTGTGCTGGATCGTGAGTTATTGTGTCTCTTGTTTGACTGTTCTGAGTTTAAGCCCCCAAACTACCTCCTTGAGAAGCCTTTAACTGCTCACCCTTGGTACTTACAGAACCAAGTGCACAAAGAGTATACTTGGACCATTTTGCATTTACAGGAGACAGCAAAGTCAAACAACCTTAACCACTATGCTTGGTGCAGTATCAACCGCCTACACTATAGCCTTCTGAACTGGGTCTGACACTGAACTATTTGCAGAACTTTCATAGAGCACCTCTAGCCTGATAAAAGTATTATGCCATTTTAACCAGTACTGATTCATTTACATAGCTATCAAATTGGACCATTTGCTTGACATGTTGTGTAACATGCCATGCATTTGTAAAGCGTATATAGTCACTGAAGATTATCTTGGTGCTGAAATTACATGTTAATTGTTACCCAACCCAGTGGTACTTATTTGACAGTTGAGAAGATGAAAGGCCCGGATTCAAACCTGTGACCATGAAGTTAAACACAGCATCCTGGAGTGGGTGCATTATTTCTTTTAGCCACCGGACCCAGTGTGTAGTTGGTGCATTATGGAGATATAACTAGAAACCTCATAGTGCATAATTATCCTGGTGCACAGTGTGTACAGTTGTTGAAATGCTCAGATGTAGGTAGGCATCCCTTTATGCACCACTATCTTGGTATTGACATATGTAGGGCACTCACAATTTACATCTCTCTAGACCAAAACCATAACGTACTATGCCAGGACAGCTCTCACAATAACTCTTTCTTGATTTGCAGTATGTACTTGTGTCCCAAAGGTGGGATACAGGGACATGTATTAACTCTATTCCTTATTTATGCCTAATAATCTAATTAGACATTTCATATAGTTCACAACATCCTACCCTTTGAAAATGTGCCCTGCTTTTAAGCCCCAGGCATTTACATGTTGCTTGCTTACCCCCAAAACTGGGGACTTGATTCATAAACTGCAGAAACTGAGTTGCCTTACACAATATCTACGACTCCATGAGCAGCCACGTAGGGTGATTTTTGTGACCTCGTAGGCTCTGTGCTGCTGGAATATCAAAAAAAGTGATGATCAAGCAGTACACAAGGGCTAGTAAATATGCCCCTGAGTATCGTTCAAGCTCTTTTAAGGTGCCACTGAAACCCACACACCTCACACACATACACTGCATATTAAATAGTTTGGCAACTAAAGGTGAGAAACTACGTTACCTTGACCAGGGAAGTTACCCAAAAATATCAAGGCACGTGACTTACCTTTCCCTGAAACCTGTGCATGCAATAGTGCTAACACTATTAGTGTGCCATCTATGGCTGGGGGCAGGCACCTGATGTCCACAATGTCCCAATTTAGCATATACACCCAGGGCCGGATTTGAGACCACAAACCAGCCCTGGCAATTACGTCAGACCAGCCCCCGAGGGGGACAAGTGTGGAGGATGCTGGTGGAAAACACAGCTGCTGGGCTTTTGTTACAGGGGGCTGATTTTGCAGCATTGTTGCAAAACCGGCCCCCAGTAACAAATACAGCCCCCACCGAACCAAACCCAGCTCCCACCCTTCCTGCCTACCAGGAAAGCGCCTGGTGGCCGCCACCGCCAGTCCGACCCTGCATACACCTACATAAGGAACTTGTGCTCATTTTTCTAAGATATACCATTAAGCATAAAAAAAAACTCTGCACACTTTTTCAAAGTGCATAAAAATCGTTCATACCACAGACTCTAATCACTGTAAATGAACGTTACCCGATATTTAATATCTCAACATTCCAGTGGATGTAATTCTGGACCAGCATGGTCAGACTTGAAAGTCTGAGGTACAGATCACCAGTATTTGGAAAGCAAGCGCTTTATTCACCCACCTACATGGGAATGCTTACAGTTACCTTCCTTGGATCATTAACTCTCCAGATCTGGTGAAGTATCCTACTCACATTGGTCAGTCGGGAAGGAACTGCCGGCCATTCTCAGATGTCACAAAGGGAAGAAGCCAAGAGCACATATGAGGCTGGAGATACAGATGGGTGTGGTCTGACTGGTTCAATGCAGAACAGACAGCTACTCAAGACGAGGAACGCTCATTACTGCAGGCCATGTTGCTGCTAGTGCTGCTGGTAATTCATTTGATCCTAGGCAGGAGGACGACATCAGACTCCACTGCTTAGTTTGCTCTGCCCCTACCTGTTACAGCAAAAACATTGACCCCAGCCATAATGCTGACAATGCCAGCAAGTACGGCTGATGAGGAGTACAGAACTCACCCGCGCTCAACAATTTGTATACTGGGAGGCAGCGCACCGAAACAAGCGGTGATTCCATGGAGTATTAAAGTTGCAATGGGCCACAGCCATATCAAGCACATTGCAAATAGTATACAGCAATGCAGGCAATACTAGCATGGCTAGGCAGCAAGTGCAAACTCTACACTTCAAGTTCGGAAAGTGTTTTCCCAGCCTGCTTTGTCCCCAACTCAACTATGAGCCAACCCTAGGAACAATTTCCAATGGGAGGCTTATGCTCAGGCAGGGGCAGGGTACAGCAGACTCAAGGAATCGGAATGCAAGCCTATGATTGATGATTTGTCTTGGAATTGTAAGAGATGTGTTGACATCACTAATATCATGATATGTATTTATACCTTCCTAAACAGGGGTGGGTCAGCCTGAGAAGACATTCCAGGCAGCCACCCAGCATGGAAAATCAGTTTTTTTATTTTCAATTTGGACATTTGATACTGACACCATCAAGTGCGAGGTCATAAATCGTAGACCCGGCCCTGTGAAATAAGTGCCGGTGCTGAGCACCAGAAACCACTGGCTCAAATTAAGTACTGGGCCAGCCTGAGAAGACATTCAGCGACGTACATCATTCTTTTTATTTTGAAGCTGTACAATTGATATGAGACCATCACCTGCTCAAACTAAGCACTTGGTATGGCTCTAAACTTTCA
The DNA here is from genome assembly GCF_964204655.1 of Triturus cristatus. Classification (NCBI taxonomy): domain Eukaryota; kingdom Metazoa; phylum Chordata; class Amphibia; order Caudata; family Salamandridae; genus Triturus; species Triturus cristatus. Next base: position 752,193,146 of record NC_140589.1, read on the forward strand.
GGGCACATAGAAGCTACTTGTGAGACAGTGATCCTTTTTGCCCCCATCACCCCATTTTGTGACTCTGGTGGTAACTGACTCTGACTGTGTCATGTGCTCTGATAATCCGGCCCAAGGCCAGTGCTCTGATTAAAATGTATACGGTAATTAATTGTAATTGCAAGTGGTACTGACAACCTACCCGTAAGTCCCTAGTATATGGTAGAGCATGTAGGTTTAGAGGCCCAGCAGATAAAATGCACTTACGTGTGCACTGCTGTGTTGCCTGATGTCATTTTAAAAGTCAGCCCTGCTTTGCATCCTGCTTTTAAATTGAAATGACATGCAAATTCGACTTTCGATTTAAAGGTACTTACAAAGTATGAAACTACATCATTTTTACACATGCCACCCCTAAGGTCTACTTGAGGTGCGCCCAGGGTGGAGTGCCATGTAAAAATAAGCAGGGACGTTTTAAAAGATGTTTATTTATGGTGAGGGAAAAACTACGAATGCCGTTTTTCCCCATTGTAGCATTTTAGCTCTTTAGGCTTACATTGCAATACTGTAACACATTATAACTATTGACAGAAGTGAGCTAAAATAGTATTTCAAGGACTTGAAAGATTGGTAATGCTAATTTATCATAACTTGTGCTGAAAATAAGGTATAGAACTTTCTTTTCTGTGTACCAAAATCCATCCTTCAAGCAGCCGCTCCAGATTGGCCGGTACGAGGCTGAGCCAAACTGCTTTAAAAAGGTGATAAGTGGCCTGCATAGAGACAGAGGTTCTCTTGTGGGGGGAGATCTGCATCTGCAGAGAACAGGTCAGGAAGTGGGCTGGGTCAAAAAAATTGGTCTTCAAAGAGAGTAGGACAGTTAGGATGCAAGCCAGACCTATCTCCTCTTTTCCTGTACCCCCCCCAGCCAAATGGGAGCCCCAAGAATAACATTTGCAAGAGGTCTGTAAGGGGAGTGTTAAGGGAATTGAACCACACCAGCTGGTTGGCTTAGTGAGATCGTACTCCCAAGGAGAGAATTTCTCATCTTGAATTTAAAAGGGCAGTGCTTTGTGGGACAAGAATTTGCCACACTTTGGAGGAATCTGTCTTGCTTTTTGGCAGAACCATGTACTCCATTGGTCAGGGGTGCTATAGTAATCGACTACAAACGACAAGTGCCCCCCTGCTTGTCACACCAAACTCCTAAACAAATATGTATGAGCGGCATAGCGACTCAGATCTGCTGCCTAAAACTACAAGGAGGAGAAGGACTGCCCTGTTGGAACCTTGGTCTGCACCCTAAAGGATTGCACTCTGGAGGACTGTACCGGCGGCAGACTTGGAACTACAGCCCTGAAGACTTTGCCTTGCTTCAGAAAGGAGTAAGGCATGGGCTCTCTGAAAGTAACAGGTAACAGAGTTCACCTGCACCATCTCCCCCAAACGTCCCCAGCCTGGAGGGAGTCCAGTGGACCTTTAAGGATTTGGCCAGGTGCATTGTGGGAATTGTTGTTCCTAACTTCCAAGGAACCTCTCAGAATTTCTTGATCCTTGGATGTGTGTTTTGGACACTTTGAACACTCAAAGAAGAAGAAAGAATCAGAATAAAGAATCAGAATAAAGTTTATTGTTTACTTAATTAAAACCATAACAATGTGCCAGTAAATCACGAAACATAGCATCATTAAAATGTACATTTAAATACATGCTTAAAAAGTTTCTTATCACAGCGGTTCCCTCAACATTCAGTTTTGTGTAATCAATGCCTGGGATAACAGAAAAGAAGTTCCTGAAATTTGGAGAAGTTTGCAGCAACTTTTGGAAAAGCTCCTTAAGGTGACCAACCCATCGATGAGAGTCAACCCATCGTCGTTGAACCACGACGCAGCTTGAATTTCAGGTTCATACTGCTAAAAGCTCCTGAGCTCAAGACATCCAGGATTTCACTGAGGGATTTGATTTGAATCCCTACCTGAAGAGAAACCTCTCTCAACGATGAGAGAAAATCCTCCCAAAATGTTTCTAAATGTGAAGTTAAAATTTTGACCGAGGCATTCCACTTAGTGCATCCAACCTGGACTCCATAGCAATTGGTCTCAAACTTTGACTTTGTGTCAGTCAAGTGCATCCAGATGTCCCAAGTTGGTGCTATATGTTTTTTAAGCACTAGAAAGGGTTTCTTTAAAAATTCATATCTCCGGTTCCCTACATTGTCGTTTTGGCGTCTATTTGTTCATAAAAATATAACCCATTTTTCTAAATTGGTGTCAGATTGTTATTGAAAAAATGTGTCTTACTTGTTTAATGTATTGGTGTTTTTAAATGCTTTACACACCTGACTCCTAAGTTAAGCCTGCCGGCTTGGTTCTAGCTACCAAGGATTGAGCAAGGGAACAATTTATTCAGACCTTGACTGGACCTTATATTGTGTTTGTGGCCTTATTGCTAGTGGTAGGTGCATACTTACGTTTACTAATAAACCCCCTTCCAACACTACTCACACAATAAACAAATACATCTTATTTGCACTGAAGACAAATATTACGAGCTGTTATTTTGACTTTAAACGTGACTTTTAACATTAGCTCTTAGCACTTTTAAAGGCTCCCTTTGACTCTTGCTGTTCCTCTGAAGCCCCCAGGTCAAACATTGAAAAGGTTGGAGGGGGTTAGGTGGAATTTCAAAAGTTGACCACAACACGACCTACCACAGCGCATACCCAACATACCCAAAACAGGTGCTCTAATTGGAGTTTGCATCCAAAATTGAATCAAAAGGCCTAATTATGATCTGGACCTTTCTTATAAGATTTTGGAGGAGGCAGCAAAACAACAGCAGAGGACATAGCGGCACTCGCACCAGTACAGTCTGTGCAATTCAGCCCACAGCATGGAGAATATAATGTGTCGCGATTCAGAGCACCACTCATTAGTAACTGGTATAAAGTCCATAGTTAACGAAATGCAAGTACAGCAGTGTGCGGTTAGAATACATATGACATGGACCGCTTGCCCTGACCCCTCCCGCACTCCTCCCTCCACTTACGCAGTTGCTGGCACAGCTCACCTCCCTGCCTGCACACAGTCATCTTTGATTTTTTGTGTCATCTCCAATTGCTTTTCCAAAGGAACATCTGTGTTTTCATGATCCTGCTAATTCAATTAGGAGGGCACTCCACATTGCTGCAGCATTTAGGCTGTGTGTTCTCATGAATTATTTGAATAAAATGACAAACCTAGTTAAAACCTAATTGAATTTATGAGGACGTGCTCTTCGTTCATCTACTTAGCTGTCAATGATCAGCGAATCGCTGATCTGCATCCACTTAGCTTATCCTGGCATGCACCACTGCAGCAGGAGTCCTTCAGAGACGAGTTCATTTATGTTACATCCCACTATAGGCTTTTCCAATAAACGAAAAATAATGTAATGAACTATACAGCAGCATTGCTGCGATTTAATCATTAAGAGCGTATTCTATTCAGTCTTCTGAAATCGGGGTTGATAGTAAAAGTTGTTATCGTCCTATTTACAAGTGTCCTTAAGGGATAATGGAAATTAATCACATCAGATAAACTCTGAATCCCTGACGTTCAGACTTTTTGGGTGCGATAATTGGCACTTATTCTGATTATTGGGGGAATAACATTGGGAATTTAATGCTCACGGTAACAAAATGTTCACGTCCCGGTGACTGTAGGGCATTTTTACCCTGATAAATTCCGGTAATTACTAGGATTGATAAACATCACGGGCCTCATATATGAAGACCTTACGCCGCCGGTACGTCACTTTTTCCCATTTCAAAAGTAATCAATCAATCAATCAATCAGAACATTTGTAAAGCGCATTACTTACCCGTGAGGGTCTCAAGGCGCTGGGGGGGGGATGCTGCTACTAACGCGCCAGCGGCGCAAGGCCTTCATAAATAAGGCCCCACATCAGTTATAATTACGATCCAGCGCAAGTTTGCGATGGTAACTCAATTTAACTGGATACCTGAAATCAGGTCCCAGTTATGAGGAAATAAAAGTAAAACATGAAAATATGCTTATTTCGATTATTATATTGTCCTGTGAGTACCTTAAAATATTTCAATACATTCACATAATATTCTCCATAAGTGAAATATGTTTAAGCTATTTTTCTACAAAAACTTTACAAATGTTAGGAAAAAACTAAAGTTGCAGTGTTGTCACTGCAGTGGAAATGTTTGAAGTCCCCGCATAAGCATCACTTATGACACGATCCATTTCCTGAGTGATTGGATGATATATCAAAGCACCAATGGCAGCAAAGATGACATCAACGACATCACTGACAACACCAAAATAAACATTGCAACATGACATCACACGCAGTCTCACAAAGTGAATATTAAAAATGTTACAATTTCCATTTATATATATTTATTGTATTCTACTTTAGCATTAATGTAGTGATTTATACTGCAGATGCAATTCATAAAGCACTCTGCTTTGCTCAGGCTCCTAGAGCCTTTAGAAGTGAATAGCAATAACAAGTTTGATGCCATTCAGATATATGGGATGAGTCTCGGTGAGGTGAGTGAGGCTGGTAGAAGTGTGTTTCAAACATGGTGAGTGAGCACTGATGCTAACGAGTGGTAAAGTGCTTGTGCTCTCTCCATAAACTTGGCAACATTTGCATACACACAATTAGCACATTTAATTTACTTATAGCTCCTGGTAAATGGTACTGAGGTACCCAAAGCTTGTAAATGAAATGCTACCAGTAGACTACAGTATTGTGCCACCCAATAAAGTAGAACTGTAAAACTCGTCTTAGGCCTGCATTGCAGCATGTTGTGCAGTTTTAAACCACCATTTCGACCTGGCAAAACAAACCTCTTGCCAGGCCAAAGCCTCCCTTTTAAATGCTTATAAGCCATCTGTTGTAAGTAGATTAGATAGGCATCAGGACACGTCTTCAGGTTACAAGATAGATTTATTAAGATAGCACAGCAGAGATAAAGCACTTCGCTAGCTGACCAGACCATCAACTGCCAAGACTGGAACATTCACATACCAGATAGAACACTCATAGGTAGTGAGGGAGGTTGAGGAGACATAAACACAAAGAATGGACTACAGACCCTAAGTAGCCATAACAAAGCAAGCACATATATACAACATATCTTCTTCCTTTACAGAAAACACAATAAACGCTTCAAACACCCAACAAAAGCTTAAAGCATGAAAAGGAACACCATCCCTAAGGTAGGCCCTAACAGCTCATACGGCAGGGTGGCTGATATTTTAAAAAAATAGGGCATGTGTGATTGAGTTTCACATGTCCTAACCCTGAAAAACTTGTAATGTCATTTTCAATGTGAAAAGGTTATGTCTCTCATAGACTAGCACTGGGTTACCCTATTACACTTAATATGTGATAAGTTCAATTTGGGAACAGATGAAGAAGTGTTCCTTCCACTCTTGTGAATTGTAAATTAAAATCATCTTTGATGGTAAAGTAGGATTTTCTGCCTTTCTGCCAGTGTCCTGGGTCATACGGGTTGTATATTTCTTCGACACACTGGAACTAAAGGTGCCTGGGTGTGGCAGGAGTAAGTGCTCCTGGTAGGATGGCTGGGAAGGAGCTGTGCTCTGCCCTGATAACGCCTTAAAGGACCCTGTCTGCAGCACACACAAAGGAACATGACATCAGGCCTGCCGTTGTCTTTGCCACCACAGACAGTGGAGCCAAACCCAGGGGAAGGTGAAGAACAGAGCTGAACCTTTTTGAGGAGTAGGTTAGGGATTTCCCCCAAACAAATGCTGCCACCAGGTATAAATATGGCACCTTCAGAACCTCACATCTGAACACTCCTGGACCTATGAAAGATTCAGAAGAAGGACTCGCCTACTGTTTGAAGAAGGAAGATAGTGCCTGCATGCTTTGAACCTAGGCTACCCACCAGGGACTCAAAGGATCTAATGGTTGACCTGCTTGGACCACAGGGGCACAACAAGCTTCCAAAGGCCTACCTACAATTGCCCAGCTGACCAGCACCAACCTACCTGAGCCCTTCTGCTGGTCTCTGCTGGAATGAGTCATGTTCCCCAAGAGGTGTCCCTCAGGTCCTAGATCCTTAGCTGGTATCAGAATGTACCCCTACTGTCTCACATCTAGATAAATCTGACCTCCAAGTGAAACTCCAGAGGTTTGGAGCTTTTCATTAGTGCAAGCAGACTTCCCTCATCAGCACCAATCACGGTGTCTCCTACCAATGAAATGTTCCGACGGTGACCTGCTCTTTGAGCAAAGCAGTGACAGCTTGCATCAAACGCCAACATAAAGCTACAGTGACAATCACTACTTTTAATGACAATGACCTCCTTGTGACTCCACACACATTTTTATCTACTGACATTTGTGGTTCTACTTGATAAGGCTTTTGGTTATTACTTGAGTAGAGCTTTCACCTCCTCAACTAATGACCCAGTTTTTTACACATACTACTTAAGCAGTGGTCAGTATCCTAAAGTTGATATTGTTACATAATGCACAGCATGTGGATAAGTAAAGCCTACAATGGAGAATGTCATATGGTGTACATATAGAATTGCCAGTCTCAATCCTTGGAAGAACTATTTCAAGCAGGGTATATACTATGGTTGATCTATCAAGACGTTACATTGGCTTAACCCTTGAGGCACTGTTTAACCACCAGTGCTTATACAGGGTGGGTTTAACTAAATGTGGTAGGGGCCCAATCCATGAATGCATGACTTGGCAATCCTGATTTAAAAGATGACAGTAAATAGGTCCAGATGACTATTCTACAGCACTGTTCATGCTAGAACATAATAAAAGATAAACAACCTAACATTGAGACCCACAAGTGGTGACAATTCACAAAGGTCCATTCAAAAATGTTTGTGTGGTGGAACCCGGAAATCTGCATGCTGATACCACCTCCTAAATTGGAGCTCAAGCAAGTGCAATAGACATGCTTTCATAGCTTATGGAACTAGGTGGATTGACGTAATAGATCACTGAGCTCATCCCCTGATACTTTGATGTTTAAATGTCTTTGAAAGTATGGCATGAGTCATGGGTGGAAAAAATATAGGAGCCTGCAGTAACTAATTCCCCCTCCTTATCTTCAATTTATAATCTGATTCAACTTCACATGGAGGCACATAAAAATAATTCACTTGCTTTCAAAAACTCCCACTTTAAAATGCAGATTGTATTGTGGAAGATTTAGAAGAATAAGGACATATTACATAGTCCTTTGAACGAAATAAAGTCACAATTCTCTAGCTTCATTGAGTCAACACAAGCTATTAAAAGTCAAGCTGGTCAACATGAAGGATAATTGCAGGATATGTCCTAAGAGATGGAAGATATTGCAAATTGCATGCAGTGAAATAATCTCTGTGTGCTTGGTATTCCAGAGAAAAATGTGGGTGATGACCCAAGAAGCTACATCATTCACCTATTATTGCAATTGTTCCCTCAGCTTGGTGACTGAGACAGAGATTGTCAAATACAGTGGGCTCACAGATTTCCCTTCTGAAAACCAAGTTAGGGCAGGACAGGGCAGTAACCCTGTGCCATTTGATTTTCATGGGAAATTATATTTTCATGCACTTTATATTTCAGTTGACACTCCCACGTAGATTTATCATAGCTTGCAGAGTGGAGTTCTTCTTCAAGTCTGACTTTTGTCATGAGAGATTTGAACAAATATGGGGTCTACAGGAGACAATATTTCCCTTTCCAGAAACTCAAAACGACTATTTCCTTATTGGACCCTGCTAATCTGAAGGTATGATGTAACGGTCAAACAATATACTGTTAGTGCCTGAGCAAAGCCCAAGATTTATTAAAGTACTGGGGGTAGGTTAGCATTAAAGGATTATCTCGCTAACTCCTTGTGCCTAGGTGTGTATGAAGTCAGGGACTGGGAAAATAGCTGCTCTTGTAAACATTATGCAAATTCCTCCCTGAGTTTATGTTTGCTTTTCCTATTGTTCTGAGCTAAGCTACCATGGTATATATGGTGTTTTTGGTTTCTTCTCATTCTATCTCACTTTTTCTCTTTTTTAATTTTTTTTCTCTGTTTTTGTTCTTGTTTGGGAGTAGGGTTAACTAAAACTACCTAAGTCCTACACTTCTTAGAGTAAGTGGGACAGAAATGGGTGAGTGTGGTGGGGAGGAGTGGGGGTTGTGTCATCAGGTTGGGTGTGGGACATGAGGATAGACAGGGTGCACCGAGAAGTATGGTGATCTATCAAAATTAAACAGTTTCGTAGGGGGTGCAGGGTTTAACGGTAAAAAAAGAAAGTTTCAATCAAGACAATCTTAAATGGAATGTGTAGGAACATGGTGTTTTTCCTCTACACTCGCAGCCAGGATGTGAACATACTCAGCTGGAATATCAACGATATGCGTTTGACAGTTAAGATAAAATATATTAGAGAGGAATTAAGAATTTTTAACCCTCATCTTTTCTGAGTGCAGGGGTCTCATCTTACCATCAGTGAGGTCCACAAATTACGTAGCTTAGGGTATAATACAATTGCAGCACAGAGACTGGTGTCTCAATTTGTAATGTAGTGTCCAGGAGTAAGGAATAGGTCACTTATCAGGTCAAATTTGACAAGTCAGGGAGTTGGCTGATTACTCATACAGTGAACTGCGATTTACAACCAACAGTTTCCATAATTCATGCATCTAATACTGATGATCCCACATTTAATTTTCCATTTGGTAAAATAAGCTTGTGGCCAGACCCATTTCTCATGTGTGATGACTTTAAGTTGACCATGCATCCAGGTGTGGATTCTACAACCTCACAGGAATAGAGTCAGTTTTGTATGAGGACATCCAGGGCAGCCCTGAAACAAATTCTTGAGAAACATGGCCTAATTGATGTTTGATGGAGGTGTTGTGTTAGGGTACATGGGTTTAGTTTTCACTCTATTCCCAGTAGAAAATCTTCTCGTATAAATATGTTTTTCATACGTTATAGTTTTAAGTCCGCCCTGGCAATTAAAGCAAACCCAAGGATCTTCACTGGCCACAATTCACTGCCATTATATGTTAAGTTAAGTAACTTTGGTCATGCCCCATCCCTAAACATTTGGACCTTTGACCACAAATTGTTGATAGACATTGCTTATATGATGGGCCCAAGCACAAGTTAATTAATCAGTATTAATAGAGGTTCTGCAAAGCTAACCATTGTCTGGGAAGCTTTAGTTTGTGGCAAAACTCTAAGCCACACTATCTGAAAGGGACAAGCAGACTAGGATAGTGTGTCTGAAATAATCAAACAGTTGACCATGTTGCAAATGTATCTAAAAACAATACATGTCCTGCAAGGCACTTCACTGACTGCATGTCCTGACTGCATGCACTGACTCAACACCGCTGCTTACATGGGGCTGAGTTCTGTAAAGTACAATGTCAATGTCTATCATGAGATAGTGAATCAGTTTTCGTTCTTGTTTCATGGACTAGCAAGACTTGAAACTATGAAAGTGTAACTTCACATAGTTGAGGACATCCGTCATTGTTGTTCAATGATGTTGTTGAATTGCATTTCATTTACAAGAGGCTGTTGAGAATGAAACTGAGACATTATTAAAACATGACATCATTGAGCGATCCATTGGTCCGATGCCATGGGTATCACTAAAACTTATAGTGTTGAAGAGGGACAGTGGAGGAGCCGTACCCATCTGTGTTGATATGCTCCAAGCGAACAAGACAATTGAAAGAGAACAACATCCAGGTCCACATGTTGCTGACATGATTCCGCAGCTGAATGGAGCTAAAGTCTTTTCCTGCCTTGATTTGAATAAAGGGTATTACCAACTCAAACTGGAAGAAAATTGCAGGTACATTACTACCTTTTCGCCTCATGTTCCTTTATTTAGATGTAAAATACTATGTTTCGGAGTGTCATCAGCTACAAAACTCTTTCAGGATGTAATTTGTCGCATAATACAGTAAGTCGCAAGTGCTTTCAATTAAAATGATGACATGCTAGTTTTTGGGGCCACACAAAAGGAGCATAAAAGAGCTCTTTGACAAGTGTGTTGTATACTTGCCGATGCAGGTCTCACTTTAAATGCTGCAAGATGGGGGAGTGACTAAGGATCCAAATAAAGCACGACTGGAAGTGGGCAGAGGTCAAGCCCCTCCTCAAGAAACCCTCAGCAGACCCAATGGACCTGAAAAAATACCGGCCCATCTCTCTCCTTCCCTTCACGGCCAAAGTCACTGAGAAAATCGTCAATGTCCAGCTGACCACCTTCATCGAAGGGAACGCCATCCTCGACTCCTCCCAGTCTGGATTCCGCAGGAACCACAGCACTGAGATAGCCCTCCTTGCCGCCATCACGACATCCGCGTGCTACTCGAACAGGGCTACACCGCAGCCCTCATCCTTCTAGACCCCTCTGCAGCCTTCGACACCATCTTCTACCGCACTCTTGCAGCCGGACTCCACGACACCGGCTTACGGGGAACAGCCCTCGACTGGGTCTGCTCCTTTCTAGCCAGTGGAACCCAAAGAATCGAACTCCCACCCTTCCTCTCCAAACCCACAGAGATCAAATGCAGAGTACCTCAAGGGTCATCACTCAGCCCCATGCTCTTCAACATCTACATGGCCCCCCTTACTGCCATCATCAGACAGCATGAGCTTAGTATCGTATCCTACGCCGACGACACCCAGCTCATCCTCTCCCTCACGAAGAACCCCGAAGACACCAGACTCAGCTTCCAGGAAGGAATGTAAGACGTCACAGCCTGGATGAGCAACAGCTGCCTAAAGCTCAACTCGGAGAAGACAGATGTCTTTGTCCTTGGACCCTCCCCCACCACGTGGGACAACACCTGGTGGCCCTCTGCCCTCAGGAACCCACCCACCCCGAAGGACCATGCCAGGAACTGCCACATCATTCTAGACTACTCCCTCACCATGACTCGCCAGATCAACGCCATTGCCTCCACCTGCTTCAACTCACTCCGCATTCTCCACAAGACCTTCAAGTGGATGCCCCCCAAAGCCAGAAAGACTGTCACCCATGCACTCATAACCAGCAGACTGTATTACGGTAACACCCTCTATGCTGGAATCAACAAATCCCTGTTACACAAACTCCAGACCATCCAGAGCACCGCAGCCAGACTCGTCCTCGGCACCCCACAACATGAGCATTTGGCCTAGCACGGGATCCCAGTCAACATCAGACGCTTCCCTACCCTGCACACCTTCAGGAAGAGCATCAAGACCTGGTTTTTCGGCTAAGCTGGAGCTGCACTCCCCCCACCCCCAGTGCCTTGAGACCCTCACGGGTGAGTAGCATGCTTTAAAAGCCCCCTGATTGATTGATTGATTGATTGAACCCTTGTCATCCACTCCTCCCCGAGAAGATGTAACTATGCTGCAATCCTTAATCCTTAGTACAGCCAGTTACTGTATAAGGTATATATGTGACTTTACCACTGCAAGTGCCCCATTGGGAGACTTAACGAATAGAAATATTCAATTTCGATGGTCACGTGAAAGTGAACAAAGCTTTGAAAAAATCAAGCATGCAATTGAGAACACCACTGAAATGGCACATTTTGGTCTGAAATTGCAGACGCAGGTTGTTGTTCATGCAAGCCCATTGGGGTTGGGTGCCATCCTTGCACAGCACACTGGAAACCCCAATGCTACACGGCACATTGTTGCTTATGCTAGCCAATCTTTGTCATTGACTGAATGTGCCTGTTCACAACCTGTAAAAGAAACCCTTGCTCTGGTGTGGGCTTGTGGGCA